>NC_139511.1:64632983-65832983 GCF_008360975.1 Lichenostomus cassidix
CTACCAGTGCAAACAGATTATCAGTGCTTTAAAACAAATAGCACATCACAGGGTTAGGGCAGCTGCCAGTGTGGTGCACACCAGGAAAGGATGGCATTGCTGTGAATCCAAGGAGTACCAAGCAGCCCCTGTGGATCAGCAAGCGCTGAAACAAGCCAGGCAGTGTTTCCTAATCTTCTCACCCAGGCACAGACTTCTCCCCTATGACTACAAGGTCTTTAAAGTGGAATCTCTACTGGAACAGCGTTTCTAGGAACAGCAGAATATTTCGCAGAGCTATTGAGCATCACTTAATGTGATTCAGATTGCTGAACCAAAACTTGAATGTTCATATTCAGTGAAAATTATATTGATTTCAATGATTGTCACTGGACTAGTTGAAGGAAAACATACGTGAACAATGGAGTTACCAACAGTTACTGCAAAACAAAATTTACATTCCCACTTTGCTTTTTCATGCATTTGCAGGCTGCCAAATTTACTTTTTTACTAGATTTATTTACTTTTAATATAGCTTACTGTTTCTAACAAAGCCAGTAAAACTTATGCTGAGTTATGCAGATGAACAAAGGGAAACAATTAAATAATGAGTTGAAAAATATTTGATTATGGACAACTCTACTATTTATATTTTGGCAATAACTACCAGCCAGCAATATCAGTGTGTCTTAAACAAGGACAGTAAATAGTAGTCAGTTGCTTACAGTCCAAAATTTAAATAACGTATTTATGAATGAAGTAGATTAATCATAAAGGTATTATCATGACTACTAACATACTTTACTCCAGATGTAAATGTGATTGTGAAATTTTGCCAAAGGACTACATAGAATTTCAAGTAAAATTCACTTCCATTGGAGGAAAATAAGATGCAATGTCATACTCGGATATCTTAGAATAAAGGAAAAAGCTAAAATGCGGAAATAAATATGATAGTAATTGCCTAAAATCTCAACAATTGCCATTATTAAGTAACTAAAAGTAGTTTTTAGAGCTCTGCTAAGGAAATCCTGTCCTAAAGCTAACACTAGGAATACAAAGATAATGTTATATAACAATTACTGCTGAAGGCCATGGAGTACTCCTGTTTACCAGCGTAACTAAACATTTTCTCATTGTAAAAGTTCAATTAATGTGATTTCATCTAAAGACATCAATACAGTAACATTACAAAATGAGAGAGGAAGAGAATATTGCTCACACTGGATGTGCTGCACACGCAGGTCTTGGGTTTGTTGGACAAAGGTTGGAATTTAATCTTTTCTGCATTCTAAGAAGCCTTCTTTTTTTCTCCTGTCAAGAACACATATGTATTTCTTTTGAAACTCAGGGGATCCCTTATGGAATCTGAAGCAAGCAGCATTGATTTATCTGATTTCTCTGACGCTGAGCCAGCTGGGTGGACTCCATTACCACACCAGCTCCCTGAGTGTCTGGTGGGAGGCTGGTCACAGCAAGAGTAGGGAAGCTCTTGGAGAAGGAGAGGTTCCTGGTCACTCTGATCTTTGGGAAAGCTGATATTTTCCCAGAATTTCTGACAGTTTAAAGGACTCTTTGGAGAATTCTAATCTTTAGCTGGGGAGTTCATTCTCTGCTCTGCATCCTGCCTGAGAAGAAGCTGTACTGTGTGAGTGGATGTCGAACTTTTCAAGCCAAGCTCAGGCTTTTACCATTTCTCTGATTCCAGTTTTTTGATTTTAAATCTGAAGGATATCAGAAGGGATCATGAGAGAGAACCTACTGCTGCAGCTGCTGCCCAGGAGCAGACATCTTCTCCTTCAAACACAGGAAGGCTCTATTCCTCTTTTGTTAAACATGCCTCATGTTAATTTTAAAGTATCATAACCATAAATAGTATGCCGTAAATAGACTGAAGATTTTGTTTGAAGGGTCTAACCACCTAAAAAGTTTTGAATGTAGGTTGGCAATAATATGGTTTCTGACTAGCAGTACCTCCTGTGGTTACTTTTCTCAAGACAGAAAACAGGTATTTTGATAACTTTTTTTTTGGCATTCGACCCAAATAGGAACTCCCAAGTAGAAAATATATGACATACAGACAATATGTACAAAAAGAAAAGAAATAGCTATGCATGAATTTGGAGTTTCAAGACTTCTGGGAGGAAATAGCTAATTTGCAGTGCTTTAGAGTAGCTTTTCACTCATAGAAAGTTCCTGTTTCTGAATTAGAAGAATTTCTTAGTGTATACATGGCTGGTAATATTTGGGTTATTTTTTTAGGAACTGTCCTATACATTCACCTCTTTCAAGTTCTTAGAAGATTTTGCAAACAATAAACATGGCACCAAACTTGCTGATTTCTGAGTAATGAAAGATTCTCAAATGCTAAGCTTCAACAAGAACAATAAATTCCTGATTGCAGCCTTCCTAAGAGAATCATAAATATTTTTGTAAGTGTGCGATTCTACCATTTGCAACATGATGTGATGTTCATGGTAGTATCAAAAGTCCAAATCATAACATCTTGCCAGGAAGCTTTCAAGCAGCTCTTGGGCTGTGCTAAGGTATCTGTTTTGTGTCAAGCACATATAACATCAGTATTTTTCCTGTTGACTACTATTTACTGACCTGACTTTCTTGATGGCACCACAAAAGATACAACTTACTGAACCTACTACTGGGAAAGAAAGTGGAAACAAATGGAAGTGTTGTTTATATGTCAGTTCAAATTATTTTATGCCTGCAGCAGGGAAGGACATCCCTGCACACACAAGGAACAAATTGGTGGGGAAAGGGTGCAGTCACAGAAGCCCAGGAAAGGCTTTTCTCTGACATAAATTCCCTGTGTATGCTCTGTACATGTCTGCACAGCTATGACTAGGAAGCAGGATGTGATCCTGGCAGAAATTCTTTGTAGGTTTAATTAAAAGCTAAAGAAAAATGTGCTGGGAACATTTATGCATGTGATGCTACAGAATTATACATTATTTGGCTTCTACATATGATATCAGGTTTGTCCATAAGCACAGAACCCTCTCCTTTATATATAACCCCAAAATATTGAAAGGTTGGTATGTTTGACTAATTCCCATCAGTTGTTAATCTGTGTGGAATATGACATAAAACTCACTGATTCATAGGTACCATTCCTCCTTCTCAAATAAAAATGAGCCCCAAACTTGAGTTTAAATGTTTGATTTCAGATTTGTTTATTAATCCTAGTCACTATTTTCTACACAATGCATTTGCCATTAATCAGTAAAGCGTATTGTGAAAGAGATTAGAAATATGCAATAAAGTGTGAGAACAAATAATTAATAGTAATTTTAATGAAAATATTGCCTCTCTGTCTTTTCTTTTCTCTGAGGACAAACTGAAAGACATAAAATTAATCCACTTTGCCAAAACTGAGCAATGAAACTTCCAAGGGGAATTTTCAGTGAAAGCATATCCAAGCAGAAAAGTCGAGTGTTTTTGTGGTTCTCTAACCATCTGTGAAGCTGTCACATAAAGTTTTATGGCCCTTTTTTGGGATGTTATAGTAAGTCTCTCATAAGTGTGTTGGAGATAATCCAAACTCTTGAAAGTATTTTCTAGGTACCTTGAACATCAGTGCCCTCCATGCTAACATGATTATGTAGAAATACAACAGATATTTTTCCCCTGTTTAGACTTAAAGAGGGCTCTTTCTTCACATGTAAATTACACACATTTGAGTACTATGTATAATTTTTTAAGCATCTTAATATGTGTAATTAGTTACTTTGTGAAAATCTGATTTCCATGTTGTGAAGTAACAGTGTAGAAGCTCTTGAAACTTAAAAAGGTGGATATTTAGTGAAATTTCTTCACTCTAGGTGGAACAAATAGGAGTTCCTGCAGCTCTTACAGCTCCCCTCTCTCAAATTTGTTTGCTGTCTTCTGCTAAACTCAGTCTTTGAAAAGATGTGAAATAGATTAAGTTCATCCCTCTCAGTTTGTGATCGTTCAAAAGGTTAGAAGTTTATGAGCTCATTTTTCATCAATGTTTAAAATATTTTGGAAGGGAGGGAGGAAGGGAGGGAGGGAGGGAATTTCTGACACTTTTCAGGTCAAACCAACCAAATAAAAATAAAAATAAAGAGACCTCAAACATGTTCATTAGGGAAAACACGTTCATTAAGGCCTGTCAGTTTGACAAATTAGTGGCTATTTACAGACCTTCTACACCTCATTTCTATGTCCCTAGGCCATGAGTAGATAGTGAAAAATTAGTCAATGGCAAGGAAAAGACCCTTTAATTAGCCACTGTCCTCTGCAAATGGGGTCACCAAGGCCATGAGCTTGCTCAGCATCCACCAGCAAAATGTGTTGGTAAGAAGTCAAGCCATAACCACACACCAGGCTCTCTCTAGCCCCAACCACATCTTTCCCAGAGGGAGAGCAGCCTCCAAGAGCACTCTCCTGGCAGGGTCAACTCTGAGTTATTCTCCAGCCTCCAGGTCCCTGGGACAGCCTTGGTATTGGGTGCAGGGAATAAAAATAAACAAAGAGAGAAATTTACACTGGCCCTATCTGTACGAGGGAGCAAAGGAGACTGGGCTCATGACCTCACTTTGGCACTTCTTGGTGTCTTCAGAGGCCTAGCTCTGATCTGGTCCCAGGGACGGAATGCCCACTTGTGCCTCCAGCTCTCTTGAGGCTCTTCCATCCCTGTATCACCAGAAAGAGAGCCTTGTTCATACACCCCAACACTGCTCTGTGATGCAAACCAAACCCCAGCAAATGGGAGCAAACAGGACATTGTCTTCAAAAGCACTCTGCTGGTCCACACATTGTGCCTAAAGATCAGAGTCAAGCTCTCCCAAGGAGTACACCCACTGTCCTTCTGGGGCAGACATTCCTGGAAAGCTCTCTTACCTCCTCATCTCTCCTAATCCATGCAAGTACCAGCAGTGTAACAGGGGGAGGCTGACTTGACCCCAAGGCACCTCATTAATTTTTTTTTTGTTCCTCTTGGACTTTGCTTCTCTCATTGCATTGAGGGAAAAAAAAATAAAGCCCAAGATCTAGATGAGCAGAAATAATATTTCCAAACTATTTTTCATTAGGCACGAGGGAGAGGTGGGGATCAGAATTAAGCTGGTAGTTCATTTACTACACATTGGTTTATCCCTTCCATCTACTGGGGAGAATTTTCTGTGTGAGGGAGAGGAAAGCAGCATTTCTCTTTGCTTTTGAAGCCAATATTTTCCATCAAGCAGGAGATGATCTCAGTACATCTCTTTTTGAGTTTTCTATGTAAAAAATAAATCCATGGAAATAATTTACATCACTTTCACATTTCTACCTTTCACTTTACTCATTGCATTAGGTATTGGTATTGCAAACTCTTGATCACCACAGGCACAGTGGGATGAGAGCAAGACCTGATGGTGCCACAGCAGGTCCAGAGGGGAAGGAAGGGTCACAAACTGCAGCATTGCACAATTATGCTTTTCTTATATTCACAGTGCCCAAGACACATCATCCTTTAGAAGAAACTGACTTTCTAGGGGGAGGGTAAACAAAGTATGGTCTTTAAAAGAAAATAATTTGCTTCACAAACAGTTTGAAGCCTTAAAAGAGGATTGCCCTACAGCCTCTTGGCAGCAGTCTGACTGACTACTGTAAGCCAGCAAAACAGCTGACATGCATTTCACTGAAAGTAAACAAAACCACAAACCCAAGCATTCAAAATAAATTTTCAGAGTATAAAATAAACTTTTGCCAACAATATGGTGTTTATTTCAATGACAGTCTTGGGCTGTTATTTTAAAGTTTTCACAATGTACAGTGATATAATCCAAATACTGCAGTAAGCTTTGCTTTAATTAGGAACTCTGAAACTCTCCATCCTGAAGGGGAAAAAAGAAGGTCACTTTATGCTTTAACAGAGGAGAGGAGCAGAGGAAGAGTTCCTGTCTAAGGGAATTTGCTCCTTTTTTGTCATGGAATGTGTAGACTATATGACTAACCTTCCTTTGGTTCTGAAATACCTCAGTGACTTGAATGGAAAAGCCCTTCTTTCCTCCATGGACAATCCTAGTACCATTTTCTTATGCATGGTTTTCAACATTTCTGTGCAATTCCTAGAAATCTCCCAGAAAGCTGCCTGCAATATGTTTCTCCTCGAGGAGTTTCTCCTCTCCAGGTGCAGCACATCTGCCTTAACCATCCAGCTGGGAAACCTTGCAGCCCTGTTTCTACACTCACACCTCCTTTCCCTGTTTCCCTCCTCTTGCAGCTGCAGGTGCTGTGCAGCCTGCCCAGAGCTGCACTGATGTACCCCAGCAGACTGATCTGCTGCAGATGGCATGGCTAGGGTTCCACCATGAACATGAAGGGCAGTTTTAATTATTTGAAAGTGGGGAAATGTAAAGTTCCCTGTGACTCATACTGTTCCTCTGGCATCAAATCCAGTTGTACAAACTGCTCTGGAGCAAGTGACTGAAGTGCTGGCAAGAGCCAACACTCTGCACCCCAGTGGATATTTACCCATGGAGCTATAGCCAATATCTTTCATATTCCTCTTCCTTTTCCCAACCTGTTCAGCTCAGGTGTTAGCCTGAGAAATATGTTTACCTATTTCTCTTCATTCTCAAGGAAATTGAGTGTAGTGGTGATTACCTCCACATAAACCTTCAGGTTCCAAGTGAGGAAAAGTACTACAGAAAGGCACGTCCCACCACAGATTCCTCTTGGAGCTTTAAACAGTTGCTCAAAAATACTACTACATGCTTTTTTTCAATCTGCATATATGTTAGAAATTTAAAAAAAAAAAAAGCCAAGAACTCTCCACTTCCCTTCTCCACAGGTCCTTATCCACTACTTTTGGATCAGGCCAACATCTCTTCAGCAGCTTCACAAAATTCTGGATGGTTTCTGTCTATCCACTTTCTTCCATTTGCCTCTTGCCCCACAGAAAGGTTTTCTTGCTTTTGTGCAAAAAACTGTGAAATACACATTTGTTCAATATATGCAGAAAAAAAAATTTTTAAAAAGAAGCGACGCCCAGGATGCCTTGCTGCAAGGTTTCACTGATGACTTTTCCACAGAAGAATACTGGCCAGTCATTTTGCATCTTGTGGTTTCATCCATGGGTGCTGAGAACTCCAAAGTCAGTTCTGGCCAATGCCCAGCCCTACTTGAGCCTTTCCTCATTGCAGCTCCCTCCTCTGTGCTGCTAGTCACCTCAGCACCAGCAAACACACAGCTCCTTCAGCTCACAGGCCCTGGGACAATAGCCATTTTTCCCCCATGCTCTTCCTTTTAGCTCTTTGGTGAGGATTAAGGAGGTGGAGGGAAAGGTGAGCAGCTCAGTGAAGGTAATGGATTACTGCTCAGGTGAGGGGACTTTTGTTTTGTTTTTTAAAATATGATCAGCACTGATGACAATTGGGAAAAGACTGAGAAGCAAAATGTCATTTGAGTAAACAATAAATTGCTTACCTACAAAAAAAACCCATTGAGTGGAGCTGTCAGAATGGCACAGTAAAGCAGAACTGTAACTTAAACACCTGGGGGTTCTTCCTCAGTCTGGCCGCAGTTGAAGGCAATAAACATGGTTTAGTCAATACCAAAAACAACTTCACAGAGTTTTGTTGCCATATTTTCTACGTGGTGTAATATCTGTACAGGCTTATTGGGCAAAAAAGAGACCTTGCCTTCCTTCCAAGTAAGAGTGAAAAAAGTAAGAAAATCATAGTGAGAGGCAAAGATTTATAACTAATAAAGTATTCATGCACATTTATCTCTTTTCTTCTCTGAGGGACGTCATACTGATTTTATGATGCTGCTAAAGAGAACCTTTGGCTTGGATTGGTTTGGAAACACAAATTCTTTGCATATCATAGTCATTAAGTAGCCTAGTCAAGAATTACACAATGTTAACCCTGACCTACATGTATTGGAAACGATTGCCCCTTGATACTAAGAGCTTTCTCATTCAATAACCTAAGAAAGCTATTTTTCACCCTGGACCCACACTTAAAAATAAATTTAAAAAACCCCCAGCCTAAATGCAAAATGAACATTTATGCTAAAAGCAATTTGTCCAAACTGATGCAACATCACTTCTTATATTATATTTGGATCTATTTCAACAATTTTTGGAGAAAAACAACAAGCCTTGGAGCTCAGAGCGCTTAAGGGCTGCTGTGGCAAGTTTCACCATCCCATTGCTGTGCTTGGAGAGTGTTGTGTCATCGGAGTGAGGCACAGCTGCAACGTTGGAGGGCTAAGCACGTAGATTTGGGTTTGGCTGCAGTCCTTGCTGCCCCCAGCACGGCACAGATGTGCACCCTTATCCCCTTGTAGTGAATGCTTGAGCCACTGCCAGCAGCAGGGAGTTCCCCTCCTCCAGGGGAATTGTTCAGTGTCTCTCTGGCCCAGTTAACAGGGTGACCAAGGAGTCAAGGGTTTAAGTATCTCTGTAAGAGATTATCACTACAAGAGATTGGTTTGCAGAAACAGAAGTTTCAAACACGAATTTTAAGTAACAAGTCAAGGTGCAGGATGAGGAAAGAGCTGCTACTTGTGTTGTTCCAAAAATTGCTTATTCACATCCTTATGTAAAACTGAGGATGTACCACATCTCTTGGGTATTCTTAAATGAACATTTCCTTTGTCCATCAACCAACAGTGATAAAAGTTTCCTACGATTTAAGAATGTAATAGGAGAATGACACACAGGGTTTCTGGTAAGAAGCTGTGTTCTGGTTTCCAGCTCAAACCACAGGACGTCATTGTGGGCTAAGGACGTCACTGCATGGCCAGTGTCACCAACTGGGGCTGGTAGGACAGGGGGCTGTGGGGTCACTCCTGGGTGGGGACATGTGAGCACTCTCTGCTGGGGCTGCAGCCGTGGGCATGGACACAGAAACCCTTCAGGATGGCCTGCTGAACCAAGGGTTTGAGTGCAGCCAGGATCAAGAAAGCATTTTAGCCTAGATTAGAGATTGTTTTTTAGCCTGTGCAGGACGGTCTCTTGTCCTTCTGTGAAGAATGGTTGAGTTGGAGGACAGACACAGGGGAGGAACACGAGCTGTGGTAAATTGCAGAGACACTAAGGGAAATGTTTCTGACACAGAGGGGAAGAGATGTGTTGAATGGGAAGAGTAAGGATGAAAGAGCAAGTTGGTGAGGGAGAACTCATCATATGTGCAGTGACAGTAGAAGCAACAATCATGTGAAAATGCTGCCAGCTCTTTGGATTTCACACAGTGGCTTACACAGCTCCCTCCAAAGCTGAGGTAGCCACAGCAAGTAAAACACCAGGAGTAAAAAATCCCCCTGCAGAGATATTTTACCATCTCCAGTTGAGATGAACTGCTTGGTATGCTTTTTTCTTTTAATATGACATTGTTTGCTGGCTCAGAACTCATCATGAACTTTGCCTAGAGGTGGCAGGGAAAAGCAAGAGAGTCTTGGAAGGGATGGCAGGCACAGTTGCAAATCTTCTTCTCCAAGCTCCCCGCACAGAGCTGTTCTCCTCCAGATGCACTGCCCCCCGTGGGGCTTCTGCAGCCTGATGAGTTTGGTTTTGTCCAGAGGGGGTTTGGGGCACATATGAGGATCTCCCACAGGAGACAATCCTCCACAAATTTCTCCAGTGTGACTCCTTCCCACAGACTGCAGGTCTCCATGAACTGCTCCAGTTTGGGTCGCTCCACAGGGTGCTGTCCTTCAGGAACAGGGTGCTCCAGTGTGGAACCCCCAGGGTCATGAATCCTATCAGCAAACCTGCTCCAGTATGGGCTCCTCTCCACAGGCCACAGGTCCTGCCAGCAGGGCTTCCTCTGGGGTCACAGCCTCCTTCAGGCACACCCCCTGCTCTGCTGTGGGCTCCTCCAGGGGCTGCAGGTGGATCTCTGCTCCCCATGGACCTCCGTGGGCTGCAGGGGCACAGCTGCTCCACCAAGGGCTGCACCAGGGGCTGCAGGGGAATCTCAGCACTGGCAGCTGGAGCAGCTCCTGCCCCTCCTCCTTCACTGACCTTGTGCTGCAGAGCTGCTCCTGTCTGTGTTCAGGTTTCTTCCCTCTTCTTAAATCAATTATCCCAGAGGTGCTGCCACTGTCACCAGCTGCCTCAGCCTTAGCCAGTGGTGGGTCCATCCTGGATCCATCTGGCATTGGCTCTCTTTGTCATGGGGGAAGCTTCTGGCAGCTTCTCAGAGAAGGCACCCCTGTAGCTTCTCTGTTAGCTAAACCTTGCCCTGCAAGCCCAGTACAATAAGAAATTATTATTTGTGTGATATTGTACCAGATTGCATCCAGATTCTTCCTCTGCTGGAGCTCAGTTGTATTTTCTTCCATTTGTGTAACAGCCCTGGACCAGTCTTGGAGGGGTGGGTTTGCATTTTGGGTAATTGCATGATAACTGGTAGAACAGGACCCCTCCTGCAGAGCATGGAGCTTGTACCACAGGGCTTTTTTTAAGGGTGTGGAGTTGTGGGACAATGTTACATTTTTTCACAGTACTTGATATATTGTGACTCACAAACTATTGTGGTCTCATTTTGGCTTCATTCAGCCCATTGTTAATTTTTTGCCCCTTTCTCTAAAAGTCATGGGTGGGTGACACATCAGTTGGCTCTGCAACTCGTGCTGTGGCTGGAATTTGTCAAGTTAGAATTGAACAGAGTACGTTCCAAAAGCAAAGCTAAGATTCGGGGGTTTGTGGGTTGGTTTTGTGGTTTATGGGGGGGGGAAGGGCGGGGGTATTTGATTTGGTTTCTTGTGGGTTTTTTTGCTAGACATTTCTCCATGTGAGTATTTTGCTGCTGCAAAGATCTGTAGGCAACAGTTGACACTTTAAAGCAGCTGTCAAGGCCCTGAGGGCACCAGGAAGCCTCCCTGACCCTGACCAACATCCCACAGGACCTCCCTGACACCAACAGCACCCTGAGACAAGTCAGGGGAAGCATGAAGACAAGGATGGAGCCATTTCTCTGATATCACCCTGCTTTGCTCCCTCCAGAAAATGCTTGCAGAGGATGAGGAGGAGCCGGGGGGAAAGTAACCAAAAGAAACTGCTGAACAGATTTGTAGGGAATGTGAAAGCACACCAAACTCTGCTTTGCTGATTATTGCAAGTGCAACAAGTAACAGAAATCCTCTCTTTTCCTCATTCCAGCAACAGAATTCTTTGTTATGGAAGTAGTTTGATGAACTCTCATGTCATGGACAGGGTCTGGACATGACCTGGGAAAGCTCCCAGCTCCAAGGTCTGTTGCTCATAGGGATTAAAAGAGTACCCAGCTGGAAAGAAATATTAAAATGTTCACCAGCAGCAAACTCCACACAGCACAGTCTGAGGAATGTGACTGTTCCCACCTCAGAGGGCCAAGGCAGGAATCTGATGGCCAGAAGGGTCACCTGTTGCTGTTACTCTTCTGCTGTAGCAACACTGAGCCTCCTCCAGGCTAATTGACAAAAACAAATTTTTAGCCTTTTATAGCAGCACGGGTGAAACGAAAATAAAACTGAACCATTTTTCACAATGGTGCTGTCTCTTCTTAAACATTTACAACATTTCCAGAAAACACGTGTGGCTCAGAAAGCACTGAGATAGATTACTCAGCAGGAAACACAGACCTGTCAGTGAGCTCTCAGGTACCACCGGGGTGTTCGGGATTTTATTCCTGATGAATCTTTAGGGCAAAATTTGTTGTTGGTGTCCCAGAGCCCAGGCAGTGCTCTCAGCAGCAGCAGTACCAGGAGCAAAGCGCTCCCACGCCGCAGCCAGCAATGCCCTCTAGCTGCCGGGATGCTCCTGAGCCTCCAGCCTGAGCCAAAACAGCGTCTGGCTGTTATCCCTGCCGCTGGAAAACACCTTTGTTTTCACTCGAGGCGTAAGATAAAAGGCTGGTGTTTCGGCGCAAGCTGTGTTTTATTGTTTTATTTCAGTCTGTGCGTGTTTTATTCATCCTGCTTCTCGCGTTTCTTCTGATTTTAATCAGTTCTGGTTCTCATCAGATGCTGCTGTGATTGTCTCTAATCCTCTTTTTGCAAGTGCTGGAAATATTCCCCCCTCTCCTCCACCTGCAAACTGTCAGCCAGCTTTGCCCTCCCTTTCACCTTCCTTGGAATAAATACAAGTATTAATTTCACAGAACACACATGGGCTCCTGTGTGGTAGGTTCAAGCACCTTTAGAATAAATGGGCAGGCACATTCCTCAGGTAGTCCAGCTAGCCCTGGATGTCATCAACAGCACAACTACACTCATTGCCTTTGTCCCCTCTCTGATGTCCCAGTAAGTTGACACTAAAGAAGATATTATCTATCCAGATTTTTATACTTCTGTACTACTATTGAGGAAAACAAAAAAACGTGAAATAACTTGGGCAATAAGAAAAGCGTTTTATGCAGATGAGGACTGTCAGTCATCAAAGTGTCAGCAGTTCTAAGGAGGACTTCATAGTGAAAGTGTTCACCTCCCAGCAGACTCCAGGAGCCACACAAGACCTCCTGGACACTCACATCACCAATGGATCCAGGCTCCAAAGCCATCAGACACCTGAGCAAGCAGAGCTGATATTACATACGCAGTGTGCCCTGCAACAGTATCCCCCATGCTGAGGACACACAGCTTTCCAAGGGGAACCAGTGCAGTGCTGCCCAGGGATGACAATGTACCTACATGGTGAAAACCTAACATGAATTGATCTCAGGCCTCACAGCAGCCTCCGAGGATGGCCAAATTTCTGCCATGGCTTGTTTGTCCTGAGGTACTCTGAGCTGCCAACCGTCTGGCCATGGGGGAAGATACTGCATTCTGAGTGATACATGGCAGAGGTGAAATACCTGGAACTCAGTTGGTGCTCATGAGCCACTCATTACCCCTCTGCCTATTCCAGGAATTGGTCTATGGCTGCAGAGTATGGCCCATACATCTGCCATGCTGTGAGAAATGCAGCCGAAAAGCCAGAGACGGTGCTTGACACTCAGGAAAGGATCTGCTGGGAAAGGGCGGATGGTTTCTCCCTGAAAGATCCCATGCTGTGTGGCATCAGCAGCCAGCTGCTCTAATTTTGCTTTGGGGTTGTCTGTGTGTATGCAATCATTACTCCAGAGCATGACAAGGCAGAGGTGGTGGAGGTGGTGTGATAAAAGAAGGAAATGGATGGCTCAGTTAATGATAATGACAGAGCAACTCAAGCGAGCTGGAAACCAGGGCTGTGTGGATAAGCTGTTGCTAACACATTTGTCAGAAAACTGAAAACCACATTTATCAGAAGCATATGAATGTGTGTAGAAAAGTTCTGCAGGCAAGCAGAACTCAGAGAGGATCTCTGTAACCCCTGCTGTCCAAAGCTCCTCTGTGCTGGAAATTCCTGTGTATTACAGAATGTTCATCCTAACCAATTTATTCAGTATCAATCCAAGTAATTTCCTTCTGGACAGGATGGAAAGCTGTTGTCCATGTGCATCCCTGCTCTGTTTGCAGTGCAGGTGAGGAAGCAAAATGTTGGACTGTGACTGCAGGTAGGGCTGGTGGCTCAGCCTTTCACACTGCAGTGGAAGCTCAATCCCTTGCACTGTGAGAGTCTATTTTCAAGCACTTATAACGTTGCCAAACTATAACCATTTGGAATGAAATTTTCCATGCCAGGTATCTGCCTCAGGCTGAAGTTTTTGGAAGATGTCCACAAACTTAGCCATTTCCAATAATGAGGATACGGAAAAATTCAATGTTTTGTCCAAGTTAAAAAGCAATTGTGACCTTTCCTTTGAAAAGCTCTGGCATCTCTCTTCCTTGGAGAGGATTCCCTTCCATGAGAGATGTCCCCTTGGCCCTGATGAAAACCTGCCCAAATCTGCCCAAATATGTTATATGCCTTTAGGAAGCTGAATTTGGACATGCTCAGGGGATAAGTATGAGATTCCATTCATTTTAGCAACTGAACTCCTGAAGTTTTCAACCTCCCTGAGCAGATCCTAACTACAGTTCAAGAAGGACTTCATTTGCAGTGTCAGCTACAGACTTTTGCAGCCCATGACAAGGCCAGGCACCTGAAAAAGGAGAGCCAGGGCTCTGTGTCTTGTACTTTTGGTGATATTCACTGGGGTGAGACAATGTGGAGGAGAAAAATTCCTGTATTCAAATGCAGAAAGGGTAAAAGCCAGATGTGTGGGTGGTCATGGGGAAGGAAAGAGTCAGGAATCCTTCCAACAAGACAAGCAGGAGGACAAGGCTGGGGATGGCAGGTGAGTGTGAACAGCAGAGTGGGGTGGAAGGCAGGACAGTGGCAGGAGGCAGAAGTATGGGGTAGATGTGGAGAATGGGACAAATGAAGCAAGAGGGGAGAAGAGGAACCCAGAGAAGTCTTTTCTCACCTGACACCTTGGTGAGCTAATATATGAAATGCACAGCCTTGGCCCAGACACCAAAATTGATCTGTATTCTTTCCATTAATCTTCGTAGCTAGAAAGTAAAAAGGGACTAATTTCCTTCACCTTTGAATGATGCCGTAAAAATTAATTATTTCTGACAGCTTGACTATAAAAGCAGAGTATCATGGGAAAAAAAGTGCATTAGAAAATCAATAACTATTTAGGGCAAAGCATGAATAGCAAGACATAATGAAAAGGTGTTTTGTAGCAGAGGACAGAGTTGAAATTCCACAGCTGACTTTAATTTCAGTGTTTCCTAGCTGTTTGCTATTGAGATATCAAAGTCAGGTGTTATGCTTGTAATGTTACCATTTTTTTATGTCTGATTTTGGTGTCAATGCTGCCATTGTCCACAGGCATTTACTGCCAGCTTCTGCTTCAAAATGCAGAGCAACAAGAAGCATAGATAGCAATGCAAGCTGGGATCTGGTGTTGGTATGGCTTATTCAGAGATGAAAAATCTGTGGCACAATTTGTTCAGAAAGGCAGGCAAGACTGGACCAGATCTCCTGGAAGGCTGATTTGGACTGAAGAAAAGAGATTGCTATTTCAGAAGAGGAAGTGATCCTGGGAAACTCTCCTTCTCTATATTGCATTTTCTTCTGAAATTCTTTTCAAGGATACTTAGAAAGGTACATGAAAGATGCACATCTATCATCATATCATTAGATTTAAATACACTTCACAGAAGTTTACATTTCCTGGGACCTGGGAAGCTTTCATTGTTACTTTTTTGCACGCCACTGGGAAGAGGACTTTGCCGTGCTGAATTTATCCCATCCATCAGCCTTTGGGCAACCAGATGTGCTTCTCTTTATCCAAAATGATAACTACAGAGGGGCAACAGGTTGTTTGTTTGGGTTTTTTTCTCATTGCCCTCATTCTTCTAGAATCCGTAAAATTTTTTCAAAGCATCAGAAGCTCAGAAATGCAGGAAACTATTCACACCACTGTCTGGAGTGTGGGTTCAGCTTGAGTGAATATTCAAATGCTTCTCCAAAGCTTATCTGACCTAGCCAAAGCCTCCTGAATTTACAAAATTGGGCTGGGCATTTTATGAGAACAGGATGTCTTACAAGATTTTCAGAGTTTCCTCTGCTAACAGAAAATACCATGAGATCAGCTTGGAAACCAGGACAATTTATTTTGGTTCAAAGTGGACCATAATGTTTCCAGATCCTAAAAAGATTCAAAGTGATTTGGTTTGTAGAAATCAACGGAGAGTGGAGGAGAATGACTCCTTTTATTTTGCATTCCTTAATCCAGTTTGCTCTTCTCCAAAGCCATCCAAAATAACTCTGCTCTTGGCAGACAAGTTTCCCATTTTAAACCCAGTCCTCCCCTTGCTCCAGTGTTGTCTTGCTACTGCAGCACCTTCTCTAGAAATAAATTATTAACTTTAAATTCAAAGCCAGCAGTTATTTCTCTAAAAGGTCAGGAAGATCAAATGACTTCCACATCAGCTCCAAGCTCTTCCATCAAAAATGAGATGAAAGCAGTGGTGTGCCTGATCCTCATTCCAGCCTTGCATCCCAGGTTTCAAAGGCCACCCTTTGGTTTGGAGGCTGAGGATGGGCAGCTGGGTATCTGGAAGGGTTTTGCTGTCGTGCTGATGGTCTCTCTGCTCTTTGAACATGTGTCAGATCTTCATCATTTGTGCTCAAGAAGGTGGCCTTTTTTTTTTTTTTTTACTGTGTTCACAACTGAGCTGGGTTTATCTGCAGCAAAAACTGAAAATGCCACCTCCCAGCAAAGCCCAGGTGAATCTGTGCTGGGAGAGGTGGCTGGCACAGTTCTGCTGAAGAGTAGCCACAGCAGCTACATCACAGCTCTCACTGCACCTGTGCCTGGCACACACCACCCTGGCTCCTGGGGAAGGTTTCAGCACAAGAGATTATTTGCAGTTCTCACAAACTTTCCCCAGAGGAGTCTGTTTTCCTGGTGTTTCATGTAAGAAGGAGCACAGCCACTCTGGTGGCTGCAAACACATGAAATGTAGGTGCCAAGTGCAGTGGAGCTCAACCTTGCTGTGACCCATGGGATGAGGCCAGGAAATCTGCAGTGGCTGCTCACACCTGCCCTGCCTTTCTCATTCCAGTTTGCTTTTATTATTTGCTTCTCCTCTGATGAGTAGTTGACTTTGGTGACTGAGTTGTCCCTTTAATGACCCAGAAGTTCCTCAGGCCCTAATTGTGTGCTTTGCACACAGACTGTCCCATTGCCCAGTCCATGACAGCAGGGGATAACAAAGATGACCAGAATGGAGCTGCTCTTCTCCTGCAGTGCCAGTTGGGAAAAACATGAATTCATGTGCCTCTTCTGGGAGGCAGTAGCAGCAGGATTAGAGCTTTTTTCACACTCCAAGGAAAGCCAAAGTCAACTTCAAAGAATAAAACACAGTGGCTGTGACTATCTCAGAGAACAGTGAGATCTGGCCAAGCCTGGACTGCATCCACACATCTCAGCTAGAGAAGCTGCAGCCCTACCATGATGAGAGGAAGCAGTTCACTGATCTCACAGAATGAATGTGTAAAAGCTGCTTCAATATCCTCTTCTGAACTACAGCTTTTTATTTTAAAAAACCTGCTCAATGTCAGAACTTGGAGAAGTCAAAGAATTTGAGAGGGAAAGACCCACAGTAGCAGAGATGAGAGAGAAAATTCCCTGCTCCCTAAAATGGGTGCAGCAGGAAATTAATGTACAATAGCACAGTAGATGATCTACAGTGCCTCTTCCAATTATTTTATTTGTACAGCCTGGCTTCCTAACAGTGATGTGTTGAAACCCAAAAAGTGGTACAACACCAGGCCCTCAGGAAAACATTTTGGAGGGGATGGTGGTTGGCCTGGTGATTTAAGGCAAACAGGTTGCCATGGGTTTAATGTCACTCCAACATATGTAAGTCTTCCTTTCAGGACATCAGAGCTAGCTAGTGATATACATACATCTGTATTTCTGTCAGTCTATAAACTCTTCTGACAAGAAATTACTTAAAACACAAAGGGAAGCTCCCTTTAGCCAATGGACCAATAATTTTTCCCAGTGCAAGTATGAGATCAATGAAACTGGCTTGTTGGATTTATAAATTAGAACAACGGCATCAGACTGACCTATTTCCACTTACTGAAAATAGGTGTTAAGTCAGCTTAACTGGAAATTGAAATAAAGGTTTAATGATAAACACAGCTATTCACCAAAGCAGTGGATTTGTGAGGTGGATACTGTGTTCCTGGAAATGCAAATCAAAATTTTCTTTAAAAATATCCTCTAACTCAGAAACACCTACTCAAAACAGTGGTTAATACAGAGAATTTTAAACAGATCAAACTAAATTATGTCTGAAAGACCAGACTTTCTGGTCTTACAAATGTGCAACAAATATGCAGCAGCAGAGAGGTTGTTCCTGGGTTTAAGTGGCCTAGTTAGTTCCTAATGCTTGAAGCTGAAGTAGCATATTTGAAGCTGCAGTTTAGGTGTTAAGAAGTCATGAAGGTGGAAAGGGTTTGTTCAAATTCCTTTCTCCTGTCACACCCTGGTGTGGCCCAAGCTGTTGGAGAGGTACAACACTCCCTGTACATGGTGGTGTCACCACAAAGCAAATACTTGCTGACCACAACAGAGCCTTGGGTCAGATATGGCTGAACATGGGAAAGATTTGCATTCTTTCCCTTCTGAAAGCTGAGATATGAGTTCTTTAAATTGCTGTGTCTTTCCTGCAATCATCCCCTCAAAACCCTAAGAACTGCCTCCCTCCAATGCAGTCTAGGCAGGGAAAACACAAAGCTTCTGCAAGAAAAGACCACTCAAAATACAGGTCTTTATAAGAAGGCATTTCCTCCCTCTCCATCAGTCCCTGAAGATGTCTTTCAGCAAAGCACAAAGCCCATCTGTGAGCTGGGACTGCACAGGGCACAGCAGTAAGTGTTTAGAGGGCACAGGAGAGTCATTGTAGAGCAGCTCATAAGGAGGTTTCTCGCTAAACAAACTGTATCTCTCCTAATTTCTAGCTATGGTGGAATAAAAAAAATCTAAAATTGCCAGTAAAAAATATCAGAAAAACGCAGAGGATGAGGGAAGAAAAAATTAACACAGGCTAGACCTGTGTCACCCTCCCTGCTAGGGTGCCTGTCCTGTGTCCTCCTCTCCTGCACACAGCATAGTTCATGTTTCTGCTTCTCCTTAGCAGAAAACCTTGGCAACAAGCTCCTTGACCAGTTGAAGAATCCAGGTAAATTTTCAGGAAATGGCATCTTTCGTGTCCTCAGATAGTACACAAACCTCACAGCTCTTGTGGTAATGTTTAACTGGGACATTTTCATTGTGAGCTGATTGTTAACACGGATTTCACACCCCTGAAAGAATGTTCGAAGGCTACAAAGAAAGACATTGTCTGCTTTGTTTAACAAATGACATTATTTCCCTTCTGCCTAGCAACCTGGCCAGAGGACTTGTAACAGGGAGCAAGGAGAGTGAGCAGGACAGAGCTGCTCAAACTAGCAAATAAATTTCATCCCTTCATTGCACTTTAGGCAAGAACTTGTAAGAGAATAAAAAAGCATGGTTCTCTTAATCTAATAACTGTAAAATAACTGCAGAAACTCAGATGCTTACCAATCCATCAGAACTGTAACAAAATACGGCTTCCAGCACCATTTCAAAATATGTTTTTTGAAAGACTGATTGCTTTGTATATATTTCCATGCAGACAGTAAGATCATCACTTTTTCATGCCTTTAATTTCCACCAGTGAGAACTGATAGAATAATGTAACAATGTCACTGTAAACATTAACTGATCCATAATTCTCTGGCATTTCTCACGTCTTCAAAGTCATCATTCTCTTCATGTCTGACATGCTGAAACTGAAAGCATATATGCCTCTAAAAACTTCTTTATTTAATGCCTAGAAGTGATTAGGCTTGTTCACAGCCAAGTTGCATGAGTCAGGTTTTGCCATTCACACAGAGGGTGCAGAGGGATGAAGGAAAGAGTCCGGTCTAGGATTGAAACTGTCAGCTTGACCAGTCACTGATTTTCAGGTGTTGTACCTCCAGTGGAGCTGGGAAGGGGAAGGTAGGACACCACTGAAATATACCTAGATTTGTGTGTCAGTGCTGAATGACAGGACAATTTGATAATGCACTGGGGAGACCACAAGGCATGTCAGGAAATAGCAGGAGCTGGATGCTCTGCAGGGGACAGCAAGCCAGAACCAAGCGTGATAACAAGGCCACTAGGGAGGTGACACCAACAGCCCTATTCCTCAAGTCCATGGATGGTTAGACAGGGGCAGCCACAGCCCTTTTAACAGGGGATCAGACATGGGGAAATGGCTTTAGATTGAAATAGAATAGGCTTAGATTAGATATTTAGGAGAAGTTCTTACTCTGAGGGTAGTGAGGCACTAGAACAGATTGCCAGAGAAGCTGTGGATGTCCCATCCCTGGAAGTGTTTAAGGCCAGTTTGGATGGGGCTTGGAGCATCCTGGGCTAGTGGAGGATGTTCTGCCCATGGCAGGGGGTTGGAACAAGATGATCTTTAAGGTCCCTTCCAACCCAAGCTATTCTACAACTTTATGACTGTCAGACAGGTCCCCAGTGATGAAACAGACCTGAGGCCAAGCTCAGAGGGCAAGTCAGTGTTTTGGGGTGAGGATGAGCTGGACACTGGCATTTCCACAACACAGCTCAGAATGGCACCCATGGCCTGTTCTTGACTGAAGCTGATGGGCAAAGCAGAGGAGAGCTCAGCCAGGATTCTGCTCTTTCACAATGACTGTTTTCTCAGTATTCTGGGAAAATGCCTGTTTGCATCAAGTGAGTGTTGGCCAGGATCAGCACAAACCCCAGAGCCCCTGGTTGTGCACAGGGCGTGGGCAACATGTGTGACTTGACACCTTTCCAGCGTCTTCCTGGGATGGAAGGAGCTGAGAGATATCAACTGTGCTCACATACATCTCTTTGGGTCATTACATTTAAAGACCTCAGAGAATCTCCTGTCAGCAGGGTTTGAAACACCCACATGGAGGTGGCACCTGGTGTCCCCACTAGCGGATGTCGTGACATAAGTGAAATCTAGCTCAGCTTAAGAGGAGATCAGGCTAATACTTAGAAGAGAAAGCCATTGAGGGTTACTAGCTACACAGAAAATGCAAGCAGTTGAAGAAATTCCCAAGCTGGAGGCAGAGGTTAAGAAGATGCTCCAGGGAAGCATCCTATTTGCTTTTCCTGGCTTTACTTTTCACTGTTTATCACAGCCACTGCAGGAGACAGGATGCTGAGCTGGAGGAGACCTTGGTCTGACCCAGGACAGCTGCTTTGATGAACACACAAGTCACACTAAAACATCAATTTCATCCCTTTTAGATTAGGAGTGATTCAGACTCCCTACACAGAGGAACCTCACTGAAAGACTTGGCCGAAACTCATCTTCCTTCATTCATCATGCAAAGACCATCCCCTCAGAATCCTGCTGTTGTGTAGGATGAATCTTGGTCTTAACACTTTTTCCAATCCTACTGCAAGGAGAAGACCATAAAAAAATAATTTGCAAAGTCATTATCCCTTCGAGAATTACAGATGAAATTTTAAAAGTCTTATTTTCTCAAATAATTGCAAAACTGGACAAGTAACTTGACTCCTGCTGTAAATGATACATTATTGTAAGAAGCTCCTCTGAGGATACATCCAATAGTATTCTTCATAAAAACAATCCTTATATAAATAAGTTATCCTTTGTACAGACAAATGTTCTGGTTTGTTGCTCGAGTCACCAAGTCAGATCAATTGTTTTGCAGAGATAGTTTTCTATGCTGTAAACATATATAATGTTATCTCCTGTGTATGACAGGCAAGTTCTGAACAGGCATGGCCCTGTGAATGATCTGAGTTCCCTTTGCTGTCTTTTATGGCTCTGCCTGAAAAGGCAGGTACCTCTGCCCAAATAAACAAACTTCATTAGGGGCAGGCAAAACAAAATCCCAAAAAATTAAAAATCTGTCTACAAGTGGCCCAGCACAGCATGCCCCAGCTGGAGCTGTCTGCACCCAGTTGGTGAGAAGACATCAGAAGGTATCTGCAAAACAGCTGCAAAAAAGCAGTAGCACAAGCAGGCTCTCACAGCCACACACAGGCAAGGAAAAAAATGGGAGTAAATATAAGCATTAAGTGAATGTTCAAAGCGTGGCCCAATTTTCATTTAATTGTAAGTGAAAGTCGTTACTGCAGTACAGCACAAGATGGCCTTGAATTTTATTTTCCCAAAACCTAGGATGATTCTGTGAGCTTTTGAACACTACAATAAAACTTAAAACCAAAACTATTCACTATGTTTGGGTTCTCTTTTAAAAACTGGGGTGTAGGATTTAGATTAAGTTCTAGGCAAGTAGTGTAACCTCAGGTGTTTGATAATTAAGCAATACATTTAATTTTGTTTCATTGGTAATTCATCTATATACAGGAGTGTGCACACATATGCAAAGTAGCAGTGAACTTCATTTTTGTCCCCCACATCACACGGATTCTGTGATTATTTTAACAGCAACATTTGTTTTTCCTTATTCCCATTGTTTAATTGGAACAAAAACAACCTGCAGTCCCACTCACAAACAGCATAAATCTCCCAGTTCAGAAATCTGTTCAATCGAATTGTGTTGGGGCTCTGGGTCAGTATGAGAACTCAGGCAGTCCAGGAAGTGTTTCTAGAGATAAGAGATTTGCAGAGAGAGAGGAGGGGTGGGGGGTGAAGAGAATGATTCGTGTGGGATTTCAGTTGCTCTGGGGACTGCAAGGAGAGCTGTGGGAATGGCAGAACCACTCGGAGGGGCTTTGTCCTGCTTTGGGGTACCAGGGACTGAGCACCAGGCTTGGTCCCATGTGTGTGCCCAAATCCAGGTCTGAAGGGCTCCTGGCAGAGTCCTTCACCTGCAGGCAGCCCAGCAGCAGCACTGGAGTGACATCCCACCAGGAATGACAAACAGGCACTCAGGGAGACGTGAGCACCTTTCACGTTGCCCGGAAAGCTTGTGATGGGAGAGTTAAAAAAATGCAGAGCGCATTGCGTGGCTTACAAACAAAAGCCAAAGCAAACAAAAAGCAATAATTTATCCCTCAGAAGTCATCGATTTCCCCTATTCTCACACGAGAGTGCTGCAGCGTCAGGAATCTGTGTCCACAGCCAGCACCAGGAAATCCTGACTCCCGGGGTCTAAAGCCCAGAGGGAACATTAACTCCAGCAGATCAGCACACAGGCAGGAGTGCAGCTGGGAATGAGACATGCAGGAACCTCATGTGGGCAGAAAGAACCCTAGAAAAATCACAGCAAATGAAAAGGGCATCAGGCTATGTCCTCTGCTGCTTTCACACTGGGAAAGTGAGCCACAGCTCCAAAGGGCAGTGGGCAGAGGGAAATGTGAAAAAACATGTCAAGGTGCTGAGAGTTTGAATTCTGGGGCATTGATTTTTGCAGGTACATGCAGCAGGGAAAACAGGGCTCTTTCTAAATTGCAAAAATAGTCAAGGAAAACTTAGTATTAAATGTTTATTAACTAATTAAAGGTGTAAACAACCTTTTCCCAAATTAATTTGCTCTGGAAAGCTTGGAAACTCTTGGAAATTGTTGAATCCAATGTCAGAAGAGCACAGGAATACAGTGACAGGGTCTGCCTTCCTATTTGCACACGGTGAGCAAGTAATTTAATTTAATGCCAGTAATACAGGAAGTTTCCTTAACCCAGCCAGGGGACACACTGTGATCCTGGAAAGGAAGGTGTTGAAGAAGCACAAAAATTGTATAAATTACTGGATTTCATGGTCCCTGTAAAAGTTGTTGAGAACTAGGTAAACAAACACATTTTCCCAGTAGCATTAATGCAGCAGGAAATGAAAGGATTAGTTTGATTTAATTGTGACAGAACACTTACAAACCATGTTAAGGGCTTATGCCTTGCAGATGGGGTGTTTTTAAAAGCATATCCTTTCTAGCTGTGTTGCCTTGGCTCTTCAAAGCTGAAAATTTCTAAGGACATTTCAGGGAATCTGGTTTAAATGCTTGCCTGGAGATGTGCAGCTGTCACACAAGCAAGGCTGCCTGAAACCTTTCAAGTGTGAAGGCAGAAGTCAACGTTCTGTAAATTATGTAGATTAACAGGGAGGATGTGGAGATGAAATAAGAGTACCAAAGGGCAGTACAGAACCACTAGGATGTCCTGTCTTCTTGATCTGTGTAACTGAACAGGACAAATGTAAAAGCAAGGTTTCCAGGTTTGCTGTTTGGACTTGGCAAATCTCTACTCAGATACAAAAGGATGTAAAACCTATCCAAGCATTTGGAGCAAGCAGCTATCAAACATAGTCCAGAAGAGATAACTGAGGGACAATAAGGCTGGAAGCAAAAATTCACAACAGGAAATACATGTTTAAAATGCAGGTGCTGTATCTGATTGACCAGGGACATAGACTGAGTTATTGCAGATGAAGTCCTTAACTCAGTGTACAGCTGCAGACAAGAGTCACTTTTGAGGTGATACCAAACACACTGCACTTTTAAATTTAAAGAGCCGGGTTTTTAATTTATTTATTTAAGATATGCTTTTAAAGTGAATCTCATATTATTGCTTTCCCGCTGCTTTCTCACAACAGTTGGCTCCAATATTTATCCAGCCCAAATGGAATTACTGGTCCTCCAATACACTCTTACTCTGCCATGATCTCCTGTCTCCCTTTGGATCCACCTGGGGCTTTGACATAACAGCTTGCAGAGCCATCTAGACACAAGCAGGCCTGATTTTGCATGACAAGATAGAAAGGGTGATACAAAGTTCTTACTTGGACAGTTTATAACAAACCCTCATCTTCTCTAGAGCAGCTGCAGGGGCACAGGCAAATGCACGTGGATCAACTGAGCCACACACCTCCATGTTCTGCACATGGCCCAGCAGCAAGGCAGAGTGCTGGTGGTTTTACTCTGCCACCAGACTGTCCCAGGCTTTGTCTTGCTTTGTGGAAGAGCCAGATGTACTGGGGACTAGCAGGCATGATGTCCCATGCTGCCCCTCTCTGCTAGCTGTGTTCAACAGGGCACCCAAACCCAGCCCTTATCTTTGCCCATTTCTCCTATTCCAATTCAAGTTGACATCTTTTTTCCAAAATCTCTCAGGTAAGTCCTGACAAAACTAGGAGTCAGCTCCCCATCTGAATTGCAGACACCTCTGATGTACTGATCACCTGAGGTCACGTTTCCTCTAGTGCTTTCTGTCTGGGAGGTCTCCACCTCAGTGCAGGAGGGGTTACAAGGCACACATGCCCAAGGTGCCATGGCCTGTGACCTGCTGTGGCAGAGCTGCTGACTTCCCACTGCTGCTCCTGGATACTTTACTCTCTGTCCACCTTAGAGCTGTTGGGATTATTTTGGGGTTTTTTTTGCTCTGTTCACAGAGCAGCCAGCCTAGCTGTGCTTCCTTGCCACAGCTGCAGAGCAGGAAGTGGCTCAGCATCTCACAGAAGAGAGGGCAGAGCCCACTGTTTGTACAGTGCATGGAGGGGATGAAGAGGACCATCTCCACAGCTCTTCTGAGGTGCTCTGAATAAAACCAGAGCCTGGTGGCTAAGCCCAGCAGAACAACCCATGTAATTTTTGTGTTGAAGAGCCTTCAGCCTGACTATCCAGTCAGCAATGGCCTGCTCCTACCCCATCACCCTGCAAACTGCTGTGTTCATTGGCATGGTCCCCTGTTTATTTAGGTGTGACAGGTTTCCGTTGTTATTTGGATCAAACCTGCCTCATTATGTTCATTCCAAGCACTGCTTGCTTTTGCGTGCTGTTTTGTTGACATCTCCTAGGCATGCAGGGCACCAAGGAGATTAATAACATTCATCCAAATGTTTTCCCAGAGGTCAGTACAAGAAAGAAATACTGGTTTTGACCTTGCAGACTTGATACAGATAAGAGGCATTCGGAATGTGAAGGGACTCCAGTCCTAAAGCAGCAGAGGGAGAATGTTAAGATTTCAAGCTGGTTTTCTTTTCTGAAGGCTCAGTGCTACCCCTCTAATGCAGGACCTCTGGGCAGAACTGCTCTGTGCACTTGCAGCCCACAAAGGAGTGTGTTTGAGTACTGCAGACAAAGCCTCATGCAATGAGTCTCTTCAGAGAATCACCTTATCATCACCTTCAATGTGCAGACTGTCCAGCTCTGTTCATCTTTAATCCATGCTTGTCACCTGCAATAACCTGGGGAGTAATATTAGCACACTGACACACACAGCAATACTGTGGGATGGATCTCAGTGTTCAAAAGCTTGCAGCAGGCATAGCAGGAACAACCACAGCAGATTTTAAGTCTCTGGAGGCAGAAAGGACATCACTTACACCTTCACTAAGAAGAACCTGTGTTGGCACTCACAGTAATGTAAAGTCTTTAATTAAAAGAAGTAGCCTAATCTTGGAGGATAGAACTACAGAGGAGGAAGATGTACATGCAAGGCTATGGATGGGTTTCCAGCACCATCCTAGGGGCTTCTGTATTTCAGGACTAAACTTTTGAAAGCACAGTCACCTGTACTGATGATTGGGTTTCTGACACACAAACACACAGTGGGGCCTATCCTCAAACATCAGCCCTTCCATTGGTTCTATTCCCAAATGCCAAAGGGGGTCCAGCCTGCCTGACCCTGAGCAGGCACAGCACAATGCTCACAGAACTGAGATGCCTCTGACTGACCCAATGAAGGTCACCTTTGGGGAGCTTGTGAGGGCAAGGCCTGAGTTTAGCACAGCTGTGTGCCTGGCTGAAGGAGTGACCTGCTGCTGGGGACATGGGAAGAATTGCTGGTTCCATGCCTTCTGCAGGCACAGCAGTCCTGTGACAGCACATCTGTCCACCTGATGGCAAAGCCACCACTCATGTAGAGTCACTTGTAGCTTCAGAGCCACAGAATTGCCACCATGTGTGCCACCAAGGGCATTTCCAAGCAGTGACTGTTGCAGCCAAACTCCTTTTTCCTGGCCTGCTTCCCCTGTGCCCACTTCTCTTAAAGCCAAATTTGTCTCCTAAAAGAACTGGAGAGAGATTTTTTCCCTCCTTCCAAAGCGGAATTCACTGTATTTCCATGCCATTCTGGCCCTTGACACCTTCTTGTCCATCCTATTCTCCCTCAGATACATCTGTGTAAAACCAGACTCAGCATTCAGTAGATGTGCAGGTAAGAAATACCTGACTCTCAACATGTTACATTTCCTCTTACAGTTCCTGGGTCCCTGCATGTCCCTGATGTTTGTGCCCATGGCACTTGAATCAGTGCTGCTCTTGCCAGCTATGCCTGGCTGCAGTTTCTCAGCAGCATTTGCCCAAGGTTCGTGTTCTTGGCTGCTTGATTTGAGCTCTTCACTTTCCAGTTGGGGAGGTATAACTTTTCCTTTCCACCCTCCAAGACTTGACTGCTCATGTCACTAAGAAACCTGATCTAATTAGATTGGCTTAGAGTGGAGGTCGGACGAGGTGGACTTTGGAGGTGCCTTCAAACTTAAATCACTCCTTAATTATGGTGCCTGCAACAGAGATCCAAGAAGACTAGCAGTAAATTGAAGTAGATGATCAATGATGGGGTTAAACATGCAGCAGAGGGGTGTGAGACACCCCTGAGGCCGTGAAAGGAAGACTGAGAGGGTTGGCAGCTGGGTAATGGAACAACCTGAGGAAGGCTCAGCAAGCCATGGGGTGCCAAGAAGGCTGAGGACAATCTGTGATGTGGAGCCACTCAGTACCAGGCAGGAAGCTGATAAAGCAATCTGAGCATTTGAAGAAATTGACCGAGCAGAACTGCAGTATTTGGGAAAATAAATATAAAAAATATATAGTGCCATTCATTTTTAGCAAGGGCATTTTACATCATCAGGATGGGTTACAAATTTAACACTACACTTATAAAGATCAAGGATTTCTTCCCTGTGCTTCTTGGATGAAAACAAAACAGTAATTCAATGGAGAAGAAAAAAAACTAATGCATATTAAACACAGCACAGACTGTCACATTAATACAGGAGAAAATTAGACAGGCATAGATAAGGACTTAAATATGGTTGACTTAATTCTTTTATACTTTGACTAGCACAGATTAAAAATATTTGTTTCCTTTCCTTACTAAGTACAAACCCAGATCTACCATTATCAAGTATAGAAGAGAAAGAGATATTAAGGTAAGATGAGGTTTGTGCTGTTTTTGGATGAAGACAGGGTGCAGAACTCATGAGTGACTTCATAAGGAAATAAAGATTTACAAAAGAATTTACCAACACATAGGCAACAAGTGGAAGAGTGCAGAGTTACACTGCCAGGGCTAGTTGGGCATGGGACCTAGGGAGATTTTATGGGAAGGCTTTTTGTTTTCTTTCTAACAAGATATAATTCCATGAGTGGAAATCATGTTTATGATCCTTTTCATAAGCTTTAAAGCCACTTGTTAGTGTTGGACACCAAGTGGGATCTTGGCAAAGAAGTAGCAAAGGAAGAAGCTTAACAATCAGTAAAACACACGACAAGAACAGAGTAAAACGCATATATTTTGTGACAATTATTATCCAGAAAAAGGTGATTTCATCTTTGAGGGGTACTAGTGAGGTCCTGTGATCTTCAAAGAGGATGGAGAGCCACACAGCAGCAAAGCCACAAGGGTTATTGATGTACTAGAAACCACAGAAGCACCTGAGAATGGTCCCACAGGAATTAGAGCTTCTTCCCACAAAAAGGCTGTGGGATCAATATCCCAACTGAATGCATTTACACCAATGCACAGAGTGTGGGCAGCAAACAGGAGGACCTGGAAGCCCAGGAAGGCTGGATATCTTTCAGGAGGAAATCCTAAAGGCACAGAAATGTCCCCATGTGCTGAAAGATGAGCCAATGGGGAGAAGATTGGCCTGGCTGAACAGAATATTTTTGGCTGACAATCAGGGAAAAAGAAGAGTTTGTGACCAGTAGAAGGGACAGGTGACTCAGCAGGCCTAAAAAGATACTGTGAAGTTACACAGGGAGAAAATTAGAAGGGCCAGAACCCAACTACAATTTAATCTGTCTACTGCTATAAAAGAGAATAAAAAATGTTGCAATAAATACAAACAGCAACAAAAGGAGATCTAACGAGAATTTCTATCCATTTCTGGACACAGAGGAAACATAGTGACACAGGATGAGGAAAAGCCTGAGGTACTTAATGACTTCTTTGCCTCAGTCTATAACAGTAAGAGCAGTTGCTGTTGGGGTACACAGCTCCCTGATCTGGAAAACAGGGATGGGGAGCAGAATGAAGCCCCCATGGCCCAAGGGGAAATGGTCAGTGACCTGCTGCACCTCTTGGATGCACACAGATCTGTGTGCCAGATGGGATCCACCCAAGAGACTGGGGCAGCTGGTGGAAGTGCTCACCAGACCACTTTCTATCATTTACCAGCAGCCCTGGCTCACCAGGGAGGTTCCAGCTGACTGCAGGTTGGCAAAAACGATGCCCATGTACAAGTAGGGTCAGAAGAAAGATCCAGGGAACTACAGGCCTGGCAGCCTGACCTCAGTGCCATGGAAGGTCATGGAGCAGATCATCCTGAGTGCCATCGTGGACTCATACAGGATAACCAGGGTATCATGGCCAGGCAGAGTGGCTTTATGAAAGGCAGGTCTTACTTGGCCCACTTGATCTCCTTCTGTGGCAAGGTGACCCATGCAGTGGATGAGGGAAAGGCTGGGAATGTCTGCCTGGATTTCAGCAAAGCCTTTGACATCGTTTCCCACAGCATCTCCTGGAGAAACTGACTGCTCATGGCTTGGATGGGTGCACTGTTCCTGGGTAAAAACTGGCTGCATGGCCAAGCCCAGGGAATGGTGGTGAATGGTGCTGCATCCAGTTGGCAGCCAGTCACTAATGGTGTCCCCCAGGGCTCAGTGTTGGGGTCAGTCCTGTGTGATATCTGTATGGATGGTCTGGATGAGGGGATCAAGAGCACCCTCAGTCAGGTTGCAGATAACCCCAGGCTAGGTGGGAGTGTTGATCTGCTGGGGGGCAGGAAGGCTCTGCAGAGGGATCTGCACAGGCTGCATCCATGGGCCAAGGCCAACTGTGTGAGGTTCAACCAGGCCAAGTGCTGGTCCTGCCCTGGGGTCACAGCAACTCCAGGCAGCTCCAGGCTGGGGCAGAGAGGCAGGACAGCTGCCCAGGGGGAAAGGACCTGGGGGTGCTGATCAGCAGTGCTGAGCATGAGCTGGAGTGTGCCCAGGAGGGCAGGAAAGCCATAGACATCCAGAATGTGTCAGCAAGAGTGGTCAGCAGGACCAGGGCAGTGACCATCCCCCTGTGCTGGGCACTGGTGAGGTCACATCCCAAACCATGGGTTCAGTTTTGAGCCTCTCACTACAGGAAAGACACTGAGGTGAAGGAGTGGATCCAGAGAAGGGCAGTGGATATAGGGAAGAGTCTGGAGCTCAAATTCTGTGAGGAGCAGCTGAGGGAGCTTTGCATTTTTATCCTGGAGGAAAGGAGGCTCAGGGAAGACCTTATGACTCTCTACACTTCCCTGACAGGAGGCTGTAGCCAGGTGGGGATTGGCTTCTTCTCCCAGGTAACAAGTGACAGGATGAGACAAAATGGCCTCAAGTTCAGTAAGGGGTTGTTTAGATCAGATATTAGGATAAATTTATTCTCCAATATGCTTGTCGAGCACTTGAACAGGCTTCCCAGGGAAGTGGTGGAGTCAGCATCTCTGGAGGGAACTAAAAGGTGTGTAGATGTGGCACTTAGGGACATGGCTAAGTGGTAGAGTTGGCAGTGCTGAGTTAATGGTTGGACTTCATGATCTTAAAGATCTTTTCCAACCTAAATGGTTCTGTAACTCTGTGATTCTGAACAACAATCCCAAGCAGCAACCATCTGCACTGACAGCTATATTAATTCATCTGAACTTGGATGGAGACAGGGACATCAAACCTTTAACTTCAGTTCGAATTACTTTCCAAAATCAACATTCACCAAAGTCTTGTTGAAATGAGCAGGCACAAAGCCAGGATTGCACATTCACACCACTACATTCAGCTCCTATTGAAGCTAAGGCAAGGTCTTCCATTAGCTGAAATTGAGGCTTTTTGCACACAGCTGATGTCTGGTGAGATTTGGGCATGGTATTTGAAACCTGATGACTCTGAATCTGGTTGATTTATTATATCATTAACTTATGTTTTTCATGCTTTTGAGATCTGGTTGTTATAGCTGACAAATCTGTTTTGCTTCCCCATTTCACATTCAACTTTTGGACACCTAATTTTACTCCAGTGTAATCACACTGTATATTAAGTGAGACAGTCTCATGCTTGATATTCATTCTGGACCTCAACCTTTCCAGAAAAGGCATGATGAACTGGTTTCTTCGGCTATTTTCTTACATCAAACTGCATAAACTGGGAATGGGGCTCTGAAATGAGGTACCTCTTTATGGTTGGATATGTATTTGGTCATCAGCAAGGCCAGTCTTGTGGAAGTCCAGCTGGCACGTGTTCCTACAGGTCTCTCCTGTTCCAGCACTCAGTTATCCAGACTCTGGAGCTCTGGGCTGTACCTTGGCAGTCCTTGTGCCTTGCCTGCTAACATCTCACCAGCCTTCCCAGAAGCTGTTTCAGGGAACATAAAGCACAACTACTATGTCTGTTCACCCCAAAGGCCTGGCACGAAGCATCCCAGCCCTTCCAAAGCCTTGCATGCTGCACTTTGGGAACCACAAGGCATGCTGTAGTATCTTGTGAGCCAATGTACTTTCCACTGCTTTCAGAGCATTATAAGGAACTGAATCTTCATTAAAAGCTCAGAACTGAGCTTCCTATTTCTTTGCTGTTTTCCTCAAGGGCTTACACATTTCAATGCATTCTGGTCACAGACTGTGAGGGGCTGGGGTGAGAAAGAGGGTGGAGTGAGGTACTTTCCTCCTTTCCCAAAACTGCAGCCACATCAAAACATACCATATTTTTTACGGCAGCAATTGCATTTTTCACGACCCAGGAAAAAATTCCTTTGCATGCTGCAGTTTCCCTGCACGGTAACACTGTTGAAAGCTTCTTCTCCACACTGTGGTTCTCTTTCTCACATTGCTTCTCTCTGAACAGCACCATGGGTCTGCTCCAAATCACCCCAGGTCTGTGGATTGCTCCAGCTGAGCAGATGCACCATGCAGGTCAGGACAACTGGCTGACGGTCCTGCTCCAGACTGCAGTGATCATTCACTGATCTAGATGACAGGGATGTCCCTGCTCAGCCCTCATCTGCTGATTTGCTTAGCCTCAGTTATTTCCTCTCACTCTCAAATAAACAATCAATCCTACTTCAGTTACATGTGGTCCTAGCTTTCCTCCTTTTATACTCTCATTTTTCACTTCGTCTTTGGTTAGCAGCTCCACTCTGCATCATTCAGCTAAATGAGCTCCCAATGACTCCTTTCACATCTTTTGTCTGTAAGCTTCACCCATGTTTTCTTAACTAGTTAAACCCCAGGCTGGGTTGATTAGGTGTTTTTCCTAATGTCCAGGAGTTTCTCTCACTGCTACTTTGTTAGCTACCCTCCAGTGGATTCTCCATCCACAGAGATTTAGGCAGATACATAGAAATAATATTTGGTGTTGACAATAGTTCTGATCTAAGCAGGAGGCTGGACTAGATCTCTGGGTTACATAGAAGTCTCCACACCTTTATTTCTATGATTTCTGCATGACACAGCACCTGTAAGGATGCTTTCTGTCACTCTGTGTTTGAGACCTCTGAACTATTACGCCCTATAGTCTTTGAATTACAACTTTGTGTTGTGTCTCTGCTGTATTAGGTGCACTTGTTCATGCTCAGAAAAAGGCCTGCACAGGAACCAAAGTAGTGTAAGATTTCACTGAAAAAAGATGTTCTACAAAAACTCAGCCACTCTGACAACCTGTCTGCCAGACAGGTTGAATAGATTGAACAACACTCCTCCATCTCTAGATCACGCAATGCAAAACTTCCAGCAGGCTGTGTCCTCTCCTGCCATCACATAGTTATTTTGTTGTTGGTTCCAGGATGGAGAGCCAGTGGAATGCATTCTTGCAAAGCCTGATCCTAAAACCATTGAGATTTGTACAAAGTATTGGATCAGTTCTGCATCCTAATTCCAGAAATGGGCAAATGGCAGAGAGCAGAGCATATTCTAAGAGAACACATTGGAATGTCATAAGAAGCAATAATGAGTAAAATTTGTTTTCATAGTGAAACATTTAATATGCATGACATACACTGCACAATTACTCACATTCTTAAAATGAAATGGATAAATGTTTCCAGCAGGCATCATCTTCCAACAATTCTTTCAAGTTGATGCCAAAGGAAAAAAAATAAAAAAGCAGCTAGTAAAATTTCTGTACAGAACATACCAATATTGTCTCCAAAGCTATCAGACATGTTTTCATTAAAATTAAAGTCAGGTTAAAAGAGAGGCATCCAAAATATATTTTTTCTAAGGGTGGGGATAAGTAAGTGAATCACGTAAGACCACTGTTTTACGTAAGATATTCTGTTTCCAGTAGAGAAGGGCTGTGGATGAGCTTGAGTGCCAAACCATATTTATCTGTATTTACAAATCTAATTTGCTTAAGCTAGGTTCAGATCTGCTCAAATGTCCCTCTAGATGTGATTCCCAAATTGGGAATACCTGCAGAGAAGTGTAAAATTCTGAATGGTCTCTCCTGTCAGTGTAGTTGGCAATACCAAAATCTGTCCACATTTAAACAAGGTGCTCCCATCCCAGGTTTAGAGAACCAAAAGCAAAAAAGCTGATGATCTACTTTCTGAATGCATTTACATTACTAGTCCCATCCTTCTTGCACACATAGTGCTTGAAGCAATCCCAAACTCTGTCTGGTCAATGTCTACCCATCTTCAAGTTCCTTTATCTGTCTCTTTAGCTGCTATTTGTGCATCACTTTCCAAGGAGTTTTAGAAAATGTGCTCCAATCTTTTTGCTTTGAGAAGTTTGCACTAACTTTGCACTGAAATAATCTGTTGTCATTGCCCCACCCCTGCATCTGTCTGTTTCTCTGTCTAACCCATATTTTATCATTTCTTGCATGTCTGTAAAATGTCCAGCACGTGCCAGATGCTGACACAAAATAATAATAATGTTCAGTTTGCAAGCTGGGATCATATCTAGCTTTTAAAAGTGAAGTCTTAAGCTATTGCCCACTATTGCTGTTCTATTTCTGAGCAGTGATTTCAGATAGAACCTTAGCAACGCTGCAAATGCCTCAGCCCAGAACCTTCAAAATATGGGAATGTTATTGTCAAAGTGGCAAGTGCAGGGCAACCATCAGCAGCCAAGATTGAAACAGGACATCTAACAAACCAGCTGCCCCACGTACACACACAGCTATGCAAAATAAAGCAGGGAGATCCGACAGGCCTCTGCAAGTCTTGGCAAACTGGAGATGGCAGGGCTTGCTGCAGTTTCGGCTCTAAGGTTCATGCATATCAAATGTTCACAGGTTCTTTGTTATGCTAGCTTTTCATAGCTTTTCAAGACTTCTGCTTGAAGCTGATAATGTTTATGCTTATTTCAGCAGTTGTTTTTCCTCTCCCAGCTGCCCTCTTACTTCGTGTGTTTTTTCTGAGACACTTTCCTCTCCTTTTCTGTCCCTTCCTCTTACATATTTTTAATTTTCTCAGTCTGGACATCATTTGAGATATCAGTCATGGTTGCTACCTATTGCTGGCAGCAGTAACACATTGCTTGTCTACTCTTGTAGCTGGACACAAATAAATATCTTGGAATTTAACCATCTTTGCTCCATCCACTGACCTTTTCCATCTCAAAGCATGGACACTGATATGGCTGCAGATTCAATTACTTTGTCCTGCTTTTCTTCCCTTGAGGGAGCACCTGTCATGTGTAGCAACAGGTTTATGTCTTGCCATGTAGATCAGATGTAAGTGATCTAGAGAGTGAGATGTTTGGCTCTGTCACATACAAATGGATGCTAAAGCCACCCACATGTGTCACATACAGGGCCTCATATCCTAAATAAAATCCTATTTAGGATAAATTAGTAGGTTAATACATTGCTGAGATAATAATTAGAAGGTAGACATTGTCTGTGATATTAAATCATGGTAGAAAACATTATCTCATGATGTAAACTGTTGGGCCAGACAATCCACCAGCCTTACTAGACAATTCTCAATGTTACTAATGATGTGACAAAAGTATCAGAGTGAATGAACAGTCTACCATTTTCCTTCAGCTTTTCTCTCTCTAAAAATTATCAATAACATTTCTACAGTATTTTCTGGGGCTGGGGTTACTCCTTATGAACTAATTTGTCAGATAAGTACCTGTCTGAAGTGCTGACCCACTCCATTTTCATGGCATGTCATCCAGTCATGTACTTGTGAGGTGTCAGACTCATAACATCTCCCCAGTCTACGCTGTTCATGCAGAACAATGCTCTGTGCTGCAGCATTTCATCTCCAATTGCTCCCAGAAAGGACAGCAAAATGTTTAGAATCAAGTAGCAATTGTCAGTCTCTGCTGAAATCAGGATCACTACTTCATCATTAAAAGATCCTGAGATAACTTGATATGACATAGAAAAAAGCTAACAACTTTGGTTTTGGGCACTTATGGTCAATTAGTTTCAGACCTTTTTGTCTTCTTCTGGATTCTTAACTCTTCTTCCTTGCATATTTTCTCCTTTATGCAGTCCAAAATCCTTCAGACAGGGATTGTCTTTTTTTTCATCAAAGGAATGTACCTACTGTGCCCTCAGTCCTCCAGATTGAGGCCTCTAGACATAAAGAAATAAAAATATTATTACTTAGGATAATAGAATAATGAGTTATCCTTAGAAACCTCATTAATTCCATATGCCCCACTGTGTGTCCTGTTTTTGTCCCCCCCTTTTGACTGATGACTGGGCATATGAAAGAAGATGCTTGATTCAGGGTTACCCTGCAGAGACTGGTTTGCTATTCTAACCAAGTTCTGGGAATAACAGCACATTTTTCATCTTGGAGAAACAAGATACAATAATAAAGAATATTAATCAAATATTGTATTGTGTTCTCATCTTTGGTGAGCCTAAAACTATTTTCCACACTAAAAGAAAATAAATAATTAATAAAGAAAGCTCTTTTGTAAAGGAGCACAAGCTGAAAAACATCCTATAAAGTTACAAAGTAAAATGCAGTGTGTTTTTATAATGGCCCTTGAAATGCTTATAAATATTGTTTATTTTCAGTACCATGGACCTCTGAACATGCAATAGATGACAATGAAGTATCTGATTCATTTTAATAGATATTTTTCTCTACAGAACATGGTTGCATGTTTATTGAAGCACACCACATGCCAGTTCTTCTCTGTTTGTCATAGTAACCACAGCCAAATGCCATCTCAGCTGAAAAAAAGTGTCCTACAAAGACTGGAATATATCACTCAACTCAAAAAAATAAGGGATTGTAGTGCCAGTGTGTTCACTGTTTTTGAAAGGAAAAGCATCATGTTTTAAAGCATTCCATACATGCAGGAAACATACTTCAGGATGCCTCTCCTGGTGTTTTGCTTCCCTCAATGCACTGCAAACAACCCCATGCTGTTATTTCCCCTTTTTTCATCTCCTAAGTGTAGTTTCCCTGCTCCAGATACATTTCAGCACAATGGGAAAAATATTTTGTCCCATGCAGTGTGTAGTAATTTCCTTTGAAATGTCCTCTTGCTGGAGAAAAAGAGCTCATGTCTGCCTGCCAGCATGAAGTCCCATTTTCCAGTGGTCATGAGTAGCTCACAGAGTGCTTCTAGGTTCAGATACCATTCATCCAGGAGGAAAACTGGTGTTGTCATGGGAAGGTAGCCTCCAGACTGCCACAAGAAGGACAGAGGAGCCCTTGTGCCCCATTCCAGCTAGAAGGAAACCAGTAGGTTTGGGTGCTATAATGTGGTTACACAGCTCTGGTTCAATTACACATCTCTGCATGTGACAGTATATAGTTACACACAGAAATTAGAAACACTAATTAGTATGACGCTGACCTCCAGTGAGGCTGAGCCCCAAACCAGCCCAAATAATCATACATTTTCAGCCTTGTTTTTGAGGACATTTAAGAGCCTAACTCTGGAGGTGATGTGTTTCATCTTTGGATGCGTTAAGGGTCTCCTCATTGAGCAACTTTAGATGGATCCAGATGGGTTAGTTTATTTATCTGATATCCCAAAACCAAGAGCAGAACCATTCTCCAGGGATTTACAGTACATAATAGTGAGCATTTACACAAAGGATTTTAACTGCTATACAAAATTCAGGGCAATGGATTATCATCTCCTAAACCTCAGCTTTTGCATTCTTGTATCTATGTATTTGGCATAGGCTGCAAGGAAAAGAGTTTTGCTTTGCATGATGCATTTCAGCCATATTTTGTTAGTAGATTCTTAACAGTTCATTGCATTATATGGAATTCCCTAATTTTCTGCCTATATTTGTTTTTTGCTGCATGACAGAGGCACACATAGTGAAGGGATTCAGCAGCATGCTTAACTTCAACCTGCTCTTCACTGGGCTGTTATGGAGTGCTGGAGCTCAGCCTTGGCTAAGGCTTTACTGGGAGGGTGGGAGTGACCATTAAGTAAAGTGGAAGACTAATTGAAATAGAAATAGTGTTACAAAGTAAAAGACAATTGAAAACTCAGATGGAATGTGTAGAGAGTATCAGATTTATCAAAATACCTAAGAAGACGTAGCCCTTGCACTGTCTGTAAAAATGAGTATCAAGTGTCTCTCCTGGGATTGCTGTTGAATTGTCTTCCAGGAGATTGGTAGCTTTCTGGGGAGGCTTTTCAAAGGTGCTCTGAGTCTCAGGGCCCTCAGTGTGGCTCTGACCTCCCTCACACAAGTTCCAGTTGGCCACTGAGCTGTGTGGACTGTGCTGGTAGCCCTCCAGTGACCGTGGGCACACAACAGAGCTCCAGGGCTTGAACAACTAACAAAGGGCAAAGGACACCTTGTTCTGCTGGTGATTAATCCTGTTGGAGTAAATAATTACACTGTGCAGAGCTGAGGAAAGGAATCACTGGAGGTTTTCACTCTGAATTTCACTGCTTTGGCTGGCAAGGTGTAGGACAGGGATACAGCCTTGATGGGTGGGTGAGCACTGCATTTATCCAAAACTGCAGGCAGTTGTAATTATAACCAGAAACACAAGAGTTGTGCTGGTGCAAAATCACAGGTCCAGTAAAATTCACACCAGCTAAGTTTGGATTGAGGGAGATGCCAGAACAAGGGAGCCACCTGTAAAGCTCTCACCTTCCATTGTAGCTAAGAAACAACTTCCTCCTCCACGACCTGTGCAGCAGCTAGAATTCAGGACTCAGCTCTGCATCTGTGCCATCTTGCTATTTGGCAGGAACTCTTGGAAAAAAATAGAACACAAACACACCAGCAGCACAGAACAACATACTTTTTGGCAGGTCCTTCTTAACCAGACATGTCTAGGTCTGCAGGCAGTGGGTCCTCTGTGGCCAGTGGACATTTTTGAGAGTTGGAGCACATAACTGGAGCAGCCCCAGCCTGCTTGCTGCATTAGGAGAGATTTAATCAGTCATCACTTGGAAATAACAACAATGGAGAAGTGGCTGGAAACACAGGTGAAGAGTGAGGGATGAAAGAACCTTCCATGACATTCATAAATCTGGAGGAGAAGCAGATGCACACCCCATCCCCAAACTGATTTTCCCTAATGTGCCTAAGCCAGGATTCAGTTGCCCACGGACAGGGTACATGGTGGGAGCTGCCTGGCAAACTGAAAGGATGACAGGGAAAAGTTGTGTGAAGCTGCACTTTTCCAGAAAACCTTTTGTGCTTCTAAATTCTCCTCCCAAATACAATTCCTTTGTCTCTGCTTCTCCTGCACTCCCTCCCTCCACCTCTTTATTGGCAGGAGGTACTAAAGTGGGAATGGGAGAAGGAATTGGTGGAAGAACTGCTCTCCTCTCCTACAGGAAGATGTCTCCTCTCCTACAGGAAGGTGTCCCACCAAAATGATGTTTTATCAACTGCTCTGGTTTCCTCTTTTGATGAACTTGAAGACATGACAGAAGACATTCAGCAGGAAAGAGAAGGAATAGGAAAGGAAAACAAACTGTACATTACACTCATAATCTCAACTGTGAAATTTATGTGCACTGTTTAGAGGTTTTGTGGGATTTGAAGGCCACCAGTCTCTGCATCTCTGCATTCTCTGGGATCACAGCCACCACCACAGACAACATGTACATTGACTGCACATGTCAGTGCACCTGCAAGAGTGTCTGCAAACCCATGAGAATTGTTGGCAATGGTTCCAGGGTCTCTGCAGCTGGCAGGCTGGTGGGCTACCATTAGCCAGGACTGCTGTGCATGCATTGCTAATCTCATCCAAGTCGTCCATCCCTCTCCAGGCAAGTGTGACAGCCTAGGCAGAAGCAAGTGGTGGAGAGTGCATTGAAAATGTCTCAGCTTTCTGGTTTCTTGGTTCATTGGGACTGGAGATCTGGCTGGAGCATATTGTTCTTGGTCACAAAACTTGGGCCTTGCCCCTCTGCGGAGCTGAGACGCAGCAAATGCACATAGCTGCACATCAGACTTCAAAAGTGCTTCTGTATTCCCTAATACAGAAGCCAAATACAGCCTGAGAGCCTGGTCCCTCAAGAAGAATCAGGAAAGATACTGAAGCCTGAGCTCAGGAGTAAAGGAAATTAAACCTGTCTGGGCTTCTTGCAATGTAGTGCAATTCCAGTGCATTAGCTCTAGTCCCATCTACAAGGCAATGCTACACACTAAGGAGAGCCAAGAAAATACTCCCAGCAAGAGCCATGTGAGCCTGAAGTTTAGTATCTACATTCTTCTGACAACTCAGATTACTTAACATTTCAATTACTGTCCCTGTGGTCTAGTGATGGTTCTCTTAACAGTGTTAGCATGTATATGGGAACAAAGAACATTTTGCTGCATGTTCATATGTGTGAAGTAGTTCATGTGCTAAGCCTAGATGTTAGACCAAACACAGTATCAAGCACCAAAGAGCTATAGTCTCTCAGTAATTTATCTTAAATAGGAAGAAGAAAACCGTGTTTTGAAGACAGTTTGGTAGAATATGAAATGCATTTCAAAGGAAAGACAGTATTCAGGACTTCTGGCACCCATCAGTGCCAGAGGAATTATTCTGTCACACTTTCTAGCACTAGTATTGTCTAAACAATTAGACGTGTGCCACATAGCTAATTATCTCCACGTCAGACAGTCACAATACAGCCACTATTTCACAAAGCATAATGTTTCATTGTGTAAATATGAGCCAAAGAAAGGTGTTTGCATAAATTTAACTTCTGATTACGTCTCAGATTCCAAAATAAAAATCCATCTTGAGTCTTTTCAACTAGGATAAAAAAAAATTAACGTAGTCTGGGCACAGCTAAAGTTCAGTGTAACCTTTCCTAAAGAAAGCTGAAAGCCAAAGAACAGCATTGCAGACAATCTTGTACCCTTGCTGACATTTTCCCAAAGATCCTGGTTTACTGTGCCTGAAGCAGCACTGAAGTTCAGAGAAAATAAAGTAACAACCCACGTGATACTCCATCAGTGCTGACTTCAGAAGATTCATGTGGCCCATAGAGATTAAAAACTGCTGCAACTGAGAAAACAAGGTCTTGTTTCAAGAGTGTTTGACCGGAATAGCTGATCAGACACTAGCTTTGGCCTTTCCCCCTGGAACTGCAGCAGATTTTTTTGGGTTTTGCTTATGTAAAACAATAGCCTGAAATAGGACCTATTTTCAAAGTGAGTAACATAACACTTGCTGCCAGAAGATGAACAAACAGCTCTGATCACTGAGGAGCTGCTGCAGCAATGCAGTGTGGGTGATTTAGGTAGTGAGGAATTGGATATGTTCAGTGCAGCATCCTGTGTGCAGACTTTGCTGATTTATATTAAGGAATAATATTATGAGCATCAGGAGGAAATCAAACAATCAGAGACTAATTTTTAACAATGGGAAAAGCAGCTCTGATCGCTTCAATTTTTACATTGGAACAAACTAGGAAAAGTAATTGCCTTTCTTTGCAGATCAATAAGTAGGATGAATCCTTTCACTGGGATACACACTCTGGGCATAAAAAGCTGCCAAAACTATTCCTGATTCCTGCTTGCAATGAACCAGACATAAGTAGCCCATGTCTAGAAGTAAAAACAAAAGCAAAACTAATCATACATGAGTCAGTTACTTCACCAAATGTAATAGCAAATGAGGGTTGTGATTTTCAAACCATACTGTGAGCTGGGTGCTGGTTTTCCAGTGAGCACCAGAAGGATTTGGGTAAAAAGGATCTCTCTGATAACAGAGATGAAGATTAGCATTTTAGCCTCTGTGAAACACCTCGTTGACCTAAGACCATCCTTTTAAAACAGGGTAGATGGTGTTATGTGGCTCATATTACACCAAAGACATCTGCCTGAAAGAACAGTTGTTTTCTTTCTCATCGCCACTGGAACCCACAAGAGGATTCCCACACACACAAGGTGTGCTGGGAGTCACTTACCAACTGTACAGAAAAGGCAGTAAAAGAAACACTCTCTTATTTCTCTGGGGGTTTTACATTTCACAGGCATAAATACATTACAAAAGATTGTGAGAAGTCCAGATGCATGTTCTTGTGGAGACAACAGAACATCAGTCAGATATAAACAGTCTTTTCAGCCTTTGCTCTTCAGGTTAGCCTGTTCCTTCTGAAGACTTTCAGTCCCATAACTATACAAAATATGCTATGAAAAAATAGATTTTACCCCTCCTTCATGTTCTTTAAACTGGTTGAACATCAGGTTGGAGTTTTATCATCAAATACAGCTGAACTATGCCTACACCATTACAAACAAGAGTGATCTCACTCTACCCCATGCCCAGGTCCAAGCTCATGCTCTTTCCTTGCCTGGGTTCAGCCTCCACCACCACATAGACAGGAAAATATGCACTGAAATTATCTGAATACTAACCCATCCCACCCCCAAAACCTGAAAAAAAAAAAAATTCAGCTGATCTTAACACTTCATCCTTTATTTGTCTCTGGGTCATGCCTGCAGCTTGGGTGCCCAATATTGATCCTGTAACAGCAGGCACACAGTGCTGTAGGACCAGAGCTCCCAGACAGGCAGAGACAGGGGCAGAGAATACAGAAGAGGTGAAGATGAATGAGAATATTTATCACACCAGACTCAGCAAGCTTCCTCAAAAAAATACACTGAAATGTAGTAAGCATTGCTTAGTGCTTAAATTTTCAGTTTTGTCAAGAAGAAAAGATGTCCCTACTCCTGGGTATTTTGCTAATTGAGATTATGGCCTGACTGACCTAATAAGATTGAAGTCAACAGAACTTTTGCCATTGAATACTCCTCATTGTTTGCTTTTGCTTTTGAAGACTGATGGCCAACAATACCTTTTTAAGAGATATAGGAATATAAATCAAATGGTGCTGAAAGAAGAGGTTCTACCTCTAGGTTGATTAACGTTAGGGAAGAAGAGAAAACAATTTGTATTATTAAGAGATAATTAAGATACTACCACTTAGACTAAATTCTTTCTCCTTTTCTCTTAACTTCAAGTTCACCATTTGGGACAAGTAACTTTACAGCTAAGAATGCAGTTCTCTTACCCAGCAAATTCAAGAGGGAAAGATGTTGTCAAACTGTACCTCCTGTGGGAAACAGAGGTAGTAGAACAGTTGTTAGAAGGGCTGAAAAAAAATTTAAAAGAGGTCTCTGCTAGGCCTTAGGAGAAAGATTTTTTTTGTAAGTTTATTTCCCTTGTGAAGTGAGTTGTTTGTACTTCGTCATGTATGTGATACTGTGATGAAAAGGCACAATACTGTATGTTCAGTAACATTCAAATCTGGAAGAGAATTGACTGTGCCATTGTCACACTAAGTCTGTGTTTCCTGAAAAAAACATTTTCCATTTTTGAAGATGTCACAAGTCTTCCTTACTACTTTTATTAATGCAATCACTTATTCCTGAATCAGAATATATTGTTTCATTCCTTTTGGGTTTCTTTTCTTTTCCTGGCCACATCACGAAATTGCATTAACAGCAATGTAAATGTAGTCTGTAGGATTCCAAACAGGACCATAGAAAATCATAATGGGTTAGAAACTTATATTTAAATGCCTGCTTTTCACCATGGCACTCAAGCACCCAGGTTATCTAATAAGGTATTCTGCATAACTGAAGAGAGGAATTGCTCTATACTCGATACCAAAAATGGATAGAAAAGATCCACATGGATCAGGTTATTGCACAGGTAATAACTTACTGAGAAAATGTCTAAAAAAAATGACACACATTAGGAATGGTCAAATTGCACAGGTTCTGTGTATCAGCTCTGCACAGGAAGCAGACTAAAAGGAGTCAGACAGACTTGGACAAATGGGAAAAAAAATTCAACCTGAAACTGACGTGAAGGAAAGCCACGGAAAGGCACATCTAAACATTATTCCATCTACATGTTTAAGATAGATTTTGATAGATGTTTGATAATATTTTTTAAGAATGAACTAAGAAATTGGTCTCTAGCTACAGCCACTTTTTATCAGTCATATGTTGCTTAATTTGCAGATCTTCCAAAAATAAGAAAAATATTATTAAAAGCTGAAATAAAATATTTTAGAATTATATTTCAATAAGCTAAGAAAAGATACCCAGGGCCAAATTAATCTCTGTTGCCATCACACTGACCACAACAGAATCACATTTGGAAACTTCTACATCAGCCTTGCCAGCCATGTATCTAAATCTTGCAAAACTAGGAACTAATCCAACAAACCACATTTCTGGAGCTATTCATTATCCTGAAAGTTCATTTACTGCCACAGCCACTCAGAAGGAAACTTTGCACTTCAGTTCTGTCACTGCACAGGTCTGAATTGCCAGTTATCAGAAGAGCAACAGAGCTGGGGAAGGGTCTGGAGCACAAGTCTGATGAGGAGTGGCTGAGGGAGCTGGGGATGTTTATCCTGGAGAAAAGGAGGCTCAGGGGGAACTTTATCACTCTCTACAGTGACCTGAAAGGAAGCTGTAGCCCAGTGGGAGTCAGCCTCCTCTCCCAAGCAACAACTGATGGGACAAGGGGAAATGGCTTTGAGTTGCACCAGGGGAGGTTTAGATTGGACATCCAGAAAAGTTTCTCCATGGAAGGAGTTGCCAAGGACTGGAACAAGCTGCCCAGGAAAGTAGTTGAGTCACCATCCCTGGAGGTATTTAAAAGACGTGCAGATATGGCACTTGGGGACATGATTTAGTGGTGGGTTTGGCACTGATGGATTAATGGTTGGACTTGATCTTAGAGATCTTTTCCGGCCTTAATGATTCTATGATTCTTACACATGAGGACCTTGTCTCTCTGCTTCATTAATGAGTGTAAAAGACAGGATGTGTATCAGCCCTGATTCTGTTATAAAACTCATAAAACTGTTATATGCCCTTGAGTCAGACCAATGTTCCATTTAGTCCACTATTGCATATCTGTCAGTGGTAAATGAAACACATGGCCTCATGAGAGTGGTATTTTCTGCTGTCCATTCCCCTATCCTTTCCAGCATCCAGAACCAGGAATGTTATTGAGTACATTTCTCCTTGGTTCCTTCCAGATTCCCTTTATGCACATGCCTTTGTCACATCCTTTTTTATCTGCCTCCACCATCCCCTGTGACAGTAGGCTCCCAAAAGGTTTTCCTTTTCCTAAAAATGTCTCTGGCTAGCTTCTTCCTGTGCCACCTACTTCTTGTGTTGTGGAAGTTGTAAGAACAACAATCCTCTGTTTAATTTATCCACCACCTTCTGTGTTTCCTAAACTTAACTGTAAATCTCCTCAGCCAACTCCCCATTGACTGTGGAGTCACAGTCTTTGCTGGGTTTTACACAGGTATAGATCCATACTCAGGTATGGATCTATCTAGTTTTCCAAGAATGTCTGCCTTTGATTTAAGCTAGTGAACTCCTTAGTTTATGGCAAAAAGAAATAGGTAGGAATTGCCATTCATTACTGTAAATATATATATTCAGGATGAAACCCAGATAGAGAGTAGATAGCACAGGGTCTGAAATGTAAATATTCAAGATTCCCTTTAGTCTTCGAAATATTTTTTTCTACTAGCATACAAAAGAATTCATCACTCATAATTAGGGACTCATACTAGAGGTACCAGTATTGAAGTGCTTGTCTGTGATCTTAGGCAGAGAAAAGATGGATTTAGCTGAAACAGGAGGTTAGAGCACCTTCCACAGGAGCTCTGTGAAACCTGTGACCATAAAACAGACAGTACAGGTAGATTAGATTGCTTACCTGGAGCTGAATTATGCTGTCAGAGAAGATAATGCTCAAATAATGGCATTGCCCTGGGAGCAATGAAATTGTACTCTGTCATCACCTTGTCACATTAGGCCCTTGCAGTTGGGTCTAACAAGGCACTTGGAACAGTCAGGCTCTGCTAGGTAAAGCAATGACAGTAAAATGAAATTTATAAAGGTCCTCTAACTGCAATTACTGTTTGGAAATTGTCATTGAGATTCAAATATACAGTACAAGGATTGCCAAGGAATGAAGCCCACGGTACTTCTAAATGAAGTTACAAATGTTCTGACAGGCTCTGTGGAAAGCAAAAATCTAGTTTATCTTATTGACAAGCCTTAACAACATTCTCCAGATCAACTAGTTTTTCTAGTATAAAATACTATTTTGTAAAACATATGAGAAAAACAGTTGATATTTTTTCCCCTTCCAGATGCCCTGCAAAGCCAAGCATCTAAACCAATTGCTCTCACATTTCAGAAGTCATCAGCCCCCCAGGCTAACCTCTCATCTTCCAGATTTTAGCCTGAAAGATATTTCAAGATGGGGGAAAAGATACCAAATGTAAATTCCACTGGGTGTTACAACAGAAGCACTGATGGCACAAAAACATAAATATAATTCTATCATCTTGAATGGCCCACCAGACCAGCTCACTCTCTCAATTCCTGATTCAAAACTGAAGACTGCTGAGATGTGTCATTTCCAGCTATTCCTTGTGTTACTTTCACTGTGTGTAAACTCCTCACGAGGACTTGGGTCCCAATTCCTGCATGCTGCTTGTTGTGAGCCTGCACAAAATGCTATTATCTTTGACAGGGCTTTGCATGGGAGGAAGGGTTTGCCTGGACAGATCAGTTTGCAAAATCAAAGCCTAAGAGACTGCACTTATTTTCATCTCTCTCTCCTCCCTGCAGCTGGGCCTTTGTTATCTCTCCTCCTAAGGCATCCCTACTCCTCAACTCAGCCAGTAAAGGCTCATGTCCCAAGTTTCTCTGCATTGAAGTCCAGACATTAATGCACTCCATCTTTTTATTCCAAAGGCAATGTACTTCTCTCACCATTTTTTTTATTTTCCTCATTACCACCCACCTGTTTACCCCCCATTAAAACAGACCAGCTCATGATAAGCTTAACTCAAAAAGACAGATCTGAATCATAGCTGACATTTTCATGAACTAGAGGAGACTCATGATAACAGATTCCCCAGGCTAGGACTCGAGTCTTTGGGGACATATACTTATTCTCATATTCTATTCAAGAATAAACTTCTTTTGGATTTGTTTTTAAACTTAAAAAATACTTGTTTGTACTAAACCCTTTAAAATGCATTTGTAAATAAAAGCTGTTTGGTTTTCCATCCTTTAAAGCCTCATATAATAGACTTCATTTTGAATATTTTATTCCAAGACCAAACTTGTAAAACTACTGACAATATAACACTGAAAATCTTTAGCTCTCCATGGTTTTTGAGCCTAATTTTCACTCTGTTGCTGTGATGGTAAGATTCAGGCTGTTTTTTTCTGATTCAAAAGGCCTGTTGCTGGAAACTATTTATTAAGCAGCAATTTATATTTGTTAAACCTTCCATACAGACCTTGTCTGTCGCCAGCTCAATGAGCCAATGTTTCACAGAAAAGATGAAGCTGGAAGAGACCAATGGAGATCACCTAGTCCCATCCTCCTCAAACAGGGCAAATACAGCACACTGATCAGGGCTATGCCCAGCTGAGTTTTCAGTATACCCAAGGATGAAGATGACATAAACATTCTGGAGAACGAATTCCAGTGTTGGATTGCCCTTGGAATATAAACATTTTCACACGTTTAAATAAAATTTGCAGAGTTTCAAGTTCATGCCCATTGTTCCTTGTCCTTTGTCAAAGAGGAGTCTATCTCTGCTTTCTTTAACTCCCCTTCATCACGAATTACACGAGACAATAATCCCTCTCTAGCCTCCTCTGCTCTAGATTTCCCCCTGCTCCTCACAAGATAGATGCTCCACACCCTTCACCATCTCCATGGCCCCTGGTTGGACTCACTGATCTCTGGCATGCTGGGGGCCCAGCACTGGACCCAGCATTCCAGCTGAGCCTCTCCAGTGCCAAGCAAAGGGGAAGAACCACTTCCCTTGACCATCTGCCTTCAGAAGTAATGATGTCTCTTGTCATCAGGAGCAAAGCCACATAACCAGCCCTTCCTCTGATCTTGCTTCCTCATGTCTCATGGAGACCCTGAAAATTCAGGTGACTGGTCCTGCTGTTGGAGTTATTTGACAGTGTTTTTACTGGACTGGGGAACTCAGGAAGTATTTACCTGTTAAGTCCAGATCTTGCTTCAATCCAAAGAAACCACCTTGGCATAACAATTTACCCAAGCAAATCCAGGACTGCACTGAGAGGAAGGAAAGCTCATTTCCACACTGGCTTCTCTAGCTCATTGTTTCACAGTCATCATCTGATTTTCCTTCAATATGAAACTTAGCTTAATTTTTATTTCTTTGGTAGTTCATTTTTCAGATTGGCAATTTCAGATGTTCTTTTTTGCAGTTCCTTGTGTTTAGAAAACAGGTAAGACTCAATATTTTCTGAAACCTTACACTGGATGCGAGCTCTCCCTTTATCTCACAAAACTCTGTACAGAGTGGAAAGCATAGAACATTTCACAGTCACTGGGTTTTAAACATGACAAGAGCCTGCTTTATTTCTTCACATTTCACTGTAACAAGATAGACATCGTTTTTGAACTAAAAATCTCCATTGGTCAGTAAAAGTATTTGCACTTTTATCCTCAGCCATTACTACTGAAATTCCTAACTACATGCAATACTTAGTTGCTGAAATGCATCTTTGACATAATCCCACATACAACAGACAGAGTTTGCTGCTAGATTCCTCCTTCATAGTAAAAAATAACTTCAGTGGCAGTTTTATTAAGGAAACATGCCTTCCCACTTTTACCATAAGAATCGTATCACCTGGCTTCCTCTTTGTGTTTTATAACAAGCCTTTCTCTGAAGTTTTCTGTGAGTGTACATGGTAAGAGGTACATTGATTAAGGTGGACCCTTACAGGACCTTTTCAACAAATCCAAACAACAAAACAATCCTTCTGCTCATTTTTCCTGGCTTCGATCCTACAAAACACAAGAATGTCTGTAACTTCAGTAAACCAGTGTGCTGGTTTTGGCTGGGGCAGAGTTAATTTTCTTCACACTGGCTGATATGGGGCTGTGTTTTGGATCTCTGCTGAACACAGTGATGATAACACAGAGATGTTTTTGTTATTGCTGAGTAGGGCTTGCACACAGCCAAGGTCTTCTCTGCTTCTCAGACTGCCATGCTGGCTGGGAAGCTGGGGCTGCTTGGAAGAGTGGGAGAAGACACAGCCAGGACAGGTGACCCCAGGTGACCAAAGGGATATTTCAGACCATATGGCATCATGCTATGATGATGTCATGATATGTCACATCATGATACAAAGGAGGGCAGAAGAGGGAAAGGAGGGGATGTTTGGCATGGTGACATTTGTCTTCCCAAGTAGCAGCTAGATGGGACAAGCCCTGCTCTCCTCCTGGGCATGGCTGAACACCTGCCTGCCTGTGGAAGTGGTGAATTAACTCCTTGTTTTGCTTTGCTTGTGTGTGTGGCTTTTGCTTTTCCTGTATCTCAGCACTCGAGTTTTCCAGCTTTTACCATTCCAACTCTCTCCCCAGTCCCACTGATGAGAGAGTGGCTGTCTGGGGCTTGACTGCTGGCTGGGGTTAAACCATGTAAACCATTCATCACTCACAAAACAGAGGTACTTTGAGGCCCTACAAACAAACAGGACCTCTTGGCTACAATTCACCCAGAGAGAGGCACCACCTGGGGCATCCCAACTACCTTCTGTCCATCTGCTTGGCCCAGGAACATGGTCCACATGCACCTACCACAAAAAAATGGAGCTGCTCAGTTTTACCATCCTTAGGTTCTATGCAATGTCTTCCTGCACCCCAGGGAAAGATGTTATGCATCATAATTTCTGAGATTCAAAAGAGATGTAACAAAGGCAAGGGGGGAGACACATTCAGATTGATGTGATTTAAAGTTCAGAGTAGGGTGGGGACCCTCAGCTTTTGATAAGCACTGAAGGGATTGTACCTGCACACCCTACATGCAGGAGTAGGCATTAGATTCCTCTTGTCATACATATGCAGACCTTTTTCTCTCCATCTTTCCACCTAACAAACTGATAAAACTAAAAAGATATTGAAATACATTACAGTTTAACAAGATTGACAAGTTCTGATTTTTCCCATCATTTAGTTGGTCAAAGTTGAACAAATTGTAATGCACATTTTGTCATTTTTCAGTGCTTATTCTTTTACTCTCTCTTCTCCCAAAATAACATAAATGATATTGAAAGAAAATGTTGGTGGTTTTTGTTACTTACTTCTGGGCTAAGACCAAGTTTCTAAGTGGAAGCAAATTTCTATGTCCAAGTTATAGCCTCTAAAAAACCACTTTAATGACAACACTGACACAATTTCAAATTAAGTGACGTGAGTGGCGCCAGTATAATGTACTCAAAACTTGAGGGAAATAAAGTATTTTGTTCCTGAATATGAAATTCCCAGTTCAGAATAAAGTGTACTTCTGGTATTTACTGGATTCTAGCAAACATAACAATTTTGAAAACATACAAGGCCTTCAGGGAGTATAGGATCCAATCATAATTCAAAACCTCTTCATATTGGATACATTTGAGACACAGGGGCTAACTTCTTTCCTTCCTCCAGAAAGTCAAGTGGGATTTAACCAGTGTGAATAATGGTAATAGATAAAATAGGAATTCAGCAAAAGATCTACCGAGAAGAAGCATTCAAAAGTCCACAAAAAAAAAAAAATGCTGTAAAGAACCTAAAATTATGAACTGTGTATAACTATGCAGCATGGGAACCACAAAAACACACCAAAAAAGAAGAAAATGGGAGTTTATATGTCCTTTGTGGGTCAGCAGAGGTAGTTTCAATGCTGACATGAAGCAGAGCCTGAAATGAGCTATTATCATGTTATTCTTTATTAGTTGTCAAGCACTGACATTTTATTCAACTCTTCACCAGAGAGCCCTTGTCCTATTGGATTTACAGTTGCAGGCCCTCTGCCATTTGTTCCAGCCAATTCTTAACTCCTCTCAAACTCCTAATGTCAAGATGGATAAAGAGATCTGCCAAGACAAACCCAATGACTGCACAAAAAACTACACTGAAGCAATGACACAAGGCTTGAAATAGAGAAAGAGTTAACTGCACTTTTACAAATTACTTACTGTGGGAAATAGAGAAAAAGGAAATGTTTAAGAGTGATGTGAATGGGAAAAGATGGTTTAGAGAAACAATGGATTAGTCCTCTCTTGAGGACAAGAAAATTGGCACAGAGAACTGCAGAGAACACTTCAGCTCTACCCAGGAAATAGGAAGGAACAGCACTCAAGAGCAAAAGGAGCAAGAGGTGATGGAAATCAAGTCATGTACAGGACAGGTATATATTGTGCCTCCCAGGCAAAGAATACAAACAGAAATTAGGAAAAACCTAATGGCTCATATTTGTCACAGGGCTGTCCCTCTGCCTTTTTTTTAATCTTGCCCTCAGCCTCACAGTCTCACCCTCAGTGCTGATACAGGTACTCATCTGATGAGAGACTGATCATCTCCCCCCAAAAAAACTACTTGCTCATTCCTGTTGGCTTTTTTTCTACCAAATTAGCCACTTGGAGAGCAATGGAGAGAGAAATAAGGAAGACTTGTCTACATCAGTGAGTCACTAAATCAGTTCAGCCAGTTTCCCCCCTACATGCAGCACACAAAAGTTTTTCAGCATTCCTAAGGAGTCCATGATGCAAAAGCATTTTTTCTGGCAGGGAGCTGCCTCACTCACTTCTTTGATGGATTCACTCTTGAATGCACAATTGCATTCAAGCACAATTGAAATTCAGAAGTCTTATTATGAAATCCCACTTTGTTCTCAGCTGTTTTAGCAGGTACCAGTGTCTTTTTCACAAGGTCTAAAAATTATTATTATTAATAATTTTAAATTATTATTAAGATCCACCCCGGTATGCTGCTAGCCACACAGCTGTCACTGAGCATTTCACAAATATGAAAGCCCGTAGCCTCTAGGCACTAGTTACGAAGCCCCATCAACTTCGCATCACATTTTAAGCAGGAACGGCCAATTGGTAGCTCAGCTGTTTATTTTTAAAATAATGCTGACATCTAGTGGCTGGTTGCACTCACACAGGTCTGTGCAGGTCTGGAAGTTTTATGCGTGTCGTGAGCCACCCTTCACTCTTCGGAGGCAAGAGGCTCCCGCCGAAAATGTGACATCCCTCCCAGTTGTGCACTGTTCAAAAAAGGAAACCATGCATAGTTCTGCAGAAAACTAAATGAGGTGAAAAAACCACAGGTGGGGGAAAAAAAGAAAAATTCTTTTCCCTCTTTTGTAGTTGGAAATTACCACGATAAAAGAAATTAGAGGCCAGATGATTAAAAGATGATGGGCTAAAGACTGCTGCCAATTGGAGCCGAAGAAAAATTAAGAAGAATCTAGGCTTTCCCAGAAATATCAGATGTCTGAAAACAGTGAGATCTGATGATCTGGAGCAAGGCACGTTGAATACTAACCCTACCCCAACCCTTCCTCACTGTCAGCTAAGAGCACGGCTGCTGGCTTGCTGTGAACCAGAACACTGATGCTCCTGGGCTGACCAGGGAGGAGACTTCCCGGGTTAAAGTGCCTGAAGTGACCCATATACAAAGAGTACACACCCACAAGAAGCCAGACCTTGAGAAACCCCAAAGACAGCCAAAGAGGAACCTGAAACATGGCCAGGGCAAAGATTATTCGTGTCTTGTCCTGTCTTATCTGAACAGTGAGCTTTCTGTTGAAATGCTCAACAGGCTACAAATGAAATAAAATTATACAAGGTTGAACCTCTTTCTTATAAAGTTCTGCAAAGAAAAATTGTACATATGTCATTTTGGCCCCATGCAGCATCTCTGCTCCCTTAAACTGCCAGAAAACTGGAAAAAATCTAATAGATGCATCTCCTGCAAATGAAGATAACTGCTCATACACCTCTCCCTTACTGCATTTGCCTTCTGATGTATTAGAAAGCAAGAACAGACCTCTTGCTTAGGCAGCACATTTAGATTTTCCAGGATAACATATGGTCCTTGAAGACTGGAAAGCTTTGAATATTCACGTGCTGTGAATATTCTGTGAGACTGTGAGACAATTCTTTCTCCTCAGAATTATGCAAAGCAGGTCTGAAATTTTCACAAAATGTTGGTTGTTAAGAAGAGCCTTTGGTAATAGTAGAGCATCAGATGACCTTGCCTCTTATCTGGTGCAGGTGCAAAACAGACAACCCAGAGATGATGAGCAAGCCAGCCTTCCTCATCCAAATTTCAATTGTGCCATTTTCTCATTATAGGAGGTACATGTTCATCCGGGAAAAAGTTACTGGACTAGAAACTGGACTCCCATCTGGAGTACTGTGCCCAGATCTGAGGTCCCACACAAAAGAAGGTCTTGGACCTGCTAGAGTCCAAAGGAGAGACATGAAGACCATAAGAGAGGTGGAGAACCCCTCCTGCGCAGACCAGCTGAGACAGTGGGAGTGGTTCAGGCTGACGAAAAGAAGGCACCAGGGACAGAGACCTCATAGCACCTTACAGTACCCCAAAGGGCTACAAGAGAGCTGGAGAGGGACTTTTTACAAGGACATGGAGTGATAGAACAAGGGTTAACAGCTTTAAACTGAAAGATGGCAGGTTTAGATTAGGTATTAGGAAGAAGCTCTTTACTGTGAGGGTGGTGAGACACTGGCACAGGTTTGTCCTGAGAAGATCCCTGGAAGTGTTCAAGGCCAGGCTGGATGGGGCTCTGAGCAACTTGGTCTAGTGGAAGGTTTCCATCTTGATGGCAGGGGAGTTGGAATTAGGTGATCTTTAAGGTTCCTTCCAACACAAATCATTCTATGATTCTATGAAATACACTTCACACAGTTATTGCATTATTTTTTTCCCATCAAGAAAGGTCCAGAGAGACTGTTGCTGTACTTTGCAACAATACCTGGTGTCCTTTCAGATCAGACTTTGATGAGAGAAGGCTAGTGTCTACTTTTTCCAGGCACCAAGGAGCACTTGAGAGAATAGGTAGCATAACAGAAAGCAGGATCTCATAGGTGCCATTGCTGCTGCTATCCCAGGAAGTAGGCAGACTGGCACTGAAAAGCTGACAGGGAGTGAAAGGTAGTTTAGGGAGAATCACAAAAAGTAGGACCATACAAAGGTTACTGATCATTCAGGAAAATGCACACATAGTAGAGATGTGAATTCACACATCATGGCACAAAAAATACTGTGTTTCAATACCAGACAAACAGATATGAGTTGAGCCCATCTCATCAGAGGACAAGCCAAGAAGTCCAGATGTAGCAATCCATCAAAATTGCAAATTTCATATATCTAAAAGTATTAAATGCTCAGTGTTCTATGAAATAGCTACATCCTGAGCCAATAGAGGCACTGTGTGATCCATGTGATCTTTGCTGGTTTTCATCTCATGGCTCTGGCAGATGATTTCCTACAGGCTGAAACAGAATTCCTAGCAACAGTAGACATATATTCTAAATATCTTAAACAATGAACATTGTCTTGTTTTAACATATTGCATAACAAGACAAAAATATATCTGCAAAACACTGAGCAATTAACTCATCACAAGGAATTGATACAGGAACTTCTTTTCTGAGCACTAGCAAGAACTATTCTCTAAATCCCCAGTCCCATCATTGACACAGTAAGAGGGTGTTATTTAAGACAATGTTTTCAATTTCAACTCTCATTACTTTGAAAACAATGACTCAAATCCCTGTCCCACCAAATTCAAAGTATTTACTGAAGATTCATGTAGCAAGAAATGGAAAAAAGCCCTCCAGCAGATGTTTCATTTCTGAGTACTGCAAATGCCTCAGCACTACTGGCAGCCAGCAGTACAGAGAACTCAACTAGCTTTATACACAACTATTTGCCACCTTACCCAATACTCCCTCTAAAGTCACTATCGTGTTTTCACAACAGAGTCCTCCACAGAACATGGAGGAGGTTGACTCTAAAATATCAATAAAGTATTCAGAATGTTTAGAAAGACTCAAAGTGAAGCATGCGAATACAGTAATCCAGTGTTATTTCAGGCCACACACAAATAGGCATCCAGTTCTACAATAAATACTTGCAGTGACCTTTTCTACTCTTCAACAGCCAAGAAATCCAAGTGCATGGGGTGAGACTTACATGTCACTGATGATTTATTAAGTAATTTTTGAGGAGTTAACTAAAATAATTTGATTAATGATTAAATTATGATCAAATTATAAGTAACTGATGACTGACTAGAAATTAGATAGTAATCAAATAGTGATCACTTAAGAGTAATTAATGAGTTATTTGACAAAGACCTAAATGATGACTTAGTAATTCAAACAGTTGTGAAACACTGTGCTATTTGACACACTTGTAATAATTAAGCTATAGATGGATATACATAAATGTCACTAGCACACAATATACCTTTAGGCTGAAAGTAAAACACTCCTTACCTCACTGCAGAGATCAGATGCTGGCAAAGGGTCTCTCAGCCCTGAGGAGTGACCTGGAGGGCTGTCCCAGCTCCCAGGGAGGTCAGGGCCTGGCAGCCTGAGAGCAGTAGAGCTCAGTGGCTCAGGGAAGCCACAGGTACTTAGAGGGCAAAGTGAAGCACTTGCAGCCAAACGCTGCCCTGGCACTAGTGCACCTGTGTGGCTGTGGCAGCTTTAGCTTTGTCTGGTCCCAGCTCGGGCTGCTGCTGTTATGTCCTGACAAGACATGGCCCAGGAGCCTCGGTCCCTGAGGAGGTGCAGCCTCGCATAGCTCTCAGCAGGATCAGCCTGGCCGGCTGGTGGGCGATGCCTGAGCCAAGGCACCACTCAGGCCCATCACCAAACTTATCAGTACACCTATTTGCTGCATTATTACTTAAGTATTGCTGCCAGCACAGAACAGGAAAAATATCTCACTTTTCTGAACAGTCATATACACTGCTGAAGATCTGCCAGAAGGTTGTCATGCTCTTTTATAGAAAGGCTTTCAATTCGGACCTTGTATACTTTCCAAGTGAAAAGCGTGATATGAGTTATTTCTTCCATTTCTCTACACCTTCCATACATACTGCATTCAAGAGATCCATATTGAAAAAAAGATACTTGTTTGGAACTAGAACAGTATTCCCCTACCTTGCACAAGGACTCCCATCCTAAATGCTGTACTGATCGACAATGCCTATAGAAGTACATTAGCAATGACTCAAGCAGAAATGTAAGCCAATAGAAAATAAATCTGAACATTATCTAAACTATGTATCAATTGCAGAGTTAGAAATTTCTTGTCTAGGTGCTAATCTCAATCCTCTTGAAGACAAAACCATACAAAAAAGAATGCTTAATTAATAAAGCTAAATATCCATCCAAATTTTACTTCAGTGGAATACACAAAAAACTCTTAAAACAAGTCCACTGTACCCTTCATTTGACACAACAGACTGATAGTACCGAGGCTTTGAGGTGATACTGACCTAAAGTAGATCAAACTCTGTCCAAACCACACAGCAGCCTCTTTGTCCCAAAATTTCCACACAAGAAATTGACAGGTCTCTTCCTTCAGTCAAGGATGCAACCTCCACTTGTGGAAGGCTTCAAAGGTCTCTCAAAGCTTCCCAGAAATTTACCTATTTAGTTAATTGTCATGGTTTGACCCTGGCAAATGCCAGGCACCTATGACATCTGCTCTCTCTGCTCTTCCCTGCCACAGCTGCTAATTGTTTCAAAGTATCAAAACCACAAAGTCAGTAAAAAATTATATCTTAGTATAAATTCACTTTCAAAATTTTGTACTGCTAAACGTAGTGTTTGTCTATGACAATGTCTTTATAAAAAGAACCCAAAACATTGCTATTCATTTTTTAAAAAAATATTCCATAAAAAAGACACATTTTATGAACTTGTGTTTGAACAGAAGCAGTTTCAAATTTAAACTGAATGCTTTTTAGTGGTTTTGGGGTTAGGTTTTGCCTTCAAAATGAGAACATACTGTTTCTGGATCATGTTCTGAAAAGGTTCTGAAAAATAACTGATTTCTTTATCTGTGTGTTTCCCTCTCCTCACTTTCTCACAAGGCATTAACACAAGCTTGCAATTTAATAGACACTTCTTTTTTTCAACAATTACTCAGAACACAAAGCAAACAGTCACAGCCAAAAAACAATCTAGTAAAAAATGCATCCAAGCATGACCTTCGCAAGTTGATTTTCAAAATCTGAAAAAGAAGAATGTTAAAAGTAAGGATTTGCAAAGCTCTTTAAGGATCAAGAGGAAAAAAAATCAGTTTCCTGAAAAATGTGCCACAGAATTAAAACACCAAGGCATGAACACATTTATAGGAGTGGTGGGAAATACCTAGATAATTTATTTACAAAAAAAATCTCCCCAAATCTCAAAAATTATTTATTTGAAGTAACTGTTTCAAATATTTGTTCTGAAACAATTTAACAGATAAGACACAAATATTCTCCTCATGTTGCAAAAAATTGTTTGAATAGATGAAAGGCATATTACTATCAAATAATAATATAATAGATGCTGTGTGAAAAAGAGATAATACACTTTCTCCCTCCATTTCATAGGAATTACTCAATCAGGGTTACTAGTTCTACTACTGAAAGGGGACTACACCACATACACTGACACATCTCTGAAGAAAGAAGATAGAAACAGGGTAATATAGAAACAGGCATATTGCAAATTAGTATTTTCAAAGGTTTCTTTGCACAGGAGGGCAGTCTTTACATCATCATAGAAGATATTAATGTATTACAGGTCACTTTAGGAACTTCTCAGGCTACTCATACAACCAAGTTTTCTTTCCATTAACCAAACCACCACAATTAAAATCACCCTTGCTTATGGCAAGGATATCCACCCACATGACAGGTCTAATAGCTTTTTCCCCAGGAACTGTCTCACTGTGGTATTTTCCAAGTGGTTCATAATCACTCCAGGGGGAAAAGTATTTGTCCAGTACTTTTCACTTCAGACAATAATCCAAGCTAGTATGAAGAAAATTACTTCCTTTAGGAAGTAAATGTGTTGGCATGAGTAATTCAACTGTTTTAAGTACACTTTATCACAATGCTAAAACACATACACACACATTAACTGAGCTTTATTAGCCATAGCAACTCCATCTGCCAAGGATCATCAGATCCAACCTCTGAGACACCCCTTGCCTTGTGATAGCATGAGTTTAGCCAGAGATAGCTGTGTTCCAAGAGGTAAATGGATGCTTCCAGTCAGAACACAAATAGTAGACGAAACACAAAAGGAGCTGCAAATCTCAATAAGGGATGGCAAAAATAAAGCAGCGGAACCAGCAAAGCCATTTCACACAGAGACAGCTAACAAAAACCTGAAAAGGTTAAATAAACACCACAAACATACTGCAAAGTGTTATTGCTATATGCACTGCCTAACTAATTTCAAGTAGCTAATTGTTAGGATCATGCCAATCTCAAATTTGTTCTTAATATACCAACATAATTCGCCTCCCCCTCAAATATATGGTGTGGTATTACAGTGACTGATAATAAGATGAACTAAGATGAAATGAGCTCTGTTTTCAACAGGATAAAAAATTATTGACACATTAGCCTATTAGTGAAAGCACAAAGCATTTACATTATGAAGGTGTGAACAGCTTTTTAGATAACACAAGAGGGTTATGTAAAATCTTACTTCTTTACTTCAGCAGTTTTCATCTCATTAATTGCTGCCCAAGTGAGTAAGTGCTGGTAACTAACAGCATACTGACCAAGCAGGCACATTTTTCTTACATAGCTTTATCAAACACAGCTAGAGATTTCCTAGAACAGCAGAAATTTTTACAACAGCTCTATTCACCTTTAGAATTCAGTGCCCACCTCTTTCTGAGGTAACTTTTAAAAATCTGAGTCGTCGATACCACCTCAGGCCCTACCTCAACTGACATCTGATCAATAATGAGCATATGGAACCACTGAAAACAAAATGCAAGTATGATAAAAAACAAATTAAGCAGATCTTACAACAAATTACATTTTTTAAATTAATACCAAGGGAACAGGTCCCCATGACTACTGACATGTCCTGCTCTCAAGACAGAAGATTTAAGCTTCCCTGACAAACCATCACTAAGCCAAGGACCATTTATTTCAGTTCCTCAGCAGATGTCTTCACACTTTTACGTAACTGGGACATGCAGACTTGATTCACCACAGGACAAACAGTGCTTGTTGGAGTGCTCCCCCATACACAGGCACCAGAGCTACAAAGGGGAACCTGATCAGTAAGGGGAGGGAAGTAAATGAAGATTAGGGAAGACATGATGACCCTCCATCAACCCCACACTCCATTTCTCACCTTTGAGTCAGAGTAATTTCTGTTTCTATGGTTAGACTACTGAAATTTGGAGAAAAGCCTGTTAGGTTCAAATCTGCAATTCACTAATTAATCCACTCCCTACAGATCAGTAACTTCAAGTGAAAAATAAATATCCTTCCTAAAGCCTATGCAGACACAGCTGACCAATTATTATAAATGTGTGAGATTTTTCTACCTCATCTGTGGCTATATTTATAGTCAGAGAAACTCCACTGAAAAAAGAGGATCAGCCATTCTCTTAAACAGTAACAACTTACCAGGCACTTTCCTTCTATTTGTATCCACTGCTTCTGTATTTACATGACACTTGTTCTTCTCATCCTAGTGAAAAATTTCTATCCCTCTGGGCTCCATAATCAGTTCCCCACCCGCAAACACAGGCAAAATATAAGATAATGAAGTTTTCAAATTTCCAAATTACAACAATTGCAAGAAACAAACAGCAGGTACTGTAACATTTTAGTGCAGCTAAATTTCTATTAAAAATAACACTATGTCAACAGAAGCCTTTTTATTTCCAAGTGTTCAAACTGTTATTACACATATGCCATTTAACTGTTTTTTATTTTAACATTAAGGTAATTACAGTTGAAGGGCTCATATTTCCAGTGGCCTTTCTGCACTGGATACCACCAAAGCAAAACATGAAACATTCCACATGGCTAACAACAGGACATTTCAATTACCAGAATTACAATCATCTTTTTTTTTTTTGCTAACAGATCACATACATACACAACCAGGGCCAATTTCTTTAAACGAAATATCAAAATTAGTACTGCATCTGTTTATTTTCAATATGAACATCTCTACATACAAGCAACATGGTACATGACAGTTTGATTATCACACATACAGTACTTTGGCAGCTCTTTGTTTTTTTCCCCTAAGCTCCACAATAGGCTTAATTTGTAAAACATATTGCTAATATGCCCTGCATAAACACCAAGAATCAAATGTACCTTTCTTTTGTCACCTAAATGGGAGAGGGAGCAGTGCTTTTATCTTGTATTACACAGCCTCGTCACACATGCAGAGTTTTCTTCCATGGACACTTCTACACATATCCTAACTAACACTGTCTGCAAGAAAAGAATCTGTGTTGGAAAAGGATTTGAATTTTCTTCTCAAATTAGCAAAACTACAGATGATTATATGACAAATCCCTACCACTTGTTTCAAAACAATACTGAATGTGTCACATTTTTATTGAGGTTACTTGCATATTACTGTCTTACAAGCCCAGCAGTTACCTGATCAACTCACCCCATTTCGCGTTCATTTGTGAAACTGACTTGTCTCTTTCAATACCTACTAATAACTAATAGTTCATGGTTAACAAATCTTTGAACATCTCTACCATCAATTTCCACATGAGAACTACTCACTATATTTAACTTTTTCACTTACTCTCCCCAAAAGAATTTTCATTTCCCACCTTCCTGAACACAATAGTACTGTACTCTAACACACAACTGTCATTCCAATGACCTATTAGCACAGTAATCTAAGTGATGACAATGTTCCCTCTAACATAACCATGTTCTTTAAAGTAGCCACTTGAAAGTTTTGAGGTAAAATGGATGAGATCTGGTTACAAAATTTCAGACTTAAAGGAACAAAATCACACATATATATATGGCAATAAAAAACACCGAGAACCTGTCTGTAGTGATAGGAAGCTATTTATTTCACTCACTCATCTGTGAAATTTTAGCAGCTATTTAATATTTATTCTATTTGGTCCAAATAGCCCTATATGTTGTTAAGAGCCACTCAAAAAAGAATGTTGTGCCCAAAACCACACCTGCTACCACAAACATCTCTTCACCCTTTTATTTAACCTCAAGCAGTTCTTAAAAATTTTAATTCCTGAGCTATACAAAAACAGATCTTAATTTTACTTGTAATATGTCAACAATGGGTAAGTTAAAAAGCAGGTGGAGACATGTGACATAGTATTTAAATTAATATGCACTCAATTTGATGAAGTCTCTCTTCCTCACCCTTTAATATTTGCATTGAATTATGAACTTTGCAGCATGGAAACACTGTGTATGGCACTTACAATGATGTCTGTAATATAAAGAGTGATATTAAAATGTTACATAACTAAACAAATAGTAAATCCTGTTTATCTATACAAAATTTAGAGACATTGTCGTCAAATGGGAAAACTACACCCAAACTATTTAAATTGGACATTTGCTAGTCTTGGAATGTCCTTTTTCATAAAGTTGTTTTATCTTCTTGCTTTGCTTAATTACATCAGAAAATGAACTCCTCCAATTCTGCTTCCATTTCTTCACTGTTATTACGTGCCAGCTAACTTTGACCTTTTACCATTAACTTCCACCCTGGTGCACCCCTCACATCTCCAAGTTCTGCATCACATTCTCTCTTCTTCTTTCCATTGTTTGTGACTCGGCATCACCAAGAAGCCTTTCCTCTGGGGCAGCATCTTGTGTAACAGGGCTTCCACGGGGCAGAGGCTTTTCTTCCCAGGAGGTACTGGGGCTGACCAGCCAAGCTTGCTGGGTCATGGTCCGCCGTGTACCGGGTAAGCTCCCTGTGTGCACTAAGCGCCTTCCGTACAAAGATAAACCAGCTGTGCACACGTAAGACACAGGAAGCAACCCGAGTTCTTCCAGACCGAGGGGTCTGGGCAGAAACATGACAATTTGGCTGCAGCAGTTTGAACCCTGTTTGATTGTTCAACCTGTGTTACAGTAGAATTTAAGCATCATTGTTTATGCAATACTCTCAAATTAACAAAAACTCTACAGACAGGTAAACCACTCCTTTTCTATCAAATAATTGGTTAGTACATGTTCCAGAATTAATTGAATGCAAACCTTGACAAGTGTACTAACTATTAACCACATTTGGAGCCTTTAAATATTGTCTTACTCTGAGGTATTTGTCTATTACTGTGGAAGTTAATGCTTCACATCTAAAGTCCAAGAAAAAAGGCTACTTGTATTTTCTAGCTCAAGCACACTATAGAAAAATGGGAAGAGAGAACACGTGGCTTGTGTTCAAGTGTTACTGTTTAGCATAATCCTTCATGCAAGTAATGCAAAGAAAGCTATATATTCAAGACTGTTTACATCTGAATAAATAGGGTAAATTAGCAAATACAGTATTGAAAGTTATCTACAAAAATGTGTTCTTCCAAGTATTTACTGTTTGTATCAAGTCTTAAAGCAGAAAGCTGCAGGGCAATACCAAAGAAAATGGAATTAAAGGAAAAATGCAAGTGAGGCATTTTAACAAATCCCCTCAGAAAACAAGTTCATATTAACTGTAAACTAAACTGAAATTAAAACAATGACTAAAGCTATTAGGTGGCCTTATCAGCAAACACCTTCAATCAAAAGGCCATAAACAAGTATGCTTTACATATTACTTGATTTGTTTATTTTACACCATGGGGTGAAAGCAACACAATTCCTTTTAGTAAAGTATACACAAATAGCCTCACTCAGAATACACTTTTAATGCACATAAAAAAAGTATTCATCTTACAAATTGTTTTGCAATCCAAATATACAATAGCTTGGAAAACAATATTTTAGAAAACTAAAGCCAATGTATAAAGACTACTTAATACAACTAAATGATAAAAGTTTTTGTATGGCTCTGTCTTTAGAGTTTTCTTACAGCATCATCAATATCAGAAATCTGTTCCTTCAGCTGGTTCCACTGTTCTGGATTTAAAGAAATACCTGAAAAGCATTAAAAATAAACACTTAAGCAACTTCAACCATCTTAGAAAGTGAAACTACCCACTTCCAACACTTCAGCTTAACTTCAGGTTATCTCTAGACAAGTTTACAAAGAAAATGTATGTAATTAATAATTGTACAAGTACTGGACTAAACATAGTGAAATACAACTGTGACCTTGACAGAAGGCAGTACAAAAGCCCTCGGTGATAAATACGAAGTCATTTGTATTCCTGTTGGTTCCTAAAAGCCATACCTACGTGGACAGGTATACTGTGCACTTTTCAAGTACTTTAATTCTGGGGGGCTTTCCCCCTTTTGTTTCTTAAAGCACTGTAAATAAAACATACTGTAAGTAACCTTCTGGAGAGACTCTATACCACTTGCTAGCATTCACAAACCAACATTTAAAGTTACTTTTTACTTCAAGTTCATTATGGTCTCTAGTGACGTTCAACCAATAATCATGCAGTATACCACAACCCATCTCCTCAATTCTAAATCTGATCTCATCTTCCTAATGCTTGAGTACAGGCACATTTTAATTTGTACTTTGGTCTATTCATTCTTCTCCTACAATTCTTACATCCACTCTGAAAAGTGCAGGCTTTTACTGTCTCATACCTTCTCCCGCTAAGCTCTTCCACTAGTTACCCCCTCTCCCCTCCCAATAATAGTTTTCTTTCATTGCTTTCTCCCTGAAGGTGGAGCAGGACCTGAAAACAGCTGAAATTTCAATGAAGTTGAATTCCATTTTTGGAGCTCATAGCCTTTTCCTTTCTTTTACCATCACTGTCTTGCCAGAGCACCACCACAATTTTAAGCAGCAAGCAGTGTGCATGGAGCTTCTCTAAGTAGTCTTCCACCAGTCTTTAGTGGGCAGGTTTCATCTGACACCAGGTCAGGTATGCTAACCATTATTAGGGGATTAAATGTGAAGACCTCCCTCAACCACAGACTACATGAACCACACAAAATTCAGACCTGCTGCTTTGAGACACTGACAGTAATTTAAAATGCTGGGTTCATTTTTGTTTTGTAACAAAATTTCAACTGCTCATAATGGTTTTGGGATAGCTAGATAACTAGCTTAGGAGTGTATCAAGGAAATATTAGACTCATATACTACATCAGATTGTTATTAATTTTATCGTAACAAAATTCAGACCCTTTTGTTGCATTGATAAACATTTCTATCTACATCATGTCGTTTTTGTCACTTAGCCCACCCATCAAATCTCATTGTAGCTTGCCATTGAAAGTCCATATACTATTGAATTCCACCTTGAAACACAGAACGTGAAGTCCTCAAAAAGTTAGAGTAACCGTTTTTGTTAACTAGAAACAACAAATCCAAAACAAGCAATTTTCCTGTAGAGCACCAGTATACCTGTTCATGCAAATCTATTCTCAGTGGTTATTTAAGAAATGTTGAAAACGCTTCTCAAACTTTCTAAATTACTGTTTACTGAGTGCTCCTGAACACATCAAAAGAATGTAACAAACCTTATGGTGGTTGAACATTAAATTTCTTTAAACTTTAAACTTAGCAGCCTCCAGTACATAAGGCTGGGGAAGAACTTTTTAAAACAGCATCTAGTGACAGGGCAAGAGTGAATGGCTTCAAACTGGAAAAGGATAGATTTAGGTTGGGTATTAGGAAGAAATTCTTTACTGTGGCAGTGGTGAGGCTCTAGCACAGGTGGCCAAGAGAAGCTGTGGATGTCCCATCCCTGGCAGTGTTCACAGCCAGGCTGGATGGGAGTCTGAGCAACCTGGTCTAGTGGAACATTTCCCTGCCCATGGCAGGCAAGGGGTTGAACAAGGTGATCTTCAAGGTCCCTTCCAACCCAAACACTCTGTGGTTCTGTGAATCCACAGGGCAGAATGCTTCATACTTACCTTTAACTGATGCTACACGAAAATGGACAAAAAGTAGGCTTTGCAGGGAGAAGTAACTTAACATTAAGCACAGCACTACTACTGCAGCTTTCCTTTCATCCACATCTTGAGACACAAAAGTTCTAAAATTGGTTCACAGTGAATGCTTGCCATGAGAAGCAACTGTGCAAATGGCAACTGGAGGTAATATGGCTTGTGCTGTGCTGCAGATTACAAACTTGGAGATATTTTCACCTCTGCTAAAATATTTGTTAACTTTTTCTTTTCAAAATTAGTCATATTAAATGTTTAGGTTGTTTTAATCTAAAATTTAATAGAAACTGAAGGACATGGCTGGTTTAACAAAATTAACATCTTAAAAATTATTAAATATCTTCGGTTAATTTGGAAATAAGAAATCCAACCATAATAGAGGAAATTCTGTTCATTACGTTACTTAACTGGGGAGGGGGAAAAGTATGGCTATGGTATAAACATGTTTATAACTCCCCTACCAAATGTGCTTGTATTTGACACCTTGCTTTCCATAAATCATGGAGGTCTGTTTAGGAAAACAGAATCAGGCCAACAGACTCACTTATGATTTTATCCATAATCTACACATAGAACTAATCCTTTGTAAAAATATAGATCATAAAGAAGGAAAAATACTACTCCAAAAATATCATGTAGCAACAGAGGAGAAAAATATTATGTAGGAAGTTCTACTGGAAAGTGCAGACCATGTTTTAATACAAAGTATTAAAGTAACATGAAGCAGAACACTACCTTTTCTGCCAGGCTTCATTTCACCTTCTTGATCCATCCAATATTCTCTAATATCAATTAAGACTTTCCCTTTAAAGTCCCGAACACTGACATACCTCATTTTGCCAATCTGTCAAAACACATATAAGAGTCTTTTAGGTATTTTACATATTAAGAGCATTCACTTTCCCCAGCAGCATTAGACTCTGACATGTGACACAGCACACTGCAGCTTATTTTAGACACCACAGAAACAACTAGATTAAAAACTTAATCCAGAGTAGTCAGTAGGCTAATAAGTAACGACTTAAAACTGGTTGAACATGCAATGCTCAATGAGAAAGTAGATCTCCTAGAATAAAAATACTTGTATTCTTTACATGCCTGCTTCTTACAAAAGTAATGAATTTACTGTTTTCTAAAATAAAATTTTTCATTTATTTTCAACAGTTCTAAACAAAGGAGGAAAAAGGGAGCTCTACTCCCAAATCTAAATTTTAGTCGATTCCACATGTAGAGAAAGTAAATTAGATATTCATCTTTCTTTCTTTTTTTTTTTTTTGGTGGAAGTTAGCCACCAACAGTCCCATGCCCACTTCCAAGTCCTTATGGGTACCTCACTGCATCATGTGTTCCAAAAAAATAGTCAAATCTTTTAGGTTTACCACCATGTATCACAGTATGAAATTTTGGACTTTGAATATTGGAATTCCACAATTTTTGCACCTGTGTTGTAACTGACTTACATGGGCACCTCTTTTTCTTTTTGGAGTGGAGTGTGGGGAAGTTCGGGAAGAAGCATACCACCACCCATGCAATATACTATATATTTGGGCTCATTAAAGATCTTTCCAAATATGATAAAAAAAACTATCTATTCACATAAATTCCAAGTATCAGGTGAATTTTAGAACCAGAAAGTAGGTAATTAAAACATAATCAAATACAATTCAATTCTAAGAAATTCTTAGAATTCTGCATGCACCTTCTGGATACATTTTATGAACAAAAAACAGATTCTAAGTACAACAACTTTAAAATAAAATACTCTCTTCCTGGCAAAACACTACCTTTCAGTTTCAACTTCCTTTATCTCTGCATGTTGTATTTTGATACAATTAAAGGAGGGCCCTAACACTTCTGGCCCAAAAACACTAGTTTTAAGTTTGGCCAGAATGACTGAAAACCTCTCCAATCAATTACACTAATTCACAGATGTTTAAGTCATATGATCTTATTTCACAAAATAGATAGAAAGATGAATACTTTATGTTGGCTTAAATAAATTTTTCTTCTTATGCAGATCATGCTGTAGACACCTAAAATTGATTTTAAAACAATTAGGACATATTTAGATAACATAAATTAGTAAAACATTACAATTTATAATACAGTATTTTTAACTGATAAAATGACAGTACAAATTTAAAATTCAAAACTAAAATTATGTTGAAAACGAAATAAGATAATGTTATGGCAGCTTAACTCTTTCAGACCAAATGTGGTACCATGCCCAAGTCCATCTGCACTCCTGGCAAAGAATATCCTAAATAACCTACATGAACAACATTTATTTGTTTTACCCTTAAATGCCCCAGTAACTCTGAAGGTCACCTCCAGAAACACCTTCAACCAGCAGCCCTCTGCAGCACCTTTCTTTTCCATGGCTATCAAAGAATATTAGTGCCTTGCCAAATAATTCCAGATTTGTCATAAGAAATAAAATCTAACTCAATATAGCAGATTACAGCTGCAAACACAGTAACAGGATAATCCTTGATTTTCAAGGACAAGACTCCACATCTTAATGCAACAGTGAGGGGCAATAATGCCAAGTTCACATTTACTCAATCAGTAGATCTACCTTAGATGGAAGCATTGCTCTGAAATTAAGTAAGATTTCACATCATGCCTACATTTCAGAATGTTTCCACTAAATTTCAGATATTTTGTTGAACTCTGTGCAAAAGCTGCCACTACTAAAATTTTTAAATAGGCTTCTAAAGTACAGTTCGAACAAACATTTAAGGATAAAGCGACGAAATCTAAATTTAACTAGTTAAATTATGTTTCTTGCTACTTACCTACCTGTAACACTTGTACAGGTTCATTTCTGAGTAATTCTTTTTTCATGTAATTGCTAATAATCCTAAGAACAATTTCACTGATTGAAGGTATTTTTGTATCTCTATAACCGGAAGAGCCTTCCAAGGGTTGCTGTACTGAGAATTAATTTTTTTCACATTGGCTGATATGGGGCTGTGTTTTGGATCTGTGCTGAACACAGTGATTGTAATACAGAGATGTTTTTGTTGCTGCTGAACAGAGCTTGCACACAGCAAAGTCTGAGAAGCAAAGTCTGCTTCTCAGACTGCCACGCTGGCAGGGAAGCTGGGGCTGCTTGGAAGAGTGGGAGAAGACACAGCCAGGACAGGTGACCCCAGCTGACCAAAGGGATATTCCAGACCCTATGGCATCATGGTCAGGATAGAAAGTGGAGGGAAGAAGAGGATGTTTGGCATGGTGACATATGTCTTCCCAAGTAACAGTCTGACGTGACAAGCCTTGCTCTCCTCCTGGGCATGGCTGAACACCTGCCTGCCTGTGGGAAGTGGTGAATTAACTCCTTGTTTTGCTTTGCTTGTGTGTGGCTTTTGCTTTTCCTGTTAAACTGTTTTTATCTCAACCCTTGGGTTTTCCAGCTTTTACCATTCCAAATCTCTCCCCAGACTCACTGTGGGGGGTGTGAGTGAGTGGCTGCCTGGGGCTTGGCTGCTGGCTGGGGTTAAAACACAACAGTCAGCATGGTTTATAGCAGAGTACTTAGTGCAGTTTAACCTTCACAGAGAAGTTAATACACTTTTTAATAAATACTATAGATCCTTAGATTTTATTACTCTATTAGCTTGCATAAATAAGAAAACATTAAAACAATTATTTCCAGGTTTCGTTTCTTAGAATAAAAAGCACTGAACTGCATCTCTGCTGCTTTCAGAGATATGCAACTGACTTCCTGTGTGAGTTTCAGCAAGCACTTTCTTCATCATTTTTCCTATTTCCAGTTTTTCTGGATTAAACTGTGTACCCACAGTCCAAGCATAAACAGCAAAAACCCCTCTCTCTTCCCTAGCCAGTAACCATATGTAAGGCATCACAAGCAGCAAAAGACTCCTGTAAACAGCGAGATCTGCAACAAAGCAAATTGTGAAATGCATCGGTGACCACCTAAGTTTCATAATTAGTGTGCTAAACCAATCACAGTTTCAGAGTATCATAAATTTATATGTTTATCTTCTTTCAGGAGCCTATGATAAGGTCACTGGGAAATTACCCTGGAAAAATCAAGGAACTCATTTCTCACAAGTCAAAAACCAATTACGGTCAAAACTCAAAAAAAAAATGGGGGGTGGTTGGGAGGTGGACAGCACAACACAGAGATGACTTCTGAAGTAACAATTTCAGTCAAATGCATGATCATGCAATGGGGTTCTGCTCTGGGTAGTCATTAATGCATCCTGACAAACCTTATCCAAATCAGGCATAGGTGGATGATAGGATTAGTCAAACTACCAAAGCACATGGTGCAGAGCTCAGGCTGGCTTGAAGCCACAGACAGAATCTATACATCAAGGCTAAACCCTTCCACATTAACACAAATAATGCCTGTCCTTAGGGCCTTGAGTAATACATCACACATGGAAGTAACAAATTTCTGCATCCTAACAGCACACAAATCCTTTATCAAATTACAGAGTATACTAGGTTCCCTGTAAAACCTAATAAGGCCATGACATGTAAATACATAAAATACACCTTTCCTCTCACACTGAACAGATTTTCTTCTATGTACATGAAGACTATGCTTCATAAGTAGTTGCAAAAAAAGCATTACACAAACAATCTCAAATAAAAATGTAAAATGTATGCACTTATGAAAATGCTGAATTTTCTTAACACAGCAGTAACAATGATCTCTATATTAAGGGTATCTGTATGCTTCAAGAACAGAGCCTGAGGGTGTAGAACAACAAAACTTAGTTTCACATAATTTGCAGCCACCCCCACACACAATATGGACACCATAGAACTTGTGACTATCCTATGAATGCTTTACAATCTGATTTCTTTCAGCTGAAGCCACAATTGTAAAGTTATACTGCAGAGTCACTGTCACATCAGAGATCATTTTACTGCCACGGGAGAGAAACTACAGAAAAGAGTTTCTAGTATCACTAAGAGCCCTAGAACAAACAAAACTATATCTAAAAAATTAACAAGCATGCCCCCCTGGGGAGGGGGGAAGAAGGGGGAGTATCCTCCGACCTAATGTAGTTTTATTTCTATGCTAAAACATTTACATGTTAGTTACTGCACAGAATTTGATGTATACTACAAAAACAGACAATGCTTCACCTTAACAATGAGTAATCTAAAAAATATTTTATTGATTACCTAAAAGGCAGGCACACTGGATAACACTGATGTTTTAGGTCAAGGTGATATTCAAAGACCTGTATTCCACTCAATACCAGAAGAACCCTGTTCTTATCAGACTAATACGAGTCTTCTACTGTCTGTTTTTAGTAACTTTTTATTATCTTAGGTCAAAAAGGCTTCAAGAAACCAGAGCATGCATACTTTCATTTTTATTTGCAAAGGTCTGGGTGTTTTTCATCAGAGGAACACTTAAAATTTTCAGTTTTCTCCAAGGCTGGAACTTCTGAACTTACTATAAACATAGTGGTTGGAATTTCTGAACTTACTACAAACACAGCATTAAGCTTATACATAGCTCTTTATAAAGTTCTAACTGCAGTTTACCTCATAAGCTGTAGAATTCACTATCTCATTTTTCCTACAGGGTTCAAAGTATGCCCAAGCAGAACTAAAAATATTATACACTTCCTTCAATAGGGAAGTACAGACATAGCTTTTAAGTGAAGCTCTCCCTCCTAAACATAAGAGTAAATTAAGAATTGAGACATTAAAAATAACTGTCCAGTATCACAGTATCAGTTAAGCAGGTCTTCTCCCCAGAATAAGACTTTTCTTCTCCCGTACCACTTTGCACAACTATAGCCCAGAACCATTTCATTTACATTACTCTGTGCTTGGGTCATGTCATTAGGCACCTTTCCCATACCCCTTTACAAATGTGAGAACAGAAGTCTCAAGAATTTACGCTCCTTTCCAGCCAGCTAGTCAGAGACCTTTAACAGATCTTGATTCACACCCCTAGACCAGTTAATTCTGGGGTGTGTATCAGTTCTCAGCACACACTGCTGTCTCAGCTGACTCAGGGAACTGCAATAACCTGAATTCACAAATGTATCTTTCTCCTGAAAAACAGTCATCTCATCTTAAGAACAGGGCAATGCCAAAAATTACTGTCTTTATGGATGTGCAGTGATAAAACCCTACATCATAACATAAAGGAACAAACAAAACTTATCCCAAGATGCTGTCTTACAGTACAGGAAACAAGCTGCCCTTGACCTAGTTAAATAGGAATGAAGAGTCCACACTTTGTTTCCAAGAACGTTTCTTTAACAAGACCCCTGATTAAAAAAATATTTCCATGTAGATATAAAACTGATCTAGTATTTCAAGTATACTCATGGTAAGTGCTGTATTTACTGACGAAATGACTACCCAGATCTACAAGGAGCAAAGTCGTGAGAATTAGATCAATTGCTACAACTCAGATTCTTTTACTCTGCTGAAACCCAACCATGCTTTTCTGAGCAGCTCATCTGCATGCGAGCATCATCATCCCCTTCGGCCAAGGATTCCGGAGGCCAAGCACTATGCTGTCAAGAAATTCAGATCACCTCATAAAATTTATACAGCATATGATGTAACATGTTACCTTAACCATGCTTTATGAGTCATCAATTTTACCTGAAACATATTCTCATCTCTGTTACTGCTTTGCTTAGAAGAAGCTGCACCTTTTGAACTCTCACCAGTCTTTTGTTTCTTTACAGGTTTTTCTGAAGTCACTTGCTTTTTCCGTTTTGCCTTGGAGCAAAATAAAAAAAGAAAAGCATGAGCCACAATCACTCAGTATGTTACAGGTAAGTTAATATTTTATGTCACAGACTACTACCAAGCAATGCTCATTATCACCTTCCTGCTGTAACGGCAGAATCCAATACTGTATATTCAGACTAGAATAAAAAAAACCCCAAAACCTTCAAAATGGACCCAATTCTGTTCTCAGTGACATTTACCATAATACTTTGGCTTTAAGGAGAATTTAGTCAGATCAAAATAAACTTCAAAAATCTTTCTCTTTCTGCACAGTAACATTGTCAGTTCAGTAGTTTTAATAAAATATTTAAGTCTGATGGAAACAGCACCTTTTTTTTCCCTCTAAACAGAACAAACAATGCAGAACAGCTTGCAACACCTCCATAAAAGGAAAAAACATAGATAAGATAATGAATAGAGGATCTAGAAACCACCTCTATCAGACAAGCGTTTTTTAAATAAGCATCCAATCACTGCCCATAGCATGATAAATTATGCAACTTTTAAAAGCATTCACACGATATCATGTGTAAATAAGATTACCCAGAGAAGCTACAAAGTTACTATTTCCACTCACGTACAAATAGGATACCAAACCTCTTCACGTACTGTGTTCCCTTAAAAGACCTGGTGTCTGTGTTACCACCTATCATTTCTTAAAAAGATAAATTCACTATAAACCAGACAAATTCTAGTTTACCTGCCAATGACTGGCAGATCAATACAAACTTCGAACTTAAATAAATATTAAAATTAAACAGGCACATTCCATTTAGAACAGATGAGTAAAAACTTATCAACTCAAAGACATTCAGGTTGGCTCAGCTTTTAACCGAAAAACTAGTAGATGGAATTACAGGAAATAAAAGAAAATGAAGCAGAGAAAAAAACCATACAAACAAGATAAGCAAGTGACACAAATAATACAGGGCACGCGCAGATTTTTGTTATGGAGGAGTAATCCAGATATTAAAAAGGATGCGGGTGGCTGTGGGCATGTTCTCAAACTAAGTCCAAATTCTTGCCACTACAGCAGCTTACACAGAAGCCTTCAGAAGCTAGCCACAAAGCAGCAAAGAACTGCAGGGAACTTGTAATTATCATATGGAATGGCATGAAGAAAAAAACTTTTCTTCAGGGCGAAAATTATGCAATCCACCCAAACTTGGAAGGTGGGTTGTTTGGTTTTTGTTGTCATTGCTGAGGTGGGTGGGTAGAACAGAAAGTTTCTTAAAGTGTCTAATAAATCATATGAAATGGCATGCATGTTGTGACATAATGTTCACCTAATTCCTTAACCCCAGCCTGAAACAAGAGTTAATACAGTAATGAACTGTATATAATGTTCACCTTTTTGTCAACTTCGCTATCTGAATCACTCGCAGATGAGCTTGAAGATACAAGTTCCTTTGATTTAGGCATTCTGGGAAAAGAAAAACAACATGAGAACACTATATAAGGAATGACAGTCCATTTTGGCTGGAAAGCAACCTTCAAACCTGTTTGTACTGGTTCATCTTCAAGCCCTCCTAAAAAATTTTCTGCCTTTTCATTTATTGCAGATGCTATATTAAGCACTCTTCCCTCTCATATCTCTTCCCCTTTTTGCTGCAACTGCATTAAAACATACTTAGAGCACATTAAATGCAGTGGTTTGGCTTCTGGTCTACAGCAGAACAATTTTTCACAATTTTCACATATCCCCGGACATGGCAAAATCCACAACGTAAAAAACACAAATCGGGATTCAGAAAGCTGAATCCTTTCTATTACAGCCACAAATATAAATCATTAATGCCCCAGCAATATCTATACTCTGACATGGGCTTTTCACCCAGATGGATTTTCAAGCAACATGCTGCACAATCATCACACACGTGATGCTCAAGCTCCCACCAATAATCTAACAGACTGAAATACACCTCAATTACAGTGAGCTACAGCACTGCAATTAGTATTTCCACTGCAGCTTCAACACATCAGCCACTGGAGCCTATTAATTCGCCAGACAAGCGGGCATTCAGCATTCCTTGAATGCATGCTGCCAGGTGTCCTTGCACGTCATCCTAGTATGCAAACATGTGGTTAGAAATATAGCGGTTGCACATCTTCCCTGTTACTAGAAACTTTGTAGCAAATATACAGCTCATTTGTTCTTTCCGAATAAAATTAACCATCTCAAAAAAATGTATAATACGAACTTCAAGTAGGAAAGGCCAAAAATAGAGTATCTCAGGAAAGAAAAAAAAAAAAAAAAAGGAGTAACAGCGTTCTTAAACAGGCAGTGAAAAAAAACCAACCCCACATATGCAAATGGAAAAAAAAAAAAACCCAACCTAAAGAAAACAACCAAACCGGAGTCCAAACAATGCTAATGGATCAACGTGGTTCTAAAGTAGGGCAAGACCTGTGGTAATGGCTTGAGGCACAAGGACGGAAGCTGCAGCACTGCACAGGATACAGGGGTGTGAAGAAGCACACACAAGCCACACTCTAGGATGGAGACAAGAGGAGCGCTGGAATGGGACAAGGTGAAAATAAGCAAACGGGTGACCCCGACTCGGCGAGCCGAACGATGTTTCGCGGGGATGACCCCGGGGTCCGCACGAGAAGGAGGAAGGAACATGGAGGAGGGTGTGGGCAGAAACTGGACGAAAAGGGGATGTGGGGTGGTGGGTGCTCCCCGGGAGAGGCTGAGTGTGAGGAGACACAGCAGCGCCGGCGAGGGGCAGGGGATGAGCCAGGCCAAGGGAAAGCAAGGAAAGGTAAGGAAAGGAAGGCGAGCCGGGAACTCCAGGTAGGCGTATCCCAGCCGCCATTTTCCTCCCCTACTCCTCTTTTCCACGGCTCGCGTCGCCCCCCAGGAAAGGAGCCGAGACCTGAACAAGGATGGGGGCGAGCGGGTGGGCAAGCCAGAACACCCAAGTCTTCCCAGGGCAGGGCGGCAGCAAAGGGGCTGCGGGCTATCCACGGTGGGGCGGAGAAAAGGGCAGCAGGGAAAGCAGCGGGCCGGGGGTCGCCGGCGGGCCGGGTCCGCTCCCGGCGCGGGGGGAGCGCGGCCGGGCGCCATCTTCTCCCTCAGTCAGACGCCGTGCCCCCCAACATGGCAGCTCCCCCTCGGCAGCAGCGGTTCGCTCCTCCCGTCCCACAGCGGGGTATCCCTCCCGCTGGGCACGGCGAGCACTCGAGGAACAAGGGGAAGCCTCGCCTCGGCGCCGCCCGGCTGCGGCCGCCCCGATCGGGCCGCGATGTGCCGCGGTGGGGGCCGTGGGAAGGGGCGCGCGGGAGAAAATGGCGGCGTGGCGGGGGCGCGCGGGGCACCGAGCACTCACGTCCTGCTCCGCGCGTGGCTCCTCCGCACCGCACGGCGACACAGGCGGAACTGACGCGGCTCGGAACGCCCGCCCCGGGCCGCTCACGTGGAGGCGGCGGGCAGCTTTAAAGGGGACGCGGGCCTTTGTCCCTGACGTCGCTCGTTCCCGCCTCCGCTGAGGGGGGTGGGCGTGGGACCGCAGTGCTGTAAAGGAGCTCTTAGGGGATCGCAGAGAATCCCAAATTGGCGGAGTTCCACCGGAAACATCGGATCGAACTCCTGGCCTTGCACCGGACAGCGCAAGAGTCAGCATGTACCTGAGAGCGTTGTCCGAACACTTCTTGGTGCTGTGACCAGCTGCCGGGGAGCCTTTTCTAGTGCCCAAACACATTTTCCTGTAGACTGCGACAGACATTAAGAAGAATTTCTTCACAGAAACCATTAGCCACTGGAATGGGCTGCCCCACGGTGTGGTGGAGTCACTGTCCCTGGAGATGTTTAAGGAAAGACTGGGCATGGCACATGCTGCCGTGGTCTGGTTGGCGCGGGGTTGGGTCAGAGGTTGAACTCGACGGTCTCAGAGGTCTTTTCCAAATTGATTCTGTGGTTCTCTGAAGTCTCCCCTCAATCTCCTCTAGGCCGAAAAAAAAAAAAACAAAAAACAAACATAAAAACCCCAAACCCAAAATAATTCACAAGTAGCAGGGGTTTTTGACGTGCTGCAGCGGTTCCTGGATGCCGCCCGGAGCCGCGGGGGCAGCGGCGTGTGGCGGCGTGTGGCTGCGGTGGCTCTGCACAGAGAAACCACACACCTGGGGCGCCTCTCGGGAACCCCTGCTGATGGTTCCGCTGCTGGTGGTTCCCTTTCTGCCACCAGGTCTCCTTTCCGCCACCGGTGACCTGGGTTTCTTTGTCTTACCGCAGGGCTGTGCAGCCGGGGACCAGGGAGCATCAGAGCACACCCGTCCTGCCAGGCTGAAGCGCCGCGGATGGAAGGTTAAAGCAGCCTCAGCGCCTCTTTTAAACGCCTACTCTTTAAAAACTGTCCAAGCAAATAAGGATCTTGAAAACATGTTGACAATGTTGCTTTCTTCTGTAGCGTGTTCACACCGGGATGCATCCCGAGAGCCGTGCTGAGGAGGACTTGACAAGGCCTAGTTCATCTAAAGGAGTTCTGCTTCTGAGACACACCGAAAGGGAAGGGAGGTGAGGAAAGAGCCCTCTGCCCTCAGTTTTGTGAGGAGAGACTTTTAGCAGCCTTTGCAGACTGTAATAGGCCAGTCATGCAATCGGAGCACGAAGTGGCTTCATGTTGTGTCTTCTGTGTTACCTGTTCGAACTTTTCAGTTTATTATGAGAGTTACTAACATTAAAATATGGTTATAATTCACACAAAACTAACCTGGCTTATTATTTGCTGATTGTTTGCAGCAATAGGTCATGTAGTTGTGTTGTGAGCAGTGACAATCCTTGAGACACCCAATACCAGTTCAGTTTAGTCCTCTTCTCCTTCTTAGTTACTCTAGACTTATGCTTTTGCTACCACGTGGGTGCAAGCCTTTGGTACAAAGTGCAAGCAAGCTGTAAGAAATAGGAAGTGGACTGTTATTCCAATCCTAGCTTTCAGACAAAGCTGGTGCAGGCAGCGAGTGAGGTAGTGGCTGATCAGCCTCCATGGTTTCAATAACACCTATTAATAAAGTGTTTAAAATCAAAGGTGTTTGCTTTTTTTTTTAATTGCAAAGATCTATGTTTGTTAGTATAGGCCAGAAGGGCAAACATCATTTTTTGATAGGGGATAATTCCCCAAATTCAGCATAAGCAGCTGCAAATCCTAAGCAGTGTTTCTGAAAAAGTACTTAAAGGAGGTGGGCAGAGGTTTTTAGAGGGGATCCATGAGGTCCCTAAAGGCCTCATCATGAAGTAAACTGGCTTTTGATGAGAGAAGTGGCTTTCACTTCTTCACCTTAATAGCAGGAAAATAGGAAGGACATACCAGAAAGAGGAAGTGTACTCATCTAAATAATCCTTGGTAACTTGCAGTTTCACAGTGTCATGTAGGTCACAAAATGAAAAGAAAAACAGAAAAATACACAATTCTTTCAACATATCTGACCTCTGGAACATAAAAATATGGATTTTTATATAGGAATATAAGCACAGTAAATCACATGCAGTCAATATAGTAATTATCACCACTGCACAGACACCAGCCTTGTCAAGCCATGTAATTGTGAAAGATGGACAGATGATATTGTAATTCCAACGAAATTACAACTTGCTTAATTCCAACAAAAAAAAATTAAAGAATCCCCAAAAAACCCAACAACCAACCCCCAAAAATCTCCAAATAAGGAATATTAATCTGTAAAAAAACATAGTTACTCTTTTCAACTAACTTTCTCTAACTTTTCATGTTAGAAGCACAATGAGCGTTCAGGTATTTGTAATCCCTGTATGCCTTGCTTTCTTACAGGTCAACACTTGGTACACAAAGAATGTTCAGGTTTTAATAAAATCATTAAGGAATTGTTCATTCAAATAAACAATTATTTATATGTTTTTAATAAAGTCTTTTAGCCTTGACATAAATCTAGCTGACTAAAACAAACATTTTCTGCTGGCTCTTAATGAGTTAATTTCTCCCACCTGCAGCATTTCCTCCAGAGCAAGCACCAAGTTTATTTTTACAGCTGAATTCCTAAATAACAGGTCAGTGAGGGGAAGATTTGCCGCAACTGGGGATTTCATATTCTTCTTTTCAGTAATGATACATTTCTTTGAGAAATACTATGGTTACTGAGTGTAGCGGCTGTTTGAGCTTTTGGTGAATTGCCCTCACTATATTTTATTGTACTTAGAAAAGAAGAAAGCTGCTAAGAAAAAATGCTGGCTTTAGAACAGTGGGAAAGGAGCCATAATTTTTCCAAGGTAAACCTCTGCTGTTACCTTCTGACTGAGTCATCTATCCCCCCAAGGGGTATAGTTCACTTTCGGAGCTCTTAAAATAGACTTTTGTAATGGGTTTGTTCCTTCATCAGACACTTTCCTTCTGTAGCTGCCTTAAAAGGGCTTAAATTCTTCTAGTTACTGCCTGATTGCCTCATTTCATATCCCACATGTCTTCGGCAGAGAAGAGTGTTGAAGCATTATTTTTTTCTTCGGTAATAAATTTTAGCATGCAGATTTGAATGGGAATGCTGAAAAATATACACTTGTGCTTCTGATTACGTAGCAATTACAAACTGCAATGGGTGACTCCTTTGGTTAGAAATAGAACTAGCAGGAAAAGCATTTTGGGGCAAATCTAAAGAGGGACAGTTTTTAAAGCTTTGGTGTTCTGTGCTTACTAGCTTAAAAGATGCAAGGAGAAATCTGCTGTGAAAGGGAAGGTTAGCTTGTAAGATGGAGAATAGTTTTATTAAAGTGTCAGGAAAGAGTAAGAGTTGCTACTACACGTTATTTTTGCTTGTGGAATTGGAACTGGTTTGTTTCTCATGTGTATCATGTAATTTGAGTTTGCATGAATACTTGCATAACTTCCTCTTATGTTTGGGAAGTGGGGTTTTTTATGTTGCAATTTGTAACCTAAACACTAATAACTTCCAGCTGTGGTTTAATAAATTGCTTTATATGTTTTAATATGTCTGTTGTTATACTCACTGTGCAATGTCTAAACCCTGTTGTTAAAAATAATATTTTTTTGCTTTAATAATTCAAAAATGTGGGGTCTTTGTCTTTACAGTTTAAAAAAAAATGAAATTTCACTTTAAAAGAAGAAAGTTGATCAGCTGGTGAATGCCTTGTCTTTCTAGCTATCTGAAATAATTTCCCGGTGAGAAGATAGCATTGGACTCTGTATGCTGATTGTAAATCTTCTTCTATCGAGAGCATTTTCAAAGGGAGCACTAAGTATTAAATTACCTTTTCAGGAAATAAAAGAGTGGCTTTTGTTAACATGGTCTGTTCTGTGTTGGAAAGCTTTAACCTTGTGCTGCGTGGCCCTGCCCTCTGGTGGGCACGCAGAGTCTGGCTGAGAGCCTGCTTTTACGTCAACTGAAAGGTTGCCTCCAAGAAATCTTACCTAATCTCACTTAGCGAATCTAGAAATTTAAGAACATTTCGTTTTCCCCATTGTGTTTCAACCACAGTTATGCAGTCCTGTGGCTGCAGCAGAGACATGTATCTCGGGACATGGAAGTAAAATAGTAGGATTGATAACACTGCATGTTATTATGGTACTTTATTCTTCTCACCATATTTCGGAGATCTCTTCTCACACAGTTGAAATGAAGGTTGAAAATGTATTTTTCTGAATGCTAGCTTGCTTGCCATTTTTGTCTGTGATATTTTTAGACACTTTGAACTTTGCACGGATAGAGTATCTGTTGTATTTAATCCCAAATTAAAGATCTGTGTTCCAGCTTACATTTTCATTCTGGAACTTCTTGGCTGTTCTTCTGTAATCTTAATAGGATCAGGGACAGAGAAGTTTCTTTTTCCTGTTTAAAAAATACCTTTTCCATGTTTCACTAAATCTTTTCTGCCTTTCTCTGCCACGACTTGCACTTTATCACTCCATGTATTTTCCTTCCAGTTAAAGATACAGACATCAGTAAAGGTCAAAATGCCCTAAAGGATCTAATCTGAATTTATTACTGTTTCATTTTGAAGCAATCTGATACATGTCTTAAGGAGATAGAATCTTGTTTTATAACCCACTGAGGTTTTTTAAGTATAGACCATGAATCTGATCCTGCAAGCTAGTAGTAACATAAATAGATGTTGTGTAATGGTTCACAAAGTCACCAGGAAGCATCAGGTTCTTATTAGGAAACTGCTGAGGGAAAGACTTGTATAATACTAGTGGGATTTTTTTTCCAGGAAAAAAAGGAAACCTTGGTTTTTAATTTTTTTTGTCACACTCACAAAGTACGAATTCTCATAAAGTTGTAATCTTTTTAAAGTGATATATTCACTGAAGATTCAAAATGCAAAATTCACCCAGGAAAGTAATCTGAAATATCTTCTGAAACTGCAGCTGAATTGGGCTGCCAAATGGCAGCTTATGCTCAGAAATATGCAGGGCTGAAATCACAACACAAAGGGTGTAATATTTGAATTATAACTACTAGAAATTACCTGGATGAAGAAAAGTTATGAAACCTAAGTCAAAAGTCTCAATTGTGAGTAAGAAAGCTGGGGGGATTTAGCGTTTGTTTTTGTTTTAAGGAGATAGTTGAAAAGAGGGTAACTATTCCAAGTTTATTTGGGATAATATATATTAATAGTAGTATATATTAATAATGTAGATATATATCCATGGAGAAAGTCCACAGGAATGTCACCAAGATCAGAGGGATGGAGCACCACTCCTGTGAAGAAAGGATGAGAGAATTGGGTTTGGTCAGCCTGAAGAAGAGAAAGATTTGGGGTGACCTAATTGGGGCCTTCCAGTATGTGAAGGGAGTTTATGGTAACGACAGAGAGAGACCACTTACAAGAACATAGTGACAGGACAGTGGGGAATGAATTCAAACTGAGAGAGAGCAGGTTTAGCTTAAATATTCTTTACTGTGAGGGTGGTGAGGCCCTGGCACAGGTTGCCGTGGAAAGCTGTGGATGCTCCATCCCTGACAGCATTCAGGTCAGGCTTGGATGGGGCTCTGAGCAACCTGGACTAGTGAAAAGTGTCCCTGTCCATGGCAGAGGAGTTGGAATTAAATGATCTTTAAAGTCCCTTCCAACCCCAGCCAATCTGTGATTGCTATTCTATGAAGTTTACCTCATAAATGAAAGGCAATGTCAGGCCTGCCTGCTTTGAAAACATAGCTTTAGTGATGCAGTGATAAAAGGTCTGTGAATGTCTGTGTGTGTATATAGATGCTTGTATTTTTAATGAACTGTGTATTGAATATTGTCTATTTATCACTATATTGGAAGGTTTATGACTGAAAAAACTTGAAAGACAGCAGAACAAAGAAAACTTCTGTTGTCTTCTTGTCCAAACGTCATGATCCAGGGGTCTAATTATGAACAATTTTAAATCAAAGTAAGGATATAAATAACTATATAAATCATATATCTAATTATAATTTGTATATCCATGAGGTTTTCATGCCAGAGATCATATCCTCTAAGTTCTTCTACAGAAGTTTGCTGTAGAGTCCTCTCCTCAAGTACGGTCATATAGAATTTGGGGTTAAGGCTTTCTTTTATAACCTGTAGCAATTAAATATCTTCACCCAATAGCCATCTTCTTCCCAGAAATGCACTTTTCTGTAGAACCGTGCAGATTCCTTTTACTGTTGTGCTTGGTTAGGATAAGAATGAGCAGGAAGCACAGTAATATTCAGTAATATTCAGTTCCTATGCAAAATTAATAATAATGACCAACAAATTATGTTCACCGAATTGGCAAGGATGTTTAGCATTGGAAATAGTTGTACTTCATATGCAGCTGCAATAATGTTAGCTTTAGGTGAGAAAGTACTTTCCTCTTCTCATTTTATGAACAATAATATCTTTGCAGTCTTACTGCCTATGACCACAGCTATTATGGAATATGGGAACCCCCTGCTTTTGTGAGGACTATGGGAGGATGTCCCAAGCAGGGGTGTTTTGAGTAGGCTTGGCTTACAGTAAACTGTAATTTACTTTAGATAAAAAAAACCTGTAGATTAACTAAAAAGCATCATTCTGAAATGATGCTTTTTAGTTAATCTAAAAGCATTTTATAGATCTTGATTAGCTTATGAATAAAGCACACTGTAACACAGACAAATGGGATGGAAGTATTTAAGCCTTTAAGTTTTGCTTTGTTCAGAATTTATGGAGATATCTGATGCTGAGAGGGAAGGATTGCCAGAAGGAGGGGCAGAGACACGGGGAGCGGACTCTCATTCAGTGCCTTTGGTCGGAAGGTCACTGCACTGGCCGCAGTGTGCTGCCCAGTGCATTTGAGGAGAAATCTGACGGCGTGCTGGCTTCTGGAAAAGTCACACGAATGGACCCGGTGTGGGTGAGGCCGTACCTGCGTTGCACGTGCAATAAGCACGCAGGAACTATGGCAGGATTGTACGTGTCACATACACATAGGTACGTCTGCACCTGAGCATATATATCCTATAGCCTGCCCCGAGCGCGGCTCCCCATGGCCGGCGACCGGGACTACAGCTCCCAGCGGCCCCCGCGCACATCCCGCGCCTGCGCACGCGGGCCCCCGTGGCGGAGGCGGCTCCTTGTTCTACGGGCGGGAGACGTGCGGCGGCCGGACTACATCTCCCAGCGGCCTCCACGCACATCCCGCGCACGCGCAGGTGGAGCCGGCCCGGCCGCACTCCGCCGTTGTCGCCGTCGGTGGGTGGGTGGGGGAAGGGAGCGAGCGGGAGGAGGAGGAGGAGGGAGGGGGGGGAGAGTTGAGAGTTCACCCGCCGCCGTCGCTGCCAGGCCGGACTCATGATTCCCATATGCCCGGTAGTTTCGTTCACCTATGGTGAGTAGTGGTGCTCGGCGTGTCCGCGCTTGGGGAGAGGGCGGTGGGCGGGGGTCGGTCCTGAGGCGCCGAGTCTGACCCGGCGCTCCCGCGCTCTCTGTCTCTCTCTCCCCCTTGTCTCTGTGTGTGTCCCGTTCTTTCCCCACCGCCTCCTCTCGCCGGGCCTCCTGTCATGGCCCCGGCCGCCGCCGCCCCTCGGTCGCCGCCGCCGCAGTGCCCAGCCGGCTGGGGGAAGATGCCAAAATGGCCACCGGCAACTACTTTGGATTCACCCACAGCGGGGCTGCTGCCCAGTACAGGTAAACACCGCCGCCGTGCCCCGGGAGCCCCCAGGGCCCCTCTCCCCGGCCGGGACCCCGGGCAGCTCCCGCCCCTTGCCCCCTGCCGCGGGCTGTGCCCCGACCCTCCTGCCGCGCCCCGGGTGTGTGTTCTTATCTCCCCGCACGCCTGGGGGAGGGAGGTGGGGCTGGGCACCGCGGAGCAGGAGGAGGAGGGTGATCAGCAGCAGCATCGGGTCCCCGGGCCCTTAGATTAAAATGGCCACTTGCAGTCAGTCAGCAGCACCGGCGAGTCACCGTGTGCCGCCCCCAGGCCCGTCTCCTGCCTCAGCTTCGGGGAACACAGGCCTTGCTCCCCTAGGCTTTGCTGTCAGTGTGGGAGCACGGAATCCCATCTAACGTAGGTTGGAAGCCAACCTAGGGGAGGCTGAATGGATCAGGGAGAGAAGGAGCGCCGGAAAATACAGGGGACTTAATCCAATTGAAGTAATGTTATGATTGATGTGTCTAAGAAAGTAGAGAAGGTACTTTTAGGGACAGATACCTTTTTAAAAAGTGTCCTATTCTGTTTTTTAAGGCCAGGAGCAGTATTCTAGTGGAACTTGAGGTGTACAGTATGCATACCTGTGTCTTATCTGTCTAGATAGATCTATCAATACAGATCTGGTGTAGACTCACTGCCACAAGTCTTTGTATCTTTGTAACAGTTTTTATTCATCTAAATTGTGGCCAGAGTGTTAGAAAGTAACTGGTAGCATTTATTATATCTCATTTTCTGACATCAGATTACTTAATTTGATAAATACAGTCAGGAACATATTTCTTAAAGTCCACGTTTGAACCTTATGTTGCTCATTCCATAAATCTGTAATAAAGACATTCCTTGATCCCTAAGTCATTGTGAATGAGAGAAAAACCAAAAGAACAAAGCAAATATATTGGGGATTATTAACAAATGAATGCAGGTATGTGCTACGAGTTAATAAAAATTGCATACATAATGTAGTTTTAGGAATGTACACTTCTGTGGAGGTGTTGGGATCACTCCAAGTCTTTTCTGTTGATTTTTTTCCTGAGCATGAACATGAAGTACGTTAAATACTCCAGTGTTTAATAGAAGATTAAACTTAGCTCATCTGCTAGTTCCCTTGGGTGCTCACAGTGTGTGTATGTGTTTACATTTTATATTATAATTACAGAGAATTTACAGGACACATATATAGGATTTTTTTTTAAGTATAAAAGTGGATAATTAACCGAGATCTATATGTCTGCAGTTTTGAAGTGCAGATGAATTTTTGAATTAATGTTTTATTGTGGGGCTGAGGTGGTCTTTAGGCTTAAGATCCTGAACAACTCATTTGAAGTTTCTTTTTGAATTGCAGTATAAAGATGTATAATTGGAATGACATTCAAGTTCAATACTTGTTTTCATAGTTGATCCTAAATGTGTTCTTGAGAAAATGGAAAACAGATCAAAAGCTTTTTCCTTCGCTATTGTAAGTTCAAGATACTGTTTTATTTCGTATCAGTTAAAGACTCAATGTCCTGTAAATGGTTTGTATATTTACCACATCTGTAAGTGAAGAGACACAGCAATCAGTGCTTAAGCAGTCCTTTCCTAAGAAGGAATTTAGTAGTTTGAGCTGAAAACACAACAGTCACTTAAAATGTTTGAAGGGGAAATTACTGTCACAAAGCAGTAAGGACCTTGGTAGGTAGAGTGCTGCAAATCATGTATTCCACTCCAGTGTATTTGAGAAAGAGATTGTGGTGGAGCATGGTAAGATTTAATATTACAAGTCCTTTAAGTTTGTTTCTAGTGTTTTAAGTGACAGTTCATAGAAAAAAAAAATCACTGTGTTCTTGGAAACCAGGACAATAGATAAACAAACAAATGCTTTTCTACATATTTAATACATAGAAGAGCCTCATAAATTGTAAGAAATAAAAGGTGATTCTGGTTGTTGTACTAATCTACGGATTTTAAAAAAGTTGCTTAAAACAACAAGTTGTTTTAGGAGAGCAAATCACACTTGCAGTTGAAATCTTTAATTCTTTATATGTGCACCATCTAGAAGTCCTGACACTGTAGTTTTATAGCAAAAAACAGAAATTCTAATAATAAACACAATATTGGTCACATTTTTGAAGGATCTCTTTTGCCAGAATGGCTGTGAAAAATTCTGATATTTTGATAGACTATTAGTCTGTAACTTCATTTGCAGACTAATAGTCTATTGCAGAACCTACAGTGATTGTCCAGTCACCTGCCTGACCACTTGAGGGCTGGCCAAGCTCAAGCACGTTGTTAAGGGCACTGTCCAAATGCCTTTGAACACTGACAGACTGGGGCATCCACCACTTCTCTAGGAAGCCTGTTGCCGTGCTTGACCACTGTTTCTGTACAGAAATGCCTTCTAATGGCCAATCTAAAGCTCTCCTTCTGCAGCTGTGAACCATTCCCACATGTCCTGGCCCTGGATAGCAGGGAGGAGAGCTCAGCACCTCTCTGTGCCCTTCCCCTCCTCAGGAAGCTGCAGAGAGCCTCAGCCTCCCTTTCTCCAAACTGCACAAGCCCAAAGCCCTCAGCTGCTCCTCACAGAAAGTTGCTTGCAGCCCTGCCAGCAGCTTTGTTTCCCTGCTTAGGACACATTCAAGGACCTTCACATCATTGCCCAGCTGCAGGGCCCAGGCTGAGGCTGCCCCAAGGCTGAGCCCAGCAGGATCATCCCCTCTGTGTGCCAGTTGTGCTGTGCTCAGTGCTCTGGGATGGGTTTTCCCTCAGGGCTGCCCAGGCACTGCTGACCCACACTGAACCCAGCCCAGCTGGCCCCACATCCCTCTGTGCTGCTGTCCAGCCACTCCTCTCCCACTTCATACCAGTGTCTGGCATTACTCCATCCCAGGTGTGGAATCTAGCATTTGGACTTGTTAATGCTCATTCCATTTAATGACTGCCCAGTGCTCCAGTCTTATCTAGATCCTTCTCCAAGGCCTCTTGTCCCTCAGAAGGTTCCACAGCACCTCCCAGTTTGAATCATCAGCCAACCTGCTAATGCTGCACTCAGCTCTTGGTTGCCAGACATTTGTAGCCCCATTCAGTACAGCCCTTTGAGCACTGCTGTCCAGCTGGTTCTTCACCCGGAGTGCTGTGAACCTGCTCATCCCACAGCTGGGCATCTTGTGAGAAGCGTGCTGTGAAGGACAGTGTTAGCAGCTTCAATCAAACCAGAATTGCATCCACTGCCTCCCCTTCATCCAATAGGCAAATGACCTCATGATAAAAGGTTAGGTTGGTTAAGCAGGACTTTCCCATTGTGAACCCGTGTTGACTGTGACAGATGATTGCATTGTTCTTTAACAATTCTTTCACCTTCCAGTCGCAGTTAGTATCTCCATAATTTTTCTAGGAGCTGAGGTTACACTAATAATTCTCTAGTCCCCTGTTTCTTTACTCACACCTTTGTAAACAGGAGTAGCGCTGGCAAACTTCCAGTCAGCAGTGACCTGCCCACACTCCCAAGGCCTTTGGTAGATGGTTGAGAGAGGTCCTGCTGTAAGGGCTGCTGGCCCATTCAGTGCACTGGGCTGAATCTCATCAGGGCCCACAGAGATGTGGGAACATTCAATTGATAACTGAATGTTCTTTAGAATGTCCCTTAGAATATCAGTGTTCACTGTTGTGGATCTCCCACTCAGAAGACTCAAAGGAGAAAATCTGCTTTACTAAATAATAGCTGAAAGGTGCTTTTAAGGAAAGTTCCTGTATTTAATTCTAGACTTGTTGGAGACCAGTATAAACCCTTTGAGAATTGTAGTTCCTCAAAATGACAATATTCTGCATTATTAGTAGTGAATCATAGAATCATAGAATATCCTGAATTAGAAAGAACCCACAGGGAACATCGAAGTCCCACTCCTGGGCCTGCACAGGATATCGCCAAGAATCACACAGTGTGCCTGAGAGCATTGTCCAAACACTTCTGGAACTCTGTCAGGCTGTGACCACTTCCTGGGGAGCCTGTTCCAATGCCCAGCCACCCTATGGATGAGAAGCCTTTTCCTGATACCTAACCTAAACCTCTCCTGACACAACTTCAGGCCATTCCCTCAGGTCCTGTCACTGGTCTCCTCTGCTTCCCCTTATTAGTGTGTTGAAAACCACAGTGAGGTCTCCCCTCAGTCTTCTCTCCTCCAGGCTGAACAGACCAAGTGACCTCAGTTGCTCCTCACACATCTTGCCCTCCTGACCCTTCACCATCCTCCTGGCCCTACTTTGGATGCTTTATAGTAGCTGAATAGTCTTTCTTACATTGGTGGCACCGAAAACTCCCCCAGCACTCGAGGTGAGGCTGCCCCAGAGCAGAGCAGAGCAGGACAATCCCCTCCCTTGCCCAGCTGGCACTGCTGTGCCTGATGCCCCCAGGACAGGCTTGGCCCTCCTGGCTGCCAGGGCATGGCTGGCTCATGTTCAACTTGCCATCGACCAGAAACCCCAGGTCCCTTTCTGTGGCACTGCTTTCCAGCCTCCTGTTCCCCAGTCTATCCACATGTTCAGGGTTGCCCTGTCCCAGGTGCAGAATTTAAATTAAAAACTGAAAAGGCAGCGGAGCTATTATTGGCATAGAAGTCGCTGTGTCTTCCTGGAATTCCAGTTTATCCATGGCCATGGTGAATCATTTAAATACTCTCTCATTCTTCACATGAAGAAGAAATTCAAATTTGTCGAACTCTTAAAATTAAATACTGATATTTGAAGCAGTTACAATGGCCAGATTAGTAGCTGCTCAGGTGGTAAATCTTGCATTTGGAAAATTTAGGAATACTGGGTTGTTGCTGTTTTAACCCCAGCTGGCAACTAAGTACTACACAGCCTCTTGCTCACTTTTCACCCACCCTGGTGGGTAGGAGAATCAGACAAGTAAAACTCCTCGATTGAGATAGGAACAGATAATAGTTGAAAGAAAATAAAGTGTAATGATACGAATTATAGTAGTAATACTAGTAAAAATAATAGTAGTAATGAAGGGAATAGGGGAAATAAAACCCGAGAGAAGAAAGCAATGCACGATACAATTGCTTGGCACCTGCTGGCTGATGTCCAGCGTGTTCTCCAAGAACAATCAGCAATTCCTGGTCAAATGCTCCTCGTTTATGCACTGGGCATGATGTTCTATGGTGTGGAATATCCCTTTGGCCAGTTTGGGTCGGCTCTCCTGGCCATGCTCCCACCCAGCTTCTTGTGTACCTGTTTGCTGGCAGAGCATGGGAAACTGAAAATTCTTGACTTAAAGTGAACCCTACTGAGGAACAACTAAACCATGTGTGTGTTACCAGCACGATTCTCATGCTAAATCCAAAATACAGCACTGAACCAGCTAGTATGAGGAAAATTAACTCTACCCCAGCCAAAACCAGCATGCAGGACTGGATAATATTTACTGTTGTGACAGTATTATCAGTAAAGTTCCTTCAATGGATCAGATAAGAAGAGGAATAGATGACTGTCTTTATAAATACCAATTTTTTTAAAGCATACTTGAAATCTAGTTTCATATTTAATTAAAGACAGCAAAAGAGCTAAGTGCCCTTTAAACCTGTAAATAATGTATTAGAAGCATTCTTGTTCCTTTCAGTGTTATTGCTGCATAAAATTTCCTGCTACCCTACTCATTTAAAATTCTTTGTGTGCACTACCCAGTAATAGTATGACTTACTGAGAGAAGCATTAGATTATGCAAATACTAATTCAGGAAATTTCTCTATTACAAGACCTTTTCAATTCATGCTTTCTGCTAGTGGTGGTATTAGGGCCTAAGGTTATAAACCTGCATGCAGTGCAAACCTCATTTGTTACTTATTTAAGTGATTGTACTAATTCATCTGTTTAGGAGCCTGAAATAACTGTGGAATTTGGTGATACTAGTCTTCTTTGTGTGTGTGCTCTGTGTATCGTCTGAGCCACTATGTATCTATTCAGTTTGAAATTAACACCCTAATATTGGCTTGTCTTTCCCATGTAAAGTAATATTAGCATGCTTGGTTCAGTGCTGGAGAGAGGTATAGTTATGCTTTTAATCATAATTTAGTTGGTTAAAATGCTGATGGAGAGATAGGGGCATTGAGTAATGTTTGGACAGAGAGGTGTGCAAATGTGATAGTTTCTTTTAATTAACCTTGTGTTATGGTTTTGGTTTCTGTTGAAAAGGTGAAGAATTTTTTTAGTGTTTTGAGTTTCATTTTGATGATATTCATACTGTGTCTTGCTCTAATGAGACAGGACATGGATGGGAGATGCTTGGGTAGTTAGGAATGATTTGTTAACTTTGAATTGCCTTCAAGCAGCGTGAATATTACTGAGTGTGGTGAGCCATCACAGATAAAGGCAATTTTAGCAGTTCAGGTTCAGAGCAGACCACAGTGCTTGTGAGTTCAGGTTAAGATGCAATCTTCTAGGCAGCCATATGGAAGTGAGCTCTTGCAATTACACCTGGTTTGGAATTCAAATGTAGTGCACCATGTTACAGTATATTCAAGTGTTGCAGAACAACAAAAGAAAGTGAATTGCTGTGCATGGGTGAGTTGTCTATTGAGAATTGATTGGGGGGTGGAGTGTTCTTTTCACAGTTGCTGGTATTTCTAATTACTTTTGTCTTCAATGTCTGCCCAAGTTAACTCTTCCTCATCTAGATACTGGTTTGAAAAGTATTCAGTCTTTCAGAGGTGTTAGGGCTATAATTAACACAGGCATACCAGACCAAGCTTAAGGTATCACTAAACGTAATTCAGTCTTGTGTTGGTGAAAACAGGATAGTTAAGGACAGCGATGGATAGGACTTCCTTCTGAAGATAGCATGTACTAGTAGACTTAAATTCATGTTAAGGAAAGCATTTATTCATCTTACAGTATATGCACTTGTGTTGGTTTTGCTTAGCCCAGAATATCAGCAAGGTATCTTTAGCATTTAACAGAAATTTAAACCCTTCAAAAGCTGTTTTAGGCTTGAAGAAGTGGCTGAAGGGTTGGGAGATAACGTACCCCTGTGTTCATGAGTTAGTTTTGCTTATCCCCGTTTTGCTAGGGGTGGGCAGGGGCACAAAGATGGCTCCTGTGTGTCCTGTGTGAAGGTTCTGGAAGTTTTGCACGATGTGCAGCAGAGCCAATCTCTGATGGCTCTGAAGATGATGGACATGCTGCCGGCCAAGCCTGGGCCAATTAGAGATGTTAGTGACGCCTCTGTGATAACATATTTAAGAAGAACTCAAAACAATGTGAACATACACTTCTTTTTAGCCAGAGGAGGAGGAGGTGAGAATACGTGAGGGGAAAACAACATGGAGACACCAAGGTCAGTGGAGAAGGTGGGGGGCGGGGAGGAGGTGCTCCAGGCGCCAGAGCTGAAAACCCTCTACTAGCTGTGATGCAGACCATGGGGGGAGCAGGTGGTCCCCCTGCAGTCCATGGGGTCCTTGGGGGGGTGCAGAGATCCACCCGGGGGGAGGTGCCCACACCAGTGCGGGTGGATGCCTGGAGGAAGCTTTGGGAGTCCCAGAGGAGGGAAAGGCTTTGCTCCCGAGATGGAAACAGCCTGGCCTTGGCTCGGAGGTCTGCACCCTGTGGACAAGGACTCATGTTGCAGCAGATTAGGGCAGGCTGATGTTCCTGAGATTTGGACCCACACCAAAGAAGTTCTTAGAGGACTGCATGGGTGGGACCCCATGGCAACCCCTGAGGACCCCTCTCCCTGAGAAGTGGAAGAAATTTCGGTGATGGACTGACCAGAAAAAAACCCCACACCCTGTCCCCCCACCCCGTGCTGTTGATGGGAAGGAGGGAGGGAGGTGAGCTGAGAAACGGTGTCTTAAGAGCTTATTTTTACTTCTTATTTGCTTCCTCTGACTCTGTTTAGGGTTAGGTTAGCATTAAATGACTTTTCAACTTTAAGTTTTCAGCCTGTTTGCCCTTCGGTGCATCTTCCCCAGTTCCTTATCTCAAGTCATGAGGCCTGTGTGTTCGGTGTGTTAGTTTTTTTCCCCTCTGCTCTGCACAGTTGTGGCAGGAGAGAGCAGAGAGAGCAGATATCTTAAGTGCCTTGCATTTGGTCAAGGGCAAACCACGACAGCACCTTACTCTAAAATGCTTAGACAGTGAAAGTAATCATACCACAGGATGAAGCTAAAAACTCAGAAGGCTTGCTCTGAGTACTTTATGCCCATGCTTTCTTGAGTTGTATCACATATTGATGCATACACATTCTTAGCAGAAGATACTTCTCTTGTGAGTGAATATGACAGAGCTGTGTGGAGCTGATTCTCTTTTGGTCAACCAATGTTAGTCTGAAGTGTTATGCTAAACATGCTATTCTTGCTTAGTGTACATGAGAAGCCTCTAGTACTGTTGTTTCTGAAAGGATTTTGATGGACCTCTTTTCAAATCAGTGAGGTTTCAGTCAAATGAGATACACCAACATTAGAAAGGCAATAAGGAGCTCTGAGTTTGTTAACATGGGTTGTATGCCAGTATTGCAGAAGGCTATAATGGGGAGACAGAGAAGGTAGTAATTAAGGAGGAAAGATGCCTCGAGTCAGAGAAGCCTTTGTCATTTTAAGGAGGGAAGCCTGCCAACTAGTTGAAATTTGCAGCAGGCTCTTGTCGTTAGGAACTGAGCACTTGGGGAAGATTTTCTGTTAATGGTATAGTTATGTCCTTTGTAGTTGTATCCCCAGAATGGATTGATGGTTGTAGGCTTGACTCTGGGGTGTTAAATTATGTGTAAAATTTTGTCTTCTACTAAAATACAACAATGGTAGCTTAAAGCATAGTTACATTATTGGTGCTAGAAAAGCAAAGTAGTAGCTTAAGGCAGGAAATACGGAATGTTTTAACAATTTAGCACAATTTTCCATACTAGAGAAGTTTCTTTCCTTTTACGGAGAACTTGCCAATTTTAGTGTTTTTTCTGTTTAGTATCTTCATTAATGGTCCAGATGTTAGGGCAGAATGTACTCTCGGCAAGTTTGCTCATGACAGAAAATGAAGAGGAGTGACTTATGTGCCAAAGAGTTACAGTGACATCCAGAGGGACTTCAAAGGGCTGGAGAAAAGGGCTGCCAAGAATCTGAGGAAGTTCAGCAAGGGGAAGGGCAAAGTTCACCATAAAAGAACAGCCCCATGCACCAGTATATGCTGTGGGCCACCCAGCTGGAAAGGAAGAGGACCTGGGGGTCCTGGTGGACACCAGACTTGAACATGAGCCAGCAGTGGGTCCTTGCAGCAAAGGAGGGGAATGGGCATCCTGGGATGCATTAGGCCAGGCATTACCAGGAGGGCGAGGGAGGTAATCATTCCCATCTTATACAGCCCCTGTGAGGCTACACCTGGAATCCTGTGTCTGTTTCTGGGCTTCAGTACAGGAGAGATATGGACATACTGGAGAGAGCCCAAGAAGAGGCCCACCAAAGATGCTGAAGAGTCTGCAGCATTTCTCTTATGAGAAAAGGCTGGGATAGCTGGGACTGTTCAGCCTGGAGGAGGGTGAGGGGAGTCTTCTTAAAGAGTATAAATACCTGGAGGAAGGATGCAGAGAGAACAGGCAGGCTTTCTTTCAGTGTGCCCAGTGTCAGGACCAGAGGCAGTGGGCACAAACCAAAAGATGGGAGGTTCCCTCTGAACATGAAGAAACACTTTTGTTATGAGGATGACTGAGTCCTGGCACACGTGGCCAAGGTAAGTTGCGCAGTATACATCCTCGAAGATACTCAGAAGCAGTCTGGATGCAGTCCTGGGTGTCTGGCTATAGGTGACACTGCCTAGGAGGGATTGGACCCCTGATGACCTCCAGAGGTCACTTCCAATCTCACTGATTCTTTGTTTCTGAGATTTTGACAGGGATAATGTTAGTAGTTGCTCCTTTTTTAAGCAGGTGTAACCTCTCAAGCTCAGTTCTTTTTGTTTTGCGTGCTGTCATTCAAGGCTGTTGAATAGACTTGAAAAAATCAACTTTTTGAAAAAAGCAGTGGAGGCAATGGGCTGTCTGTTGTGTGCAGCTGAGCAAAAAGACATTGACACAGAGCATATATTACATCACTGTTACAGACACTTGCAGTAGGTACAGTGAACAAAACATGGCAGAATTTGATTTGATTTAAATTACGTTGTGAGAGTAAATGTACAGATTATCAAAGAAGAAAGGTGTGTTGAAAACACAGGTTCTTAATCCTTGAGGTGAGTTATTGATAATTACATGGTTTAGCTATCTGGTGGCAATCACTAATTTGTGTTTGATGATGCAAAGAAGTTTTTAGAGCAAGGAAGAGGAAGGGAAAACTCAACATTGCTACAAAACCCTGTCTTTTTTAGGCTTGATGTAGTTGAACCATAGAATGCATTACTGCTGAAATTTAGCAGTATTCAGGAGGATTGCATATTTGCATGCGTTCAGGCCTGTCTTGGATTCCTGGTTAATTGCATTGCAGTGTTCTGTTCACAAAATAGTAATAGGAAAAAAAATTTCTGTGAAGTTCTAAGAAGATATATTCAAATACCGAAAATTTTATGCCTGTAGTGAGGGACAGGCTCTAGAAATACAGAAGCAAAATCACTCCTGAAGTACAATGTACTGTAGTGTGACATTTAATTTCACCATTTTATGCTGTTTATTGTCAAGTGTGTTTAGGAGAATAATGCTCACTATTTTTTTTTTCTGTTAATTATTATTTTGTTTTTGCTTTGCTCTGTCCATGTTCCATTAGCACATCTGAAACTTCATCTGACCAGTTATTCAGGAGTGCCTCTTCTCAGGTTAGAATCTGAAGCAGTAGCAGATTGCACTGCTTCTAACAGCTCTTACAGAATTAGATCATACTTGTTTTAATCATCATGTTCCTTAAAGAACTGCAAAACTGTGTATTTTCCTATTCTGCTATTAATAGAATAATCCGTGAAACTTGAAGAAACGTGGCAGATAGATGTCACCAAATATGGTTTTCTTAATGCTAAAATGTTCCAATGTTCTTAAAAGGTACAAATCAAAAAATACATCCTAATTAGTGAAAGGTTTCATTCAAGATACTTGTCTTTTAAAAACTATTTTAAGACTAGCTTAAATGTTATGCTAAGCTAGCATGAAAATCACTTCTTTAAATGAAAAAAAACCTGCAAGGAGTATGTTTCAGAAGTTGTCATTTCTGAGGAATATTGGCTTTTGGGTAGAAACATGCTTGGTTTTAGGCCAGATCCTAGCTCTCTATCAAAACAGCACTCTTCAGAAAACTGAAGCTGAAAAATTGGAGATGTTCTTTGCCTCTTGCAAGAGAGTTTTCTGTGTTCAGCCTAAACAGAGCTGCAATAGTAGCAGCATTTGTGTGCATGTCTTGGTTGTTAGTATGGCAGCGTGCTGAAGATGAGCAGGTTATGTGCACATAAGTAACAACTTTTTTTTCCAAATAAATGAATGAAGTGCAATGAAAAGCAAGGCTACATACCTTTTATGTGCTGTTTATCTTACTTGGCAGTAGACTGCCCTTTCCTGAAAAAATGTTATGTCTCTGACAGTAACTGCTACAGATGGATTATCGCATTTCTTAGCACATGACTTACTCTGCAAATATCTTAATGTGGAAAATTAAGTATTTTACAGTCTTCTGAGATTCAACTCTTTTTACTAACTTACGTAAGTTATTTGATAAAATAGATAGCATTATATCAAAATATTGTATTTTCTATATAGTGTTAACATGAAAACAATAAATAAGGCTTTCTGCTTCCCATTTAGTTTTTAACAAAAAAATAAAAAGGCTCCTTTTTTTTCTAGAAAAGGGCAGTAGCTGGAAATTAAAAAAGACATGACACAAGTATCTCAGAGAAGAGAATTCAATATTTGTTTCAGAATTGCTCTTAATACTGTGTCATTCTTTGGTAATCCAGATCTTTTTTAAGTGTTGCTGCCTGGGAGTAACTAACAAGGGTTCTCCTGTATTCGGTCTAACAAGTTCTCATCTAAGCTTTTTTTGTGGAATAATGTTGCTTATTTGCAAACCTACCTTACATGGCTATTTAAGTTAGACAGACGTGGTTTTGGAACTGATGAACAGTGTTTTGCCAAGTGGACACCTGTACCCCATTAACTGCTGTTGACCAGCAATTTCTGATCGCTACAACTTTGGGCTGCTTAAATGTGCTGCCAGCTTTTTTTTTTTTTTTTTGCTTTGAAAGTCCATGTTTCTTTTTTGCATCCAGAACACTGCTACAGTTTCCTTGCTGAAGATCTTTGTGCAGTTCAGAAAAGGTTATTCATTGCTGCTTGAATTTTCTGCTTTTTGACAAGATAAATAAAAGTTAACAACAGAATTATGAAATTATTCTAGTTATTTTAATAAATACAGAGTAGTGATTGCTAGCACCTTCTGTTTGAGAGCTTGTCAGTGTGTGGACTTTTTGTTGCTGATGCTTTAATACAACTTGGCCAAATGTTCAGGGTAGAATTTTTCTGGCTTAGTATCTACCTGTTATTGCACTGGTTATTGTAAAGCTATGCTGTAGCTGATTTGATTTTGTAGTGTAGAATTGGGCAGGGAGAACTTTGTAACTGTTTAGTGCCTCAGTGTTTGCAACGGAGGCTTTGCAAGCAAGAAAAATATTTTTACCTACTACTCTGTTTCAGAATGACAGTTCTGGGTGTACACAACAGGCCCAATGTTGATACCATGGAAGCAGCTGCTGTGTTACTCTTATATCCAGCTTGCAAAGTGTAGGGGCAAAACATGCACCTCCTTTGAGAAGAATACTTGTATTTGAGGAAGGAAAGTCCATGCACATGGCAGCAGTGTGGACAAGGCCAATTTTTGCTTTGACCTTTGCTCTGGGATGAATTCTGCAAGATTGTGGGGTGGCCTCTCACCCCCACCCCTAGGAAATCAGATTATCATGGAATTAGAGATTACTGTCGAGAAAGATACAAGGTCATAGCTCACTGCAGTCAGTCTTATCTAGGGGGTTTAATATCACAGTGATATTTCACAATATGGGGTACTTGTTCTGATAGTAATGCAACAGACAGATTAGGATTTCCCATCATTAGTGTCAGTAGAAATTATAGTAGATGTTATTCAAAGATTTGAGTGAAAGGTGTTTTACCGAAAATACTTATGCACAGTAATACAATATTGCTAATAAAGAATTAACCTCTCATTCTTGAAGTTACTTAATTAAAATATGAAAGGTGAGGGCAAGTTAATACACACTGGAGTGTAAAACTTCTGAATAGAGATGACCTTGTTGAGAAGAGGAAGCAAAGAGCATGAGAAAATAGTGTTACAGATGTAGAAGTTAAAAAGCAGGTAAAGAGAGAGAAAACACTTTAGGTAAGGTCCTGCAAATGACCTGTAGTTAACTGAAACATATGCCTACAGAACCTGGAGCAGAGCAATTGGGTTCAGCATGTGCACTATACACTGGCTCTGGATGAGATGGTGAAATGAAGTGACACAGACACCTGAGCTAGAAGATGAGCATGGAAAAATGTGTTGTTCCTAGAAAACAGACATTAAATCAGCTTGGTAGGGAAGCACTGTTACTATTACAATCGGCTAAAGAAGTAGGTTTGGTATCAATAAAATACATTCTTTTTGAACAAAAATTTCTGGTAGAAGATGTAGTGTAACAGTAGTACAGTAACAGTAGTACAGTAGTACAGTAATGGTAGTACAGCGGAGTACAATTTGAAGCTACCCATAACTTCCTAAATTAAAGAGTGATTTATTCTGAAAGTGAATTTAAACACTGTAATAATTATTAGTTATATGTTATATTAGTTATATTATTATATAGTTATGTTATTATTAGTTATGTGAAGTTACATTGACTTGAATGGTCAGAAACTGGAACTGCCTTTGTAAGTGTTGGTCTAGAGCTCATTTGCTTTTGAATGTACTGGAGCTTCATAAACTAAGGAAAAAATCTGTGACAGGATGCTCAAATGCAGTGTGCTGGTTTTGGCTGGGGTAGAGTTAATTCTCTTCATAGTGGCTGATAGTAGTCTGTGTTTTGGGTTTGTTCTGAAAGCAGTGTTGATAATACAGAGATGTGTTCATTACTGCTGAGCAGCGCTCAGACAGAGTCGTGGTGTTCTCTGCTTGTCACCCCATGCACCAGTGAGGGGTCTGGTGGTACACAAGAAACTGGGAAGGGACAGGGCCAGGACTGCTGACCCCAGCTGACCAAAGGGACATTTCATACCATACAGCATCATGCTCAGCAGTAAGACGGAAAAAGGAGGAACGGGGTGGTGTTCAGAGTGATGGTGTTTGTCTTCCCAAGTAACTATTTTGTGTGATGAAACCCACCTTTCCTGAGAGGGCTGAACACCTTCCACTCTTCCACTCTGGACATTACTGCAGCACCTCAAGGTTTTGTGAGGAGCCCAGAAATGGACAAAAGATTCTATGTGTGGCCTCACTAGTGCCAAGTACAGGGGGGAAATCACTGCCCTGGTCCTGCTGGCTACACTGTTGCTGATACAGGACAGGATTCCATTGGCCTTCTTGGCCACCTGGGCACACACTGGCTCATGTTCAGCTGCTGTGGACCAGTCCTTTTCCACTGGGCAGCTTTCCAGCCATTCTTTCCCAAGTCTGTCATGTAGCCTGGGGTTGTTGTGACCCAAGGGCAGGACCTGGCACTTGGCCTTGTTGAGCCTCATGTGATTGGCTTTGGCCCATTGATCCATCCTATCCGAATCCTTGGTTTGCCTTGCTTGTGTACATGGCTTTTGCCTTCCCTATTAAACTTGTCTCTCTCAACCCACAAGCTTCATCACTTTTCTACTTCTCTCACCGCTTCCACTGTGCGGGAATGAGCAAATGGCTGCGTGGGGCTGAGTTGCCAGCTGGGGTTAAACCATGACACCATAGTGGAACAGGTTGTCTAGAGCAGCCTTGAAGTCTCCATTGGTGATGATCAGAACCTGCCTGAGAAATCTAGCTTTGAAATAAGCCATGTTTTGAGCCTGGGCAAGAACAGATGACCTCCAAATCTTTGTTTAAACCTAAATTATTCTGTGAGTTTTAAGCTCCTCCTAGTTAATAAAGCAAATTGGACGAGTGTCTTTTCCTATTACGAGAGGTGGAATTCCTTGGACTCAAAAACACTAACAAGGGATATTGGAATTTATTTTGAGGAAGAGAAGAATTGATTTACAAAGAAAAGTGGCTAGGTCAATGAGTCAGCTTCTCTCTGCAGTCCTGCAGTACCTGTTGTATTCTTAGCTCATAGAACATACAAAGTAATTTGTATAAATTCACCTTTTCCCCCCACCGTGGTGAAGAACATGCATGTGGTTTGTTACGATAGCTCAGCTGACATACTGTATTTCACTGTTGCTCAAATAACTCAGTGATGCACCTAGATCTTTTGGAGCCTTTTTCACTGAGACAGGTTAAATACTTGATGTGGTGCAGAATTAAAAACTACTACTTCAGACAGAGTTTAGTAAAAGAATTGTAGAGAAGAAGCTGATAAGAGGAGATCAGTAGAATTTGAAGAGTGAATATCAAGTAGGAGTAATTGCAGTGGAGTTCCCTAGGGATTGGTTGTGACAGTATTAGTTTTAGTGTGGCATGTTGTGCTATTTGATGTGAGGAAAATAGTCAGTACATAGGTAATGTTACAAGAAGCTGCTTGAGGATGCTAGACTGCTGGGAAAGAAAGTGTCTGGAGCAGAGTGGGTGGCACAGCTGAAACTTCGTATGAAATGACGCATGAGGTTCTTGCCATCTGTAGTCAAAGCAAAACAGATAATACTAAGATAGGTGCACAGATGAAGGAAGAGTGGAATAGGGAGTTTGGGAAAATAATCTAGGAGGAACTAAGTTCATCTCAGCAAACGCGATGAGGCACTAATCACCAAACAAGGATAAGAACTCTTGTAAATTAATTGAAGAAGTTGACACAAGGATATTTTTATGTAAATTAGTTACATGAAAATGTCTGCTCATTTTAAATGTATTCAGTAAGAGCATGGAGAGAAGAATGTCACAAATGTAGAGGAGATGTCACCATAAATTACATAACATTACACAACTTTTAGAAAGGAAGAAGCAGTCAATTCTAGAATACTTTTCCTGCAGTCTTGCAAACTCGATCACTAGCTCTGCATGATGTTGCAGAAGCAAGGGGAACAGGTTTGCTAAAATAAACATGGTCATAGAATTGTATTAGCCTTAGAAATCAAATTATTTGGGTTGTTAATTCTGTGCCATGATAAGGAATTTTGCTGCACAGTTGCACAAGAAATTAAATTGTCTGTACCATAATCTTATTAATAGTTTTGCTGGTAATGTTCGTAATCTAGTCACAATTTTAAATACTGAAAACTATCAGGTATCTTTAATTGTAACTATTCTGAGAACAAAAGCATTTTCTTTGATACATTCACTAGTCCTGTTACTTTGTAGTGTGTTGTGAGCATTGTATCTTATTTTGCAACAATAACAAATGCAGTTCCGTGAAACTTGGAAAAGCCAAGCTAGCGCTTCAGCGCAAGCCTTCTGATCCCTTTTTTCCCCTTGTTTCGCTATATACATATATATATATATGTATGTATAATTAATATGGATTCTGGCACTCAGCAGACTTATTTTGTAAGCTGCTGTGTTTCTCAGCATTTCTGCCATGCTAGAATATGACCCCAGCAGAACATCCTCACATTGTTCTCTGCAGATTAATGAGCTAAGTCAGTGCACTGAATGGCCTGACAAGTAGCAGAATTAGCACCAGGGACAGAATAAGATGGCTTAGCCAGGATTGGTATATGGGAGAAGGAAAGACTAAGAGTGGGAATACTGTGAAGCAAGACTTACCTTGTACACAGTATTGGACTGTTGATGTATTCAACTGCAGTCAGTAAACAGTCTGCTGTCTGTTTACTCAGTCTAATGTGATTTTAGTAGATAAAAATTGATGCCTGATGATTTTCTGCCTTTTATATACCCTTCAATACATTTTTATACCCTTTTTGTATTTTCTGTACCCTTTATACACTCTTTGTACCTTTAGCCTACATGCTTGTAATTTTTATAATCTGATATTCTAGCTTAGTTTTGACGTCCTGCAAGGCAGAAAGACCAAGCATTCACAGTAAGAGGCCAGAGAGCTCAATACTATTTCAAAACTCAAGGCTTCAACCTTGAAGCCTTTTCTCTGAAACATTTTGTAAACTGGGCTCTAGCCTCACTGGGTGGGGGGAGTGATTAGAATAGGGGAGCAACTGCTTCATTTGTTAAGTTTCTTATTGGGAATTTTAGACAGATATGCTAATTTGCAAAGTCCATAAAATTATATACACGATGTATGGTTGGGGGCTGGGGGTGTGTGTGTGTGTATGTGTGTGAGCATCTTGGTTTGTTCCACCTTTGAAGAACTGTGTACCTAGGATCGTATTAAAATACCGAAGTAAAACCCTTTTACCCCTTTAACTGTGTCTGCACTAGTAATTCTGCCAGCTGAAAGGCAACAAAATGACCATGATAATTACCTCAGATTTTGTGAATATTTTACACTTTTGTGCTGTTAGTTAGGTAGATAATGAGGCCTAATTTTATTGATTGCAATTCACTTTTACCATCATAAAACAGTCTTCCTGAATTTTTTGATGGAGTCCAGTTTCTCATGTTAAGTAAACAGAGAATTTTGCTGTGAACTTCAGGGAGGAGGAGTTGTTGCAGGCAGTGATGGGAGGTACATCAAAGTGGTTTAGGTCTTTTCATTTTGCTCTTAGACTAATAAATTGAAAAGAACGTAAAACACTATTTTAAGTACAACTCACAACTGAACCAAAGTTGGATAGAATGCAAGTAGTCTTTTAAACATACGATGGGAAGAAGGTGGAGGAGAGGCATGTAAGTCCATCAGGAATAAAATTTTCTCTCCTTCTGCTGCGAGAATGTTTTGGTGGGGGGTTGTGGTTTTCTATTGTATTGAAGTGGGTTCTGCTGTAATTGAAATGACAAAATCAGAGGTTTTTTAAAATAAGTAAGTGAATAAAAATCACAGAACTCAAGGGAGTTGTGGAAATGTCTTTTGCAAAATTAATATTATATAGATATAGCTGTTATTGAACAACAGTGCAGAAAATGTACTAAAAAATCAGAATTATCACTGAATTCCCACTTGATGTCATTGTTCCGGATAGTGATATTTTGCCTGTTTCACTTTTTTTGCTTAAAAATCAAAACAACTATTTTAAGCTTCTAATCATAATCCACAGTTACATGTCATAATAGGACAACATCATGCAGAGTTACCCATCAGTACAGGACAGTAATACTAGTTTCTGTTCAAACCTTGGAAGCTATCATTTTTTATTTCTGCTGTTAATGTTTGCTGATTTTTAGCAAATCGTCACATATTAAAAGTCCTAACTGCAAATTTTAGAGAGGCAAATTAGTCTCAGCATGTGCTGGGAAGATTGCCAGAGCTCTGGTAGCTGTTTTCTTGCTCTGTATGATTATCTGCACTTTTGATGCTTTGTGTTGCGTCAGTGGACTTCTGCTCAAGCAAGTGGGGCCAGCTCTTATAATTCTAACCATCTGTTGGAGAAGACCTCTATCAGAAGTGTGTATCTAAGTAAATGAAACATTTCTGAGCTAATTTTTGTGGAAGTCTTTAAAATTTTGTTGCTTGAATGTGGTGTTATGAAAAGCTTTGTGCTAGTACAAGTCAGTAATAAGCTCTCACAGAAAAGGAGCATTTTTCTTAATTTGACAGCTGTGCCACTTTGATGAAGAACTACTAAAGCATTTTAAAACTTGCCAGACTGGAAAAGATAACAGGTTGAGACTACTGCATTATTTTGAATGAAAGACTTGTGTTCCACTGCTTAGTGAAAACCCAGCACAAACACCTCCCCTTAAAAAGTAAATCATCACCTGCATGATACGTTAGGAACTGTAGAGATAGGACATGGAGTAATGGGTACAAGTTGAAAGAGGGAAAATTTAGGGTAAATATTAAGAAGAAATTATCAGAAAAAAATAATCAGAAGAAGTGGCAGGACACTGGGACAGGTTGCCAAGGGAGTTTGTGATTGTCCCAACACTGGCAGTGTTGGCCTTGAGCAGTTTGGTCTAGTGGGAGATGTCCCTGCCTGTGGCATGGAGACTGGGACTAGATTATCTTTAATGTCCTTTTCCATGCCTTGCCATTTTATGATTATGTTCTTTGTGGCCATCCACAGAAACTTAAGAATGATACAGCCTTTTTCATTGGGATGGAAGATGATTAATAAAAACCATTAAATAAGAGTATGCACAGATAAAAAGCTGCTCCAGATCTGTCTGTAGAACAGGCAAAGTACCAATCAAGTCTGGGGTTTTGAAATATGTAGGCATTAGCTTTGTACATTGGATTAACTTCTTTACTGTCTTCTCCCGATACAGCCAGCAGCCAGCTTCGGGTGTAGCCTATTCCCATCCAACCACAGTTGCCAGCTACACTGTCCACCAGGCCCCGGTGGCGGCGCACACGGTCACTGCAGCCTATGCCCCGGCCGCAGCCACGGTGGCAGTGGCCAGGCCTGCCCCGGTGGCCGTGGCAGCTGCTGCCACCGCTGCTGCCTATGGCGGGTACCCCACAGCACACACAGCCACAGACTACGGCTACACACAGCGACAGCAAGAAGCTCCACCGCCACCACCTCCTGTCACCACGCAGAATTACCAGGTAGGTTTCTACTCTGCGATTTTTAAATGGTACTTTAGGAGGAGGAAACCTGTTTGGAAAAGAGAATGTGATTTTGTGCAACTGCTGCTGTAAAGAAAAGCGCTGTTTTGTGCGTGCTGGCTCAGATTTTGGGAGTGGTGTGCAGCAAATTGGGTCATGGAGCTGATGTAACTGAAAAGAGTGTTCCAGTAAAAATTTTCAGTAGAGGTAGAAATAGTTCCTTTGTCAGATTCCTGGGTGCCACTGGAGTCTAGTGCTAAGCCTGTGAGGATGGAAGATAAGAGATAAGCTACCCTGTGGGTAGTTTTTGGATACCCTCTTCTGAGATCCCTGCCAGACCTTCTGTGGATACAGGCTTTTGCAAAAGCGAGCCCTCTGTCCTCTTTCCTCCTGGAATACTGTGTTTCTTATAATAATTTTTCAACTTTCTTGTCTTAAACTTATCAAAGCATTGTCTAGATTCTGATTAGCATTTTGGTTTTTTGAAAAGGACTGTATTATTGCTGCATGTTCTCAATTCATTTGCACATCTTCTGTAATTTGTTATGTATTATAATTATGAGGTCAGTTTTTAGATACATTTGGACAAAAAAGAGTGTCCTCTAAACTAAATAAAATAATTCCTGTTTACACAGGTTGGATGAAAAAAGATTTTGTTGTATTTCCTGGAATTAAAAAGAGTTTTAATACATAAGGATATTTAAGCTCTTAGCAGCTCATGCCTTGATCAACTCTTTGTGCTTTGCCATAAACATGGTGAGGATGAGAGAACATATGTACATGCCTATTGTGGCTCCCAGGTCATGCCCTTCTAAGCTTATTAGTGATCTACTGAGTTTTAAATGTGTCAAATGAGCTACTTGCCTTACCTTCATAGACTAGTTATGGTACCCTAATGAGCTTGTTGATACACCAAAAAGTAAAGAAGGCTTTAAAAGTACAATTTCACACTATAAAAAATATAACCAAGAAAAATGTTGATGATGAGATTTTTAAAGCCAATATAGGCTCATGTTTCTAACCTTGAGAATTTATTAGGCCTCTGGTAGAAATTCATGTTTTGTAGAAATCTGTGGTAGGTTTTTTCTTAATATTTTACAGAAATAGAATCTGATACAGATTCTATTAAAAACTATTGACAGTAGATGCTTTTCAAAAGTAATTTGGTAGAGAAAGTGATGAATAGCATGAAGATATTTCCTGTATTGAGTCTGAGAAAGACCATTAGGGTTGTTTCATGCCTGAAGTGTCTATAAAAGTAAATTTAATTTCTCTAATGCATTTATTTGTGTCTGCTGTATGTGTAGGTGGGGAGTTCTTATTCTACTTGGATAGGCCAGAAGACAGTACATTGTTAACATGACTCTGCTGATGACTTCAGTTCCTCTAGCTGTATGCCTACAGTGGTTTCTCTGTTTTGACTCCTTAGGATTCCTACTCTTACGTTCGATCTACCGCCCCGGCTGTGGCTTACGACAGCAAACAGTATTATCAGCAGCCAACCGCGACGGCGGCAGCCGTGGCTGCTGCTGCCCAGCCCCAGCCATCAGTGGCTGAGTCCTACTACCAGACAGGTGGGTGGCATGATTCAAGCTGCTCTTGTTATTCACAGTCTGTTGACTACTTGAAGCTGTAAAAGTAGTTGTTTGACTATTTCACATTATCTTCTTCTTTTTTGAAGTTTTGTCACGTAATCTCTGTCACTGTGTAGAAAGTTCTTCTGTGCCTAGAACTTCAAAATTGTTTGATATTGCCATAGGTAGCTGTCTGAGGTTTGGGCTGCCACTAAATACAGTCAAAACATACTTCTAGGCAAAATTCCTACTGATTTGTTTAGAAACCTTGCTGAAGTAGGTTGACATAATAAGTGTTGGGTTCAGATGATAACTTGGTTAGAAATACTACTTTAATTCTCTAGTTACTTCATGTATATAATTCTTCAATAATTCATATCATGATTGCTACAAAGCATGACTCCTGCTTAGTTTTTTTTTTACTTCACTTAGAAATAAGTGGAAAGTATAGGTGTACTTTGATTTAGAGTACTCTAGTAAAACTGTAGGATAAGAAGGTTCTTTAAAACCTGTTAAAACCTATTAAAAACCATGTTAAAAGCATGATAGCACAGTTAAAAAAAAAAAAAAATTTGAGGCTTACTACTGTGATCTGTGACATGATTGAATTGATATGGGATTTATGGTATACAGTGCAAAACCATTGCAGTAAAACAACCCAAGACAACACAAAAAAGCAAAACAAATTAAGCAAAAATCCCAAAAAAACCCTCACTTTTTATGCTTTTGTTCACCAGCGTGTTGTTAATTTTCCATTCATATGGTTTGCACTTCACTGAACTAAAACATACCAATATTTGTTCACATGTGCTTTCTATCCTCATTAGCTCCAAAAGCAGGATATAGCCAAGGGGCAACTCAGTACACCCAAGCCCAGCAAACACGGCAAGTGACAGCTATAAAACCCGCGACCCCAAGTCCAGCAACAACGACATTCTCCATATATCCGGTGTCCTCGACTGTACAGCCAGTGGCAGCTGCAGCCACTGTTGTTCCATCCTATACTCAGAGTGCGACATACAGCACAACAGCAGTAACTTACTCTGGTAAGAATTTTGCATGTTTTGTTGCTGGGATCTTTGAAGCTGCTGCAGAAGGGCCTTTCAACGCTCAGAATTTCCACAGTTCGTGCTTAATTACATCATGGTCTGCTGAGAAGTATCTACCAGTTTAATCATTACAATGGGAGAATATTTTGTATTTTTAAAAGAGGTCTGGTGTCTTATGTGCCTATTTTATTACATGTGAGAATGTACAAAGTGCTTGCATTGCTACATGAGTAGTCACTTATTGTAAGGTGGAAAGGAAAAAACAAGGGATATAAAAGATAAGTAAATGCATCCACACAGATGTTCCCCCCAGGGAAGTGGGAAGGGTGCATGCAGCTGCAGAGATAGGGACGAACAATTCAGTATCTTTTAAGTTTGGGTTGTTGTGACCCAAAATGGAATGAGGCTTGTGTGCTGAAAAGGCTTTTGTTCAACCATTAGGAATCCAAAACATAGTTAAAGAGGAAAATATGGTAACTTCATAGCCATAGATGGTAATTAATTGGCAAGTTATAGCTACCCTGAACCTTTTGTTTTCTTTTGTTTTCTGCTTAAAAAGGGATTTTGATACTTCCTTGAGACAGAGCCCAATTTCCTTGATTTATTCAACTAGAAATCAAGGACTGTGTAGACATGTTTTAGTAAGCAAAGCATATTCTGTGTACCAAAACAATTTAAATCACTGAAATAGGATGTAATAGCACTAGACATTCTGTCTTTTATCTTAATTTTTTCCCCTTCCTCTGCATATTAACCATCCTTGCCATTTGGAAACTTGAACCGCACATCTGGTTCTGGAAGACTGCTTGCTTCATGTGGCCTTTGCTAAATCTTTCACTAAAATTCTTGTTCCATCATACCCAGTCTTACCAAATGTACCAGGAAATTTCATATGTTCTTTAGGGATGCATTGATACATCTAACATAACTGTGTGTCTTCAAAGATGTGTCTAAAATTGAATATATTCCAACACAATTGGTGGCTGTGTATTTCTCTACTATGAAACATGAAACCAAATTCAAACTGCATGACAAGGTCTCAGTAAATTACTTATATCGTGCCTTGCCCCTCAACAGTTATGCAACATGATTTGAATTAGTGTATTATGTAGTTGATACATTATATATGGTGATGTAACATTTGTTTTTATTTTAATTTTTCAGGTACCTCCTATTCTGGCTATGAAGCTGCAGTGTATTCAGCTGCATCGTCCTATTACCAACAGCAGCAGCAGCAGCAACAGAAACAGGCAGCAGCAGCAGCTGCTGCTGCTGCTGCAACAGCTGCTTGGACAGGGACCACCTTTACTAAAAAGGCACCATTCCAAAATAAGCAACTGAAACCAAAACAGCCTCCCAAACCGCCCCAGATCCACTACTGTGACGTTTGCAAGATCAGCTGTGCTGGACCACAGGTATCTGTATTATGTATTATTCTACTATACTTTATTCATAATTTCTTTGGCTGAAAACTTGACCCTCTTAAGAGTCACAGAATTGTAGAATGGCCTGGGCTGGAAAGCGCCTTGATGATCATCTCGTTCCAAGCCCTGGGCCATAGGCAGGGACACCTCCCCCTAGCCAAGGCTGCTCAAAGCCCAATCCAGCCCCATCCAGTTGAACACTGCCAGGGATGGGGCCTCTACAGCTTCTGTTGGCAACCTGTGCCTCACCTGAGCCTCACCACCCCCGCAGTAAAGAATTTCTTCTTAATACCTAAAACTACTCTCTTTCAGTTTGAAGCCATTTGCCCTTGTTCTGTCACTCCAGGCTTTTGTAAAAAGTCTCTCTCCATCTTTCTTGTAGGCTTCCTTTATGTACTGGAAGGTCCCAGTTAGTCCAACCCAAATCCTTTTCTTTTCAAAACTGAACAAACCAAATTGTCTTAGCCCTCCCTTGTAGGAGGTGTGCTCTATCCCTCTAATCAAGAATATTTGTTAATTTTTAGAGACCTGATTTTGTACACTATACTTTTACTAAAGGAATAATTAAATGAAAATGTGTACTGTTATAGAAAGACTTCCTATTGGAAGATTAAAAGATACATCCCCTGAGCTTGAAACTTTGAATTTGATTTGCTTCTTTAGCATAGGAAACTTCTTAGATAATACTTCCTTGAAAGCTGGGGAACTACATACATTTTGTGAATGGTAAATCTTGAAACTAATTCTTCATTGTATTTCAGCTTGCCAGTTTAGTTTCACAGTGGGTACTAGTGCCTAGAACATAGATACAAAGTCATGCAGAGTGTTTATGTGTGAGTCTGGCTAAACAGTTCTTTTTCTTTAGGTAAACTTCTCATTATTTCATACTCTTATCTGCTCTAGATTGCCAGTGTTAATATAGAAGCTAATGTCAACTTCTGCATTTCTTTTTCAGTACAGCTTTATTTGTGCATTACCTTCTTTTAAATTGATTTTTCTGTTTATCTGGATACACTTACAGTTTGAGGGAACCTCAAAATGAAGAATAACTGAATGCAATGCAGGAAACTGCAGTTTTCTGATCATGCCAAGTTTTCAGTGGTGATATGTGTTGACCACTACTTGATTGGGGAATTGAGAAGTTAGAGGAGAACAGCCTTAGGTATTGTTTTACCTAAGTATGGAATCCTGGTGCAGGAGAAGAACATTTTCTGATCTTGGAAGCGGCCTTTTAATACCTTAGAGCATGTCATACAGCAGAAATATTCAGTGTAGGAAGTATTTCTTAGGTAAAATGTGTGTTTTATGCTATTTCTGTATTACATATATTCATGTGAATGATGAACCAGCAGTACAAAGCAGTACACAGCTTACCGTGTGTGTTTTGTTTATTTAAACAGACTTACAAAGAACATTTAGAAGGCCAGAAACACAAAAAGAAAGAAGCAGCATTAAAAGCTTCCCAGAACACCAATAACAACAGTACTTCTGCTCGTGGAACCCAGAATCAGTTGCGCTGTGAGCTGTGTGACGTATCATGCACTGGGGCAGATGCTTATGCTGCCCATATCCGTGGAGCCAAGCATCAGAAAGTAAGAGTTTTCTCTTGTTCTTGCCATGCAATACAGTATATATATTTCTCCCTATCATTATTTCTCATTTTAAGGAAGGAGAAAATATGCAGAAACAATATTATTTAAATTGTTTTATTTAAAGACATTTAGTTCTTCTTTTCCTTTCAAACTTGTCTTTAGGCTCACTATTAGAAAGGCCTTGCTGAAAGAAAGGGGGGAAATATTTCCATGGCAGCAATGGAAAGAAGATACATTTGGGTATCATGCAAATTGTAGGAAGAAGGTGTGGAGTAAGATGAGGAGAAGGTACCACTATGGACATGTACCATGCTTGTGCCCCCTAACTTTATTCAAGGCTTTTCTTGACATTCATCTTACTTACCTGGCTGTGACAGTAAATCTTTCAGTGCACTTTGAAACACTGTAAGCTGGGCCAGTGCAAAGAATAGGCGTATTAGGCATCATTCCTTGGTAGTTCTTGCAAAGAAAATTGTCCTGAGGAAGTAAGGAAAAATGTCCTGTAGTAGACTTTATCAGCATGCTTGGAAGACTTCTGGTGCACTTGTTTTTCTTACTGTTTGAGTGCTCTTAATGTGAGCATTCTGGAATAAAAACCGTGGGCTGCACTGTGAAATACTGTGACCAGTGTTTTAAATTTGGCCATACAACACTAAATGCAATGATAGGTAGAACATGTGTTTAGTTACTACAGATTTTCCTCATAACTCTGGAAGGATTAATGTCACTAACAAGTGCAGTATTAATACTCTGCTTTTATAGCTCTTTGCATCTAAGAACATGGGCATCAGTAACATTGTTCCTATTAAATAAATCTCACAGCGTATTTAAAATAATTTTCCCTCAAACTGCTGCTGTTTTAGTTTCTTAACAGAGTAAAAATGATACTTCAAAGGACTCTCTCTATTGCTGTGGTAACTAAAGAACTGTGTGCATTCTACTGGAAAAAAGTAATTTTGAAGAGTTGCTTGAGCTTAAATGTATAGTATTGTGTGACATTAATATGTCTGTATTCTGGTAGGGAACATAAAAACTAAGAAAAAAAGCCTAAGAAATTAATTTATACAGTAGTGTGCATATTATAACTGTGTACATGTTCACATTTAAGGCATGTTTGACAGATTTGTAATTTTTTAGTCTGGTCTTTAGTTTTGATTTTGCATGTTTTTTTCCTGTGGACTACTTGCATTGCTTTTCAGGTGGTGGTCAGCAGTCAACAAAAAGAAATATTATTTTGTGACAGACATGTTGTGGAAAGGCCTCTGCTTATTACTTCTTAGGAATAAGCATGTACCTCTTTACTTTCTATGAGATACCAGAGAGCTCTGAAATACCATTTGAATCGTCCTTAATATTTCTGTTCATTAAAAAAAAAAAAAAGAAAAAAGAAAAAAAAGAGGAATACCTTTGCCTAAGGAATCTCTTCAACTTGGCTAGATAACCTGGAAATTCTTTCAGGATGAATACGCATCAAGTGTAGCAATCAAAAGAGACAATGTTGTTGAATGTGAATTACATAACTCTTAATTACAAGTATTGTTTGGAACCAAAATAGTTCAATATGTTGCACTTTCAGAGGGAGATTAAACAGTGACCAGGCAGCAAAACAGATACATTGAAACACTTGGAGCAAAATGTTTACTTGACTTTTCCTGACTTATAAGCTTGTGATTCTGTTCTTAGCCAAAGAGCTGTGGGAGTAAATGCCTGAAGTTCTGATGGAAGTAAAGAATGTGAGATAGCTATTAACTATTTCCTTGTTACAGCTGACAAGAATTTTTGCATGTCCATCTCTTTTTTTTCATAAGACCATTTTTTGTTAAAAAATAGCTAACTTTTTATTTATATTGAATTTTTTCAGCTACATTTATGTTTGTGATACAGTATTTTTGTAGTTATCCCAGGGAGATCATGTTATGAATTTCTCTTCATACTTACAGGTGGTAAAGTTGCACACAAAACTTGGCAAACCCATTCCTTCAACTGAACCAAATGTGGTTACCCAAGCTACTTCCTCAACATCCACATCTGCTTCCAAACCAACTGCCTCTGCTTCAAATATAGCGACTAGCAGCAGTACAGTGAACTCCTCTGTTGCATCCTCTGCAGTGAAAGTTCTTACACCCACGGCAAACACACCACTTAACACTGCGTCCAACAACAAAACATCTTCAACTGCGGCTAATATAGCTGTAAAGAAAATATCTACACCGAAAATAAACTTTGTTGGCAAGTACAGAAGTCAGTCTTTATTTTGAAACCTAACCTATTCTGTAATTTTTTATTAAGAAGTAGTGCAGCAGGTACAAATGTATTTAGTTAACTCCATGAATGAGTAACTCTGTTGTGTTTAAGGGAGTTACTGGGAGGTGAGAATGTCTGTCAAAGTTCTGCTTCAAAATTGATGGTGTTTTCTGCCCAGTTGTCTTCACCTGGCCTCCCTTGAATACTTTTGCCACCTTCATAAGAAGCCTCCCACCTTTGGTTTCTTATGCAGTAGCTGCTGGAGTATTGCAGCTTATAGTCCTAATTTCAGTTCTCAGCCTGGGCTGTTAATACACCTGCAGTAGATTGGCAGGTGGTGATGGGCAGCTGAAACATCCTTGTGACAGTGGAAAACTAACCATGGAAACTTTCATCTGAGCATAACAGGGATGGGAAGCAGCTGTTCCACAATAAGCTATCCTGCTCTTCAAGGGTAGACCTATACAGTTGCAACACTAAGGGTATACTGCCTTTATTAGTACAAACATTATAAGGTCTTGAAATACTTTTTTTGGATACATTTACAAAATGACAAAAAAAGATATTATTATTCTAAGTTGTTCCAATTCAGTCCTATCTCTTGAAAAAGCAGGAAAACAAATAACAAAAATTGTAATTTTGTAAAGCAAAAGCTTTAGTTGTTAGAATAAAACACTTCAGTGTTTAAGTAACTTTAATATTGTTAAACTTCCTATTAAAATATTTTATTGTATGGTATTTAAGTTTCGGTTGCATTTAAAAGACCAATAATGCTTTAGCCAGACCATAGACACCTGCAAATAAAATCTTTGGTTCATACATCATGTTTTAACACATTCTCATTTTATGAAGGGTAATAATTTAACTTTTTTTGATTTCTAGGTGGCAATAAGCTTCAGACAACAGGAAGTAAAATGGAAGAAATGAAATCAGCTGAAAGTGTTAAAACACCTCCTGCTGCTACAGTACAAACACCGGAAGCAAAACCTGACACAGCAGCTGAACCAGTGACTCCCACAACTCTTGCTGCCTTGCAAAGTGATGTCCAACCAGTGGGCCATGACTATGTGGAAGAGGTATTAATATGAAAATATGTATTATTATTTTTAAACTGTTTTAGTGAAACATAATCACAGAGTGGTTGAGGTTGACAGGGACCTCTTTAGGTCATCTGGTTTAGTCACCCTTCTTAATAAGGACCACCTACAGCCAGTCACCCAGGACCATGACCAGATGGCTTTTGAGAATGTCAGACGATGGAGACTCCCTGACTTCCCAGAGCAGCTGTGCCAGGGCTGTACAGTCATGTACAATAAAAAAGAGGTTTCTGATGTTCAGCTGTGTTCCTAGATAATCATCTAGGTGAGACAGTTGAGGTCCCTCTTGCAGCCCTTTGGCATATCAGCCACTCTTCTCAGTTGTGTGTCATCAGCAAATTGGCTGAGGCCAGCAGGAGTGCTGAGGCCAGCAGGAGTGCTGAGGCCAGCAGTAATGCTCCTCATCCAGAGTATTACTGAAGTTGTTACAGGACTGTATTGATCCTGAGAATGCACTGCTGGCTCCTGGCCTTCAGATGGGCTTCATTCTGCAGATCACCACCCTTGGCCAGGCTGTTCAGACAGCTTTCAATCCACCTCACTGTATGCTTATCCAGCCTATGCATTAACAGCTCATGTAGGAGGATATTGTGGTGAGACTGTGTCCAAGGCTTTACTGAAGGCCAAGTGGACAGTCTTGACTGCTCTACCTTCATCTGCCAGGCCTTCACCTTGGTGAAGTCATGCTGACTGCTCCTGATGATTTTCTTGTCCTCATTGGACCTGGAAATGGTTTTCAGGGTTAGCTGGTCTATCACCTTCCCAGAGATCAAGTTGATGTTGACTGTCTGTAATTCCCTGGGCTCCCCTTGAAGATAAGAGTGACAAGGCATTGAACCTGCAAAGCCTTGTGCATTTTTTTGTGTTATTGTATTGTGCATGTTTCTTTTTTGCTCAGTGGGGCATTCTTCTCTTGGTTGGTGTGAGATAGGTGGATCAAGTCTGATGTAAATTTTGCACAATATACAGGTTTGTAATTTATTAGCTCAGTGTGTTCAGCATTGAATTCCCAGCTGTGCACTCTTCAGAATGGAAGTACCTTGTTCCTTGCCCATTACCAAGCACAGTGGTGTGTCTGTCAGAATTGAAGGTTCTACTTCTCTAATTTGCCTTCTTTCAGTTATTGTGTGAACTTCTTAACCTGTTTTGAGACAGGTAGGCATTATCTAGTGTCACTAGATAATTAGATTATTGGATAATTAAATTTTATGTTGGTTTTATTAAAAAATAAAGGCCAAATGTGTTATAACTTTATTTTCCAGGTAAGAAATGATGAAGGAAAGGTGATCCGCTTTCACTGTAAACTCTGTGAATGCAGTTTTAATGATCCTAATGCCAAGGAGATGCACTTGAAAGGGCGGCGGCACAGACTTCAGTACAAGGTAGAAATGCTAATGCTTCTTTCTGAAAATCCACCAGATACCAGCTAACTGGTCACCTGTTCTTAGATTTAAAGACTAGACAAAAGTAGGCACTGTGAGTAAACAGTGTATAAAAGCAGAGAAATACATTTCTTAGGCAGTATGATCTTTAAAGAATAATGCAAACTGTGAAGCTGTATTTTGGTTGGGTTTTTTTAAAATGATTTGAACGTTGCTTGTATTGTTGCTATGCAAGCAACAATAGGTTCTTTATGTTACTTACCATGAATTTTAAATAGTATAAAATAGTATTGCTGTATGTTTTTGGTAGGATAAACAACACACACCCTTTGTGGAGGCACTGAGAAACAAGTGTTGCAGATTTTTTAATGATAAGTGCATTTGTGCAGCTCTAAAGCTGCGTTTTAATGAAATCCCCTTGATTTCATTGTAGATAAGTAGTGTATGTTAAATATGTCAGAATGACTCTGTAACCTTGAGATGAGGACAGGAAACCAACATTTAATTAATTATTTTTCTGAACTAGAAAAAGGTAAACCCAGACTTACAAGTAGAAGTAAAGCCCAGTATTCGAGCAAGAAAGATTCAAGAAGAGAAGATGAGGAAACAGATGCAGAAAGAAGAATACTGGAGGAGGCGAGAAGAGGAGGAACGCTGGAGGATGGAAATGAGGTAATGCATTCTGATGCATGAATGAATGAACGTGACAAAGCTTCTGTCAGATTGTCTGAAACTAAACTCTGTATTTACTTATTTTAAATACTTCAGGGAGCTCTGTACTGTCTTGTTTTAAATTGTCATTCTCTCTCTGGGGTTTTTGTTTGCTACTGTTCAATCCTTCTGAGGAATGCAGAGTTAGTTGAATTACTTTGCTATAAATCCAGACCTACTTTTACAACAATAATTCACGTTAGTTACCCTCTTTTCATTGGTATTTGCTTATGACTGGTGGAAGTTGTTGAGGACAGAGAAGCATTTCTTTATAGCAGTGGCAAGTATTAACTGCTGTATAAAGAGAAAACTTTGATTGATCCACTGCAGACGATATGAGGAGGATATGTACTGGAGGAGAATGGAGGAAGAGCAGCATCACTGGGATGACCGTCGCAGAATACCAGATGGAGGATATCCTCATGGCCCTCCAGGACCTCTGGGCCTGCTGGGAGTTAGACCTGGAATGCCTCCTCAACCCCAAGGGCCAGCTGTGAGTTTCTTAATTTGAGAATAACATTAAACCATTCTTACCAGGAGGCACAGTTAAGAATTATAAATTATTCAGTGCTACTTCACTTGTCTCCAGTGTTTCTTAATAAAGGATTTTGGAAAGTGAAGAAGAAATTATATGCTAATGAAATGGTGTAGGTGGACTAGTCTTCCAAAATAAGTCCAGTGAAATGACAAGAGGATGCTTTAAATACTGTTTCTTCTGAAATACAAGTCATACTGGATTTTCGTACTTTTTATTTTATTTGATTGCATTATACAACATAATTTACGTAATTATGGACAAATGTATGGATAAAAAGTGGCTGGATTGGCAGTCTCAGAGAATAATGCATAGTGGTGCATCATACTCCAGCTCTATGGAGTGTGGTACCACATGGTTTGATCCTGGGGTTAGGCTGATAAGCACCTTATCAGTGATCTGAAAGGTGATGGAGTGGGTGCACACTCCTGAGGTTTGCAACTGGCATGAGTCTGAATCAGCTTGGGGTGGGGAGAATAGCTGATACCTTTGAGGCCAAGGACACCATCCAGAAGGACCTTGGCAGGCTGTAGGAATGGAACATTATGGAATTCTGCAAGGATAAATGCCTATTACTGCACTCAGAAAGGAATATCCCCTTGCACTGGTACAGGCTGGGTAGCAGCCCGGCTGAAAGGGGTCTGGGGATCTTGGCAAACAGCAATAGCATGAGTCAGCAGCATGCCCTGGCAGCAGGGCTGGCAGCAACCTAGGCTTTAGTAACAGGAGCATAATCAGTAGATGAAGGGAATTGATCAGCTTCCATCAGACCCAAACTGCAATTTAATCTTGGGCTTTCTAGTAGAAGATATGTAAACCATAATACGTTCAGTGTGGAGCTACCAGGTTGGTCACAGGCTGTGGAACACACACCCTTTGAGGAGAGAATGAGGCATCTGGGCTTGTTCAGACTGAGAAAGAGAGAGCTTCAGTGGGACATAATAGCCTTGTAATACTTGTGCATTATAAAGAGTATGGTGCCAGGCATTTCGTAGTCATGAGAGGGTGAGATATATCCAGTTTAAGCCAAGAAAAAAGAAGTTTAGACAGAATACAGGAAATCATCCTTTTTCATACCTGTTGTGCAGCCTCTATCCTTGAAGGCTGCCAAAAACCAACAGGCTAAAGCCCTGAGCAACATGATGTGGTCTTACAGCTGACTGTGTTGTGCACAGGAGATTGGACTTGATGACGTTCTGAGGTCCCATCCTATGATTGTACGAAAGGAATCATAGGTATTTTATTTTGCAGCATTATGCAAGTATTTCCCAGTGGATAGGCAAGAGATACTAATGTTAGGGAGGTGCCTCTGATCTTGGGATTTGGCCTTTAATTTTTATATCATTCATGTCTTTCCAGACACAATTGATTGTGAGCAGTTGAGTAGGCTGTTGAGTAGACTTCATGTTTTGTTACATTTCAGTGATGTGAGTTTTGAGTATTCTGTTCTTTAGCCACATGTTTGGGTTTTGGTCATTTTGTCTCATTTGTGAACTTAGAAGTGCACCCAAGTTTCAGAAATACACTTTTTTGTCTGTTCAGCCTCTGCGCCGCCCTGACTCCTCTGACGACCGCTACGTGATGACCAAGCATGCTGCTATATATCCAACTGAAGAGGAACTTCAGGCAGTCCAAAAAATTGTTTCTATTACTGAGCGTGCTTTGAAACTTGTTTCTGACAGCATGACTGATCATGAAAAAAGCAAGAACAAAGAGGGAGATGACAAAAAGGATGGCAGTAAAGACAGGTATTTTTTATTACTTTTTAAGATTTTTATTGTCTTTCCTTACCCTGTTGTCAGTGCTTTCAGGATCTCATCTCTTTGGGTTTTCATACAGTATTTTAAAGTATGTGGAATAATATTTTGCTTCACTTTTCTGTCTTCAGGATTATTTTCTTCTATTTTTACATTATTATTTTAAATGAAACTTTTAACTGTAATTCACAGAGCTTTGAAAGGCGTTTTGCGGGTGGGCGTTTTGGCTAAAGGTTTGCTACTCCGTGGAGACCGAAATGTCAATCTTGTTTTGTTGTGTGCTGAGAAGCCCTCGAAGACATTACTCAGTCGTATTGCTGAAAGTCTCCCTAAGCAACTTGCAGTAAGTAGAATTCAGATTTTTGGATTTGAATTTTTGTAAAAGTACTGTAAAATCTGTGCTCAAATCAAATGTCTGCAGGGCTCACTGTACTGCTGCATGACGTAGCTCAGGTTCAGTTTCTTTCCATTTTCTGAATGTTTTCATCTGAATTCAGAGACTGCTGCATGTTCTGCTTTCTCTATATTGTATCCATACAAGTGTGGGCTCTAGCAGTGTAGTATGAATCACCATTTAATAGATTTCATTTAATTGGGAAATAGAAATGAGCACAAGAAAGACCATTATTCAGTTATCAGCAGCAATAGAGGTAATTGTGCAATGTTACAGGAGACCTGCTGCCTCAAGGTCAAAGTTCTCCTTTAATGCCAATCTTTGTGCTTACATCTTGTTTTCTATTAGTATGTGTATTCCTATAAAGCACTGGCTTTATAGTTCACAATTAGTTAGCTAAGTCTTGTGTGGGTTTTTTTTATAATTTGGACCTTTAAAAAAGCAAACATGCAGTCTTAGACCATTCAGCAAAATTATTATAAACCCTTTGCAGTATTTCCACAAGAAAGTATAGAATAAAGGCTCTGCTCTCTGCTAAACAAAGTTTGTCACTATGGAGTGCTTGTTGCAGCATTTGTATTTCAGTGCAATCTGGTAAAATGCTTGACAGAATCACTGGCATGGTAGAAGCTTTAGCAGGATGAAGGTTAATTGCAAAATAGTCTCAAGTGTGCTCTTGTTTGAAGTAACAGAACAGAAGAAAATTTAAAAATTGGACATCTTATCTGTCTTTGTGGAAACGTTCACTTGTCCATGTATGTGGAAGGAGGTCACAAATGTGCGTACAGCTTACTTTTGGGGCTATTTAGAATTGCTAAATAAAATTGCAAAAAGTAACTAAAAATAACCACTTCGTTAGGTACTCTTAAATTTTTTTCCCTCTTTCATATCTTGCCCTTTATTCTTAGCATGTTGTGACACCCAAGCACAGGATGTACCTAGAAATACCCATCTGTAACTGTGAGCTTGGAAAATAACCACTGCATCTTGGCATTTTAACAGCTTCTATGTTCCAGTGAGAAACACCCTGCTGACATTTTAATTGGCACTGAGGCTTTTCTTAAACACTGTCAAGATTCTTGTTATGTAATTGTTTATTAATTTCCTTTCTGGACGGTTTTTTGTTTTCTTCTGACTTTTCTTGGTTGTGTATTTTCATTAATAATTTGGAAACAATCTGCAAGTCCACATATTTTTCTATCTTTGTAGTATGTACTGTGGTTTCTATGACCACGCAGGTATCTGTTTTGTATAATTATATTGTGTTTCTATCTTTCTGTTAAAATATTACTATGTTGGAATCCTTTTTCTTCTCCATATTTTTATTGGCCACGTGCTAACAGAAATTTCTGTCTCTCGATATTTAGGTAATAAGTCCAGAGAAATACGATATCAAGTGTGCAGTCCCAGAAGCAGCAATAATTTTAAATTCGTGTGTGGAACCCAAAATGCAAGTTACAATCACACTGACATCTCCAGTCATTCGGGAAGAAAACATGAGGGATGGAGGTTGGGAAGTTGTTAAAGATGTTACTTCTTTCTCACCTGGTTTTTTATGTTTATCTATTCTGCTTAAGATGGCACTAAGGTCCTGGAAGGCAACATGCTGGCACATGTATTTGATCTAAACCTTGGTTTTCAACAACCAGTCTCAGTAGAGAACAGCTGGTTAAAATAAATGTGTATATGATGTTTTATTTAATTTTTTAAATTTCTCACTTTATGTCCAACCTCAGCTTTCTGGAAAAGGTACAAACTTGACTTTTTTCCCCCCACTTTTAAAATTATGTGAAAAACTAAGTATTTTATAGCAAGTGGCTATAAACTGGCTTTCTAGAGCAGCCTTGCCTTAAGAGAAAGATTGTGTGGATTTAGAAAATCAAATCACAGGTTTTTGAGTTTGAACTGGATCAGTATTACCATCACTTAGACATTCTAAATAGTACCACTTAAAATGCACTTTTACAGTACTTTTGACGGTAACAGTGCTTCTAACTTTAAAAGATGATGCGATTTTTTCCAGCTCTCTGAGGTTGTTTTTTCGGTCTGGAGTGCTTTTTGAGTATATTTAGGCTCCTGGTATTACAATCAGTCTTCTATCCAACTGGCAAACCCGACTAGTACAATAAGAAATGGCTTTGTCGTTGAGCTGAAGCAGAAGGTGGAGCTTGGGAATCAATTTGCATTTCTGAAGTCCACAGTTTCTCTGGTGCCAGCAGTGTTGCTTTAGGGTCTGTTCTGTAACACTTTCAAAGCTCCAAAAGCTTTTAAGCCAACAAGCATGATTAATGTCTGCAGTACATTGGTTCTTTTTATTTATGGGTCAGATAAAATTAACTTTTGTTTCCTTTTAATCCTGTATTTTCATAGTTGAAAGAGATATAGCAAACAGGGTTCTGGTGTTTGACAGTGAACCTACAAATAGGAAATCTGAGGCTGTTTTAACACTTCTCATATACAGGTTGAAAGAAATTGTATGTGTGTATGTATACATGTGCTTGTGTATATACGTATTTCTATAAGCCACGGAGGTTTTTTTATATTCCATCTCATCATTACATGTCCTCTAAAATACTTGAGGTTTTTATATTGCATTAATAAGTGTCCTGTAGCTGTGACTAGTGCATTTATAAGCAAGCTATGTTAACAAAGTCATCCTACATAATCAGAAAGAAAAATTTCAAGATGCATTCTGTGGTTTGGATGACTTCCAAAGAGTCTTAGAGTGCTTTGTACATGATTTTTAAGCTGTGCATATTATTCCTAGCTATTAATGGCTTTGTATGTGTACTGTCACACCCAACCAATTTTACTTGGTTTTTGACAGTCTGAGAGTAACATGGCTCTGGGCTGAATCCAACTTTCCATATTACTTAAGTTTATAAACAATGGATATTATTATTAAATTAGACTAACCATTAAATGAAATTAACCTTAAACACCATGTTTATTTCTTGATGTACTGTGCAAAAGTGCAATATTGATTCCTGCTACAATACTCAATTTCAACTAAGTGGTTTCTGGCCCAAAATTATATTATGTGGACTAAAACTAAAACAAATTTCAAATTACTACCATCAGTCCCCTAAGTTATGCCACCAAAAGGAAACAAATCTGTATTTTTGTCTGACCCACACTTGAGTTAAATTATATTTGTGAGTTTATTCACTGCTGAATGCAGTACTGCCTCTAGGCAAACAAAGTCAAGTTAGATTTCTCTTCAAGACACTGAGCAGTATAAAAAGGACGTGCAGAAAAGTTCACTTTTGAAACTGAAGCAAACAGGAGACTGAATTGTCAATTATTGCAGCAAAGAAGTTCCTTATTCCGAAGACTGCTGCTTATTTGCTGCAGAGTGACAGTATGTGTTTGTGTTTTCCTTACTGCAGCTTCTCATGCTCTGTGTCTTACATTGGTTTGAAGTTTTCATTTTCCCTAGCCCGCTTGGGGAGCTAGTTGAGGTGTTAAGGAAGGCTTTGCCGGAAGAACTAGTTTGCGTAAAGATGCAACTTGAGTCTTGCACATGGAGGAGAATCATGTTTGATGTGTTACTACATGATAAAAGGCTAAAAAATAAACGGTGAAACTAAATTGTTAACCGCATAGCTACTGTTCCTTACAGTATTGTGCGTTTGACAGTTGACCGAATCTGATGTATTTGAAGAGCTCTAAGCCAGCTGTGGAGTCTTCCTTCAGCAAACCAAGTGTACATACTTACAAACACATCTGTGTGTGCGTGTGTGTCTTTTTTATCCTTAGCTAACAGCCCCGGTCCAAAGCCTTCTAGCAGAGGGACTTGATTCCTGTCAGGGGTTGCTGCCAAGACATCGGAAGGATTTTTGACCAAGGTTTTCTAAAGCTCAGTGTCACACCTGCCATGCTTTACAAAGGAGGGGTTTGGATGCATAGGCCTAGCATCTGCTGTTACTTTGTGTTTGGTTTTGGTTTTTTTTTCCGTTTCGTCTTTGTCTCTCTCCTAGAATGAAGCAGTGTTCACACTAGTCTTATAATAGTTGACTGGATAAAATGTATTTTACATAAAACTTACCTAAATTGACATACCTGTTAACTTCAATGAAGAGGTAGTGTGGACACAGCACGTCTAACTGAAGATTAACCCCTTATGTTTAGGCTAGTCATAAGTTATACAGGGTAAGAATTCATGCCCATGTTTTGTAAATTAATTCCATTTTTGTCTTAGTTTAGTAGGGTGGTAGGTTAGGCATCTGATTTTAGTTAAATAGTCTTTAAGGGGTTAATCCTGAAGTGTGAAACATATGCAAAAATCCACAGATGAAATATTACAGGAGTTCCCTTGACACATTTTTTCAGTCAATGTTTTCTCAGTGTATTTTGTGCCTCAGCAACTTCTGACTTTCAGAGTCTTTTAAAGTTCCAAGGGTATTCTTATGATAGCTATTAGTAACTCATTTTAGATCAACATTTAGATCATTTCCAGCATGGAGTAAGATTCTTCTCTTTACATTTAAATTGCAATTCTCCTTAGTAAAATATTTTACAAAATTAAAGTTTTCAGAGGTAGAAGTAAAGTTTCAAATTATTGAATGAATTATTGTGCTAAAAGTTTGCACAGTGTCACCTATTTGCATATTAGTTTTAGAAGAAAGTAAATAATTGATGGATTAGGCTATTGGCCCAACAGCACATACTTTCATTTTTAATTTCTCAACCTTACTTTGCCACTTTTTCCTGTGGTGGGTTTTCTCAGGATGTGCTCCTTAGCTCATATATTCAGGCTGTACTCCTTTCATCACTTAGCTTTAGCTGGCACCCCTCTTGTATAGGTTTGGAGGGGATTTTTTTATTGTTGTTTTGTTTTGGGGTTTTTCAAACAGTGGTGTTTTAAAAGAAGCACCACTTTAAACATCTTCTGCTCTGCAATAGCCTTGTTAATGAAGATTTTAATCTTTCCACTATAATATACACTCTGTAAGTTGGAATATCTGTGTGAGAAGTTAACTGTGTTCTTCTCAACTTTGCTCTGATGAAGTCCTCATATTTTTATCCCTGTGTGGAACAATGGGACTATCCTATCAAAATGCTCAAATCTGAATGTAGTACTTCACATTAAATTTAGTTACTGTATTGCAAAGCTATACCACCGTGTTAATTCATGGCCTTTTAGCTCTGTGTGGTAAAGAATCCTACTGTTTTACATTTGTGGTTTCAGAGCACAATTTCTGCAACATTCGTAAAAGCTTCTCATTGCAGACATGTTTCATGAGTCTCTTTTTTTTTTTTTAATAACCTAGCTTACCTAAATTTAGATCTAGGAGGATCTAAATTGTACTGTTCCAAACAGACAGCTCCTGTGAAATGTGTGCCATTGAGTGAGGGCTTTTTGTTTCATCTTATCTAGTGTATCACCAGTTATGCTACCAACATATATTGTGACTAGTCACAATAGCCATTTTCATAATGAGTAAAAAAAGAACTTGTAAAGGTGATCACTGATCACTGATCTGATTACACCCATAAAGTTTTCAGATAACCCAAGGATACCATTTCACACTGTTTAGTGGTTCCAGTTTCACTGATTATACCACTTCTGTGGTCTCTTCATTTTTGATAGCAAAGCAGTCAGCTTGGTAATTATTTTCTAAGCATTTAAATATGTACGGTGTACTATGTTTTCTGCATCTTTCAGAAATTTTGCTTTGTTTCTTAGACTATTCCTTGCTGAGTCTTATGTACAGCAGTCCCTTTTCAGGTGCTTCCTTGCATCCCAAATGTTGCTGGAACACATATATTATGAGCTGAGGAATTTTATTTATATGGGTAAGAGAGAAGGTACTCAAAAGCAAGGAACTCTGTAATATTGAAGAACATGTCACATTCCTTTAGTCAGGTTTTTAAAGCAAAATAATTTAATGTTTAAGGCATGATAAAAATAACATCATTACTAAACATTTAGTGCATTTAAGATTTGTTATACTTAGTTTTTCTTTCAATAATAGGTCCCAAATAACACATGACAAAATTTAAAAGAAACTAAGTTTGAATGTTTCTACTTGGTTAAAGTGGATTTTTGTGTTCCTTCTGTCTTGTGTTCTCTGTGCTGGTGCACTGTGTCCAACCATCCTTCCTTCAATATTTAATTTTAGGGGATACTTGTTTTTCCAGTGTTAGCTGAAATGAAGAAGTACTACGCATTGCATAATCAGCAATGCAATTGAAAATAACCTCAGAGCTGAAGTGCATTATGCTCTTGATCTTCCTACTGGGTTGATGCTCTAATCCTAATTGAGCGACTTCTACTGAGCATTTACATTTCTGGCTCAAACGTTTAAACTTTAAATGGCATGTGTGACATTGAAGCTATTTAAGGAAGTGTCTTGCTCACCTGGTCAAACACCCATTCCTCACTGCATTTTGCCAATTCAATCCATTTTAGATGTAACCTCGGGTATGGTGAAAGACCCACCGGACGTCTTGGACAGGCAAAAATGCCTTGACGCTCTGGCTGCTCTACGCCACGCTAAGTGGTTCCAGGTTCGGAACATCATTTTACTTTCTTCTTGTAGCCTTATGAGAGATTAGTTCAGTTGCAATATAAATGTTTAACTGTGTGAAAACACTCAGCGTTGTTCATGCTAATAATACTTAATATTTTTCTGGTCCCTAAATTTAACTGTAGAAGGTTGAGTATGGAGGAACTGCTTTATGCAGTTATTGCTCATTTGACATCATTTTTTTTTCTGGTCATTGAGAAGGCGATGTTGAAAGCTTGACTCGCTTGGGGTAATCATCTGTTGTATATTGGTTATATATTCCATAAGGCTGCAGAGTAACTTGGCTTTAAATAATGGAATATGTGTTTAAAGCTTTGTGTTTAGATTTAAGACTTTTTTTTCTATTTCTTTAAGTGCATTAAGTGTAGGGAATGAAAGGTGAAAACTGTTTGGTTTAGTGACTTTGCATTCTGGCAAAGGCACAATAAAGAAACCAAACAGATTCCCTTGACCTTTCAGTCTCTATACCTATTTCTTAGATCTTTACTTTATCCTTTTTATTTCTAATATAGAAAGATACTGTATTTATTGTTACAAATGAACATAGGTCAAAGTGTATAGGGGATCAAGAAATGTTATTCTTGTATAACCTGTGCACTTTGACTTCTACCACTTTAAATTACTAACCCTGTATAAAATACTGCTGTAAATGGCAGCTCATGGAATAAACTTGTAGAATGATTTATTTCAATCTTGTATCTGAGCTTCCATTGAACAGTGGTGTTTTAGTCTCTCAACAAGTCCTGTTTGCTATAGGTGCAGGGGTTAATTAATTTGATTTTGTATTGCTCTCAAGGCTAGAGCTAATGGTCTGCAGTCCTGTGTGATTATCATACGTATTCTTCGTGACCTCTGTCAGCGGGTTCCTACTTGGTCTGATTTTCCAAGCTGGGTGAGTAATGTTTTGGGTTTTTTTTTTATGAGTCTTCTTAGTAAATATGTTACTACAAGGAAATTACAGGGAAGTGTTAATACAATTTTTTAATTCTAATTTTTTCAACGAGTAGTGTAGGGTTTTGTTTGGGATTTTGGGGGAATTTTTTGCTAACAAATACTCCAGATTCCCTTTTAAAATGCAATTCTCTGAGGTTTTGTCATTTGGAGCCGGAAGTTATTTTTTCCAAAAGGAATTTTCTTATTCTTTTCTATTCTTTGTGGGTAGATTCCTATTCTAGGCTTTAGCACTTTTTTCCTTCACTCTGTACAAAAGTACCTTTTTTTTTTAACCACTCTGGATTGCTTGGAGTTTGCTGAAGCATTTGTTAAAATAATGTCAGCTGTGTCCAGATAGTTCTGTGATAACAGAAAGAACTTGAAAAAAAAAAATCACAGTAATACTTACGATCATTAATATGTCCCTTTCGCAAGTTGAAAGGCCACAGTAGTTCAGTAGAGTCTGTGATTGTGTCACCATCACATTTCAGTCACTGTCACTTAAATCTCTGGGTTGTATCAGGTCACCTCTCTTAATTCTTGCAGTTGAGTCTTTTTGGAGCATCCCTTTTGCATGGACTATCTTACATTATCTCTAAAGGAGTACAAGTTGTACTCCAAATACTAACAGATGTAGGATCTGTGGATTGGACAAAATTAGTGTGAAACAAATACCTGAAACATGTTTCATGTAGAAGTAGACTTAGCTCTGACTCTTGTGTTTTGCAGATCAAATCCAGTTGCACTGTGCTGCTTCCTTTTTGGCAGGAAGAGCACTAACATTGTCAAAAGAGTTTGAGCAGTTGGCTTTATTTCAATGAGAAATGTTTTACAACTCCACTAAATTTGCATACAATTTTATTAAATTTCTCCTAGTAGTATTTATTGCTTCTGGAAAGGAAGTCGAACAGTAATGTCTGTTTTTTAAAATATTAAAAAAAAAAAAAAAAGCAGTGCCAGTTTCAGTGCTGCATTTCATGAAAAGTACACTAAACAAATACAACATAAAAGATGCTAAAAAGTAAGTGCCCTCTTAATGTCACTGTGATACCAAGTAGCAAAAGAATAAACCCTGGCATTCTTTCAGAAAAGTATCCTTACAACTATTGCAACACAGAGCAGGCACATGGGAGAAGAGCAAGGATTGTGGTTTCTTAATTCTCACATTATCTGCTCCAAGGCACATCCAGAAGGGAAGAGAGGTATGCAGCAGTGTATCAGACCTCAGTGTATCTCAGTTCTCTTTAAAAGTGATTCCTGATTTGCTCCTGGTACCTGATGCATTGTGATCAGTGACATGGATCAGCAATCAGCTGTTCTTTTGGCCTGTAGGAAAAGTCTTACTGATAAAAACAATGACAGAATGAAAGTGGTGATTTCTGCAACTACAGATGGAATTTCATAGATTGGAGTAATATAGTTTTCTGGATACAGAGCTTCTCCTACCCTCTATACTAGAAACCTTTTACAAACCAAAGAGAAGACAGAGCTTTTTTTTAAAGTAAGTTGTAAAAAGGTATTAGGAAGTCTGAGTGTTCACAGTAGTAGCACTTACGTGCCTTAAAGTGAAAACTAAATTAGAAGAATTTTGTCAGGTTCCTGCACATTGTTCAAAGTTGAAATCCAGCCTTTTGTGCGCATAAACACCAGGGCATCATAATTCATATTTTTGTAGGATTGAGTTATAGACCTTAGTATATTGTATGAGGATCCAACAGAACAAGATTTTGATAAATGCAAATCCCAAGTTCTGCTCTTTTGTCTTTGCTGATGCACTTTCCTTCCTACTTGGAAACACCTAAATTACTGTTGCCAAATCCAGACTGATACAGTGGGAGTATGGAAATACTCAATAATTGAAATCTGTCAGTTAAATGGAGCTAAAATAGAAAGGAATGGGCAGCATTAGTGAAGGATGGTGATCAGCATTGCCTGTAGTTGCTTGCATACATCAGACCTGGAAAGGAAAAACAAAAGGTAGCATTTGAATAACTGTACATGTGGTGAGGAGGAGAAGGCCCAAACAGCAAGTGCCTCCAAAAAACCTACCAAAACCTATTGTTCGAGAATTAAACTTGCCAAAGAGGTAGCAGTGAAATATCCATTTAATGCTGGGAAAGAAGATAAGGGGAAGTTGTTCTTTACTTTTACAAATACTTCTGTAGTTCTTCTGGAAAAAAATAGTGTCTAATAAAAGTAAGCAATGGAAATATTCACAGAAAAAACCATCAATATTTAAAATGCAGCTGATTATTTAAACCATTTTAACTAACATCAAATAATGCATACATTTCAGAAAACACGTTTATCACAGAGATTTTTTTACTCTTGTTTAACATCTGAGTTAGTGTTGGTCAATAACCAGGAGAGAAACTGCTGCGAGCATCACTTTTGCTCAACTGAAAGACCAGTGAGAATATTAAGCATTTTAGGAACATAAAGTTTTTGATGTTTTAAGTTTCTGTACTCTTGTAGAAAAAAAATTACTTTTATTTTTCTAAAGCATCCTGTTTCATTAGGTATACTCTGTACTGTATTCATCTGGCTGACAGAATCAAGTGTCCTGCAGTGTTTCATACTCCCAAAAATGGCTGGGCAAGTTGTCTATCTGCATATGTAGGCTACTACTGTATAAATTTCTGCAAAATTATTGAACAGCTTCTGATGGGAAGAAGCCCATCATAGAATCAGATTGGGAAAGACCTTTAAGATCATCAAGTTCAGTTGTTAACGCAGCACCACTAAACCATGTCCTTAATTGCCATATTCACATGTTTTGTGAACTTTTCCAGGGATAGTAACTCCATCAACTCCCTAGGCAGCCTGTTCCAATGCTTTACAGCCCTTTCAATCAAAAATTCTTTCCTAATATCCAATCTAAACCTTGCCTGGTGCACCTTGAGGTCTTTCCTCCTGTCCCATCACCAGTTACATGGGAGAAGAGACCAACCCCCACCTGGCTACACACTCCTCTCAGGTGGTTACAGAGAACAATAAGGTCACCCCAAGCCTCCTTTTCTCCAGAATAAAGAGCCCCAGCTCCCTCAGCTGCTCCTCACAGCACTTGTGCTCCAGACCCTTCCCAGCTCCACTGCCCTTCTCTGGACATACTTCAGCACCTCAATATCTTTTTTGTAGTGAGGGGCTCAAAACTGAACCCAGGGTTTGGGATGTGACCTCACCAGTGCCCAGCACAGGGGGATGGTCACTGCCCTGGTCCTGCTGGCCACTCTTGCTGACACATTCTGGTTGTCCTTGGCTTTCCTGCCCTCCTGGGCACACTCCAGCTCATGCTCAGCACTGCTGATCGGCACCCCCAGGTCCTTTCCCCCTGGGCAGCTTTCCAGCCTCTCTGCCCCAGCCTGGAGCTGCCTGGAGTTGCTGTGACCCCAGGGCAGGACCAGCACTTGGCCTGGTTGAACCTCACACAGTTGGCCTAGCCCATGGGTGCAGCCTGTGCAGATCCCTCTGCAGAGCCTTCCTGCCCTCCAGCAGATCCACACTCCCACCCACCTTAGTGCCATCTGCAAACTGACTGAGGGTGCCCTCAGTTCCCTTATCCAGGTCATCATTTAGAGATATTAAACGGGACTGGGCCCAACACTGAGCCCTGGTTGACACCACCAGTGACCAGCTGACAGTATCAAGCAGTACTAGCTCAGTGTTAATCTTGCACCATCTTTCTTTTTATTCATCTTTATAACTCAGGCTTCTTTCCATTTTAACTGAAAGTGTTCTATGATGTGTAATGTTCTTCAGAATTCTAGATTCAAAAGTTCTCTATTGAACAACAGTAGCAGCTTTTTTATGTCTTAGTCCATCTTCTAATTTGGCTGAATCCTCCTGTTGTTGGTCTAGGCTATGGAGTTGCTTGTGGAAAAAGCAATTAGCAGTGCGACTGGACCACAGAGTCCTGGAGATGCACTGAGAAGAGTTTTTGAGTGTATATCTTCAGGAATCATCCTTAAAGGCAAGTTGCATTTGATCCATGTATGCATACTTACGCTTAACTAATCTGTAATTGTGGTTGTAATAAGGTAAAGATGTGCTACTAATTAGCCTGGTTATTGTAGGTGGTCCTGGCCTTCTGGACCCTTGTGAAAAAGATCCTTTTGATACACTTGCTGTAATGACAGATCAGCAGCGAGAGGATATTACTTCAAGTGCACAGGTAAGGGAATGTAATTGTGAAGTAACTAAATTTGATAGATGGTTGTGTTTTATTTTGCTTTGTTTTTTCATGGAGCTTTATACTGGACATGAATTTTGTTTTCTTAGAATGTAGTCAGATCTTACCAGTCTTAAGATAGACATTGAACATGTCACAGGAGAGAATGTATAATAGCATTCATTTTTGCACTAAAATAAATGTATTTTCCTGAAAATTTTGTAGCATTCTCATCTGTGTCTCTACCTATATGGGTCTGTAAACAGGCTCACTCTACAGTGTTGTGTTACTAGATTAGAAATTACTTTAACATTTAATATTTTATAAATACATCTGTGTAAGTTTCAGGTGACGGTATTGACCATTCATGGTTGCAGCTTAAGAGGCTACTGCCACTGCCTCTGCATTTGATCCTTTTGCTAATGATTCCTAATACCTAAAGGGACATGTGACAAGCCTTGGCTGCTTCAGTGCAAGCCCAGAAGCTCAAACACACATACATTATTTTTAAGCTAAGATGCTGCACATACAGAAGCAGCAAATGTGACATACATGTCTTATTGCGTTAACTTTGTTGGGGAAAAGAAGGACAGGATAATTAGAGCTAAGGGTAGTGTCATACATCACTGATGTTCTTCCTTAATTGTTTGACAGAGTGCTCAAAAACAGACATTTGTTTGTAACACAAGTCCTTTTTTTTACCATTTTTCTAGTTTGCACTGAGACTCCTTGCATTCCGTCAGATACACAAAGTTCTAGGAATGGATCCGTTACCACAGATGAATCAACGCTTCAACATCCATAATAATCGTAAAAGGAGAAGGGACAGTGATGGGGTTGATGGGTTTGAAGCAGAGGGAAAGAAGGATAAAAAAGATTATGATAACTTTTAAAAATGTTTGTCATCATTGCTAAGATTGATGGAAATGAAAAGTCCATTTGTTGCCTTGCTTTTACTTCATTCATAATGATGTCTGTTTAAAACATCCAAAACCAGCTTGTGAATTAGATTTGGAAGAGAGCAACCTAGCTCTTCTGTGAGATTCCGAATATTTTAATTGGATGTACTGTACCAGACAAATTATGGATGGAAAGACTGCAAATGGAAACTGTTGTCATAGGAAAAAATAGTTTTCCGTCATTGCATTTTCTTTAAATGTGTTTAGTATCTTTTATTCTTTTTTTTTGGTCTTTTTTATTAACAAGTGCATTGTCTTCCTATCTTGACTGTATTTAATGCAGCATTTGTGCTTCTGTTGCTATGTGTATTTTGACTTTTTATTTAGAAGTATTTTTGTTTGCCTTTGACACTAGTTGTATGAGTTACTTTGTGTTAGGTAGTAAAACTGTTCCCTTCCCAATTAATATTTTACAGAAGTTTTTTGGTTTTTTCTTTTTTGTAAAGTGAGACTGCAGGATCATGTTTTTTTCTAAATGTGAAGGGGTTACAACACATAACTGTCCTGCCATTTGAGTGCTCAGAATTAAATGTTTTTGCCAATCTTGTGGCATTTGTCTCCTTAGTGTGATATAACAGTGTAATTAAGACAAATTTGTGTTAATCTAATCGAGTTTGCTGTTAGTTGTGCATTAGCAGTATAAAAGCTAATATATACAGTATGGTCTTGCAACAGTTTAAAAGCCACTGCATAATTGATCAAAGATTTGCATGATGGGTTTTTTTTTTTAATAGAAGGGCTTTTAAAACTATTATCTTAGGTTAAATGCGTAGGTCTTTGTATGATTGACTTCGTGACATAGCAAGGCCAAAAAATAACTTTCTGAATTTCTTTTCTTAACAAGCAAAGGTGGGCATTTTCCATTTAGACAAAGTCAGTAATTTTTTTCAGTCAACTTTGTCGATATGGCATTAATGCCTCTCAGCCCTTAAAATAAATGTTTGTCATATCAGTGCCTGTGAGGTTATTCCTTATATCTGTTCCTGTATAAACTTTCTGTGATTTTTTTCAATAATTCAAATTTTAAAAGTGAAGTATTACTGAAAAAGTGAAGGTTATCAAAGAAAAAACCCAGAAAATTATTTGCTGTGGCCATAGTGTATGCTTATGTCTCTTTCAAAAATCTAAATATAGCAGTGGTGTAAGTCAAGTTACATCATACTGTTGATGTATGCTCTGGTACACAGGTGTGATTTGTTGTCACAGCACTACAGTGGAATACACAAATAAAAGTTAAAATTTATTAAATTACTAAAATTCATTACACACTGGAAACTGAAGTTTCACTTACTCTGTTAAATGTGTATTATGCTTTGTTGCAAACCCATAAAACACAGATTAACATAGACTAACATTCCGGTAGCTGTTTCATCGATGGCTGTAGGAGAGTATCACACATGACAAAGATAATTTGTTATTTCTGATACCATTTATTAAGAAAAAACCCAACTTCTGTTCCATTTCAAGGTCAAATTTATCTTTGACCTTTTTAATAAAGCAACTATTGGAGCAAGGGGGATATTTCTGTTCCCAACATCTACTGCTAACCAGCGTGAGCCTATGGAATAAAAATACAACATTGTAGAAATATAGAGGGAATCTAAAGACTTAAAAGAAAAACATTTAATAGTAGTGTTCTGTGAGCATCAGAGTGCAATTTTCAAGGGAGTGATTATTAGGGGTTAGCATATAAAAGTTAAGCTTTCTCATTGTAGGAAAGCTTTTTAAATAATTAGAAATACGAAAAGCAGAAATGCTTAAAATTACTTTTAAAAATTACACTCATTGTCCAGCCTTCATGCATAGCTCCAAGCATATGCTTGTTCTTAGGGGATATCTTTCTGCCATCGTGTCTAGTTAGCCATTGCTATTTATTTTAAAAGCTACAGGTGCTATTCATGTGGCTAGTTCAACTCCATACCAAAGTTTCTTTCCTCATAAAGCAAACTTGTCTATTCAGGAATGTGACCCTAAAATAGAGGATTAAAAAGGTCAAAGATGTATTTTAGATTTTCTGTATTTTTGTTCTACTGGCATTTAGCTCCTAACCAGTTTCTGGATCTTTTGAAATATTGTATACTTAAAGTGATTCCACATTAAATATGAAGCTGTGACCATGATTTTTGTGCTGTGTGGTGAAGGGTGAATTTGCAGTTTGTTTCTGGTGTTCCTGCTCATTTTAATGGATAACTTCTGACTCTTGTTAACAAATATAAGAAGAAAGTTAAAACAAGGTTTTCAAAAGCACAGAGCTAGCTTTGACTCTAAATACTACATGGTGCACTTAGGAAGGCAGAACTGTGACTAAATACACATTTTAATACCCTGTGTTTTGGTAATGCTAGCAGTTTACTGATAAGCACTGTTTGCGTATTTTATTCAGCAGTGCTGTGTGTTAAATCCCAAAAATCACAGACACCACAGTCCTCATACAGAAAAGAGAAATGTACATAGGAAAAATATTCCCCTCCGTGCTCACCTTAGAGGAACAGTTTGTGAAAATGTGAGCTTTTCTGTTTCAAAGCTTTTTCAAACTTTGAGTTGTCTTCTAGTTCATAAGTGTGTCTTGTCTGTGAGCAGTGTGGTTTCACATGGATTCATGCATAAAGGCACTGCTAGAAATTAAACTCTGTTAGACATAGTCAATCAACTTCTTGCCCTTTTATGAAATTCTAGATAAACAGTTAAACTTACAGAGCTCTTGAATATGATGGGTTCATTTGCAGCTTCTATTTTTAGACCTTTCAGTACTTAAAATTGTTCTGCCTAGAAAATTTCCAACAGTTGGAATCAACTTTAACTATTCCTACAACAATTTGTATGCTTATTTAACATTCTTGTTGCTGGTTGAATATCTGCTGATCATAATGTCTTAAGTAGTCACACAATGCCGAATTCATTTCTTTGTTAAGCAATTAAGACTTGTTTGGAGTACCCAAACAGATTTGAATAGCATAGCATTAATAATGGGAGGGAATAGGCACTGTTAGCAATGTTTCTTTTCTACTTACATTTTAGATTTACACATTACAGTAATAAATTCTGTTTTCCTTAAATTTTTAGGTTGTTTTTTAATGGCAGCTGTAAGCCAAAGAACCTTCTAGCCAAAAAAAGCTACCAAATTAAATTTCTCCTGAGTGATTCTTCTATAGATCTTCTCAGAAGACTTTTTTCTCCTTCAGTGTGCTATTTCTCAGACTTTCAAAATGAAATAAATAGCTGGTCTTTTTGGGGAAAAAAATCCTAGGAGGGTTGTCTAGAGATTTACTACAGCAATTTTGATTTATATCCAAATAAAAATCAGGCTTCATTTTGTAAATATCTGTTAATATGTATTCTTACATTCTGTTCCACTCTTTCCTTTGCATTATGAAAGTCTGAGAGATGCGTGCTGGTGTTTGTTGAACTTTCTGATTGTTTATAGTTGCATTTTAAGAAACACTACCCAAATAATACTTGACAAGAGTCAAGTTGCTCCAAGGGTAAAGGTCACTGTTTTTCAAGGATGCCCCAGCAAGGGGATCTTGGCCCTGCACAGTGCACACTTTCCTACATGACATGGCCCTTCCATATCAAGGGCCATCATTTAGAGACATCTTTTTTAATACTTATGTTTTCTTAAACTGTTCTGCAATTCCATGGCCACCAGTACTTATTGCAGTATTAAAGCCTATCAGCTCAGCCACCAGCTTAAATGCTTCCACATATATTTTGCATCAGTCCTGTTGGAGATTGATACCCTAAATCAAAATAAAAATAGAATGGCATCAAGAAACCTTTGTAGATTTTGCAAGTTTCGTATTTTGAAATCTAAGACTGCAGAATGAAGTAGCTGACCAAGAGAAAATAAGTGGCTTTTTCTACAGTAAAAATGTTACTTTAACATTAAAAGTGAGACAAAAAGCCTCTTGTTCCTACAAGAGCATCACAAACCTTGCTTCTTTCATAAACTCCTTTTCTGCATGCTGCATCATGTTTGTATTAATAGCATGGTCAGAGTATGTAAAACAGCCTTATCACAGACTTCACTTCTGGCACACATTAGTCTGCCAGTAATTTTTTGCTTGTACAAGTTAACAAAGAATATGGGAGAGATGAAGGTGCCTGAAGACAGGAGTTTACTGTCATGTTTTACATGCTATGGGATATGTGCTGCTTCAAAAGGGGATGAGTTTCTCACAGGTCCAGGCCCACAGCTGCCAGTCCCACATGGATATCTCAGCGTGGCTTAGGATGTCGAGAATGTCATTGCTTAGGTAACTACTTCATATTTTCACATGTGAGAGGTTAAGTGTGATACATTTAAGAACTGAAGCCAGAGTGATCCAGTATTTTGGATTACCCATATGGTTGTGTGAAATTGCAGCTTCAGGAAGGTGGGGTAATCATGAGGGAAGCATTGTGGTATCAACAACAGTGTGTTTGTCGCAGGAAAAGTGTCTATGGTAATTAAATGCCATCCCAATTTCTAACAATAACTTCAATAATTTATTCTAATATGCATTGTAAGTGGAAAGGGAATAAAATACAATAGAACACTCTTCCAGTTGGAAGGGAACCTACAGTGATTGTCCAGTCACCTGCCTGACCACTTGAGGGCTGGCCAAGCTCAAGCACGTTGTTAAGGGCACTGTCCAAATGCCTTTGAACACTGACAGACTGGGGCATCCACCACTTCTCTAGGAAGCCTGTTGCCGTGCTTGACCACTGTTTCTGTACAGAAATGCCTTCTAATGGCCAATCTAAAGCTCTCCTTCTGCAGCTGTGAACCATTCCCACATGTCCTGGCCCTGGATAGCAGGGAGGAGAGCTCAGCACCTCTCTGTGCCCTTCCCCTCCTCAGGAAGCTGCAGAGAGCAGTGGGGTCACCTCTCAGCCTCCCTTTCTCCAAACTGCACAAGCCCAAAGCCCTCAGCTGCTCCTCACAGGAAGTTGCTTCCAACCCTGCCAGCAGCTTTGTTTCCCTGCTTAGGACACATTCAAGGACCTTCACATCATTGCCCAGCTGCAGGGCCCAGGCTGAGGCTGCCCCAAGGCTGAGCCCAGCAGGATCATCCCCTCTGTGTGCCAGTTGTGCTGTGCTCAGTGCTCTGGGATGGGTTTTCCCTCAGGGCTGCCCGGGCACTGCTGACCCACACTGAGCCCAGTGCCAGCTGGCCCCACATCCCTCTGTGCTGCTGTCCAGCCACTTCATACTTGTGTCTGGCATTACCCCATCGCAGGATTGGAGTCCAGCATTTGGACTTGTTAATGTTCACCCCATTAGAAAGGGGAAAAAAAGAAAAATGGCTACAGAAAGAAGTAATTAAATGGGTCCAACTCAAGAAATAAGATGGGGGAGGCCATTTGAGAGCTACAAATCAAAGGTAAATTAAAAAGGAAAAAAATGTTACATTGAATAGTCAACAATAATCAACTCTGAAAATAGTGTAGGAAATCAAGAGAGACCAATGCATGACTGGCCACTCATGTAGCTACTGCAGCATTCCACAAAAACATAGAAGAAAAAAGTTCCAGGTGACTGAGGTGTTTGAGACTGAAATGCTTTAAGCCAGTTGATCTGAGGTGTTAAAAAATAATTCATGTCATGTACTGCAAGTGTGCTGTGGGAAAAGGTGAAGGAAAAGCTGAGAAGGGACTGGAATACTGACCTTTCATGTATCTCTCCTGCTTCACAGACAGAACTACATCTAGACCCCATGCCTTGCTCCCTTACACATGAATGGAGAGTTAACGAGTGTGTGAGGACACTTCTCCAGACACTTGGAAACCTAAGTGAATGTTCCACAGCCAAAAAGGAAAGCGCAGTTTTATGCAGCAAATCCACAGGGCTGTATTTGAGGTGTCCCTGTGTGCTCCCAGCAGCAGAGAGCGCTGTGTCCTCAGCAGCAGCTCCCCTTGGAAAGGCAGAGTTCATTCTCACCTTTTTCTGTGGCAAGCACGAAGGGAAAGCTGTGATGTTTCAGCCATTACACCCTTCCTCTCCATTGCCAAAGAATGTATTTTAAAATAATTTTTAAACAATTTTTTAACGATGCACCAAAGTTGTCATGGCAGCAAAACCCCAGATAAAATCTGCTAGTGAATTAGAAGATAGCAGTGGTTAGAAACACAGCCAGGACTATCTTGTGAATAAATTAAGTAAATACTTTAGGGGTGTAAAGAAATTAGAAAAGTCAGAGTAGACATAGCAGAAGGAAGAAGAAAGATTCAATTTTGAGTCACCGAGGGCTGCAAAGAAGAAATTCTGCAAGGTAAGGATTCCCACTGAGGAAAGCAACCTGAGAAAGAGGTTATAAAGGAAAAGTTGATAAAATATGTGTCAAAAGACTGTATCTGGCAAATCACTGAGAACAGGAGGAGAGGGATATTTCAGATAAAAATACTGTGTGAGGAAGTAGTGTGTGGTTTTATATTCTTGGATCCATTTCTTCAGAAATTTCTTGCAGCTGCTTCCAGGGGTGATTTCAGGGCAATAGATTCAGGGTAAGCATTCCTTATATGACAATGGTAAATAATAAATCAGGATTCTGTATGCTTTAACTAACATCCCCAGCATGTTCTCCAGTGTATCCAAAGGCATAAGATGTACCAATTTACCATAGGATCAACTCAGAGCTCCTGTTACAGGAGTAGCCAGGGCTGAAGTGTTTCCCAAGAAGCAGTGATGCAGTCAGAGAACACAGATCTGAAACCCAAGGGTTTGGGACAAAGTCCACGCAATTAAATTCCACCAGTCCCCTGCTGGTTATATATTCTCCCCGAGGAAAAGTCCCTCAACAAATTTCACCCATGCATCAGAAAAAAAATGGATTTAAAATAACTTACTTCCTTCAAAAAAACTGGAGTTCTGGAAGTGCAAGTGACTTCTGGAACCCTCAAGAAGAATGTTTCCAAATACCCATCTGACATTCAGGCATGCCAAATTCCCATACAAACATCAGCAAGAATATTTTAATTCTAGCATGAATGCAATTTAATTCTAGAAAGTTTGGTCAAGAAACTTTCCAAGTCCCTGAAGATGAAAACCATAGCAATTCAAGAGAAAAATATTCTAGTAAATCAAAAACATTTGCTAGCAGGGAAGAATACATGGATTTATGAGATTTCTTTTACAAGATTTGCTGCTTCAACAAAGTTTGCTGCTTCAAAGATTCATTTGTCTTAGCTAAATAAAAGTGTGCCTTCCTTAGACAAAGGCCTATTTGAAGTCAGGGACAGTAAAGGGAAGCTGAAGTCAGCCTGTAGACTCATGTTTGTGTTTCACCATGAGTTTCTGCTAAAGATCATGTAGCTTTCCTGCAGACATCATTTTTTGCCTGTTTCTCAGATTATCTGGGCTGGATTTTTTTAGTTCCAGCAGTTGTATGGGAGATGGGGACAACAGCACGAGCTGGATGGCTTCTCTCATTACCTGACCTCCGTGATTACTGACACACACGTGCATTTTGCATTAGGAAACCAAAGCCAAGAGTTTGTCGAGGGCCTGGTGGGCAAAGTAAAACAAGCACATTTTTTTACTGGAGTCATGCACTAGATACAAGTTTCACTGCTAAAGGAAAGCACAGAAGAGCCAGGACACAGCCAGCAAAAACTTTCAAGTCAGTATGTGTCTTTCCCAAAGAGAAGGGTTATTGTGTAGGCCTCATAACGAGTATTTCACCCCACGGATATGCTGGAACTGACCTGTCCTGTACCCTGTAATTCGGACACTGGATGGTTCTCACCAACTTTGCTTTGCTTCTCCTCATGCCCAGCAGGAAGAGCCCTGCACAGGCAGAACTATTTAACTAGCTGGACCAGATTCCCAGCTGGTGACAAATAGCTGGAAATCTTTCCCCAAGGACTTTTCATCCAAATTGCATTCAGTGAATTGCATTCTGACTTGGGCAGAAAGAATCAGGGCTTCCCAAGGACACCTTGGCAGATTTGTCCACCACCCAGCTCAGAGACTGGCATCAAACTGGGAGCTGAATGTTTCTCTTTTCTTTCATGGGGTTCATACCAAGACAGAAGAGTCAATTCACATCCTTTGATATCAGGAGAGCCACATTTAGATTTATCAATATTGTATTCCACAAGCTCATGATCCTTAGGACCTCCCTTTGGACTGTAGGCTTAGACGAAACAAGGGTGAGACGTGAGCCCTAATTTAGCTTTGCCTCACATCCAGCCATCGCGTTGGCTTTTTCCTGATACAGACAGGGTTTGGCTCACCCTTTATGTAGTGTTATGGATAAGAAATACCCAGTCTGAAGTAATTTCTGTTCACAGTCTTTTGGAGAATAAAATAAACAAGTTCGCCACACAACAAAGAAGTCTGTGTGTGCCCATGAACAAGTAATTGTGTTTGCTTCAAAAGAGCTAAAAAAAGGTGGGGAACTTCCCTAGCCCTTGTGTTCTTGTTTGTGACACCCATGCTTTCCTGGGTGAGTAGATTTACTAGTTACTCACTTCCTCTTCTCCCACTTGTAGCTATTAAGAGAAGGTGGTTTTGCTATTCATTGTGAGGTGCTTTGTTCCCTCAGTTTTCACAGCTCTCACAGCCATATTTTGTTTTCCATGCTCAGGTTTAAAACATGTAATTCCCAGCTGCATCTTTATGACTAAAGTAAACACTTGGGCCCAGGGTGTGTTCTCAGCAGTTAATCCCTCTGTCCCGCTCTCCATGGCACAGTTATTAATTTGGTCTTTCACTCTTCCGTGTGCATGTTTTGGCACTACATGCCCCAAATGGCAGATGAACCTTCCTGGTTAGTGCTCAGATGTCCCCATGGCCCCTTTCTACAGCCTTTTACTATCTACGCCATCACTTGACCAAGACTTCAAATTTTAGTTGTCTTGCTAGCTCTGGAAGGCCCTGGTAGAACAAAAACATTCAGTAATTACGGGATGGACACAAAATAGCACTGATGTGTATTGCTACCCCTGGAAGAGCTGCTGTTTGTCATCTGAGTCATGATATGTGGCCATGTGGGATGTCCCAGATGGCTTTACTTAAAAAAACGCATCTCTTCAACCACCTTCAGGGAGGAACTGGGCACATAGTGTCTCAGGACTGAGATGGGATGGAAGAGGAATCAGAACCAGAGATTTCAGCTGAGGAAAGCTAGAGTAGATCTGCTTTCCCTTTGTGGGGAGAGACTGACCCAAATTCTCTCCAAAGAGATTAAGTTCTCACAACAAGGAATAGAAAACTCTGCTTAAAAAATTGAAACACACAATACAGTCAGTAGACAAAGGCCAATGCAACAAAACTGGAAGACAAAGAGTTCCTACAAGACAGCCCTACACAACCTCTGACCATATACTTCAAAAATTACTTTACCTCAAAGGTGACAAAATGCAGCCCAAACCAGGTTTGGAAACTAATTCCTGAAGGACACTGAAAGTACTGGCAAATGAAAATGTCAGTGTGAATCCAGTCTTAGAAGTAACATCTTAGAGCAGAACCCTTCTTTTCTTCTTCTTCTTTTTTTTTCCTTTTTAATTGCTCTAATTTGCAGAAGGCTAACATTCATGATTTTTCATAGAAATTTATCGTAGCCTATGTAAAGCAGAGATAGCTGCTGGCTGTCTATACACTGATTTGCCAACCATTTCCCAAAGGACATCATAGCATATTCCTCATTTCTGAATTTTTCCCCGATAGTTCCCAGTAATCTGACTTCCAGCATCATCTTAAGTACTCTATATTTCTTGCATACGGATTTCAGCCACTTTAATGTGTTCTCTTATTGCTTAAGATCCTAAGACCTAAACTGGTTTAATTGAACAGTTGAAACAGGGAGTGTCAGGCCCAGCATGGATGGGAGACCTCTGTATACTCAGGGTAAATCCAACACTTTTGGGACAGCTCCTCCCTTCTGAGTACACAGGAGCATCTGTGATGCTCTGTGAAGTGTCAGAGTAAGTGCACACCTAAGTGCAGTTCTTCTGGTAATGCCCAGACAAGTGTGAAAAAAGGAAAAATCTTCAAATTCTACACCCAGGTGCTTTTCTGAACAGAAAGATCACGGAACCTTGACAAAGGGTAACCTTTTGAGATTCTCTTATGAGCTGCTACTTCAAATCTTTACCTGTGTCATCTTGGAGGGGCATTTACTAAAAGTTGTGTCCAGACCTGGATCCAGCCACGATGAGAGATCAAAGAGGAGCACAGCTGCAGATTCCTGCCTCTGATTAACCACTCTGGAACAGGAGTTATGCACTCTTGTGACTTTGCAGGTTTATACCAGGGCAAAGACTCCCTCCATTTTCTTCAAAAAGAGGAAATAGGGAGTAGAAATCAGCTGTAGTCATGCAAGTTTGCTCAACACTCATGAATGGCTTTAAAAATTCACAGACATCTGTCCAACCTACACTGAAGCACCCACAGCACACTGTGACCTGCACCCCCTGTGCAACCAAGCACCCTTTGCATTCCTCAGGGCATTGAGATTTACAAAGGCCCAGGCTCAGAAAAGCTGAAATGTGACACAGAGAGCTGTGCTCAGTGATCTTCATCAGCTGTGCTCCAGATACTGCCTAGAACAACGCCTTATCCAGGATACTTACTTCCCATAGCCAAGGAAATGCTGACAAGGATTGTCACAAAGGCAAATATGAGCTACAACTTGTAGTAAAGAGGATTCCTGAAAAAACTGATAGAGAAGCTGCAAACAGCTCCTTTGTGTCTCCCTGCCATCAGCTGTTCCCATCCAGCCTGGGCACAGCTGAGAATTCAGACCAAAGAATTAGTCAAATTAATAGCATGTACATTTTTTAAACAAAGTAATCTCTGTTCATGGGAAGAGCAGAGATAAGTATGTGAGATTTCCTCCTGCAGACAGCTTTAAAGGTAAATACTGTGATCATCTTTTTAGAAAGAGCAAAGTATCAGGATGACATGGTGACAGTAAAATGCCATATGTTCTTCACCCACTAGAGACAAACTAGAAATTGACTTTTAAAAAGTTTTACTCCTCTACATTTGCATGATTGTCATTGATATACCTGTAAAATTGAACAAAATTGAATTATATTATTTGATACACTCTTTTTTTTTTTTTAATGGACTGAGAGTTATTGGCAGCATGGAACACTTCCCATTTAGAAGAAACATGGGAAGGCAGATCCTGTTAACACACCATTCCATGAACTTCAATTTGTTGCAGAAATTATTTTTGTTAAAGTCTTTATTAGTGAGGAGAAAAATCTCAAATTATTGAACAGCACTGAACTGTTTTATTTTCTCATCGGGATGGGGCAATTTTCAAAAACACCAGGGGCAATTTGGAACAACAACACTCCAGAGTGGCAATGCTGAAGAGAGGGAGAACATTAAAATGACAAAAAGGTAAATATTTAAATACATGTGAGGCAGTAGGTGACTATGGTGGGAGTGTAAAGCCAGGGTGGGGAAGGAGGGCACTCTTAAAGGCCAAATTCAGCCTGGCCAAGCTGATTTCCTGAGGCGCTCTGAGCACTGGGCAGTCTTTTGTAGTTGCTTCTGAGCAAGGAATTTATTTGCTGCCCCCATTGCCTTCAGAAGGAGCCCGTTTCCCTCCACTGTCTGCAGGAGGAATCCACGGAGATAAGGTAACTGGGCTGAAGTGGACTTTTGCAGGTATTCCCCATGGACTCCAGATTTTAGAAGAGAAAGTGAGAATACACCATTCATCCTGGGAGAAGGGAAGAATATGGAAGCCCTTGGTGCTCAGTAATCTGCTGGGCACAGTGTTGGGGTTGCAGCTGCTCCTTTCAGATGCTAATGTTCTCTGAAGTAAGTTAACTTGCTTGTGATAGCTTTATTTCTTCCATTACAGAAAAGATGAACACACTGACTAAGGGGGGGATCCAAATCCAGCCCTCAAATTCTAGGAAAAAGGCTTGAAATCCCCTCTGCAATGGGTTCAGCTCCACACATATTGCAGCCTGGAGAGCAAACCCTTGGAAGAAGCACTCCATGTTCATTACAATGTGGACATTTTCCTGACGGAGAACAGCAGTTACATTCAGTTTTTCTGGTTTTTTTTTTAATGTAGGGCTTTTTTTTGATCACAAGATGAAGGATGAATTCCCATGTGCTATGTGGGAATTAAGGCTCCTTTTGCACTTCCCATCAGAGTTAAGACTCTGGCCTGGTGTCAAAACATCCCTTCCTCTTTGAAAAATGCTATGTCAGTATGTAGCTGATTTTTGCTTCAGTGTGCTGTAAACCTCATGGCATGCTGAGGTATCCGTGTTATTCCCACTCTAAATTCAGGTACTTTAAAATATTTTTATAGTGCTATTCTCTTTCTTTGAATACTTTAATACACTAGAGAGCTAAGAGGTGGTGTTCCACATTTCCCCTCACCCTGGATTTGCACCAGTTTAATCCCATGGGGAGTACTTTTGACCTATGCAGCTGAGGTCAGCTGCAATGTAAGGAATTATGTGGAAGCAGCTGTGGAGTGAAACATGAGAGCTCTTCAGCGTGGGATCTCATACCAAACTAGCCCTTGTTGTAAAACTACTAATGGAAGCTAATCTCTGAGTTGTTTTGGGGTGGGGTGTTTTTTCCAGAGAGAAAGTGATTAAATCCAAACTTTTCATTCCTTGAGCTTGAAAACAGGGAGATTGTTTTATTTCTGAATTGAAACAGTCCCTTTAACGAAAGCACATTTTGCTTTTATAAATGCTGTCTCATAACTCCATGTAACCCTTTTTCTTCCTCCCGTGGGTTTCCTAGGTCTGGGTTTAGAGCAAGGTGCGTAAAGTCAAGTATTACCACAAAAATGAAAGAATTATATGAAAAGTGCTTATCATTCATATCTGAAGGAGCTGTGATATTCACATCCTGTGGTGTACTGAAGTTTGTAAAGTATGTTTTATTTTTGTAAAAATATTTCCATAAAGTCTGCTCTGTGCACAAATTGTCGCCTGGCTTACCATTCGCCATTGGAATTGCTGGGTAGTCCTGCTGCATTGCCACAGGCAGTTTACAATATTTGCATTGTTCTGTATCCACATAAAAATGAAGCTTTTAAAAGTAACCTGCATACCAGTTAAACCTGGTGTTTATTTACAGTTCTGATTATACAGTGTCCAAAGAGGACATTCCAGGGAGGCTGTGGCTGTAACACATTAAATAGACATTGGGCAGAGGACTCCTCGGGATGCATCAGCAGTCAGGTTTTAGAGGGTTTAGAGGATTATTTAATGGAAAGCTTGTTTTATGTCATTTTCTTCGCTCTTCTCCTGCCATAAGGAAAACTCTGCATCTCAATGCCTTGTATAGATTTTCTTTAATGCCAAATTGTCTTCCAAGTGTGCACAGATACAACACAGACATTTTGCTGCCGAGTTAGAAACAGTGCAGTAGATGAGTTAAACAAAGTTTTGATGTGATATTAGGAAGAAATTCTTTGCCGCGAGGGTGGTGAGGCCCTGACACAAGTCGCCCAGAGAAGCTGTGGATGCCTCATCCCTGGCATTGCTCAAGGCCAGGATGGATGGAGCTTTGAGCAACCTGGTCCAGTGGGAAGTATCCTTGACCGTGGCAACAGGGGTGGAATGAGATGAGCTTTAACGTCCTTTACAGCCCAAGCCATTCCGTAATTTTATGACTCTGTGGAAGTGATAACTGGATCAAGGCACAGGCCAGGAGCAGGTGGTCCCTGCAGCCAAGCAAAAGGGTACGTGGTTACCTCGAAATTAACACAGCGGGCGACAGAACCCCGTTGTCGCCTGCCGCGCCCCGCAGGCCAGGGCCAGAGCCGTGAGGGGCCAGAGCCGTGAGGGGCCAGAGCCGTGAGGGGCCAGATCCGTGAGGGGCACAGCCGTGAGGGGCACGGCCGTGAGGGGCAAGAGCCGTGAGGGGCACGGCCGTGAGGGGCACGAGCCGTGAGGGGCACGGCCGTGAGGGGCACGAGCCGTGAGGGGCACGGCCGTGACGGGCACTCCCGGGGCACACACGGCAGCCCGGGCCGCCCCGCGGCCGTGACGGACAGGGCCGAGCCCCGTGAGGGCGGGCGCGGCGGGAGGCGGTGCTGCAGAAATGGCCGGCGCTGAGCGGGGCCGCGGTAGGGGCTAGAGGCGGGCATGGGCGGTGCCGGCTCCGTGATGCGGCTCGGCGCCGCCGCGCTGCCGCGGGATCGCTCCTTCCGCTGCCTCCCCGCTCGGGACGAGCGCTGGGAAGCGCCGCCGCGGGCCGGGGCCATGTTGGGCGGCGGGGCCAGGGCGGCCAAGCCGTCCTTCGTGTCCTACATCAGCCCGGAGGTGTGAGGCAGGGCGGGGCGGGGGCAGCCCGGCCGGGGCTCGGGCAGCGGGGCGGCGGGAGCGGGGCCGGGGCCAGGGCTGCTGCCAGGGGCTGCGGGGCTCAACCTGCCTGGGCTGCCCCGAGGGTCAGCGCCGTGAAAAGAGCTTAAAAAAATAGAGCTGGCAGGTTGCGGAGTTGTTTCTGTAAGCGGTGGCCAGATGTCGGGCTGCGGCTGCTCGGCCCGTAAGGTGGGACTTTCCGAACCTGTTGTTCTTATTGTCCCTGAACAGCATCACTTCGCGTTCTGTTCGGTGAGCTCCGTGCTCTCAGTTCCGCCGCTGGAGAGCTCTGGATATCCTTCCTTAACATCTCGATGTTGAGTTCTTGGCTGTGTGTATCTTGCTGTGTGTATCTTTCGTATTGTTCTGCCTTTCAATTGTTTCTCGAAACTTGCGTTGACGGTTTGATCAAAGTGACCTAAGGCTCAGTTTACTGAGGTCATCTTGTCAGCACATGGTATTAGGTCAGTATTGTTATTCTGTATTCCTCCATTCTTATTCCTGGTAAACAGCTGTTTTCTAGGAAAAACATTTCATGAATATGAGCCATAAGTGTTGGGTTTTCTTCCCCTGCTAGTTCTTTGTAATCTGTGTCAAACTGATTTGTCTTAATCGTTAATTCTCTTGAGAACTTCTTAAGGAAGAGATTTTTGTCTGTCTTGCTAGTTAGTGCCGACTCTGTCACTGATAGGATCTTGGTGAATCTGCTGTTTTTTATTTTCCACCAGATCTGAAAGATCAGAGTTGTTTTGGCTAAACTCAGCTAAGGTATTTAAAACTTTTGTCCTTATTTTTTGAATACGTGAAAACAGATGTAAATGATAGGTACAAATATTTCTGGAGTCAGCAAATATATCCCTGTTTGAGGTCACTTTTTCACCTTTGGAAAGTACCTTGTACAAATATACAAGGAACTGAATTTTGTGAAGGTAACAGCTTCATTTGTTGGACTTACTGCAAGACATTTCACCATATAAATGAGTATGGTGTATGACTAAAGCTTGCTAGAAAAAATGGCTGGTGGTAAAGAGGTACATGTCAAATATATTCATACTGCAGCAAGATCCCAAATAATAAAGAGTACTTTGATTTTAAATGCAGTGCTGTAACGCTTCAAATATGATCCTGATGGCTGCAGGAAGAGTAACAAAGGTATTTAACACTGGAAGATGAGGCTCTTGATGAAATATCCTCATTCACTAGACATTGTACATATTCATGCTGCTTTTAAGCCTCTCAATTTTTCACTTGAATGTAAGAATTTTGTGCACTCTTGCAGCAGAAACTTCGTGTTATAGATGTGACTTCTGCCACAGAATGGGTGTCTCTTTTGCACCCTCTAAGACACAGTGAAACTTAGGTCTGATGTGATTAGCAAGTAAAGCAAGTTTTGACTCTGCTATTGACAGCCTATGCCTTAATGGTTACACAGGAAACTGAAGACTTAAGTGGATTTTATGATGATTAAAAAGAAAATTTCAGATATGTGGCGAAACCAGTGAGGCTATTCTTGTGTTTAGAAAAAGCATGTTGATTAAATATCCTAAAGTAAGCAGAAGTGAGCATCTCCCACGGAACTGCATGCACCAAAGAAAAATAACTCTCTGAACACAGGTTTCCTGTACAAGTTAACTCATGTGTTTGAGGTTTAAAAGTGGAACTAGACTGATAAAGCAGTGGAGATTTCCAATTCCTCTTATGTGGAACACATTTTGGTCAACTGGGAGCTTTCATCAAGGTGTTGTAGTTTCCATTTGCTCAGGGAGGAAGTATTGGCAACAGGTGTGGTGCTTCTTCTGGCAAGCCCTGTCAGAGGGTGGGAAACAGCAGTTCAGGGGCTTGATGAGCTTGAGGCTTCAGCTGTGTGGGACTGGAGTTAATCCATGAATTTACAGAGCCTTTCCTTGAATCTCCTTGTACTTCCAACCTGAGGCAAGATTTCCAGTCAACCACTGTGCAGTACAGAGTGATATAGTAGTGTTGTGCTGTAGCTCCCCATGCTTGCGGCCTCCAGCTTCTGTGGTCTTGTCCTGGTTTCCTTGGGAAGTTGTTTTAAGACCTTAAACTGCTGCTTCCAGGTTAGGGGAGCCCTAGAATAGGGAAATTAGCAGGCAGAGTTGAGGTTTGGTTTAGCCCTGCCTTGTTTAGTCCATGGTCAGATACCTGAGGACACAGTAGGCAATATTCTGAAAAATAAAATTAAGTCAACTTTAAGCCGCTTTGTGCATTTATTTGAATATGAAAAGAAACAGGAACTCTATTCATGTTAATATATGACCAGATGCAAGCAAGGAGTGAAAAGAAAATGCTGTTTATTAAAGGAACAGAAGTAATTTCTGCTGTGAAACCCCAGAATGTCTGGAAAAGCAGTGTTTGTAACATCTGACTAAATATAACCTAGTTGTGCTCTGCTGTATGGAACCGCAGATCAATCAATGGTCTGTTGAGAGTGAGACCATAGGATGTTGATATTAATGACACACTTCCCCTCAGGACAGACTTGGCTACCCTGCAGGAAGTGGGGTGAATACTAGGGTATAAAGTCAATGTTTTGACATTTCAGATCATAGACTTAGAATATTTGTCTGTGGAGACAGTCAAACCCATGAATTACTTCATGATTTCTAGCTCTTTTAAACTTTGAAAACTGAAATTATTTACAGGGCCAACAAGCTAGATCATATTTTCCTAAAAATCTTAATTTGCATTGAAGACTTAGATATGAAATTTGATTTCAAGCTTAAAGTTGGTTTTTGTGCATGCATTCTTTAAAGCTAAATCCTTCATGTTAATTCTTACGGGATGTTATTTCTTGTGTTAGCCTTTAAACTATAAAAGAGGCCATTCTGCTTCATGCTGCTTGTCTCTGAAATCTGGGGTACACCACAGACTGCTGAGGGTACCTTTCATAACTCATGTAATTTGTGTCTCAGATCCTACACTGTGTCTCAGATCCTACACTCAGATCCTACATGTGTGTCAAAACACACACATGTGCTTTGTGTCTCAGATCCTGCACTGTTGTTAGCTCATAACCACCATGAATGCATTTTGCTTGTAAATCTTGGTACTATATTGTGTGTTCTGTAGTGATCACTCCTAAAAAGGACAGCGCTTCTTCAAAACTGGTACAGTGGAATTGGAGGGTGGAATAAGGAACAGGAGTTGGTGAAATGGACAGCTGGGCTGACATGGGGGAAGCCAGGCTTTGATGTCAGAGATGGACAGGACAATATAAGGAAAAAGGAGAGGATAAGAGATGAAACAGATGTGGAAAATATGTGCTATGATCTAATAGACTTTTGGATAATGGTGTTGTGAAAGGAAGGAAAACAAGCAGTTAGAGATTATTCTCAGCAATGTTATTGAAGTGTAGTAAGTATATGCTCTGGATTGTATGGCATACTACGTGGGATTAGGTTTATTTGACCAACAAGTAGTCCTTCAGAAAGCACCAGCTATATAATGTGGTTTGTTTCTGGCCGCAAAGTAGATACTCAGCATTTGCATGGGTGTTTCTTCTTTTGCGTGAAGTTCCAGTGGAAGTGTTCCACAAAAGTTTATTTTACTCAGGAACACTGTATTCACTTGTTGGAGTACCACAACTAATTTGCAAGTATTTCAGTACACAGTTTGACTTTCACAACTGATAACTTTCTTAAGTATACGTTTATCTTTATCTCACCCCTCTTTTAGTCTTTTAGTGAAGTAAATATGAAAAAAATACAAGCTGATAGCAAACCTCATCAGGATGTAGAGCTTCCCTGTGCAGAGATTACTTGTGGAAAGCTATGTAAAAACACTGAAGTATTCTGTGTCCTTGCAGAACTACTATTTGCTGTCAGCTTTAAAAGCTGTCAGCTGTTTCAGCCAGTGCTCTTGGTGCTCTCGAAGTCATAACTTGCTCCTTCATTATTTGAATCTCAAACATGTTTTCTCAGTATGTTTACTAGAAGTCTTGTTTTTAATTGTTGGAATTACTTGTAGCACAAATGTCTAGCTATGGATCAGTGGAAGCACACAGTAATTTGGATCAGTGGAAGCATTGCTGTGTGTGCATATATACATGTGTCAATAATGATTAAAAAAAGAAAACCCAGATGGATTCTCTATCACGATCTGGATTCTGGCATGCAGGGAATGTTTTTCTCATTACATATTTCTTGTACACAATTGTTTACCTGTGGAATGAGAGGAATTGCCTTCAGCTGTGGGTGACTGCTTTTAGCTGTGGCTGGAGTAGGTGGGGGAGATAGGTCTTCCCGTGTTGTATCTTGAGTAAGAAGTGGCAAAATGCTGCTTGGGGCATTCAAAACAGGAGAGCTACAGATGAAGAACTGTCTGTCTAGGGGTTTGCATGGCTTTCAGTGGTCATATATGGGAAGTGCTTGCATGCTTAGCTTCAACAGATGGCCAGAGGGTGAAGACTACCGAGGTCCAAATGTGTTTAGTTGTTTGTGGAAAGGAGACAGACTTACTTCTGCTGCTTCCCTTTCTTTTGTTTCTGTGCTCATCTGACCTGTTGATGAGCCAGTTCTGCTAACAATAGGCACTAACAACAAAACCAAATGTAGGACAAGTACATACTTCCCAGCTGATTTTACAAACCAAATTACCTCACCGGGTAGTCAGACAAACCCAGGGATAAAGGAGTGGGTGGGTGACTATGAGCGTGTGACTGATTAAAGGGACGTTGAGCAGCATGAATTGAAGTATCAGCAGGCTCTTCAGTTAGTGGTAAGATCTGTGTTGCCCCAAAACTTATATTCATTATGAAAATAAAGTTGAAACAGAGTGGAGATGGTAGCTGAATTAACATGTTTGTTCCTACACAAACTGAACTGACTCATAGTGAGTTAATTTTCCATACAGGTCTTTACCTTCTTGCTGAAAAGAACAAATTCAAAATGTGGCATTAAGAGAATCTAATGTATTTTAATACCCTCCCTAGGAAAATGAGTGCAGCAGCATGGATTCTTCAGCAACACTCATGGCTTGAGGTCATGTACATATATGCTAGGTCATATCCCTGGCATATATGTATCAAAACCACCTTTACTATGTTTATGAATTTATTATAGAAATAGTAATGTTCACTTTCAAATAGAATTATTCTGGAGGCTTAACTGTTGGAATCTGTTGGATGTTGTAGGAATTGTGCCTATAATAAACCCTTCAGTGTCTGTGGGCTTTTGTCAACAAGTGAAACTGGATTTTACAGGGTGATCTCAGTGTTTGTGGTCTCTAATCCATTGTGATGCAATTTGATTAAACTTCTAGCTCCTTTCAGAAGATAACCAATTTTAACTTGTAACCAAAACCCAAACCACTTGTTCGAGATGATTTGCCTTTAAAACCTGTTATAAAATGCTTTATTGCATTTTAACAAATGTATGCAAACTGAAAGAACTTTGGGGTCAAATATTTCTTTTCCTTAGTTCTTATCTGCCAACACTATCTGCCAACACTTTGCTACTCATGGCAAAAAGTACGAACAGTATGTATGCAGGAGCAGTAGTTTTTATATGCCTTATGACATCTCCCAAATAAAAGGTACTGGAAAAGCACCTGGCTAGTATAACTGCTTTACTGTTCCGTGGAAGTGATTGTTGGCATGCAGCTTTCTGAGCAGTGTTGCATGTAGCTGGACACAAAGAGTGATTGTATAAGGCAGAGCTGTTAAAGGCACTTGTAAAACCAAGGTTTAGCTTAGAGCTACCAGTGGTTAGGAGACAACACTGAGGGAAGAAGAGGTGCATGTATTTGTCCTCTGAATGCAGAAGTATTCAGCTTAAGCCGTAGTAACGTTTTAGCTAACTTTTTTAGCTGACGAACCTGAACTTTGGTTAAAATTTACTTCTCCAACATCCACACTTGGAAAACAAAGGCAGCAAACTGGGGATTGTTTTCTCTATTAGCTGTCAGCTGTAGTTATGAATGTCTTTCTTCACACTGCCACCACTCTCATAGCTTTTCTCTCTTTTCAGCCTATCTTGAACATCTCTGCTGCTCTCATGAAGTGGTTTCCTGGTGGTTTTAGCTTTGCTGTGCAGCCTTCAAACTTAGTTCTAGGTCTTCTGAGTATTGAGAACAAGTGTTTATATGAATGGCAGAGGCTGTTTATTTTTGTACTCTCAGGGGCTTTTGTTTCTCTGTATTTAATCCAGCAGAATTATTATTGCTTATATCTTCTTTTGATTGCTTGCCTTGAATTGCAGTATCTGACTCTGGATGCTGGTGACAAACTAAAATTAGCTTGCTTACTGCTGTGCCCCCGGGGGGGTTTCCAGTTAACTAATGGTTTTCCAAGAAAGACTCCAGTGCATGCAAAGTGATTTGGACTTGGAGGAGGAAGTTCTGAACAGGCTGAGCAGGAAGGGTGTAGCGTGTCCTCTAGTTTAATAGTCTTTTGGCTGGAGATTTTAGCCCAACTGTCAGTGCTTAAAGACTAGAATAAGTGACACACAGAATTTAATGTGTTTGGTTTGTGCAATTTGGGTCCAAACTGAAGGATATCCTGTCATCAATTTTTACCTCTTAGCTCCAAGGTCCTGACATACCTTTTCATATGTTTGTCATGTTAGTGCTGGTTAAGTAACTTTTGTACTTTGGTTGAAATAATGCCTATAAGAAAATCAGAAGCAGGGAGTTATTAATGAAATTTGAAAAACCAAAGGGTATGTTAGGAAAAATAGCAAGTCATACATGGGAAAGCTTATGAATTAGCTGTGAAAGGATGTTTTAATACTAGGTTTATGCTTATCCATTTAGGTGTGCTGAGAGAACTTAAAAAGTATTGGTAATGTTTTATTTCTGTCTGTTACTTACACAAATAGTGCATTTTTTGTGTGTTCACAAAGGAATGTAACTGACACTGTGGATGTCAAAACACTTGATTATTTAGCTAGTAGGCTACTGACATGAAGTAGAAAGATCACATTGCAAACATACTCTTCTTAAGTTTAGGAGGTTTTCTTTTGCCTTAATTTTAATTTGCCAGGATGTGAGGAATTAAATTGGGATGGTGTAGTTCTTTACAGCATGTGTGAAAGGTATGATCTTTGCAAAGCAATAATTACTCTTTCTCTCTTTAGGAAATACACATAAAGGAGCCTGTAGAAAAGGAAGTAAATCCTCGCTTATTACCAGGTACCCATTGTATATTACTAGACTTAAGTAATAAAAATTAGTGATTAATAAACAATACTTAAATATTTCCATGTCTGCAGCAAACACTCATGTGACATCAGTGTCACAAGTAGTAAAGTACAGTGTTTGGTTTAACAACCTGTGCAGATTGAAACGTTCTTAACATCTGTATCTGCATGGGGTGTTGAAAACTCTATACAAACTAATACTTTGTAGAGTACAGTGTCCTCAGGTAAGCTGTATGTGGAGAACTGTCTATACTTGAGTTTGCCCTGTTTCTTAGAAGTTAAAGTTGGGTGGGTATTTGTTTGGAACTGAAGACAAGAACTAGAGGAAATTTACCTTCTAGTGGCTTTGCCTATCCTGGGAGTTACTGGGGCCTTCCAATGTTTCTTTCACTGTTGAGATTTTCTTTTGTAATGTACAATTATTTCTTTTAAAAAAATAATTCCAAGATAAGGAACAACAAAATACAGGTAAAAGTTTACAATAAACTAGTATTCTTCTGTTAGGTTTCCTACACTTTTTAGGAAGGACCAAGAGTCTGTCCAACCACATCTATTAAAACTTTACTTTCTTAAATTTGAAGTTCAGTCCCTGTGAATTCTAAAATCAGGACTTAATTGACTATTATTTATGCAGACTTGTGTTTGAGACTTTAAAATCCCCCTGGGAGCTGTATGATAGTCAAAGCTATGAAAAAATAATTATGAACAACCTGAAATAACTGGCTCAAATGTGTCAGCATTCTTAGAGTTTAACAGGGAGGAAAATTGGAACAATTTTCAACTTTTTTATTGACTACTTAAACTGCTCTTGTAAGGTTTGGGGGTTTCTTTTGACTACACACTTGAATGACTGTTCTTCTCCTGCCACTTGGAGTAGGCAATGACACAGGTGCCTCTGGTTACAGAACTCCTAAACATCTGCAATTCAGGCCTTCTGGAATAACATTAGTAACCTGGAAGGTTCTCAGTGTGCTGATTCCAGGAGCTGCCTCTTAGTGGTTTTGTGTAACAGTGATGAAATATCTTTAGGCATACAGTTCTGAGAAACTGTCAGGAAGTTATTGGTGAGTTTGAGATAACAATTTAAATAATTCAATTGTAAATGTCAGTTAATGTTGCAAGTCAGTGTTTGTTCTCTTCAGGTGAGCTGCTGCTTTGTGAAGCCAGCACAGTGTACAAGTATATGCAAGAAGATGGGTCGAATCGTGGCACTTATGGAAAACTTGTGTGCACAAACTTCAAGATTTCTTTCCTTGATGATGATTCTGCTTCAGATGATAATGTAAGAAAACAAGTCTTCTAATTATGACTAAACAGGCTCTGAATAAGTAATCATATCTTTCCCTTATATAAATATGCAGAATGAACATAAATGTATAATATTTCTTAATGGGTACAGACGAACTTCAACAAATGTGCATCTGCTTGATCCTTCTTCAAGCTCTAAGGACTATTTTAAGCAAAGACAATGCAGGCATTTGTGTGGACACTTACATTAGACATAGTTTATAACTCTTTATATTTTGTGAGTTGGTCAAGCTTAAATTAAAAGAACCCGTTGCTTTGAAAACAAATCAACAGTTTGTTTCAAGCTGATTTCTGACTCTTTGTCTTGGTAGCGTTTGTCGAAGTGTTAATGTCAAATGTAGCTCTGATGATGGATAACATCTGCCTGATTTGACTTTGGCCTACATCTGCAGAATCATTTCAGGCTGTACAAGACTGAGTAAGCTGATACTCAGCGGAAATGCTCTAAAAAATTGCGTGGCTCAGTAAAGCTCTGAATTATTTCATTCAAAGTCAGGTGTTTACTGAAAAGATGTAAAAACCTAGTGCTGTTGAGCTTGAAAACACTGAAAAAGCTAAAAACTCCCCAAATCTTAAAAATTATTTCAGTCTTTTTTGGTTTAGGTGCTCCAATTGAGCTGTTGGAGGAGAATGGTAATGCCACAGTTCTTTTAATAAGCTTAAAGCATTGAAACAGTTTAGTCAATTTTAGGTGATAGAAGTTGAAGAAGAGCCTAGTGGCTCCCAAGTTCAAGGTGATCTTGACAGTGAAGGACAGTGAGAATAATATGATTTGACACATGTTGATTGTAGTCAGAAGTTTCTTGGGGTAAAATTTCACAAAATTTAAACATTAAATTAAGGCTTCTGCAGCCAAGTACAGATTATTGGACCTTCTGGAATTAGTTAAGACAAAGCTTCAGAATATTTTGACGTAAATCTCAAGTGATCCCTCTAAAGTTGGTAATGACCATGCTAATTTCTGTTCCATTGCTGGCTTTGAACCTTTGGTTTATAACATGCCAAGTCAGCTATATTTCTTTTAATGAAAGTTCAGTATTACCTACCTGGTTTAGAGTACTGCAGACCTGGAAATAATTTGAATAAGGTTAGCTCTGTTCACAGTAAAATATAACTTGCTGATGTAGTGTACATCAGCCTTTTGATAATACTATTGAAAATAATAGTGTTTAATGGTGTTATCACTCAAATGCCATTTTTAACTGAATTCATGGGATCGTGGAAATGAAAGTAATTCCAAATCACTTCAAATTTGGTTACACATTAGATAAGGTATTTGGGTTGTGTGTGTGTGTCTTCATTTTTCCTGGTGATAAATCTCACTTCAATGTTGGAATGTTCTTGGGATACTTGTTCTTTTAAGAGACTTTGTATTTCGTGCCAGGTTCCCATAGCAAGGAAACTTGTCATAAAAGGGCTTGGATTACATGAAGTTACTGTATTTCCTGTTTACTGCAGTGGTTCTAGTTTGAAAAGTGACTCTCAATAGAAATGCATGCTTTGAAGCTATTTGAAAAATAAAAACTGTACCTACATATCAAGCATGGCTGAGATTAAATAAAACTATATATCTGCAGTTTATAAACTATGTCTGTGTAACTTGCATTTGTCTGTATTTTAATAGCTGTTCTTCATTGTTCTGCCTTACACAGCTTATAAGAATAAGAAGTAATGCTGATATTAAAATAATGTGTGGAAAGCCTTTACTTGGGAGAAGGTGCTACTGCAGTGTGACATTTCTAAGGCTCTTTTTCATGTTTCTAGGAGCCACAATTTAAGAATAAGATTGTAGGAGAAAATGACATAACTCTGCAATGCGTAGATCAAATATATGGAGGTAAGTCAGCTTTCTTCCCCTTGGGGACTTGGAGTGCTGGTGCACCTTGTGCAAGTGCATCCTTTTTAGAAAACCAACAGATTTGGAAAAAGCAGCTGCAATTATATTTAATGATGAAATGACAGATAAGAAACTTGTCAGAACCCAGTCTTACTCCTCAAGCTTGTCATATTAATTTTCATTTATTTGATTAAGATAATTTGATTAAGATAATTTGATTAATTATCTTGCTGTGACAGACAAAACAATTCCTTCAAAATGCAGTGGTTCAAAGCAGGGAATGTACTGTGAAAAGTACATGTGAAATTTGGTAGACAAGGATCTTCCAGTGTATCAACTATTTCTGTAAATATGGATGTATCCACTTCATTTGAGTAATAGCAGGACAGGTACCAAATTCTCAAACAGTTCTATTTGTCTAAGGGAACTTTGTTTGGTGAAATTTATAATGCCTTCAGCATATTAAGGAGATAGAAAAGGAGGTTTTAATTGTCAAGTAAATTAAGGAGTGCTTTGCAACAGGGCTTAGAGGTGTGTCAGTATTGTTGAAAAAAGGTAAATGATAATGGGGCTGATCATTTGTAAGTAGGGAAAGGCTTTATTGAGAAGCCTGATCTTGTACTAGTTATGAGTATTCAGAATGTTTGTAAATGGTGGTGTGGATTTGTGAAGGAGTAAACTGGGGCAGACCAGTGAAGCTGGTTATGAGACACTGTTTAGTTTCATATACAGTGGCCCAGCTGGCAGCACTTGAAGTTGTGAAATGATGCATCCTCAAAGAGAAATGAGCAGAGGTCTGCCTTGGGGACTTCATGGTGGTTAAAAAAATAATATTTTTAAGGAACTTAGAATGATCTCAGATGTTTGGGGACTTCCCCCCAGGGAAAACTACTAAATTGTTCTTTATGTATGTTGAAACTTCAAACTTGCTGTGCAGTCAGAATGTGAACAGAAATAACCACTGGGCAGGTGGTTTGCTGCAAATTTGGATTTTACCTTGTATGAAGTAATTTGATGGGTTTTAAAAGAAAAGGATAGTAATTTGATGAGTTTTAGAAGAGAAGGTTGAGTGTATTAGTACAAGAGCTTGCCAGCATTTGTTGTAGGGTGCTTGTTTTTTCTTGCAAAAACTTGGGCTTGAATTAGTCTCTTGAATTCTGAAAAGTCAGGCAGGGGCGACTTTATCAACATATAACAAGTACCTTTTTGATATTTACTTAACTTTTTAATTTTGCAGTTTATGATGAGAAAAAGAAACTTTTAACAGGACAGCTGAGAAAATACCCAGAGAAGTTAATTATCTACTGTAAAGACCTTAGAGTATTTAACTTCTGCCTGAGATACACAAAAGAAGAGGAAGTGAAAAGAGTAAGTATAGTAACTTAATTTGCTTTTCTATTTTTAACTTGGTGTTGGGTGTTTAGTTGTGAGGATGAGGGAAGGATGAAATTCACTCTGAAAGATCCCTGAAACTTGAAGAGTTTTTCTGATCACTTCCTGCAGAGAGAAAAAGTAGAAGACTGATTTCATTAAACATCATTATTCATAGCAGTTAAAAGATAGGTGCACTATCTCTTTAAAGAGAACTGGAACTTCAGAGTGCTACAGGAAGTTAACTCCAGCTCAGGCAAATTGTAAAGCTGTTCTATTTATGACATGTAATTTCATAATATTTTAGACTTCAATATAGTGTTACTTTCCTGATAACTTCAGTTTTTTGACAAGTTAGTAAGAACTCCAAGCTCAGAGTCTACTAAATTAAGTATGAGTAATTCTGGAGGCTGAACATATATAATACTTCTTAGGCAAAGTAGGTACAGTGTCTTGCAGACAACAGAGAAACCTTCCTAAAAGTCGGGTTTCAGCTGTTGGGGATAGAACCCATTGGTTTTATTTAAAACCTGGATAGAGGGGTTGCACTTTTTTTTACACTAATAGTCTTGGTGTGTGTTTAGCCATTGATTTTTGGTCTTTTCTAGATCGTCAGTGGTATAGTTCATCATAGCCAGACTCCTAAGCTGCTTAAACGTTTGTTTCTGTTCTCTTATGCATCAGCTGCTCCAAACAACACAGGTAAATGTTTTTCTATTTTTGATCTGTTTGTTGCATAGTTAGTTCATTAAGCACTCTGGGAGGCCTATTAGTTGTGTGTATGCTTGGCTTATGGCTCTCTCCTGCTGGCAGGTAGCCTCAAAAGATTAATTTTTGTTTTGTTGTACGTTGTTAGGCATGTTGCTAAAAACCTCTAAAATTGCCTGCTGTTGATTTCTGTGCCCTTCGGGAAGTTGCACAGAATTTCCAAGCAAGAGCAGCATCCCTGGATTGAAAACTTACTGTGACTAAAATGTACAAATGCTTTTCATGTGGTTCATCTAGAAAGTATTTTATCAATGTGGTTTTTCTGTAGTACTGCTGTGAACTAGACTTCCTGCTCTTAGTTCTGGAATTACTGCATTTGCAGTGGCATCTTATCAGAAAGTATTTGCCTTTTTGCTCTTATTTACAAGCACTATGCTTCTTCTAGGCAGTTGCAAAAAAAGCATAGGTTTGCAAGGCATCTGACTTCCTCTTATATCTGACTTATTGCATAATCTTCCCACTTGATAAAACTTGGCTGAATAATACAGTAAGCTGCAAAATTCAAGATAAAAAGTTGTCAGTGCACTTTATAGCGTTCCATAATTCAGACTTCAGCTGAAATAATAGTGCTGTTTTGAATTAGGAGCCTGAACCTTAGTGCACCAGCAACACCTGTTCTTTCACAGAGGGAAGTTTTGACATACGTGAGGTATCAAACACCGACCAAAATATGTCAAGGAATTCCATGATCATTGAGGTTAGAAAAAACCTCTAGAGGTCATCTAGTCATGTTCCTGTCCTCATGCTACTATTCAAAGTAGCGTTAACTGCAGCAAGCTTAGTCACGTCCAGTTGGGTTCTGAATATCTCTAACTACTTAGACTCCAAAGCTGTTCTGATCATTGTTTGACTCTCCTCCTAGTGAAAAATGTTACTGTTATCTATAAGAGGGATTTACTGTAGTTTAGCTTGTGCATAACTGCCTCCTGTCAAGTCACTGAGTCTAAATCGGTCTTCTGTATGCTCCTGCCTTGCTTCCACCCGCAGTGTTTATACACCCAGGGAGATTGGCCCCTGCGGGGCCCTCTTTTGTTCAGGCTGAGTGATCCCAGCTCTGCCTCTCCTCAGATCAGGTGCTTTGAGCCCTTTGATCATCACAGTGGGCCTTCAGTGGTCCTGGTCCAGGAAGGCTGTGCCCGTCTTGTCCTGGGGAGCTCAGCACTGGGCACAGCCCTCCAGCTGAGAGCAGTGGTGACTTCATTCAGCTGGTACACAATGGATTTTCTAATGCAGCCTGGGAACACATTGTCTGTTTGCTCCAAGGGCACATTGCTGGCTCAGGTAGTTCCTGCAGGCTTCACCTGTAACTGGTGTTCTGTTTCAGCTACAAACAATGGCAAGACTGCAAGCTTTTCCAGGCAGACACTGAGCGAATGTGAGAGAAGCCTACTCTTTAAAGCAACATTGGAATGCTGTCCCACAATTCTTTCATATTTTAATAGCTATTGTCAATAGTAAGTGGCTAGGTGTCATTCTTTAAAGATAAGCCAAGTAAGACTTTAGAAGTGGGGTTTTATGCCTCTTACAGTCTGATACCTCTAAAATCCTGTTTCCAAGAGCTCATCAATAATGTTCTGTTCCAAGCTGTAAATTTTTTATCTACCTTATCTTCTTACAGTGGAAAGTTTCAAGCTGCCATTGTATTTTCCATGGAAATTACAGTTGTTTGGTATTTCAGTGTTAGCTGGGGTTGTAAGATGTTAATTGTGACATGTGCTTAAAACAGCTGGCATTATGCCATAAACTATATGGTTATTATACAAGATTTGAGGCTAAATCAAGCTGCTGTCCTAACTATTGCTGAGGTGACTAAGTAGAATTACAGGGAAGGTTCTCAGTTGAAATTATTGAAACAGAATTGATATAATTAATTTTCTGTGCTTAATGGGTGCCTGAGATGTTCTATTCAATGCTAAACCATTCACCATAAAAGAATGAACCCTAAGTGAAATACATGATCTGAAATTTTTGTAGAAAGGTTTTTGGTATGATTGTTAATTCTGCATTTGAACTACAGTGTTCATACCAGTCAGCTGCATTAGTATAAAATGATACTTGCTGCACAGTATCCTGGATTTTGGGCTGGATGTGAGGATAGCCCTTGCTGTATGGAAGTTCCATAACAACTAATTAGTTTCTGCAGGAGAAACTGTTCCTGAGTGTACTAGTCCCAGCAGTATTTGACAGAACACTGCTGCTGTTAAAGATCAGGCAGAGGCAAGTGTGGTGTAAAAAGGCATGATATCTTTGACTTGAGGCTTTCTGTTCACAAGAGGTTCTGCTTGCTTACCTTAATGGCAACTAACAGGTTTACTTAGGAATGCTTTTGTGTTAAGAGTTCCTGATCGTCTGTAAAGTTAACATTATTGATTTCTAACAGATGGGAGAAACCAAACTGTGATGTTTGAGACACTTGAGGACTGGCGTGATGAGTTGGAGCGAACCAAAGGGAATGTGAAGTACAAAGCAGTGACCACCAATGAAGGCTACAGAGTCTCTGAAAAGTAAGCTTGCTCTTGTTAATAGTGAACTTTGGATTTGTGAAAATCAGCGCTGCGTTGATGCTGGGGATTATACAGTTGTTTAGGGCTTTTTTAGAACCTGGTTTCCATTTTTATTTATGGAATAGTTGGGTTTGTAATCTCTGGAGGTAATCCTGCGCAACACGTGCCTCAAGCAGGGTAAGGTCAACATTAGGTTCAGACTGCTCAGGACCTTAGTCAAATCAAGTTTTGAGTATGATTAGGAGTACAATAGAAAACACGTAGGTTTTGAACCTACACTTCTGTCAAACTCGCTAGGATGACCCTTTCTTGGTCCTGTACTTTTACTCTGGTAAAATTTCAAGTTACATGCACTGGAGATTTTCCACTGTTTTAGCTGGGACGAGGCTGGGTGGGGAAAAAGTAACTGGTTTAAAGTAAATCTGCAAAATGTGCTGGTGGAAGTTAAGTTTTGTTGCCTTTAGGAGAAGGTTAGCTAAGAGTTTAGCTGGGTAGCATTTACTGGTGAGTCCTTTAGTGTATACACAAGGCCTTCTGTTGTTTCATAGTCAAATCTTGAAAGGTTTCACATACCTAGGAAATTATTATTTCAAAGTCTTAACTATTTATTCTAGAACTCTGTCTTTGGGAGACCCAAAATGAGTTTTAAGTGCTTACCTTTGTTGCTTCTCTGGGCCTTGAACATAAATAGTGTTGGCTGATGCTGGAAATCTGTGATATATTAAATGACATTTTTGAATTACGATGTGAACTGCTTAACAGGCATGGAAACAGAACTAGTAATTTAATACTGCGAGGGTATCTTCTGACACAACAAAGCATGAGAGAACCAAGGTGGTATTAACAATCAGTCTTAGAGGTTACATTTAATTACACCTTTGCAAAGGCAGGGGAATGTTGCAATGAAAATAGTGAAGAGTTTAAGGTTGGGGAAAAAACCCTTATTCAGCTGAAAATCGAGGGACAGCTTTGTGGACAATATAATTATCTAATAGAAAAGATTACTGTAGCAGAGTGAATATATAATTAGAATTTGGGCTAGAACACTCACCATCATTAAAAGGAGCTTGGAAATGGTACTTCAGTTTTTGAGAACAAAAAACTCTTACTTGTTATTTTAGGCTGCCTTTGTATTTTGTTGTTCCCATATGCATTTCTGAAGAGAGTATCTTGAAGTATGAAGGCAGAGGCATTCCTGTAAGTATATGTGCAAGGCTGAGGGTAAGAATCCTACTGAGATGGCAGAATTTCAATTAGCATTTCAGATGTTATTGCATGTTGTTTCCAGAACTTGTTTTTAACAGCTTACATCTATACCTGGCCTTCTACAGAAAGGAAAGAGATGTTGGAAAGAGAAGTGCTTGATACATCCTGTGTTTCACTGAACAGTGTAATATGTAGCAAACATATATATAACATATACATAACAGCAAAATATGTATTTACTGTTTACAGTTCCTATTTAATAATGTCCTATAGTCCACATATACTGCTAGCCTGTCTGTCCATCAGCCTGTTTTTCACAATACTGTACTGAGTGGCATCTGGCTGGGGCTAGATGTAGGCCTTGAAATGCTATTTGGATATTGAGGTGAAGACTCTGAATATGAGGTGTAGCTGAACACCTCCAGTTACCTGGCTTGGGCTCTAGTAAGTGCTACGGCTGTGATGATACAGTGTTTTTATGAAGTCAAGTAGTGCAAGTGAAAAACTAGTTCTACCAGTCTAACAGAAAATGAAGTTAAATATACTGGTTTGCACCCTGTAGAGAACTAGCTTTGTCTTCCTGCCTTATAGTTTAAGAACCAGTAAGACAGAGAAGATGGAAACAAGGAGGAAATTAATCTCACTTGTAAGGTCTTACCTTAATTGCTGTACGTCCATTAAATTTGCCAAGGAAAACCATGTTTATTTCATGCTCTTAAATTAATTGGTCTGTGCAAAAGATAGTGCTGTACTGTCCTGCCTCAGGGTCAAGGTAGTTTGCTTCACTTTTTGTCAGAGAATCAGAGACCTATTACACCAGCTCTTACATAGAAACAGAAGTGCTTGGGTTTTTTTATTCCATCTTGTATTCACAGAATTGTAGAATAGTTTGGACCTTTAAACATCATCTAGTCTAATCCCGCTCTGGAGTGAATGGAATCACCTTCTCCTAGATCAGGTTGCATAGAACCCTGTCCAACCTGGCCTGGAATGTTTCTGGGGCACCTACCATGTTTCTGGGCAACCTGTTCATCCAGTGTTTCAGCACCCTCATTGTAAAAAATTTCTTCCTTATATGTAATTCTAAATCTACCCTCTTTTAGTTTCAGAACATTACGCCTTGTCCTATCACAGCAAGACCTATTAAAAAGTCTTCCCCATCTTTCTTGTAAGCCCCCTTTAAGTAGTGAAATGCCACAATAAGGTCTCCCCAAAGCCTTCTCCAGGCTGAGCAACCCCAACTCTTCAGCATGTCCTCACGGCAGAGGTGCTCCAGCCCTATGGCCAACTTTGTGTCTTTCCTCTGGACTCCTTCCAGCAGGTCCATGTCCCTCCTGTGCAGGGACCCCAGAGCTGGTGCAGTGCTCCAGGTGGGTCTCACCAGAGCAGAGCAGAGGGGCAGAATTCTCTCCCTTCCCTGCTGCCCACAGGGCTCTGGATGCAGCCCAGGACACGTTTGGCTCTCTGGGCTGTCAGTGCCATGGCCAGGGCATGTCCAGCCTCTCACCCACAGCACCCCAAGTCCTTCTGGGCAGGACTGCTCTGATCTGCTCATGCCCAGCCTGTGCTGATACTGGGGGTTGCCCTGATGCAGGTACAGCTCCAGCACATTGAACACAGGCCTTGTTGAACCTCATGAGATTCCCATGGGCCACTCCTTGAGCTTGTCCAGGTCCCTCTGGATGGCATCCTGTCCTTGAGGTGTGTCAAGCCACACTCAGCTTGGTGTTGTCTGGAAACTTGCTGAGAGTACACTTGATATCTCTGTCTGTGTCACTGATGAAGGTATTAAATAGTCCTGGTCCTAGTGCAGACTCCTGAGGGACACCACTCATCGCTGATCTCCATCTGGACATTGAGACATGGGCCACTACTCTCTGGATGTGACCATTCAACCAGTTCCTCAGCTCTGAACAGTCCATCCATCAAATCTGTATCTCCCCAATTTAGAGAGAAGGATGTTGTGGGTAACTATATCAAAGGCCTTACAGATGTCCAGATAGGTGACAACATCTGTTGCTGTCCACTGTTCAGTGGCCTTGTAGAATGCTTCTAATTATTTCCAAACTACTTGTGTGAAGCTAAGGTCAAGATAGCTGGACCATATTAAATTGGTTTGAGAAGGCAATGAAAGGACAGTATAGTAATTTTTTCGACCCTTGATGATAGTGAGGTTTCTGCATCCTTCAGAGGTGCACCTCTTTGTTACTGTAAATTGATAGCAGAACTTCAACTTCCTGATTCCATTTGTCTGGTATTCCTGATGAAAATGATTCTTACTCCCTGTTTCAAAGCAAGTTTACAGATCATCTCGAGAGCTTCAAGCAGTAGGTGTGAGTCAAGAAACTACATGCAAAGGGAAGTGAGAAGCTTTGAGGACTGATTTACTACCACGATTACCTGTGACTATGAAATCTGATCCACCTGTGGAGTGTTTAATATTTTATTTCATATGCCTAGATAACTCTTTATGCATAGGCCACATAGAAAAGCATGTCAGAGCATCTGTGGTGAGTTAGCTCAAGGCTGAGCTATAAGAAAAACCTACTATCTGCGTGGAGAAACTGAGGGAGAATATATATAAGTTACTTACATGTTCTGTCTCGCTGTGGCATATATTCTGACATAATTTGGCCGTAGACTTTCTGATCAATTTTTTTTTTAACCTGTGAGGGAAGTTGAGAAAATAACGTTTTGACATAATCTGTCGTTTTATGTTTCTCTGTGCCTATGTAAAAGCCTAACTTAAAAGTTGCAAGTGGTAACACGGTGCACTGAGGCATGTAATTTTGGTGGAGGTGTAGGAGTTTGCTTCTATTGATGGTGTTAAGTATACAAAAAATTAAATGAAGCAAAAGCACTGAGAAATTTTGAAATTGCTCAGTCATTTAAGTAAATACCTTGTATAGGACAATTTACTAACTTTTATCATCTGGTAAATGTCTTTCTGCAGATTTGGTGTTGGTCTTGCCATAACGGTGCTGCTCTTCTCAAAATGTCTGCATTTCCCAAAGAACAGGATGACAGCTCTTCACAAATGCAAAAAGCCTTCTTGGATGGGTCAGTAATAGCTATTCTGTCCACAACACTTTGCTTGGTATGGACCTTGCTTCTCTTTTTCCATATATGCTGTATCTTTTAAGCTTTCACCCATCACGAAACAAGTTCTATATCTGAGAGTAGCTTTCTGTAATGGAATGTGCTTAAGCCTTTGACCTAATGGCATTGGCCACTTGAGCAGGACTGGAACTTCACTGAAGGCTTTTTATGTGGAAATATATACAAATGCCTGAGGAATCTGTACACGCTGTGGTGTGTTATTTAGGTAAAGCAGCAGCAAAGCTTGTCAGGTTTAAATGCAGCTAAAGTATCATATTGTTAGCCAGTGGGCTTAATTGTTTTTGCAAGTAAGAGAAATCTAGACTCCAGCTCTAAATGTGGATTTGCACACTGAATTTTAAGACTCTGCCATCTTCTGAGAGCTAGGTTTGTGTTCTCAGCTTGAGATAAAGTGATCTAAAATGTCTTAGCAGTTTACTATTGCAGCTTTCAGATGAGAAGGCAGACAGCACTTTTTCAGATGGGTTAGTGAGCTGAATTAGTTCAGCAGTTTGAAAAATGCAAAGTTTAACTTAAGGGAAAAAGCAAAGCTGCCTGATGGTTATGGCAATGATTTTTTGCCCTTTGGTTTTGGCTTTTCTTCAACCTGTTGAGTGTCCTGGACAGAACTTCTCTCTCAGCTGCCACCTATTAAATCAGACTCGTATGTACCATCTGTACATTGAACATTGGCTCCTTGCTCTTCATAGCTGGAGAGCCTGTTAATCACACAAAAATAACAGAAAACAGCTTCATTGGGCTCTTAAAACTGCTTTTGTTTATAAAATTGATTATACTTGCATAGGAAAGGCTCATGGCCCTTCCTGCAGATTCACTAATGTTTCTACTCTAAAATGGGGAAGGTGATGTGACTTAGAACTGTCTTCAACGCTATTTCACGATGTGAAAGTAAGTAAAACTAGCAGTAAGCTGTAACAAGGTATTCTCTGATATTTTCATCCCTTCTGTGGGGCTGTTTGAACTTGATGCAGTATTGCTGGGTTTTTTTGCTGTGCAGTACTGGTGCTTAATCACTGGAGTCTGAAATATATCTACAAATTGGCCATCAGGGTGTGTTAAAGCGCCATTATAGTAATAGTCTGAACTCAAGTATAGAGCAGATGTTTACAATTAGCACCTTAACTTTTTGAAAAAGCTGTTCAGAGCCTGATCTTCCAGAACAAGTTCTTTACTGCTTCATTTGGAAGAAGTGTGGTATTTGGCCAGTGATTGCTTTCCCTCACTTCTCTGATCTGATGCATCTTCCGGCAGCTCTGGTAACCTGTGTTTGATGTGGCCCCCTGTAGTCTCACCTAAAGCAGGTTTCTGTGCTGCAGCCTACAGGAAACACAGCACTCTGTTCTGCCTGGAGAAGTGCTCACTAGGCCTCACTTCTGAAGTATGAGCTAGAGCAACTTTTCCCAGGTGTTGACAACAGGAGGCCAGTGTGACGGCAGGTGCAGTTATTAAGTCGATGTTCATCTGAGCTCTGGAACCTGAATGAGAGGGCATGTTCTGGGTCCAAATGAAAGCTTCATCTGTCCTGCTATTTTTTCCTCTCCTTCAAGGGAAAAAAAACTAGCAGATGTATGGGGAAGTGCAAGATACATTGTCTTGAGTCCACGTTGTTTCCTTTACTCATGTGTTTCATTAGAAGACCTGGCAGCTAGGTATCAGAATGTAATTTGGTTGACAAAAGTCAAGAGAAATTGTAAGCTTCTGCTGGGAAGTTTAGGTGTTTCTATCCATATCTTTTTTCTGAATTCATCTCTAGTAGTCCCCTAGTAAAGTGACTTTGGTATGTCTAGTGAAGAAAATACTAAAGAAGCAGTAGTAAAAATCAAGTGGTGCTTCTAATATTCATAACTGCACAAATAGGCACGAATGTAATTTTATTAGTGTAATGGTTAAAAGCATCAAATCTTGTTATAAGCCTGTAGGCAAGCTTCCAGACAGTACTTAAAAATGCATGGAGGCCACTAGCTTTCCAGAATGTCTGTCTTCTGGTATTACAGCTCTTTCATAAATCATGCCTATTAACTTTGTCTTCAGTGATAATAGTTGATGCATTATTTGACTTGTGAATCAGAAGGCTTTAATCTCTTGATGGTTTGATTTAGAATCTATAAGACAATTAGCAAACCTCCCTATGAGCTCCTGAAGATGGATGACTTGTCAAGCAGCCTGCCATCTCTGCAAGAGATCCAGACTGCATACACAAGATTTAAACAGCTGTTTTTGATAGGTAAGTCAGACTTTAAAGCAAAGCATAACAATGATGTGCTGTATCTCATGAGTGCAGTAATTTTCTTGATTGGTGTCTTAATTTTGAGGGTGGTTAAAAGCAGATATTAAAACACGTAATGCAGACTGTGCTTGTGTCTGGGATGTGAATGAAGGTTTGCAGTTCTTTGACTTAACCACCTCTTGCTAAGTTGTCACAGTATCTGAAAACTACTTTTGAAGGGAGTTGAGTCTTGAGTGTTAGCTGGAATACACTAGCTGGAGTGAAGCTTGTGGGGAAGATATTTCAGTCTTCTGTGGTCAGCCTTTTAGCCTTTGTGCTTTGTCAGGAGTGCAGTCTAAATGCTAATTCATTTTTGCTCTAGGTTTTGTTACACACTAATCACATCTCAAAACATATGAAGCTGCTTAAATTCTGTCCTTTAGAAAGCAGTAAATCAGGAGCCATGTGCAAGTATGCTCTAGGCTTTCAGACTTCTTTCTTATGAGACTTTTGAACTGTTTTGCTGTCGTGAAACACTTTGACCTCACCTCCTGAGGTGAAAAAAGCTCCACTCCACCTTTATTACTAGGTATTTGAATTTCACACTGAGGATTTTGTCTAGAATAAACTGTCGAATCCACAGTGAATCTTAAGAGCTAAAAATAATTACGTGTCTTTTTATGTGGTTTCTGATCACTCATCCTTTGTAGGAAAAAGGCCAAAACTTTTAACCTGTCTCAAAAATTTAACCTGTCTCAGAAAATACTGTGTATTTCGATGATGTAATTGTGTCATTGTCTCATATTCACACAAAAGGGAATGTGTTAACACTGCAATCCACTAAGTGTTTTTATCCTACAGATTTTTAAATAAGGTTTGTTAGTAGACTGTACCTCACTGAATATAGTGCTGTGCACTTGCAGTCTGAGAAAAATATTCAGGTCACCTTTTGCAGAAGTACTAAGATCTTACAAAAATCTCCTGCCTTACTACAATCTTACAAAGTCTGAATACATTAACCATTACTTTTGTCCTGTATGGGCCTAGTTAATATGATACAGGCAACTTGTCCTGGCCATGGCACTCACAGCCCAGAGAGCCAAACGTGTCCTGGGCTGCATCCAGAGCCCTGTGGGCAGCAGGGGAGGGAGGGAATTCTGCCCCTCTGCCCTGCTCTGGTGAGACCCACCTGGAGCACTGCATCAGCTCTGGGGTCCCTGCACAGGAGGGACATGGACCTACTGGAGTGAGTCCAGAGGAGGCCATGAAGGTGATCAGAGGGCTGGAGCACCTCTGCTGTGAGGAAAGGCTGAGAGAATTAGGATTGTTCAGCCTGGAGGAAAGAAGGCTTCAGGGAGACCTTATAGCACCTTCCAGTGCCTTAAGGGGCTACAGGAGAATGGGGGAGGAACTTCAGACAAGAATGAAATGCCAGGACAAGGGAGAATGGGCAGGTTTAGATCAGGTATTAGGAAAAAATTCTTTACTGTAAGGGTGGTGGGATTTGGTGAAAACTACGTCTAATGTGAACAGAATTTGAATATGCATTCTAATGCTTTTGTGGAGAACTGGTTTCTGGGCCAGGGTGAAAGAAATTGGGGAAAGGAACTTAAATGTGTAATGAGCGCGATGTGGGGCAGAGGCATGGAGGCAGAACAGCTACAGGAACAAAACACACATATGCCTGTGCATTTGAGGCACAGGTGAAAGATGCAGCAGACACAGAAGTGGATATGTGCTGAAATTAAACACTGGAAGTGTGTGGAGAGACTCTGGGAGGTGAGCAGTTACACAGAAACGTGGAACTCAAAGCTATTATGGAAAGGGTGGGGGAGGAGGGAAGTGTGCGTATCTGGTTTCTCACTAGTAGAACTATTGTAGGTCTTGGGCTTCAAGGTTTATCTTATGCAGGAAATGTAATCTGTTCTGGTTTTAATTGATTGTATCAGCTTGTGGGAGCTTTCCAGTGTCTGTTGACTGGCTTTGCTAGAAATAAAAGCAATGGAGACTTAAGTTGCATTTTAAAAAACCCACAAAATTTCTAATGAAATTCACAAGAGTTTAATGACTTTATGGTATTGAGCTTGGCCTCCCAGTTTATGTATTTTAGTGCCTTTTTTAGTTGCAGCAAAAACTGTTTAAAACATTTTTCGGGTAGTCTTACATTCCAAGCATTTTTGTAACCTACTTCTAAAATTCATTGATGTTTCTGGCTCTAATGGTAATGGTTTTCAAAATCCAGCCTCTTTATGTTAAGCTTTATGTAGATCATCATATCTGATTAAACTTTTTTTTTTTCCTTTTCCATTCTGTCAACAGACTTATTTACCTGGTTTGATTGCTATGTGACCTCCAACATACTTTTTCTAAAAGCCTATGGTGCTGTAAAATTCTACTGGTGTTTGTAGGACTACTTCACTTCCTTATTTAATTACACGAGGTCAGCTTTAATAGTCATTAGGATTTGTTGCCTCCTTATGACTGGTTGATTTATACCAGTTCGTAACTGAAGGGTAGTACAATGGATGGCTGTTAATTAATTAGCACTATGAATATGTGGACAGACTGATTTTTTGGTTTTTCCCTTTTTTTGCAGATAACAGCACAGACTTCTGGGCAACTGATGTGAAATGGTTTTCGTTACTGGAGAGCACAAACTGGCTAGAAATAATCAGGTTTGCTAGATCTTCAATTTTCTATGCTTCAAATTGTTGGTAAATGCATTTGTAGTGGGTTTTCTAGCTAGTTTTTTGAAATTGAATGACCTTCTTTACTGCCAGTAGGGAAAAAAAAAAGTTAAGACAGACTTGTGGCCCCATATACATATCTTATTACTGCCACTTATTCTGTTCCTAACAGTGCAGACTTGTGTTCACCTCCCACTTCAGAGGATGTGAGAAGTAGCAGCTCATTCCAATTACAACGCTTCCAGAAAACGTATCAGAAATACACATCCAGCAATTTTCCTCCTGCACTGTCACGTTCTTTCCAAACTCAAGAATTGTGTTTGTTTCTTGTGTGAAACCATTGTGTCTCTGACTGGCCTTGCCATTCTTTTTTGTACTCTCTACTTCTGTAATGTCCTGTAGGACAGGATGAACTGCAGTGTTCAAGATGTTAGCCCACCAAAGATTTATAAAATGACAGTTCTGTCCCCTTCTTGTGCTGATTGTCCCTCAAGTTCTTTTTTTCTTTTTTCAGCAGTCCACAGTAAGTGTTGGAATGGTGTTGGCTAACTGAAGGCTTGTTGTAGAGGAATATTGAGGAGTTTTGTTTTCAGTGTTACTTTGTGCTAGCTCTTTTGTCTGTCAGTTTATTCTGTAGTCAACTAATTACCATGGGGTGCTTCTACAGTCAGCTCCAGCCCCTTCTAGTCTTAATAACAATCAATAAAAATTGGCAGTCATTAACTCATTAATCCAGAATTTAAATGTGTGTGTTTATTGAAAGGTTCTAGTGAAGACCATCTGTTGAGAAATTTGTTGACATAACCAAGATCACAAGTAGTTTAAAGTAAAAGCCAGGCCATGTTCCTATCCTTAGGCTGTTTTGAGAGTACTTGATTCTCTACTACTTCCATACTTGAATCCAGTTGGTTCCTGGATCAGCCTGTTCTTCCCTCTTGCAGTTATTAGGAATGTCTTCTCACCTGCTCTGCGTGATAGAACAAAGAATCTGACAACTCCACACTTAAGGAATAAACTGTCAGCTTCTATTAGTGACCTAAGCAGTTGCAAGAATCCTAATTTGTGTGCAGGCTTTTGCTATAAATAACCAACTTGATGAAGATTCAGGTCTAGAAACCAACAGTGTTTCATGTGGTTTTGTGTGATCTGTAATTCCACTGTCTTCCTTGCGTAATAATGTTCTCTGAATAAATTCTGTCTGAGTGCTTACAAGAGCTGATTGCTCATCTTTCCCTCTGTCTCTTAAAACCAGATTTTGGAAGAAATGTAGTATGTAGTACATTACAACTTAAATGTGGTGATGTTGACTCTTCCCAGGACAAAGATCTGGTTCTTAACAATTTTAATACTTCAGTGTGTGATGGCTGCTGTTAATCCATAATAAAGTATTGTACCATAGCAACTGAAAATGCATGGTTAATGGCAAACCAAAATGCAAACTGAGCGTGAGTTTTATGTTTTAAAGGACTAGTCAAGTGTCAAGTATGATATTCTAACCCTGTCTAGATGGTTAGAAGACCCCCTTCTAGGGGAAACTAATATAAGAAACTTCACTTAACTTTTCCTGTACCACCACAGGAGGGTCTTGAAGAAAGCAATAGAAGTTGCTGAGTGTCTGGAAATACAGCATACAAATGTTCTCCTCATAGGTAAGTATTTAATGAGATTGTTCTATATATTAATTTTTTTAATTAATTTTTGCAGCTTGCATCTGTAAGTTTATAATTATGATAGAGATTTGCTAAAAGTCATACAGTAGTTAAATAAGACACCTGAATCTTTTACATGCCTGGAAATGCCTCCTGTAGCTAAAAAACCATGGTAAGCACAGGTCCAGACTAAGATGGGATATGAATGAGAAAGCTGCTGATAAATTGGCAGGAGAGTCATGCATAAAGAAGAGGTAATGTTCCTGTTTCCCAGTTTATTTAAGGTTTCATAGACCCTTTTCTGTATTTTAAGGGGAAGGGGAGCCATATTATGCAAAGGGCCAGTAACATGGAAACTTTGCAAAATAAGTTTTTTGTTTTCTAGATACACGCTGGATATTCTGTAGCCTCTGTATTAAAAATACGTGGAAGAATATGCTTGCTATAAACATGTTGGGCAGATTGTTTCCCTAGATTGAATAATCCCATGGAAAACCAAAGCTAATGTTAACCATTAAGTGTCTCTTGGATTGGTAATTCAGTTGGGTTTTTCCCACATACTGCCATTTGAGAAACCTAGCACAGAACAGAGGTGTTTTTGGAAGGCACCTTTTGGAGAGGTGAAGAGGCATGGAGGATAGGAAGGGCAAGGACAAGTAGCTGGGCTGAGGGGCAGGGTGTGCTTTGTGGGAGACCGAGGGGCACAGAAATGTTATAGCAGTAAAGGTTGGGGCTTGCAGGTTTTATTGTCAGAGGATTTTCGTAGTGCAAGTGTGAAAGTAACCTTATGTTTGAAATCGTGAATTAACTTCTCTCTGACTTACAAAAAATTTCTGTGCTGCTCTGATTCTGCAATACGATTTTGTTTATGTGAGCATGGCAATGCTTTCCTTTCTGACACAAAGCATTAGGAATGGCTCAGTAAAGAAATGGCTCTGTTCTCCTTTGTAGAAGAGACTGCTACTGATCTGTGCTGTGTAATCTCGAGTCTGGTTCAAGTGATGATGGATTCATACAGCAGAACAAAGTCAGGGTTTCAGAGCCTTATTCAGAAGGAGTGGGTGATTGGAGGACATAGCTTTTTGGATCGTTGTAACCACTTACACAAAAGTGAAAAAGAGGAGGTATGATTTTTTAAATTACTTTACTTACTTACTATTTACAAGATTACTCTGTTTAAGAAGGGATTTAGCTGTTAGCCCAATAGTTCCAGTTACTCTGAGGATATTTTGTTTGGTTTTATGGGTTGATATTTGTACAGTGTCACTATTTTTGCTGTTTAGAGGTCAGCAATGTCTTCATTATTAAAAAGAACAAATGTGAAATTTCCCGGTCTTGGAGTCTTTTGAAAGCCATGTATCTTGTGCCCTTGAAAACTATGTTAAATGTAGTAGTGTCTGTAGAAATACCTCAAGTTAATTGCTTATTACTCTAGATGTGACCATCTAGAGATCAACTTTATACTGTCTTGCTTTGGGCCTAGATTAGATTGCTATACAGAATGGAAATAATAGGTGTAAACTGACTAATTCTGATCAAGAATTGCTATAAACTAGTTTTGCTTTGCCAAGTTTAAAAGGCTGCATCGTGACAACTTTAAAATGCAGAGTAGAAAGTGCTCATCTCTTGTGTCAATAATTGGCCATGGGGAACTCAGGTTATACTTCTTCAGAGTTCAGCCAAATGTATGTGCAGCAGTTCTGTAGTTAATCAGGCTTCTTGCCTTAAGATTTATGTCTGGAGACACTAAATACTATAAAATAAATAGCATGCACGGTGGAACAATCTTAAATTTTTTTTTAAACTGATGCAGTGTTTTCTTTACTTAGGCTCCTGTTTTCCTCCTCCTGCTAAACTGTGTTTGGCAGCTGGTACAACAGTATCCTCCAGCATTTGAGTTCACAGAAACTTACTTAACTGTCTTGTCAGACAGCCTTTATGTGCCTATTTTTAGCACTTTCTTCTTCAACTCTCAACATCAAAGAGACACTAATACGGTAAGGGTTTGTTGTTTTGTGGATGCATTGTGTTGGAGAATGAATTTGACCAACAAACAAGGAACAGTCAAAAAAAAGCTAATTGCCAGCACCTTTTTCCATACTCCTTGAAGGTCCTTGAAGGGTGAGCGAGTGCAATTTTGGCTATAAGGCATCAAGTTCAGGACTTGGGAGTCTTATGACAGAAGGAATACATAATCAGTAATGTGTGGCTGTAGTTTCATGTCTAATGCTCTTCAGTGAAATTGGAGCTCCTTATCCTACAAGGAATTACCAAGCTGTCCTGCAGAATAAGTTGCCTATGAAATTCCTATATAGTATATTCTGTTGTATTCCAAACTCAGCATCTCCTGAATATTGATTTATATTTGGTTCATGTTCTTCTTTAGCTTAAGAAGCTGGGGGCAATGGGAGTGTCCTTTGTAAGGCTCTGCACAAAAACTAAAAGAAAAAGTGAAGGTCACTGTCTTTCATATAAATAAATTGTTGATCACGAAATCTAGACCAGTAGCACTGCATGACTGCAGCTAAATTTTGATATTTGGAATCCTAACATGCCCCCTGTGTGTGAAGAATCCAAGTGTCTCTCTTGCCCAAGTTTCAAAACCTCATTTTTTCTGAGAATATTTAACCTTATTTTTAACTGTGAAAGTTTAATTGCACTGTTGTTGTTCAGTTATTGAATACATAGAAAGCACGAGTGTTGTTGCAACTCTCTGGCCTTTTTTCTGAAAAGACAGTTTCTTAATATCACCTTGACTTGGTCAGAATTCCCTTCTAACGGTATTAAATGTGATCTGTTTGTTTTGGCAGAGTGGCGAAAGCCTCAAGACACAAAGTGGTCCTTTCAGATTCCTTACTGTGTGGGACTGGTCTGTGCAGTTTGACCCCAAGGCTCAGGCTTTTCTGAACAACCCTCTTTATGCAGAGAAACCAAAACCAGATAAAAGTCAACGGAAGACTTCTCGATTCAAGGTAAGATATGTGCTGCTTAACTATTTTTTTTAAATTCTAGAAATATTTTGCACATCTCTTTTTTGAAATGTACTCACAGTGGAAGTATTGGTGCAGACTTTTTTTAATTGACAAAATGCACCTATACCTCAGACCCACCTGGATCTCAAGAACCCCATTTGCATCCATCTCTGTTGTAAATAACTGGTTTGTAGTAACTATTCATAGCCATGGAGTTAGGGATTCTTTTTCTTTGTACTTCTGTGCAAGTATAGTGGTAAGTCATGAGACTCAACATTCACTTGAGTTGCACTGACATGTTTGAAGGGAGTTTATTTAGTTGTTCTGTGGAGTACCTAACTGAAATCCATAGCAGGTTTATAATTGCCTCCCCAATTTTGTCTGAGTGTAACTGGAGTGTTTAGGTGCACTTGGAGTGGGAGGAGGACAAACAACAGCAAAAACTGTCTGCGTAATGGAGAATTGTGAGTGGACCACCTCATTACTGGAAAGTCACACAAACTCAGGGATAAATGTTAGTTTGAAGTAGCCTCTTTCAATTGTAATTCATAGGTTAAATTCTGTCCTGTACAAAGCATTCTCAAGTGAGGCACTGCCAGTATGATCTACAGCATTAATCTCATACGAGGTGAGATGCAGTGAAGGACTGCTGGATAAAAACCTGTAAATCAAGTGCTCTTTGCTTAAACTAAACACAGACATTTGAAATACTTGAATGTAAGCAAAGGGTTTGGCTTTTTCAAAGAAAATTGCTTTATCAGTGTTGCTTTTGGTTAGTAGGAAGGTAGCTGGCAATACTAAGCCTAGTGTGAAGTATTTGATGTATTGAAAAATAACAGTGTAAACAGAGTCACTGCTTTGCTTTATATTTCAAGTGACTATTGCTTACAAGTGGTTTCTGAACACAACTTTGTTTTTCTTCCTCTTACAGCTGCTTTCTGAAGTCCCATTAATAATTTTTCTTTTCTTTCCTCTTAAAGCATCAACGGCAACTTTCATTGCCACTGACGCAGGCAAAGCCTTCCACGAAGAGAGGATTTTTCAGGGAGGAAACAGATCATTTAATTAAAAACATTCTGGGTAAGAGAATTGGCAAGTTCATAAATTCCTCAGATGAGCCTCCTAATAGCTTAAAGGAGTTTTATGATAGCTGGCACAGCAAACCTGTTGACTACCATGGTCTTCTGTTACCTCGCATCGATGGCCCCGAAATCAAAGTCTGGGCACAGCGTTACCTGCGGTGGATTCCTGAGGCCCAGCTTCACGGTGGTGGAACAATAGCTACAGCTGCCAAGATTTTGGACTTGATGGAGGAAGTGCAAAGCTTGCAGGTGAAAATGGATGAAGAACACAGTCAGGCTGTTTCTGGAGACGTACATTCTGTTCCCATGCTGAGAAATTCTGCCCGTTTGTCATCCTTGTTTCCATTTGCTTTACTTCAGAGACAGTCTGTCAAACCAGCTTTACCCACAAGCACCTGGAAAGACTTGGAAGATGAAGATGACTTGGTCAAGAGGGATGATGAATTTGTTGATCTAAGTGGGGATATGTTATAATGTGTATATAGATTACAGTATGGATTGTATGTGGCTAAGCACTGAGTTTTAAATGTTGTGCTGTATCTTCATATAAGGAACTCAAGCATCTGCAGCCTGTTTAATGGGGTTTTGGGATTAGAAAACCTTGATTGGAAAGAACTACTTGCCATAATTAACTGAGCATGTTTTGAACTTCCATTTCACTCTAACAATATTTATTGCAGAATCATATTTTTGTCATAGGTGTAATAAAAACGGGGGCTTGGTTGGAGTAACCCTGTGGCTACTGTTTAAAAAAAAAACAGCAAAAGAATACTTTCAGCTGTAAAGGTGGAATAATAAATGCATACAGCAAAAATGATGCTGTCTTAACAAAACATCTCTTTCCCCTTATGCTAAGAGTACTGGGAGTGGAGTACTGTGATTTGCATTCTTCCCCCTCCACTTAAAGTAGACAGTGGAAGATGCATCTAACTGCATTCACCAGTTGGCTTTTGACAGTTGAGGAATACACTTGTGGTCAGCAGGGGCTTTCTGTCTACTGTTGGACCAACAGAAGCCATGTGCTTGTCCCCTCCCCTTTGTCCATGTTGGTCTCTGTGGTGTCATGGTCACAGGTTGGCTGCTCTGAGCCTGTGCATGCACTTAGCTCAAGGGCCAGATGCAAGAGCTTTATGACACATTTCAGGTCTTAGTGTATGGCTGCTGTGCTACATGCCCTTGCTGCCTTGGAACATTAAGTTTGCTCTTAATTTTAAGAAATGAGATTCTAATTTGCCATGGAGTATTTTTTCTCCTTCTAAGTAGAGTGAGACTTTAATTTTAACTTTCCCCCATTGATGCCAGTTGCCTTTAAGGCTTTCTGTAGCTTGCACTGAGACTCTCCACATAGCAGGGAAGACTCCTTTCCTGTAATCCTGCAGTGAAGCAGGATTTGCAGTCTGTTGCCACTTGTCATGAATTGGTGGTACAGCTTATGAATGTGGTGTTTATACCATAGAACACTTGTGTCCTGTTGCTGGATGTTACAACAGTACCTCAGTGAAAAAAGCCATAAAGAAATGCCTGTTGACTTGGATCTACTGTGTGTAAGTTTATACAAAGTATTTTTACTGCAAATAATTAGCCTCAGTAAAGCTGAATATTATTTGACTGTCAGATCTGTTTTGAACCCTTAAATTCTGTAATACCCCAAGAACGGGTTCAAGTCATAAAATTATTCACTCTGAGAGGTTAGACATTGAATATTTTTACTGTTCTCATAGCAATTTAGAAATCCATGCTGGAAAACTTAGCTGGTGGATAAACTGTTGCTTAAATTTGATCAGCTCGGTGAAACTGGGGATATTAAACTTTTGTTACTGACTTATCACTTCATACTGAGTTGTATTAATGTATAGCAACAATTCATCAGCAGCCCTCTAAAAATAAATTCTCATAATTGGGAATGGGGGAGAGCTTGATGCAGCTATGCCAAGCTTTAGCTTCCCAGCTCTTAATTGCCTTAAAGTCTTAGTGCAAGGACAATACTTGAGTTTGTAGTGTTTTATTTAAAATTACACTAGTACTTATGCTTTCTTCTGTGATATGTATGATTTTTACAGCTAGCACTCACTAGAATGGGCTGTACAGCACATTTCCTTCAGACTTAGTTGTAATTCATGTGACTCATGTATGCAATAATACTTTGCATGCTGAATGAGCAGTGTATTATTACAGTGAAGAAACACTTGTCATTCTAAAGTCATTTGGGTTCAAGGGTGGGGTTTTTTAACGCTGCCATTCAAAAAGATATTAAAATGATTTTTCTATACTTTTGATCAAACTGTTGTAATATTTCAGTCATGAACATTACATATTTCTATTAAAGAGCAGATGTTGGACATCTTATTTGTACATAAGTTATCAGAAATATATATAGAAAAGGAGCATATATCTGGAATTGAACATGGGAACACTTCTAATGTAGAGTAAATACCATTGTTGCTGGTCTTCTGCACTGAAGGATTGGAAATACCCTTCATATTTTTATTCCAGGCTTTTATTTATACCTCCGAGTTTTAACACTGAATGCAAGCTAGCAGCTTTACAAGTTTGTATCTTCTTTTTTTCCCTTCTTTTTGTTAAATAATGTTACTTCTCTCTAACAGACTGAAGAATGTCAATAAAATATACTTTCACATACGTGTCCTAAAATGAGAATGTATGTTTAAGGTCCACTTTGCAAGTGTTGCACTAAATCACAGCAGACCTGACAATCTGCAGTGACAAGGCTTTTCTGGTTATATCCTGGTTTTTCCAGACCGTTTTGGGGAAGCTGTGCAGTTTTGATCTGGGTGTACTTCTGGAGAGGTGCCACCAGTGCAGGAGAGAGGAAAGTTCAGTGCAGTGGAGTAGGATGGCTGTGGGAAGTTAAAGGTGATCTAGAAATTATCTACAGAGTGTCTGTATTGGGGGGATGTTATTAAACACAGTTTATTTCTGTGTTAGCAATGTACTTCCCCTGTGTCCAGGGCAAAAGTTGTTCTTACACTGTTACACTAAGCAACTTCTTGAAATTGCTACGGGGGTGTTTCTCAACCCAAATCTGTTTGAGATGGACTGAGAGGGGGTCACAGTAAGCTTCGGAGTACAGATTTTAAAATTCCACTTTTTTCAAGACAAATTCCTAGCCCCTGGTCAAAGGCAGCACTAGTGCAAATCACACATTAAAAACTCATGAATGCTACAAGACTGTGCCAGCTTTGTTCTTGAAGCCCCACACAGCAATAGCTGTGGGTCACGTACTACAAGGTGTGCTTGTGCCTCACCCACACCTGCTAAAGCCCAGCGATTGTACTTTGACCACTTGGCTTTGATTTAAGACTGTATTCACTATTGAAAAGGCACAGCTATTGATGTGCAGCATAATGGAATGCAAACATGTACCTTATTAAGGTGCTTACAAACAGCTTGCCCTCCTATTCTTTTCGTGCAGCTAAAGCTTTTTCCATTTGTGCTCGAAGCATGGAAGCGTAACTTCTTCCAGAGGTAGCAGAATGCTTTCTGCTGAGGATTTCTTACAGTGGATTAATTTTGTCACAGCAGAGGTCACCTTCATTCTAAACTACTTGGAGACCTCATGCAGTATTTACGGCTGGGTGCTCCCTCACAAAGAGCTAGGTTTTGCATAAAACTCCATTTAAAAGCCATGTGAAGTACTTCGTTTTCTGGGACAGGAAGATTTGAGTAGTGAACTTACCTGAGTCTAAAAGGAGCTTTCTGTGTACAGAACTATGGATGCTCTTCCAGGGTGAACTGGGGAGGTAGGGGGAGTGGAAGGGGCAAAACCACTCTGAGAGTCTCGAGTCCCTTTTCTTTGTTTACAGTAAAGTCAACATGACAAATGCTTTTTGTCAGCCTTGGCAGGATGGCAGACCTTGGTGGGATAATAGCATTAACTTGAAGAGGAGTGGACACAGAAGATAAGGAGAGCTGATACTTGAGCTGGAGAAACAGTTCTGTGGGGAAGGCACCACCATGTTGAGTACAAAGGCAGCAGCAAAGGGTTGTTCAGCCTGTGTTAGAAGAATGTGGTAGAGATTTACACACAGTTCTGAGCCCCAGAGGACTCCCTCTGCTTGGGAGGCAAGTTTGGCTGGGCTCATGGCTTTAAACTTGCTACGGAGGCTGAGAAGAGGTTAGTAGAGGACTGCTGCTATCTTGGCAAGTGTTTGGATGGGCAGTGGGTGCTCAGTGCTGCCCTGGTTTGGCTGCTGTGGAGCTGTGTGGAACAGTAAATGCTGGTGCTTGATTGCAGCATGTCACTTTGCTTCCAGCAAGCATTTGGTTTCCCTGGTTTTTTTTCAGCAGCCCAGTAAAATGAAATAGGCACTTACCTGAATGTGATCCCTGGATGCGTAAAGCAGGCAGGTAATGCATACCTAGGAAATGCATTTGTAAATTTGCTTTGAGAACAGCAGATCTAGGAAGACTGATTTCCTGTGGCCTTCGCTTCTCTGGCCGTACCACTGATTTTTGTCCTTTCTTGTGGCATTTCCTGCCCTTGCTCATGCCAGAGCATTTCAGTCTCCATCCATCTCCTCCCTGTTTCTAAGTCATGTGCCATAACAGCAGTTTACAGGTTTGTCACTTCTGCTGACTTGCTGGACAAGTCAAACTCAGTTCCTGTTAGACCAAATAAATGCTCATGACTTGCCATGGCCAGGTCTCCAGACTGCTTGTTGGATTCTAGCAACTTCTGAAATAATTTTTTGTCAAATACGATCAAAATTATTTACTAGTTTTCAAAGCAAGTGGTTGGACAGAATATTGACTAAATGCCCTGTGTGGTTACTAAGGAAATCAGGGTAGGAGAATGCAACAAAAACCCCTGTACCTGCAGCTCAGGCATGATCCAAATCTGCAGCTCTCAGGCTAAAAGCAATGCTTCTCTCAGATAGGCATATCTGCTCATTTACAGTCAAATCAGGTATCCTAGTTTTCTCTTAATGCAACTTTTTTTTGTCTTGCATATTGTCTGGTTTTGGGTCCTGAAATAAAATCTTTGTTATACTGTAGGAGTCAAAATTCAGGCTATGGAACCACTAAATTTCCTGGAAACCAGCTGATATTTCTATGTGTTCTAAAAGGTCACTTACAAACCTTGTTGTTATTTTTATTCCTGTCTGAAGAACATTTCCAATTAAGAACAGCTAACACTGCTAGAATTAATGTACAGTTTTGCTAATAGAATGTAAATCTTTGAGTCTTCTTCTGACTTTTAAAAGTCAGCACTCCATGGGCTCATTTTGCAGTCAGTGGGACCCATTTCCTTTTGTTTTAGAGACATTATTTAAAGTATATTTACGCATTAATGTAATGATAGAGATGCTAATTTTATGCAGAGGGTGTAAGTGCTCATTGCTTCATGTTTTGGTGATGCAAGAAGATATTTCCACTTTCACTCTGACCCCAATTCATAAATCAAAACAGGATGTTCCTCACCACCCTCGAGTTCACCGTACATTTGAACCCAATCATTTTCTACAAGCCATTTTCTACAAGCCATATTTTCCAGTTTCCCATCCCAGACTTTTGACAGTGGATTCACTATTGGAAAATACTTCTTGCTTTTCTGATGGCTGTTCATTTAACTTTGAGAAAGACTGCTTTTACACCCGCCAGCTATACTTAGATTTTGCTGTTGCAGGAGGTGGTGGGAATATTTGAAAGCCAGACAAGGAGTACTACAGATGACTTAAACAGTTCTCAAAGTACAAGGTCTCTCACTTCCCTGCCAATATGGAGCTTGGCAGATCTGGAAGTTGTCCTGTAATAATTATTATTATTATTTACAGTGAATAAAACCCTCCTGCACAGCATTTTTTTGTGGATGAAAGTCGCATCAAAGAAAAAGCAGGGTGATAATCCCAAGATGTGCTTTCTAGTGCAGCATATCTCCTGTAGGTTCAGCGCTTTGCTGTGATGGTGGTGCCTACCCAAGCAACAGCAGAACGATGTTCTGTTCTCCCAGCAGGTTTGGCATTGGGTTATACCTGATGTGCAGCAAATGCAGACAGCTGCCAGAGGCAGTCCTGCTAAGCACTGCCCAGCAGTGCCCTCACAGCGTTGCTGCTTGCCAGCTGATTTTATGGAAACGGGTGTTTTGCTTTTAGGGATTAGCTTTCCATCAGATCAGCTGGTTGATCCAAATCACCATGTGGGGATGCAGGGGAGCATGATGACGAGAGGAGCAGATTGTTTGAGGATGCCTCTCTCAATTGGCAGCCTGTGTTGGAGCAGATGAGGTGAAAGGTGGAACCACAGGTGCAGAAAAAGTCACTCTCCAGCTGCTGTGCTGCTGAAAAAGAGATAAATCCTGGGAACTACGTTAGTGTGCAGCAAGCTGAAATGCTGTAAATAACACACACAGCCAGCTCCAGCTATTTAAACACTTCTGAGGGGAAACAAAATGATAGGGAAGAAAAAAACACAAACCAAACCAGCTGTGTTTTGAGGTTGCCCATAGAAGACTTACAGGATGGTTTAAAGTATAGTTGCATTGCATCCAACCTGTTTGCCACAGCAGGAAGGTAAGTAAGGTAAGCAAACCCAGTGAATTCAGTCTGTGGCCATCAAACATGCTCTGATGCTCCTCAGGCCTGTAGTTACTTAGGCTTTGCTTTGGCTGGGTCTGGACCTTTGCTTTGGCAGAGGTCTTAAATACCATCATGCTGCCTAGACTGTGAGCTAGCAGTGATTGAGGGCAGCTGCTGAAAAGAAAATACTGCATTCTGACTTGTAATCTAAAACCAGCCATTGCTTGGAAAGTGATTCTGGATTCCTGGTGCATTCCTGCTGTTCTCTTCAAAGCTTCAGCCACACATAGGTGAGCTGATTGGTTACTCCCCCACACTTCTTTAGCATATTTTACATATTGACTTCTCATTTGTATTTAGATTTAATGCCGGTGATCTGCTTTGTCCATAATTCACCCATTATCTCTCTTAGGTGTGGAATCTAGCGCTTTCTCTAATTTTCCATGAAAATTTATCTTCCTAATGTTGTTCTGAAAGCAATGGTCCTTTTTATGATTCAAATTGCAGCTGAAGAGCTGTCTGGCAGAAATGATGATAAAAAGGGCAAGTTAGTGAAATGAAATACAGTAATAGTAAAACTATTTCTCAATAGCTTGGTATTACGTAGAGGCTGCATGAATATGGCAAACCTCTGGAGTTCTGCAGGTAATAATGACTCCTAGAAACAGCTGAAATACAATTACCAGGGAGCCAGAATGATTTAGGCAGAAGGAAATGACTGAATATAAACTTTTTTTATAATCTTTGGATCTTATGAAAGTAGTAATAGCCCTCCTTGTGCTGGTTGCTGACATTAATGCTCTGTCTAGGCTGATGGACATCCTTCTCCTCCTTGAACATTTTTTCTCTCAATTATTAACATACAACTTGCTGCCTTCCAGCTGCAGCCTCACAAGGCAAATGTCTCCCCAGCTGCAACACACTGAGGGAAAAGTTGACTGACATCTTTGGATTTGTCGTAGGAGCACTGTAAATGGCTGTTGCCTGCCAAGAAATTCCTCTGGAAAAGGTATATTCAGTTAGTAAAATAACACCTGAGTGTGCCAAACTAGAAAAAGTTGAAAAAGGTAAACTTAATCATGGAACTGAAAAGGAACTCTGTACTACACCTGAAGTGAGGAAAGAAGGATTAACTCTTTCCATGGGCAGGTGGAGGAAAAGAAACACTGGCTGGCTGTGTCCCTGCAGCCCCTGAGGTCCACATGGGAGCTGAGCTCCACCTGCAGCCCATGCATAACCGCACCATGGAGCAGGTGGATGCCCAAAGGAGGCTGTGATCCGATGGGAAACGTCTGCTGGAGCAGGCTCCTGGCAGGACCTGTGGCCAGTGGACAGAGGACCCCACACTGGATCAGATTCCCTGGCAAGGCTTGTGACCCCACAAGGGGCCAAACCGGAGCAGCCTTCCTGAGATACTGTACCCCATGGAGGGCACCCAGGATGAAGCATTTCATGAAGAACTGCAGCCTCTGGGTAGGACTCATCTCAGAGAAGTCCTTGGGGAACTGTCTCACTGAAAGGAACCTCACGTTGGAGCAGTGGAAGAGCGTGGGGAGTTCTCCCCATGAGGAAGAAGGAGCAGCAGGGACAACACATGATGAATTCATTGCATCCTCCATTCCCTGTCCCCTTGTGCCACTGGGGGAGAGGAGGTAGGGAGACCATGAATGAAGCTGAGCCTGGGAAAAGCAGGGGGGGCATGAGAGAAGGCCTTTTTAAGATTCATTCTTATTTCTCACTATTCTGCTCTAATTTAATTGGCAGTAAGTTAAATTAACATCTGTGAGTGCAGTGTGTTTAGCCCCTGATGGTAGCTGGTGAGTGATCTCTCCCTGTCCTTATCCCAGGTCATGAGCCTTTCATTGTATGTTCTGCCCCTGCCCTTTGAGGAAGGGAGTGACAGAGTGGCCTTGGCAGCCAAAGCCTGCTGTCCAGCCAAAGCCAACACAACACAAACACTTAAACACTGCACCCCTTAACAGTATCTCTTTGACTGTGTGAGCTTTTTGAAAGCTTTTATAGAGGGATTTTCACTCCCTTTAGGTATGGCTGAGTTTTAAAGGTGTTGACAATGTATTTCATGTGTGTGTATTAGCTTTTGTTCAATTTCTTTAACTGTTGCTAACTCTGTAACAGTAGGGGCCACTCAGGCAGCCACACTTGCAGGACAGTCTTGTTTAGTGAGAATCACCCACTGATTCATATTTCCCAAACCTCCTGAATGTCTCCCTGGGCCTGCTAGGAGAAGGTACATGTTGCACTAACAACTGAGTTATCTCAGTGTGGCCATCACCAAATCCTCACTGCTGAGCTATGGCAGTCTAAGCAGTCTGTCTCATACTGGGGCAGGGAGTAGCTGTGTCACCACTCACAGGCCACTTTGTTGGGCCAATTACATCAGATTTTTGAGGTGTATTTGATGGCAGTGAGGAGCATGAAGTGGAGAAGTGGCAGAGGAGAAGCCTTGCAAAAGGGTGCTTGAGTCAGGTGCTGGCTCGAAGAGCTGTGTTAAAGAAGCTGTCTCCAGGTGTTTGATTTATCCTGAGCTCAAAGTAGCAGGGCTTCTCATATTTTTGTAAATAAACCAAACTGTATCAAAGATGCCTTATTCCTAACTGGAGTAACGTATTGGACACTGAGTTGGCCCACTGCCCAGATCAAGAAAGATCTCTTCCTGCAGGAGGGGAAACTGGCAGATGAAGCAGAATTAGGAATCTTGATATTTTTCATTTTTGTCAGCTGTGCTAAAGAGACATAGTAAAAATTCTACTTTGAAATAGTTTTATCTGCCTATGTATTTTCAAATTTCAGAGTTTTTTCTGTGCAACATTATCTTTCCAATAAAAACATGCAAAAAAGAAACCGGCAAAAATGTTATCTTCTTCTTTAAACAGTCTTGGCACTCCATATTCTATGCAATATTTCCTGATGTTAATGGCAAAATGCAGTCCCTGCTGCTGTCTGCTTGGAGCACACCTTCATAAAAATAATTTACTGAAGATTTTACTTCTGATGCAGTAGTACAGCTGAGAGCAACATGACCTTGGGAAGCATCAGAAATAGCTCCTGTCATAAAACAGGATGTTAGAAACACTTTGTATTAGCCTTGTGTTAATAATGATGAACAAACACATATTCAAACATGACATTCTTATCTGGAACTGATTCATAACCTTGGGGTCGTGCAGATGTTTTGGCTTTGGTCGTGTGATGCTTTCGTTGTGGCTGCAGGATGTTTGTGACTGATGGTGAAGTGCTGATGCTTTAAATTGCTAGGAAAAATTTTAGACGCAGACACACAGTATGGGATAGGGGTTTTACCTTCGTTTAATAGGATCTCAGATGCGCACTGACGAACAAGCTAGCTTCAAAGGTTAGCTAAAAAGCTCTAAAAGCTAAAAAGCTAAAAAAGCCTTAAAGAGCTCCTGACGATATCTCTCGTATACAATTTATAGACAGCTTAGATTAAAATACCTATCTAAAAGTCTCTAATAAGAAGTTTAACACATGAAGTAACTGCTCTCTTATTAAAATTGTCTTTTCCTTAAAAGATTGCTATTTAGTTTATAAAAAACATGTCTCAGTGGTGGGGGTTTTTTTTAAGGTTGTGCGTTATGCTTTTGAGATTGAGAGTTTGTTTTGTCTTCTCAAAGGATTTTGAGCAGGGTAAGGGGTACTAGGGTGATAGAATGCAGGGTTAAGATACAGGGAGTGAAAAGTGCAGGAACAGGGAAGGGTAAAAGGTTATATATAAAGGATATATATATAAAGAGAGTAGTATAAAAGTAAAATAAAAAATCCAAAAATTCATCAGGCATCAGTGCCAAGTTGGTTCTCCAGTTCCAGGCTGAGATTGCAGAGAAGGAAACAGAACCCATTCGATTTAAAGAAGAGGGAAAGCCTTAATCTTGGTTTTGGGATTGTTTGAGTTTTGGGCTGCTTTGCAGGGCTGTGTTTCAGAGTGGGACCATGCTTCCAGGATAAGGAGTGCTTTCCTTGCCTTGGCACAGTGCCTGGTCCTGCTCTGCTACTGCGAGCAGTAGATCACCTTGCTGGGTTTCAGCCACAGGTGTGCTTTCACCATTAAGACCACTAAATGCTTGTGTCTTCTGCTCATGCATTTGTTCTGCAGAAACACAAGATTTGTATTTTGCTGCTCCTTTACAATTTATAATTAGAGTAGTTTTAGTTTGGGGAGGGCGATCTTTAAAGAATTTTTTTGTTGGTCAGGGTTTTTTAAAATTTTCTTTCTGAAGGGCTTAACTGTGTAGTAAACAGCTGTTAATTAAAACCATTGTTTTATCCCTTGGCAAAGAGAATTAAGCTGATGCCTGAGTAAATATCAGGGAAAACACTTAGTGAGAAAAGGCCATACATACCGAAGTAGGACACCTTGATGCAGATGGCTGACTCATCAGTGTGACATATTCTGTGTTAAATATGGAAAGCTCAGATGTCATTTGCTGTACCTCAGCAAGAGCAGAAAGATATTTATTTTTATTTTTTTTCTTCCAAAGATGCCTTGTAAACCAGGCAGAGATCTTGATTTACTGTCAATGCAGGTGAAAACACTGATGCACTGTGCAGTTCTTCTCATTCCTCTGCTGCAGCCAAGGGCCCCCCTCACAGATACATCCCTGTTTTTTGGAGGTTCCTGGACCATGCCAGGGCCACCTTTTTAGGCTGCTGGATGTATTTTTATTACCAGTCACCAGCTGAGTTTCTCCACTAAGATTTTGTTTCTAACTTCCATCTTAATTTGCAACCAGCGATAATTAAGCTGCTAATCCTTTTCCATCTCTCCTCCCTGGGGAAGTCATTGGAGCCCTGAAGGTCTAATCCTGGCTTCACTGCCGTAGCTTATTGCTGTGAGCATCCCACTGTCCCCAGGAGCTGTGGGAGGCAGATTTTTGGGAGGCGGTGTTGTGTAGCCAGTTCTGCAGCTGCATGGGAAAGTGATCTGAGGGTCACCTGCCACACGCTGCTGCTGCTCGAAGCCTGAGGCTCTGCGGCAGACAGATATCATTGCTCTGGCTTGGAGTTGTAATGTAAGTGGATTCAGGAGGAAAGGAAAGCTTCTTCTGGCCAGATCAAAGCTTAAATTTGCAACAACTTAGTACCTTAAAAAAAAAAAAGATAATGCAGAAGTTGTGGCCCTCAACGAGATACCAGTTCATCAAACCAAACAAGTGATGCAAGCACTTTTTCACATGTTCTTTCTTTTTCCTCCCAGATACAGAAAAGAGTTTTGGGGAGCCATTCTCTTGACAAGTTTTTCAACACTGTTTTTGTGAGGCTGCCTGGCTGTTGCTCATTGCTGCTGCATGTCTGGGCATGCAGGAAAATGCACCAACCTGCCAGTTCACTCTGGAGCCAGTGAGGCTTTGGGACACAGAGTCCTTTTCCATACCAGCATCCCTAGGAAAAGAGTCATGTAACCTTTGCAGCTCTGCTGTGTATTTCTGGTGTTGTTTTAGCTCTTTTTGCCTTCGACAAAGAAGTTTCAAATACCCTATCTTCTTCCTCAATCTCATTTTCTCTTTTCTTTCAGGGAGAGAAAAAAATACACAGGTAGAAACATGAGCCTGCTATGGGCGTACAACACTGATGGTAAAATTACAATTTTTTCCAAGTTTTCTGACAATCCCTGATTACTAGTCAGGTTTCTGTTCAAATCCACTGTGATAGCTACAAACACTTGTTTTAAAACACAGAAGACACTCTAGCATCACCTCCCTCCATGTCTCACAGTTAAATGTTGTACATCTCAAGCCTGAGATGAGCTCAGACGGTTAGAGAATGGTGCTAATAATGCCAAGGTTGTGGGTTTGATGTCCATATGAGCCATTCACTTAATAATTCTTCCAGCACAGAATATTCTGTGACTCTGTGATCTTAGTTCTGTGAATGCAGTCCTATGTTTGGGGCTACATTAATACATAGCAGGAGTTTTTACACATTTATACCTCATTAATGAATCCTTAAATGCAGTCAGGACTTATGAAAATGTACTTATTCAGCTGGACAGCAACAAGTTTTTAAATAACTGGCTAACCTTAGCAACAATGTTGTGTTTAATGCTAAAATGCTCATCAATCTCTGTTATGTGGGTAATGTCCTAAACTGCCTTTGTCCGAACCATTCAAATTACTATGTCGATTTTAACTAATAATGTGGTCTGCAGCATAGATTTACTTTCAAAATTCTTTGCAGTTCCCATCTGAAGAGATTCCTGTTTGAATAGCTGCTGTTTTGCAGCAGATTTGTATATTTGCATAGATGGTAAAGTGCTTGCTAGTGAAATAGCTTTAAAAGCCATCCCAAAGAAACAATATAGCAATAATACCATTTTACAATACAGAAGATAGATGTTGTTTCACAGATATGATCCAGTGCAGAATTAACTCCCCAGAAAATCAATCCCTATTTGACTTGTTTTAGCCCTTTGGGGACCAGTTCACAGGATAATCCTCTCAAACTCTCTGCCTTGCAGTCAGCAGAGGCACCTGAATTACAGATCAGCACAGAAAGGCAGCAGAGCCAAGGAGAGATCTGAGGCTGAGTGGGGAGTCCCACTTCTGAACTTCCCCAGCTAAGAGCAAGTACATCCCCTCCAAAAAACATCTTCTGGAATTCTCTGCCATTGTCATAGGCAGCTGTGCATGGTAGTTCACAGCAAGATGGTGAGACAGAGTGCTCCCTAGGGCTTTACTTGGGTTTTATTCTTGCATGTTTTCAAAGCTAACTTTAGCAAACTAATTAGACATGCTTTCATCGTGGCTTGACGCTTGAATGAATCAGGGAGAAGGATAACCCAGTGATGTCCATATGTTCAATCTAGAAATGTTTCTCAGTGTTTTTTGTTCCCTGGCTAGAAGGTACTATGGAAGGTATTGACAACTGTGCCAGACTTAAAAACCCTTTGGCATTCCTGGTGATCACAACCTCCTGGCTGCCATCGGGAGTACAAACCATCCCGCACAAGCAGGGTGTGCCACCTCTGTCAGAAGCAGCACAGACAGTACAATGCACTTGGCTGATTTCTCAGGAACAAGACAACTTGAAAATGTAGCTTTATCTCCCTTCCAACAGTTTTTATAGAGGTCCAGAAACGGCTGCTGCCAAATACTTCTAGATTTTTCCTCTATTTCCCAGCTGCTCACACACCTTTTCCAAGTCATTGTGACTACTGGTTCCTGGAATCTGTACTTTTCTCCCTCACTGACCCCACAGCTCTGCCTCACATTTAGTTTCAAAATTACCACTCATTATTTGATTCTGTCTACATGGGTCTACAGTCATAACCAGGGGGTGTAAACCTACTAAAAGTATTCGACATTTATTCTACACACACTCTGAATGCACACAAGTACTCTCTATTTAGACAACATGAATGCTGCTCTAATCACTATTTATCTTGTAAATTACAACTCTATGGAAACGTTTTCTTTGCGCCATCTGGCTTGATGTATTTTTTAATCAGTTGATGAGTATTTATATACATTACAAGGAACAGATAGTAAAGCATTTGTTACATTAGGACATGAAGTAAAGATTTTTCAAAGCTTCATCTGTAAAAAATTCACTGCATTAAACATTTTAAACTTTGCCGAAATACCAAAGACAGTTTTGGTAAAGGTTTCATAGGACTCATTTTGCACAATGAACATCTGTCAAGAAAACTGCACATTTTTCCTAGGGATGCTGGTTGAACAGGACCCCTGTGTAGAAATGAAAAGACATCTCAATTACAAACAGCACTTTGACTGATAATTTTGTCCATATGATTTCAGTACTATAACTGTAATATTATAATAACCAGTACAGATCCTTGCCGCTGTAGAATTTCACTCAGATACAAGGAGGAAGATGCTATTACAATACAAAGATTTTGCTAGAAATCATTTGAACTCTCCTGGAGATAAGAAAATGAGACTATCTGGAAATACCTGAAATTAAAGAAATGCTTTTGAAATGAGCAAATGTGCACAGCACTTTAGCATGTCTGCCTTTGGTCTTCCTAAAATGCCAGTCACTCTTTCTCTAAAAATCCACAATTTATTGTATTTGTAGATACAAAATTTAAAACCAGCATGTGCTGGCTTTTAATTCAAAGTCCTTTGAAGATAAATTTTACTATTTAGTGGCTGCATCTGGTTTTATATAAGCTCAGTGTAAAACGCTGACACTCACACTGCTGAAAGTAGTAATTAAATGTACAAATTTTTGAGAAGCCTAGAGCATTGCCCTTGAATCACCCTAAGGGAGAAGCTTAAAAAGTGGCTATTGCAAAAGGTATGTTGGCAAATTTTGATTTTATAAACTGACAATTTAAGCTATGTCCAAACAGTTGGGCATTAAAAGCTGCCAAATGAGAGTTTGTTGCATGGATAGAAAGAGTCATATCAACAAGTGTTTTTCACTTAGAAAATTTGCTGTTAGTATTGAAAAACCCAGCTAGTCTGCACTGTCAAATGAAGCATTTACTTAGTAACCAAAACAACAGCATGAGTAAAACAGGTGCAGCTGAAACTGAGAGTATTACACGATCAGTGTGTACCAGACATGATTTCTATGGTTAGTTAATCATTGACTCTGGTTTCTTCCCACATACAGTATCACACACACAAGTCTGCTCACTCCTCTTGTCCCTTATCTCTGATCTCCTTCTTTCATCACTCTCTATGTTTCAGCATCTTGATTCTTCTTGGCAGTGAGAATCCTGTTCTTGGAGATAACACTGATAATACTGGACAGAACAAATCTCACAATAGTTTGTTTCCAGTTCTTTTCTGGCACTAATGTCTAGTCTAGCACTCAAAGAGCATGTCTGTAACCAGCATGGTTTTGAAGACTTTCTGGCCTTAAGGAATTCCTGTCACCATTTGGTCCTGATCCTTGGGTTTCCATACTTTGTACTCCAGCACAGTGCTCCCTCAGCAGTGATTCTGTGCCTAGATGTGAGACTGCTTTGTCAAATAGATCCCTGAAATGATACAGGGGAGCATGGCCCTTTTCTTGACTGTTGTTTTTAAGTCAGATCCTTACAGGGATTCAGGCCATGGCTCCTCTTGCTTTTAGTGGCCTCAGTGGGAGTGTCAAACTTTCACTGGGAGGGAATGGAAGACACAGGCAGGAATGCAAACAAGCTTGACTGGTGAAACTGCTGGATGGTGAAGCCATAACAGACCCAGCAGCCTTCTCCTGGAAAACAACTCATGTTTTCTTGCTCTCAGCTTCAAAACATGCACATCCTATTAATCTAATTGTCCTCCAGGAGAAAAATCTGCCCACCTATATCTTATGATGATGCTGTGACAGTAGCAGTAGGATTCACCCGTTGTATCTGAAGTTCCAGAGCCTGGCACCTGTGTCAGTCTGAGGTTTCTGCAACTTCTTGATTTTGCCAGACCTGTGTCATGCTCCTGATGTTCAAGTTGTGAAACGCTTGTAGTTAAGAGCTTGTGAGCTCCTACTTCAGGTATTAAATAGTTACTCTTTGCCAGACCCGCTGTCCCAACACACACTTGCAACCAGTTTGTGAGTCACTTTTCCTGCTGACATCACTGAGGTAATCCCTGCTCCCACGGGGAAGAAAATCACGGCAACTGCAACTAGCACAACAGAAAGTAAGACTCTCAGATTCATGCCTTTGCTCTTTTCTCTTTTATTTCAACCTTCCAGTTGGCTAGCAGCAATTAAAAAATCCTAGCTACTTCAGAAGACTACTGCATTCCGCCAGATATGGGCTCAAGGATAAACTAGCATGCATCATAAGGTCAATATTCTGCAGGATGAACAAAACTATTAACAGAGCACAGCCTGTGCTTTTGCATTATTACTTCTTAACAGAGTGTTTTGAAGATTTCAGGCCTCAGCTCTCTGGATACCACTGGCATTGAGACTGGGGAGGAAGGGGAGTCTGTACCCAGCAAGATGCCCAGTGACAACCCAAACAACATTAACCACACATTGCAGTGTCAGGGACTACAGCCTTCTGAACCCCTGATAAAGGCATGCAGTACTCAGAAATACTTTTCAAATACTGCCTAGCACTGTAAAATATATTGCATTTATGAAGGTAGTGACAAAGGATATCCTAGGTGGTATCTGAGTGGTACTCTCTGGCACACCAGCTCTCTGCTGTGTAGAAAGGATCAACACCTTTCTCCAACAAATTTACCCTTTCACCAACACAATGATGGGCTGAAACATGTTTGTTTGCTCTCCTTTCCATTCAGATTTTGGTTTTGTATATCAGTGTTGCAATGGGGTTAAAAAAAATTAATTGGCTCAAAATTTAATTATATGTGTTCTTCATAATTCACACTGAACATCTTAGTTTACGTTCATCAAATAATGAGTCAGAACTGAAATTAATAATGAAGAAATACATGTGTTTGAAATTACACTATTCAATTTGTGCAAACACCTGAGCCTCTAAGTAAAAAAAGTGACTGTTAAGTATAAAGGACTTCACTGTACACCTCATCCTAATGAACATTAAATTGATCAACAAAATTAAAAATTATTAACCTACAAGTGATCCTAATTTGTACACTTTTGTAACAAAATACAGAAAAGTGGGCAAATCAATAATATAATTAGCAACTAACTATTTTTAAGAACTAATTTTTATAAAACTGAAAACTTTAAATTCTTTGAGGCCCTTTCCCTTGACAAAAGGACTCAAAAAAACCAAATGAAAAAAATTAGGAGCTGATAATGAACATTCCATTGGTCAACCTTTAAAATGTAATCAGGACAAAACCCAAATGTACTTAAATGCCACACTAAACTAGTGGGAAAGTGAAAATAATTGTAACAGCCCAAACAGTGCATTCAATTGATAAAAATGGAGACAATAAAATTGCCTTAAGATAGGAATTATAGAAAATGTAAGTTGTGCTGGAATGTGAATTGAATGTAGGTACAAGGCAAATTATACCAATGATATTACTAAAGTGAAATGTAAGAATTGCTAACAGTCTTTTAAGAAAATGTATTCAACACATAGCTCCGCATTCTGGGGGAAAAGGTAAATATTATCAGTCAGGACAAAGATTAAATTCCTTCCAGTAATAGTACTTTAATTTTTCTTTTTTTTAACAGCAGCACTACAGCTAAGTAAATTGTATCAGTAAGCCAGGATAGCTTGCATACAGGTTTTTGAAAGAGCTTTTTGGAACCCCTTTTTCATCTCCAGTTATGATCCTCAATAAACCTTGGGAGATCCAAAGAACAGGAAGAAAGCTAACACAGTGACTACATTAAAAGGAGAAAAGGGAATGACCCTGGTTAATTACATGCCTGTCATCTAGACTGTAATCCTGAGAAAAATATCCAAGTTGCTCATAGAGGACAAAATTAATAAATGTTTGAGTTTAATTACAACTCAGAAATGACATTTCTAGGAAACAGATTGTGTAGTGCTATTGTGGTATCTCTCTTTTGAGCAAATCCTTATTTGACAAAAATAACAGTGATAGTATATCCTTCAGCTTTGGTTTGGCATTTGAGCTGGTGCAGTGGGACAGTTTAATTAACAAAAAAACAAGAAAGCTTAAAAAAAATCAAATGTCACACAGTAAGTGGACTGTGAATAATCAGCAGGCCTCAAAAATGGAAGAGGAACAATCAGCAAAAGCTTGTGTGAGAGATATAAATCCTCTGGGGATCAGGATTGTCCATCTGCCATTCTTTCTTATGCTGTACCAAATTGTCACCAAGTCACAATAGCAGGGGATGCAAGGACCGGGTATGTGGAAAACAATGAAAGCTAAAGTCACTTCCAGAGTGACTCAGAGCTCTTGGTAAACAGGGTCCAGTTAAAAAACCCCAACCTCTATACCAACAAACAATTCACTAAAATTAATCCTGTTTATTTACATACTTTATTTTTATATTAAATACCTATTCTTTTTTGTTTGTGTCTACATATCTCAATATGGTTAAATTCAATATTCTAACCATGGAGCAAAAAGTGTAGGCCATTCTTGCACCATGTGCACTTTTATTCTGCAATAAATTACACTGCCTGGAAAGTTACATGGGATTTAGCCTTGATAAGATTTTCTTTGAGTTTTTGATGTGCCATGTACAAAAAGCCTCAAGGTTTGAAAAGGTGCTCATTGATAGCAGAGCTGAAGGACTCCCTGAAATGAAAACTGTTGAGAGCTCACCTGAGCTCACGGGACAGGTACATGTATATAAGCAGAGAATTGAGGAATCACAGAATGGTTTGGGTTGGAAGAGACCTTAAAGACCATCTCATTCCAACCCGCTGCCGTGGACGGGGACACTGAATCACAGAATCAAATTAGGCTGGAAAAGATCTCTGAAATCTTCAAGTCCAACCTATGACAGAACACAATCGTTTCAACCAGACCATGACACTGAGTGCCACATCCAGTCTTTTTTCAGACACCTCCAGGGATGGTGACTCCACCACCTCCCCGGGCACTCCATTCCAATGTCTAATCAGCCCTTCTGTGAAGAAATGCTTCCTAATGTCCATCCTGAACCTTCTCCGGCACAGTTTGATGCTGTTCCCTGGGAGGAGAGGCCGATCCCCACCTGGCTACACCCTCCTGTCGGGCAGCCGTAGAGTGATCAGGTCTCCCCTGAGCCTTCTTTTCTCCAGGCTAAACACCCTCAGCCACTCCTCATCAGACTTGTGCACCAGACCCTTCCCCAGCTCCGTTGCCCTTCTCTGGATGCTCCAGCGCCTCAGTGTCTTGTGTGGGGCCCAGCACTGGGCGCGGAGCGCTGGCGGTGTGGCCTCACCAGCGCCGAGCACAGGGCCATGGTCACTGCCGTGCCCCCGGGGCCGCACACCTCCCACAGCCCGGGCTGCTCATCGCCACATCCCCCAGCCTCGAACGCTCTCCGTGTGGAGGGAAAGGGGCAGCAACCGGACACGGTTTTGTGGCTAAACTCTAATGGTCAGTCATTGGAACAGGCTGCCCAGGGACGTTCCGGAGTCACTGTCCCTGGGGGTCAAGAGGCGTCTGGATCCGGCGACGGGCGATGAGGTTTAGCGGTTACAGGGGCAGTTCGGTGCGGACGGTTGTACTGGTTTGTTTTGAGGGTCTCTTCCAACTTTAATGACTGTATGAAACCGAGCGGACTTGCGGCTGAGTAAGCGAGGCACTTTGGGAAGCACCCCCCATCGCCCGAGGGCAGCGCAATGCCCGCCCCGGGTCACGGCCGCGCTCCCTCAGCCGCGGGTCCCTTTCCGGCGCCGCCCCGCCCGGCGCTGCCACATCCTCCGCTGACATCAGCCCGCGCCGCCATATTGAGCCGCCGCCGCCGCCAGCGCGCTCGCCCCGGGACCGGCCCGCTCCCCATGACTGCCCCCGGCCGGGGCGCGTAGGGCGGAGCGGCTCCCAGCCCGGCCTGTCCCCTCCCCGAGCCGCCGCCGAGCCCCGTTCTCTCCCCGCCAGCCATGACTTCCCTCACCCAGCGCAACTCCGGGCTGGTGCAGCGCCGGACCGAGGCCTCCCGCAGCGCCGCCGCCGCCGATAAGGAGCGGGGCGCCGGCGGCGGCTCCGACGATGAAGGGCGCCGGGACGAGCCCGGCGACGACGACAAGGGCGATTCCAAGGAAACGCGGCTCACTCTCATGGAGGAGGTGCTGCTGCTGGGCCTCAAGGACCGTGAGGTGCGGCCGGGAGCGCTGGGCAGGGGCTGCTCGAACGGACAGCGGTTTGGGGGGCTGTGGGGAAGGGGAGGCTGGTGGGGGAATGGGATCAAGGGTGCTGCAAGGGGAGCGTGGCTGCGGGGAGAGCGGAGGGGAGACGTGATACGGCTCAACAGGCTCGGTGTTCTGGAGGAGGTGGGCAAGCGGTGAACGGGTTTTGGGGAAGGGGAACCCGGCAGAATTTGCAGCGCTGCCCTTTGGTTGCGGGGTTCGCATGGAGGCTCTCATATAAGTACGTGTGAGAGGGAATATAGAGAGCCTGGGGCAAGATGGGGACCTGGATGTGGGGGCCAGGGCTTCAGGCCAGCGTTGGACTTGAAGGCCTGGGTGAAACCGGCACGTTTATCTTCCTTCACCTTACCCATGGCTCCAGCGTGGGAGATCTCTCTACTCCTGTGGGTTTTGTCAGACAGAACTCTGATACAAGGTCTTCAGGTGCTCCAGGGTGCTGAGCAGTCTTTTTCTACTAAGACTTTGCAGAGTGATGCTTGTGAAAAATATCTTAAAACTGGGGAGGTACATGTATATATCAAAATATATCGATATATATTTTGAAATGGGTTATATATCAAAAATGCGCCTTGAGTAACGAGAACCACGTCAAAATGAAGAAGTGGCATTTTTATATAATTTTGTGGTTTTACGGATTTCATAACTTAATCGTTTGCCATGATACTGTGAATAAGTGATTGAGGAAGGTGTACTTCCACCAGTCTGTTGGATTTTTGTTTCGTTCGAAAGAGGCAGTCAATATGGAAAGCATACACTCTGCAGAATGTCAGTTCTGTTGGGGAAGTAGTTTATTTGATGTAGTGTATGATGAAGTGCAATACACCTTTTTTAGATATGAGATATAATATGGATTTGATTAAGCAACCTGCTTGTCCTTTTTTGTCAAGTAATCTTGCTCTTCTTTTTTTATATTTGTGTGCAAATAAATTTATTAACCCAGTTCATTGATTTGAGTGGAAGTCTCTTGAAACTGTGCCTGTTCAGGAGGATGAAATAATGGGGGAGGGAAGCTGGTAAGTTACATATTCTTTGATGGGGCATTGAATCTATAATAAGTTTACTGGTTGATAGTGAAAAAAGAGTGGTTTTCTTGGTTAACATTGGCTTTTTAAATACATATAACAGCACCAAACCTGACTGAGTTCAAGAAGCATTTGGGCAGTTCTCTTGGGCACATGGTGTGACTCTTAGGGATGGTGCTGTGCAGGGCCTGAAGTTGGACTCAGTGTCCTTGTGGGTCCCTTCCAACCCAGCTTAGTCTGTGACTATGTGATCTGTGTATATGCCAGCTACAACAGTATTTTATTTCTCTCTCATACTGTATGTTTTATGGCATATTCTTGTAGTCCCATTTCTTCAGGTGGAGCTTGCCATGGCATCCTGATAACCTGAGTAGATAGTGATCTCTGCTTCTACCTGTGAAATTGAAGGCGTGTGCATATGAGCATTTCTCTTTCTGCACACCTGAACAGCTGGGGGAAAGTAAGTTAGGAGTGGTAAGATAGATTCCGGACAGGATTGCCTCAGGAGGTTTTACCTTGAGGAAGATGGTGTTAACTGGGAGATCTTTCTGATCTTGTTTTTTAACCAGGATTGTACCCTAAATTTGCTGAGTCTATGGGCCTTATGCTGTAAAGATTTCATGGTAGGGAGCGTTGTGTCTGCCTAGGAGGACAGGCCTATGTGGCACAAGACTTCATGGTCTATCAAAAGGCTATAGTTAACATTGTGTCTAAAAGTGTAGCTTTGCAATGGTGTGCATCAGTTACAAATTGTCTGACTTTGTTAAGTGCTCCAGTGACATTCATTGCAAATAATCTAATATTCCTTTGTATAGAAAAAGGAACTGAATGGTTACAGTGGCATGGATATCCATAACTTGGGATTTTGCAGTGGAGACATCAGGCAAAAGGAATGATAATGTCATCTCTAGGGCAGGGGGCTTAAATTCAGGAGCTGTGGCATACCCTGTTTGTAAGCTTTGTTAGAAATGAAGCATTGGGATTTGGATTTGGTTTTGATCTGCTTGTGCCCCCACGTACAGGCTACACTGTTTAAACCATTTGTCATGTGCTTTCCTTCCAAAACTGGAAATAAAACTATAGGCTCATTTTACAAGGTGATTATTTTTTGTTCTCTGTTCTGAGGGTAAGTAAGCAGAACTAACTTACTTTACACACAACTAACTTACTTTACACACCTGGAAATGTTTTTTACAGAGTCTTTACTTTCAGTAGAACTGATCTACCATAATATTTGAGTGAGATTTCCTCAAGAGAGCAAACAGAAAAAAGCAGTATACGGTCTGTAAAGTGTAATTGTAAAACTATGCAAAGTCTAAGGGACAGTCAAAGACAGGTTTATGAGATACAAGCTCAATTGAAAGCCTGTAAATTTAAAGCTGATAACATCCTTCCTGTGTATTCCAACAGGATAAAGCAATTTAATGCTTATTTTAAAGTAAGAAAAAAATACAGAAAGTAGACTGGATTGGCCAAAGAACATAAATAAAAAAATATAAAAATGAGGACTTAGTTTTGGCCAAAGAACATTATTTCTCTAAAAATGTCTGCTTTCTCAGAAAAGTCTCTGATACATGCATTGATAACTTCGCTTTCACATTGTTAGGTAGTTTGGGGTTTTTTTTGCTAAGTTAAACACTAGTGAATATAGCTTGACTTCATGTAAATTGTATACAAAATACCTCACATGTATGGAGCTCCCTTTATAATTCCTAAGTGTAGATGGAAGAGTCTTTGCTATTAGGAAACAGTTTTTCAGGAAGATCCATTTAGTGACACCTTGATGAGTTCCGTGTTTCTAGGAGATTGTTAAGATATTCATGTGAATCCTGTTTTCAGCGTGGTGCACTGGTTGTAAACAACCACAGCAAGACTTTTGAGTTACCTGGTTGCTGCTGCAGTATGGGTTCAGTGATGAGAATTTCTGGCAGCTGTAAAGCAAACACACCACCCCTCCGTCCGATTCCTGATTTGTGAACACAGCTAATTGCATTTGAACATGCTTCTTGGATTTGGCCTTTTTGTTTTCTTAATGTTGTGTGCCCCACCAGTTTGGGCTGATTAAGTTGTACATAATGTATGTGTTCTGGTTGCTCTTTTCTACCAATGGTTCTTCTTCTGTCTGCATCTTCTGTGAACGTGTAATTATTTCTGTATTCTAAAGTCGAGAAAGGTTATAAGGGATATGTGCTGAAATGTGTGCATGCTTGCATAACATGACAGATGCAGTGTCCTTGGAGGAGCAGGTAATAAGCTGGAAGAAAATACATTACTAAAATTTTTCAGAGAAGCATCACAATACCTGCATGTATTTGGAAACCCTTTAGAAACATGTCTGGAAAAGGGAGCCAGCTTCATCCATTTAAAGCAGAGCAACAGGCAGTTGCTATAGGAATAAAAAGTACTTACTAAAGTAAACCACTGCTGTATTATGTTAAAAAAACAGTATTGTGAAAGGGTAGGTCAAAGCCATAGCAAAAGGGAGTTACGGTGTAGAAGTACCAAAGCATCTGAGATCATCACTCCCGAAAGAAGGGAGTGATAAATATTAGAAGTTAGATTATAACTTACTTAAAATGATAGCTTAGAGATGAGTACAGGGTAGCTTGTGCATTACAGGTCCTCCAGACATCTTGTAATTCAGTCCCACAAAAATTGAGAGATTGTGAGATGGCCCTGCTATGAATCTTGCTCCTCTGAATTTCATCCTTGTAGGGTTTCTTTTGATTGTGGATTTGTTGGGTTTTTAATTTTTTCCCCTCCTTTTTGAAATTTTCTCTTGGTATTTGTTCGGAATTTATTCAAGTATAGCAATGCACTCAGCTGCTTCTATCCTCTGTACAATTGCCACAGCTAAACAAATTGAAGCAGCTAGAGAGACCTGGCACCCACTAAGATAAAATATTTATTTGATCTGTAACTAATTCCATACTTGCTAAAACAATACTCATGTAAAGTATGCTGAAAAATATCTAGGTACTGCAACAGTAAATATTTATTGGGTTTTTTACCCTTTCTTAGCTGAATACTGAAATATCATTTGTAGCAGTGAAGCTTTTTGTCCAAATAGGTCACACGAAGCTCTCCAGTTTATGATATTTTTCATTGTATTGAAATAAGCTATTAGGGAGCTAGTGTGCCTGCTTCAGATGGGCTATTTTGTGTTGATCAGATTAGTACTAAAATGTAGTTTCTTTATTATTCTTACAAATATGAGTGTCTGAATTGGTTTCTGAATTTGGATTCTAATCCTAAGGATATTTGTATGAAAGGTGACATAAGAATTTTGAAAACATTCAAAATGTGGGCATTGTTTTTCCTGCTCTTTAAGATTTGACTTTTTGAAACTCATGCTATGATACAGAACTCTGAGGGGATTTGCCTATGTAAGAAATTACCAGGTTTTGAAGTCTTTCTATCCTTCTAGTATTTTTTTCCTCTCATTAAAAAAAGTTTCAGCAAGAGGCTGAATGTCAACATAGAAGCACTGAAGTTTTGCTGGAAAATTTCTGAGGCAAACAAGTGTAACTTGAAGAAGCGTCTGCTGGGAATTCGTTCGCATTGCAATTGAAGAGTGATGTATGAATGTGCTGAAACCTGGACAAAGACGTGCTTTTTCTCAAATGTTCAGGGCCTAATAACAACAAACTGTGTAATGTCTGTGGTGAAAAAGTCTTTCTTTCATAGTTGCCTACCTTTTTGGTCTTCTTTATTTTTTTATTTCATGTCTGTAGATAAATTACAGGTTAGGAGAAGGTAGGAGGTGTGGGAGGAGGAGTACCCTGATTCTGTTTTCTACAAGACACAGTAAAGTACTTCTTTATTGTGCTCCTGAGTAAATCCTGCTTTTGGGCTCTTTGGAGGATATGCTGATTTTGAGTCATTTGCATGCCGTTGGTGTGGTTATCCCTGCACTCACAGCATGGCTAATCTGTAATCTATATTAATTTTCTATGGATAACTTTGAATGTGGCATAGTCCCTTTTGTCATGGCAAGCTGTCTAGTCTAGGGCAAAGGCAAAAACATTGTCAGAGCATTTTTAGTAGTGCTTTCCTGTTTTTTGGAGTGCTGTTAAAGCTTTAGCTTGAGCACTCATAAAAATATGCTGTAACTCTTCTTCCTCTCCCAAAAGCAAGCTGCTTTTATAAAAAAAATTTCATGAAGCATATATAAGAAAGTTTTGTTTTTTACTGCTAGAAGGGAAATAATAATGAAACTGAAAATAATACTTCATATTAAAGAAATAGTGATATTTTTTCAGGTGTTCTTTGATCCTAATGTGGATAAAGTATTGCAGCATTTATTTCAATTAGTCAAGGTCCATGTAATGGGACTTCTTTACAAGGGTAAATTGACCAGACTAAGTGTTGCAGACAGTATATTTAAGAACTACTGTCTTAACAAATAATTACTACAGAACATAGTCACCTGTCTGTTGCATTACTGGGAAGAGGGGAAGCTAATGTGGAGTAAATATGTGGCTTAGTTTCCTCTGCATAGACAACATTCTGAGTCCATTTTCTCATAGCTTTTAGTCAAGGAAGAAAATGTACTACTTTTACCTTTTTTTTTTTTCTGGTTTGCAAACAGGTCTTAGATAATTTTCAGTAACTTGCTTTCTTTCAGAAATATTCATAAAATATTACTGCAGAATGATTTCACATATGTAAAAATTAAGAGATTACACATAAAATAGTTCTTGACTGCTTTCTTCCTCCAGGTGCACTGTATGTAAGCGTGGATGAGTAGGAGCACAGAGGTGTGTGGTACTATCACTAAGCTGTTAGTTTGAGCATGAACCGGCATTGTGCATGCCAAGTTTTTCCCACCTCCCCCGGTATAACCTGTACTAAACTACTACATTTCACCACTTTCTCCCCCTTTTTTCTGCCCTGTTTGTGATGGACCATTGAGATAATATGCCTTATAAGCTAGATCTTTATAATTGGAGAGGTGTTACATTCAAAGCTCTTTTTCATTTGTGCATGTTACAGGATTTTTTCATCACACTTGGAAATTAGTCTCTTGGGCTTTTTGCATCTCTTTCTCTTTTAAGCACTTGTAAGCTGCTTTTTGCTATATACTTTCTAGTCATCTGCCTTTATGCTCTTACTAGACAGCATTATGTGGTTGTATTATTTAGAATCTTTAGTTGCCAGGCTGTCTTTTGTACATGGGTTTTACAAGGAGGTTTGTATTCAGCTCGTCATTCGTGTACAGCGCAGCACATTGCACTTTCATTTTTTGAATTTCAATGGACACTTGAGTTTACCATGGCACTTGCACACTGGGCAGTCTCTGCCACGAGAGAAGCATTCTGTACATATAGTATTGTAATTTCAGTATTCTGTTTTCCGCAGTGCACAAGGACCAAGACAGGTATATGACATTCATTGTCTAGCTCGAGATAAATGCCAGGTGGATGTTCTGTCTGTACTGATCACTTAGGAAGGGCTGACTGCAAGTATTTCACCTGACCTGGATATTTAAATGGAACTCCTGCTTTAGCAGCTTCTGCAGATTATGACCAAGACTTCCAGTTTACAGTTAGTACATGTTAAATACTAAATGGAGGAACTTGTTCCTTTTCATCTGAAAACAATGCAATGGGTAGATTTTTTATTTAATCCCACAACACAGATGTTGGCATGGCATTACTATGAGATACTCTATTTCTTGAAAATTGTTTGCACCTGTGATGCCTGATGGGTTTTTGTATTTTTTATTTTACTTTTATACTCTGTTTATATATATATCCTTTATATATAACCTTTTACCCTTCCCCATTCCTGTACTTTTTACTCCCTGTGTCTTAACCCTACATGTCTATCACCCTAGTACCCCTTGCCCTGCTCAGAATCCTTTGGGGAAGACAAAACATCCCCACAATCTCAAAAGCATGACGCGCAACCTTGAACAGGGCCCCCATCACTGAGACATGTTTTTTGTAAACTAAGTAGCAATCTTTTGGGGGGAGACAATTTTAATAAGGGGGCGATTACTTCATTTGTTAGACTTCTTATTGGAAACTTTTAAATAGGTATTCTAATCTAGGCTGTCCATAAATTGTATACGGGGGATAACATCGGGGCTTTCTGGGGCTTGCTTGTTCGTCGGTGCGCATCTGGGATCCTATTAAACCAAGGTAAAACCCCTTTCCTATGCTGTGTGTCTGCGTCTAAAATTTTTTCTAGCAATTTAGGGCATCACCTGGACAAGTGAAACAAGTGAGAAACTAGAAGTTTGTTCTGAAAAGAACTGAAAGGAAGATAGGTGAGGTTTAGACAAAGAAGAGAGAAATCTCTTTCCCTTATGTACACTGTTTTTTGAAGAGCCAAAACATGACTCTAGAATTCCATCCCCGTTAATGACCAGATGCAGATTCTTCAAAATTAAGTATTGTAAAGCTCCCCAGTTTGAAATAATACAGTGCTTTACACAGTGTTTTTCATTGTGACTGCTGAAAAGGAAACGGTAGAAGAGAAGGTTAGGTGTTTTATTTGGAGGCAGATACACTGTATTTATTAGCCTAGAGGAAGGAATTATAGTTTCAATTAGTGTGGCCTATGTTAGCCTACTAACTGCTGCCTAGTTGGAGTCAGTGAGACCTTCACTTGTTACTTAGTCAGCCGGTAAGGAATGTGCTTTGTCTGTATTAGAAGGACATACCAGAGTTAGGTTTTTTCACTGTGTTTAGGGAAGTGTTCTGGACCTGTCTGGGGTAGAGTTAATTTTCGTCACAGCAGCCAGCATGGTGCCATGCTTTTTATTTTTGACCAAAACAATGTTGATAACAGAAAACAGTGGTGATAACATGCACCTTGTGTTTTCTGTTGCTGAGCAGTGTTTGCTCAGCATCAAGGCTGCCTCTGTTTCTTACTCTGCCCACCCTCTCAGTGGGCTGTGCAAGAGGGAGGAGGGACAGCCAGGACAGCAGACCCCAGCTGACCAGAGGGATACCCTGAGCTGTGCAATGCCATGGTCAGCCATAAAAAGAGAGTGAAGAGAGTGAGGTGTAGGTGGGCCTAGCTTGGGGACTGCTTGGGCATCAATCTGCTTGTGGGAGGTGGTGAGCAAGTGTTTGGCACCACATTCCTATTCTCTCCACTCATTCTGCCAAAGTGACTGAGGGAACAGTCTTAGGGACTGAGGGAACAGTCTTAGGGACTGTGGGACTTAGCTGCCACCCAGGTTCAGCCCAGCACTAGGAGACACTAAATTCTAATTAAACATTTCTTTCATGTAAATGTCAGATTTTTTGTTCAGTGACAATAATTGGTAGAGTAGAAATCAGTTTGTTGAAATCAAAGGTTGTTGAACAAACTAATTATGTATTAATTTTGCACCAATACAGAGAACAGAGATTGGACCCTGATGGAAGGTGGCTTTGCAAAAGTCATGTAAATATTTGAAGTAATTATCTGCTTGTGTATACACTTAATCACGATGAAAGTTGGGCTTCTAAGTTTGTCTTTTCACTTCTAAGAAAGCAGTCAGACTCTTAAATGTTGATTTAATCAGGGGTCTCATAAGGTATCAGCAGTGTGTGTGCTAGTTGCCTCCTTTTCAGCAAATTTAGGTTTCTTTATTATCTTAATTTTAATGAGAGGTGTAACGTGTGCCTGTGTACGTGCTTGAAAACTTGGGCAATAACATTGGGCTTTACTGCTTTCAGCACTTGACAGCAGTTGCTGTGTGGTATTTATTCCTAAATGCAGTGGCAGGTTAATCAAATACCTGACAAGTTTCTTGTCAATAATACTGTGCTTTGTAGAATATGTATGCATGCTTTCCTAAAGTACTTCTATGTTTGACTGTCAGAACATTTCAGAGATTTCCCCACTAGCTTATCTCTGTTTATAGCTATAGTACAATTTATGTTCCAGTGAAATGGCTAATGATTTCATTTGCATGAGAAGAGGAAATCAAGAGGGACTGGAGTCAAACATCAAAGTCCTCACCTTGTAGTATTCCAGTAATCAACACTCCTGCTCTCTGGCTTGCATTTTTATCTTTAACTGATATTAATTTTCGGAAGTTTTATAGGTTGGGATGTATATGTTAGGATTATATGTTCCTGCAAGCCTCTGGGTTGAGAAGGTAGTGGCTTACTTGAAAGGTCAGATTTGCAGGGAAGAGCTAGCCAGGTGTAGGTTGACATGTGAAGAGGAATCCAGTTTATTTAAGTGGCACCTGACTTGGAGTTTGAATATATTTCCTTTGACACGTGAGAAAACCCAGAGTATTCCTACAGCAGTGATTTCTAGAATATTCTGCTAGCATTTACAACTTTGGGGCATCTTGTTTTTTATCTTTTTAGTATTGTTATTAAGTTTCCTGATTATACCCACTTGGCAGGAACTGTTGACTCCCTAGAAGTCATAGAGACCCTGCAGAGAGACCCTGATGAATCAGAGGGCTGGGCATCACCAACTGCATCAACTTTAATGAGGGCAAGTACTGGGCTCTGCAGCTGGGATGGGGCACCCCTGGATGTAGAGGAAAATGAGATTCTGGAGATGCCTCAGGCATCCCTTCAGTGGTGGGATTGTTGGGGGTGTCCTGTGCAGGGCCAAGAGTTGGGTTTGATGATCCTTGCTTGCACCTGAGGTTATGAATACAGGATACCATAGGATATGATTCTATGATGTCTGAGGGATCACTGGTAAAAGGGGTGAATGTCTGCTAAAATGGTTTTGTCTTCAGAATGTCTTCAAAATGTCTTTTCCAACTATTTATTTCACTGGATCCAAAATTCCTTTGTTACCCATGTTAGACATACTTGAAAAATGAGTATTTAATAACTTTTGGTTATTAAATATATTGTTTGTTTATATAATATTTAGAAAATAGCCTTCTCTGAATGCATTCATGTCAAGTGAATCTGGGTCATGTCTTTAACCAAATGCTTTGAAACAGGTTGGTCTATAGAAGTGGTGAAGATCAATATATGATGGACAGTAGATGTGAAAACCATTTAGTTTAAGGAAAAGGGAGGGTTTGTCTTTGAGTTATTTGCTACTTATAATGAATTTTTTTGAATCGTGTTGCTGTCTAAACCAAAATTCAGTTTTGTGTTTCAGGATTGCTTGTTGTCTTGTAATCTAAGCGTGAGGTAAAAAACTGAATGTGTTCTCAGCTTAACCATCATTCTTGTGTTCCAGAATTGTGGAGGTTTTTTTGTCTCTCTTGTCTGATGAGTCCATTGAGGGGGGGCTTTATTGGAGAGTTATTCAAGCAAGACACCCTGACCATTTATTTTAAGTTTGGACTAAGATCACACAGTTCCTTGCCAAAAGAAATTGATTTGGGACTTGCCAGAGAATGCTGCCAGAGAAACTGACCTTGGTTTTATGTTTAAATTTGTCTGGCATTGTGCAGTACTGTAGTATTGTGGAGTATGAGATTTTCTTAGAGCTAATAAGTTGATAGCTATTAGAGTTAATAAACTGAACTACATATATTGAATGTACATTAGAAAGTAAGAGAATCTCTAGATCATTAAAGCACATGCATAATTTGACTATGTCAGCTTGTCTTGTTGAGACTTACTGTCATCTGCAGCTTCTATGCTGTGATTGCACTTACATTCAGGTTGATATAAATTACAATAACCCACATTGGAAAGAAGAGGACAGATCTTTTCAGTTCCCTGAAGATGGAAATGGATCAGTTCATAAAAGATACCTATGGTGAGAGCAGTCTACTTTTACCTTGAGGATTCAAGTAATTTTGGATATTCCAGCATGTCTTCAATGAATGTTGCAATAGTTTTTCTTTATTCTCATCTTCTGTAGTTGTTTTCTGTTGTTTGCATTTTTCCCACATTCTTGTAAAAATGTGTAGTTAGGCTGGCAAAAAGACTTTTAATTGGTTCTCATTAGACTTTAAGGTGCTTTTTATATTTAGTCCATCTATGGCTACCAGAGCTGAATCAGAGGTTCACAGAGTTCTGTATAAGGACCTAGTTGAGGTGGAACAAATGCTGGCTGCCTGCAGAAGAGGAGTTCTAGTATTGACCAGCATTTCTGTTTGTAATTGAGAACTTGGAATAGGTTGTGGATTTTTTAAAATTTTATGTTAATTTTCACAAGACCAGTTTGCCTACTATTATATTGTGAAGCTTCTTGCAACAGTGTGCTGGGGAAAAAAACAACTTCCTTTTTTTTTTTAAATGTGTACCTTATTTCTAAGGTATAATCTAAAAATAATGTGATTGACGTTTTTGACTGAAAAAGGTGTCAGATTTGTTGGACAAATACTTTATAAAATGTACTCAGAATTAAATTAACCATCTAAGGCATCAGTCTTCCTGACTCCTGCCCCATTCAAGAGATTCAAAAGTGTATTAGTTGTTCCTAGCAGAATGATGATGTTCCTAAATAAAATACTAATTTTTAAGAGTTTTTAATATCTGATGAATCTCTAGACTTACTGCTCAGTTTTATTTCCCAGTAACACAGTTGCTGACTTTGATTTGCCTGAGACTTCTGCTTATAGTTGTGTTCTCACAAAGAAGATTTACTTACCTGCAACAATATCAGACAATTTATCTTTCTGCTATCAGCAGTTCCAATCAGCAGTTTCACCTGCAGCTAGAAAGGATAGGAACAACAGAATCATGTACAGGTGTAAGAGGACAATACTCCATACTGTTCTTTGTCCTGTCCTGCTGTCAGCTGGTATCTCCATTTAATCCAAGAGGACATAGTGTTTCTGTTATAGAAGAATGCTGGTGATAGATGCATTTGGAATTCTTAACATTAGGCTTTTGGGTCAACAGAATGAATTTAAATTCTACGCTAAAACATTATTTATAATAAACCAAATATTTTTTGTATCATTTCTATATATGTTCTGCTTTTATTTTGTATTTTGCCTATTTGGATTTGAGAGCAGCTTTAAGGAGATATGTTGTAGAAGTTCTTTAGTTGATGTAAGTGCTTTCAAAAATTCAAAGTAATAGTAGTTGTAGAAGGACTACTTAAAGGAAACAGTTGTAGTTGTCTTTTTTGGGACTATGATAGCCCTATGCTTTTCAGTTTGCTAGTACTCTTCATTAAAATCAAAATACTTTTAGGCAGTGTTTGTTTCATGAGCAATAATAGCTGTGAAGCAGATTAAAGCTGTAAAGTTGCTTGTGACTGATACTTATATTGGCGATAGGGTGCAGGGGGAAGGAAGCAGACATCTCTGGCATGAAAACTGGCAGATTGAATCTAATAACTCTTCACCTGCTGCAGAGTGCCTGGACAGTGTCTTCTGTCCTTCCTGGCTGTCTTGCTGTCCTCACAAAACTACTACTTTAGGAAAGAACTCCTTGACTAAAAAGTGACAGTTCTGTCACAATTGTGATCAAGTCCGTTATGAAATACAACTTGCTACAGCCTGTATTTCAAGATAAATTTTCTCTGCTTGTCTTTTGCTGTAGGTTTCAAATGGGTGACAGATGATAATTTTATATTATTATATTCTCTCTGTGCTTTGTGTTGGCTAATAATAGGCTAGTAGGCGCCTCTGAAAGAACTTGCTGTTGCTTCAGAGAATCAGAAAGGGATGCTATTGCTGTCTTGTCTGATTTAAATAATATAACTTCCAATTTATGATCATCAGGGTAGTCATTGCTGAAGTCCAAAATGGGGAAATGAACGTAATGATGAATAGTGCATGATACCTTAAGCTTTATGCTTTTTGTGTTTTCTGAGCAGATTTTGGTCATGAATGGCCTCAGCACAGGTATTCCAATAATGTACTTTTATTCCTCCCGCCTCTCCACCCCCCCCAGTTCTTTGTCCAAGAGCCTAAGTTCTAGCTGTAACTATTCAGGTTATAAAAACTATTCGGGATTTGAATGCAGTTTGTCTGTTGAAGTGGGGGTTGTCACTGAGTGGGATGCTCTCACATTTTTCTGTCTCTCCCAACCACATTCCTTCCCTTTCGATGCTGTCTCTGAATTTTTTTCATGTGCAGGGTAAATCAGGTAAGGAAACTGGCCAATAGCTCTCAGAAAGTCCACATCTGGTTGACTACACAAATGCTGCTGCTGGCTCAGGAGAGAGAAGAGAAATGTGCTTCCATGGCATGAAGAAATACTTCAGCAACAGTTCAGGCTTTGGACTGCTTCCTTGGGTTTAGTCCTTGAATGGCTAAAAATGAAGATTTGGGGGAGGACATACCTGCTCCAGTTACATGCAAGGTTTTATGCAAGGTTAAAATGAGATGTGACATTGATTGGAAAAGTCAGTAAGACTGAAATGAGTCTGTCCAAGGTAAAAAATAGTGACTCCCAAGAGTTAATTGTACTGGGAAAGTAATTGAACACGGGTGTCATTTTGTCCTGTTTCTTTTCCTGCTGTTTTACCTCTGCTCTTTTTCTCTGCCACTTCTAGTACCTCTAAGAAAAGAAATCTGAATTTATGTATATATAGAACGTGGGTCTTTTCTCAGAATTAACTACAAACAGTGAGCATGTAGATACATTTTCCCTCCATGACGCTGCTGTGTAAATGCTAGGTGTAAGTAGACTCTAGCTAAATGTACTATTCAACATGAAAAGCAGCTCATATAAAATTTATACCAGCAGATGACTCGACTTACCTTGTCCAGTCCTACAGATGGCCTGAACTGACTTTGAAAAGTCTTTTTTCCAAGTTCCACATTCACTTTAGTTAGTCCATCTCAGACTGACATCTCTTGACAACTGTTTCCTCTTTTTCTCATCTGAATTCTCGTCTGAATGTTGTGTGTTTTATGTGTCTCCAAACTGTAGATTTATTATTCTGGCGTGTGTATTTGGCAAGGGCCTGTAATTGGGCCTGGAAATAATTGCCCTCAGTAACTTCCCCTGATGCCAGCAAGCACGGAATATTTTCCAGGATGTTTGTCATCTGTGATTTCTGAGAACATACCATAAAAGTAGTCTGCCACATATTGGAAAGAACAGATAGCAAGGAAGAAATATCTGTTTGGGAAAGCTCAGCATGTGTTCCTATGTAACCAAACCAAATTTTCATGCTGCTATCCCCAACTGTGTTTGAGTGCCATCTATGCAAAAGTAATAAAAGTAACAGCAAACTCCAGTGAGTTTGGCAAGTCTAATTTTTCTTGCCTTTCATCGTGTAGGTAGAGCTTGTTGCAGTGTTTTTTTTTTCTGAAGCACTATTCCAGTAGAGAACAGGTTATCTGTAAAATCCAAATTTACTGTTTGCTAATGTGAAAGCTTTCTTTAACCTGGATGGTGCCTCCTGGTTGAGAAACCCTGAAGTTAGGGATTTGATGTCTTCTAACAAGACTGTAAGATGTATCACCTTGGAGCAGGGACTTCTGAACTCCTCAGGAGCTGTACTTGTTCACTTCTGCTTTCTATTAGTTGGCCAGCTTCTCTTGTGATAGAGCTGCCACAGCTAGAAAGGGTTTAAACAACATTTTGTTTTTTCTGTACACAGAGTTTCAGAAATTGCATTATGTAGCAAATTTCAAGGTATTTTTGTTTGTGTCTTTCATAAAAGAAAAATTTGGAATTTCCCAAGAACGGGAATTTGGGGGTTTGGGCACCTGTAGTGATGTTTCTTCTTTAGAAGGTTCCCTTCAATTGTTTGATTTATTTTTTTACCATAGATGTTCTAGTTTTGTTTTCTAGTAGAGGATGCTAGGTGCAGGTCTAAGGAGTATTATTAAGCTTGAATGTAAAATGAAAAGGCTTTTAGTAAGAGAAGCATAGACTGGGCAGTGTTTTGTACATTATCCCAGAGAAACTTTTGTTGTGGTTCACTATAAATGTAAATTGAGTCTGAGTCGGGGCCAAAACTTTCACCTAACACTGACCTGTGATACTGAATATGAGGCTGTGTGGATCTGAGGATGGGCCTGATGGGCCTGTTGTGCTAAAATAAAGACTTCCTTTTTTTTGTGAGTAGATGGTTGTAACCCACAAGTTATCTTCACAGACTATTACATGACTTTATGATGCTTTTTAAAAAAGACACATGAAGCTGATTCCCATTTGCAGTGGCTCTGTGGTATGCAAAGTAATTTGCAATAGCTTGAGCCTCTTTGGACTAGAATGCACTGGTAGCTACTGTCTGTTCTGTTAACAGGTGCCCTTAGCCTCGTGAGTCAAACACATTTATTTATATTACCATGTGTATATTTTGAAGCCATAGGGTTGTAACTGCAGTAATTTTCCTTTCTCTTGAATGTGAGGTATTTTCATGGATTTTTTATTCTGCTCTGCACCTTTTTTGTTTGTGCCAGGTGTGAAGGAACTGCTGTTCACCTATTCTGAGTTAACTGAAGAAGTGAAGACAGAGAATGTATATTTCTGTTGTGGGAAGAGATTTTTAGCAACTCTGATGTATAAAACAAACTATTCCTGAGTAAAAGATTACCCGGTCTTTTGTGAGTCTTTTGTACCATATTTTATTAAGAAAGTTTTCTCTTTTTTTCCTTTTTTTTTTTTTTTTTAAACTTTGTAATCCATTAGGGATTACTTCTGCACCTGTATAAATGGCAAATGACATCTACAATTTTAATTGCATTTTTTGCACTGTTACTGCTGGTTAACTTTAAATTGCACTTAAGAAACAGAAAATGGTGATGTTTATTCAGGGAGTCTTTCTGTGTGGTTTGTTTTTAGTTTTGTTTGCTTGTTTCAAATAGAGCTAGTGTGACAGTGGCCTGGAAGCTGAGTAGTAGCAAGTGAGGTAACTGAGTCACTGCTATGTGAAGGTTGGCTGTTTTGTGGTTAACTGAAATTATTTTGAAGTATTTTCAGGTCTTGATGCAGCCTTAATTGTGTAGAAGTTGCTAATGTACTTGGCACCAAGTACCTTCAGGTGCATCTGATCAATCACATTAGTCTTCTCTGATTTTTTTACATAGTTATGAAATTGTAATGGTCAGCTACCGTGCCCTGTTGGGTCAGAGATAAGGTGCTAGCCATCTTTTTTGAAGAAAAAATTTGCAAACAATCTTTAGAATTTTGAAATCTCTTAAGTCACTTAATGGCTCTAAAGAGACAAAGTAGAAGCAGGAAGTGGAAGGTAAGGTAGTGTAGGTAATTGGTCTTTGTTATACAATGGACTATTTAATAGGTGGGAGTTTCAAGTGATTAATGAATAACAGAACAGAAATACCTGTGTGAGCTGGAAGTCAAGTAAAAGGCATGGGAATAGGAGAAACTGAATAAATGCCATAGGAGCTGGTGGGAAAGAAATGGCCTAATGAACATGGATTTTGAATAACTTATTTTTCAAGCAGAAAGAGTCTTAGTCTTAGCTCTGTGCTTTGCCATACCTGCGTGGAAAGTCTGAGCTTTCAAAGTTAATATAGTAACAAGTATTTGGTGTAAATTTATTCTTATTTCCCTTTGTGCTTGTCTAGCAAAACTAGTTTTTAGCTGAAAGTTTCTAGGTCAGGTCTGATGAAAAATGCTTTTGTGCTGTGTTTGTGTAAATAAACATGACAGTTGTAAACAGTCTTTTGATCTTTGAATCATTGTAGATTTAAAATTTTGTCTTGCAAGCTATTCATAGCTTAAAGTGCTATTCTAGTGTGATTGCTGTCAGATAAAAATAATCTCCTGCTTTGTAAGTCTTTCCCCCTGCTGCTTAGCAACTTTAATGAAATAAGTGTTTCTTTGAGTTAGGAAGTTTATAAAACTATACGACTTGCAGGAAGACAGATGAAAATACTTGGTGTTGTGTTTTGAGAAAACTAGTGGTGTTTAAGAGCATTAAATAGTGGAATGAGTCGCATTTTTAAATAGTGGTGTTTGATCTTCAGTCAAGGAAGTTTTTAGACTGCTAGGAATTCGGAATAACTGAACAGTGTTAAAAAACCCACATCCCTGTCTTGTAATGTGCTGTAATGAGCAGTGGCCAGGTCACAGTAAGGGAGGAGGTGGGCTCAGGATGACAATTGCCCGGTGTACATTGACTTCAAGCTGGTCTTAGTGTGGTTTACAGATCCATTGCTGTCTGTCAAACTTTGTTATTGATCTTGTTTTTTAAAGGATTTTAAAAAAACTTCGGTCTTCCTGTATAAACAATTGAATGGAAAAACAGAAAAGAAGTTGGCTACTGACTTCTAACATGTGAACTAGCTTTGTTTATCACCTTTTAGCCCTCGTTTCCTTTACAAATAGTGCATTACTTTATATTGCCATTCTACCTCTCCATGTGTTATTAATCTCCACCCCTTTGTTTCTCTTTTATGCTCTATGCCATTTAAGTAGGTGTCAAGAGGGTGTTTGGAGTGTCGAAGATAAGTGTCTCTCATTCAGTTCTAGTTACCCTAGGAAGTTTGAGTTAATTTTAAGGATGATTTAGTTAGACTGTTGGGTGCTAAACTGATATTCTGTGAAGATTCCTTTGATTGTCTGATAACTTTGTAGTAGGTGTCAACACCAACCAGTTCATCTACCTGAACAATCCGGGAAGATCAGTTTAATGAATTGAAAATAATCTCTTTCCTATCTGTTAATAGCTGTGTCATCTCTGTGTATGGAAATATAATGTTTCTTCTCTAGAGGATCACCTGTGAATTCTGAGCCTGGAGGGCAGAAAAAAAACAAGAGTATGGTGACACAGGATACATTCTCATTACTTCAATATCATCTAACCCACCAGAACATGCAGTCCCATTTATGAAGGATATAAACTTTTTGCGCTGTCTTTCAGGATCACTTGGTTAAAAACTGTTGGGTGGTTGTGTCTTCTCCATGCTTGGAGGTTTTTGAGACTTGCTTGAATAGAACCCTGAGCAACTTGACCTGACTTCATAACTCAAACTGCTTGCAGTAGGATGTTGAGCTAGAGACTCCTGTGGTCACTTTCGACCTGAATTATCTTATGAGCCTGTATTTCTCTGCAACCCTCCGCCTGTGGCCATCCATGTTAACTGCTGTAACCCGGGAGTTTACATCTGGTAATTGCTGCTGGGAGTGGTGTAGTTAATGTCACTTCACTGAAAAATAGTAATTTTAAAAATGTATTCAGCTTTCTTTACTAAAAAAGGGGGAAAGCATCAACACTTTAATTGTTTGCATAACAATACTAAACTTTCTGTGAATGTAAAGAAGGGTAAATTTATCATGCATATGAGTTTGTGCTGTAGATTTTTAGTTTGCGTATGTGTTGTCTTATTTCAAAAATTACTATGTAAAGAGACATATGATTGGAAACAGAACGTGGGAGTCATATCTCTTCCCACTCAAGCAAATACTGCACCTTATCGTGTGTGTTATTTGGCAAAGAAACGTCTGGTGCCAACCAAAATCTTAACTACAGAATGGCATTATAAGAGTAGCTGATACTTGCAAAGTGTCAACTCTAGAGTAGAAGGCTGATTAGATAATTTCTCAAATGCCTTTCCAAATTTATATTTATGGTGTTTTAAATCAATATACGGGACATATTTCAATAATTACCTTTGAGATGGAGGGCTTTTGCAGACTTTTCAGGAGTACTGGTCATCTGTATAATACAGCTCTTGAAAACATCTAAGTGCAAAACTGAAGCAAGTATTCTCATATTCCTGGAAATCTGTACTTTATGGCATCAGTTAGATATTGGTGTGTAAATTTAGTGGAATTAGGATATGTGCATCTTGTATATTTATACACTGGCAGCTTGTGTCTGCAGAAAGAATAAAATTGACTTGCTCTTGATTTAAGCTAGTCTTGGTTATTGGTTAAGACAAATTTATGAAAAGCAGAGCTCTCATCCCATCATCCCCTCTTTCCCCCTGCCTTGTCTTGTGTACAGCACCTTTCTCTCACATATCCCATAGTCAGTATTATCAGAAGTGCTTCACTAGAGGAATCTGTAAAGGTCTTTATGAATCATATCAAACATTTCTGCAGACGTTTCTTGAAAGACAGAACATTTCTCAATGATTTTGTTTTGTCTTAGATACTCAAATATTAAAAAATATGCAAGAACATTGTTGGCTTCTACATAGGTAAAAGAGAATTCTTTTTGTAATATTTTTTTTGGTCATCACTGTTGAACAATGGAGTACAAAAGTCAATACTTTTATTTCTAGATATTGATGAGTAAATGTATTGGGTCAAGTGCTCTGTTCTGTCATTTAAGCAGACAGCTATCAGTGCAGAAATACAGATTAATCACGGTAGGCATAGTGTGCTTCATAGAAAAAATGTGGTTTGCAGTTTTGCCGTTTGTGTAAGAGCTAGATGCTTCAACCTGTAAAAATACATATTTTCAAAGGATTTAAATGAAAATAGTAGTTGTTCCACATATTTCTTTGAAAGCCTTTGTCTTTTGGTTTACTATGTTCAAGCCTAAAGAATCTGTTCCATGATTTATGCTGATTAGCACGTTTGTATTTTCCAGTATACTCCATGATTAACTTAATGTCCATTTTCAGGTTATTATTGCTTTATCGGTGCCATGTCGTTTATGGCAATTGAGAAACACGTAAAACCATGTTTCTCAGTCACTCCTAAGACTGTGTGATGTCAGTAGTGCCATATGCTTGGTGTCTTTAAAATGTAGTAAGTTTGTTTTGACTATGTATGAAACTACACTTTATACCTCACAGTTCCTGGTATCACCCTCTTTCATTCTGTATCTTTTTTTCTGAGGATTCCCAGTTCTTCAAAACGCAGCGACTGAGTGTCAAAACTAAGAGGGGATGAGACTGTTTCTCTTTCATGTTTTCAGGGCAGGAATGGTAGTGACTAGTGATGCCACTTCAAAAGTATGAAAGCAGGAGAACTGCTTAGAGAACACAGCAAGACACTTTTCAGTTTGCTTTCAGGTGGAGATGGAGATATCTTACTGCCTTTCATTCTTCACAGGGTTACACATCGTTCTGGAACGATTGCATCTCCTCGGGATTGCGTGGCTGCATGTTGATCGAATTGGCGTTGCGGGGGCGTCTCCAGCTGGAGGCTTGTGGAATGAGGCGCAAAAGTCTGCTAACAAGAAAGGCAAGTGCAGGAAAGCGATCACGTTTACTTATCATGCTCCATACAATGCAGGAGCTATAAATTACAACTGGTTCCAAGGAAAAGACTGTTTTTTTTGTTTTTTTCTTTCTTTACATGAGGATGATGATGCTGAGTAATGACCTAAGGTGCATGTGTAAACTTAAAGTGTTTCAGTGGTGAGATGAAGTGCCTTGGAACATCTTTGGTACTTGTTCTGTGCCCACATTTGTTCTCTGGATGTGTTACTGGTGCTGTTGGGAGCCTTACACCAACCATGGGCAGTGGCTCTGGCCAGGGTGCAGTGGCAGCAGTTACTGCCCGTGGCACCAGCTGAAATCTGCTGAAGGAACTGGTTTTGCAGTGCTGGTGGGATGTGGGCTGAGGCTGAAGGGAGTGGATAACTGACAGCCTGTCAGATATGTCCTGCAAGCCACTGGTTTACTTCAAGTGTACACAGTGCTGCAGTTTGAGCTTGCAGTGCATGGGAAGGAAACCGTCCGTGTACTTGGGGCCCCTGAGAACACAAAACCGTATCTAGTTTAAGCATGAGCCTGGAGAGTTAAATCAGTTGTGCTCTCTGACCTTCAAGATGGCCACATTTCTACCGTTTTTTATATAAGTAGGCTGAAGATTTGGGGCCTTTATTTTTCACTTTTACCACTGTAAAACTGTACCACATTTCTACAAAATGTGCAAAGTCACGCTCTTGGAAGAATTTTTACTTCATCAGCATTAGAGGATACTTGTAAAATAAGCTTATTGAAAACCTGGTCAAATGTTGTCTGTCCACCAGAAATAACTTCTCTTATGGCACATTTCCCTGTCAATATTATCTTTTGCTAAATTTTAAGGAAAACGTGTAAATTCCCCAACCTTCTCCCAGCTTCCTTCACTCCAGAAAAATTGAACCTCTGTTCTGACAAACAGCCTCTACTTCTTTTAGCCTCATTTAAGCATATTCAGCATTGATTAGTTCGCACATTTTTTTTTCCTCCAGAGCTTTTGGCTTCTTAGGCATTCAGTAATGTTCTTCTTAGGCATTCAGTCAGGAGTTATTTTCATTCTGTGAAAACCTTGTCAGCTCTATCTACTTGAAATATTAACCATGAGGTTGCTGGGTTTTTTAGGAAAATGGAAAAATAACCTGTATGTATATTCATGAAAGAATACAAGCAAAATTATAAGTCTGGGTTATGTTTGGTTTTTGTTTGTTCGTGGCTGGGTGTTTTTTGTTACATTTTATCATGTGGTTTTGGGATTGGGCAGATGTGTTTGTTTAAGGTGATCTAAAATCTATGCAATTTAGAGGTTTTCTTCCTTCTGCTGTTGTAAGGCATTTGAGATCCTTTTTTGTTTAGAGGCAGGCGTGTTCCATAAAAATAGGCATTAATTTAAAATTTAAATGAAGGTTGTTCTCTGCTTAAGTACGTCCCTGCAAATAAAATCCCTAACTGTACCACCTCCATACATTTAGAAATCATTCTTGTGAATGAGTGTCATGGTTTGACACTAGCCAAACGCTTGGCACCCCCGACAGCCACTCACTCGCTCTCTCCCCTGCCACAGCTGGGCAGAGGAGAGAAATAAATTTAATGAAGAGGACATGAGTTGAGATAAGGATGGGGTGAAAACATTCCAAGGGCAAAACAGGTTCAGCTAAGAGGTACAAAGTGAATTTATGACTGATGAAGTCAGAGGAGGATAATGAGAAGTAAAACAAGCCCTAAAACGACCCTTGTTTCTCCCACCCCTCCCTCCTTCCCACCGACAGTGCAGGGAGACAGGCGTTGGGGGTTTTGGTCAGTTTGTCACCTGAGATTTTCTTGTGCCACTCAGGGAGAGGAGTCCTTCCCCTGCTGCACCATGGGGTCCTTTCCCACAGGAGACAGTTCTCCATGAGCTTCTCCAGCTTGGGTCCATCTCATGAGCAACATTTCTCCTGAAACTGCTGCAACATGAGTCCCCCTGTGGGCAGACAGTCCTCCCAAAATTGCTGTGGTGTGGGTCACTCATCCACAGGGTGCAGGAAGGACAGGCTGCTCCGGCTTGGAATCAGGGGTCTCTTCTCTCCGCTGGGTCTCCCGCTGGATCACAGCCTTCTCCAGGCATCCACCTGTTCCTGTGTGGGCAGCTCCCCCACAGGCTGAGGGGATCTCTGCATCCCCCATGGCCCCCCATGGGCTGCAGGGTTACAGCTGCTCCACCATGGTCTTCACCACAGCCTGCAGAGGAAATTCAGCTTCAGCACCTGGAGCACCTCCTCCCCCACCTTCTCCCCTGACCTTTGTGTCTCCGTGTTGTTTCCCTCACGTGTTCTCACCTCCTCTCCTTTCTCTGGCTAGGAAAAAAGATACCCTCTGTCCCTCTTGGTTTCGGTTTTCTTCTTAAATGTGTTATCACAGAGGTGTAACCAACATCCCTAGTTGGCCCAGTCTTGGCCAGTGGCATGTCCATCTTCAGAGCCATCAGAGATTGGCTCTGCTGGACATGGTGGAAGCTTCTGGCAGCTTCTCACCAAAGCCACTTCTGTGGCCCCCATGCTACCCAAAACCAGGCTGTGCAAAACCAACACAATGATTCATGTTGTTTTGTACCTTACTTAAAGCTTTCTCTTAACACCAGGTTTCAGTCTTGTTTCTGTGTTGGCCAGATTTAAGTGTCTCTGTTCTGCCAAGTGTCCTCCTTGTCCTGCTTCTGCAGACTTTGTTCTCCTTGCCCTTAGGCTTGGCTGTGAAATAAATACTGTGCCTAATAAGTGGAAAGAGCTGTCTAATAGTGCATCCAAGATTGTGATTCACTGGCTGAAAACTAATTTACTTTGACCAGTTTAGTTTTTACTTGAACCACTGTCTTGATCTTGTCATCAGGAGGGGCACAAGTGATAAGGTGAGGACAAGCAGAGGGTAGAACTAGTTTTTTGGGCAGTTGCACAGATTTTTATAACTAGCTGACTGGTTATAAATAATACAATTAACTTAAAAAAGTGGTAGCTACAATGATCTCCACTTAAATCCTTGAATCAGGTTGATCTCTGCTGGTAATATTTTGCAGCTTTTAAGACAGAACTTCAGAATGGATCAAGATGCATTAAATCCATGATTGAATGCTGTAAAGAGCCAAATGAGACTGAGGAAAGAGTAGACCAGGACTTGATGGACCTTAGTGAAACTTTGTAAGTGGGTATGATGTGTTACACATTGCAACATCCTTGGAAATTTGGCTTAAGAGTTTGTTGCATCATTTTGGAGTTCTGTCTACTGGGATCAAAATTAGAAACAAATAAATGAATGTTGAGGTTTGCAAGTGGTTATTGAGAGTAGAAGATTGGACCATACATTGCCTTACAGGCTAAGAGAGTAAACCAAATTGATGGAGCTATTAAAAGCAAAAGGAATCCCAACAAATCCTTGGCAGATTTATTTCAGTATTTTATTGCTAACAATTCTGAGCAATTCATGCATGAGTGAATTTTTGTATTAAAACTAGAAAATTAAGTTTAAAAATCAGCTCAAGAAGTGCTTAATCTTCAGCTTTGCTTAATTGCAAAGCTGAATTGTGAAAAATGTAAATTAAATACTCTCTATAATTGAAATTTCCTTAGAAGATAAGCACTAGGCAGATCTACTACCTGATCAATCGCTGAAAAATTGGAATAAATAAATTCTTTTTGCAGTCAAGCTAAGGATCAGCATCTCCGAAGAACCAGGATCTTCACTCCCTTTTATACCTTAGTCCTTCTGTTAAAGAGAGGAAGAAAGTCCCCCTTGTGAATGCTTATTCTTCCGTGGTGATTCATTTCCCAGTCGGAAGAGAGGTAGCCAAGAAGCATTCATCACTAAGTTCACCAAGATAAGAGCAGATCTGTGAAGATTCAGAGGTGGCTGGGCTTCTGCTGTTGCCTGTTTCCATGTCCTGGGAAGGGGAGCAGCAGAGAAATATTATGGAAGTGTGAGCCAACACGCACTTATTTGAGGGAGAAGATATCTTGAGGGAAAGAACAGTGCTGTGGGTATTCAGTGTAGCAGAGAAGTGGAAAAACAGCGCAGTATTCCTGGCTGTAGAGAAGTAAACTTGGGAACAAAATCACTGTGCAGTGTGGCTTTCACGAGAGCTTGTGGATCCTGACTGAGTTAAATCGAGGCCTCTGTGCTCCTTACAGCTCTTTCCTCTAAATGCCTGTGCATTTAGGCAGGCACTGTTGTGGTGTGCTATATTCATGCTGAATTCTTAAACTTCTTTGCAGTGGTAAGAAAAAAAGTATTTTAACCACAAATAGTCAAGGAAAGCTATTTTCTAAAGTTAAAAAACATCTTTACTTATATCCTACCCTTAAAAGCATTTGTGTTCTCTTCAGTGAGGTTTGCTTTGTTTGTTTGTTTCTAATAATAAATCAGGTTAAAAAGATGAATTCCCATCTTACATCTGTCATGCTGAAGTGTGATGTTGAGTACCAACTGCAAGATACCAACTGCAGCAGGTTGGAGTGATCAGTGTAACTGAGGTTACTGTAAAACCAAACACGGGGCACTTGAAAGAAACTGAAGTACGGCTGGAGTATTAGTTTTGAAAAGAAGGGAAGATGAGTAAGTTGGGTGTGTTTGGGCTAATTATTGAAGGAATATCTGAAAGGTGACTGTTAATAGCTGCAATCTAACATCTTAAAATCGCATCTGGAAGGATACTCCTGTGTAATGAAAGAACAGACACTTAGAAAAATTCAGGATCTTGATACAAACCTGAAAGATGTGCAACATAATTATATGTGGTTAATAATTGTTTTGCGTGAAAGCTTGTAAATCAGAAAGATGAATAGGTATTGTTGTGTGTTTAGTTTCAAATAGAGATCATTGGGATTAAAGTGCAGATATCCAAAGTCTGTGTTGGAGTGATGTTCCCAAAATGGAGACCTGGGCAGTATTTCAAGAGACCATCTAATCTTGATGGAGTAACAGATAGTGGAGTTTCTCTGGGTCCTTTCTAATACATGTTTAGTCTTAAAATTCTCTATTGAAGGTGGTTCAGGAGCTCCCTGGATGTTTAGTTTGGCTGTTGAAGTCTCCCAGACTAAGGTGGTATTTTCCTATTTCCCAAAGTAGGCACCCTACACTACTGGTTGTTACCCCTTTTAAAAAAAATCTCACTGTTTATCTAAATATCTATTTATCTAAATATACTTTGTTGTTTTTCTTGTGACATTATGGACTGGTTCATTCTTGCTGATTTTTATTGAAAATCTTAGTTTCTGTGCTTTGTGTAGACCATATAAATTGGAAATACAATTCCAGGTGTAACCTGTTAGGTACTCACAAAGATCTCCTGAGCAATTTTAATTTAATCTCACAGATTTTGTACACTTTTGCACACCAGCTGGGGATCGTCTTTTGAAGTTGGCTTACCATTGGGTTGAAGCTGTCAACATTGCAGCTCATTTCAGCTCATTGCAGCTCATTTCAATGTCATCAACAGACCCTATGGAAAAGCATTGCACTCTGTTGTTTGTAGTACGGATTATTAGAACTATGGAAGAGAAATAAACTTGGGATATATTTCAGTAGGACATTTCCAGGACACCTTTCTGACTACCCTGAAGTGTTAGGAAAAATAAGAGCTTTCACTTCCTGGTGTTCATATTCACATAAATATATAGATATATGGAATTGTGTTGGTGTATTCATTTTTCTGTCAATTGCCTGTGACCTTTTACCTGATGCTTATAAAGTGCTAACTTGTAAAACTATGTAAATTTTCAGGTATAATAATAACAATAATAACTACTATTATTATTAACAACTGTAGTAATTCTTGTATAAATAAAGATATTATTCAAACATTCTGTCTTGAATTAGTTTAATCTGTAAGTTTTCATGTGGTGCTCTTGATTTTTTATCCAGAAAAAAAAGTTGTATTTGTACATGGTTCCTGTAGCCACTTTTACTGGTAAACAAGGAGTTACTCAAATCCTCAAATTTTGTTATGTTACTCTGAATAATTTTTTTTGTTGTGCTTTCCTGAGTGAATAACTCAAATTATTTTAGAAGTTATTAAATAACAGACTTCAATGGTATTGCATTTATTGTTGCATGTTAAGGGATTTATTAGTACATATGTATTTTCCCCTAATACATGTGGTTTAACTATTATTAAGTGAAGCAGTGTTACCCAGCAGTGTGTTCTTCAGAGCTGTAAAACTTGCAGATGTTGTCATGAACCTGTCTTTATCCTTTTTATCCTATTTTTATCATTAATACATTGAAAACAACTTTAGGTTTTATACCTTTTCAGTTTTTAATTGTTTTTTGTTATTTTCCTGCAACCTAGTTGTTTAACTCCATATTTGGAATGAATTGACTTGAAGGAGTAAAATTGAGTGTATTCAGAGGCCAATTTAGTGCAGTGTACTTTGTTTTGGGAAGGTAGCAAAGGACCTGGCAAGTTTTGGTTTTTTTAATAACAAAGGTTTGGGTTTTTTAAAGTTGCATATTCTTAAAAGGGATTTCCTTATTTTAAGCAAATATTTTTGGTTTTCATAACAGGTAGCTTTTTATTGGTGGGTGTGTTTGTCATATATGAATTATGTCAAAATACTGACTATGTTTTATTCAATCTTAGGTGATTTGCAAGTCAGATGCTCCTACAGGGGATGTTCTGCTTGATGAAGCTCTGAAACACATAAAAGAGACCCAGCCTCCTGAAACAGTACAAAATTGGATTGAACTGCTTAGTGGTGAGCCTTGGACATAACGTATTTGCTTTTTTTATCCAAATAAAGCTAATTATCTGGCATCACTAGAGATTATATTGTAAGATTTTTGGAGAGAAAATATGCAAAAAAGTTAATTAGTCTGTCCTCTAGGGTAGTCTCTTGTTGATTGTAGCCTTTAATCAAATATGAGTAACTGTTGCTTTTGACTTAACTTGGTACAGAAAGGATCTGTATGGAAGTGTCAGAGGACATCTCAGCTCAGTGGAAGAGATGCCTTTCACTGACTCTGAAGTAAATCAGGACTGCACCCTGGAGATGTGACTGCCTTTCTCTGTGTTTGGAAATGAGGGTTAGTGGAAGTTTGGAGCTGAGTGTGTGGATTGAGTATTCAGATCTTTAAATAAAGAAAGGAGGTGAAGAACTCACATGTAAAACTTGATTATCTGGTCATTAACCATAAAGAAACAGTAAAGCATCAGGAGTTCTATTTTTCCATTAACTGAAGAGATGTAATAAATGTTCTAAAATGTTAGATACTTCTTGTTGATCAAAACAGTCTTCAAGATGAGTACTTTGCACACGGCTCTCCCTGTAAAATTATTAAATAGCTGTGAAAAAATGAAATGTCAATTATCATACAATTATGAATAATATTCTTGTTTGGAAGGTACTTTTACAGGCCATCTAGTCCAGCCCCTCTGCAATCAGCGGGGACACCCTCCACTAGACTAGGTTGCTCAGAGCCCTGTCCAGCCAGGATGTTTCTGGGGCTGGGGCATCCACCACCTCTCTGGACAGCCTGTTCTAGTGTCTCATTGTAAAAAACTTCTTCCTTGTATCTAATCTCAGCCAACTCTCCTTCACTTTAAAACCATTACTCCGTGTTGTAGGCTCTGCTAAAATGTCTGACCCCATCTTTCTAACAGTCCCCTTTTAAGTACAGAAAGGCTACAGCAAAGTTTCCTTAGAGCCTTCTCCTCTCCAGGCTGAATTGCAGACAGAATTGATCCACCAGCATTCATCTGTTTTCACAAAACACATAAAATGCAACTTCCTTGGGGTAGATCAGAGCTGAAGTTGAGTTGTGCAAGCAGCTCAGGAAAAAACCCTGTTTTGTCAACAGTGTGACCAGGAGGTCAGGGTTAACAAGATTTGGAAGTTGCCTGTGTAAAATCACTTACTTCTTACAGCTGATGAGCTGCAGAAACGAGCAAAATCCCTTTGCCTTTTTCTTCTTTCTTGTTTTCTTTTTTCTTCCAGTTTGTCCTGCGCCACCTTAAACAGCCTTCCTTGCACACCAGTTCATTCTCAGGTCCTTGCTGTCTGTCCTCTCCTGCTCCTTGGCTGTCAGGCAGGGGGGAAACCAGACTACAAAGCAGCCTGTGTCAGGAGGGGGCATGGCTGCTGCAGAGCCGTGCAGTTCGGTTCTCTCTCAGCTCCCCTTCCCTCTTACAGCCTACAAAAACAATTCATTTTTCTTGTCCCAAATACATAATTTGTGCTGACATTTCACCTTCTCTCCCCGTGCAATGCACATCAAGTTAGGACTTGGCTCAAAAAGGTCAGCTAATGAATGAACAAGTGTTGTAGGTTTTCTTTGAGCTAAGCAAAGATTTTCGTGACCCTGCTGAACTTTGGCTCGGGGAAAGTAGTTATCATCAGTGCTGTGGCTAAGGCTTGAATCAAGCCTTTTTACTAACATATGTATATTAGTTACTAATTATTTGGGGGGCATTAGTGTTCTTTGCATTTCCCATGGTGTAAAGATTTGTCATGAGGAAAAAATATGTTAGTGGGGTTGGGAGAGGAGGTAGGGTTGTGGATTTTTTTGGTTGGTTGGTTTGTGTTGGGTTTGCTTTGTTTTGTTTCATTTAATAAATTCATAAATTCTGTTAGAATTTTGCTCTGGGGACCAGGTCTACCCTGGAAAATAGCTACTCTATCTGTAATTAGCAGCAATGCAGAGAATGCTGCTTGAAGTTGCAGTACATGTGAGTTCAAAGCCATCATGGAAATAAGTGTATGAATATGTAAGGTGATGTTTGCCAGGCTGATGCTTATAAAGTACCCTCCAAGGAAAGCAGGGGTAGGGAATACAGAAGTTTGGATCAGATTTCCTGTAGCTGTAGCAAACATCTCTCTGTGTCTTCAAGTGTCTGTGTAATTGAGGAGCTTGGTCACAAGGTGTCACCACAACACTGACTTTCTTCCACATGGCAGCTGCACAAAAATCTTAGTAAATAGCCTTTGCCTCGTGAAAGGTAAAAAGGAAAAGACTTTTTTGTGTTTGTGTGATAGTTCCATTCATGATTAAACTGGGGAATTGAGTTTGGTGACATGTGAGGCCTATAAGGACTTGTGTAGTTCAGGCCTGGTTGAGTTCTTTGCCTTACACTCTGCAGCTGGAGTCACTTCATCTGTTTACTTATTTTGGCTGTTACTTGGATACAGTGTGTGTCACCGTGCATCACAGTGGGAGAAGCCTCAAAGTCACCTGTGGCTTATTATTATTGTTTTTATTATTTTATGTTAACCAACAAATTTTTTAAAAGCTTGTTTCAGAAAATCTCTTACCATTTATGGAAGACCTCCATATATCTTAGAAATATTTAATGCTATTCCTTTTCTTGCCCCTTAAAATGCAGTCTTTTACATCAGAAGGGGATTTTAATACTTATGATAAATACTTAAGCAAGCTGGAATTAAAATTTTTAGCTTGTTAAGTAAGCTCTTAAGCAAAGGTAGAATTCTCATTGCTGAACTGTTTTAGCTTTATCAGGAGCTGTTGATTTTGTGCTTTATCACTTTCCTCCTCTGTGCACACACAGTCATGCCCTCTCAAGAGCCCAGTTCTCCTGCCATAACAAAAATAATTAGAAATAATTTATATAGAAACATAAAAGGCCCTGCCCAAGATGTGCTTCATGCATGCACACCTGTGCACACTGTTTCATGGTGGAGGCAGGAAGGGGAGAAGAGCTGAAACCTGGAGAAACAAAGAAATGCACTGAGTAGGTGTGCATTAGCTTGTCTGTGTGGCAGAACAAAGGCAGTAACACTTCTTCCAGTCTCTGAAATGGTAATAGGCTGGACTCAGAAAAATGCACAAAGGCTGTAGAATGTGCTTGATTTTACTTTATTGTTACTATAAGTAATTTCATTCTGCATAACTGGTTTGGTTTTTGTTTTACAAGACAAGGTTTTTGTTTATTTGTCATATCTGTAATCAAGGTGTGGCTTAGCTATCATTTCATCCAAACTTTTAAATGTACCTCAGAGCTCCTCCAAGGAGGTTCTCCTGGTCTCTGCCTCTGTGCCAGGGATCAGAGAAATGCTGACAGGAGCACAGTATCTTGCAGTCAGCTGTATGATTTTGACAGCTCATTCTGCACCACAGAGGGGGAAAAAAATCACAGCAACAGTACAGCTTAAACTTTTTCCGACTGTTGTGTGGTTTTCTTGCTTTTTTAGGTGAAACATGGAACCCACTGAAGTTGCACTACCAGCTACGAAATGTCCGTGAGCGGTTAGCTAAAAACCTAGTGGAGAAAGGTGTACTGACAACAGAGAAACAGAACTTCCTCCTTTTTGACATGACTACACACCCTCTCACCAACAACAACATCAAACAGCGCCTCATCAAGAAGGTTCAGGAGGCAGTTCTTGACAAGTGGGTGAACGACCCCCACCGCATGGACAAGCGCTTGCTGGCGCTCGTGTATTTAGCCCACGCCTCAGATGTCCTGGAGAACGCTTTTGCTCCCCTCCTGGATGAGCAGTATGATTTAGCCACAAAGAGAGTGCGGCAGCTTCTGGATTTAGACCCTGAGGTTGAATGTATGAAAACCAACACGAATGAGGTTCTGTGGGCTGTTGTAGCAGCTTTCACAAAGTAACTGCATTCAGACTGAAATGTTCTCTCTTCTTTCATGTAAACCAGTTGTTTCTCTTTTATTGACTATTCATGTTTTCTGTAATTTGTACCTTCTCACATGATGAATCGGCTTTTGTGTAATGGGGATTATAAGTGATGTGTTCCCTACTTCTCTACCTGTATACAGGATTCTGCTGGTACAAGAGACTTTCCTGTTTAAAACTACAGAAAAAGGGTTAACTGCCATATTGGCATTCCATTTCCTATTCAGTTTGAGTTACCTTAAATACTTTGTTTAATTTTTCACCTCATTGTTATTGAAGTGGTTTGTCACCAAAGCTCCATGTTGAAGTGTCTGTCAGGACATTTTATACACAGATGTTTTCAATTATATCTAACAAAATTACTTAAAAAGCAGACATGCCAGTAAGAAGCTTTGTCAATAGTTCCTGTAAATTGACCCGTAAATTTTAATTCTCATGCAAGTCTCTTGTGTACTTATATTTTCATTAGAATGATAGCTGAGTCACAAGGCTAGTATAGAAAGGTCCAATTGTTTCATAAACCTGTTTCGGGAGGGGATACATTCCATTATATTGTATATATAGTTCAAATTGTATATTAACAACTGCCCCATCTTAGTATTTTGCAAGATCTACTTACTTGTACACCTGGTGCCCCTTATTTGCTGTCAGCCATTGCCATCTGATGCAATGAAAGGCCTCCTGCAGAGGTCCTGTGTGTGAAAGCTGTTTGTTTCCAGAGTCTCTGGAATTTGCCATCCAGGTATTCTCAGTCTATGCATTGCCTTTGAAAATTAGTGAATGGAAAGAAACCGCTTTCTATCATTGGTACTTTCTTCTCTCCCTCCTCTTCTCTGTGGGAGAGGCTCATGACCAGTACAGTTCTTGAGTGCAGTTTTCAGTTTTGTGCACAAATTAATGTTTGTCTCTTAAACCTTGAACTGTTTTACACTTTAAAAACAAAAAGTCAGTCCTAGCAGGTGTTGCATGTAAATGGCAAGCAAGTAATGGCAGCAGTTCAGACAACTCAGATTTCTGTAATGGGATGCTCTGCTATATTTTAATTTTTATATATACAATTATGCTGATTAGCACACTATTGTAAAAAAACCCAAAACCTATATAAAACTCTGGCTTTTTAAAATTTATTGCCTCTTTGCCACTGCTTGTTATTTCCCATTGGTTTCACAATGTAAATATTATGCATTGAAAAAATTAAGCATTGATTTCTATATTTCTTTCCTCATAACAATGCAGATTTATAGTGGGGCTTACAGGTGTTAGAAACCTTTTGGTTAATATTCAGAGCAAGAATACTAGATGGTGTATAACTGTAGAGTTGAAATTTAAGAGATCCCTTAATCTGTATACTAGCTTTTTACCTACAGTAAATAAACTATGATCTTGAAAGTGCCTGAAACAGAGTAAGCATGTCACTTTTATTTTTTGTTGCTAATTAGAAAGGTTTTATTGCCTAACTGAAAGCTTTAGTTAATATCCTTCTTATTAGAAAGGGAGAATTTATATTAAGTAGTTCAAGCTGACTTAATCAGTGGTGTTGCTCAGATCTGCAGGATTTGTGGCTGGGACAGGCTGAGTTAATTTGGGGAGTGTGCAGCTGTGCCTACCCTAGGTAGACCTCTTCAGTCTTGAGCACAGCTCTTCAGTCTCATCTGTGACTGGACTTCCAATTTTGCACTTCATTTTCAATCACTGAGATGATTAAGTAGTTGACTTTAAAATATGACTTAAATTCATCATACCTCTATAACCTTTTTTAAGAAAGGTTTTTAAAAATACGGTCCTTAACATTTAATGGCACACTGTTCTTTCAGTTCTTAATGCTGTTTCTTTAGACAAATGAAATTAAAAGTATATTGTAAGGTATTTCAATCTCTGGTTTACAAATAAAAAGACAAACAGTGTTCTCTTCTCTCACTTGTAAGATGCTGTGTTTAAAACTTTGAGGAGCTTGGGCATGAACTTGGGACATTGTCTTTTAAACATTTCAAGCTGTGATTGCTTTTAAGTGGAAGAAAAATGAAAATTGCTGTGTTGCTCTTACATTTGACAGCTTGTGGAGTACTTTCTGTACACTTGGTAGTACATGCAGCTTACAGCTTTCATTGTCTCTCTCCTGTGATCTGTTTTCTCATTTTCTGTTGCTCTTTGAGAGGAGGAAAAAGTAATTAGGCGGAAAGGTCAGAAAAATGGTGGAGTATGCAGGAGCAAGTTATGTGCACAAAACTTTTAAAATTGCTTTGAAAGTCTAAGCTACTTGAAACATGCTTCAGACTGAAAGTGTCTTTCACAGTCCTTTTTCTGGCCTCTCTTCTTCATTCTATGAGTATTTTCCATTTTCCTGCTGGTTTCATATTGGGGATATTGGAGTTTTATCACTCTTACAGCCTGTATGGTTTAAAAGAAGTCATCCTTTAATCCCCCCCTCAAAAGATGATTTGGGGTTCTTTGATATTTTTTTTTTTACCACACAGAAGATAACTGCACACAGTATTTATTTTTGCTTAGATAGGACCTCTGACCGTGATGGGGAGAGTCTGTGCTGGACATGTCAAAGAAATTGGATGTAAGTAAGGAAGGGTTTGTGAAGAGCAGCAGTGTCTTTTGCTGGACCACTGGATGTTCAGGGAAATAGATGAGGTTTTGGAGTCTTGAGTCCTAAAATTGTGCTTCAAAAAGCCCAAAGCCTCCAGGAAAGTGAGTTTGGTAGGTTAACAGGAGCTGATTTAGCTGACATCGTTGCCTCCAATGCTATTTCAGGGTCTAATAAAATGGTTAAACATGGGCAACTGCTTTGATGAGATCCAGGTACCCTTTTACCTGTTGGCTGCTACTGCAGCTCATGGGGACCCACCTGGTTTCCAGACAGTTATGTCTGCTCCAAATCCTCAGCTCTCAATGGCTGCTTCAAGTGAAAACTTTTATCCAAAGCCTGAACTTGAACATGTGCCTCAAGGAAGAACATGTATTATTCAGGGACACATTCTTTTAAAACAAACTTTCAAGTCAAAACCAGGATTTTGAAAGTTAAATCACCAAGCAGTGTGTATAAATATACACACACACACACACACACACACACACATATTTTCACAGTCCTTGAGATTTCCATCCTCCTCTCCTGTGTTTCTAGAGTTGGTGTTACAGTGCTGTTATGTGGAATGGTAGTGAAACCTTTGTACCATAAAGGATGCTTTTGAGGCAAAATTTGCATAAGTGGCGGTAAAAGGCTGCTGACTGAGTGCTCATGTGTTCATGCCCATTTCTCCTACAAAGTGAAGATTCGTATTACCTGATGTGTTCTCTGTGAACTGGACTGAATCTGTACTGTAACAAAATAAAGCACCCTTTCATGCTCTGAGCTGCAGGTGGTTACTGTGTATCACATGCATGCAATACCTAAAGGATTTTTTTTTCATTTGCTCAGTAATTTCCAGTTTTTCCTGAGGCTGCAGCATTCACCAGTTTGGGAAACAGAATTTTTTTTAAGGTTTTCATCAAAGCCTTAGCTCTGCCTCAGCCGGGCTTCAAGCACTTCAGGCAGCCAAAGTCTGTTATGTCCCAGTTTCCCCTATTGTCTTTATGTATGGAAGGGGATTTCTAGCTTCAGAGAAGTATGAATTTCCTGAGAACGTAACTGGTTTATTCTGTGGAAATGCTTAATGCATTCAACAGTTTAATTACTTAGGAAATGAGATGCTGTCAGGTGCTTTGTAAGTGTCACCTACAAGGTGAGATTTCAGGTGTGTGTATGGGGTGGCTGCCTTGGGGCAGTGGACAGGGAAGAAGCCTGGTCAGAGCTGCTGTCCTTGTTAATCTCTGAATAAGACCTGCAGCTTTCTCACAGTGGGTCTTGCTTTGTCTTGCCCTCAGAGCAGTAACATGAAGCCAGTGGAAAGCTGATGGTAAGAAATGCCTTCTGATCTTGGAGGAAAAAGCTGCTGTAGGAACACTCCTGACTTTGTGCCCTGGTCTTCTCTGTTTCTTCTCTTGTTGTTTGGCGACTTCAGCAATAGTGTAGCCAGGAGGACTAGGGCAGTGACCATATTCCTGTGCTCAGCACTGGTGAGGCCACACCTTAAGTTCTGTGTCCATTTATGGGCCCCTTAATTCAGTAGGAATGTTGGAGGTGCTGGAGTGTCCAGAGAAGGGCAACAGAGCTGGGGAAGAGTCTGGAACATAAATTCTGTGAGAAGCAGCTGAGGGAGCTGGGGGTGTTTATCCTGGAGAAAAGGAGGCTCAGGAGTGACCTGAACACTCAACAGCTCCCTGAAAGGAGGGTGTAACCAGATGGGGATCCCAGGTAACAAGTGACAGGACAAGGGGAAATGGCCTCAAGTTGTGCCACGGGAGGTTCCAGTTGGACATCAGGAAGAATTTTTTCATTGAAAAGCTGATTAAACCTGGAACGGGCTGCCCACAGAGGTGATGGAGTCGCTGTCCCTGAAGTGTTCAAGAAACAGCTGGATGTGGCACTTAGTCCTGTGTTAGAGGTGGCGTTTGGTTAAAGGTTGGAGTTGATGACCGTGGAGGTCTTTTCCAACCTAAATGATTCTCTGATTCTAGAATATCTCTGCTTTTCCTAATCTTTTCTTTAGTGTTTTTTTTCTCTCGGTTTTACTATCAGCCCAAGCTTGACTCTCCATTACTCTCTCCTGAGAGTAACTTTCCCCTCTGATTGGATTCCCTATCAGTGCCTCAAGGAGCCTCCCTTTTTCAGCAAGTGGGTTTGTCAAAAGCAGCTGCTTGATGGCTGAACTGAAGCAGCTGGCTGCCTGCTAGAGCTCATAACACCTGTTTGTTAAGGTGAACAAAACCTGATGCTAATTTACCTTGAAACTTCTCTCTGCCAGCTTCTAAAGCAAATTACTGTCCATGCAGCAGAGAGAACTTGAAGACTGTGATTTTACCAGGTCTCTAATGAAAGTAGATCTTGTGAGCTGATGCTTCAAGGACTTGCTATCTCTCATTCAAGCTTTTCCCACAGTGAGAGCATTCTACACAAGAGTAATTTTCCCTTTTGGGCTCTCTGCTTGTTAAAAGGGTTGAGTTTGTGTTGCAGCTCAAAGAAGCATCTTTATTTGGCTATTTATTTTTACAAAGGTGTAGACACATATTATTTACAAGGTTTATTTACTTGTATATTATGTGATTAAAAGGGACAAGCGGGAGAAGAAAGAGCTGTAGTTACAATGTGGTCAAATAAGCCATTTTCTTGGCACAATGTATTAAAAGATATTGGTCTTTCATTTGTTTACTCGATTACCAATTCATCATTCAGTTAATTCTCATCTAGTGCATCTGATGTCCGCTCAAAATAGTTTGCCATCATCTAAAGTACTAGTCCTTCAGGATTTGTGTTCTGTTGCCCCCTTTCTTTTTTACGTTTATTCAAATCTTGGATTCTTTTTCTCCCTTTGACCTGGGATTGATCTTTAAGGTAGGTGTTAGAGAAGACTCGGTGGTCGTAAAGTGCAATAACAGGCAGTTTATAAGCTTTCTTTGCTACTGCCAGGGTGTCTTTATAGGTCCTTCTTTGTTTCCTGACTGTTCAAGTGAAGCCAAATCATGTCTCAACCAGCTTTTAAGATCCTGCTCTGACTCCTTAAGCTCCTCAGGACCTCAGACACTTCTGAAAAACACAATTTAGCTAAGTCATGTAGTGGTTTTGCAGAGATAAATAGAACTTCTACACTCTTTTAAAAATCTCAGACCTTGTGTTCTCAGAGAAGTTGCAGGAGAAATTTATCAAAGACAGATCATTTTTCCAAGCAGAAATCTTATAGTAACCCACCTCAGTAGTGGCAGTAAGCAGAGTCCTTGGTGGAGGAGTCACACTGCTGCCTGAACAAAAATTGGTCCATGGGAACTTTCTGTCCTGGAAAGGTTTGAGATTCCTCCAGTCCATAACCTTCCACAGTGTTCCTAATGAAGACCTTGCATGGATACATGCTTCATTTCTCTTCACCCCCAGTGAAACTGGAGCTGGCCATGGGCCAGAGGCTGGGAGCACTTGGTGCCTCTCAGGTGATGTGTGAGCTGTCTCCATCCAGATGGGCCATGAGCTGTCATATCCATGGCAGAGCTGAATGTCCTTCCCTGGAGCTGCTGTCCCAGCAGTGTTGCTCTGTGTGCCAGGAAACCTTTGTGGATTTTTCTCTTGAGCACAGCAGAGGAGGTGGGGAAGCTGTGCAGTGAGAGGTCTGGCTTGTGCCCACTGGTCAGTGCTCTGCAGATGTGTCTGGGGCTGCAGGGGAGGGGAGCAGCCACTGCTCACAAAGGTCCCACTCATCCTGGGACACACCACGTCCTGCAGGCGAGCGGCTCTGCTTCAAACAGGGGAGTGTGTGTGACCTTCCTCAGGCTGGAATATGTACAAATAAAACAGGCCTGAAATAAAACGCGATTATAAACACATAGTAACGACTGGAGTCTGTTTGTTGGATTCATTGCAAACAGGAAATGGAGCTAAATTCATTGCATTAGTAGATGCCTTGCTGCAAGGATGTTGCCTGATGTTAGGCTCTAGCTATTGAGAGCTTCCTTTTGAGATCCAGCTGAATATTTGCACACATATTAATATATCCAAATCTGAGACGCTCAACCAAAAACATTAGAATGTACAAGCAGTACTGATATGCAAAGAAATTTGCACACAGCATTTGCAGGCATTTGAACCAACTTTTAACATTATCTTTGAAGTGGAGACAAAGTTGTCTTTTGATTGTACTGAAGTATCCGTTTTTAAAATTTTAAGTTCTTTCATCTGGATGAAATGGACAGGACCTGCTGCCAAGATCACATATGTCTGACAGTCAGCACAAGGGTTAAGGATTTCTGAGCCACAAACAGCAGAAATGTCTGGCACATTTTCAATTTCTCTGCACAGCGATAGAGAGAAGCAGCAGCCTTAATTGAAGTATGTCTTCTGAAGGTAATTGCTTTGGAGATAACTAGAGGTACAAGCAGTTTGGTGACTATCATGCTCTTAGTGTGTCTTGCAGGCTCAGTTCATCAGCAGCACAGAAAGGAGTTCAGAAACCCTGTGGGGTTGCAGTAATGAATGAGGTTTGGTTCTGCTTGGTCCTCAGTTCTTTGCTTATACAGTCAAATGAGTCCCAGCTCTCCCACATCAATGTCTCTGAGCTGCCCAGGACCCTGCAGATTTGCCACTTGCCTGTCTCAGATCTGCAGCCAACTGTCAAGGCTGCCGTGGGAGCTGCTCTGCTCCCAGGCTCTTCCCCTCTCCAAGGCTAGGAGCCTCTTGCCCCTGGGCTTCCCTCCCTCAGCCCTGGGGATCTACCAGGCTCACGAGGCAGCATCATGTGTGCTGTTCCCAGATGAGGGAACACAGTGAGCACTGTGGGTCTGAAAGTGAGTGAAGGAGACAACCAAGTGGCATGAGAGATGAGGAAACGCTGATGTGTGCTCCTCTCTGTCTGCCCCAGAGCTCAGGGTGTGCCCCAACAGCCTGGGATGGAGGTGGGCAGCCAGCATCAGGCACTGCTCAGGGAGGCTGGAGGCACAGATCCATACAGCTGGATGGGATCCACCCCAAGGAGCTGAGAGTGATGGACAGATTCAGTTAGCAATAACCACGGTGACTCAGAGAAAGCCTTGGGGCCTGGGCCAGGGTTGTGCCTGTCTTTGAGGTGGAGAGCAGGGCACAGTCAGCCTTGTCTCAAATCCTGCAGGAAGTGCAGCCTCTTGAGTCCACTCCAAACGTGTAACAGGGCAGGAAGGCACTAGGGAATGGTCAAAGATTCGTGAAGTCCAGCTTGGCCTGACTGATGAAACTGCCTTCTGTGATGAAATTCCTGGCTGTGGGGACTGGGCGGGGAGTAACAGTGGGTACTTGGCTTCAAGGAGGCTTTCAGCCTCATAATTTCTGGGAAAGAAGCTGTGGAAGAGCTTATCAACATCAGCAATACTATGTGAAGTGTACTTTGAGGTGCCCTGGTTCAGAAAGAGTGTTGAGGAAATAGTCCAGCAAAGAGCAGTCAGGATCAACCTGGCAGTGGGGGACATGGTTACAGAGACAGGTAGAAAGAACTGGGATATTTTAATCTAGGGAAGAGAAGGGCTAGGGGTCCAAAACTACGTAGTGGGAGAGTTACAAGACTAGCAGGATCAACTCATCTCAGTAGCAACAGATAATACACCAGTGGGTGATAACATCAAACTGCATTTTTGGAGTTTCAAATTGAACTTCAGGAAAATTTCTTCCCTGGGAGGGAGCTACAGCCCTGGAACAGACTAACCAGAGGCACTATGGTAGCTCCATCCTTGGAGGTCTTGTGCACTGGTCTAGACAAAGCCACAGCTGACCGGATCCAGTGTTGGCAAAAACCCTGCTCCAAGTGGGAGGTTGAGCTGGATGACCTCCAAAGGTCCTTCTCAGCTAATATTTCTGTAATCCTGTGATCAGCTTCATTGCTTTGACTGTGGCTGCTGAGTTGGATACTCCAACGAGCTTTCTGCTCAAAAGGCTGGTCAAATAGCAGGGAAATAGAGGGTGGTCTGCTCTCCTTTTCTTTGAGCAGCAGAAATGCAGCCCTCAAAATGTTATTCAGCTTTGTCCTGAATGCCCCAAAATTTTACATGAGCCAAAAACCTTGCTCGGTTCTTTCATGGGACTGGATTTAGATGCAGATTTTCAGTGTCCAATTTGACAGATAAACTGGAGTTAGTGCCAGCCAAACTGCCAGAATCAATACTTCTTTTGTGAGATGGTGGCAACATTAGGCAGATAATGTACCAGGGGGTCTCATCCAGGCAGCAAACCCCAAGGAAGGCACCAGATGTACCTGTAGCATGGCATGAGGGATGTGGAGAGCAGGAAAAACTCTGCATCTCTGCCCACTGCTGTCAGAATAGCATGAGCTGAGAAGTTCTTTGAGCTTCTGCAACATCCTGCAAGTCCATGGATGTTATTTATAGTTATTTTCACTACTCAAACATTAAGAAGATCCTCATTGTGGATAGTTCCGGTAAACAAAAGAAGGAAAGAAACTATTTTGCAGAACATTAATTTATGGGATATTTTCAGCAAATACATACACCTCTTCCTTTTTTCAAAGGCAGGATAGCGTATCTACACTGGTGAAATACTTGCCTTTTCTAATTAATGCACATTCATTTCTGTGAATGAATATCAAGGAATTTAGTGGTGTAGCATGACTTTGTATTCCCTGCAGGGATCTCTCCTGCTGTACTGCTCTGCACAGTAAGAGACTCTCTCATTTACAGGATAGTATTCAGCATAAGTTCTTGTTGTCTCCTGTTTCTCCATTCAAGGTCATTAAAGTCCAATAAACGAATTGCCACCTCTGTCCAACCTGCCTCAGGAAGAGAAAAAGGCTAATCCCACTTCAGAAGTCAACAGCCAGAGCACCTACCCTAACAAACTCTTATTTTCACCATAAGGAGAAACGTCAGCCAGGATCATTTTCACAGAACTAACAACAACAAAAAAGAAGAGTTGAAAAGCAAACTCAGCTGGAATTCTAGTTTGCTAAAGAGTTGTACTCATATCATAAATTGTGGTAATTGTTTTTTAATTAAATTAAGTGTGCACATAGCCCTGTAATTAAAAAGCATGTAGGCGTTCCAGATTTCTTTAGGAACTACCCACCACTTTCAGTCTTGCTGCCTGCTTTAAGCCACAGGGAATGTCAACCAGCCTCTCTGAATCTTTGGAAAAAGGAAGTTCTAAAACAGGTGCTCCATGTTATCATTACAAATGATTTACAGCAGCCACTGGAAACTGGATCTCTGGGTACACTGTGGGATGTGCCAGAGACAGGATGGAATTGAAAGGAAGGGGTAGAGATTTAAACTGAACTCACTGAAAGCACAGACTGACCCCAGTGCCCAGGCAAGTCCATGGCTCTGAAAGCATTTTTTTCCTTTGGAAGGCAGTTTGTTCTGTGTGATTGTAAAAATGCTACATCATGACAATTCTTGTTGCCTTTGATTATAAGTAACTGTAAAAAATGTTTTACTGGTTCAATTCTTGTCCTTGCTGCCTCTGTTTATGTGGCTGTGAGGTCACCAGCTGTAATCAGAGGACAGACCATGTCTGTGTTTCAGTAAGCACCTAATATTTAAGTTGCTGAGCTCTCTAATGCATGAGCTAGACTGCTCGAGTTTTCACATAAAATGCACATTAGGTGCCTCTTACTTCTAGGACTGAAGGGACAATTTTTAGTATCTCCTCTGTGTTTTCTCTAAATGAGCCACTTTGCTTTCTTGTTAGCTTTCCTTCATGACCTGCTATATTGCATGGTTCCTAAAACACCCAAACCAAACTAAAATGCACAGTATTCCACACAAGCCAAGAATTCCAAACTGTGAAGAATCAGAGATATATCTACATATCTACATCATCACTTGGCTTGCTCTGAGATGGATTAGCTTCTCCTTGAAGCTGCAGAAGCTTTTGCTGTGGCTGTTAATGAAGGTGACTTTGAAGGTGAGGAGAGACTGTCAGTAAATCTAGTCCTATCTCCTGACCAAAAGCCCTATCTGTTTCCCACTATGTATCATGGGTTTTGGCTAAATCAGATTTTCTGGTAAAACATCCTGCCATGATGTAAGGAGATGTCAGGAGACTGAGAGCCTTACACTTCTTTTTCATGCTTCACCAACTTTATTTGGATGAGGTCATTGTGCTGATACTGTGCAAGGGCTCTACATTTCTAAGAGAAGTATCCTGAATTTAACTTCCAGCCATTATATTGAGATATTTTGCCTCTGAAGATGCAATGGCATTGTAATTAAGTCAATTCACAACTTCTTCAAAGAGAGACTGAGCTGCTTAAACTCCTTAAGAACATGTCAGTACAGAAGAGCATGCACATTCCCCTGGCACAGTCACACCAGTAAAATAAAGTGCTAGGCACCAACAGAGCTCCCCACAAGGGCACTGTTGTTTTGGGGTACAAGTAGGCTTTCTTTTCCTTTTCTTTTATACTCCTTCCAAAGGGATCTTGGAAGCTCTCCCAGTGCTCTCTCCTGCCTGGAGGAGGGTTTGGAGGTAGGTGAGAAGCACCTGAGCCCTTGCAGTAGGCTTACCCCAACCACCACGTGTAAATCTGGGGATGCCCTGGGACTGTGACCCTCTTGGATGTGGGACATAAGTTTTTCCAAGGGCTAACAAAAGCTCTGGACAGTCTCTGTCACTAGTTATCCTTCTAGGAAAGCCCATCACCCCGAGACCTGCTGAGACCCCACTTTACCCTCCCAGACACGAGCTGAATTGATAGAATGCTTTTAGAGTCCTTAACACAGAAGAGCCATTTCTGATTTAAACCTCAATGGTAGTTGCCTCAGAGGTTGGTTTGGGGTTTGGGTTTTTTTTTTGTAAGCTAAGAGCAACAGGAATATAAAGGCATGAAAGTTCACTGGAGCCTGTTTCAGCCTGTAAGTGGGTCACAAGACACTGAAGCGCTGAGTGAAATAACACCCACACAAATCAAATAAAAGAGTAGCTAACCTGTATTTAAAAAGAATAATCTTTCTGGATGCCTTAGTCATAGATGTCTTAGCCATGAAAAATTCAACACAGCAAGCACTTAGTGGGGAGCTGGCCGTAGAGGATGCCTCCAAACCCAGGTACAGAATTATCAGTCTGACATTAGTAGTTAAATCACCTCCTCTCAATGCTTCAGGGACCTGGGGTGCATGCAGTTTCCATCAGAAATAATGAAATTCATGAGTATGAACCTTGGAAGCAGTGTCTGGTGAGGCCTTTAAGGGAGAAAATCTTACCAAAGTATCTCCTATGGAAGTCGGCCTCAAAAAAAAAAAAAAAAAAGAAGAAAAATATATTCAACAAACAGAAAACCTGAGGAATGGGGTGAGGAATGGGGGAGCAGGTAGCACTGCATGAAACCCTGCACGGACACCAGCTGACACTGCTGAAAGACGGATGCTGCAGCAGAGAGTGCTGAGCTGAGCTGAGTTATCATCTAAACAGCTTTGAAAGCCTGAACAGAGGTTTTATCTTTGCTGCTGGCAATGACAGCACAGGCCCAACCGGCACCACGGTTTGCCTGTAATTACCACGGAAATTTTGAGCGTTCTGTGTCTGTGTCTGGCTGCGGAGAGCCTCCAGCAGCAGACAGCCCAGCGCAGGGCTGGGCAGCGCTGGAGGGATGGGGTTTGTCTCCGGAGCCTGTCTGCCTGCAGGAGCAGGGCACGAGTGAGGAGGCTGCCCGGCAAGGGAGACACGGGAGCATCATCCCAAATGCCCGGAGGGGCTGGCGAATAACCTAACAGACCCTTCAGCTGGGAAACTCCAGGCGTGTGTGGCCCAGCCTTTCGCCCCGTGCCTGTGCTGTCCCTGCCGTGGGTGAGCCTGCAGATGCCTGTGGTCTGCCTGCCATCGGTGTTTTCCCAGCCTTTGCCCAGGGCCAGGGGGGCTGGCTGCCTCCAGCTGCTCCGTGTGCGCTCAGCTGCCGGGCTGGGGCTTCCCTGGGCTCCTGCTCTGCGTTCTGACCCACAGAGACCGGGCTGGGCCTTCCCTGGGCTCCTGCTCTGCGTTCTGACCCACAGAGACCGGGCTGGGCCTTCCCTGGGCTCCTGCTCTGCGTTCTGACCCACAGAGACCGGGCTGGGCCTTCCCTGGGCTCCTGCTCTGCGTTCTGACCCACAGAGACCGGGCTGGGGCTTCCCTGGGCTCCTGCTCTGCGTTCTGACCCACAGAGACCGGGCTGGGGCTTCCCTGGGCTCCTGCTCTGGGTTCTGACCCACAGAGACCGGGCTGGGGCTTCCCTGGGCTCCTGCTCTGCGTTCTGACCCACAGAGACCGGGCTGGGCCTTCCCTGGGCTCCTGCTCTGCGTTCTGACCCACAGAGACCGGGCTGTGCCGCAGTCCCTGCCTGCCACACCAGCCCGGGGTGAGCTGCCCTGCTGGAGCAGCCTGTGCATCCCGGGGCAGATGTGCCGAATCCCGGGCGGCAGGGATGAAGGGCAGCGGCAGCGGGATGTGAATCAGAGCAGTGAGTCACTCGGTTTTAACTTACCTCTGCTGCTCTGCTGGGAAACGGAGATAACTGGAGATGATGCAGTTACTCTCCAGCTCTGGCCTTGCCCTGTCATCGTGCTGTGCTTTCACGGTGAAAGGGAAGAGAGCAGGGCGTCTCTCCTCCTGCACAATTACATGATACCTAGACATGTCTACAGAATTCTGGGTGTTCTGTCCTCCCATCATCAGCAATATCTCTGATTTTTGTTTTTTAATTGCCACTAAGGACCGGAATGGAATAATTTCGCAGTGAGAATGGTAACAGCTCACATATAAGACAGCAGGAATGTAAGGCTGTTTGCACCTATCATAATGCTCCGTGTGCAGAGTCCTGGCAGCAGAATTGGACCTTCCTCAGAGAGGTGGTTTCCCACCAGCTGTTTGAGCCCGAGCTTCAATGTGCATGAGCAAACTGAGGATGAGGGACACCCTCCCTGCAGCATCCAGCCCAAATTCCCCCACACTGATAGTATAAATGACCAGGGTACAGACTGGCTAAGGAGGAGGATGCTTCATAGCCAAATTCTGGGGCACCAGAAAGAATTCCAACAGCACAACACTGAAATGTTTTCTGTATTTGTCAAAATAGCCTCATTTCTGTCATCTGCTTACAGTCAATGCTTTCATGGTCCCACTGTTCACAGAGGATGGGTGACTGTGGAAGTGCAATTAGTGGGGCTTTTCTCATCAAGCTGTGGTTCAGCTGGTTTTGGATGATGATGAGAACACAAAATGCTTTTATTGCCCATAAATACAGACACTGAAATCTGTGGGAAGTTCCCTTTACTGGTTGAAAACCCACTTTGGGAAGAAAACTAAAACTCTTGACCTTGAAATAGCTCCTAGATTCTAAAAGCAGCACATCTATCTCCCCGTTACAGACATTAATCACTGCAGTATTTTTCACAGCATGTAAAATTTAAGTAATAGAATCACTGTCCCCATTGCCATTCTCGCAACTAAAAGCTGATAAATAGAAGCACTGACCTCAGCTGGTTGATTTAACCCGATGAGTCATGGTCTTAGGGGCACATATGCTTCCTCTGCTAATATTCTTGTTCCTATTTATTTTTTAAAGTGTGCTGGCATGCTGCGTAGCACAGAATAGCTTCTCTAATGGGCAATTCCAGAAATAGAAATATCCCACTGGCTCCCTCTCCTTTGTCAGGGCTTCACAGTCCCCACTTAGTCTACAAAGAGCTACAGCAGCTCAAAGAGCTGCCAGGAGAAACAGAGGATGGGCAGAGCTCAGCTGTTGAGCAGTGAATTCCTCTTGAAGTTCTCTGTCTAAGAAGCAACCTGGCATATTCTTCCTTTTTTCATTACAGAGAGCTCAGCTGTAGAGAAAAGTGAAGCAGATGTGGGCTCCTCCACTTCAGCTGTTCTGGGTAGCCTGGTACCTACCACAGCAGGGTTCTGCCCACAGCAATAGCTTTGGTGTTGCTCTCAATGAGATTTTTCTCTGCAAAAGTCTCACTTTTTCGTCGCAGCTGAGCAAGAGTTCTGAATTGCAGTCAGTTTGGCATTTCAGTCAGGGTGGTGGTCCACAGCAGACTCCTAGCCTTGGACTGGGATCACTGAGGCCTGGGCATCATGCAGAAATACAGAGTGGAAAAGCCATCTCAATCTCCTAGGCAGATGTTGGCAACTCAGTAACTTTTGAAAGCTGGATATGGCACTTGGTGCTAGAGTTTGTTTGGCATGGTTGTGTTTGTCCAAGGTTGCCTTTGATGATGTTGGGGGTCTTTTCCAACCTTAATGATTCTGTAATTCTGTGAACAAATGCCAGCTCTCCTCATCACTATACCTTGTTGATCTAAGCTGGTGAATCACAGTCCTAGGGCCATGATTGTTTGCTCCACCACCATCCAGATGGCTACAGGCAGGAATGACTGTACAGGGAATGGATGAGATAGGCTGGGCAGAGATGTGTGCTCAGCACCCCCAGTCACACAGATGTCCCACAGCAGACAGGATGCCAGGCCAGGCCAGGATGGGAAGGAGGACTATGGCACTTTGCAGATTGGGCTGGGGTGAAATATCAAAGTGACTGATGGAAGATGTCACAAGTGGGTCTGCCAGTATGTAATCTGGCACCATCAGAAATGGCCTTTGCTCAAAGACCTTCCACCAGCCTTGTAATTACAACCTCAAAAAGACTGTTATCAATATAATTTTCAAAGTTGTATGTGTACCCAGACATGGTCCACAGTCCAGTGGCCTCCATGCAGGCAGGAACCTGCCTGGCTTGCAAGACAAAGACTTGGCAGAGCCCAGGCTGTCACACAAGACCACAGAGGCTTCCACAGCCTGTAGGTGCTGCCTTGCCATGAGGACCTGATGGGGACTATTTCTCTGCTTGCCTCCAACTGGGTGACAAAGTGAGGGGTAGGAGGCTCCTTGTGCCTCTGCCCCATTCCCAGCTTGCAAACTGGGTACATGGGATATAACTTGGGAGTTACCAACCCATTGCTGTGTTACTTTTTCCTCTCCTGTGGGCAGATTTGTGGTGCTGCAGCTCCCTAAAGGAGTGGAGCAGCTGCTTGCTGAGCTGCGTTGAGCAGATGGGGTGTGATGGGTTTGCACCTGGGTGTCCCTGCACCACTTTGGCACCAGGCACTTGTTCAGAGTGACATTGGCAAGGGAGTCTTAAAAAAATAAATAAATAAGCTGATGCAAAAGCCTTTGGCTGCCTGCATAACAGCCACTTGGATCACACAAGTGTCACTTAGACCCCTTTGATACTCATGGTGTTTATGGCACTTAGATGTCTTTGCTCCAAGCAAATTAACTCAAAATCAGACTAGGCCTTCCATTAAACCTGACAAATTCATAAGGAGAAGGCTCATTCATTTCCCACTCTCAGAAAGAAGAAGGAGTATAAACAGCTTTTGTGCTGATTCACTTCCATGAGGGAATTCACCAGGCTGGGGAGCCTAATGAGCTGCTGATTCTGGCCCACACCTGGACTCTTCTGTCTTCAGGCATATCTTCACTCCTCCCTTCCCTGGATGCTAATTCTCTGCCTTCTGACTCTTTAATGTCACTGAAATGGGATTTATATGGGGGATATTTAGCAATATTGCATTAGTATTTGACATTTCATCTCCTGAAAGTTTTCTGATTATGTTATTTGCAAGGACATTTTTTATCACTGTAAATTGCAGTCCTTCAGAGGAGTGTAGCAGTTTAATTTTCTAGGTCTGTCTCTTTGTCTTTTCCTTTCTATCAGGATTTCTGGTGATTTATTTGATTCACAGGTCCTCTGGATTTCTTATGCTTGTTACAATGCACCTGTGTTTCAATGGCACAGAAAAACATTTATTTGAAGTAACAGCTCTGGCTTGCAGTGCTTTGGATATGATACAAAAATAGAACTGTGTAGAAAACCTTTTTTATTAACTTTTGCAGAGTTCTAGACCCCGGGTAGTTCAAGCTGAATAACAATATGTTTTACCAAAAGAAAGGGAAACCAAATATTGATTGCTAGAAATGACCACTGAAGGAAGATCTGGGAGCTCTTATGAGAGATTTTTGCTGCTTCACAAGTCTCCACATCCCAGGCTCTGAGGACTACAGAATTCAAGTGTGCAGTTTTTTCCATTAGCCAGTTAGTATTTTACTTGCCTTGGATCTCTCTCTTCCCCACCCCCACCATGTTTATTTTTGGGGATTTTGTTTGTTTGTTTGTTTGTTTTTAACAATTAACTAGAAGAAATACAAAAACAAATGTTACAGTGCAAATGCCTCAGTGAAAAGATGTTCAGAAAAGGCTCCTATGGCTATGCAATGGGAATCTGATATAGAAATATGAACTGCAGCCCAGGCAGTTAGTGATAGGCTTGTGCTTCTGGTTGTTTTTCATTTTGTTTGTTTTCCCAGAAAAATATTGTGATGAAGGATTTCTAACTGTAACAAACACAATTTGGGGATAAACATGCAGGAATAAAAAACAGTAATAAAAAAAGGATGCTGCATATATTATACTGTTAAAAACTGACAGATTAAACTAAAAAATCACTCCTAAATACTGAATGTCTCTATGCAATATTACAGAGACCTTCACGATCCACTAAGACATTCTCACAGTGCACCTAATTTCTGCCTTTCCCTCATTTAGCAGGATGATTTTTCCATTCTTCAACATTTCACATCTGAGATTCCAAATGTCTTGGACAGACACCTGCCATATGGACCCTGGATAGATGAAGATGTAATTTTTTGTCCTTATTTGACATGGTGGAATATGGAGACATCAAGTTATGGAGAACTCAAAAACCTGTTGAGTGAGAGCTGCCTTTGGAAATGGTAAGTCCCTTTCAGAGCTGCTTGAATTTCCAGAAAAATCACTGCTGTTATGAGCAAAAGCTTTAAAATATCTCTTCCTTTCTTATTTTTTCCAAGTTTAGAAAAATAGTTACTGGCAGATGGCCTGCAGTGCTCAGCACTCTTTCAAACAGCACTGAAATATTAGGAATTTCTATCCATGTGTCCAGGCACACAGAGACCCACATGCACAGGCAGAGACAATTCTAGGTTGAGTTTTAACGTGATTTTTCAAATCAAAGCATACTTGGAGGCAGATGTCAGACCAGATTCAAGCTAAATTTGTAGGCTGAGCTCATCAGATGAATGGTACTATCTGACTGCAAAGGATTATAATGATGAACATGTGTGAAAAGCATTTTATTGAACAACGAGTAGACTGTTTAAGGGATTTGTCTGTGGCAAGTGCTTCCTGCAAGGAGAGGACATCAGACTGGTTGATTGTGTTGTGAAATCAGGTTGATCCCTTTGGTTCTGGTGGACTGTAGCCTGTGCTGGATAAAGCAGAGGGAAAGCAGGAGCAGTGCCAGCACCCAGGACCAGGGGAGTGCTGGCAGCTGGGTAGCCTTGGGGCAGTGCTTCTCCAGAGCTCCCTAATCTCTTAAAACACTTCTCTTTGCACAGCCCTTGATTAATGTGATACTGCCTGGGCGCTGCCTCTGCTATTCGTGCGTTAAGGCTGTGGACATTCCCTGCTGGCAGATTGCTTTGGCAATGTTTAAGCAAGGCTTGGTATCTATTGCACAGTTATTTGATAACTCCTTGGTGCCTGTTCTGTGCAGAAAGGGTTCAATCAGTGCTTTTCTTATCATCCTGTCGAGACAGCACGCACTCCACTATTGTAAATAAAACGTTCTGCCTTCTCCTACAGGTATGAGCAGATAAAGATTTTTGTGCAAAGATGAAGTTCAAATTGAGGAAGGTGCTTTTGAAATGGTAAATGACTCTATATATGTGACCACATATTTAACAATGAAATCTAATGTATTCTAAGATACACAGAGGCAGTGCCGTAGGCAAAGGGAGGGATTGATTACCTAATAATAGAAATCAAAGCAAAACAAACACAAAGTCAGAGCAGACTTGATAAACACTGGACAGTATAAAGAGGGGGATGACTAATTTGCTAGAGAAATTAGCAAAAAGTCTTACCCTGATGAGAAGCTCCAATATGTTTAATGACTGATTTATTTTAACCTCAGAATTTATATATCTATTTCTTTGGTCTCTTGTCTGCAGTCAAGTTCATCCAGTGGGTGAATTTGTCCTCTGATATCTTATATCACTGAAATTGAAACAGGTGTTGATCTTGGAATTCCATGGAAGAGGGTCTTTAGAGAACTGTGTCTGATGTATCCAAAATAATCTAAAGCTTTTACCCCCAGGAGCTTGGAAAATGAATATTTCTATGAAGAGTTGTAGCTGAGTGTTTGAATCTGAGACTTTTTGACTCTTGACTTTGGTCTGTTATATTATTTATATACAGCACACATCTTAGACTTTTGCAGCAAATGAATATTTAACGTGTGATACGCACAAACAATATATAATAAATGTATCTAAGTGTATATTTTCTCATTTTAAATTTTAGAACTTGTTGATAATGGTCTTTTTCCTTCCTGCCTTTACCCCTCCACCCCGTATGTTGGAGGCAGTTATGCTTCTGTTTCATGCTAACTTAAACTAAATACTTCTTAAGGGTTGATCACTTTTGTGCTCTGGGAGAAACCCATGGCATCTGGGGAACTTTACATCCTAGTTTGAAGTTGTAAAGGGGTCCGGCGGGGGGGTCCGGCCGCCTGGCCCCAACGAGCTCCGGGGCTTCGGGAGACCTCGGGGGCCTCACCTGGCCCAAGCTCTCAGCCCTCCCGGCTGTTCGGCTCTGTCCAGAGGCGGCTGCAGTCAGCCTCGGTGTTCCCAGGGTCGCTCCTTTGGAGCGGCAGGGACCACGCGGCGGAGGCGGGTGCCTCCCGGGCAGGAACGCCGTGGAGTCGCTGGTCGCTTCCCGTGATAAAGAGAGTGCTACGAGTTGAGAGTCACCAGTGTGCAGTTTATTCAAGGAGAAGCGGCGCGGGGAGGCACACTGGGGGCTCTCGGGTGGGGCGGTCCACGCAGCTGCCGGGCGCAGAACCCGGCGGGGCTGGGGTCGCGGCCACACCACGCCGAGAGAACCAAGGGAAGGGGTTTTTAGGGGGAAATACGGGGTTTCCCGGGGAGGAACAGCAGGGGCGGAGCCAACGGGGCTCCGGGACAACATGAGGGACAAGCGGGGGAGCAAATGAAATATAAGTAGGGAGGGGATTACAAGCAACTCATGGGGAAAGCCCGGCAGTAGAACATTCTAGTGTGGGCAAGCAGCGGGGGCAGTGATAGGGGCGGGGAAGCAAACCTTAAACCAATAAGCTTAGGAAAACTTTCCAGGGGAGGGAGAGAGTGGTTTACGGCCCGGCCTCCTCCGAGTCCCAGGCGATGGCATCCTCGGCAGCGTCCCCGTGGATTACGCCGACCGCCGGCCTCGGGGACTCGGGATCCGCAGCATCGGGCCGCCGCACCCCCACACCACCCCCTTCTTTACTAAATAAGGAGCGAATATGCTTAACTAAATATTTCTTAATCAATGCAAATGAAGCAGCAATTAAAGCAATAGCAAATAAAACAATAATGCAGTCTTTTAAAAGCGTGGCTCCCCATTCGGGCAGTCCCAGTCCTTTCAGTGCTTTGTGGGCCCATCCTCCGACGGTGGAAAGTGTGGAGTTCACAGCATGACGGACGCCATCCAAGGTGCTTTCAAACCAGAGGCTGCTCTCGAAGGTGATGTTTCTTATCAGGGCGTCCATATCCTGCAGCTTCTGGTGGATGCTACGGCTCCTGGAGGATAGGTTGAAGCAGCAGAGCCCCTCAAACTGTTGACAGCCATGTCCATGCGCAAGGAGCAAAAAATCAACGGATACACATTTGCTCCTTGTTCATGGCACGGGCTGAAGTCACCCAGACGTTGGAGCTAGGCTGCCTCACAACCCACGGTTGGACTGGGACGATGGTCAAGAGGAGGAGGAAAAGGTGCGCGAGGGTGACGGTGCGCATCTTGGCCACTGAATGTGGAGATAAACAAAACAGCATTAACATAAGAAACACGTGTTGGGGTAGGAGGAGGAGGGAGGACGGAAAGGCCATAGGGAAGAGGGGGAAGGAAAGTGGGAGGCTGGCTCAGGGAACTGCGGGATGGACTCTTGGTGACTCAGACGCTCTGCTTGCGAGCGTGGGGTCGGAGGCGGCGAGGTGAGGAAGGTGGAGTCTCCGCCTTCTTCTTGCGGCGCCAGTGGGCCGATGTCACGTCCTTTGGCTCCGGTCTCGGGGAGAGTGGCCCTGCTTTTAGGAAAGGCTTGACAAATTTAGCTGGGACCCATCGTGGCCCTTCAGAGGTGGAGACGCAGCAATAGCCACGCCCCCAGATGATAAGTGGGAAGGGACCAACGATCTTTAGGGAGTCCGGTTCCTTGATCAGGACAAGGGGGCGCTCCTTCAGCTTGGCTCGCGTGTGGTTGGCAAAGTGGCGAACCACCGGGGGGTCTGGCTCCTTATCGGAGCAATTGAGAAAATTTAGAGTAAAAAGAGCCCTGGCGAGCCGATTTGCCGGGGTCTCTGTTTCTGGTCCCCCTTTTTGCTGCTGAAGCACCCTCTTGAGGGACCGATGGGCCCTTTCCACCAGGGCCTGACCCGTGGCTGAGTGGGGAATCCCGGTGGTGTGGGAAATGCCCCACTGGAGGAAAAATTTCCTCACTGGTCCAGAGGTGTAACACGGACCGTTGTCCGTCTTAACCTCTTTAGGAATACCCAGGACGGCGAAGGCCTGCAGGAAGTGCGAAATCGCATCCTTCGCCTTTTCCCCCGAATGTGCGGTGGCAAAGATCGCGCCTGAAAAGGTGTCTACGCTCACATGTACATATTTTAGTCGGCCAAATTCAGGCACGTGCGTGACATCTGACTGCCAAAGCTCCCCACTATTAAGCCCTCTGGGGTTGATTCCAGACCCCATGGATGTAATCTGGAGGGGTTGACAATGGGGACAGGCCGCCACGATGGCCTTGGCTTGGTCCACTGTTAACTCAAACATTCGCCTCAAGGCCGGGACATTTTGGTGAAAGAGTGCATGGCTCAGCGATGCCTGCTGGAATCGATCAGGCACGTTGGCAACATGCACGGGCGCAGCGAGCGCGTCTGCCACCCTATTCCCTTCCGTGATTGGACCCGGAAGGTCAGTGTGTGAACGCACATGCATCACGTAGAAGGGTTGGTCACGGTGGGAAATGGCTGTCTTGAGCCTCTTGACCAAGCAATTAATTTTTGGGTTGGAGGAGCCGGACAGCCAACTGTCCTCAGCCCTTGAAACGATCCCCGCTACATAGGCCGAATCAGTAACCAGATTGAAGGGTCCCGGAAAGCACTCAAATGCTCTGACGGCGGCTGCGAGCTCGGCCACCTGGGCGGACCCAGAAACGATCTCGACATCGCAATCCCACCGCTCTGTCGAGGGGTTCCACCAGGCAATCACCGATTTTCCTGATGTGCCCGAGCCGTCAGTGAAAAGTGTCGGAGCACTGAGGGGTTTCCGACTTTGGACCCGGTCAAGAACAATTTTTAGTTCAGATATTGCAAATATCTTATGTTTTGGAAACCAGGTAACAACCTGGCCGGGAAACGATTCAAGTGCTAGCTGCATCTCCTCACTCTTTAGCAAGGCAAATTCGAATGATTTTGCGTCGAATGGAACGTGGATGTATGCGAACTCACGTCCTGCTAGGGTGGACAGGCGGGACCTCGCTCGTCTAACAAGCTGCGCCGCCTTGTCCAGTGGCGAAACTAAAACTTTGGGGGACGAGATAGGCAGGAAGACCCACTCAATAATGAGCAGTCGGTTCTCCATGTCTTTCAGGTCCCATTGAAAGATGAGCCCGTGCAGGTGCGGCATTTTACCTAGGATGGCCAAATTAAAGGGCAATTTGGGGTCACATCGATGAACGCGACATGTTTTCAGGGCGTTCTGTACCTTTCTGATGGATTCCCGCGCTTCCGGGGTCAATGTCCTTGGGGAGGTCAGGTCGCGATCTCCACACAGGAGGGAAAACAGCGGGACCAGGTCTTCCGAGGAGATGCCGATCAGGGGCCGAATCCAGTTGATGGCACCACAGAGCTGGTGCATTTCCTGCAGGTTAGATGGATTGTCAATAATTTTGATCGGCAAAGGTGTTATTGTTTGCTCCTCAATTTTTGCTCCCAGGTATCTCCACGGCGCCGTCACCTGGACCTTGGAGGGTTGGATCTCAAACCCTTCGCTCTCTAGGGCCCCCACGACTCTAGAGAGTGCTGTCCGCAAGATGGCTTCGGTTGGCGAACAGACCAATACATCATCCATATAATGGACAATGATTGACTCACCCGTGACCTCTCGCACTGGTGCGAGAATGCTGTCCACATACCACTGGCAAATGGGGGGGGAGTTTTTCATCCCTTGCGGGAGCACTCGCCAGTGATAGCGGCGCATTGGGCGTTCCCTGTTGGTGGAGGGAACTGAAAAGGCGAACCTGGGCGCATCGTCTGGGTGCAGGGGGATCTGGAAGAAGCAGTCCTTTATGTCCACCACTGCAATCTTCCAGTCCCGCGGGAGCATTGAAGGTGATGGCAACCCGGGCTGGAGAGGCCCCATGTCCTCAATGACTTCGTTTATTTTTCTGAGGTCATGGAGGAGCCTCCATTTGGTCCCTCCCGCCTTCTTGATAACTAAGACGGGCGAGTTCCATGGACTGGTCGAGGGCACGATGTGCCCCTTCTCCAGTTGCTCCTCAACGAGCTCTTCGAGCGCTCTTAAATTGTGTATAGGCAAAGGCCACTGGTCGACCCAGACAGGTTTATTAGTGAGCCAATTCAATGGCTGGGTCGGGCGCTCACCAGTGACCCCAATCAAAAAATCCCGAGCCGGAGCCAATTCGACTCGGGCACCCCATTGGGACATAGTGTCTCTCCCCCACAGGTTGAATCCCGAGTTGATGATGAATGGCCGCACGGTGGCGATGCGACCCTCGGGGCCTTCAATTAGAACGGGGATGGAACTCCGCTCTGCAGGAGTATATCCTCCCACACCTTTCAACGACTGAGCCACAGGCTCCTTGGCCCATGCCGACGGCCAACTCGCCGAGGAGATGACCGTGACATCCACACCAGTGTCAATCATGCCAGTAAGGGAGATGTTGCTTCCCTTCTGGGAAAGGCCACAAGTAAGCATTGGCCTGTCCTTACCAACCGCCTCGGACCAGGCAACCAGCGGTCGTTCCGTGAGGATAGCGTGGAACGGGATGACCTTGATCCTGGCCACGACCTGATTCCTAGAGAGGATAAGAGGGGGGTCAGCAACTTCAACCTGGAGTGGAAAGAACCCCTCTGCATCCACTCTGATCAAGGAAGGGATGATGGCAATCCCTTTGGGTCCGGCGTCCGCATCTGAAATGGCAAGGACAAGAGCGTCAGGAAAGTCACATTTGAGTCTAACAAGAAAAGAGTCACATCCGGGTATGATACAGTCATCATCGACCCACGCCTGCTGGAAATCCGTGGGGTCGAGGCCGGCCGGTGGCTGTTGGCAGCGTGAGGCCGGCATCTCACGCTGCGCTCTCAGTTTCCCTGGCCAGCAGGGAAGGGAGGTGGAAACGAGGAAGGGTCAGTTAGGGACATGGGGGAAGGGCGCTGGGCGCGGGCAGGGGCAGGAGCAGGAGAGCGGGAGAACTTGGAAATTTCCTCGACCGGCGTGGGGCAGTCTGCGGCGAAGTGTCCTCTTTTGCCACACCGGTTGCAGGTGGCATAGGTGTTTCGGATGGCCAGTGCCTGAGAGGTGTTAGCATTCAGCGCCTTGACAGCAGCCAGGCGCCGACAGGCACTGACCATCTGGGCGATGGTCGGCCGTGGGTCATGTGGTAGGGACAATATGATTTCTTTGCAGATGGTGTTGGATCTGGTGATTGCCCCGTCCACAAGCAGCTGCTCCCTGATGGTGTGGTCGGGGACCTGACGATCGATGGCCTGTTTTAATTTATCAACAAAACTAGGGAAGGCCTCGTCAGGCCCTTGGAATATCTCCAAGTAGGGGATGGTAGGGGCATCCACCGGAGGGATACCAAGCAGTACCCTCTCCGCTGCACCAGCGAGAGACACTAGAACGTCTATGGGTATCTCTCGGGCTTGCGTCTGGGGTTTAGAATAATCCCCCTCACCCAACAACAACTCGAAGGTGGGGCCGTTTGGAGTGCCGTGCCCAGGAAGCAGTCGCTCTAGCCCCCTGATCTGCCTTTTCCACTCGTCCTCCCACTCCTGGTATTCAACGGGGGACAGTAGACAAGACATTACTAATTTGATGTCGGAGGGAACTAGAGGGACGCCGGTGAGAGTGGCGTGAAGGACTGCTCTGAAATAGTTCGAGTCCCGGCCAAACTCCTTTTGCGTTTTGGCCAGGTCTTTGAGCGCGGCCCTATCAAAGGGCTCCCACCGTGGGTGATCGCGTTGCCCCGAAACGCGGACTGGTGCGGCGAAGGGGGCCTGGAGGCTCCCCGGTTCCGGATCTAGGTGACAACCTTTCCCAGCCAAGCCGGAGGACCCATCCAAGATGGCCTCCTTCCGGTCAGGGACCGTTGGAGGACCAACAAAGATGGCCTCCTTCCGGTCAGGGACCGTTGGAGGACCAACAATGATGGCCTCCTTCCGGTCATCGTGGGAAAGGGGATCCAAGATGGCGTCCTTCCGGCGGACGCCGGAAGGGTAGCCGTGGGAACCGGGAAGACCCGCCTCCGGGGAGGGGTTAGGAAGGGGCGGAACATCGGGAGGGGCGACTGACGAAGGTCCCAGGGAGGAGTCGAGGAAGAGGTGGGGTTTCGGTGGGAAAGGGGAGGTAGGCGGGGTAGGGATAAAGGGGTTGGGCGCAGGGGCGGAGGGTCCGAGGGAGGGGGTGTGCCCGCACGGTGATGGATAGGCCGCCCAGGGGGAGGGATCAGGGAAGGGGCTCGGCGGGAAAGCCGAAGAAGCAGCGGGAAGGGGAGGATTATAGGGAGAAGGGATGGGGGATGGGAAAGCCACGCGGCAGGCGCCATCCCGGTGCCAGCCGCCGCTCCTTCGTGGCTCTCCGGGGAGACAAAAGGAACCACGGCGGGGATTGCGGGGGACTACCAGGGACGAATCAACTCGGGAAGAGGGGTTAGGAGAGACAGAACCGGGGGTGCCCGAGAGGGTCGCGCGTTCTCCCTCCCAGGCAGGGGACGAAGTGACCGCGGGGGCGCCGGAGACTAGATGAGAACTCCGTGTCCGCGGACGTTCTGAGCCGCCGCGGTCGCCTCGAGAAGGACAGGGGCTGGGGTTAGTTGAGGAACGGGCAGACGGGGAAGGGTTAGCAGGGACTCCCGCGCTCCGAAGGGAGGGACGGAAAGCGTGGAAAATCTGCGTTAAAATCCCGAAAAACTGGTCCACTCGCTTGTCCCCCCGGGACAAAAGCTGGTTCATGCGCGAGCGGACCCCACGCCAAAAATCGATGGAATTAGCATCTTGGGGAGAAACATCGGGAAATTCGGCAAAAATAAATTTAACAAAGCGTTTTAGGAGCGGGGAGGGAAAAGAAAATTTCGCTACTCGGAGGGAGGTTTTAACGGAAACATAAAATTCTCGTTGCTCTTTGGTTAGGTTAACTCCCATCTTTTCCACCCGAGATAAAGGTTAGCCGAACCAAACTCTCACCCGACCGATCCGAACGAAAAATTAAATGAAAAGAGGGCAAGCTAGGGAACCCCTTTCCCTACCAACTCACCCGAACACAAAGCGGCGTGGTCGGTTCACGGGGCTCACGGGGCTGGCGGTGCCGGCGAGGAGCACCTCTCGATGTAATCCAGGGAGGGTGCTGCAACTCGCCGGGTGGCGGAACAACAGATCTCCACTCTTCCCTTCCAAGGAGCGAAGGCAGGTTCGGAGGGTCACGTTGACGGCGCCACTTGAAGTTGTAAAAGGGTCCGGAGGGGGTCCGGCCGCCTGGCCCCAACGAGCTTCCGGGGCTTCGGGAGACCTCGGGGGCCTCACCTGGCCCAAGCTCTCAGCCCTCCCGGCTGTTCGGCTCTGTCCAGAGGCGGCTGCAGTCAGCCTCGGTGGTCCCAGGGTCGCTCCTTTGGAGCGGCGGGGACCACGCGGCGGAGGCGGGGGCCTGCCGGGCAGGAACGCCGTGGAGTCGCTGGTCGCTTCCCGTGATAAAGAGAGTGCTACGAGTTGAGAGTCACCAGTGTGCAGTTTATTCAAGGAGAAGCGGCGCGGGGGAGGCACACTGGGGGCTCTCGGGTGGGGCGGTCCACGCAGCTGCCGGGCGCAGAACCCGGCGGGGCTGGGGTCGCGGCCACACCACGCCGAGAGAACAAAGGGAAGGGTTTTTTAGGGGGAAATACGGGGTTTCCCGGGGAGGAACAGCAGGGGCGGAGCCAACGGGGCTCCGGGACAACATGAGGGACAAGCGGGGGAGCAAATGAAATATAAGTAGGGAGGGGATTACAAGCAACTCATGGGGAAAGCCCGGCATTAGAACATTCTAGTGTGGGCAAGCAGCGGGGGCGGTGATAGGGGCGGGGAAGCAAACCTTAAACCAATAAGCTTAGGAAAACTTTCCAGGGGAGGGAGAGAGTGGTTTACGGCCCGGCCTCCTCCGAGTCCCAGGCGATGGCATCCTCGGCAGCGTCCCCGTGGATTACGCCGACCGCCGGCCTCGGGGACTCGGGATCCGCAGCATCGGGCCGCCGCACCCCCACACCAGTTAGGCTTGTGGTTAGTCTATGAAAATTCAGGAGAGACATAAATGGAGAGAAATCCCTGCTGATGGACTCACAGCTCTTAGCTTGATTTTCTGCCTTGCTGTAAAGATGCAATAGTGTTTCAGAAAGGAGTGAAAAAACATTGGATCAGAATCACTGTTTTTTTCATTATTGCTGCTCCCGTTTGCGGCTGATAATCCAAATTAAAGCTGGAGCACAGTGGAGTGTCACTATTACAAATGGCACAAGGCTGTACAGAGCCAAATTGTGACTGTGGCTCCAAGCCTGGCGTGACTGCTCACTTTCTGAGCAAGGCTCTATCCAACTTCCAAGATTTCTCTTTTTCAGCCCTTTTAGTCTCATATTTACTGCAGTGCATTATGGAGGAGACATATGTAATGTGTTCCCTCTCCTGGGCTTTGCTTATGCAAAGAAAATCACTGTCGCTGCTGCTGCAGTGGAAGCAGCACGGATGCACTCCTTCAAAGTAAAACAGTGTCCTGGAAAAATTGCTCTGCTTTTGAAGTAATTATTTCCAAATAAAATTGGAACAGTGTGCCCACCTGAGGACCATGATAACTCTACGTTATTACTGTAATCATGCTGGTTAATTTTTCCATGTAGAATAGTTCATTTTAGCCTCCTTGTGAATGGAATTTATAATAGCACAGCCAGTGGTGGCTTGTCCTTGGTCTATTTTATACCAGCTATATCCATGGGGGAGTCTGTGTAAAGGGCAGATATAAGATGAGAAAGAAGATTATTATACCATAATAAAGATGAAGGGTACCAGTTTTGTTCCATAAACACAGCAAAGCACAAGTCTTGCTAGTGGAGCTCACGGTGTGTCAGGACTCACACTGCGTTTTTTAAATCACAGCCTGAAATTTGGAAGCTGCTAGAGGAAAGTCATAATTCAGGTTAATCAGTCCCAGATACTTATTGCCCCACTTTTTGCTGTCAGTGGTGGCAGCATTATGTACACCCTACCTGGAAATGCCAATCTTGTGCTTTTTCATTTACACTTTATTCTGTACCTACTGCTAGACAGTCTGTCCCCAAGCCACTAAAAAAGACCCATCAAATCAGCTACAGGAAAACTTCAGAAAAATGTAACCCCCAACATCTGGGGACTTCAGAGAGAGCTGAGGGCAGGTCATAGCTCAGCAGATATGCCTGAAATGCTGGATGCTGTCCAGCCATCCCCAGAGATCAGCAGAAGATGGACACTGCCAGGGTGGCATGGGTCAGGGCAAAATATCCTGCTTGCTCTTGGAAAATGTGACAACATTACAGATTGCTGAAGATGGCACTGGGAAAAAACACTGTTAGGATGACAAAATTCTGCTGTGTAGCAACTCTGAAAGTACTCCATGTTTCTGAAAATATGCTACTGAAGTTCAGTCCCTCTGATACAGCCGCACAAGATTATATGATCTCAGGAGCATTCGGATCTCAAAAGCTGAATTTTATTCTATTGGCCTAATCTGATCTTTCTCTCTGCTTTCTGGTTTCTCCCTTTTTCCTTGGGGTCCAGAACCTCTTCGAGGTTCCTCTGGGGTTCAGATAACTGTTTTAGTTTCAGCATTCTTCCCTTATCTAAAGCAATATAAAATGAGATTTTTGGACACTCTCTGGAAGGTGAAGTATGAAAGGCACTAAGGGATATATTTAATCTCTACTCAGCTGGTGTCTGAGAAAAACACAGAATGCTATTGATGCTATCAACATCTGAGCAGGTTGCAAAATACAAGTACTTCAATTCCTGTATTACAGTGTTGGGACATCCATACTCCAAACTCTCATTTAATGAAGATTTTGATACTCATATTGCATAAGAGGTGCATAACCTTCAGGAAGAGCAGTAGAAAAATTAGTATTTCTCAGATATGTAACGGGGGAATGTAAAATATTGATGTCAGCCTTCAGAATGACTGATTCTGGTTGTAGATAAAGCTGACCTTTCCATGGAGATCTGCAGAATAAACCCAACATGTAGAGCACAGTATCTTTTCCATCTTGCAGCCTGAAATCAGAAGATATAAGCAGCAATTGATTTACATCACAAAACTGAATGCCAACAGCTGCATGTGAAAACTTAGTAAAAGACATTGTTTACTGTACACTCCAGCATGTAATCCTGCCAGAGGCCAAATGCTCTGCAGCAGGAGCACCCAACCTTCAGTGCTTTATACTGCTATCTTGCAACTGATGCAGAAAATGGGGAAAATGGACACAGCTGACTTTAGAGAGATTTAAGTGGTATTGTTATATGGGAGGCAAGAAAGCCAAAGCAGTCCCTTTCCATGCCACTTCAGTGTTGGTGTAATCCCTGAAATGAACAGAATTGCTCTGATTTGAGTAAGAGGTGATTCAGGTATAATCTGCTCTCTTGCCTTAACAGTGAGCTGTACAAACAGGCTGGACTTGTGGACCTACAAAAAATTAAGATAATGGGTAATCAGAAGTGCATGGATACATACCCTGTTGATGCTGAAGTTAATCATAGTATTTACATGGCTATTGGATATTACTTGCCAGCAGATTTGATCACAAGGAAGAGTTGTACTCTGAAGTAAGGGCTCAGCACTCTGGGTGCTGTGGACCCTTTGGGAATTTTTCACATCCCACCAGGAAATAATCACAGTTTTGAACTAGAAAATCAAAGGGTGTAATTCTCAGAGTTAAACTGCTTCACCCCATCATCCATCTTGCTGTTATGAGCCAGCACCATTTCCAGTGAGCTGCCTGGCAGCACAGAGGAAGGACTTGCAAGCACGTCTGTTTTCATGTAGATAAATAATGAAGAGAGCACCATTCAAAGGCAGGTTCCTATAAACAGGAGAGGAAAGTCATGAATGGGGCCTGAATTAGATGGATATTGCAGAGGTGTTTGAGAGGCCTTGGTACCCTGAGACTTTGTCTGGCAGGAGCACAGGGCAACATTAGCCACACGGTGTCTTGAGTGGTTGCAGAACTTGTTGCACCCTCCAATCAGTTGTCACTGACATTTCATTGAATCCTGCTGGATTAACCCTGGCCCTGCAGGGAGCCACCTCACAGGCCCACACCTCAGTGTGAAGATGCAGGGGAAATCCAGGATGGACATGGTCCTCCTGAGTGCTGCAGGTTAACGGGGTCTGGTGAGGTGTCAGTGTGTTTGCCAGTGGTGCTGGTGGAAAAAACTCCACTCTCTGGGAGCAGGAGCTGGGAGCAACTCTCCTGCCAGTCCTGCCTTTATGGCTTGCTCCATGTGCCTGGAATTCCCTCATGGAAACAAGGTCACCAGCAGGGATCACACACCTGGTTTTTTGCACCTCATCCTGGAGCTCATGAGTGTGAAAGGGGTTGGATTTCTGTCTCATCACATGCTGTGGCCTCACTGCCACCTGGCAAACCTCCCTGCCCTGCACGGAGGGTGGTCGGGGGTGTGCTCTGCAGTACTGTTCTGTTTGCATGGAAGCATTATGCTTTCACAGAACAATTCAGCTCAGCTCACAGCATCCTCCCAGCGCTGAAGAGTCCTAAGGCACTGCCTGGTACCTCGTGCCGAGCCTGTCACTGCAACAAGTGCCTCCAGATAACCCTCTGCTCTGAACGTTGAGCTTGATTTAGTTATCAGCCCAGACATTGCCATCATGAGCAATCATCTTCAAAGAAGTGATAGGCACAGCATCTGGGCCAAATTGTAATGTGATTACCTGACAGAGTCTTTAATAAAGACAATACTTTAGAGACACTTTGGTTGATCTGAATTTGATCTGAATTCTCTCGCTTCTTTAATTTTTTTAATAGATTTAATTTTAGAGCAGCAGTGCTGAAAACACAGTCCCTGAGCCTTGTACAGGGGCATGGGTCAGGAAAGGATTCTGGCTTGAAAGAAAACAGAGTCACTGATCATTCCCATTTGCAGTGCCTAGGAAAGTGAACCTAAAAAAGCAACTAAACATTTTAGAATGCAGTTTCATCTCAGCAATCTTAAGGTTTCTAGTAAAAAAAAAGAAAAAAAAAAGAAAAAAGAAAGAACTTTATTAAAAAATTAGAAAGGATCCGTTTAGATTTGGGGAAAAAAAAAAAAAAAAGAGTAATTCACTGTTCATTTAAATCATCCTTGGGACTAGCAGTGCCCGCTGAGCGAGAGCCGAAGATAAAAGCGATACAAGGAAAACGTTTGCAGGACTTGAAAAAATCCCGATGTGCCCGAAAACACTAACACCCCGGCAGAGCACAGCGCCTGCTCGGCGGGGGCCGCAGCTCCCCGCAGCTCCCGCGGCTCGGTCGGTCCCCAGCCCTGCCCGCCCCAGGTGTCCCGCGGAGGGAGCGCAGAGCCCCGCCCGCCCCGTCGGGCCGCCCCTCCCGGGATCCCCGCTCCCGCCCCGCCGGGCCTCCCCCGCGCTCCGCCGGCCGGCCGGGCGAACCAGGCGGCGGGAGCGGCGCTGGGCCGGGTAAGCCTGCCCCGGGCTCGCCGGGCAGGTGTCGGGGCGCCGCGGTGCCTCCGAGGTGAGTGGGGAGCGCGGTGCGGGCGGGGATGGCCGGGCTGGGCTGGGGCTGGGGCTAGGGCTGGGGCTGGGGCTGGGCTGGGGCTGCCCCGCCGGCGGCTTCTTTCCCGCGGGGCTGGGCTGGGCTGGGCTGGGCTGGGCGCTGCGCTCCCCCCGCGCTGCCGCAGCGGGACGCGGGGCTGCATCGCCCGGCGGTCGCTGTGGTCATCCCGCCCCGCCATCGGCACCGGGGCTTCGCTGCCCGGCGGACGGTGAGCTGCAGCCCTCTCGCTCTTGCCACCGGGGCTACATCTCCCGGGGGTCGTGGGTGCCTCCCCTAGTTCCGTGGGGGCTCCGTGTTCTGCGGGAGGGCAGGGTGCATCTCCCCAGCCCGGGGCTGAGGCTCTTCATCTTACCCAGAGTTGTTTGTGCGGGGCAGCACCCCCTCTGCGTGTGCCTCCCCCGTGATCCCTGGGGCTCCATCCCCAGGGGAGCTGAGGGTCACATCTCCTCTGCAGGGGCTCAGGGGGGTGCGTACCCCGTCATCTTGGGGGCTCCATCCCCGGGAGGCTGGTGGGTTGCAGGAGTCCAGGGGCCAGCGGGGTCCATCGCTCTGCAGGTCAATGGGGCAGGTGTTGATAGGGTCCGTCCTGCCAGGGTTGGTGGCGTTTCACTCCTCTGGGGGGTCAGTGGGCCATAGCCCCTGATCTGGGGGTGCCTGTGGGGTCTCTGACCAGCCCTTGCTCTGCTGATCCCGGCGTGTCTGCCTGGAGGGCGAGGGGCAGCTCCATCGTCTGCTGTGACACTTTGTCCTATCTCCCCGCGCCGTGGATTAGGTCATGTTGTGACAGTGCCTGTTGGTGTCTTGCAGTGCAGCAGGACCTGGGATATGAGGAAGAGGGGTTGCCGTTGCAGAAAAAACAGTAACCATCCCCCTTCCCTGTAAGCAGCAGTTTAATAAAATCAGACAGCATGAAGCATGTGCCTGATTTTCCCCCCCCCCCCTAATCATCAGAAGGTAGTTCTCTGTGTCATTAAATACTCCTGTTAGCACAAAGCAGGCTGTGATATATGCAGTGTTGTAAGCCCAGGAGCAGTTGTGGATGAGATATGTAAGAGGAAAACATCAAGAGCTGACCTCAAACTCTGAAGTTAACTGTGCTGCCTCTCCTTCGGGTGGCCTGGGGTACTCTCTTAAAACTGTCTCAGTTTGTAACTATCTGACCATTCTACGTGGCTGTAAAAAGCTCTGATGCCCCTTTGAAGGTGCCATAAAGCTGTAAATGGGCTTAATATAGCCCATCCCGTTAACCTCAGTGCTTTCCCTCGGTATCCTTTTAATGAACGGCAACGCTCATGAATTTCTCTCAACGGGCTGTCAAATCTTCTCTGCTTCTGGCTGGGAGAGAGCGCGGTGAAGCCTTGGGAGAGGAATCACCCCAGAACTGCCTTCACTCCCTCGTCCCTGGGGGCTGTCAGAGTTTGTGGGGGATTTACACAAGATGCTGGTGTGCTCTGGCCAGTGCAGTGGCAACCGGTTCAAGCACTGTCCCTACATCAGCCCCTTTTTCATAGTGGACACATCAGGGCTTGGGCTTCGTTTTACTCCTGGCAGAGGGGCAGCCAGAGTGGCTGTGAGCAGGTGTGATCAGAGCTCTCAACCTCTTCAGTCCAGGTCCTTGTGTCTTCATTTTAAGGCAAACTGCAATGCCTGTACACCCTCTGCAACTCTCACTTTCATGTCTGGGATGCATGTCCTTGCAAATGTTGTGCTAATCTCTTGGGATGACTCACAAACTTCTGTAGAGCACCTTCTCCCTCGCTTGTGTGGGTCTTTGCAGTCGACAGATTATCTTCTGGATAGCCAAAGCTCACAGCACATGGAAGAATAGCTGTGATATTACTGAGTTAATAATTTTCAGAAAAACAAAATGCCTGAATGCAAATAGAATGGAAAATGTGTCTTTGAAGTCTTTTTTCTTTAAAATTATTCAGTGCCTACCCTGAAGGAAACCTATTTTTTTAAACCTTTATAAAACTCACTAACATTTTACAGAAGTGGGAAGGATTTTTTTTCTTTTTTTTTCTTTCTGTCTGATTTTTTTGGTTGTTGTTGTTTTTTTTTTCTTAAGTATTTCAGTTTTCAAGACGTGAGGTCTTTCCTGTGCTCCCTTTGAAATGTTGACAGGGGAGTGCTAGTCTAAAAAACTTGATGTGTGAGTAGATATTTAGTCTGGTTTACCAGCTCCTGAGCTGGCAAAGGCAGCTGCCAGCAGCTCTGCCAGGGGCACAGCAGGGCTGGGCTCAGCCAGGGATGCTCAGAATTCCCAGAGCAGAAATCAAGACACTGATTCTCTCAAATGTGTTGAAGGAGGGAGAGAAGGTCAGAGTCCAAGTAGTATTGCAAAGGATTTCCTAGGAATGCAGAGAGCTGCAGCTATCTCGTGCGGCAGGTATCTACTGCAGGGCTTGTTTGGCAATGCTGGTGACATCAAACCTTGATGTTGTAAGGGTCACATTTAAAAGGTATTGCATGTCTTCATGGTATTGCCATGGGTGTTTTGTTGGCTTTTCAGTAGCTTTGTGAAATAGGAAACATCTCTGGGCAGGATTTTGGCTGGGTGCATGAGTGCATGCTTGTGTTGGGAGGTAGGGAAGACTTTAATATGAGGTCCATCTGCCTTAGCTCATCTGCACAAGCATTGGGAAATGCTTCCTGCCTTTAAAATCCAAGTGATGACATCTGTGGAAAAAACCCACTTAAAAAAAATTACAGTTCTTGTACACAGCACACTTTGTCTCCTGAAAGGACAGTTGAGCTGCCCTAAAAGAAAAGCTCTGGGTTTTGCCACAGTAATATGTGAAAAAGTCTTAAAATGCAGGCGTATTTCTGAACTGTTCTGAATGTTATTGCCAAAAGTAGCTTCTTTACTGTATTTGTACACATTTTTATACTAACTAATATTTCTGAATGTTATTATTGTCTCTGGTATATGACTTGTTCTCTTGCTGGGTTTCCTGCAGGTGTTTGTGGGTGCTCTGTGTAACTTTCTTACCTGAAATGGGTTCAAACCACTAATTAACTCCATTAGACAAATGCAGAATTATAAAATTAAAAAAAAAAAAAAAGTAGTTTTAGCTGGGCAATATTGTGTCAGGAAATACAGAGGCTGAGGGTCCAACAGCAATATTAACTTGGCTCCAATACACATCCTGTAAGCTCTTTTATGACATACACCTCATAATGTAAACAGGAATAAGCACGTAGATTAATGTATGCAGAGAAGGAGTAGAAAAGAGTGTTTTTCTGGGTTTGCCCCCTTGTCCCTGTGACAGCTGGGTCTTGCACAGAGCCTGGGAAAGCCTGGCACTGCCTTACGCCACGCTGGGCAGTGTGTCCAGTGCCGACTCAGGCGTACCCAACTGCTGATGGAGTGAAAATAGCAGCAGAAAATGAGTAATTTGGGGTTTGTTTCTGTCAAAACAATACCAGGGTAATGAACTGCATTTTGTTCCTTAAGGTCTGTGAATTGTAGCATGTATGATCCTCGAGCGTTCTCTCTTGTGTTACTCCCCACTGGCATGTCTGGCCCTGCTGAGGCTGCTGTGGTTGTAATGAAGTGCAGTGGCTTCACTTTGGTGAGTCTCAGCTTTCTGCTTGTATTACCCATGTGTTACAGGAACAGCTCTCCTGGCTAATTTTAACTAGATCATGTACAAAAGTGATTAAATGAATATTGTACTTTAATACAGATCTGCTATGGACCAAGCAGTATTGCTCTTTCTATTATGTTGTCTTAATTAAAAACTGTGTTATTAATATATTTCACTGAATTGATAAATTTAGCCTGAAGGTCAAATAGTCTAATCTGACCTTCACCATGTCACAAGACATTATATCTTGTGCAGTTACCACTGCTCTGAGCTGGAGATTTGCATGCGATGTGGTGTCATCTAGGGCAGAGTCTGTGGTCCTTCAGCAGCAGCTTCCAGCAACGACAAAGGTGGTCTGGGTGAATAAAATTAATTTATGGGTACTCTCCAGGAGAAAATAATTATCCTTTTCTATCTAAAAAGGGCTCCTAATCTAGTATGAGCACACTGAAGCTGCTGCCTCGGTGTGACATTGTAAAGCTCTGCAAGGGAGGTGGGAGCAGCTCTAATGCTGCAATCTAATACTTCTCCTGTTGTACCTGCTTAATGGCACCTTCTCTTCAGTGCAGCCTCCTGAGGATGCTGCTAGAGCATTGCTGTAAGCCATGCTGTTGTGCTTTAATTCCATTATTGTTTGATCTGGCCAGCATTTTATTCACTTCCTCTGCAGTGTTAGCTTGCAAAGGGGGTTAGTTAGTTGGGTGGGTTACAGTGCTTACTGTGTGCACTTAATCTAAATTTCTCTCTAAATGGAAATGTATTAAAGTAATTTGGTAAAACTTTGAAATTACAGTAAGGCTGCTTTTGATAATTGATTTTCCCCTCCCCAAATAACTGTGTTTATTAAAATTAGCATGAATCACACAGAATGGTTCAAATCAAACAGTGTCTGGATCCCACTGGGCTTCGGTTCTGGCCATTTTTGCTGTGTGAGAAGTGAAGGTAGGCACTGCTTTGAGGTCCCACTATGGTGGATGGCCAGCTGTCCCCTCTCAGCTCTCACAACTGGAAAGGTACCTGTCAGGATTTGTGCTGGGGGACTTGTCAGAAGGAGCAGCATTGAAAAATGAGAAAACCATGCAAAATGGTCTCTAAACTACATTTAAAGACTTGTGAAACTCCTGTCATTCTGCAAAAAAACCCTGTAATTTTTACACAGTGGAGCTGTCCTCCCTGACTCAGACTGGGAAAAAGACCTATTCAATGTTACATTTTAATCATATACAACACAAAGACTTTTGCTGTGCTGTTTAAAATCCAGCTTTCTTTCAGGCTGTGTTCTGCCGGGATGTTTTCATCCAAACTGGACTGCTGAGGCTGACAGGAACAGTCTGAAAAAGCGGCTCTAACCTTCCTTCCTGACACTTCAATAGTGACACCCACTGTGGGAAACTAGGGCATAAATGCATTAACACTTGTCACTGGGAAGAAAATCCTCTCCATGATGGGGACCAGAAGAGAGTGATTCCTAGACTCATGATACAAATTGGTTCATTATTTATTTCAATCAAAGTCTGTAGGTGCTGCTACAATGAAAAATTAAAGTGCACTTTACAGAATACATGTGAGCTGACACCCTGCCAAACCTAAAGCCTTCCTGACCTACAAAACGAAGGAGAGCTTTGATGCTCGCTGCACTCTTTGCAAAGTCTCAGACAAACAGGCTTTGTCCAGAATTTTGACAGAGGTAGGACCTCCTGAAACAGATGCCAAACCCACTGTGTTCACTGTTGCCTTCCAGGGAAAACATCCTGCTTTTGCCTCCTGGTGTTACAAAGCAGCCCAGCTGCTTGGTCTTCTGTAAATACTTTGGGCTTCACTAGGTATCCTCTTACTCGTGCCACCATCCAGTTGCATGTCATCTGTAAGTTTAGCAATGCTCTCATCTTCCCAGATGGGTAAAAGACAGCTTGTTTCCTGCTGGAGCAGGGTTTTTCCACTCCTCCAGCTGTATGCAAATACAACACTTGTATAAATCAGTAATTGTGATCTGGCTGAGGGAACACTCTGCTGCTTCTCTCTCTGCTTACAGGGCGAAAGCAGCTGCCCAGTAGTGTGGGGAAAGTCTAGCTTTAGTACTGAGCTGTGTATTTTACTGGATGTGCTGATCATAGTAGCATAGAATGGCCTGGAGTGGAAGGAACCTTAAAGGTCATATAGTTCCAACCTGCCTGCCATGGACAGGGACTTCTTCCACTAGATCTGGTTGCTCCCAGCTCCATCCAGCCTGGCCTTGAACACAGCTTCTCTGGGCAGCCTGTTCTAGTGCCTTGCCAACCTCACAGTGAAGAATGTCTTCCTAATACCTATCTAAACCTGCTCTCTTTCAGTTTGAAGCCATTCCCCCTTGTCCTGTCACTACAAGATCTTGTAAAAAGTCTCTCTCTATCTTTCTTGCAGGCTCCGTTCAGGTACTGAAAAGCCATGATTAGGTCTCACCCCAAAACCTTTTCTTTCCCAGGCTGAACAATCCCAATTCTCTCAGCCTTTCCTTGTAGGAGAGGTGCTCCAGCCCTCTGATTATCTCAGTGGCCTCCTCTGGACTCACTCCAGCAGATCCATGTCCCTCCCATGCAGGGACCCCAGAGCTGATGCAGTGCTCCAGGTGGGTCTCACCAGAGCAGAGCAGAGGGGCAGAATTCCCTCCCTCCCCTGCTGCCCACAGGGCTCTGGATGCAGCCCAGGACACGTTTGGCTCTCTGGGCAGTGAGTGCCATGGCCAGGGCATGTCCAGCCTCTCACCCACAGCACCCCAAGTCCTTCTGGGCAGGGCTGCTCTGATCTGTTCATGCCCAGCCTGTGCTGATACTGGGGGTTGCCCTGACCCAGGTACAGCTCCAGCACTAGACCTTTTTTGAACCTCGTGAAATTCCCATGGGCCACTCCTCGAGCTTGTCCACATCCCTCTGGGTGCCATCCTGTCCTTCAGGTGTGTCAAAAAACCACTCAGCTCGGTGTCACCTGCAAACTTGCTGAGGGTGCAGCTGATCCCTTTGCCTGTGTCATTAATGAAGATATTAAATCACAATGGTCCCAGTTCAGACCCCTGAGGGACACCACTTGTCACTGATGTCCATCAGGTCTCTGAGCCACTGACCACTACTCTCTGGATGTGACGTTCCAACTAGTTTCTTATCCATCTAATAGTCTACTCATCAAATCCATCTCTCTCAAATTTGATGAGAAGGATGTTGTGGAGGATCATGTCAAAGACTTTACCAAAGTCCAGATAAATGACATCTGTAGCCCTTTTCCTTCCATCATAGAAAGTCCCTAGTTTGGTCAGGCAGGACCTACTCTTGGTGAAACCATGCTGGTTGTCCTGAATCACCTCCCTGTCTCCATGTGCCTTAGCAGAGCTTCTAGGAGGATCTGTTCTGTCATCTTCCCAGGCACAGAGGGCAGAGTGACAGGTAGTTCCCAGGGTCCTCTTTTCTACCCTTTAAAAAGATGGGTACAATGTTTCCTCTTTTCCAGTCACCTGGGATTTCACCTGACTACCATGGCTTTTCAAATATCATGGAGAATGTCTTGCAAACTACATCAGCCAATTCTCTCAGGACTCTGGGATGTATCTCACAGGGTCCCATGGATTTATATATGTTATATATGTGGTGGTACATTATGTATGTTATGTATTCTGGTGGTCATAGACCTGATCTCTACTTAGAGTGGGAGACACTTTGTTCCCCCACAGTCTCCATCCTGCTGTCCATCCACTTGAGAACTCTGGGAAGAGAGGTTGCCAGTGAAAACTGATGATCAAGATCTGTTGGGGTATTTATTTCTCAATACAAAGATCGAAAAGAGACTTCAGAATCCATGGGTTTTGAGAAAGCTTCTGTCCAAAGTGTGTAGTGAAACACAAACCCCAAAGGCTTTGCTTACTCAATACCACCCTAATGCTCTGATGCACATGGTGCAGCTCCTTTGTGTCCCCTGTGCCGGGGAGGAGGTGGATGGGACCCCTGGCAGCCACCTCTGCTCATTGTAGTGCCTGGCTGTTAGCCCATCAGCTTTAATCAGGGCTGGCAGGAGCTTTGATGGCAACTGACCTCATGTTAAAGACTAAAGTCCCTGTCTCATCTGAACTCAGTTCCCTTCATGAAGGATTTCAGATGACAAGTGGGACAGGTTTTAAACTTTAACCAGCTGTTCATCTTTAAAATATTAATCCTGTACTTATGCTCTTACCTGTTCTCTCAGTGTGCCTGGGTTTGAAGGACTTTCACGAGTGGTGAATACCTATCTCGTGGTCATCCCAGATCTTCAGTGCCAATTTCCAGTTTCCAAGCCCTCCTCACAGGTGTTTCTCCTGGGAACATGGTCACCTTGTTTGTCTGAGAACACAAATATGCTGAATTCAGGCCAGTTTTCAGTTTTCTTCCTGGTCTCTCAGCAGCAGAGATTATATTCCCCTTCCTTTAATTATCTTCCCCACCCTTTATTCTTCTGTACCCCTGAGCAACCTTCCTCCATATGGGTTGTATTTGGATCCTTCACCTCTTGGGGGTGAGGAGTTGATCAGAGTTGTCTTCATTGCTATGATGGGGCTTGGGCTGCAAGATGACATGTGGCACATCTTATTCCATCAGGAATCCGTCTCCTGCCTCTTATGGAGTAAAAGACATCCTCCTCTTTATCTTCTGAATAAAGCTACAAGTGTTTCTGCATGGGAAATCTGTCCTGTAGCTCAGCTGGAAATAAATAAGTGCAGTGAACAAATGAGTGGCACCATTCCAAAAGGCACAGTTATTCCTCTGGTGCACTATGGCTGCTGAGAGGTGTGGGGCTCTGGAGAGCAGGGTGTGATGGGCTCAGCTTGGCCTGCAGCCTTGTCTTTCAGGCCATGTCCACTTACTCAACAAAGGGTTTAGACCTCTGTGCAGTGAGTAGCCTGAAGTGTGGTGAATCACAGCTCCTGGACGTGTAGGGTGGAAAGGACCTGCTGGGTTACCTGTGCTTTACTTTCAGGATGATCCTTCCTAATTAAAGCACAACTTGTGATTGCAAGATGTCTTGTTTGGGTCATTGAATAGATTGCCATCCTCTCTGTGAGACGTGAAAGTATATTTACTAATGTGCCTGTAAATGTCTCAGCTGTGAGGTGGTTATTTACTGCACTATTGTGATGCAAACCTTTGTGGTTGTGTTTGCATTGATCACACAGACAGTGCACACAAATTTTATTTCTTGTGGTATTTAGGCTTGCTTTTTTCCGCCCTTCCTGTTGTATCTGTTCTGTTAGACACTATATAATAGAAATTGCCTGAAGTGTAATTGCCTGTCACTCAAGTGCCATTTTACAATATAGAGCTGTATCAATTAAAAGATTCTTCCTTCTCCAATTAATTTTGATTCTTGGGGGTAGATAGGATTGTTTGTCTGCAGAACATTCCACTAAATCATTTGGTACTTGTACATTTATTTACTTTTAAAGGTAATGCGTGAAAGGTAATGGCTTGTAGTTACAGCTGCAGAAAAGAACATTCATTGTCAGAGTCCTCTGGCTGTGGTGCTCCCAGCATGGATGCAGCCTGAGTGCTCCAGTCTGATAGATGTGAAATCACTGGCTGTACACAGCCAAAGAGGGGCCAGCTGCCCTCTTGTCATGTGCATCTTGGGTTGCGAGGTAGGGAAAGATTTAGATGTCACAGCTGCAAGTTTCCTGAATGAACTATTTTTTCAGGTTTGTCAGTGTGAAGACCAGTATGTCCTACATGACTCTTTTGTGGATTTGGGCAAGCATCAGAAGTGGTAGCTCAGCTTGAGAAACACAGGGAAACTTTAGAATTGGTACTTCTTGTTTGGAGTGGTCCTCTAATGGAATCGCTTTTCAGTGCATACAGAGACTTTGGAGAAATGGAGCTGTGGGTAGGAAGCCTTGACTGGAGACAGCCTGCTTTGAGATTAATTATTTTATCTGTAGCATTTTAATACCTGCTATAGATGGGATGGTAGCTCAAGGGTAAGCTCTCTGATGGGAGGCAGGAAGTGTTGTTGTTTGGAAGGTTTGGTATGACATCTTTTAGTATCTCTCTTCAGCGTTCATTTGGGATAATCCTACCTTGGGGTAAGGGATTGTTTTAAATTTGATGGAGCTTGGATTAGGTACAAACTCATTGAGGTACCAGCTATCAGTCTGAGTCATGTAAGTACACAAGGAAATATATTTTGAACTTTATGTACTATTAGATAGTTGAGACAGTAGACATTATCTAATGGCAATGATACTGCCATGGGCTCATACTCGTAGGTATCTGCCTAGATCCATTGTTCTTTGTTGTGGGTGGGAGGGAGGTGGCTGTTTCAAAAACTACTGTAAGCTGCTAAAACTGATTTAGTTGTTAGTTTTTTGTTTGTAATGAACTGTTAGTCTTTCAAAACTGAACTTGAGTTTTTCTATGGAAGACCTAATACTTGCTGTAAAATCACCTGGTTTCGTTTTGGTAATTGCCTGGAGTTTGCCTGGCTGCACTGACTGCTGAAAGTGGTTGGTGTTTCAAGGCCCTTGTGTAGGCTCTGAGAGTCAATGTGGGTGTAGATTGTGTTAAGAGTAGACATCCCTTATTTTACAGGGAGGGGAGAAAGCTGAATTGGGGCCCATTCCTTCTAAAGCCAGAGCAAACCTGAGACAAAACCCCATGTCTTTTACAGTCATCTTTTTCTTTCAGCTCCCACTTCCATTTATTTCATGATACTGTTGGCTCTGCAGGGACAGTTTGCTCTTCCTCTACTGCACTCAGGAACTTTCTGTTTGCTGGGAGGTGCCTTTGGCAGTTTGCATTGAGGAGCAAACTGTGATTTCAGTTTAAATGAACACAGCTTCTCTCAAATAAGAACTTGTTTAAATAAAGTCTGGTTAAAAACCAACTAAGAGTCTTTATGGAAGAGCTTCCAGTTTATACATACCTGGCAGGGATGTGCACAGGCTTGCCAGCATTTCAGAGAGGTGACCCTTTACAACCACGTCCCTGTCTCCTTGTTGAAGCTGCTCAGGAAAGAACAGGTTCTCAGTTTCCCTTAAATGTGGCCAAATTTTGAAGAGATAGTGAGAAAAGTAGCCTATCTTGTGTTGATAAAAAGTGAATCCAGATTTTTTCACTGCTTGTTTCAGTGAAGAGTGTGTAGGAATAGTCATATCTGGTACGTTGGGAAGGACAAATAACATTCAGGAGAGTAAGCTGCTGCTTATTCTGGCTGCTGTCATGCTTTCTTCTGGCTACCTGGTGGGTCAGGTATGAGCTACTGCTCAGTCTAGGCCACTGTCTGAAGTGATGTCCTAGAGGAGTTTTGTGTCCATAGGTGACAGGCACAAGCCTGGAAGAATAAACCCTCTCCCCATGCTCGCAGCACTCTTGCTACTTATTGCTCTGCCTTGCAGGAGGCCAAACTGATATCCAAAATATGAGTTCCACCTGCTGCTTAGTTTTCCTGATCACTTGGGTATTTGTAATCCCCTCTTCACACTCCTGTTGCTATGAAGAAAGGCAAAACAGGCAGGAGACCCTGATTATGTGCTTGAGAAACAATTAAATGGTGTTGGAAATGCTGCCAAAACATGAAAAGCAAAGCAAACAGAAAAATCTGGGAAAGAAAATTATTTGCTGTTTCTTACATTGTGTGTATTAGTAATGGATGGAAAATTATTTCAGACAAAGCTGTGAATTTTGTTTGCCCTTCTGAAAACAGTAATTTTTTTTTAAAGCTTCCCTGTGAGCATTACGACCAACCTCGTTTCACAGCTAGATGTAGTCATCTCAGTTAAATGCAATGGACAAAATCTACAAAACCCAACTGCTTAACATTATAAGCAGCTTGCATAAACATGAATTATTAAGGTCACAAAAGCTCCTAGAAACCAGCCGAAATGAGTGCACTGTTGCATTTCTTTTTTCAAAACATGCATTAATTAATAAGGGGCTTAGCGCCCAGACTGTTTTCACCCCCCTGCCTCCATCAGATTTTGCTTTCATCAAGTGGAGGGGAAAGTGTCACTTCTCTCTCTTCCTCCTCCCTTTTGTTTGGCTGGAGCACAGGAAAGTGCCAGACTTCATCCTTCACAAGATGATCATTCACAGCTGTGATACCCTAAAATGCACAGGCGGGTTGTGTTGGGGCTGCTACAACAGCAATACTCCCTCCAGAACAGCCAGGGGTTTAATTTCATGCCTTCTTGGACTATCAGAATGGGAGCAGGAGCCTGAAGTCAGGTTGCCAGGGGGTAGAAAGCAGTCATATTCACATGTTCAGGCAGCACAGAGAGGGCAGGGTGCTCACAGGAGAAATGTGGAAGAGAAGAAGACAATGAGTAGAACATGGTGGTAGTGAGAGGTCCTGTCCTCTCTCTGGGAGAACCACATACCCTGGTTTGTGTAGGTGTGGGCACTGTGTCCTGTGCTGGTCCCCTCCATATGATGTGGGCACAGGCAGCATGTGGCAGTGGAGGCATCAGAGCTGTAGGATTGTTTGGTGAGAGCTTCTCTCCAGCCCTTTCCAACACAGGAAATAATTCCACCAGCTCGACTGAGGAAAGGGCTGCTGTGACTGAGGGGTCAAGCCCTCTTCCTGTGCAGAGTCAAAGCACAGGTCAAGTTCAGCACTGGAAGATACTTGCAGCAAGGAGCTAAAGAAGAAAAAAAAAACAGGAGTTGAGTGGTGTTCATTTTAAAAATTAATTAATCCAATTGTGGTGCTGGCTGTAGAGGAGGCAGGTCAGACTGTGTGGAGGGAAGAGGCTGCAGTGACCAGGTGGGAGTTGAGGAGAGCTTCGGTGGTGGGTGCTGGTGGGTGTGGGTGGTAGGGGAAGGTTGATTCTCATCGAGCTTACACAGGAAGAAGCAGCTCAGATGAGAGAGCTTGCTCGTGGGACTGTGTGTTTAGGAGAGGGGACACTGTCAGAGACAGTCCTAAAATATCAAAACACTACAAGTGAATATTGCAAGTGAACTTGTGTATGAGGTGGCTGAGGTTTGGTATCCTGGAGATGTCAAATGGCTCGAGACCTTGTCACCTGCTCTGTGCTGTAGGTAAAGCCTCTGAGGCAGACACCTCTCTGTGCTTGTCCCAAGTCAGTGCAGAGAAGGGGGGGATGAAGGCTGAGGGTTGGCCTCTCTGGTCTCTGTGGGCCTGGCATCTGCAGAAGAAACTCAGGTAGGCAGGGTCTGGATTCTTGAACCACAGAAAAACAAAGCCATTAGTTTTGGCCTTGCTGTGTTTAGGTGATTCCATTTTGCTTGGCGCCCTAATGAACTACAGCACAAATGTCAAGACTCTCATGTGGTCTTTTGAAAACCTTCCCAGGTACCACACCTGGGCTTTATCTGCGAGGAATGTAATTTCTGCAGCCACTAGAGAAATGGTTCAAGGAGACACAAATGTTAAAGCCATTGTTCAAATGCTTCTGCTCTGGGGTGGATGCCTAGTTTTAAATTCCCAAACAGCAAAGAGGTTCTTCGGGATGAGTTTGGAGGGAGGACCTGCCTCCACCCTGCTGTGAGATGGGATGCAAAGGTTGTGGGACAACCAGAGAATAATGTTTATCGGGCTTGCCTTGTTAAAAATCAAGAAAAATATTTGTCTCATGCTTCATTCCAGCATGCATTTTGAAAATTAGCCTCATCAGAGGCTGCTTTTGATATATAATAAAAAAACTCTAAGCAACAAAGGGGCTTTAAAAGAAGCAAAGACTTGACATATTTGTTAATACTCAGGGTAGCAACGAATTAATTTTAAGGCACACTTTTTAGTTTTTTTTTTTTTTTAATAAAATGAGGACACTAATTAAAATTAATCCATTTATAAATCTTTCCACATCCAGTTTTAAAGGGTAAATAAAACATTCGCCTTGTCTGTCCCTTTTCTCATCCTAAGACTATATAGACCATGCAACTTTTAACTCTTTAAGGTAATGAGCAGATAAAGCTATCTTAAATTATTTGCTAAAAGATATAAAAATTGATGGCACAATGGAGATATCTTTTAAAATGCAGGAAGGATGGCATTGGAAACATTGGGACTGCCTCAAAATGGATTTTAATGCTTGCCTTTGGGATCTGCAAACTTGAGCAGTTTCTTGCCTCCCTGTCCTCCCTGTCCTCCATTCCCACTCCTTTCACAAAAATCAGCTGTCTGTTCACTGCCTTCCTTGATGTGCATTTTTCAGTGTGATAATTTGCATTATAAAATACACAGGGGTGAATTTACTTCAGTTTTGCCCCCAAAGTCAGGCAGGATTTTAATAGGTGAGGTTGGAAAAAGAGAGGTGGTGGTCCAATCCACAAATATGCCATATTTGATTAATTTATGAGATTAAAAAAAAAAAAGATAAAAAAAAGAAAATGGGGGGCTTATGGCAAAGAAACTCTTTGAAGTTTTGGTTCTGTGACATTTGAGACTGCAGCATTGTCAATGCTGAAGGTACTTTTCTGTGCCTTGTTTAGAAAGGAAGCTAAACACGACCTTGGGTCTGTGATTGTTGGTAGTTCCTCAATGTATGTTAATTAGTAAAGACTGAGAGAAAAGTAGTACAGCTGCTGAGGGAACTATACATTCTAATTTTTTAATGTGTTCCAGATATTATCAATTGTGCCTACAGATCTTTGGTACAGTTGTGGCTGTGTGGAGTATGCACGTGTCTGTACCACAGTAAGGCACTTGCATATAGCATGCTGGCAAAACTGCTACCCCCTCCCACCCCAAAAAAATCCCAAACAACCAGAAACCCCCTATAGGTGATAGTTCAAACTTAGCATAAGCTGTGTGTCTCTGCTTTGTCTCAGGCCAAAGTGAAGAGACAGCACAGAGCAGGTCTGTGCTGTGTGAGGATGCTCCTGTCTCCTTTCATATGCAGATTTTTAATATAACAAGTATGCACTTCTGCTTCTTGTTATTCCTATCCCTGGGAAGTTTCACATCCCTTGCTATCTTCTATCAGTTTTCTGCTCTTTGGTTTTGATGTCTGCTCTTTATAAATCTTCCAGCCTGAAATCTGCCCAGAACTGCCCCCACTAAATCTCAGCAGCTGCAGACAAAGTGAAGGTAAGAGGAGGAAAACTGCAAATCCTCAGAAGAAAATGTGCAAACTAAAGTTATACTGCCTTGGGAAGGGGCAGTATGGCTATGGCTCTCCCACAGACACAAGTGGGCAAGGAGTAGCTGCTTGGTGGATTAGCAGATGGCGAGTTTTGTTTCCAGTAGTGTTTGTTACTCTAAATATTTATCCACAGTGCACAGGAGCATTGTTCCACTTTTCCCAGAGAAGTTGTGCCCAGGTGGGAGGTTTAAGCCCCACTTCCTCCCAAGGCTAATGGGATTTAACTTCGTGATAGCAAGTTTGTGGCTCTTAAACAAAGTTGCTGAGACCTGCTGTTTTAAGCTGTGCTAGTGGTAATCAGTCTCCTTTTGTGAAAGCATAAAGAGACAGATGTTGCAATTGCAGGAGTTAAGGCTCCGTTTGGTGTTTGCTCGAGGTGTTCTTTCTCCATGGGTGTCACCATGGGAGGTGGGGGAATTCGGGAGGACACGGCTGGACACTCACCCTCCTCCTCACCAGAAAATGAGAGGGTTTCTCCTTGCATAAAGCAACTTCTGCATGGGGCCGTGATGGGCTTTTTGTCCTGTGTGCTCAGTTTTCTGTTTTAAAGTGCTGTGCAAAATTACTTCTTTGCTTCCTACTACAGATTCAGAACTGCTAACCACCCACCGTACAGCTGCTAATGCACAGATTATCTCCACAGCCAACAGCTTTAAGTAATCAAACAGAGATAATTTTACCTCTGTGACCCAACAAATAAACACTAGAATCAGGAAAAATCCGTTCGCCCACACAATCCTAGCCAGGCTTTCAAGGGCAGAGTGAGGAGTTTCGTCAAAGCCTGCAGAGGTGTCAAGGTCACCAGGTTTGTCCCATCCTGGATCGATGGCGAGCTGGCTGTGCAGTGGTGAGGGGTGCTCTCAGGAGGTCACAGTGCTCTGTAACCTGATGAGACCATTTCTTGCTGCTGCTGCTGCAAAAGGCATTAAACGAGTAGAGCATACACTGAAAGTTGTGTTTGCAGTCCTGCTTTCACGGGAGAAATTGTGGCTTGGAATGGCTTTTGTTAATGACTTCAGCCTTTAACTTTCTGTTCTTTGGAAGAACAGACATTTCTCACAGCTATCAGGGGTTTAGCACCATTCAGAAACACAACTGTTACACATTGTAACATTGCATCTGTGGCTTCTTTCTCACTGACCCATCGTCACCAGTGTTGAGAAAGAGAAGAATTGTAGCCCAGAAGCCATATCACAAAACAGTTTTGCACTTCAAAAGTCTGTTTCTTTTTGCTTTTATTTCCCAGATCAGCTCATTGTGACTGTTTTCCTAGAAATGAAGTCTCGGAGGTTTTTTTTGTTTGTTAATTCTAGTTGCTCTGAGCTTCTCTCATTTTCCCTGCCCTTTCCCCCTTTGTTCTAGTCAACTCATTTCCTTATTCCTGCTGTTAAGGATACTTAGCATGTTGTCGTTGGGAAAGAGCACTTATTTCTTCATAGAAAGAAGCTGCTTAATGTTTCATGTGTCACAGTGAATAATTAAATAAAGAAAAATATATAAGCCCACAAAACTAGCTGAAAGGAAGAAAGCATTTGCAGTCTGCTCGGGAAGAGTGACACTCTTGCCCTGGTGTCTTGAAGCACAAGGGTAAGGTTTAAAAATGAATTGGTCTGGCATGACAATTAAAAAAAAAAAAAGGATTTTTTTTGACTTTCCATGCATTTATAATATTAATCTTTAATTGTCATATTCTTGAGCTCCTGGCTGTGAGATCATAGCTGGAATTGGTAGGACTAAGAAAACTAGGGTGGTAAGTGGAATGAAATGTCAGCAGGGACCACGACCTTGTGAACTGTCAGGGATGGAAAGGCTGTCAGCACTCATGCAGGCAGGGAGCCTGGCAGCCTGATGTGTATAACATGAGAGGTGTCCACGAAAATAAGGGGTTTTATTGCCCTTCTCAGTCCTTTTCACCCTTTCTGGGCTGTACAGTACAGGCTGCCCCTTTTCTTTCGGCTTTATAATGAATCTTGAAACACAACCGTTGGGCTCGGTGAAAGTGGGCTGAAAATCTGGGCAGATGGGACTTCTGTGCTGGGAGGTAGGAAAGAGCTGACTGTTCCCAAATGATCTGAATGAGCCATGGAGTTTTTTCTTTTCAAATGAAATCAGAAGTGAGATGTAATTTTGCAGTGACCTTTGCAGTTTTACAAAACGAGATCAGACACTTGCCATCCTCATGGCAGAGGGAGCCTTGCTCTAACAGTACTTCAGGGCCCAGTTACAAATGGGAATCTATGCTGTGTCTTTTTCTTTCCCTTCTCCCACCTAGTTTTTCCTTTCACTGCACATATAATCTCAAATGGGTAAAACATGGTTTAGCAGAATGTGCTGAGACCAGAGGCAGGATTTGTGCAGAGTAGGACCTGCCTGTGCCATTGCACATCCCTTTGAATCTGATTAGTGTTGGTCTCATCAGCTGTGGTAAGAGCTGTGGTAGGAGCCTTTGTGTTCTCCTTTTTCTCCCCCTGTGTGCTGAGATTTGGAGGCTGCATCACAGAATTTGGGTCTGCATCATCCAATTGCCTTTTGCATTTTCCTTTCTGTCTGTGACCTGCTGCTGTGGCTGCGGTGGGGATGCAGTGAGCAGGACTGCAGTGACACCTGTACCACCGTTAGAATTGTTGATGTGGATCTGGTGTGCTTGATACTCACCAGAGTGACTGCTCTGCAGCCAGAGGACATCTTGCAGCCCTCCAGCTTCACTGCTCAGAGGGACTGCTCTGACCTCTGCCCAGAGTGAGAGATTGGGTCCAACTCAGCTTGTAGCAAAGTGGAGAGAGGCGTAGGGAGCTGTTGCAGCAACCTGGAGAGTATCCAAAATGAGGAGAAATGGGCCCTTTTGGTTCCAAAAACACTGTTATAAATTCACGTTGAGGGCTGCACCAATGCCTTTAACTCTTCTGCTGGCTTATCTATGTACTGCTGAAGTTGTAGCCTTTTAGATCATGTGCTCCAATTATTCTCTTGAAACTGACAGACTCTGCACTGAATGGCTCATACTTGATAAGACAGATAGAGAAAAGAGGAGAAAGACTTTGAGAGGAAATGTGTTTTTTAATTGCAATCTCTTGCACCTCATCTTTGGTAGCTCAGCAGCTTGTGATGAGTTGTATGGCAGAAAGGATAGTGCTATTTTAAATGTGCTGCTTATACCAGTGGCTTAGACCTTTCCTGTAGGCTTGATTCAGCAAGGTAAATAACCACACATCTACTTTGAATTGCATGAATACTACTACTGAAATTAGCGACACTCTTCCTGCAGTTCATTTAGGATGCATGGTTGCAGCTGACCCAATTCCTGCTGAAATAAGTGGAAGTATTCTCCCAGTATTCTATAAACCCAGGTCAGGTCCTAAATCCGTTTAACCCTTTGAGTGCCTGCTCAGTGTCATGGTTTGGGAGCGCTGCAAATGCTGGCATGCATTGCACTGACGAGAATTTTTTCTGTAAGTTGCATCAGAAGAGGAGCTCTCCTCAGCCCCAAACACTCTGCAGTTCATCTTCTGATGCTGCTCTGTGTCACTGTCTGGTTCCTCCCCTGCCTTGACCACTCTTGATTTTATTCAGCAGAATCTGCATTTTCCCTGTGCACAAGCAACAAGTAAGAGGAGTCACTGCACTCGAGAGTCAGTAGGAGGGCAACAGCAGCCAGACCTGGAAATCCAGTAACCCTGGTACCACTGACCTGAGGATTAAACCCTGCTCACTGAAACATGAGCCCAGCCTGCCAAATTGCCCGTGATAAGCTTTAAGGAACTGGGAATAAAGCCATGCCTGCATCTATTTTCTTTGCAGCAACTTTTTAGCTGGAGGCTCATAACTGGCTTCAGCAATGTGAATAGAGAGCCCCTGTGAGAGACCTGGCAGCACTCAGCTATGCTCCAGGATCCCATTCTTGGGGTTTTGTTTGTTTGTCGTCTGGATTAAGGGGATTAAAGACTTAACCTTTGTACAGCCTTTCAAATAATAACATGTTTGTGCTCGTACTGCATGTCAGGAAAGCCTTTGCCCCCCATTCCTGATTTCATGATACAAGTGAAGATCTGAGAGTTGCCAGGCTTATGTAAAGTTGTGTCTTGTGGTTTAAACCCCCACAAATTCAGCTCAGTGCTCCTGTTCTCTATTTTGTGGTGTTCCTGGGACCAGGGCAGGGTACCTGCTGCAGACCCCTATCCCAAGAGCTGGGAGGGGTCAGGTTAGTGGGGGGTTGCAGTCTGAGCTGCCAGATCCTTGTCCAGCTGCTGCGCCTCTGGGCTGTGTTTTTTGTAATCAGAACTAAAATTTGTGCTGCCAGATGGAACCCTGCTGCCTGTCAGTCTGTCGCTGGCTGTGGCCATTCCTTACCTCCTGCTCTGGAGTGGCTTTTTTAACAGGTTTCAGAGGTTTGTAGTTCACACTGTAGCCCTTTGAGTGAGGGGCAGTGGCTTTTTTGAGATTCTTTTGGGATTTTTGGGGGATTATTCCAATAGTGACTAAAATTTTCAAAAGTATCTAAGTGATTTAACAAATTTACTGGGATGTGCCAAAACAAGACTAAGGAGGACTCAAGAGCTGTCTTTAGCTTGAACATTTTTCTTCTACTCCCTGTGCATATTCCACATGTGATTAAGGGAAGACCCAAGGCCACCTTTGGGACCAGGGATATCATCTGCAAGCATGGCCAGGACTTGCTCTCCTCAATATGCTGCAACACCTGCATGGTCTGAGGGATGCCCAAGAGACAGTCAGGCAGACACAGAGATGTGGGTGGCCCTAAGACCTTGTTCTTGGAGCTGCTTCCCTACAAATAGAGCTGAACCAAGGGACACTGTGTGCGTGGAGTTTTGGGGATTGGATTTGTTGGGGATGAGAGTTCATGGGGATGGGAGCTTCTGGGGTTGAAGTGTATGAGGAAAAGGCTTTCCCCTGGCAGTTCACTCCCTGGAAGGGAGGATGACCCTCCTGGTTGCCTCATGGCTAAAAGCAGTCTGGCAGGAAATGCACAGTTCTGTGAGAGCTGTTTTCGGGGATATGACAATGCCATTGGATTACAGTAGATGCAGCTATCATGGCATGCTGAAAACATTTGGTGGTAAAAAAAAAAAATTAATAATTTTGGCTCTTCTTGTTCACAATGGACTGGATGTAACAAGGATGATACAACTTTATCATCTGGATCAAGAAACAGCTTTACCATCTGGACTGTCATCACATTCGGTAACTCCAGCAAACTACAGCTCTCTTCTAGATAGACCAGCCAATGTAAATAGTAATTTAAAAGCTACAATACGTAGAAAAGCCATGGATCTACATGAATAGTCATATTTACAGATACAGTCTGTATCCAAGAGTCTGTGTTATCCAGCCTTGCTCAGGACATGAGTGACCACTGCTTTCCCTCCAAAGACAGCACATGCTGTGTCAGCCTCTAACAAAGGTTGTTACCATCAAGGACTTTACTCTAGTGAAATAGTTTTTGAAAGAACTGCCTGAATGTTGCTGAAAAATGTGCTTTAAAGAGAATCCTTAATCAAAGTGATGTAACAACTGTAGTATTTACTTTTCTACTTGACCTTGGAACAGATCAGTCACAGAGAGTTGACCATTTTCTGTATTTTAGAGGGGATTCTATCTTGCGAGAAATGTGCCCTACCCTACTTAAATTTAGAAGATGTGAGTCCCCTCGTGTCTTCTGCACACCAAAGGGAATACAGACTGAGCTTGAGCAATATATGTTAAATTTGCCAACAGCTCTCCACTGCAATAAACACCTCTTGCAACATAACCCTGAAATCTGTGGATTGCAAGCCTTTGCTTTCTGAAGTATAATGTACTTCATCCACTCCACCAAATGCCCATAAGGAAATTGTAAGTGAAATCAAACCACAATATATGAGAGTGAACTTGCTCAGACAGTTGATTTAGGACACAAGCACCTCATTCTGGCTCTTGACTGTACAATTTTCAGAAGCAATTCACAGCAAGTATGTAATAGTCAAACAAGTTGGGTTGGACATTAGGCTATGTGGTGGGTAACATGAAGAAATAAATGGAAATGTGGTTACAAATTTGAAACTTTATCTTTGGAAACTCTGTGTAGCATTTCTGAGAGCTCCACTTGACCTACAACTGCTGGGTTGAAGCAGTAAAAGTGATGTAAAGGCAGTGAAAGTGAATTAATTTAGAAAGTCTAAGTGAATATTAATAGAACCTGCTACATTCAACAATTTACAAGCGTGTCTGGCATTTATAGATGAACTGTGCTGTTTGTTACATATTACATTAAAGAAGAATCCTGAACCAACATATCAAAATGTCAAACTAACACAGCATTTTTCTTTGATCTCCTTTTTTGTTAAAATGAATTATTGATAGCCTTTTTCATGGTTGACAGGAGAGATTTCTGATTTTTATTTACGTGCTAGATCAAATCTCCTATTCATTCTGCAGACAGAGGTCTTTACAACAATATCTAGATATGATATGTGCAATTGCAGAGCTCGGATTCTTTCTCTCGGGGAATGTTCTCCCCACCCATCCTGTGCTGCTGTGATTTCTTAAGCTGATATTTTCATTGGAAGTCGTTAAGCAAACACAGAGCCCACCCTGGAGCCAGCGGTCAGGATGAGGGTGCGATGGCTTTGTGTGGGCCTGCAGACCACAGGGGTGGGTGTGCAGCTCCACACAGGGATCTGGAGCTGGTTTACCAGGAATATGTGGAGAAAAACCTGTTTGTCTTTTCGGAGATGTGGCTTGGAGGTGTTTTCCAGAGCGAGGTGAGATTTATGCCAGGTTTCAGGGAAAGGGGTGCACGGTTCTGGAGGTTTTGGTGGTACCAGGGGGTAACAGCATCTCTGTTATCCACCATCACCTCATTTGGACATCAGCAAAGCCTTGGTCACTGCAAGAGCTCTCAGCTGCCCTGAATTCCATGGTTTGCAAAACTCTCTTTTCCTTTCAAACGTACCCCAATTGTAGATCTGGCAGTCATGTGTTTCTTAAGGGTCCACCTCATTCCTGGAACTTGGCAGCCCCCAAACCCCTTTGCTGTGCTTCACCTACGAACACAGAAGTGGTTTTGGCTTGTTTTATTTTAAGGTCAGAAGTCTCCATCAGAGAAACAAAGCTTCTTCCTCATGGTCTCCTGTTTATCCTGTTTAGCATTTTTAATTGCATCCAAAAGATGCTGCTTGAGTTTGGCAGCTGTTGGGGCTTTTTCTCCGACATCTCTGGGTTTATTCAGGCACAAGGAAGGACAGTACAAACCGTAGCCATAAGGCTCATGAAGGGTTTTAGATTTGCATGGATTTAAATTGTTTCATTTGGTTTAAGTCAGAATAAATTGACTGGAAATGTGGGTGAGAGTGGCCCTAGGCAGAATGCTGCATGGGGGACAGAGGCACACAGTTATCTACTTATACTCCCCCATCCCCAAATGTGTTTCTGTTGCCTGCATCCCCTTACAGATTTGAGAAATATTTCCCTCCCTGCAGTTGTGGCAGGTTGGGACCAACAGCCCTTGTCTTTCTGTGCCTCCAAGGAGATGCAGAGCCTGTGAGTGCCTTTCCCTGCCTTCTGCTGTCTCTCAGCCAGCAGGTCTGCTTGCTTTCTTCATGCTTTAATCAGGTTTTTTCTCTCCGTTCTGCTGACCCAGTTTAGGCTCTTTGAAGGCACGGCAGAGCTCCCCGGCGGCTGCAGCTCTGCCTTGGGGGGACATGGACGGGCGGTGGAGCTGAGCAGACGAAACGGCAGCAGCAGCACTCAGCCCAGGGGAGGAGGGTGCTTTTGGAGGTGTAGGTCTGCTTGGTTTGCTCCCCTGGGCACATTTGGGTGCATGTTTTTCTCTCTTAACAGCTGCGTAGGGTGTGCTGTTGTTTTTAAATCTGTTTTTGTTTCTCTAGTCCTTCTCTTTTTTAAAGGAGGTTCCGTTTCAGGGCTGCTGGAGCAGTCTGCAGTGGGGTTTCAGACACGCGTGCTCACACTTCGTGCCTTAATAGCACCTGACATAACCTGGTCACAGGCACGAGCCAGGCAGAGATTATCCATCCCCCACCGCTGCTCCATCCCCACTCCCGTCCCCTTTCTGTCATCCTGTATCTCAGGCTGCATCCCCTGCCTGAATTCCTTGAGGAGCCTGAGGACAGCCCTCCCCACCTATCCTTTGTGTCCTGGGGTTCCAGTTTCATGTTCAGGTGCTGAATTTGGAGTGAGTGTGGCTCTTTTCTCTCTGTGTGGGTGGGGATGCTGGCTTTTCTCTGACTGCACGGGGGTGATTGCAGCTCTGCACTAATAAATACATGAGCCAGGCCAAGGAGTGATGGCAGGGGAGAGGATCTGCGTGGTGGGATGACTCAGGGGTGGGATGACGCAAGCCTGGGGCCTGACTTTCTCTTTGCAGGCTGCAGAAACTTCCCTCTCCAAAAAGCTGGTGTCTGGGCTGGGGAATGATTTACCACATGGCTGCCAGTATCCATTCTCTCTGCCTGGCACTGGCCCTGCTTCTTACTGCAAAGGGCTCCAGAAAAAGCATGAGAACATTTGTTTTCACTGTTTTTGTTGGTATTTCGTGGTTTCCTGCCTGGTTGAAGGATCTCAGGTGGTGTAGGAGGAAACTAAGGACCTCATGAGGTGCTGTTCACGATTTCCTGACAAAGCTGGGGTTTTGGAACTTTTATTACAAATTGATTTTATTTCCTTCCATGTCCCATTAACCAAGAAGAGTGATTTTGGTTTGCATCCAAATTTGCTTTGACTGGGTTGAATCTACCTGTGCAGACATGCTTTGGGGTATGAGAGGATCTGCATTATAAAGCTGGTGTGTAGCTGTGGCAGCAAAACTGCCTTTGACTGACCCTTGCTGACCCTTCAAGCACAGCAGACACCAGCTTGTGTTTCATTTGCCATACTTATGACTTTTTCATGGCTGGTAAGTCCAATCATGTGGGCAGGAGGTCACCCAGATGGGGATTCCTTGTAGCTGCCCTTCTGATAACATTCATTGTCTCATCCTTCTGCACTCTGTTGTTTGGTTTGTGGTCATGATGCAGAGACTGTTCATAGCCCATCCCTCCTTCTCCTAAATGCTTCTTTAGGTCCAAGCACTCAGTCCTGTAAGGAAGGGCTCAGAAAGATGGACTTTTGGGTCTGCCAGATGGCTGGCAAGTAGAAGCCACCTTGCTCCAACCTAGGGCATTTCCCATATGAGGGCTTTGCTGTTCAGGCTCTCTGGATGGACAGTTGTGTGCAAGTTCTGCTGTGTAGGAGAGGCCAACCTTGCACATTAAAGCAAGAAGTGCTTTAATATGTGTTCTATAGATTGTGTATTTTTATTTTTGTAACCTCTCCTGTTGCCTGTCCCTTGTCTCCTCATACATCTTCATGGGGGTTAAACACTGAACCTCTTTCTTCTAAATTCCATTGCTGGTTTCCTCTTGCATGTTTGTTATTCAGTGAATAAAACAGGCAACTTCTGAAAATTAGTGTGAGTTGTATTTGTTAGAGTGGGTAGGTAATGGCTCTGGAAGTTTTCCCACGGGGTTATTTTGGTCCTGGCCCTCTGGAGCAGAGCTGCTGACGGGGCTGGGCTGCGCCAGGGCGCCTGGTGGTTTGTGGTGCACACACAGCTCTGCAGCAGACCCCCGGCTTCATCTTTCACTTGAGATCCTGCCAGGATTTAAGTTCTGCAGTGAAAGAAAGTGCAAAAACCCTTCTCCACACACATGGTAGTAATACTTTAAGTATATTTATAGAAAGGGCTGGTATTTTTTCCTGTTGGTATTAAATTATTGTAAGAAGGGTGGAAGTGTTACTACAACGCAGTTCTTCATTTACTCAGAGCATTTCTTCTCTGCTGCCTAAGAAGTCTGTGTGATGCTGATGTTGTGTGGTCATTTTTGGATTGTTGCTCTCCTGTGGGTTAGGCACAGGTCTTGGAAACCCCTGTGTACCACTGTATTGCTCCACCTGAGGGATTATCAGTGGGGTTTGTGTGTTTCGCAGACATTGGTTTGAGAGTTTGTGGGGCTAAGGCTGAATATCAGAAGTAAGACATGGCATTGCTTTTGGCTGATCCTGGATGGACTCAAGCAGAGCCAAGCCCTGAGACCAGGTGCTTTGCACTGCCTCCACAGCAGGAAGAGAATAGTAGGACCAGCTCAGCTCTTCTGCCAGTAATACAGCACTTTAATTTTTAGTGATTTCTCCAAGAATCAGCTGTGTATATGTTTTCCCCTGACTTCTTTGGGGCAGGCTAGGTTTCTTGCTGGCTGTGTTTTCTGTGGTTTTATTAATTTAATCAGTATACAGCTGTATGTATGTGTGGTCATCTGACCAAACCCAAATGCTGTTAGAGCTTTTGCTCTTGCATTCAGTGCATGAAAACTGGTGGTGCTTTGGGCAGCTCAGGCAGCCTTCAGACTGATGAATAGAAAAATCCATTGAATTGTTCCTTGAAAAAGCCACCTTTCTTTTTGTGCAGCTCACACATGCATTCAGATTTATAATAAAGACAGCAGAACTGAGCTGAAATTAATCCAGTCTGTAGTTCGTACAGTGACGAAATATCTGGATAACTTAGTAGCAGGTTGCCCCAAGATGGCACTCTGTGTGCATGTCATGCTAAAATAATACTATGATTGTGAAAAACCATCTTTATGATCTGTGCACTGTATACGTCTCTTCCTGGGGAGGCAGAGAAGGTGTAAGCCAGAGGTGACAGGCATGCAGCAAGTATTGTCACACAGCCCTGAGTGATGGTCAGTGAGGGCATCAAGAGGGTTGTCAGAGGTGACACAGGCAAAGATAAGAGGCTCATGGCTGAAAGGGAAATAGTGGTTTGTGACCAGAACATGACTTAATATGTTTTTATCCTTTTACATGCTTTTTGTGTAAAAGCATGTAAAAGGAAAGGAGTTGCGCCCTAAGCAAAAATCTGACTGCTGAGGAAGCAGAGTTTCTAAGGGGTAGGTCCAGAATAATAACTTCCTCTTCTTTTTTTAATGGGAAAAGCACTGAAATATTAAAAAAAAATTAAAAACTGACAGGATAGAGGGGAAAAGATGGTACCTTAACTCCATGTTATAGATCATAGGATCATATATTGGTTTGGCTTGGGGATGAAGGGACCTTAAAAATCATCTCATTGCAACCCCCTGGCATGGGCAGGAACACCTTTCCCTAGACTAGGTTGCTCAGAGCCTCATCCAGCCTGGCCTTGAGCACTTCCAAGGATGGGGCATCCACAGATTCTCTGGCCAACCTGTGCCAGAGCCTCACCACTCCCACTGTAGGATATTTTCCTAAAACCTAATCTAAACTAAATCTTCTCTTTCAGTTTGAACCCATTTCCCCTTGTCCTGGCATTCCAGGTCATTGTAAATAGTCCCCCTCCAGCTTTCTTGTCAGATCCCTTCATGTATTGGAAGGTCACAGTTAGGTCTGAATCCTTCTCTTTTCTAGACTGAACAATCCCAACTCTCAGCTTTTCCTCTAAGGAGAGATCCTCCATCCCTCTGATCATCCTGGTGACCTCCTCTGGACTCACTCCAGGAGGTCCATGTCCCTCCTGTGCAGGGACTGATCCAGAGCTGATACAGTGCTCCAGGTGGGTCTCACCTGAGCAGAGCAGAGCAGAGCAGAGGGGCAGAATCCTCTCCCTCCCCTGCTGCCCATGGAGCTCTGGATGCAGCCCGGGACACATTAGTCTACATTTTGGAAATTCTTAAGCCCAAGGGGATTTAGCCAAATGTATATTTTAATGAATAGAAGATTGTCAAATATGTTTAACTTTGGTGTCTCAGGTTGCATGTCAGGTTTTTTTTTTCCCTTACAGAGTAATCTCTGTGATTCTGCTTTAATGATTTTTCTTGTCTATCTGAAAAACTGGAAAAGAAAATTTTAAAATAATTAAAGTTTTCTCCTTATCCAGTTCCTCTGTAGCTGTCATTTATAATTCTTTATGATGTACATGCTTTGAATAAACCGTATATTTTAAAATGGTTTGTAGAAGGAAAAAAGCTCTTTCATGCTTTTGCATTGTATTTTTTGTAATAACTTTTATCAGCCTATGACTGAAAATTTGTCTCCATTTTGGAACTCTCTGTAATGGACTGAGATAAAATCTAATTCTGCACTTCACGTACTCCATGGGCCAAATGGATCCTTCTTTAATTCCATTAAGCGGGTTTTGCAGAGAGAGGAGTAATTTACAGGAAGCACTTGGCCCCAAACCCTCTTCAAAGTGACTGGCAAATTAGGTGCAGCACAGGCATGTGGCAGTGGGTGAAGCCTCCTTCATGTGGGTGGAAGATGAAACCTTGAGAGGCAGGATGTTTTCTGGAGCCAAGGGATGTTACCCAGCCGTGCTCTGCCCTCTGAGCTCGCTCAGGTGCTCTGCCACCGCTGCCTTTGCGTGTCACCGGGAGGACGCTGCCTGCGCTGATGCAGACACTGATTGCACTGCTCCACAGCCTTGACAGCGCTCACTAACCTGGATTTGATGTGGCATGACAAGACACCAACTTTGGCTCTGGCAGCGAGGCTGTTCACATGCAGCACAGTCTGCCAGAGTCTCCCAGGACGTTCGAGTCGTATCCGTGCGTAATGGCCTTATGCAGTTAAGTGGAGCACGCTGTCTGAGATGAAAGTCAAATTGCAGAGCAGCCTTGTTTTCCTCCCCTCCCTCTCCCTCCACCAGCGCCGCTTTCACCACCGCAACGGGATGTCTTCCTGCTTCCCTGTCGCTCCCCAAAACACACAAGCCCTCCTTCCTGCATGGTGTAACTAATCTGGTTTGCTGACTGAGCTCTGCCGGGGCCTTTAAAGTGATGCCAGCTACTGCGTACTCGATGTAGCATGGCAGCATTTCAGAGTGAAGCTAAAAATCCAAATCCAATAAGCAAGGAAATAACCATAAAGAAGGAGCCCTGGTTTCCATTCTGTCCATCAGCTTGCTGCCTGATGGGGCAGCTTTGCACTAAAAGTTGGCCATGGACCATATGTTAGAAGTATGAAGACCTCTTTTTTTCCTCTTTTTTCACTCTTTAAGCTCAAATCTATGAAGAGATGCATTTTTTTAAATCCTATAGGAAAATCACATTATTTTCAGGGATGAGCTTTCAGGCAGTTTGGATTCCTTTTTCTCTCTGTTGGGATTAGCAAACAGCAGCAAAACTCACACTTCTCTTCCTAAATCCCCATTCCAAATGGAAGGGAGGTTACCCAAGCTCAGGTTTTGTTCTTTTGAGATTTAACTGAAAGAGAGTTTCAGTGAGGGGGTTGTGATCCTGTGAGGTGCTGGCTTTCATGAAAATTAGCAGAACAATTTTGTGAAAAATATTTGCATTTCAAGCGAATGCAGATTAGTAAGACTTTTATGGTAAAAAATACTTTTATGGTTTTGTGAAGAAAGCAGGTTAAGTGATTTCTTGTTTGTTTTGTTTGTGGAGAGAAGATGACTTTTCAAAAAAACCATAAAGAACCCCCAAAACACAGCTACTGAACATCATGGGGGGGAACAGGATGTGACCAAAACCCAAAGTAATGGGGCAAACCATCCACAGGGCTGGAATGGGTACTGGAATTTGGGAGATGTTTGCTTCTGGAGAAGGATTGAGTGGGTGCTGGAAGCTCCGTGGCTCTCTAAAACAGCAGACTGCCGTTCTCTTCTGCCAGAGTGTTCCAAGAGAAAACTGTTCTTACATGGTTTCATCAGGCCAATTTTAACTTCTATTTTATTTTTACTATACAAAACAAATAAAGAAATTTGCAGTGTGAGGAGGATTAAGAGTGGATAATCCATTTTTGTGACTCATTCTGATAAGAAAAGAGCTCATCAGCTCCCTGTAGCCTTGCATCTGAAGACAGTTGCTGACAGATTGCACAAAATATGTCCCTGCATTTTTAGGACCCCGAGACAGCATCTTGCAAGCAGATAAAACCAAATAAAACCTGACAAACCATCTTTGTACTGGAGCGATGAGAAGAAAAATGCAGATAGTTTCTGTTAGATTATTTGAATATGAAGCTATGAGGAAGGGCATTGAGTTATAACTTAAACTCCTTAAATGTTCTCTTGAACATGAAGGATCTTAGTTAATTAAAAGTTATTGCATAACTGCTGCTGGGGAGTGAAAAGTTTATTTTTAATTATACTGCCTTACATAATGGTTACATGATGACAGAGGCAGCATGATGAAGTGCAAGAGATTTAAGTATACTTTTTTAATACAGTGAAATTAAAAAGTGAGGTGTTGATGTATTAATTCATCCTTGACTTGTACCTGGATCTGTTTCATGGTCTCTGCTTCAGCACTCAGTTTTTGAGGACAGTATCTGTTTGTTCTGTACTTGTACAGCCCACGGCTCTGATGATGACTTCTTGAGTGTGGTATTCATCAAGACAATAAATAATCTTGTCCACTTTCAACTTCTCCTTTGATCTTGGAATGTTTTGGCCAGCAGACTGGTACACATGCATCTGTAACTAATATGCCAACAAATCACATCTATAATTTATCGTAATCGTGGAAAACCTATTTCAGCTGGATGATTTCTCAAGTAATTTATTTAACTGTGGTTGTAGAACTGTACTTTCTGCCTTGATACAAAGAACTGTTGGCTTTAAAAGCTGAGCGTGCAATGAGGCAATTAAGTATGTTGTTTTTAACTGGAGAGAGCATCTACAGAAACGTTACTAACACAAAAAGGGAAAGTGAGACGGAGTGGAACTGAATATTTGCGTGTAATGTAAGTAAAAGAGAAACTTGTTTTCTCGCTAACTTAAAAATATCTCCTATAAAATACTCCCTTCCCTCTCTGAAGTCTCTGTGTGCCTCATCAGTGTCTGCCAGCATTGGAGGGGTATCACTGTATAATTTTGGCTCATTAGAACTTGCCTTGCTTCTGCATGCTCGGGGATGGGGCTGCTGGAGGCAGCCAGGCTCTGCTCCTGCTTCAACTCCATCATCGAGCCCTCAGTGTGGCCCTTGATGGCTGAAATGTTGTGTCCTGAGGTGTGATGTTCAGTTTATCTAAACAAAATACTAATCTGGAGGAGCCACCACCAGCTGATCAGGCTGAACAAAAAAACAGATGGGAAAAGAGCAGCTCACAGAGTGGTCCTGGGTTGACCCTTGTTAGACTTTAAAAGGCTTGTTTCTAGCCATGAGCAAACTGCTGTCCTTTTACTTTTGCTTTGACAAGCACCTTTCCTACAAATGGACTGATGATGACGATGATTATTGTTGAGCTGGCCTATATTGTGTAGGGTTTTTAAGTTAAATGATGATAGACACCATAATAGCTCCAAGGAAATCTGGTGTGAGACTCCTCTGCTTTGTAGCCTCGGCCTGCCCTTCCCCCTTTTCAAATTCTGTAATTTCTGAAAGTACCTAAGACTTTTTTGAGTCACAGAGGAAAAGCTGGAATTGATTTACAAGCTGACTTAGTGGGGCTTTCAACAGAAACTTAACGGCTGTTGAGTATTTCTGACAAAGTCTTGTCAGAGGTTTAGAGTTTGCTTTGTGAATGTGTTTATTAATTAATGTCTGCCTCTCTTTCATGGCTTTCATTATTATTTTTTTAAATGGAAGCCATCACAAAGGGTCTAATTGCAGTGATTTTTAAATTATTTTGTCTTAGATGTATTTGTCGGGAAAAGCATATGAAATTGAATGGATGTAAAAATTAATAACATCCCTTCTTTTCAATAACTGGGAATTAATGCAATGAAGATCTGCAATATCAGGTTGTATCTATGGAGTCAGATATGCAGAGATCCCTGTCTGAGGGATGAAACCATGAATTTAAAGGGAATGACAAGATTGCCTGTTGTTGATGTTATGATATAGCTATGCTTTTGTCCTATTGTTTGATGGGGTGGTTAGCACTCAGTGGTACCATGTGCCTGGTGGTATCATGCATCTGTGTGAACAGCAGGCTTGTGCACTGCCCTTCCTTTTCATGCTTGTCCACTCATCTTCAATTGTCATCTAAAACCCAAAACCCCAATAATTTGATTGTTCATTTGTAAGCTTCTTACATAAGTGTGCGCTTCTTATGTCCTTTACAAGGGCTTAATTAAACTCTACTCAGATATCTCTTTTCAGAGAAAAGTAGTACAGGAAGGCAGGATGCAGTATGTCAAGTAACTCTCCAAACCAGTCTCACCTTCCACGACCAGGGCAGGTCCTGGAAACCCTCAACTGGAATTAAGATGCCTGCAGGATTTTGAATGCTACAGTCCTGCATCTTTGTTTTGGCAGATATCCGGGCTATACTGCATATTGTTTATCTTCATTTTCCTTAAATATTAGTGGGAAGTATGTGCCAACTGTGAAACTGAAAGAAGAGGCTTAATGGAGAGGCACTGAGGCCAGAGAGGGTGTTGGTGTTGCGGGTAGGACTTGAGGGGTGGAATGGTTCAGCTCCACATCCTCAAACTCCAGAAATATGCTTCCTGGGGAAGGGACACAGAGGAAATGCAGCAAGTGGCCAATAACCCCATCTATACCCCAGGAATCCATAATGGTGTGCATTTGGGTATATGGTGTTAGATGCAGCATTTATGATTATGGGATGGGAATGCAATAAAAGACTGCAGAGAGCAAATACTGCTGGGCCCTGGCAAACCTCATCAGTTGGCCAGTGCTCCAGAACCATCACCTCCTCAAAGACATTTCAGCTTTTCTTTCCTCTTGGAGAATTAGTTGACTTTCCCCAGATGCAAGAAAAGAATAAGTCTCTGTTTTAAACACTGGCTTACTGAGCTCAGCCCTGAAATTTAGAATCTGTCTACAAGTGGGAGTTGTTGGGTTCTGCTCTGTGGTTCTCCAGGGAAGGGCTGCTCACTCTCACAGCTGGCTTCCCTGGGGTTTGGCTGAAAATGCTGTGCTGCTGTCGCCTTGGGCCAGCGTGTGTCCCAGGGGTGGGAGGCAGTTGGTGTCCTGCTTCCTTGCTGGCATTTTCACATGGGAGGTTTGTAAGTTTTAGATCAATTAGAAACCAAGACAAGGTAGAACTTAGATTCATTTGAGATCTTTTTATTGGGGGGGGGGAGGGGGTAGTGGCCACTGATTTACTAAGTTGTTTTTCTAGCTCGTGAGTTTCCTCCCCCCATAAATGTAACCAGAAAGGAGGCGGCATCTCTTGGCAAAGAAACATTTAGGTTAAGTTTCGTTTTGCTGGAAATGTTTTCCCTTAGCTGTTAAAAACAGACTGAGGTTTTGGACAGCTCAATGTGGTGTCCTGTCCATGTGTGGGTGGCAGGGAACACTTTGTAGGAGGGTGCCAGATGTTTTCCTCTGCCTCAGGGAAATATCTTTGAAAATACTCACCCTTCTGGTGAGATCTGCTGCTGTACAAACTGCAGAAACTTAGGTGGATCCCAAACATCCGTGCTGCCTGTGGACTCTGAATTGGTGCTGTTGTGCATCAGGAGCTCAGTAGGAATCCAGGGCATCTTCTCTCTTCATTTGAAGCTCCGTGACCAGACGGGTCTCTGACTCATCATCTCCAGTGCATCTCTACTGCAAATTATTTGAATTTCCTGTGAGTCTGTAACCAAGGTAATGGCACTCGTGGTCACTAGTGGGGCTGGCTGTCCTGTTTCACTCATGGATTTTCTTGCCTCTGATGATACTTGGGAACAGTTGTCTCTGGCTGGATGACACGATCCCTGTTTTGCTTGGTTTGCCCTTGCTTTGCCCTTGAAATCAGAGATGAAACTCTTCTTCCACTGATGTCTGTTTTACCCATGCCTAGCTGCTGTTAGATGGGTATTGAGGGCAACTCTGTGAATATCTGCTTTCCTGCACAATGCTTTGGGGTCAGCATAGAAAAAAATATGTCTGTGCTCTCAGTGGGGACTCAGCATTCCACAGGAGTGCTCTCAGCTGTTGTGGGAATTTGTGTCTGTTTTCTGATGGGTATCCGTTTTTGCTGTGGGGAGATGTGTGGACCAGAAAGTCAACAAAATGCAGGTCCAGAGGGATACTGGGAGCTGTGGAATCCAAGTGCCCATCCTGGAACAGAATAATATGCTTAGGCCATCCCTGATGGATGGGTCCTAGTTTACTTTGCCTGTTCTTTTAAAAACCTAAAATCATCTTTTACTAGCTTGTTCCACTGCCCTGTCCTTGCAGGTTTTTTTTCTAATGAGTAGCCTAGATATTCCTTGTTGGCAATTAAGCTGATTAATTTTTGGTTTACTCTCAATGGACACATAGCACAATTGACTGCTGTCCTTTTTACAACCTTACAAAGCTTTGAAGACTTACTGTGTTCAGACCTCTCTTTCTTAGCATACACACATTCTTTTCTTTGAACATTTCTGCAGAGGGACATCCACCACTGCAGTAAAATATTTAAAATCTGATCTATTTCTCTTGGTCACCTACTAGGTTGTCTGGGAAGCTTTCTTACTGTATGCAGTGGAGATGATTCATGGAAAAATGCTGGTTATAATCTGTTATGGCTATCTTTATTTCTAAGAAGTTTCTTTTTGAACCTCTTTGTAAAGATGACTTTACCAGATATGAGGACACATGTAAGCAAAAAAAAAATCTTCTTTAACACACAGTATTATTAGAATTCCCTTTCATATAGCAGCAACTTAAGTTCTTCTTTCTTCCTTCCAAAATATAGAATGGAAAGATTTAGGGAATCATGGGCATTTTTTCTTCGTTCCTACCTCAAAACCCTGCTGCAAATATTGTGCATCTTCCAGAATACCACAGGGCAATTTTGTAAATGTGGGGGCAACCAGAGCTGGAGTTGCCTGGTGGATTTGAATGACTTCAGACTATTTTCTTGCAGCTAAATATTTGAGTGTGTGGGAGGGTCTTCTCCTAAAAGCAATGAAAAAACAGGGGGGAAGAAAACACAAAGTAGATTATAGTTCCAAATTTTTTCAGCAGATCACAGTTTCCATACCACAGATACAGATTATATCACTAATATTTCCCACAAAGGAAGGAGGTAGTGCCACAGACCTGCAATTAATATTTCACTTCAGCATAATATTGTGATGTAGCTGTCCTGATTCTCAATATGTACAAAATCAGCATGTTCCAAGCATTATTTTGCACTCTGCTTTATTTCTTGGGAGAAGCATTGCAGTGGAAACTGGTATTTAGTTTATAAAAAGCGCAGTCAGTGTCACTTGGAGGGATTTTTGTGTCGTGTGATGTGGCATGGTGTGTCTTCCCTTCAGATTATAGGCAGCCAAAGTTAATTGCAAGTGTGATGCCAGGCTGCAGCCAGCTCAGTAGGTGCCTGGCCTCGCTCCTCAGTCAGTTTCCCATGCTAGGCACTCCAAAATTTGGGCTACTGGTATGAAAAATACGGTGCAGGCATATGCCTGCCTGGGCTGCTGCTCCTGCTCCCTGTGGAGAGAGCTTGGGCTCTGGCGTGGAAGGAAGTGCCAATCCCTCGTGGATGCCTGTGCCAACAGGGTGGAAACACTGAGCAGCCATGCAAGGAAAAGCAAAGACTCTGGGTCTGGCCATCACAAAATTGTGCAGGCTGGATCCGCTCCTCCAGCTAAGACAGGTTTTTTTGTTTTGGATAAAACAAAGTGGAGCCTTACCTAAGGATGTGCATCTGTAAAAGGCAGGGGATTTTATTTTTCCTCCTTCAGCCACTTTTCTGCAAAATATTTTAAGTGCTTTGTTGCAGACAAGAAGTACATTGTTGAAGAAGGTTGGTAGGCATTGCCTGGGCTTGACACAAGTGCCTGTGAAATCAACACAGTTGGTATAATGACTTATAAGCAGAGAATAAGATATCAGCATCCGAGACAAAGTGCTTTGTATGCGAGGATTTCTGCTGCCCACAGATGCTGAGAGAAAGCTTCGTAACAACTGGGGTGCTCAGAGTTTTGGGTGAAGGCTTCTGTTATCTGTAAGAGCTGATCTCTGGATAATAAAACCAGAAAACCTGCAATATCTACCAAGGGGCACTTGGTGCACCTACTTAGCTTTGCATTGCCATCTCTTTAGAAAAGTGAAATTCTACTTTATAAATCAGGGTGGGCTTTTTTTTTTTTTTTTGGTTCTTCTACCTCTACCTGTTTCTATCACCACCATATTATGGATGCCACCAGGTGCAGATGGTCATCAAACCACCATCACATTCCTGCCTGTGCAGCAGTGCACCTTCCTCTGTGTCAGGATCCCACAAGGGATGTTTTGCATATGCATGCAGCTCATTTAGGGAAGTACTTGGAATCTGCAGACCTACTGGGAATTGAATTTTATTTTCTCTCCCATGGTAACCACCAGTTTTTGGTCATCGCAAGCGGCTGTCTCTCATCAGAAGACACATTTTTAATGGAGAAATAACTGGTAAATAAAAAGCAGAGATGCTGTGCATTTGAAACCAGGATGTGCCTTAACTAAATCATTACTTCTAGAAAACTTGTTTAGTCAAGCTGGCATCCAGCTGCCTTCATCCTGGCCAGCAATAGTCTCCCACCAAACCACAGGACTCTGCCTGGAATTTGTTTTCTTAAGAAGTAATCCTTGCAAATCCTCATCTCAAATTGCAATTTTCTCTTTTCCTAGTTTCCCTGATTTTGCTAAATCCAGGTGTCCTTGATATCCCTTGCCTGTTATGTCTTCCTTGTGCCTTAGCCAATTCCCTACACTCTAATCTTTAATCCTTAGGTTGTTTTTCTACTTTAGCCTGTGGTTTTGCCTCAGTTAATCCGGGTTTTGCACATGCCTGGTTTATCTTGCAACACAATTTTAATTTGGATCAAGAGTGAGCATATTGTTGCTTCTGCTGAATGAGCATAGATGCTCTGTAAGTTGTTCTCTGGCAGTCAGAGAGAGGGCAGCTCTGGCACCCAACATGCTCTGGGCTGCCCACTGATGGTCACCTTCTCCACCAATGCAGAGCCACCTCTGCAGCTCTTTTTGCTGGCAAAGGGAGCACACTGTTTGAAGTGCAGGAGCAACTACAGGGATTATAGACTGGCACAATTTAGGACAGGTCAGAAATTCTCTCAAAATTGTGTTGGGAAATTGATTGGTTTGAATTTGGCACAGAAAAGCACCCAGCCTATGAGCAGGAGCTCTGCCCAGTGCAGCTGAGTAATCCTTAAGATGTTTCCTTCATTTGTGTGTTGATATATAATATTTTCAGCTAGTGTCCAGGCAGCCCACCAAATTCTGTTAACAGTGTGATCCTAAGGGGATTAGCTAATGACTTTCCATACTGATTGGGTAATGACTTTTTGGAAAGTGAGAACTCAGCAGAAAACAATCCTGGCAATTACAGTCTGCTCATGTCAATACTGCAAGGGCTGCAGAGCAGCTCCATGAATAAAATGGCTTAACTTCTCAAATTAAGTCTGTGTCTGTCTCTCTAACCTCCCTACAGAGTCTCCTATTCTTGTCTGATACAGGAATACCTTTTGTGCTCCAGACTCTTTGGGGATGTGAGTGGTTATAATCCCCCTGTACAGACTCTTGTTCTGTCTGCTGCAAGAGCTTTTGGTGGTGTGCCCTGGATGCTGTCAGCATTTCAGGTGCAGTGGCAGGATGCAGCCCAGCCCTGTGGTGTTTGGTGGCACATTCATGTCCTCCCCAGGCTATGCAGATCTGTCCCCTCCTTTACACCAGGAGAGGTACTCAGTATGCTACTGAAAACAACCAAAAAGCTCTTCTGACTTAGGAGGAAAAGAAGGGATTTTAGGCATCCAAGTCTAGTACAGGCATCACTGGTGACATAAAATCTCTTTTGAAATGTATGATTAAGAGGAGAAACCTGTAAGCAGATCCGTGGATAAAGGTCTGGAAACAAGGGGAGGAATAGTTGCATATGTAAATACTCACAGTTCATAACAGGTCAGAAAGAGGGCAAGTTTCCAACCAGGCTTCTGATACCTCTTCCAGAAAGGTGGAGCATAACCTCACATTGACCCTTAGGGTATGCAAAGGAGAACAATTATGCTACAAGAACAACTCAAAAGAGAAAGAAAATATACTCAAGAAGGGTCTCCAACCATACCAACACTTAGGGCTTATTCCCTCATGGAGGCAAGAAACACTGTGCAGAGCAATCTTTCTGGTATTTGCAGTAATTTTTACTTTTTCTAAGCTCTCGTTTTGCCAACAAGACAACAGTTTAAAGATGTGTTAGCAGCTGCATCTGCAACCGAATCTTTTAGCCATTGTTATGCATAATTACTCAGTGTTTTATCAGTTCTGTTATGCTCCCAGTAGCCTGATTTGAGAGCCAAAGCACATCACTGAGATGTCTGCTGTGGGTCCCATCAGAGGCACTGAAACTTGGTTGACTAACTGCTGTGTGCTGTTTGTTTTACCCCTGATGCTTGATGTAAAAATCAAATAAACCCCTCCAGACTGTAAATGGGATAGGAAAGTTCAGAGGTAACAACAGTGGCCTGCATGCCACTGTTTGCCTTCTGATGTATGGAGTTTATAACATACATATTTAACAAATAATTAGGAAGAGATAAAACTGCAGATAAGCAGTTTATTGGAGCTAAATCTGGCCTCTCCACTCACTTTCCATCTACTGTTAGACACAGTCTTAAGCAGTGTTGGTAGGCTTAGTTACAAAGAACAGATTAATCTTGGAAGCATTTGGTACATCCTGATGGTGAGCCTAGAGAATCATGTAATTAAGACTCTTACACTTGTTTTTACTGATATATTTGGCTTTGGAGACTTTTTTTGTGCTATGTGCAGGTGTGTTCTTCAGGTGTGAGTGAGCTCACCTCTCCCATAGCTGCTTGCATCCTCCTTCCCCACTCTCACTGACCTGCTTCCTTGAGGAGGATAATGCCTATCCCAGGTTTAAAGGGAAATTTGTTCAGTTAAATGCAGTTACATTTCTTTATTTTGGCAACTATACTTTTCCCACTCATCTTCACTTGTAGTACAAAAGTCAGTAGTTTTTCATGAAAACTATTTTTACCTCCTCCTCCTCAGCAAAAATTTTAAAAAATACAGTGACAGATCTTTTTCTGGAGACCAAATATGATATGTTTCGAGCATGCAAACCCAGGAGATTATAATGCAAGCTGGTTTGCAGCCTCTGAGTGCAGTGGCCATTGCCAGCTGTTGGCCACAATGAAGTGCTAGTGTGTCCTCTCGTTGTCACTGTCATCTCCAGTGATGCTGTGAATGGTGCCAAGTGCATCCCTCACACCCTGCCTTGGAGAGGGGGGGACACCCCCTTGGCTGTCCTCAGGAGCAACTCCCCACCACTGTCACTCCTCTTCCTGCAGCCCTACCTGAGCAGAAATGCCACCCAAGCTGCCCCTTTCCCTGCACTCCTTGTCACTCAGCTGCTTTTGTCCTTTGCTGCTCCAGGGTCAGGCTCTGCTGCCTCTTGGCTTTCAGCATTGTGTGTATTCCTCCAGCTGTTGCAGTTGTGTGCCTCTCTGCCTCTTGCATTTTTTCACAGGCTGAGTCATCACCACTGCTCCTGAGTGCTCCTGCACCTTCAGCATCTTCATCTTCATCTAAATCTTACTACATGGGCCAATTTCTGGTATTTTCCTTCGTTGTCCTGATTTTGCAGATTATAAATTTAAATGAAGAGGGCTCTGATTTTCCACTCTCTGCTGCTCCCAGGCCCTTGTTGCATAGTAAGCGACCAGCTGACAAACACTGCGTGTAACATCATGCATATTCCTGCTGACATTGTTGACAGCAGAGCTCATGCATAAAAAAATTTATGCCATAAAGCATAGGTAACTCTGCAGACTTCTGCTCTATTTAATGCCCAAGTCAGAATATTGGTCAAAGCTCCTCTAAGAACGAGAGATGACATTTCCCCATCTGCTCTTGTGAGGGGAGGAGTTTGTTCTTTGAAAAGCAGAATAATTGTTAGAAGACAAATGAGCAGGCCAAACTGCAATATGCTCCACGAGTAATTGCTCCTGAGTTGCAAATGTGTTCAGTGAACAGGGGCTGTGTAACAACGCTGTTTGGAACATGTGTGGAAGATTTTTAATGCTGCTGGCAAAGCAGAATGGTGCTTCTTTTTGACCATGAAGTAAAATAAGAGAAGGATTTCATCATAACTTGTAAACAAGGAATAAGAGAAAAGTTTTTGTGCTTCTTATCTAACCTATCTTCTTCTGAACCATGCACATTTGTTCAACCAGACACCCAAAGATGGGGGTGTCTACAGACATTGTGGTCCTGTTCTATGTAGCAGCCTTTCTGCTGGTTTTTGGCAAATCATGTAATTGTGGGACAGGTTGGGTTGGAAGCGATCTCTACAGACCACCTAGCTCCAACCCACCTGTTATGGGCAGGGACACCTTTCACCAGAGCCAGTTGCTCAGGGCCCCATGACTTAGACTGTTTCCAGGAATGGGACACCCTCTCTAGGGTCTCTATGACCTGTCCAGGCAACCTGTGCCACTGTCATCACAAAAAAATGATTTCTTATATCTGGTCTGAATCTACACTCTTAGTTAAAATCTCTATCACTTGTCCTGTCACAACTGGCCATACTGAGAAATCTGTCCCCTTCTTTCCTACAAGTTTCTCTTTACTGAAAGGCCACAATAAGTTCTTCCTGGAGTCTTTTTCTCAGGCTGAACACTCCCAACACCCTCAGTCTGTCCTCATAGTAGAGGTGCTCCATCCCTCTGATCATCCTGGTGGCCTCCTCTGGACTCACTCCAGCAGGTCCATGTCCCTCCCACGCAGGGACCCCAGAGCTGATGCAGTGCTCCAGGTGGGTCTCACCAGAGCAGAGCAGAGGGGCAGAATTCCCTCCCTCCCCTGCTGCCCACAGGGCTCTGGATGCAGCCCAGGACACGTTTGGCTCTCTGGGCTGTCAGTGTCATGGCCAGGGCATGTCCAGCCTCTCACCTACAGCACCCCAAGTCCTTCTGGGCAGGGTTGCTCTGATCTGTTCATGCCTAGCCTGTGCTGATACCAGGGGTTGCCCTGATCCAGGTGCAGCACCAGCACTTGGTCTTGTTGAACCTCTTGATGATCCTATGAACCACTCCTTGAGCTTGTCCAGGTCCCTCTGGGTGCCTGCCTGTCTTTCAGGTGGGTCAAACCACCACTCAGCTTGGTGTCACCTGGAAATTTGCACTGGAGAGTGCAGGTGATCCCACTGTCCATGCTGCCGATGAAGGTATTAGGTAGTCCTGGTGCTGATACAGGCCCCTGAAGGACTCATCACTGATCTCCATTTCAACAGTGAGCTGTTTATCCATTGCAAGGTGTGACTTTGTGGCCAGAGCTGCCTCTCAGTTCGCTAAACCACCCTCTGGAATTCAGGGTGCAGAATCTGCAGGCACGTCGCCATTCATCATCAGCACTTCCTGCCTGCTGAACCTGTGACAAGACTGGTCACCCATTTCCCTCCTTTCCATGCAAGGTCTCTCCCAGTTTGAGGGCACCATCACCCAAGTGGAGAGAATTATGACAGTTCTTTCAGTGTTGAAGGCTTTCTTCTCTGTTGTGCCTCAGTGTTTGGTGCAGCAGGGAGCTGCAGCCCAGGTCTTGCCCTCACCTGCCTTGCAGAGCCACCTGTGCCAAACATAACAAGTATCTGATAAGAAATAGAAGATGTTAATGGGAGCTAGCCAAAAGGCAGGTGGCCAGGGTATAATTCCCTCCCTGTGAGAGATTTGAAACCAGTGTGACAAATGTGTCATATTGCCTCTTGAGATGCCCTGTTCACTATATTTCTAGGAGAAAGACTGTCAATTTTCTTGCTGATTTAGTGAGCTAAGTCTAAACTAAATTTCCCGTTGTTCCACTCATGCAAAAAACATTCCCAGATAGAACAATGTAGGAGGGCTGGGTCATATATTTATTTACACATGAGTGAAAAACCACATGCATGAACATTTAGCATTTTATATTTGTAAAGACAGGCAAAACTCCTTTTTTTTTTTTTAATTGCTAGACTTTTCAAGCATTTTTAGCACATTTTTGGATTAGTGGTGTAAGTTAGAAATCCTTTGTTTCTCTACCTTTGCTGTCACTTGGCTGGTTTGTTTGAATTTGATAATGCACTGTGATAGGCCTGTGGGTAATCTGGGTGTTGCAGCTGCCTTAGACCCCATGAAGTGTCAATCCTATGCTGCCTCGTCTGAAGAATCTTAATCTTTTTACCTGAGGGTGCTGAACATGATTCAGTGGGAAGATGTGGGCTGCACATCCTGTATCCCTGTGCACTTCTGCAGGCTCGTGTGTTTCATGACATCATGCCACTGCTTGTACAGAGGAGTTGTCAGTCGCCTTCCCACCCAGAGCAGATTCTTTCCAGAGGTTTGTTTGATGAGAGACACATGTTTGAAGGTGGTAATAACACCAGTATTTAATATTTCCTAGTATCTAATGGCACTTTGTGCCAAGCTGTTTCAAAGGCACTCATAAAGACAATGGATTGCAACCTGCTAGATCTGCAGAAGGGCTGTGCTGGTGAGCTGGGGTTACTGCATCCTCTGGGTATGCAGGCACCTGGCAGTGGTGTGTTTTTCCACAGTAAATGTTCAAAGCAGGAATTTAAAGTATTCCAGTGCAGTGTTTCCTTCTGGGCAGAAGATGTTTGTGCCGACCTGCCTCTGTGTGTCTGTGGACTGCTGTTTGTGCTGATGAAATGCCAGCTGGCTCTGGGCATCTGTGCTCGGTCCTGCGCCGCAGATTAACAGGCACCGTTCGGTTGTGCCCCATAAATAGCTTTTGTTCATTCATTGAAAATACAGCAATTGCAAACATGCTACTTCAATAACTGTGCTTAATTAATGGTGGGTTAGTAAACGATGCATGGAGAGGAGGTTAAAATTTACTGAAGGCTATCGCTGTGTAGCTCTTAATTGAATTAAGTGTGTATTAATCTGGGCTTCTTTCCCATCCCTGGAGAAACAAGCTGGGTGTGCTGGAGCGTATGGATGCTATTGATTTCAGAAAGTTCTGGTGAAAGGCAGTACAAAAATGCTCTATGGCCAAAGTCCAGATTCTCCTGCACATATAATAAGGCCAAGGCAGTGTTAGCACAAAAAGATAGAGAGCATGATGTTTACTTAAGGAATTCATATACCTGTTATTATCACATGTCATTTCCCAGGAAGGCCTAGTGAAAAAAAAATTTCCCTACACTCACAATTTTAACCTTTTTTTTGGAATTGTTAGCTCTTAATAGTTTTTATATGGGAAAAATAGGTTGTCCTGTGTCTGGTTTCTCTGTGTGTATGTAAAAGCATTTATACACAAACACAGTGTCAAAAAATCTGAAGGAAAATATCAACAGTTTTTTTATTTTTTTGGGTTTTGTTTGTTTGTTTTTGTTTGGTTGGTTTTTTTTTTCCAACAGTCTGTGTCTAGCAAGACTGTTTTTAGCAGAAGTTATCTTCAGGGAAGGTTTGTAACACAGACAACAAAGGGGAGAGCTGCCATGTGGTAGGAATGGCATCCTCGTGCCATATTTCTTTTATAGAGAGTAATTTAATGCTTGAAATGAGTTTCTATAAAACTTGTGTTCTTAGCACAGGAAAGTCACATGCACATGTGGAATAAAGGCTGTCTCTTCTTGCAAATGGAAAAATTAAGGAGAAACTTCAATTGATTTTGCTGGGAGCTTTGGACAAACACTGCAGTTCAGTGTAATGGAGTAATTTTTTTAAAACTTTTGGATTAAAAGCTTCTAATGGACTTTATAATGTATTTCAAAAGTCAAGCATTACATACTGCAAATGGACCTTTTCATGTTTTATATGTTCCCACTGTGTTCATGCGCTTTCTTCCTGCTGAGTCTTCTGAATGTTGTTTTGCCTTTGCTTTACAACCTTTACAAGTAGTTCTTTTGGAGCCAGCTAGAGTTTTATCCACATGGAAAACCAGGCGCTGACTTTGTATTTCAATTCTTTTTCCTCAAGATGCACAACTTGCATGCTTGGGACAAAGCGGTTCGCATTAGCTTAGTGCATCAATAGTCCAATCAAAAATTTTGTGGAGAAGGAAATTGCTGGTATTTGTTTCACAGATCAGGGCACAAAGTCTTATCAGAGATGTTGGATAGCTGACTCCCAAAATGCAGACAGCTTTTACTTGACTTGTTTCTTCTCCTACTGCATAGGCTGTAGAATCAAAAATAGTGTAAGATGGCCATTAGGAGAAAGCTGGGAAGCTCTCATTGACCATTTGACCAAGCCCTCAGTTACACCATTTTTTCAGAGAAACAGTGTTTCCCTTCAAGTCCTTAGAAAAATTCTGTTTGAACTTAAAAAGGCAGATATTGTGCAGAATTTATCTCCCATGTTTTTTAAAAACATATTTTCTAGTTTTATAGAAAAGTAGGTCACACTAGGGTGCACTGTTTCTTTTTATGTCTTACAGACAAAATATAATCACAGAAGGATGTTATAATGAAGCAATTAACAGGGAGATTTGTGAAAATATTTGATAAATGTCAGTTTTCCAGGAAGTCAGGCAGTTTGGGAAAGGACCAGACTTTTAAGAGACTCAGCTACCTGTAAGAATATTTTAAATTCTTGAACTGTCAAGAAGAAAAAACAAAGGAACTCAAAAAGTGATTTATAAAAGCATGTAAAGAACTTTAGTGGGTTTAGAGGTCTGACGCAAGTCAGGAAGCAGTGGAAGAGGTATTTAGTAACAGCTTCTGAAGAAGCACAAGGTAGAATATAGAGATCATTGTTTTTGGTGATGTTTGAGCCGTCTGGGTACCGTCGGTCCTGGTGCTGCTCGTGCTGGGGTGAAGAGTGAAGTTGCCACCCATGTGAAGGCTCTGAGTTCTTGGAGCTTTGCATGCCTGGACCTTGGGATGACACCTGTGAAGGTGACTCCTTGGCAAGGAGATCTGATGTCCTCTGGAGGGCTCTGTGCAGCACCCACGTATTGTTTTTGTGGATGAAACAGCTTCTTTCAATGTCACTGCTAATGTTTGTGACACTGTGGCACAGTAACACACTTCTGTCCGGGTTTGTGAATATTATGCCTCTGGTGTTTTCCTCAGAGCAATGTGCCTGGTGAGAACTAGAGCAAGCTAAAACTGCTAAAGCTTGCGTGTGTGGTAATGTTAATCTCCTTCATGGGCTATTGCTCTCCCACAATATAATTTAGTTGGGTATAAGTTGCTTCAAAGAAATCCTGCTGGTGTTGCTTCTTGTTACTCTACAACATAGAGTTGGTTAAAATAGCAGGAGAAAAAGGGTGGCTTAGCTTTGATGTCTGATACTGTTAGGAGTGAGTTGCTCTTTCCTGCTCCAGAGAGCTTCTCACAGCTGTTGAGAGAAGTACTTAGCCCCAAAATGCAAGACTTGTATCCCCCAGGGCTGGTGGAGAAGAGGTTGTGAATAATTTGACTTGAAGTCAAGGTGGTGCTCGGTGGAGCAGGAAATTAGGAGTGCTATTTTTAAATGCTGAAGAACTTATTAAAAAGCAGTAATAGTTTTCATTAGACAAAGAGCTTTGAGCTTGGGAGGCTCATGATTTGAGGTAGCATCATTCATCAAGTAAGTGTTTTTTAAAGAGTGTCAAGTAAATCTGTCTTTCTGAAGGGGTTGGTGACTATCAGGAGAATTAAGTAAGGGATGCGAAGCTTTTTGACATAAATCTTGGCATGCCAAGTATGTCTCTCTAAATTGGCAGCTGGTGTTGCCACACATTAGCATTTAGAATAAAATAAAAATGACAAATTCATCTAATGTGAGAATAAAACTAACACAGAAATTCTGCTCAGTCTGTAACTTTTGGTCCTCTCTCTCCTTTGCTCTGTGCTTGTGATTTTTTCCAAATTTTAAAGATGAGAAAGACACAAGCTCTTATGCCCCCTCCCCTTCAAACACCAGATGGAAAATGGCTCATGGACATAGGCTTGCAGCAAAGGAGGGATAATAATTCAAATATTAGGGGAGAAAGTTCTGACCCTGAGGGTTGGGGTCACTTACCCAGAGAGAGTGGGGAATCCACACCAGTGGAGATTGTTGTGCAGGAATCTGCAGGGATGTGCCATCTCTGTCCAAAACTATTTCACGCAGGGAGGTTGAGCAGAGGCCCATTGAGGTATTTTCCAAACTAGGTTAGTGTGCTTTCTGTGACAGAAAAAGAGCAGTCAGCCTTTGAAGATGGTTATACTAGGTTAAAATCAGGAAAGCAGAAGTCTTACTTTCCTTTGTCCTTGCCCAAGACAGAAAAGCACATTAATGCAAAGAATATTTGACATTAAAAAATTATGTACAACCAGAGCAGAATAAGGTCCCAATCCCCATGGCTGCAAAAAGTCGCTTTGATTTTTTTCCGGACCTTTGGGTTTCTTAGCAGCAAGTTCTCTGCCTAAGGGCTCTTCAGAGAATGGGTAGTCTAAAGCTGGCAGGTCTTGAGATTAATTTTATATTTTTCTGCTGAATGTAAGTCCAAGAAGACGTGTAGTAATCGTGATAACACGTTTACAGCTGCACTAGAACGCCCTGACCCTAAGCAGGTCATAGGCTTCAAAAAGAAACTGTTTGCTGTGACGTTAAAATAGCATTTATTCTTTGGCTTTGTGAGACTTTATAATTCACTAGAGTGTGAACAAAAGCTCTGTGTTTGGTGCTTCAGAAAGATTTTTCTGTTTATGAGTGCCCAAGATTTCTCTTATCTCAAAGACAGAGATGACTTTTGAGGTCTCACTCTTCAGCACCTGGTTGTACATGTTTACACAGAACTGTAAATGAGAGATTTCCTTGCACTGTTGAGTCACTCTTGTTCAACAAATGGTATATATGTAAGTAAAACTAAAGATTTTTTAAACTAATTTTTCAGTGGAAAGGTGATTAGTGAGACCTTGAAACCTAATATCCCCAAGAGACAGTTCACAGAGCTGCATGAAACCTAGTTCGTAGCTGGCAATAAAAATTAGAGGTGACTTGAGAGTGAGCCATTATGTTGTGTTTGGAGGGAAATCCAGGCTCAGGCACACAGTGGTTTGCATTGGGTAACAATTTGTACAGGTCAGCAGAGCTGTGCTAACTGGGGCTCAATGATTGCCTCTGACAATCAACGGGAGGTCAAAACCAGGCTGTTGTGGGGCTCCTGCCCTGCTCACTGCCAGAGCATGGTCCTGTGCCTTCCCTTTCACAAGCACTGATGCCTCTGTGGATGGGTCTCCAGCCTGGCTGATCCCCTGGAGCAGTGAAGGGGTCCTGCCCCACAAAGAGCTGCTCTCTGAGTCCTTGGGATGAGAGAGCATATGAGGACATCATGCATTCCCAAAGATGCAGCAAGGAGCTTGCTCAGCCGTGATGACTGGCTTGGGCTCTGAACTTTTTTTCTAGCTAGATTGTCAGATTTTGAATTTCTACTTTCTCACCACTCTTCATGACAATAAATGTTTTGCGTAGCTTCCAAAAAACAAAAAATTGCTTCTTGGTGCCAGATGAGGTTTGCTTCTACTCTAGCAACTTGCAAAGTAAGTCTGAAGTTTGCTGAGGCTGCTCATGGTTTTTAGAAACCATTGCTTTTAGTATGAGGGGTTTGGTTTCTAAACACCCTTTGAGGGGGGTGAAAATCCTGCCTTCAGTCTCCCAAACCACTGCTCTGATTCAGATTGGTGACGCTCTTCAGTCATGGAAAGTGGAACAGGATAGGTTTTGATTGCAGCATCCCAAAGTAGTGATGGTAGGAAAAGAGTGTGGAAGAGGGCAGAGGAGGGAGAGGATGTCTGGAAAGACAGTGTCTGATACGTGTGAGAGAGAGAGAGAGGAAGACTGGAGCTTCTTTGCTGGAGGAAGAAAGCAAAACCCCTCTCTGAGGGCATGGTCCTGCTCTTGATTCACTGCATGCCAGTTGAAAAGGGCAGCCTGTCTGGATTTCTGTCTGATCTCTCAAAGAAAGCTCTGCTCTCCAAAGCCTTTGCTGCCTTAAATGTAAACATTAGCATCACAGCTCACACTCCCGAGGTGTCTGAAGCAGAGGCAGACTGGTGACCGATCGCTTGATCTTCATTAAGGTGCATTTCAGTGTTTTGCCTGAGTGCATTGGAGCTGCTTTCAGCTGTGCCCATCTGTAGTCCCTTGTTTGTTGTCCTGCACTCCCAAGTTGAGGTCTGAGGGAAAGAATTTACACTCCTGCAAGTCTCTGCTGCCCTGAGGGGCTGGTTAAAGCCCCTGGGGTGAATTGGTGCCCTGATGAGCTTTGGCCACAGGAATCATGAGGCAGAAACTAAATCTCACACACCTCCGTCTGTCTTAAAATCATGAACGGCAAGGCCATATTTCTGAGCAACCTTATTTTCAGCATTTTCTTCCCTTTTCCTTTCCAAGTGTTGTACTTCTGTTTTGGAAACTGCTCTGCTTTATATTTATCCCTCTCATACGACAGACCAGAAAGCTTGCTTGCATCTCATTTTTTTTTTTTTTTCCTAAGAACAATTAATTTTTAACTAAAGATTAGCATTTCAAAATGCAAGTATAAAAATACAGTGTTCCAATGAGGGAAGAGAAGTTGTGATCAACCTGCCTATCCCAAGGGGAACTGCAAGGCTGGAAACCCCAGGGATGTGTAGGTGAGATGAGTTAAACAAGGGCTTATTTTTTTCTTTGAAAAATATTATTACCTGGTGTATCAAGTCTATTAAAAATAAAGTAATCCAAAATATCTCTTGGCAGATTATGGCTTTAAGAAATCCCATTTAATTCTGCTTCTTTCCTTAATGGATTCCTGTTACGGTTTGCACTTTCAGGCTTTCTGTAGAAGCAGGGCAAAATTTCTGTGTGTTTTGTCTGTGGGGAATAGAGAGTCCATAAATTGGCTATTCCTTGTGGGAAAGCCTGCAGTGGCAATTCCTGTGAGACATTGCTCCTCACAAGAGGCAATATCTCCTTTTCAGGCTTGGCTCCTGCAATGCACATCAAGCTTTTTCCATTGGGGAAAGGACTGGCAGGACAAGGATGTGTGGTCATCAGCCTCACCTACCAGAACAGTATTGGACACCCAAACTCTTTTAAGCCTGAAAGTAGGAAAAAAAGGCAAAAGAAAAGAAAATATTTGGAGATTTCTTGGTATAGTTCTCTGGAACTTTCAGAGCTCTACAGGGGTTTAAATATGATATTCCAGTGAATATGTCTCTTTAAAATACTGGGTTTTCCCAGTGGATGCAAATTCAAATTTTTACTGATTCTATTGTATTTTTAAAGTTTTCCATCTTGAGGCTGGGCATCTGGCTTCAGTTTTCCTTTTATGAAAAAAAGCACTGGGACATTTAAATAATTCAAGGGAGAAATTATATGTGCTCAGCAAACAGATGTCAAAAAAAAAAATTAAAGAAGCTTGAAATCTAGGCCTCCAAAGTCACTTCCATACATTTCCTTTTTAAAGAATCCATTTTTAATCAGCTTTTAGAAACAAAGTGCCATGCTGACATATACATACTTACTCAGTGTTTCATCGTGGGACAGAACAAAGAAAGTGAAACCAAAGTTACAAACTATTGTACTATAATATGTTAAATAAATGCTATGATACCAAATTGGTTCACCTGACAAAGCCCAGAGTTACAAGGCCGCTGTGTTATTGTTTTCCAGATGATACAAAGATAATTGAATGAATTTCTATGCATTGTAACAACAGGAGTTCATACAAGGGCTCTGGTGGCTCTGGTAAAAAAAAAAAAAAAAAATTAAAGAATATCCTTTTCCAGGAAATATGATCCTGTTCTAATTGTAAATTGTAATTATAATTTCTGATTTGTCTTTTATAGTCTCATTCAGCCCATTTTCCTGTGAAATCATTTCAGGGGTGAAGTTTGGATTGTGGTAAGTCTCTGCCTCACTCCATGCAGCACAGCTGTAGGATGGCTCCTGCCCTGGGTATCATCTAAATTGTAGCCAAAGTATGAAGAAATGCAGTAATCTGAAGGAGTCTTGCATGTTTTAGTAGAATTAATGGAAAAAAAATAGGTGAAGATAGACAGAAGAGGACCTTGCCCTCCTGAGGTTGGCACTGGAGGCATCAGCCCAGCTCATTTTGCGGCTGCTGATAAAGCTGCTCTTGCCGTATGGTTTCTTGGTGCCACCACATCATTAGTTTGAGCTTGAGTTTGAGATGTTTTAGTCCTGGTTTAGCACGTGGGTGGAGCTCTGAGGCAGTTTGATCTTTGGAGGCTGTAGGTTTTCCTGGGGTGCCTGGGAGAGCAGGGACAGTGCAGGGTCTCTGCAGTGCTCTGGCCTCTGACCTTGGGGAAATGCCTCCACAATTTCTACTGGCTTAGGGCCAGCTCAGGAAGATCTTTGAAGATGACTGAATAATCTGGTGAGGGACAGAGGCTGCTACACCCTCCATTGGCACCTCTAAGGGAAGATCAGGTTCAGCAGAGGAAATCCTCTTCTGCCACTCACTGCCATCAGTGTGAAGGTGATTTCGGGGGTTGTCACCTCTCCTCCTTTTTTCATTTGGGTGGAGGGGATTGCTCAGGTTTTATGGGGTCTTTTTAAATTTGTGTGTGACACTCTGCTCCTCCTCTATCCACCCATTCCCAAATCAGACCATACAAGCATCTATTGCAAAAGAGATGTCATTTAATCAGGTCCATGCTTGCTTGTTGCCAGAACAGGATAATGTGGGACTAGCAAAGCAGGGAAGGTTGTACCTGATTTGTCTGGCGCTGGGTGGAAAGAATAACACTTTGTCATACTCTGGCTTTCCTGGCTGCTGGGTTGACAATGCTTGCTGGCAACTCCTCATGAGCTTTCCTGCTTGGGAAGGGTGGCTCTTTCTCCAATTTTGGAGTATTTCCTTTTCTCTGTTGTTTTTCTTGTTGGCTCTGAGTCTTCCCTGCCTGCAGGTTGTTCATAGTAAAACATTAGTCATCAGTAAAACTGACTTTTTTTCATAGCTACATAGTGCGGTGATATGGCTATCAAATACCTCTCTTTCGCAGCCAGCATCTTAGTATGTTGCTTGGGATGCTGTGATGCATTCAAAGCTGAAAGTGTTTTCAAATACTAAGAGTTGGGTTGGATTTTCTAGTACTGAAATGCGTGCTGAATATTGAGCATATGGTCTTTGGGAATATTCTGGTGACAACAGATACACATTTCAGCTCCTGATCTCAAGTATGTTTCTAAGGACATGATAAAACAGAGCCATTGCAAGACTGTTGATATGAGCAATATCACATCGTTGCTTAAGTGTTTGAAGTATTAATACTTTAGTTTTCAATAACTGGATTTTTGCCTATGCTGCACTTGCCTTTCTCTTTAAAAAAAAATCCCCAAATGTGTATTTAATTTATAATATTTGAGTCCAATATTGTAGTAGCACTAAATTTAGTTTTAAAAAGTCTGTTTGGTTTAAATAAGGCTCACTTTAAAGCTTGAGCTTAATGGTAGATTTGGGGAAAAAACAGGGGGGTGTGGTGGTTCTGTTTTGTGTCTTTTTCTTTTAGTGGTTATATCCTATTACAGAGAATGATTATGATGAGAGCTTATGTGGAGGAGTCAGCTTGTTGCATGTTCTTAGTCTGGCATGTCTCTGAAAGCCTGACTGGCTTATTTTAGATATGATCTGTAGCTACACACATCTCTACAACATAATACATGAAAGTGCATGTGATATTTCTTTAAGTCCAGTGTGTGATTAATACACCAATACTGTTTGGGATAGTAAATATTATTGTGTGTGTTTGCTCTGAATGGACTTAGTCTTTTGTTCCTTCAGCCCAGTAAGAGCATTAACTCAGAAACTTGAATATTTAAAATGCCTGAAGGCAAGATTTTGCTCTGCAGGCTTTCCTTCTTGTCTTTGCAGAGATGATGACTGCATAAAAGCAAATGATTAGGTGAAGCATTGAATCATTATTTATAGACTGTAACATTTATTTATGTATTTTTAATTGGGGCTCAATTCAGCATATTGAAGTATTTTAAAGCACCAAAGAGATACACAAAAATTACCATGACAGCAACTTCTGTGATTGAAACCTTTGCCCCAGACTTGGTGCAGATTTAGTGAGATTGCATGCGGTGTGAATGTGTAGGAAATTAGTCTCTTGGCCAATACATGGTGGTGACAGGGTTCCTGAGGAGTGAAGTCAATGAAGACTATGTGTATCTGGGTTGCAGTGTCTGGACTCTGATGAACCTTGTGTGGAGACTTCCAGGAAGACAAGCATCTCCTGGAGTTACCCTGAGAGCACAGGCTCTGCTGGCTGGGCAAAGAGTTCACAATTGCCAAAGCAATATAAAACCCGCCTCGCACTCTAGGAAGCTGAGCTTGCTCCATATCTTGCTGCACTCTGCCCTCCTTTTTCTTCACAGATCATTTTCACTCAGGCAAAAAAACTATGTTTGAGAGGAGCTAGACCAAAGACTGCAGTGATTACCCTGTCTAGTTATTTCTGGAACCAGAGTATCATCCTGGGCTTGCTTGTGTGAAACAGCCTTAAAATTCAGCTGCCTCCAAAACCATGACCACACATTGCCTGAGAAAAGGTGAGAAGAGGCCTGGAAGGCTTCCAAATCCATGTTCCAAGAGGTCTGGCTGCAGAAAGGCATTGCTGCTGTGGTCAGTACTGGGGCAAGTCCTGTGTGGTATCTTAATCGATGACCTGGACAAGGGGATCAAGTACACCCACAGTCAGTTTGCAGATGGCACTAAGGTGGGTGGGAGTGTTGATCTGCTGGAGGGCAGGAAGGCTCTGCAGAGGGATCTGCACAGGCTGCATCCATGGGCCAAGGCCAACTGTGTGAGGTTCAATCAGGCCAAGTGCTGGTCCTGCCCTGGGGTCACAGCAACTCCAGGCAGCTCCAGGCTGGGGCAGAGTGACTGGAAAGCTGCCCAGGGGGAAGGGACCTGGGGGTGCTGATCAACAGTGCTGAGCATGAGCCAATGCATGCCCAGGTGGGCAAGAAGGCCAAGGACATCCTGAATGTGTCAGCAATGGTGTGGCCAGCAGGACCAGGGCAGTGACTGTCCCACTGTATTTGGCACTGGTGAGGCCACACCTCAAATCCTGCTCAATTTTGGGCCCCTCTCTACAGGAGAGACACTGAGGTGCTGAAGTGTGACCAGAGAAGGGCAGTGGAGCTGGTGAAGAGTCTGGAGCACAGGTTCTGTGAGGAGCAGCTGAGGGAGCTGGGGCTCTTTATCCTGGAGCAAAGGAGGCTTGGGGTCATCTTATCTCTCTTTACAACTCCCTGAAAGGAGGGTGTAGCCACATGGGGATTCGTCTCTTCTCCCAGGGAACAAGTGACAGGATGAGAGGAAATGGCCTCAAGCTGGACCAAGGGACATTCAGGTTGTCAAGAAGAATTTTTTCACTGAAAAGGTGGTTAAGCATTGGAACGGGCTGCCTAGGGAGTCACCATCACTGCCAGTGTTCAGGATATAACAACCTGGCATTTATGCTATCGTTTAGTTGACATGGTGGTGTTTGGTCAAAGGTTGGACTTGGTGACCTTGGAGGTCTTTTCCAACCTAAATGATTCTATGATTCTATGAAAGACATGGATGCTGTGGTCAGCATCTTTTCTCTGAGAGGTGACAGCTCACTGCTTCCAGCAAGTTTCTACCAGCAGGGTTAACCTTCAATTTGGGAAAGAAAAATTCAGTCTGGCATGTATCTTTGGGAGGCTGCTGTAGTTCAGCTGGAGGTTAAGAGGACAGAGGCAGCAATGACAGGGTTATGGTTCAGTGGTTTGTGTCCTTCATAGGTCACAGATGAACCTTTTGTGCCTCAAAAATATCTTCATTGACTTGAGAGCAGTAATAGGAACTAAATTAAAACTGCAGAGTGCAGAGACTGACCCTCCATCTGTGGAAATCCTGCTGTTGGCTGCGGTTGAAGCAATGTCAATGGTTTTGGAGATGCACTCCTTAAGGAGGTGATGAACAGTCAGCTTCATGGGTGCTCTTGCCTGTCAGAGCTGTATGGAAGAAAACAGCTCTGCCGATGTGTCAAAGTGCTTCACACAGCTGGAACAACCCTTCATGGAGAAGGAGTGAAGTAACTTTGCTGTGTTGAAAGGAAATGCAATTGTTGCCTGCAGGCAGATATTGGTGGTAGAGATGTAAACTGTTATCTGAAAATCCTTAGGTTTTTCACTTCCAAGCTCACTGAGAAGTGAAAGAGAGCATTGGTGATTATGAGTAAGTGAGCAGCGTTACGGGATCTGCCAAAGCCAAGATGGGAAGGATCTTCTCTGAAAGTCCCTTCCTAAGCGCCACTTGGCACAGTTGCTTGGGAGAATTCACTGTAGGCTGTTAATTGTTTCCAGTGCTCAGGTCAAATTAACGATGATTAATGGATTTTGGGAATAGTGATGTAGAAATACGTCTTGTTAAATCTGGTACTGTTGTTGTTGTTGCTATTGTTATTATTATTATTTTGTTAGTCTTCACACTTATGAGAAAATAGAAAGCTATTTATTTATTTATTTACTTAAATTTTTGGCCTTTCCGGTAACGCAGGGAAATGCCATTAGTCCACCTTCCAAGTGTATTGCAGTTTGCAGTGCTGTAAGCTGTTGGTTTTCTTAGTGCTTATCAAAACGTAATTTAAACAATTTGTTGGGGACATTTGTTTGTTTAATATAGAATCACAATATTGGAACATGAGATGTTTGTGGTTGGTTTGTAATACTAGATGCATGACTCCTGCAGACAATGCAGTCCAAATTTAACACGTTATTTACATTTTCTTGTTTTATGAATAATTGTTGCAGAGATCTTTCCCACAGGAAGATCTTGAGAAGAGTGGAAGCATTTAAAAATAATTACAGATCTACAAAGGCTATTTTTGTCCCTATTTTAATGTAAATGTTGTTTTCAGAAAGAACTGGAGTGTACAGTAAACTTCTGTAGGAGTGTTCAAAACATTAAATGGAAGCCCAGTCCCTCAGGAAGCCTTGCAATTGAGAAATTTGGGGTTTTGGTAATCAAAGTATAGGTAAATAGGTGCTTACTTCAAATTCATACAGGAGTAGGTGACATTAGTGAGGACCTTTAAAAACTGGGTCACTTATTTAGGTGCCTAAATGTGAATTTGAAGTCTAACTCTGTTACTTATGTTATATGGCTGTAGTTGTGATTAGTTTTCTGTGTGAAAATGCATGTATGTGTGTGTGTGTGTGTGTGTGTGTGTGTGTGTGATAGAGCTGTGCTATTTTCAAACTTGGGAAAGGGATGTTTCTTGGAATCTGCATACTTAAAATTAGATTTCCTCTGTGGTTGCACAACTGTAGAGTAAATCCAGAAAAGCATCACTGATTTTAATTATGTTACTCCAGATTTTTACTTCTATAAATTACGTCAGAAACTAATTCTGAGTACTCTGAAAACTCATAACGGTGCTTCCCAGCATCAGCTCTGGACTGGTCAGCAAGTGGAAGAGATCCAAAGGATGATTAGGCATGTTGGTGTACAGAGGAGGCTGAATGATTGCAGAACTGGATGGGTATCATTCTGCAAGAAACTCTTTTAATATTGTTCTTTCATTGTTGAACAAGCTTTCAATAACTTGGTTCCTTAAGCAAGCTTTTTTTGTTCTGCTATCGAATTGAGCAGTTTTTAAGGGCTTATAGGTAGATAAGTAGTTTTAATTATCTGACAGCTAAGGACGTTTGCTTTGATATAGTCTGGGACACCAGATCGTGTGAGAATTAGGTAATTTTAAGTGTTGTCTGAAATAAGTTGTTTCATTCTGGTTTAAATGAACACAAAAAAGCAAGTCTATCTTCCTTCAATACGCAAAAGTACATTGAGTGTAAGAGAATATTTGAAAGAATTAGAAAGTCACTTAGAAATTGGAAAGCTTCTTCATTTTCCCACCTGACCTGGACTTGGAGCAGAAGTTGGCTGCTGGAGACAGTTTGTTATAAAGAGGGTGAGGACGAAAAAGAATAATTTGATCGTACCAAAGAGCTTCTGTATCAGTATCAGAAAGAGTTTTAGATTTGATCCTCTCATTAATAATGGATGGCCAGACAGATGCTTCCTCCTCTTCTGTCTCTTTTTAATTCATCTGAAGGATGGTGGAAAATGCAGCCCAGTGGTTTGAGCCTTGCTGTCTCTCCAGTCTAAAAGCTCACTGTGTCTGTCTCCAAATCTCCTCTTGCAACACAGCAGTTTTGGCATGTTGAAAAGTGCGCTTGGGAGGCTTCCTTACCAAGCCAAGCAGGTCAAACAACCTAGTTGTTTAATACACGAAAGACCTAAAACTGGGAAGCTGCATCATCTCAGTCCCTGGCTCAGCATTTTATTGCCATCTGCGAGACAACTGGCTTTGGCTTTCCCTGCTTTCAGAGAAGGGCTGCCTGTATGATTGCTTACTATCCCAAAACATATCATAGTTGTGTCCCCAAAGGACACCAGCCTCTTGAACATCGTCAAGACTTTAGGGACATGCAGTGAAGGAAGGGCTTGTGCTGCCTGACCTGGAATGGGAGATGGAGCCTTTGGTCAACACCATGGTTCAGAGCTTTACTGTTACCTGCTGACATAGAGCAGATGTGTTTTTCAGCTTTCACCTGTTCATGTCATTTTAAGTAATAACATTAAAATCCCACTATGTTCCTGGTCCAGTGGAAATACTGTCTGGGATATCACGATCCCTCATTTCTGGTATAATTTCACACAGTGTGTTTTGGAAATGTATCTCTTTTTATGAGCTTGCTTATGTTGTATGGTCATAAAGAGGAAGGAGGAGGTGGATGGCGTCAGGGCTCTAGAAGGAATAAGCAGCTTCTACCAAGAGGCACTGTTTGGTTTTGTGAGAAGTGAGGCAGCTCCTCCTGAGCAGTGCTGCTAACAAGGACATGCTCTATGGCCTTAGAGGTCATACTGGTGGTGGAAGCTGCTGTAGACTTCACACTGTCCCTGGACTGAGAGTGATCCAGTGCTGTCACCTGACTCTCAGATGATCTGGAGCAAGGGTAGAAGGAATTAGGAGAGCCTTGCTCTCCCCCATCCTCTGGTGGGACATGGTGCGCCACATGGTGCCTAGTATGGGGGGCATATATAGTGCTTACAAAATTTTCCAGTGGCCCTGTGGCTACAGGAAAGCTTCAGATGAGGCTGTATGGATACATACTTTTTGTAGCTCCATTCCCTATTTATAAAAATGGGCACAGTCTCATTTCCTCAAGGAGAGATTTTACTAACTGCCAGTGTTTTAGATACTATGAGAGCGCCTGGAAATAAATAACTCCTGTAGAGAGGCATTGGATGGTGAGGTTTTCAAAACAAATCCAAGTATATGCTTAGGTTTTTACCTAACTCATTTAGAGTGTAATGTTTCTTGCAAGAATTTTGCATTTCTACGCTTGGCTGTTTTGGTGTCCTCTTGGTGAACTGTTCTTTGTTTTCAGGGTGTGCTTGGGCTGATACTGTAAATGTCCTGGCAATTACTAGGTTTGATTTAGTAAGTCTAGATGTTTGCACAGGTCTTTTGATCTTTAATATAGTGAACATAAATACTTGAAAATCAAAGCAGTTAAGAAAGCATTGCAGGGAACTTGTCTGCATGAATTGATATGGTTTCACCACTGACTTTATTTTGCTGTGCTACATTAGAGTTTTTTCTGTGCCAGTTTAACTGGATTAAAGCAGGTTCCATCTGATCAGATTCAGATACCTCTATTTTACTTGGCCACACATTTTTCAGGCAATGGAGCAGAAAGTGCACTTGAAAGATGTCAGGCATCTAGTCTGAAAATAAAGATCTATAAGAGGCCAGATAACTGTTTCCTCCCAAGAGTGTCTGTTCTACTCCTTTCGCCAGAAATTGAACCCATGGGGACAAGATCAGATGAGGATTCAGCTGATGTTAAAGAACAAAAATCCCAGTTTTAATATTCTGGTATTCCTGTTGGTTACTTGTGTGGAGGTCAAACCTGAGGCTGTGGTTTGACTGTGCAGAAAATCCAGCTTTAGGGCTCCTACAGCTGTATTAAAAGCATTGAGGCCATGAAATAAAAAATGCTGAGTGCTATAAAACTTGCTGTCAATTCAAATTTGTTCAAAATCTCTCAAAGCCTCCCAGCGTAAGATTTAAATTTTTATTGCCAGGTCAAATATCAGAAGCACTCCTATGGCTGGAATAAAGCTGACCTGTAAATGTACACACTGGCTAATTCAGCAGAAACATAACTGTGTGCCCGGATCTGATTCGTACCACTGGGTAATCCAGAATAAAACAGATTTGCTGCTGTCCTGAAGGATTTCAGACCTCAAGTCCATTACAGCAAAATCTTCTTTCAGCAATACTGTGTCTTTTAGGGAAAAAACCTCAATTCAGTTCCAATACGTCTTTTTCCCATTGTTGGGTTTTTTTTTTTTTTTTTTTTTTTTGGGGGGGGGTATGTGTTGTGGTTTTATTTTTGCTATTAGTTTCGAACTAATAAGTAGAAGAAATGTAAGCTACATTTGAGTAGAAATTAGTAAATGAATGTCTTTTGCTGGCAGTGGATTTATTTCTCTGGTGCTGAAATGCCCAGATGACTTTAGAAAAACAAGTACAATGCCTTCATCTATATATAAAAAGATTAACAGTATATGTCAAACATAACCTTTAAAGCAATTATAAAGTGATCTCACTCAGGGGATGAAAACAATTTTTGGAATAACTGTATGTATGTTTTTCTGGCAGTTTAGGCCAGGCTGGAAATGCCAAAGGGGTTATCCTGGTGGACTGGGTCTTGGCCATTTGCACAAATCACCTTTTAAAAATTGGTAATGGGACATTTTAATGACCCTCTATATTTCTGTTTCCTCCTACAAGAAAGTGAGTATTGGAGCTCTTTACATCATTCCTTTGAGGACAACAGAGGAAGAAAAAGCTTAGTTTGTCAGAAAAGAAAAAAGCTTATTGCTTATGAACATCCACATATGCTTTCTGACAGTTCCAGCCTCAACTTACTTGGAGAAAATATTTTATTTTTCCACAAACAATCATTTAAGACAGCTTTTTTGCTGCCTTAAGAAAACCTCAAAGAAGCAGCTGCTCTTCACCTACCTCACATATGTTTAACTTGGTTTTTTGAACCAAAAGGCTGGAGATGAAGGAAGAAAGTGTGTTACTTCCTGAGCCGTAACTAAAAACTTTCACTGAGAAATGGAGATGAAGATAGCCAGTTTATTTACGTGGGTGGTATTTCAGCCTTTGAGAGCACATCTTATGTGGGCGTGCTGGGTGGAACAAGGGCAGGTAAAAGCTGATTTTTGCAGCTGTAAATACTCCAGGGATGAAGGTGAGAAGAGCTGATAAACACTAAGAAGCACAGAGAGCTGTAGAAGCTGCATGTCTGCAGGTATAAACTGATTATGAATACATTTAAGCTGGAATACAGACCATTTCCAACTATGTGGTGTGTTGGGGCAGCTTTCCAGCAAAATACCAGAGATGTAGGTGTTCTTTACTTCTATTTGAAATTTGATGAGTTTTATTGATTAGAGCACGAAAAAGTTGCTGTGATAGCTGGGGTCTGGATTTGATGATGCCCAGGGGGATCTTTGTATCTAGTGGCACAAGGAAGGGGACAAGACAGCTCTGCTCACCGGGTGGTGGTGACACACCTTTGGGAAGAGGCATGCAGCTGGGCTGCAGCCAAGCAAAGTGGCTGACTGTTTCGTGGTTGGATGGAAAGGAGTGGTACTTGGCTGTTGGGACTGCTGGCTGAGAGGGAACCATACTTTTTTCAAGGTTTTTGCAGCAGCATCTTTTGGATTCTCTGAGAGCATCTGGCCCAAAAGCTTCCTTTCTTGCAAAGGAGGATGCCTGTCTTGTGCTGTGAGTTGGCTCTGGGTTCAGTCCATGGGCTTCCACAGCAGTGGGGGGTAAGCCTGAGCCCTAAAACCAGTACTTAGCATGGTGAGACTTTCTAACATGAAATCCCATGAAAGGTTGAGCCCCTTTGTGAGTCCTCCTCAAACTGAGTGGTCACGCTGTCTCTGCACCATCACGATCCTTCTATTTGAACAGGACTAATATTGTTTCCATATCACACTCAGTGTATTAATTGACATTTCCCACTGCAGTATCTTCCTAGTTGAGATCTTCTATGCCTGCAAACATCATATCTGTACAGTCTTAGTTCACTTTATCCTTGAAACTGTTAATGAAAAAGTCTCAACAGACCACACTTAGTGAGATCTAGGTAAGATGGGAAATTTAATTACCAGAGAGTGTGAATCAGTACCCTCAGAGGGATTCAGAGCAACCACGACAAAATTTCTCTGGTGAAAAGTTGTCCCCAGGAACAGGGACTCCTTTTCTGAGGACATGGGACTTAGGGCCTGCAGGGCTGCCCATTTCCAAATCTGTCATGTTTTACTCCAGGCAATTCTAGGCAATTACACAATGGGCATAAAATTAGAGTACTTTGTACATAGGTCTGTACTCTATGTGAGGCAGGTGGGGTGGTCTGGCAGACCTGTCACCTACAGAAAGTGAGCAAGGTGGTGGTGACTCCAGTAAATTTTCTCATGTGGGTCTTGAGTCTATTTTGTGGAAGTCAAGAGTAAAAATAAATTTCTTCTTAGCGTTGAGGTTTCCATTTTTATCAGGCAGGTCTATTTTTTCCCTTGATGAACAGCTTCCCACCTTTCTATTTTTTGCTTCCATTGGCATTGGACACCTGAGCTGCTCTTCTTGCCAGCACAGAGGCGTTCAGCTCAGTGCTATGCTGTCTGTTGCATCTGGAAGGAGTATTTCCTATTTATGCTTTTCTGAAGTAATTTTTCCAAAGCCAGAAGGTTTTGTTTGAGAATATCAAATCCCTTGAAAGTACTGTATAATTATCTACATGATTAATTTAAGTGTCTGCCGTGGCTCTGCAGCAAGCTCAGGGGCGTAGACAGGCAACCCGCAGCGTATCGATGCCCACAGCTTTTCCTGTGGGGAGAAGGAATGGGGTTTTGAAGGCTGCCTGCCTCTGGCGGCGTGGAGGGGGCTGTCATCCTCCATCTCTGGAGGGATGTGTGTGCATGGAGGGGGAGAGCCCTCCAGCAATGCTGCTAAATGAATGATGGATGAGTTTTGCGTGGAATGCAGATGCCTTTGAACACTCCAGCCGGCTAACTGCAGGATTGGAGCTGAAGTCAACATCAGTGCCCTTTGCCAGTGCAGAGGAGATTTGGAGACTTGAGCTAAAACTTTGAGCTGCTTTCAAGGAGCCCCAAGATCTCCAGGCTGGAAACCGAGGCAATGCTTTTGATTTGGGGATTGTTTGCAAAGGACAGCCCATAACATGTCTACGCAATGTCAAAATTGGTAAATAGCTAAGAGCAAAACTTCTTAAATTATTAGGCAAAAAGGGCCTTAAAGAATGATCTGGTCCCATCTTCTGTAGAGCTTGAATGGTTCTAAACCCTGTATGGTTACTGAGAGCTTTACCAATGTTTGCTGTTAAAGCATAGGGTGCCATTGTCACAAGGGTGTCATTGTCATAACTCACAGGATGTTGCCCATTAAATGACCACTCACAGTACTCTCACTAAGAAAATGATGTTGAAGGAAGTAAAAGTAAGAGGGATTGAAATGGAGAGATCTACTCTCTCCCAGAACCCAAGAGAGATTGGCTCTAGTCATTGTTCATGGCAGATGTCTGACCCTCTGCAGAGACTATGGATGATGGAGACTCCAGCACCTGAGATGGTGTTCCCCAGTGTTTTGATATTCTTCATCCTTCTGGGCGTTACCTAACCACTAACCTAAACCTACCTGGATGTGATTCACATCCTCCATTATGGGCAAGAGGAACAGACTCCTCCTCCTGGTCACTGTGGGGCATTTTAAAGTACATGAGGACCTTTAGCTTGTGCTCTCACACTCCATCTGCAATACTTTCTTTTTTTCAGACCAGCAGGCCCTAATTCTTTGAGTATTTCCTAGGAAGTCAGACTTTGAAGACCAGCAAGTCATGTCAGAACTCTGCTCCAACAGGGCAGTTTTGCTGCTGAGACCTTCCCAGCCTTGGGTGAGGCTACAGAGATACTTCATGTGCCTTGTCAGCTTTATCCCTGTTGGCACATTCTGGGACAATGACCCCTTTTTTCCCCAACAGCAAGACTTTCTTGATAGAAATTATTCCCTATAAGCTCTGGAAATGCTCAAAGACAAGCCAGATGGGTCTCTGAGCAATCTGGTCTAGTGGAAGATGTCCCTACCCATGGCAGGGGCATTTGGGACCACATTCCTTCCTAACCCCATCCATTCTGTGATTCTGTGAAATGCTGCATCTCTTGCCAGAGATTTGCCACATAGCCAACGCTATCTAAGTGAGATTTTCCTTTTGTAGTACTCTGCATTTGTTCTTGATGAACTTTACCCTAATTTTTAGAGTATGTTTTCTGATTTTTGCCAAGGTATTTTAGATGCTAATCCCGTTCTCCAGTGTGTCTGCAGACACTCCCAGCTTTGTGTAATCTGCAGATTTAATATGTGTATTCGCTTTCATTGTCCAGGTCACTAATGAATGTGCTGAGCAGAACTAGACTACATAGATCCAGCAGAGCTCCACTTACAGTGTCCTTCTGTTTTCACAGAATGTCATTAATAACTACTCCCTGGGTATGGATTTATAGTAGTCTCATTTAATCATATTTCCCTAGTATATTTATGAGAAAGTTGTTTGAGACGGTGACAAAAGCTATAATAAAGCCCCGATAAATGACATCCAACAACTTCTCCATTATGAAAAGAAATTAGTTTGATTTTACATTATTTTCTTCTTGTCTTTCCTGTGTCTGCAGCTGCTTATATTTTTTTTCACTTCCACATACATGCAGTCTGTTTCTTCATTTGATTCGGAGTTTTTAAGATGATTGAAGCTGGATTGATTGATGCAGCATTCTTCTACTCCTTCTCTTTCTGCCCTTGAAGACAGCTACTGCATTTGCTGTTGTCCTTGATTCTGGCCCCTTACCTGTTTGAGTTTTCACAAGTGACCAACACAGAGATATTTGAGATGGTTTTAGCTGGTTTTGTCGGGAATTGAAATGGTGGTTTGTCCCACTCTGCTGGAGTACAAATACCTGGACGGAGGACTGATCTCACCCTGGAACAGGGAGAGAAGAGAGTAGGATACCTCTGTAGTGATACTGTGTTGCCCTGTGTACTAATCCCCTGTGCATAGCTGGTAATTTTAACAAGGACTAAAGCAAAAATCAAACCAGTGTTGCCTCTTTCAGTGTCATTTTTCAATAACTTTCTCTGTGAGCAGCATTTTCCTAGACTGTCTTCTTGGTATTAATATGCATATAAAGGGTAACTTTTTTATCTTCTGCAAGTTTCATTTAATTTTCATGCCCTGATGTTTCTATTATTTTTGCCTATGTGTTCACACTATTTTTTTTAACTCCTGCTCAGTAACCTTTTAGTGTTCTTTCTTCTTGTCTTTGAGGAAAATGAAAAGCTCGTGATGCTGCCAAGTCTTCTGATCCTTCTGCATTGAGATGCTATTGTGCCTGTGCCTTTTAAGCACAAAATATTGCTTCTTCTAGAAACTACAGCTCACCTTGATTTCTTTTTCCTTTAAACTCTTCTGCATGTATTCTCTCCTAGCAGGTTTTTTTTTAAATGTACTGAAGCCAGACATTTCTATTTTGCTCTTCCCAATCCCTTGGTTTTACAGGCATTGTCACATGAGTTTCTTTCCACCTTCTTACCCCCAGCACATCCCTCTCTGAAGGCACTTCCCTGGTGATTACTTGACCCATCCGTTATGTGAGAATGTTGCTCTGAAGGCAACAGGACCTTCTGTCTCCTTCTGCTTTCCTTTCCTAGCAGATATCTCATGCTTGTACTAACCCATTACCATTGAGTCAGCTCTTACCACCTTCTTGGTTTAGGGTCTGTTGCACCCTCCCCTATGTTTGCTTTGTTTTGTACTTTTTCCCTTTTTTATTAACCAGATAATTCAGCAGTTCTTCCTCCCGCTGTGTTCTGGACCTCAGAGCAAATATATGCATCATGCTGGGTATGCCAAGAGATTCTGCCCCTACTTTTTCTTTGTTGGTCCACGAATAAGCTGTGCATCTTCAGATCAGTATTCCAGATCTAGGCCTTACTACAGCAAGTTCTAGTTATGTCAGTTAAATAATTGCTCTTGTCTTAAATCTGAGATCTTAAATAACACTTAAATTTTGTGTCAAAAAAACCCCACATATTCACCAGTGTGGCATTATATAGCTAAGATGTTCAGAGGATTTGACCTTGTCTCCTGGTCAATCCGTGTCTGTATTATCACCTGTTATTTTAGATCTGTACCTGGGCAGTTTCTGTCTTTATCCTTTCCCTTTTCTTCCCTGTTTTTCCTACCCTGAGCCTGACTCAGAAATCCCACTCACAAAGCAGTGGACCAGTTCCTCCTTTCCCAAGCTGATGTCTATCCCTGTTGAGCAGCTGGTGTAACATCACTCTGTTGGTGAAGATGCTGGTGTCCTCCTATAGGAGCATCACATGTGGCCCTGGCCTGTTGTTGTCCCTGCCTGAGCTTTATTGGGGTCACTCCTGTCTGTCTAGGTCGTGCCCCACAGCCAGGGTGGTGACAAAAGTTTGGATACAGCTTCTGGGTGGCAGTGTTTTGCAAGAGCCTCCCTCTACACTCATTCTTTTGGCGTTACAAGCGCTTTCTACAACCCTTCTACCTAACACAAGACTTCGATACACATCTGCAAGAGCAGACCTGCAGGCTGCAAGCTCAAAGCTGCTGCTTTCTTCAGCTTTCCTGGTGCACAGCTCACTGAGCAGCATCCACTGCTGGAAAATAAATCCCTGAAAGAATCTGGTCGACCAGACTTGACTTGCATCACAGTTTTTTCTTGTTTCATGGATCCTAATGATCTTAGCAAAAAAAACCCCGTGTCTCGCCCTCTTGCCTGCTAACCCCCAGCTCCTGCTGCCTCCTCTCTGCCTGTGTGCCTCCCTCTCCAAACTGCAGGAAATTTGGGGAATTCACCTGCCCAAGTCTTTTCCCAGAGACCTGGATAGTCACCTCCCGTAAATGCTTTGCCCCCAGGGTGGCTGTGAGCCACTGTTGCCACTAAGGGAGGAACCCTACTGGTGTCCTCACCTTTCGTGCTTGCTGCTGCCCATCACTCGTGCACCTTGGTGGGGAGCTAAGTCCGGGAAGAGATCGGTTTAAGCCTTTCCCAGCCCAAATCCCTGGCATGGATGGCAGAGCTGCCAGCTTCAGGCGCTGGCGAGGCCGGTGCCCCTCCGGCGGCCCTTGGAGCGGGTTTGGCAGGAAAGTCTCCTAGCTTCGGTGAGAGCCCCGGAGCTGCGGCAGGAGCATCCCCTGGGCTCCGCAATTCCCGTTTCAGCGGGAAGGTCAGGAGCTAATGGTGACCTTTTATTCCCTTGCTGAGGAGAGCAGCTGGTGCCCTCAAGTGGTAAACCGCAGAAGGAGAGCGGCCGGGCCGTGCGAGCCGGCCTTGGGCTGCTGGGCTGGGGCTGGCTGGGGCCTGCCGTGGTTTTTTGGCAGCTCTAACCACGCTGTTTTCCCCTTGCAGGACGAGACGCTGTGGTGATCGCGGTGGGAAGGACGCTTTGTTCCCGAAGGAGCAGGGACCCCGGCGGCAGGCGGATCTGGAGAGCCGCAGACGCTCCCAAGCACTTCATCTCCCAGCCTATTCGTAGGGCCGGCTGTAGCCTCTTCGTGCCTAACATCCTGCCTTGACTGTGCTCTTGGTCAGCTGGAACACCCCAGAAATCTCCTTGAGATTTGATGGAGCTTGCTTCGGACCTGCAGCCCCACTCCAGCATGTCCCCAGGGGCTGTGGGGAGCCACGGCGGGCGAGCAGGGAGCCGAGTGGGGCAGGAGCTGATGGCGTGAGGGGATGCCCAGGGACAGCGATGCCCATCACGCAGGACAACGCGGGGGTCTTCCTCCCCCTCCTGTGCCAGTGGCTGCAGAACAGCCGTCGGGAGGGCGCCGACGGAGCCGAGCAGCAGCTCTGCCGCTCGGCCGTCCAGAAGCTGAGCGAGTACATCCAGCTCAACTTCTCTGTGGACGAGAGCAACCTGCAGCCAGGGAGCTGCGCGACTTTGGATACAGAGATCTGCACCATGTACCTGGCCCAGGAGATGCGGAAAAATGAGGTCCTAGGCTTGAGCTTTGGGAATATCCCTGCATTGGGGGACTATGGGGAGAAGCGTCGGGGAGGGAAGAAGAGGAAGGCGCACAAGGGGCCGGTGCTCGATGTTGGGTGCATCTGGGTGACAGACTTGAAGAAGAACAGCCCTGCTGGGAAGTGTGGGAGAGTGCGCCTGAAAGATGAGATACTTTCTCTAAATGGACAGCTGATGGTTGGTGTGGACGTCACCGGAGCAAGGTAAGGATGGAAGAGCCGCCACCAGCAGCCACCTCTGCTGCCATGTGTTGCAAGTCACAGTTGGTACTGATGGAAGTCCAGGAGCAGAGGTTTTGACGTCTTTTTGACGTACTTTCCAGCCCCTGGGAGAGTCCTGGGTTTGTTCTTAAGGTCTTGTGGAAAATATGTAACAAAAGCAAACTGATAATTAGTCCACATGTGCTACTTACACTTCCACTTGAAAATTTTCAGGGGTCACTGGGTCAAAAAATTGTATGTCATAATCACCAGAGGGGCTGCACTAAAACAGGAGTCTTCCTGGATTTCTGTAAAACTGTTTCCTTAAGCAAAAATGAACACAGTCGCTACATCACTGGAAGATATTTTTACAGGTGCTTCTTATTTTTGTTGAATTGCTGGAGTTCAGGGAAGCTTTTTTGACAGCTAAATGTGTTCTGAGACTTTCTCAAAGCAAGACATTTTTGTGTTTTCCAGTTTGGAACAACTTCATTTTAATAAATTCCCTTTGATTTTAATGCATTTGCTCTCTTCTGGTGTCTTCTGACCCAGAAAACTTGAAATCTTTAAGAGTTCAAATAAAAAATTAAGGTTCTTGCAACGATATAGATTATTCTTCTGGTGTTTTTTTAATTCAGCTGTTCCATGCTGTAAAATCAGTTATTGTCCCAGTTTTGCTCTTTGTGGGCTGGCAGACTTTCTCACATTACCCTTTGCAAAGGCAAAAGTTTTCTCCTATGTAGGTGAGGACATAAATGTTCATTCATACCTCAGGTTACAAGGTACCTGAGGGCATGAAATCCTCCCCTCCTTGCCAAAAGGGAATCTGTCTTGGGGATGGACAGTTTTGGAAGCCAAGTGCTAGTGAAGTGATCCCAACAGGCAGTGAACGTGGCAGGAGTTTGCGCTGACCATCACTCCCAATCTTGTCACATGGAAGAATAAAAGCAGTGACTCCTCAATCTGTGGGTGCTGGGCAACTCAACCTTCTGTGGTTTTACAGGTATGAAAACAACCCTCTCTTAACTCCTAGCCTGTAGTTCAATGACTGTATAAATACTTGTACTGTGGCAGTATCAGACAGTGGCACCTCCAAATTTGAGAGTGTTTGTGGCAAAAACAGTTTTCTTTTTCCCCTTTGATAGATGTCACTGTTCTTAAATCCAAGGGCCTGCAGTGACTTGCAGTGGCCAGCAATAATATTATCTTATTGATAATGCAAAATGAGAAATAATAGCCAATAAAGTCCTAAACATTTGGATATCTGTCCTTTTTGTCCTGTTCCTGAAGGCTTAATTTAGGGCTTGTTCCTTTTGGAAAGCTCTGTTATTAAACCAGCAAGCTGTGACTGCAGCTAATGGGAACCAAGTGCTCATTTTTCCTTACTTTTTTTGTCCATTACAAAGGCAGAGTTTTGGTAGTGTGGAGCCAGTGTTGTTCTTAAAATCCTGTTTTAGAATATTCTGCATTCAATTTAGGCCAAAATTTAGGACATTTCTTAGTCAAAACCTGATTTATTTTCAGCATCCAAAGCATCCTTGTCTAACTTACTGTTGACTGCTATTTGACAAGGGCAATGTTGATGGATGACAGTTTGTGACCTTGAGGATGTTCCCAGTTTGGAGTGCTGGCTTTTGCCTATCAGGGAGCTGGCTGGCATCTCCAACGCCGTGTTCCCACATTGTTCATCTGGAATGTTTGAGGATTCTGTGAGAGTTTTTCAGTAGCTTTCTCTATTGGGGTGATCAGAATAATTCTGTCTAGCTTTATAATAGGCTGAAAGACAATACCAACTTGCCTTCTGGGAAGACTGCTTCCAAGAAGAAGCTTTCCTAGAGTATTTCCATATTGCTGCTATGGTGGAAGTTGGTTTCTCCTTAGTTTTTCAAGGTGTTGTTGGGGCAGCCCAGCACACTAAATAGTAATCCTGACTCGATTTCTGATTGCCTAATTATATGCTGGCTGAATGAGAAACACTTCCAGATTGATACAAGGGGCTGTGAGTGCTGTGATTTGTGGTGTGATGTAATTAGTGGAGCCTGCGCATGGTCAGTGAAATTAAAATACTGCCTTATCTCCTGCAGCACCAGGCTGAATTGGGAAAGAAAAACCACTGCTTTATTTTTTACTGTGTTTATTCCTCACCTGCCAAGTGTTCTAGGGCAGCCCCATCGTGCCAGATGAAGGAGTTTTTCACACTGAATCTTCCAATCTATTCTCTTAACAGTGGAGGATTTGAGGGTCTCACAACTCTGCCATTTCCCACCTCTTCAGCAGAGTTTGCAGAAGTGGTCCCACCCTGGGCTTCATGTAACCTCACCTCTAGTTCCAACCTGCCATACAAACTCTCCCTGTTCCAAGGGGCTAAACCAATACACCAGACAACAAAAGAGGAGAGGTGAGGGCACAAAGTCCATTCTGCTGGCTGTCCTATGGACATGGTCAGCCTCCAGAGAACACAGGGGCAGGTGACTGGAGCTGCAACAGATTGGGCAGCCCTGGACAGACTGGCATTTTGGCACCTGCCTGGTGTCTGCCTACAGGTCCTCAGGTCTCGGAGTGGTGGTGAGGTCAGACACAGTGAGTAAGAGGAGCACAATGCTTTTTGGAGGAGCCAGCTGTGAGTACCACTCATCTGTCTCTCCTTGTTAGAATTTGACTTCTTTAAAGAAAAGTTATTTATTTAAATTCCACCTGATTTCCATGTACACAGCAGAGACAGGTTGATTATTGCTGAACTTGTTTCTTTTATTTTTTTCCTTTCTTTTCATTTAGAGAAACATTATGCAGTAATAAAATCATCAAAGCTCTTTGCCTAACAGGATATTATTACATTAGAGAGGAATAATGTAGGTGGTGTCATTTTTGGTGATGTTAGTGATTGAGGGAAAATTATTGCTCTCTTTGGAGTTAGCAAATTGTGTGTGTCTATCAAACACAATTGCAGGGAAATGAGCTGTATTGGAGTACTGAATAAAGGTTAGTCAAAACTCTGCCTATTTATTTATCTTCTGTCTACACAACTATGTCTCCAAAATATGTGGATTATGTTCCCCCAGACAACAACTTCCTATGTATTTTGGAACTACTCTACTCATTTTAGACTATTACTCACTTACTGGAGGGAGGCTGCTAGTATTTCTGCAGATGACAGATGAATCCTTCATTTCTTGAGCATAACTGAATGGGGCGTCATCAAGCAAGTCCTAGGAGGATTGTAAAAAAATTATTTTGTCATTAATATAATTCAGTTTGAAATATTTGATTATGAATTTCATCACGCATATCTACAGTACTTGGACACAGTTACCATATACATTTAATCTTTAAAATCAGTGCTAAGTAGATTTCCAAATTCAAACTGTTCTTGAAGAAAGCAGAGTAAGATACATTACCAGTGATGACAGTGTGGTAGAAACACGAGATATTATTATAATTTTGTCATTGAGAAAACCCAACCACTCCTCCAAAATATCATCTTTCTCATTGCCAAAAAATACCAAACATTGCCATATGTGGGAACACAGTCAGGGAAGTGGCTGGCTTCTTTTTAATCCACAAACTGGAGCTGCTTCCAAAAAATGAAGAGAGAAATATTTTGACAGCCATACCTTTGTTCAGTGCTTTCTCAGTCTCTGCTCTTCAGCCAGTGTGCTGGGGGAAGTTGCTAAGACTCCTCCTCAGCACAAGAAACAGCATGCCAAATGTCAGGGAAATTAATTTATTTTCAAAGATGCTGAGAAAGACCTTTTGGAATCAGGACTGTAATGGAGAGGGAGCTTCAAGTGCCACTACTGAAGGCAAAGCTTTAACTTTACCTGAAGTTGAGGGTTTTCAGCAGAGCCAAGGTCTTTCCGGAATGGTTGCTGCTGCCGCACACCACATGTTCCATGCCTCTAGGATAGCTGGAACTACGAAGGTAACACCCTGTCCCTCCTCGAAGGTCAGTGCCATTAGTAGATATGTGATGTAAGGACGTTCTAAACACAGTCCTGCTTCTCTGTAAGTGCTATCAGCTGATTACAGATGACAGTTCAAAATGTCTAACGAAATTATAGGTCTCAAAATGTGCATAGAACTTCGTGCTGCCTGCTGTGGTAGTCAGTAACAGTAACAGTCCTGGGCTATGCTATGGTGAAATATTGAGTTTCTTTGTCAAAAAAATTGTTACTGGTGCTGGAAACACATCATGCAGTTCCTGGTTTCAATTACAGACAGATTCTGCCCTAGCAGGGGTCTTCAGGAGGGTGATCTTTGTTTCTTTGTTGTGAGTTCTGCAGACAAGGACCAGACCTGTGCCTGCAGAGCAGTGCATGTGCTGTGGGGCTGGGAGTGGTGAAATCTTTGCTGTGTCTGAGATGAGCAGCTCAAAAATCTGAGTGTGGTTTGAAAACTATTGTTTCTGAAGAGCACACTTTTCAGGGCACTTTTTTATTGAGATCCCCTTTCCTCAGAAATTTGAATGGAATTATTTTTTAAAATAAACTGCTTTGCTCCTGCAGTAGAAGTACTTTCTTGCTGGGAGGAACATCCTTCCCCTCCAAACGTGGTCGCTCTTTGATATTCAAGTGCTCCAGTTTTGCATTTTCCATGGGGCACCACTTCCTGCCGTGCTGTGTTGACACTGTCACTGCCTGACAAGGATGGCTGTCCTCGCCATGACTGCTGTGCCCCTGCCCTGGCAGCTGCAGTTGTGTCTGGAGCATCCACAAGATTTTGCTCCACGATCTTATGCAGCAGTGTGTTCAAAATGCTTCCATGTGCCCTGACTGATGTGTGGGGATGGGACACTGTGGGAACCAGGATCAAGGGCTGCAGTCCCTCAGGGCATCAGCTACAGCCCTCAGGGCACATTTTGGGTAACAAATCCATTCCTCAGTAGGGTTGGGTTTTGGGGTGTATGAGTGCCTGTGTTATGGTGGCACAGGATGGTTCGGGTTTCTGTGCCTATGATGGGACTGTGTTTCATTGAAGTTTTTGGGATTTATCTTCTGCTTGGTATTGCAATCTCCAATATACATCCTTTTTATTACAGAAAAATCACCCCAAGGAAACAATCCCTGGTCATCACAGAGAGCTTTGTCTCACTGCACCCCCACCTCCCAGGCACATCAGGTTGCATGGATCGATTGCTCTGTTTTACTGTGTTTCCTCACCTCCTTCCTAAAGCAAAAGTGCTGCCAACACAAAGTGCTGCTCAGTATAAGCAGCTGCTTTGCCTGGTGTTAGTAGGGCCTTCTCTTAGTTATGTCCATAAGAAAATATTTTTGTTTTAATAGGAAAACAGATGGAAATTTATCCAGTCCTTTTGCCCTTGGCCAAGGGGCAAACATTTCTGTGGAAGCTCCTTGTTAAAATATTAACAACACTGACTACAGAGCGAAAAACAAATACAAGTGGTCCTGAGGATTGCAGCCTCCAAAGTCAGTGGATAGAGTTCTCATAACTGACCTAAAAAATACCCCCGACATGTTGTGGAATTGAATTAGTTTGCTTTTTTATATCATATTACCAATCTTCATGCTGCTAAGTGACGGATCAGGGCACAGAGGCTGAGACCTGGGGCTTGTTATCATGGGCAAGGATGAGAAGCCTGTGCTGACGTGCCCTCTGAGCTGCCTGGTGTGCGAGTCCTGAGGATGGAAAATAAGCAGCACGTAGGGATTTTGGCTGAGTGTTTTCTCCTCCAGTTGAGCTGCTGTGAACTGGGATACAGCTCACAGTAAATGTGTGCTCAACCCATGCAAAATGAGAGAAAACTTATGGATGCCTAACATTTGCAAGGCACAGCCTAAGTCTCACTGTGTTCCTGAAGTCAGGAGCATGCAGTCGCCTCTGAAGCATGGCTGCTGTATTTTGCAGTGATAGTGGATATAAATCCCCTACTTGATAGTGGATATAAATTCCTTCCTCTTCTCCCCTCCCTTAAAATATAGCAGGACTAAGAAAGTAAGAAAGAGATGTTTTTCTTCCCTTCTTTTTTGTCTCCTGGAAAGGTATGAGCAGACTTAGCCACACGTGTTGAGAAATAAATTGCTTTGAAGAAATGAGCTTTATTCCAAATCCTCTCTTAAGAGCCAAAGTCTTAAATAGAAGGTCACTAATCCCCAGACTCAGCAGAGATCATTTAGCTTGTTTGTCCTCTTTGCTTTATTAATCTGAGTGTGTCTTCACTCAGTTTCTCCTCCTCACCCTCTGTTTCCTGCCATCCCTCTCAGTCCCCCCATGCCAAGCCCCTGTGGAGGCAAAACTCATTCCCTTGTAGCAGTGGTCATTTGCAACATCCCATCACTACAACTACCTCCGCAACAGACTTTCCAAACCCCTCATCCTCCTCAAATTTGCATCTTATCTTCTTCCTCAGATGAGTTTTATCTAAACCCCATTAAAAATGATGGAAATACTACCACTGACTTAAATAGCTCACATCCTCTATGTGTGTGCATATTTGTCCAAAAATTTAGGGAGCAATATGCCCGTCACTGCCTTCTACATACTGTTGGCACTGAACAAGAGAGCTGGCCTCTCTCTAGAAAGCATGATCCCCAGGAGCATACATGTATAACTAGGCAACATCCCCAGGGTTGTCTGCCAAAATTGCTCCCAACCCTGCCTCTGCATGTTTGCTTTTCAGAGGCATTGCATCGGGCTTGAAAAGACTTGGACAGAGATTGGTGGTGTTGCCTTAGGAGATGTAAAAACTTCAGATGTTATAGAGAGGGGTTTTTCTATGCTTTGTTTTTGTTTTAATGAGCTGTGAAAGTTCTGATTAGAAAGCTGTACCTTGCTGCCCAATGTATGGCTGTGCCTCTGCATTTAATTTGCTGTTCTGACCATGCTGTAATTACAAGAGAATAAGCCCAGTATTTGGGAGGGAGCTCTGCCCTCCCTGCTGTTCCCTGCCTGCTCATCCACTGTGGGAACAACCTGTTTTGGTGAGTCAGCCTTGTGCCTTGTCATTTAGCCTAATGCCAAAGTACCAGCAGGATCCTCTTTACATCCTGAGTGGGATTTTCAGCCTGACACACAGCAAGCATCCCATGCTCTCAGGTCATCTGCAAGTACAGCCAGGGTGCAGCAGAACTTAGCTAATTGGCAAACTGCTGGAATGTGCGAAATAGGTTCACTTTTTTCCACCACTCAGCCAAGAACAGGTGAGGCCTTCAGCCACAGCATCAGTTATTTTCACAGCCTCTCCAGCAGTGCGTTTGCTAGCACAGAACAGTGTTTTAGTCATCAATAATTAAAAATACAGATGTTCAGAAACAGAAGCAAGGAACATTCCGTGCCCATTATTCCTACTCTTTCTATAATGCTTGTGCCCTTACACACCAGTTTGCAATATGCAGTCATTCACAGTGTCCTCTAAACTGTAAATGTGAATTTCTCTTCAAATTCTGTAAGTCCAGAGTTTTGCACAAAGCAGGCTATGGGCTAAGACTGATTTTCTTGACACAGAAGCTCTGAGCTGCTGCAAGAGGAGGAGGTGACTGGAGCCAGCCTCCTGGGAGAGTTTCCTGGACTCCCAACCTCCTGTGAGATTGTCCTTTCCCACCTGCATGGACAGATGTGCCATGAATGCTCAGAAGGCACAGCTTCTTCAGCCCTCATTTAAATATTTTTCTCACAGCACTAGCCTATGTGAGCAGCATTCTCATTCTCAAATGTGTCTTGGGGCTGCTCTGCAAGGAGGCCATGATCATACCTTCTTGCCAACCTCTGTGTGTGATGGTTGCTGTCCTGGAAGATGTACTAGAGCTGAACTGTGACCTTCCAGAGCTAAAGGCATTAACAGTGATGTCAGCTTAAAATCTGCTTATCCTCTGTCACTGGGAATCAGACCTGGACTGGAAAGGAGCAGGGAGGGTTGAGAAATGATGAGCAGGAGATGGTTCCACAGGCAGAGGCTCAACATCATCCTCAGAGAGATGGTTTGTCAGCTTGAACCTGCCATCTATGGGCTTAAGTGAGAGGATAAATACAATAAACCTAGGTGAGATCAGCAAAGGTCAGGTATATAACCACAGAGACAGCTGTTGCAGTGGATGGCTTTTGTGATGGGTTTTTTTTTTTTTAACATGGAAAATTCATTGCTTTTTTTAGCTGATGTGACACTTGCCTCCAGCTCTGAGCAGTATCACATGATCCTTGAAACTTATTTTTCTGTCTCCTTTTAATCAGATGTGGGCTAAGAGGGTCAGGGCATATGTATCAACCGCAGATTTCGCAGTATCACTCACTGTACTTGCTGCTTTCTCTGGGTAAAATGTATGATGTTCAGCAAGGTCACCTGACCCTCCAAAGGAAAACACTTTTAACAGACCAGTAACAGGGCAAAAATAAGTTGGCAGGCACTGCCAGAAGGTTTGGGGCAGTTCAAAAATACTTGCACCTACCAAAATAAGACAAGAGAAAGGCAAATGCAATTATTAGCAGCAAACTTCACCCTAGAGCACCCAAGACTCAAGAAGCTCATGCAATTGAAGCCTCCCTAACAAGAATGTGAGAAAAGAGAGGTAGATATTACTTTGATGAAACAGAAGTCAGAGAAGTCTTCCTTCCCATCCTCATGCACTTTGACCAGTGCCTGTTTTTGCCATGTTAAGGAATAATTACTAAATGCTTGCCAATTTTTTATAGCCTAAAATTTTTATAGGCTATTTTTATTTTGATAGCAAAGAGAAACACACAGGCACATGGTAACTAGTAAACTTTGTGGTACCATCTATCTGAATACAGAGCCCTAGGCTAGAGGTTGGGGAATTCCTTCTTGAAAACTCATGGATGACAAATGGAGCCAAACCAGTGTGTGATGTTCTCACTGAAAATGGTTTCTAACAAACACTAATTGTTCTGCTGAAAACAACACTTCATGTTTTCATCTGTGGAAGAGTTCTACTAAAGCAGATTTTTCTCAGTTTCCTCTAGAGGGCAATGTCATATAAATATTTTAAGCAATTTTTGGGCTCTGTCAACCGGGAATTTTAGCCTGTCTTGTCTAGCAGTTTGCAAGACAGCAGTGAAATTTTTTTCTTTACATGCTTTTAAGATGTGTATATATGTAATATAGTCTGATTTTTGGGCTTGTAGAGTGGAGTAGCTAATCCCTTTAAGAAGCAAGAAATACATTGTGCATTTTGGGTAGATTTGGCTGTTCTGGAATATGAAGAGGGAACTGCTGATGAAGACTTGACTCTCTTCTCTACCTGTGCAGCTTCAAGGACTCCCAGCAGTTTCCCCTTATGTGACAATTTTAAAATTATTATAAACCAGTCCTTTAAGAATGAAGTTACCAGTTGCTATAGTTTGTTGGTAGCTGGAACTTCAGAGCAGAGGATAAATCTAAATACCACGTCTAAAAGTGGTACATAAGATCTAGGAAACAGGAAGGTATTGTGTTATTATTTATTTCCCTAAGAATTTATGGATTTATGCCTGGGTCTCACTAACTGTATTGCTTGTTTGATGCATGTTAGTAACAGCACAATTTTCAAATTATTTGTCCACATAAACAGCTGCTAAAATTAGTATCAATCAAATGTGGCCACTCTGGACCTTAGTAATTTAATTTAAAGGGATATTTTTAGTCACTGTAGTATAAAAATGGTAAGTATACGTAAAGGCTATTTTGTTTTCCTTAAAGCTCAGATGTAGGATTTGAAACACATTTCCATGAGTATAAATTTCGTTTTGTCACCTATATCATTGTCTTACTTCCCTCTCCCAAACTGACATTACCAAAAGAAACATTTGCTCTTGACATTGCAACATGAAGATGGGTTTAGGGAAATCCTTTCACAATTTTGTCTCCTTTTCTTTCTGCTAGTCCTTTGGAGAATCATCATAATGGCCTTATTGGATTATCTTGCAAATCCCATACATTTACTGAATTTGTGGGTTAACTTTCATGATAAAATATCTTTTTCCATAATAGAAATGGGCAATCTGCAGTTTTCAGGTTCTCTAAAAGAATAAACCTGTTTGTTTGTTTTTCCCCAAACAGGAAACAAAATTAATTGAAGTAAAACACTTATTCCCAAAAGTGCCTTATTTGAAAACAATGGCCTGTGAATAAAAAAGCAGTATTTGCATTGGCTTCGAAGCCAGCAGGCATTAGGTAGCAAAGCAAGATTTGCCATCTACTTTTGAGTAATAGCAACTCTGAGAAAAATCTGAGGTCTCCTGTAGGTTTTAAAAACTTAAATAGGTGAGAATTGCTTTTTAATTACTGCTGCTGGCCAGGCAGGACCTTTTCTTAAACCATGTCTTTAAAGAAGTATGATAAACAGTTTGCAAATGTTAAGTTCCTGGGAAAAAGATTCAGAAATTTGGAGGAAACAAAATATTCTTAGTTTCATTTCTCCTGCTGCATGAGAAGCTTCGTGTTTGAACCTTATAATCATCACCACCTTCATTTAGGGCTTGTGTTTAGATCTCACTCTCTTTAAATTAGCTGACAGCTTAATGCCTAATCACAGGGGGATTATTCTTTACCTGTCTGGAAGGAGCTATGTTTGGGGCTGTAGGTGTGTGGGGAGGTTGGTTCACCCTGAGCTGGGGTCTCTGTATGTGGGTAGCCCAGGGAAAGTCACGCTTGCATGGCTGCAGGTACTGAAGGAGCCACCAAGGCTCTCAACTTTGTCTTCTCCTTGCCCTCTCTGCCTTCCTTGCTGGTGAGTGCTCTGCAGTGCAGCTCTCTTGCTGCTATGCCTGATGTTTCTGACAATTCCATAACACTGTGGGCTTCACTGGAATGCCTTCCCATTCCAGTTTGCCTTCCAGATTTCCTCCTGCCACTGCGTATCTGTCCCAGCAAGACACAAAATAGGCTACTCCCTGACCTGTTTTTCTATCATGGCCTGCATTTGGAAAGTAAGTGGTACATACAGCAGAGCACAAAATTATTTAGTTATCCAGTTTCATGAAGATGAACAATGTGGCTGAAATAAATTGGATTTCAGTAGTTCACTAGTTATGCTGTGGAGAAAGAAATAATAGTTAAAAAAAGGTGTACAGATGCCAAATGGATTAGAAGTTAAAGGCTGGTGTGTGGAATTCTAAATCAACAGGGGTTTGCTACAGGGCTCTGTCTTTAAATGGACTCTATTTTAAATAGTGGATGAGAAAGGTGGAATATCAGTGCTTTATTAGAATGATTCTATGATTTAAATGCTTTCTTGATGACCTGACAAACAAATTATAAACTGTGGAAATGAATTTAAGGAGCATCATCATTAAGAAAAAAATCATGCAAGTTAATAGAGAAGTAAACATCTCTCTTCAGTCAGGTAGATTTCAGATGAGCTTCTAAACAAAAGGGGTAAACGACAAGAGGGTAGAAAAAATTTAGGACAGAAAAAGAACTTAGAAATTCATTAATCCTGGCTCGCTGAATAATAATCAGAAGTGTTTTGTCTAATATGTAATTAAATTAGATATCATTATCTGTTAAAATCATTCAGCCAGCTCTAACAACCAAGGAAATGAATCCTGAGTCCAGGTGTTAGCTCCCACACTCCCTGAGGTTTTCCCAGCCTCAGGGATATTCTCTCATTTAGTGATAGTATCAATAATAGTATTAAAGAATATGAGAAGCAATAGTCTCCCTTTTTATGTAATCTTCTATTGTGATAATAGCTGCAAGTTCCCCACACCCCTTTCTTAACGACTGTACTTGTCACCTATTGTCCTGCCTTCCCCACCCCACATAGTCCTAGCCACGCCCCCAGTTTTCCCTATTGGTTCCTGTACCCTAACCCCACGTGGCCCTGGCCACTCCCTCGGGTTTCCCCTATTAGTTCCTGTACTCCTAACTCCGCCCCTGTACCTCCCCTGTACCCAGAGGTCACTGAGCCTGTGTGCTGTCCCTGCCCCTCTCTGTTTCCCTATAAAACCCCTTACCCTCCGCCATCTTGCTGTCTATGCTCCACGTGTGTTTATGCTCCACATGTGGCTGTGCATGTGAGGCCTTCGCCCTCGAGGCATCTCTGCCTCGGGGAGGTCATTGGCCTCTGCTGCACCATGCAAATAAACATCTTCCATGAACACAACGCATAAACCCTCCTCGCCTCCTTTATCACCGCTAGTTGTAAAAACAAACAAACCAGAGCTAGCCTTATGGCTCCCCGGCCGGTGAGAGCGCAGTGTCCAGCCCTGAGACAGAGAGTTTAGAGCACTGAAGTGCTGAACCGGGCTGGGTAGAGAAGCTCTAGAGTAAAGTCTGCTGTAACATCCTCCAAAACCGCAACAATCTTCAACATGCAGAGCAGCACACCTGGGACCCACGGTCCATGTCCTACATCAGGGGAATCATGCGTGACTTTGCGAAAACAAGTCAAGATCTCCTCTAGATTAAAAATGTCATATACCATGCTGTATATGGAGTCATAAGCTGGTGTAAGAATCCAGCATGAACCCAATGTAAAGAATTAGTTTAAATTCCATGTAAAGTTTTGACTTCTTCACATTTTAGTGGCATTTGCTATTTGCTTGTAGCTCATGCTGCTCTCTGCAGTAAGCCCATGCTGGTTCCACCTTTACCTTCCATTTCTCTTCTGCATGCTTCTATTTTAAATCATTGGCTTGTAAGTTATGTTTGCATAAACTGTAGATGACTTAGAGCTATGAATCTACCTCCTGTCGGGGTCTTACAGCCTAATGGATAGCACGTGTGGACTTAAGAAGTGTTGGGTCCTGGTCAAGCATTTCCCCCACACTGTGAACAACTCATGGCCCTGGTGACAGGGAGGTGATGACAGCAGCTCACTTTCTGCAGGTGCTTGAGCTCTCAGGGGGAAAAGCACTTTATTAAATGCTGGATTTTATGGCAGAGCATTTTTTTCTAGGTACCTGCTTGTCTGTTGGAGGGTTATAAAGTCAGAGTACCTTCATAAGGGCTAAAATTCTTTGAAATGCCTGTTTCTGCAGAAGTACATTTGGGCAATACAAATAAGCCCTAGCTTAGGAGATACCTGCCTGGTTATGAATTTAGCTATTATCCAGTCTTTCCAAGAGTCTCCAAAGAGGCATCAGTGTACAAAAGTGAGACTTATTTACCTGTAGAGTTTTCCTAGAATAATGACAGAATGGAAAAACTGAATTCTGTTTTTCCGAGGCCTTGAAGCCAAAACCCTGTCTTTTCCTACGCCTAGTGCTGGCTTTGTGAAAAAAACCAAAACAAAATAAAAAAACCCTGAGCCTTGTTTTTGTCATGGTGATCCAGCCAACACACAGCTAAAGTCTGATTTCCAGATACGGTATTTGAGATTTGTGGTGAGCTGAAAAGGTCCAAAGCCAAGAGTGCTGGAGCTGCCAGTTTTCTGGTTGGAGTGCTTGCTCCAATTTATACAACTTTGCATATTATACCTTACTGCATTATCTTTTAGAGCTGAAACAGTGAAAAAGTCTCATAGGGCTAAAGTCTTTGGATGGGGGTTTATTGAGGAAAAAGGGGCCACTTTAATGGCTTTATTGGGGAAAATGTGATTAAATAGTTTCCTGTTCAACACAACTCTTACTTTGTGAGAACTTCCTTGCAAGTATAAACAGGCTTCTTGGGAAGCTGAGGAGGAACCAGTACCAAAGATAAATGTGTGAGAAAGAGAAAAACAGGACTAAATATAACTATATTGATTCATTGCATGGCTGACACATACTGGGAGCAGACTAGTAACACTGGGACCATTCCCCTGCCCCAGCTCTCAAGTGTTACCCTCTCTCATGGTCACTTCACATGTCCCCCTTGCTCTGTGGTCCCCAGTTTGCCGGTCAAGGAGCCCATGGGAGATGTGCAGGAGTGGTGTGGGAGTTTCAGAGGCAGACACAGGGAGGAGATTTGTGCTGTCACTCATGTACTCCAAGGAACACTGTGTCTTGGGTTCCCCAGGCTCCTTTACTGGGAATTTGGTGCATGGAATAGGACAAAAAGGTGAATGTGAGGTTGGGCTGAGAGTTTCATTTTTGGTTGTGTTTTGCCACATGCTCTTTCAGCAGCATTCATCAAAATAGCCTGGAAATTGTGCCCTGGAGAAGTAGCTTGATTGAATATATAAGTTTTAAACTTAGCATTGCTCTTATTTTTCCCCAGGTTGCCTGTATATTGGAACTTTTAACCTTTAGATTGTGCCAGTTGATGAAAATGTTCCTATATTGTTACTGAAGCTTGGGTTTTTTCTTTCAATTGATGGCAAAATCTGCTCCTGACTTAGGAGGAAGGCTTGGAGCCTTACCAAATGAAGACCTGAAACCACAGAAGAGCATTTGTTGTTTGGAATACCCCTTCTTTCTGCACACAATCAAAAGGCAAAACTATTTTTCATCCCTTGTAAAATGGATACATAATCACTGAGGGGGAAGGAGGTGAATCCCAAATGTCAGGAGATAGAGGAGTGGTTCCTGATTTTCATGTATAAGCATTATGGCAGGGCAGATAGATTAAGTAAAGAGGTGACTCCTGGTTTGTGACCATGTAAAAGGAGAATTGAACCTGCAGGATGTGTTCTCATATATGGTCAGCTACCACAGATTGGTCCAAAACTCAAATAACACAAAGTGAGGACCAGTTATAAATCTTCAATCCAACAAAATTAAGATATAGCCTAGGGAAAAATCCAAAAGGATGAGAAATCCGAGAAGGATCCTGCCCATGGAGCCCATAGGCACAGTATCTGCAATGATAAACCAGATGCAGCTGATACATGGTGTGGATCTTGTAACAAAGACATGCTGTACCCATTCAACCCAAGCAGGAAGCCTTGCAGATTAAATCTGTATTAGTTGGAGCCTGTAGATTGCTTTAGCAAGCAAAATTGAGCCTGGGTGTTAAGATGATCTGGATCAAGAAACCCAAATTAGGTTTCCTCCTTAAAGAGGAATGAGCACATTCTGGCACCAGTTTTCATAACGGTTTTTGAAAGAAAATATTTGGAAACAGATGCAGTATGTTTCTGTATATTAAACCCAGTCTGTGAAATAAAGCTACTCTCTCTGACTGCACAGAATGGTCAGAAGACTCCTGGAACAAAATCCCCCCTAAATTTTATGTGTGTTTTAAGGAAGACTCTTGAAACATTAATAACTGGTGAATGGATGGCACGTTCTGATATGTGCTGGGAAGTATGAAATGCAGGATGGTTTGTGATGTTTAAAAAGCAAACAAGATCTGGGCTTCCACTTGAAATATCATAAGGATCACAGCATATTATATTAATGGAGGCTATTCTAGCATAAAATGAAAGCCACATTTGGAACAATCTCTGCAGCCCTGTCTAGGTCTCTGGGGAGAGTAATATAAAATGACCTCAGGGTGGACCACAGGTTGCTGGAGGGGGCAGTCTCTGTTGTAACCTACATTATTTTTGTAGTTAAGGAGAAGGGGAAAGTGTTGCTTTGATAGGAAATCCTAGTGAGCAGGCACATATGGGCAATGAATTGGGAACTTGAGAAAGTTAATCCCTGTACTGAGAGCTTGTGGAGCCCTACCTGCTACACAAGTCCTGCAGCTGGGGTGCTGGCAGTGCAAGTAGAGCCTAGGCATCCTGCTGGGTGCTTGCAAGGGAATAAAACACTCTGTTCCCTGGTCTGCTCTGAAAACACACTGTGCCAGAACTTGTGTTAGTCACCTTGAGATGTGTTTGAGTGTCGGTGTGCTCCCGGCAGCCGTCTTTGGCAGAGGGCTGGCCTTGCTACCCGTGGCCCAGCATCATCCTGCCGTCGAGGTAGTGACTGGGGCTGGGAACTGGCACCAGCTTTCCTCACCATGGCCCTTCCCTCTCTTTTCTTTATCTTATTCTGCCTTGTGCTTTTTCTGGGATGTGTGCTCATGTTTCATTTTGTGTCATAGCTAAATCACTTCCAGCACTGCAAGTGAGGGAAGGCAGGGCGAGCACCTGGAGGCACCATCCTGGAGCAGATTGCCAGCAATATCTTGATGGGGCAGTTGCTGTCTTGTCCAAATTAATTTCCTCTGGTAGCTTTGGAAATCTGAGTATGAGACCTGAACCATCACAGGAGTGTAGAATCCTTCCAACCTGCAGTAGCACCTTGCTACCTCCAGTTTGGGGTTGGTGGGTCTGAGATACATTTTTCCTTCTCTGTCGACCTTTTGGGTTTATAATGAGATGTACATCATGTTCTGTGTGTACAGAGAAGATTCAGGTTGCTGTTCTTGTGCAAAGCAAACAAACTCCATCGATAGCTGCATTCCCCTAGGCTGCTGAGCACCCTGTGCAACATTTTACACTCAGCAGAGCTTGGTGGAGTTAAAAATAGTTCTTGTTGTCAAAATATTTCTTGGTAGTAAAAATGTCCTTAGGATACTTTGTGAAGTGGTAACCTTTGGACATCACAGGGTAAGGAAAAATCAGAACATAGTCTTCAATGCTGAAAAAAAAAGTTTGTCTTAATTGCGCAATATGGGTGAAAGTTTAAGAGCAGAAGAAAGTGCCATCACCTTGGGGAGAGAAAGAATGGAATTTAAATGGAGATCTAAAGGTAAGTATGTAATGTACTATACTATGTATTTGTTAAGTATTTTTTTCTTTGGTGCTTGAAAGTGTATCTGGGGGAAAATGTCTGACTGTGTAGTGGATGAAGGTCTTGCTGAGAGTCTTTGAATTCAAGGCAAGGTAAAACTTGGCTTTCACTTTTTATTTGGTTTTGAAGGGTAATGTAATTCTAAATTTGTCCTGCAAGTTTTAATTTCTAAAAACAAGCTTAGATAAGTGTTTCCACCCTGGGAAAAAACCACTCAGTGATAACAGATTGTTTTGAGCAAATGCATGCTCTGTGTAGAGTCTCAGAACTGGGCCATACACTGTGAAGAAGTGAATGTATTAGGTGAACAGAAATTAAAACTAAAACAGAAGACATTACTGAGAAAAATGCATACAGTAAATAGGGATTCAGATGTGACAGACAGCTTGATGGTTTTTTCATTCTAATAACTATTGCTGGAGTTAAATCTAGCAGATAAGGCAAATTGCCTAAAGGTTGTGTGATTTCTGGCTTACTGCTCTCTCTTTTACTTCAGCAATGCTAGTACATTTCCTTATATCTGTTTCTGCCCTCCAATCTGGAGCTACTGCTTTGTATTTTAAATTAAATCACCACTGTTCTTAACTATGTGATATTGTATTGTTCTGGCACTACAAAGTTACCTGAATTAGAGAACTGGTGGGTGAGAAGGCTTTATCCCAATTTGAGGTGAACTCTAAATAAATTCTACGAGCACATAACAAAAATAATTTAAAAGTGAGGTCAGAGCTATATAATGTAGATGCATTGCATCATGGTTTGGAGTTTCATGGAATATTCTCTACAAGTGAGTATTTTTTAAATATATATAATTGATTTTTTAAATTACCAGCTTATAAATAAACTGCATATGCATAAAATCAGCTCTAATATGATTGCTTACTAAATATAAATATTTCACAAACAACTCTCTGCCCTCAGAGCTCAACCTTTGGCTAATGGAGCATATTTTGAAGACAGTACTCCACAAAAGGACTTGTGGGGAGCAGTGGGAGGGGGTTATCAATACAGTCAATCTTACCTTACCCCACTGCAAGGAAACTACAAGGAAAAAAGAAAAGGAAAATAGTCTACTGGAGACTAGTGATCTTAAATAACACTTTATATAACAATTAGCCTTAATGTAGGAAGTCACAGTGTCAGCCCTCTATGACAAAGACCCTATGTCTGGGTTTTCATTACAAACTACTGACTGTATTTTGAGTACTATAAAAATAATACTATGGGCAAGTGAACAGAAAAATAAAATTGAGAGGTTCAATTTCCCAACAGCTCTCAATGCAGTTTCCCATGGATCGTTTTCCATATTTTACCTAAAAATCCATGCCTTCTGTTGTAGAAAACATGTATGACTGTACCCCATGTAAGTAAGGAGCACAGATTAAAAGCTTGCTTTCACATAGAAATAGGGCATCAGAATGTCTCCCAAAAGTCAGTGAAAAAACCGTCTAATTTCCTACTCTTTGTATGGCAGCAGGAATAAGTAAGTGTTTACAAATAATTCTAGTTTAGGTCTTGTAAAGGCCTGTCTGCCTGCAATTTGCACATAAAACCTCACTAAACATTAAGGACTGGGATGTTTTCAGCCAAACCTGGAGCTGTTTGGAATTTTTTTGGTCGTTGGAATTGTTCTGTACACCCCATGAACTTGCAGTCAGCACAAAAAGATGAGGGTCTAACTCCCAGATGAGCTCTGGGTGGCTCTAGGGGCATGCTGGCTGTGGGCTGTGGTATTCAGCTCTCCAGGGCTGTTTATAGTAGTTGTGTGTTGGAGCTATTAGACTTGCATTTTTTAAAGAAAACCAACCCAAACTACTTTTGTTGTGCTTGTGTGCAGAAGAAATGGAAAGGGAGAGGTTTTCTCTGCGCAGTCCTCTCATAGCGTAACAGAACGTGGTACAGTAATGGCTTTCTGGAGGTGGTGTTTGCAGAGGCTCAGGGAACTCAGTGTCCTGAATACCACAAATTGGCTGAGTGAACTGTGAGGAGATCCACACAGAGGTCAGGGAAGGGATTTTTATATTTACACTGTCACAGCTGGGAGCAGAGTGTGGCCTTTGCAATCCTTGACTCTGCCCTGGCATGCTGGATGCCTATGCAGTATTAACCATCTTCTCTGTAATTTTTGTGGTTTCTGGCTAAGTCCTGAAGTTTGTAGTTTTGTTTTCAGAAAAAATGGAACATTATGTTGTTGCCCCAGCTTATATGTGGTCCGGGATGCTTATTGTGTTTTTAAAGGAATTTTGTTTAAATATGCATGTTCATTTTGATGCCCATCACATCCACAAAGGTCTTGGATCCTGGGAACATGTACCATATAATTAACTTAATCTCTGTGTGTTGTGTGTCAGGGATGGCAGACATCTGGTGCCCAGGACACAGAAGTGTTGATAGAATGCAAATGTCTGTGTCTGTTGTAAAAAACAAATATTTCTGGTGCTTCCAGCTTCTGCAGGTAATGATTGAGATAAGGCAAGGCTTAAATATGGTGCAGTTTAAGGTACTTAGGAACAGAGCTAATACTTAAGAACTTTCCTCAGTTGCGTCCTTGAACTGTTAACTTCTCATACTCAGACATTAGTGAAACGGATTTTAGTGACATTTAGTTTGTACAAATGTGGCCCTGAAGTGATTTGTGTTACTTGTTATTTTTCTGAATGAGAATCAAGAGTGTATTTTTATGTAGACAATGATAAGGAAAGAACCAAAAATAACAGCAGTCCCAAAAATGCCATGCAGCATTGCCCCTGTGCTGTGTCATGGGATCCAACTTCACCTTTATTAGCTAAGCACTGAAGTGGCTTTTTCTGTAGCCTTCTTTTGACTGCCTTGGGAAATGGTTTCATCAGTCCACCATCCTTAATTTTCTTAATTTTTCGTTTTGTACCCCTGAAATTCAAGCTAGAAATTAATTTGATGCCCAACTCAGGGGGCAGAAGAGGATGATCTGTGCTAAGTAGTTCTCCTTGCATATGTATGAAGCCAATTTTCTTTAGACAGATTTCTTTAGATAAATCAATGCTTTATCTTTATAGAACCGTATGACTCAAATCCTGTTTTGGCTTATAGCACAACAGATTACTTTGAAATGCACAGCTGTGTGTATGTGCATAAAATATGTAAATGCTATCAATATTCTTTAAAATAAAAGCTAAGAAGATTTAGGGCCCAATCCCCCAAATTTCAGTGGGATGTTGGCTCCTAAATAGACCTAGAAAAGCCCTGCACAGCTGTCACCAAGCTGGGAGGTGCCTGATAGTTCTAGACTTTCCTGATGCCCAAGAGCCTGTTTCTGTGCTCTCTTCCAGGGCACTTCAGTCCTGCCTCAGCCTGAGCAGCTCATCTGTCTCCTTGTCCCATGGGAACCCCACATGCCATTTTCCTCTCCACTGTGTGTCCTCAGGCCAGTTGGGAGGAGAAACCACCTTCTCACTCTCTATGGCTGCTTCTGCCAAGATTTTACCAGGCAGGATTTTGCATTTTACTTTGCATTTGAATAGGAAATTGGGTTATATGTTGTGGCCCATAGGATAAACATTTGCTGGATCCTTCTGGACTTCCAGTATGATAGGAGATTGTGCAGAATAACTGCTATGGACTCTTCTGACTACAGTCTAAATAGTCGGGGAGACCAAAGGAGGCATCCCAGGGTGTGATTCCTGCTCCAAAACCCTTTTGTATTATTATAATAACCAGGTCATGGGCAAAACACAAACAGTTTTAGGGTGGGGACAACCTCTCCTCCTACATTAATATCCTGAATTTTTGATTCTGTTTTGCACAGAGGAATACATTTAAAGAAGAGGTGATGGGGAGGCCTTGGGCAGGAGTCGTCTGGAAGCTACTTATTTTCCTAGGAAAATAATGCTGGTGAGCATTTCTCTCCTCTTGAGCAGAGGCTATGGAATTTGCTGTCCATGTCCTGGATGAACTTCCCAGCCCCTCTGCTGCTCAGAGGATGGATGCAGCCATCACAACCTCCTCTCACCGTGCTCAAAATCTGATCTCTGCTTTTTATATGAAGGGGCTCATGAGTTTGGTTGTTGTTTTTTTTTTTCCCTCAGGAGATGTCAGGCCATGAATCATGGTGGGAAGGGAGGCATTTCCTGGTTAGCAGTGTTGAGCCCCAGAAAGAGGCACATCCCAAAGATTGAAAGCTTCCCTTTGGGTTACCTCTAGGTATGTTAACTATCGATGTGTTTCATTTTGGCACCTAATTAACTGCCTGTGCTCGCTGGGAGCTGAGGCACTGACATCAGGCCATGCATTTTGCTCCAAGGAACACAGTTCAGAGACTCTTCTGTCTGCTGAACGCCTGTCTCCCTCTAAACTTGTGGAAAGCTGAAAATCACTCTGAAAATCTTGAAAAACAGGAGGAACGGTTATTTCTGTGCAGGGTAGTACTTCTGGGAGCCAGAACTGCTGTGAGCAAAGCTAAGCTGTTAAAAGATGGCTTGAATACAGCATGGGACAGCGGAAGAATTTAATCCCTGTCCATCTTGATTACAGCGTGATCTGCTCACTCCTTGGGCAAATATAGTTATACTTTCCCCCCCCTCCCCCCCAGTTATAGCGGTGGGTTTTCTCCCTGTACATGGCCAAAACTTCTGTCATCAGGAGATGGCTGTGACCGCAGCTGCATAGTTAGATGGCAGAAGTAGAAAACGCAATATTGGCTGCTGTTAGGTCTGCCGGGAACCGGCTGCCACACACCTGGAAAATGGCCGTGAGATGTTAAATGACAGCCTGTGATAAAGACACTTGGCTTTGGCACATCAGGCCAGGCTCCGGGGAAGGGAACAGCTCCTGACAGTTGTGTGGAGGCAGCAGTGGGGATTTTAATTTGGATGCCGCGAGTGAGAAACATTTTCAACGGAGGGGGGGGCGCTTACGCAGGACGGCTCTCAACAGGAGCCTGCTTTGGGTGGAGCAAGTGTGAAAAGCACCGTGTCTAGAGCAGGTCCCGCCGGAAAGCGACCTGTGAAGGTGCCCGAAGGCAGCGCACGGCTGCCTGGCACATCCCTGCGCCGGGGGCGGCTGGAGCTCCGGGAGGGGTGGGCGCCAGGGGCGAGGGCCCGGCTGTGTCCCCAGGCGGCGGGCGGGGGTCCCTGTGCCCCGGGGTCACCGCTCCACCTGCGCGGCGGGCGGGGCGGGGCGGGGCGGCGGCGCGGGGCCGTGCGTGGCCGCCTGCAGCCGCGCCCCGCGCCCGGGAGGCGGTGGCGCCGCCGCCGAAGGTGCCTCCCCGCCGGCAGCAGCGGCAGCGGGAGCGGCGGCAGCACTGCCAGCAGCGGCAGCCACCGGCACCGGCAGCAGGCACGGGCAGCAGGCACCGGCAGCAGGCACCGGCACCGGCACAGCCACCGGCACAGGCACAGCCACCGGCACCGGCACAGGCAGCAGCACAGCCACCGCCGCCGGCGCGCACCGGCTCGGCGCCGGCAGGTGATGAAGCGGATCAGCGGCTGCGGGGGGTGGGCTGCGGGGACCCGCCGTGTCGCCGGCTGTAGCGGGGAAGCTGAGCCCGGCGGAAGGACGCGGGGCGAGGCGGAGAGGAGCGCGGAGCCGCAAGTTGTGCCGGCGGCCGGAGCAGGGCGGGTGTGCGGTGGCCCGGGGGGACTGGGCTACTGCTGCCGGGGTCCGGAGGGTCCGTGCGGGCGGCGGGAGCTGCGGTGACCCGCGGGCTGCGGGACGCCCCCCAACCCTTGCCTGGGGCCCCGGGCTCGGGGCTGGGGAGAAACTTCATTTGGGATCTGGCAGGAGGGTACGCGTTCCCGTGGGGACAGGACTCGGTTCAAAACCACTAAACAGTTCGTTTGGAGAAAATTTTTACAACTCCAGGCACAAAATGCTTTCCTGTAAGACACACGAACACCAGATTTTTAAAATGAAAGCGCTGCTGAAAGCCTTGCAGAGGAGCTTCTCTTGGCAAGCCTGCTTACTGAAGGCTTTTAATAAGGAAAATATAGTCTTTCAACTGGATGCAAAAAATAGAGCTGAATTATTACTTCCTAAATCTATCATGATTCCTGGCTTTCAGTTAGGAGAGCTTTTGGTGGCGTTCAAGTGCTACAGCCATCATGTTCCTTAAATATCTCCTAATCCTCGAGCAAACAAAAGTCTGTTGGTGTTTAGTGTGGTTGGTACATGTAGGGCAGAGCTGTACTTCATTCGTATTTCATAGTTACGATGATACAAATTGTGGTGATACAAATTCAGCGCTTCTGCTCAGCTGGGTTTTGGCAGGGTCCTCTCGGCGGAACTGGGGGACCTTCTAAATGAAGCCAACAAATAAAATATGCTTTGAAATGGAGTGCAGATGGGAAGCCTCTTAAGTATTGTGTTGCACAACAGTGCGCTCTCTGTGTGCACATTCGGCTCACAGAACTCTGGGGTTTGTGAATGCATCCACAATCTGAACTGGACCCTGTGCAGTTCAGAAATATCATGCACTAGTTTCTGAAAAGCAGCAGTTCTGATGATAAAGGTTAATTCATCTCTCTCCTGACAGTACTTTTGATGCCTGAAAGTCCTAGTCAGCATGTTTCTTAGAAATTTGTATGTCCTGAGTTTTGAATTCTGAGATAATCTTAAACTGTGGAATAAGAAGAGTAATTAGTGTTTGCTAGCTCAGGTGGGTGGTGTCTCAACTTTTTTAGAGCTGTTTTGTGAGTTACATAGCTACCCCTTATATTGTACAGCACCTGTGAATTGCTGTTTCACGCTGACTGATAGCAATAGACTGATAGTAACAAACACCCTTGACAGTAGAAAGTGAGGTTCTCTATCCCAATTTCTTTATCCCTGCATCTCACCCTTTTTTCCCAGTAGGGAGTGTCCCTTTGGCTCCATCTCCTGGCTCAAAAAGAGGATTCCCCCTTCACTGAGAAGGTATGGAGGGATGGGAAGGCTCTGGATGGTGTAGGTAAAAAGTGGGTGAGAAGGATGATGAAGGCTTTTTCTTCATCTTGAACTGTGTGATCTTGGGATCTGTTGCACCCGGGTCCTTCCAGTCTCCTGGAAGCTGGAAATTAGGTTCTCACTTTTATTTCCAGAAAAGGGAGCATGTCTCTTATGCTGCTTCGTATGTCTTGGAAAGAATTTTTACTTAGTGACTAAATATTATCTTGATATTTAGAAAATCATAATTTAGAATTTCATTCCTCTCATGGATCTGCTCTCAACAGAAGGGTTAGTCATCTTGCCTGATACATCTCTGTGTGTGATCTTTTAGTAGAAATGTGTTAATGATATATCCTTTATGTCATGATTTTTCTGCATGGTCAGGAAAGTGTCTTGCCTGCAAATTATTAATCCACTTGAAATAGAAAACCTGTGGCGCTGTGGAAGGATCTTGCTGTGATTTAGCAGATGTATGACTATGACTGACTTTTTGTGTGAGCAGAGGGAATCCTATTCTGCAAGTACAGTGGGATGGCAGGAACTTTCCTTTGTGGAGCATCTTTTGTTTGCTATCTCTTTGGTAGAGAACAACTTCTTCAAAGGCCACAGACAGGAGGGAAAGAGCCTTAGCCAGACTGTAGAACCAAGGTGTTTGTCCTACTTGTGGCAGCCAGATTTCTGTATCCACCCACTGTACCCCAAACTGAAAGGGGAAGGTGTTGAGCTCTTCTGTCACTGATGTTTAATCTTTGAGGTGCTGGTGGGTGTAGCAAAGCAATAAGGTATAACTTCCTAGGGCTGGTCAGCTATGTGAAATTGGGAAGATCTCTTTTGTTTCTGTATAGATGTGCTCTGTATTCCTGCAAGTACCAAGCAGTATGTCAGTGCCATATAGTGCTTCACTGTTATTGCCTAAGGTATGATAAATCATGTAGGCTTGGGGTAAGAACTGACAAAGACAGCATGGTGTGGTCTGGGTGCTGCCTATGTTTTTTTTTGTTTGTCTGGCACTCTCAATAGAGGTGTTTATAACCCTGCCTATGGACAGCAGTTTTCTCTGCCCTACAGAGAAATATCTCTTTGCATGCAGAGACATTCCTCCTAAAATGAACAATCTGGCAGCAGGGGGACAGAGGGAAGGGGGTAGCTCCCATGGGTTGTGGTTGCGCACAGCTTCTCTGTGGTCATCCAGAACCCTTCACTTGAGGCTGAATATTGGTGACTCTCTGAAATAATTTTTTGTCTACAGAGCCCCTTGCAGGGGGAAAAAAGATGATTCTCAGCAGATTAGCTCTGTACATCTTCTGATGTCTGTGCCTAGATTTTTGCCAAGCTTTGTGCCTGATAGGATCACAGAGCCACTACCACTGGCCCTCAGAGGCTGAGCTGTATTATTTTCTGACTTATGTATCATGAAGAGATGCATCAGCTCAAGAGATTCCAGCTGCAGAACGTGTGTGTGTGCAGCATGCCTTGTTCAGATGTTATTTCCTTAATAAAATTGCTCGTTTGGTGTGAAGAGTTGTTGGCTGGTTTGGGTGTTAGGTTTTTTTTCTCCTCTCTCCCTCTAGCCCTGGGATACAACAGTCAAGTTATCTTCTCTCTGGCTGGTTTTGTAAGTTAATTTAAGGTCCACAGTCTTGGTAGAGCGGTGATTGCAGGGAACTGAGGTGGTAGCCTGTTTGACACATATGGGTAGAAATGGATGCTGCTGCGGGTACTGTGTATTTGCAAAGGACTGCAGAAAGGCAGCTGCCCCTGAGGAATGCTGGCTGAAAATGCTGGCTGCAAGGATCCTAGTTAGGTTTGAGTTACCTGAATATGCCCTGACTTCACACGTGGACTCAGACACATGCTTTTGTTCACTGTGGGCTGAGACACATTTCTTCAATCTGGTAATTTTTCTTCTTCCCTCTTCCTCCTCCTCCTCCCCCAGACCTTGCCCCATGGTACCTGTCACTCTAGTGGAGAGGTTGGGTTTGCAGCAGAGCCTGCACTGCCTGTGAGATGGTTCACAACTTGTGGAGCAGGATTTGGTACCTCCGCTCTACCTGATGAACAAGAAACATTTTGCTCATCATGGGAATGCTGCCACTTGTGGAGTAGTTGCACTCAGTGTTTTGCTAGGCTAAAGACTTGTAACAGCCTGAGACTGCTAATGAGGGATAATATATTCAGCTAAAATACACAGTGGAATTCTATTATTGTAGGCCAAAATATAGTAAATGACTAAGAGCTTAGTCCAGGATTCAGGGAAAATGTTGTCTTTTCTGCAGAGTGCTTTGTGAATGTTGATAGTGATCAGTGGTTGAAGTCACATGAGCCAAAACCTGGCACAGGCCCTGGTTTATTTTCCAGAGTTGTAAGGGACTGGGGTGTGTAGAAACTCTCTGACTTGAGGACACAATCTCAGTCCATCTGATCTCTCAGAGGCCGATCTGCAGGACTTGTGTTTGTGGGGAGGTGACGACAGCACTCTCTGTTGTGTCAGCTCAGGTCAAGGAGATCACTAAGGCCTTAGGAGAAGGTAGCTCTGCTACCCCTGGACCTGCGTAGGATGCAGTGAGGCTGTATTTGCTTAGCCCTGTGCTGGAGTGAGCTGGCCCAGGTGTGCTGTCTTTGGGGCATGTCATACCTGTGTGATGTTTTGTTGTTTCATATACAACTCTTCTCCTGACAGTAAGTGATTGACTAAAGATAATGTTATGTAAATCTAATGTAAATCTGATACTAAGTCAAACACTGCAAGGGAAAGGCTGTTGGCATTGCTGCCAGTGTTGCTTTCAGGAGGTTTAGATCCACACTGGTGTAGTACACTTGGTTGGTCCCACAACATCTTACTTTGTCCCACAAGTACTATCTACAGCATGGGGAAGCTCTTGGCTGCAGATGAATTCTGCCAGAGCTGAAGATTTGCAGTAATTTGCAGAATTTGACCTTTTGTCTCAAGAAACTGTGTTGTGACTTCCAAGTACTACTGTGAGTATATACAAAATAGACAGGGAATGTATCTGCAAATCACTGCAGCTGCTGGTGAACTGGGAAAGCAGCAAGGGCAGAGTTTGCATTGCTGACACAGGAGTTGCAGAGAGGAACAGGAATCTTGCCCTACTGAACAGGAAGGAAGCTTGTTTTCAAGTTCTTGTCTTTAAGGATGGTCAAGAATGCTCTGGTGGGGTCAGCCGTATGAGCTGTTTGTTCACAGATTATCTTGCAGTCAGCTAACGATACCAGGCAAAAGACCTTTGTCTTTGAACACTGACCTTCCTCTTTTGGGGCAGGATATTTTGCGATGTGGGTTGATCCAGTTATAGTTCTGGTGCTCTTTTAGGTCAAAGCTGAAAGGGGGGATGCAGCAACCAAAGCAAAAAGTTATTGAGATCCTTAAACACACTGACATGTAGGAAACAGCTTTTAAAAGACCTTTTTAAAATATGAATGAGCGTGAGATGTAAATGACTTACTAAGAGGCCACTTTCCAGAGACAGGATAACCATAGGGGACTGCTTGGCTTGTATTGTATATTCATCTGATTGGCTGAAGTTCCTGGCTCTTTCCCAGATTCTTTAATGTGAAAATGTTTATTGAAAGTGATGTCTTGATTCTATGGGTCTTGACCAGTGACCTAGGGATAAGTGTGACATGCTGAGCTGATACAGTCTTTTTGGGGTTGAGTACAAAACAGATTTGTTTATTGACTAAGTGGCATCTCCGGTATAAATTCTCTGTTTCTTGGTTGATGATGAGCCAACTGATAACAAATTGGGGAAAGTTGCTTTCTTCAGCAAAGGGAAGTTATTTCCTGTACATCTCCTGCAAAGAAGGCTGTGAAAGATATGGAAATGCTTTCTGCATGAAATCACCTCAGCTTTTTTATGTTGTTAATGAAATAAAGGTGAAAAAAGTAAAATGCTTTTGCTAGGCGGCACCTACTTAACAAGACCCAACAGTGATGCAAGACTTAAAAGTGTGCTGCCCTGCTGAATTCCCCATGCTGGTGTCTGAATAGCAGAGTAGGGAGTAAAGAGTGAGGAACGGCTTGGGAATGGGACACTCCTCTAGGGTGGTGGACACATCTCTGAGAGAAAGTGGAGAAGCTCTGAAAAGTGCCTTCTATCAGAGGAAGTAAACTGAGATAGGTGGGTGGACAGAGCATGTGTGTGTCCATGCAGCACCATTGTCTGTCTGCTTGAGGTATTGCTGGGCTTTTCCAAGGGAGCTCAGAAGTTATGTGGCTTCAAAGGGAAACCTCTTTTCAGGGTACTCACTCTCCAGCTGGACTTAAATTTTTTGTGATTTACAGCAATCTGTAAAAATGTGGCTGTTCTTTCCTAGCTGTGGGCTCAGTTTTAAACTTTGGATAAGGATAGATAGTGTCTCATCTCTTCTCATGTCCAGCTGCTGCAATCCTTTTAAAGTGTTGCTTTTACTTAAAAACCATGAGGTGCCTTCTAGTACAGCTTTTAAAGCAGAAGTTTAGACCAGCCAAGATGGTCTCTGAGGTTATCCCCCAGCAAAGAAACTTCTAAAGAAGCCGCCACTCAGCCATGGTGCTTGAGCCACCTTCCAGAAACAGCTGCTGGGGATGCAGAAAGCTGAACTTTTCATGGTTGAAAAGTTAGTTTTGCCATTAAAACTAAAATTTAAGAGAGTGCAGCTGCCCTCAAAAGTGCAGCAGCTGGCTTGAGCAGCCAGGGCACTTCTGGAGAAACAGGGAAAAATAATTTCATATTGTTTTGCGTGAGCTCAGCTGCCCTTTAAAAACGATGTAGAATTGGCCAAAAGCGGTTGTGTGTTTCAGGTGAATTGCAAGAGAGCACTTGGGGGTTGTGGGAACACACGCTTATAGTTCTAAGGACACTTAAAAAAATGATAATAATTTAATTTAGATCTCAAAAGCTACAATATAAGAATAGTTTCCACTCTGTGATCCCATTGCTTAGCAAAACCTCCTAGCAGTGCTTGGTTAAGAGTAGGAAATTGTTATCTTTGGTGTTGCAATGATTACTTTCAGAATTCTGCCTAATGAAGGGGGTGTCAGGTGTGCCAGTCCCAAAGATGCAGCACAGTGAAAGCAACGGATTGTGATCCAAAGAATAGAGGGAAATTGGTAATTTCTGTTTGTATAGACTATGTAATTGACTAATGACTCATTTTCTTCTCATGGATAGAGAGTTTAGATGACCTAAAAGCACCTTACATTTTGTTGTAAGGTTTGAAGCTTGAGTACAGCAACTGCAAAAACATGTACAGTTGAAGTCCCTCTGTGAACAAAGTGTTTGGTTGTAGGAAAAAAAGTCTGAAATGAACTAGTAGTTCTGCTTGTATCTTTTCTAGGTCTAAGGTGGCAGTGGGATGGTAAATTCACAGAAGAATAGCTCATAGGGGTAGTTCTTTGCATGTCTCCTGTGGCAGCAGCAGTAATTAATGGCAGTAATGTGGAGTCTAATTTCTGTCCTGCTACAGAGACGTTTTAATCCTTTGCTGTTGGGATGGTATGGAAGGCATAAACATCCACAGGTCTCTATATGCAACATATGGAAAAGGTATTGGTGTATAAATACTTGAGCAAGATGCTTTTGTGTTGTGTGGATTTCCAGGCACCTCCTGCCTAATACCGATTCTGGTACGGCACTCTCGCACTCGCCTCATGTTCGCTGGAGTGTCTGCAGGAACACTGTCTGGAAGGGTAATGTCAAAACCATCAGTCATGGGTTTTTATACTGATTGACATTAATTAGCCTCTGTGTTTTCCTTCTCTCACCCTTGTCCCCTTTTTAACTTCATGGTTTTCCTTTGAAATGGAGATTAATTTGGAGTAGCAAGATAGTCAACTGCCCTTGTTTGAACCTGCCTGCAGTGTGAATTTTGCTGGGCAGTGTTGGGGAATATTGGGGGAGTTCAGCCATGAGGGTGAGTCTTTTGCTATCACAGTGATGGTTTCTAAATCCTTCAGCCACCAACCGCCTCCTTTCCTTTAGAAGTGTTTCTCTTCTAACCCAGTCATTTCGAAGTGGCCTGCTGTGCTTTTCACCAGCCTCCCTTTGTTGTCTTCTTTTGACTTGATTTGGGCATAGCCTCAAGTTTTCTGGGGAGAAGTCACCCCCTTTTTAACTGTGTAGGGATTTGGGAAGATAAAGTAGCTTCTACTGGCTCTGTGTCATGGGTGTGGACTCTCCATGCTCTTAAGCACTAAGTCTCTGTGGTGACAGCCCAAGACCTGGTGGCAGGTGGGGGAAGGTCTGGGATGTTCTGGGGTAGCAGTGCAGCTCCTGAACCTTGTTTGGTGGGCTCACTGGGCTGTAGATGGTGATATTGTCAAGACTGACTTTGGACCTCCTTCATGGCTGACAATGTTTTTGGCTGTCTCTGACAACCATCCTGCAGAGTTGCAGGTGCTGAACAGTCAGTCTCCTAACTACTGGCTGTTTGTTTATTTTTGCAATCCTCCTTTCAAGTTCCAGCCTAAGTCTCTTCATAGGTGGTTTGTACTGCTGTGTCTTTCCTTCTCCCCCACCCAAAGATAGCCTTCATTTTACTCTAGTATCAAAGCCATTGCCTTTTTGTCTCATGGGAGAGGTCATCCTCCTGACCTTTCCTTGCACTAGTCCAGTGTCACATAACCTTTCTTGAACTCTGTAACCTGAAATTGCACATTGTTCCAGCTGAGAACTTACTAACTTACAAGTGTCTTGCATATTTTCCCATTCATCACTGAGACCTCGAGCAACATCTGGCTTTTTTACACTCTTGCCATGAGCCACTAAACCATCAAAATCTTTCCCTTTCTACATCACTTCCAATTGTTGAGCTTTCAAGCTGCAGAACATATTTCTTTAATCCTAAAGTGCATGACTGCACTTGGCTTTATTACAAGCTGTACCTCCTGTCAGTTGTTTTAGTCCTCAAATATTCTGAATACACTTCTGCCCATCTTCTGAGTTGACAGACTTTCCCAGCTATCTGTTGTCTGCAGATTTCATTCACAGTCCCCTACTTTTGCTATCAAGGGAATTAGTGGAATTGCCAGATAAGACTGTCCCAAGGCAGATCTTTTAGGAAATCTGTTTATAGTTTGTTTTTCTCACCAGAATTTCAACATCTGTGCAAGCTGCCCTTCTTCTGGCTCTTGGGAGGTGGAGCCTGGTTTGGCTTTAACCCTGTTCCTAAATAGTAAACAGGATGGATTGTGGAGCTGGGCTGGTGGGTGATCCACAGGCAGGCAGGCGCTGTGTGTGCAGGGTGTTGGCAACAAGCATACATGTGTCAGGGCTGTGATGTTAAATATTTCCTCTTGGACAGTGAGAAATGGCTTTGTGTTCTCATCTGTTATTATCAACACTTAACAGTTCCTGGAGAAGGTTTTTTCATCTTAAAAAAAACCAAAACAAGCCCAGAAAAATAATAGATACACAAAACCAATGATCTGAATGTAAAGTGGGAATGGCATTTTTAATTTATACTCTTATTAACTGTAGGTATGACCAGAGCTGAAAATATCAGTTGTGTCACCTCTAAGCATTGAAGGCATTACTGAAATAGAATTGTCACTGTCTCACTTGCTTATTTGAGTGTGTCTCTGGCAGAAATGGTCTTGAAAACCTTAATCTATCTCTTCCTTTATGGCTAGTGCCAAAAGACCAGAATAGATCATCTCCGTAGGCCTCATAGTAGCCCCGTTCCAGTTGGGAGAGGATTACTGTGGTCTCCCAGGGCTTTAAGCAAGCAGCACAGCCGTTTCTGAAAACATGAAACACACAAATGGGTCATTATAGAATGGAGGAGGGAAAAACAGGCTAAATTTTGAAGCATATGTTGTATATGTCTAAAATGGCCAGTAATCTAAATTATTAATGGAGAGCACAACAGATCTAGGGCGTTAGCTTTATACATTTTGTGAATATGTGTCTTAGAGAGAAAAGTTTGTACTTGCATGATATTCACTAAAATCAGCATTTGAGGAAGGTGAAGTACTACAAACCCACTCTTAATTGTTCTGTTTCCTTTGTTCAGTGGCTTTAAAGCACACCTGGAGAATTCTAGCACATAAAAAGGCAAACAGGCCATTCCTGGGCCTGGAGGGGGATTAGGAACTTGGTGGCATCTGTGAGATGTTCTGCTGAGGCAGTGAGAGTCTGGACTACACTAGTTTGAAAATTAACAGCATTTGCTGTCCAGCCACAAAAAGCCATGTGTGACAACTTGCTCTGTGTGTGTGTACTTGAAGAGACAATTTGGAGTTTTGTCCTTGGATTAGTATCTGAAGGAGCTGTCTGTACACAAACAGATGTTCTTCTGTTAAAGAATAATCTAAAGGTAGGATTTTAAAATTCATATTTTTACAGTGCCTGACATCTGTTTCCTGCTGCTGTTCTGCACATATTTGCTCATCAGAATGCCAGCTCTGGGTTCACAGGATCTCTGTTAAAGTAATGGAAATGTCATGTGACTTGGTGATTAGTATTTAGTCAGTTGTGTATCAGTTGTTCAGTGAATTGTTTTTTTTTTTTTTTTAATGGCTCTCAGAACCTTTGTAGGGGCTGATCCCTTTAAGTCACATTACAGAGGGGTTTTATCACTTAGTTAAAAAATTTTATGCTTGAAGTCCAATTACTTTCCACAAAGATGTGGAAAGCCCCAATTCTCAACAGGGGTTATTTAAGGGAATGTTTGTACTTTGGGTGGCCAGTATAAGACACTTTGATCCTTAGATCTGCTGAACTGTGAAACTTGTGCAAAAAATACTTTTCCAAACATGAGCCAGTTTTTGTCCTACCGCCTGGATTCACCTGGTGTGTTAGTAGTGATAGAAAAGGAAAAGCCAGCTGGGGATGATTGCAGCTGTCTATCTGAGACTTTTGGCACTGTCCTAATTTTTGGTTCTGGTGTTTTCTCCTATCTATTGGAACACATTTTTGGGACCTCACTACCACAGCTGTGGCGTTGCGTGGGTTGCACAGCTGCATACCAGCCCGGGAATGTTAAACAGAGTTATAATGGATTCTTATTTTCACCTCGTGATTTAAAACAAACTCTCCAACATGTGGTTGTGGCTTGTGTGTTGTCACTTTACAGCACTTGCAGTTTCAAAACAGATGACTGGAATTGCAGTGGTTTTTAAGAGCACACTTGCGTTTTCCCTAAGTTTTTCCTCATGGTGACAAAGTTCCTCTCCTGGTACCTCCAGTCCAGCAAGGACCCAGGCAGTATGTCTGGGCATGTGGTGCCTCTGTTCCCCAAAGTTTCCCCTACAGAGCTTCTGCTCAGGAATTAACTCTTTCAAGTGTTTACTGTGCTGCCCATGAGTTTCCCATGTCACCAGCTCAATGAGGTTCCCAATCCTGTGGCAGCACATGGGGAGGAGGCAGCAAAGCTGAAGATGAGCAGCAGAAATGTCAAGTTTGCCTTATTATGTGAAGATTTATAGTGTTTGCTGTCGTGTATCTTAGCCTCATTTAAAGTACGCACTTAGGCATTGCTTGTTGATACAAAGCATGCCAAATCTCCATTGCTGCATTTACAGGGGAGACACAGGGCCAAAGTCCTGTCTTAGCTACCATATAGGATTTTCCTTTAATGAGGATAGTGAAGTAATGGCTTATTGGGACTTTGGGACCAGATCTTCTCCTAGAATAAATAAAGCTAAGCTCATTTAGAGCAATTGAGCATTAATCTCTATAAGACTTTTCTGAAGATATATTGCAGTGAACATAACAAGGAAGAGAGCTCATTATTTTCCAAGAGAAGTGACAGATGAGAGTGCATTTCCACTCCACAATTATCATCGCTTCCTTTTTAATCACATCACTGAAAACATCTAGTGGCCACTGCAATGGCAGTATTTGTGAATGGAGGCTGGATATATTCAAACCAGCATGAGTCCAGCAATTTTTCTTTCTTACAGTGTATCTTGCCAAATACCTAATTTTCAAAGATTAGAGTCTTGGAGCGTGGAGCTGAGGGTCTGATTGGCTGGAGGACATTCATGGCTCAGTAATGAAACACTGATGTATAAAATGGTAATTGATCCCTGGAGCACTGTGAGCGCTGAGCCAGATCACATTATGTGCAGATTCCAGCGCGGCAAAAGAAACCGTACAAATGTTGGTGCAGAGGGTTAAATGTGAGATTAAATAACCATGTTCTTCAGAGATGGGACGAAAACGAAATATGCCATTCAAAATTTTTGGGGTCGTTCTTTGGAGAAGTGGCTGTCCATGCAGTACAGAGTTCTGACCTCTGTACATTGTTTCATAGATGCTGTCAGAGGTGATTGCTTCTTTAGAAAGGACTACAGCAATTTGCTGCTTAGTCCAAGCCTGACCAGTCACAAAAAAGTCACTTTGGCAGCTAATGGTATTTTTTTATGCACCTGTAGCATTTTTATATTACTTCTGTGGACCCTTTCAAGCATATTGCTTGCTGAGGAAAACTTTTTATGTCAGAAAGGCTGCTGCAGAACTTGAGTTCCAAAGTAATTAAAAAAATAATCCCCACCCTGCTGCTGTTTTTAGACATTTGCGTTTGGCCTGTCTGACTCGTCTCTCCATGAAGTCCTAACAGAACTGGTTCTGTGTGGGCACTTAAGCAAGCAAGACATTGCAGTTGTGACAATGGGTTTTGTGCCCCTGGGTACACTGGGAGGCTGAGCTGGAACTCCTCTGTGGTTTCTGATCTTCCTGGGGTAATGGTGATTCTGTTGTCCCCATGGGCTGCTGTAATTTCAGGTTCAGTACTTCCCATGTTTGTTGCCTTGCTTGGAGACTACCCAGACTCCTTTTGGCTGCACTGAGAGAATAAGGGTCACTGGAATAAACTATTTTCTCTCTTTGGTGTGTGGGTGGGGATAGCACCTGTGTGGTTTATATGGTGGCATCTAAACTTAGGATGTGTGAGTCCTAATGCAGAGGCTGTTTGAGAGTGTGCTCACCGCAGGCTGGACCCCACCATAGCTCTGCCCTGTTCCCCATCTGGTGCGTGTGATTGCTGGTGCATACAAAATATTTCTTCAGCTCTTCCAAGGTAATAAAAGTCATCAGTGTGGGAGGAACAAACATCCTTCCTTCATCAAAAGCTTGGAGAGGTTGAAGCTAGGGTAGTAGCCAGCCCCTGGTTCAGGAGGAAAAATCGTGCCTGGGGCAATCAGCTAATCTTTGCCAATTCTTTGTGCTGGACAAACTTTCTTTGCCTGCAGAGTATTTGACTGAAAACAGTCTCCTTGTATTGGTAATTTTGGGAAATGTGAAGGTAAATTGATCTGTGTTTAGGAGGGTAAAACTATTTGATTCTCAGAATCCGACAGACGTCAGTCCTGCTCCCTGCCAGCCAGGGTCATAGCCAGTTGGGTGGTAGAAATTCCTGATGGATGAAGTGACAGACCATTTTCCAGGCTGTTGGACACTCTCCGAGATGGATTGCAGGATCTTCTCTTGATTTCTTTCAACAATTGCCCATTGTGTCTGAAAACAATTGCTCAGTTCTTCATTTTAAGCATGGCAGGACTGTAAATTAGGTTGCTTCTTTCTTTTCCTATTGTTTGCAGGTTTTTTTTGTTTGTTTGTTGGTTTGTTGGGGGCTTTTTGGTTGGTCGTGGGTTTTTTTTGTTTTGGGTTATTTTCCTCCTTTTTTCTTTTTCATTGCATTGCTGAGTCATAAATCTGGTGGAAATTGGTAATTCTGCCTCCTTTGTGGTTGATCTCTTGAGCAGGCTCCTCAGGGAAGTGGTCACGACACCATGTCTCTCAGAGTTCAAGGAGCAGCTTGGTTTAGTTAAAATTGAGGCAGTTCTGTGGGAAGCAGGACTTGGTGATCCATATGAGCCCCTTCCAAGTTGATATGTTCTGTGATTCTTTGTGCACTTTAATTTGTGCTTGCTAGGGTTTGCAGGTACTTGTAGATACCTTGTGAAATTACAGGGTGGTACTGCTGTGGACTTCTGTCTATTCAGCAAACCCACAAACAGAGCATCCTGAGCTAAAATCGGTTCAGGTAGTAGCAATTTAAGTGCTGCTACATGAGTTTTGCGGTAGTCTTGAGTGTTGCTTACATTGTTTTAGCCTAACCTCGCAGGGAAATGGAATTTAAGTGTGCTACAGGTACTGCTAGTGTCTGGTAAAGCTGTTGAATCATTCTTGTTTATAAGCACTGTAGAAAGCACAATTGTTAGGGGGGGTGCAGTGGATCTTCAGTTAACTGGTGTGCCCTCCACAAGCCTGAAAGCCCATGTCCAGAGCAGGCTACATGATGCCACAACTTAAAAGCCACAATTTAAAAACCCCACGCTTGCAGACAGGTGAAGATGCAGAAGGGTACCTGGGCAGGTTGGTAGAGCTCTCTCTCTTTTCCAAGCTGCTGGAGTTGTGAGAGGACTGACACCTCTACAAAAAATGCAAATGGTAAGAAATTCTTGTTTCTGTTTGGTTCTTAATCCCTCTGTATTTTTCACTACAGCTGTTGCTTGCGGGGTTTTGAATTACTTGGTTTGGACAAGAGTTAGCCATGTGAGTGTCTCCCTGACTCTCCCTTTCCCGTTCTGTCTCTCTGTGTTGTCCTGTTGGCATTATGAACATCCCAGGATGATGCTTAAATCCAAATAAACAGAGTTGCCATGGCAATTAAAAGAAAACTGGAGAAGCGCTTTTGTCATTCTTGTATAATGCCTTGTATGATGCCATGTTCATAGAAACTTCAGCTATGGGTGGGATAATATAATACAGTACAATATAATATAATTTTTTTAGGAGAAATAATTAAATTAGAATCTGATGGATAACCACCTAGTGGTGACGATTGCTCTTCATACTCAAAGGCTTTTGGTGCCTTGCAGTGTCCCAGAACTCTGGGTGTACTGAGCTGGACAGACTTTCTTTGGTTTCCTTGTACATTTGTTTTGGGTATTTTTCCCCTCCAGACTGTGCCACTTGCTGTGATTTGTGGTGGGTCACTTCTAGTCTTCTCAGTTAAATGAGCAAAATGTCTCTGTTTTCTTCTCCTGACAGCACCATGACCATCACCAGCTGACAGATGCTCATGAAGTTAGGTCAGTGGTGCTCCACTGCCAGATGATTGTAGTTAAAAAAATATTTATAACTGGCTAGAACTTTTTTAAAATTCTTTGCATATTGATTGATTGGCTTTTAGCTGAAGCCAGTACGTATTTTAGGCAGATGAAAAACAGATCTTTTGAGCATTCTTCTTGTGTCTGTTTGCTTTAAGAATGCTTTTAATACTTGGCTCAAAGGAATTTAATACTGTTTTTTTCTTCTGAAGATGATCATTTTATAGCATGTTGAACATTAAAGTTAATACAGGTATTCAGAGTGTATGAAAGGTTTTTTGTACATACATTTTTAACACAAAAATACCTTACATGCCTGCAACGCCATCAGTTTATTCTCTCTCTTTACCTTGTTCTCAGATCATTTCAGTTCTTTAATCTTTTACAGATGTACCTTCTTGCAAGCAAGATTGTAAGTCTATCATTTGTAATGAAGTTATGTTTTTTTTCTATATCTTATCTCAGCAAAAGCACATTAAATATAAACCAGGAAAATGAAAAGTATAGTAAGTAATTAATGACAATGGTTATAGTGCAGACATCATAGAAATAAGGCCCATGCGTATTTTAAAATGTCTCCTAAAATTTGTCCATGGGTTAATTGCTGGAGGTACTAGAAAGATTTGAGAGTGAAGGAGGGAAACACTGACTATGCAGCAAAACTGGGGAAAATACAAAATAAAAAATGGTGTGGTGATCATCATCCATTAGCGGTATACCTTTATGAGGACTGTCAGCAGCTTAATGCAGAAGTCTCTTGAATAAATTTGTTGTGTGGTAGGCCAGAGGTCAGTCTAGATAATTGCAATGATCTTTTCTTGGCCTTGAAAACCTTGAAGTGAATAGCTCCAGTCATGTTTCCAGCAGTATGCTACACAAAATATGGAAAGTCCTTATTCTGAAGAGTTTGCTGTGTAAACAAGAGAGATATAGAATAAACAGGATGCGCCAGAGAACTCCAGACAGGAAATGACTGGGATGTCATTGTTTGTGGAAGTGTCATCTTTGAGAAGGCACTGTAGATTTCCAACTTCTGGGCATCATGTAAGAAATGGGCAGAGAGCAGGACTTGAAATAGGTGGAAAAATGGCATAGGAGGAAAAATGATGAAAAGCATTTAATACATTGGGAGAGGAGGGGAATGGAAAAAACCCCACAGGGATAGGCCAGTTGCTGTCTTTGGCTGGCAGATGGGAGAAAAATGAATAAAGGCTGCTGGGACCTTAAATAGGGCTGACTCAATCTGGGCTCTCAAGGCAGCTCTACTGCTTGAGAGATTTTTGCACCAGAAGGTGTCTGTGATCCTGTGGTGTCTGGTACCCTGGCTGGTGATGATACTGAGCTTTGGTCTGCTCCTTCATTCAACCCAAATTTTGCAGGCAGGACCAAGTTCAGACTAGGCAGCTACAGCAGTCCTCTTATCTGTCAGCAAGGAGAAAAGATGAAAATGTGTGCCCTGGCAATGAGAGTGGGTTAAAGACTGGGTTTTTACCTGCTTTGGGCCTGACCACCTGAGGTTGTGGCCCCAAACCTAGGCTGGGGCAGCCAACTCTAGGAATCCCCATTCAAAATAGTTGCATCTTGATTAATTTTAATATTAGGGGTGTAAACTGAAGAAAATACATGACCTCTTCTAAGTGATTAAAGATCTGCTATGACAGCTGCTAAGTGCAAGCAGTACATTTAATGTAGCATGGCTCCTGTCTCTTGCCAGCATGTGCTTCTCCAGGCATGCATGGATATGTATCTGCTTTGTAGATGCAGCCATAGGTTTGTGTGCAAAGATCAGACCCATGTGCATGCCAGGTGTGAACTTGACAGGGATCCCTTGCCTTGCTGGGACCTCTGGACAGAATTATTGTCTGTATCATAAAGACCATTGCAGTCTATATTGTTCTGTTTAATACATCTTTTAAATGTCAGGGATTCCACATGATAGATTCTATCTTCTGTGTGCACTGAAAGCATTTTAAGAACCGTTTAAATATAATCCATATTAATTTGACTGTATGGATGCCTTTTTAAAAAGCAATGAGAACAGAGAGAAGAGACTTTGGGAGCATGCCATTTGCTGCCTCCCATCAGATGCCAAAATTTGTTAGCAGAGGAGGCTTTTGGATATTTTCTTGGCGGTCAGGGGGTTCAGTGCAGTTTTGGCGCAGGATGTGATATTCCTTTGGGTGCTGTAAATCCTTTATATTTGCAGCAGGATGGATTGGTCTGACTGGAAGACATGAGCAGTAACACAGGCATGCCTCCCCCTCATCGCTTTCTCTCCTGCATGTTGGAAGACCTGCATGCTGTGGGTGACTTGTAGGGATGGCCAACATTTGGTGTGTGGGAGCTTGGTGACCACGACGGGAAGCTGGGGAGAGGTTGGTGGGTGATGACCAGAGGAAAATTTGCAGACACCGTAATAGTGTGTCGGAGGATGCTGGGCCACTTAGCAAATACTCATGAGAAAGGACTCAGAAAATATGTGTGGGTGCAGGTAGGCAAGGTTTAGGTGAATAGCTCCTGAGGGTGGACTCCGAAACCTGATTAACAGTTGCCAGTTGAAGGGAGTCATCGTAATCAAAAATCATTCAATCTGTGACAATTTGGCTGCTTCTCTCCTTTCTTGCTGCAGCATTTCTGAAGTGGGGCTGCTGAAGGGTCTGGAGCCCAACGCTGATAAGAAGTGGCTGAGTGAGGTAGGGGTGTTTAAATTGGAGAAAGGGAGGCTCAGGGGAGACGTGATTCCTGTCTACACCTGACAGAGAGAAGGGTGTAGCCAGGTGGGGGTTGGTCTCTTATCTCAAGTAACAAGTGACAGGACAAGAGGAAGCAGCCCCAAGATGTTCCAGAGGAGGTTTAGATTGCATATTAGGGAAAAAAGTTCTTCACCAAAAGAGTTGTCAAACACAGGCTGTCCAGGGAAATGGTGGAGTCAGCATCATGGAGGTGTTTGAAAGACGTGTAGATGTGGCACTCAGGGATATGGTTTAGTGGTGGGCTTGGCAGTCCTGGGATAATGGTTGGACTCAGAGGGCTTTTTCAACCTAATTGATTCCATGATTCCTTATTGGTCCCATGAGAGGAGCCCTGTTCGAATAACATTTATTTGGTCCTTAGCCTATGGAAAAATTGATTAAAATTGAAGCCTTATTGATCATAAGTACTATATTATTTTCCCAGATATTTTTTTCATCCATGGAGAGAAAGGAAATACTGCATTATTCATTTTTCCCTGCATTATGTGGTTGTCTAGTATCTGCTGGTCTTTTGAACTCCTGCATGCTGAAGACCTCACAGCTGAAGTGCTAACTTGGCCTTAATCCAAAATTTTGAATCCAAGTCCCATTACATTGCTTCTTTATTCAAGGGATGGAACCTGTGTTTCTGTGGGACCTGGGCTGGGCACACAGTGTAGATGCTGCTGCCAGCAAGAGCAGAGGGAGGTCCCCTTCTCCCCCAGCTGCCAGCTGCTTGGCAGAAGAAGCAGAAGTCAAGGAGTAAGCTAAAGTGGAGCCTAAAATGTCCTCAAAGCACTGGAGAGGACTTTTGGCCTGATTATGGCTCCTTAGCTAAAGGGAGAGTGTCTTTTTTTTGGCAAATCAAAAGTGTCATGAAACAGGTCAGATCAATCCATCTGCTTTTTTGCTAGAAAAGCAAAATTCAAATGAGACTCGTTATCTGCACAGTTTATATATTTAGGAGTTGCGTTAATTATCCTCATTAGCTTGGTTTCTTGAGAGAAATGCTCTTGATCTTACCCCTTGTGCCAGAAATACAATCTGGAACGAGTCTGTAAAAATAAATAACACATTGATACGGTTCATGCAATGACTTCTGAGTACCCTGCTTGTGCAGCATCTGTCATTGTGATCATTCCTGTCTCGCCTTGTGGGGACCCTTCAGATTATCTTTCTTGGACTTCAGCTGGTAGGAGCTGCCATTTAGCAAATCAGTCCACGTGGTTAAGAGGTACTGCTCACTGATAATACTTGGTGCAGCTTACACTTGTCAGACACTGGAATCTATTTACTGAATTCTTTTTAGGCAAGTCGTTTTTGGCACTTTGCAAAGTTTCCTTCCATGTGTCCTCACTGGCTGAATGCTAATTTATTCAGAAAGGCTCAGCTCCAAATGCACGAGACAGTATTTTCAGTGTTTCCTACTGTCTGGACAGCATTGCATTTGGTGAATTCATGCCTTCTCTCTCCTTTGTGTCCTTAATTTCCTTTGCTAAATGTGTGATGATGTGACACAGACACTTTATATACTTACATTAAATGGCATTGTATTGAAATAGGAAAATGGATCTCCGCTCATAGCCTCTCCATTGGGAAACACCCGATAAGCTCATTGTATCTATACAATAAATTCACTCAAAGTGCCTTTGACAAATGACATCTCTGAATTTTCTAGTCTTTAGTTATTCCTCTAGCCCAGAGGATACAATGAATTAGCTGATCTAAGCTGAATTGTCCTAAATATCCTGATTATTTCTACTGTCTGAACCAGTAGCGGAAACAGGAAAATTTATGGAGAAAGGAATAGAAATTATAGGGTATGCAAAAAGAGAGACTGTTGGGTCTGAAGGGCAGTTGTTTCTATTTAGTCTGACCTTGTGTACAAAAAGTAGCCATAGACCTTCTTGAGTGATGTTTGAAATGTACAATCGCTTAGTCAAAGCTTTGGGATGGGATTTTGCTCTCAGTCCCAATTCCATAAGCAGCTCAGATATCCATCTGCGTGGCTCTCAGCATCGCAGCACCCGATTATTCATGGTGGATTAATGAGATGCAGAAATTAAACCAAGGAAGTGCTTTTGATCTCCTTTACAATCTAGGAAATAAGACATAGTGTCCCCTGCTCCCCTTCCCCTGGGAACTGCTTAGTTTGAGTGAGAGTCACATTAAAATGTCTGTAAGCACCAAGAAGGGCTTATGTGCTCTGCCAGCCCAGAGCTCTGTCCTGCCCTAGCACCGAGTGTGCTCCACATTGTGACTTACCCACATGGCCTGGATTCAGGCTGTGTTTTTCAGGGCATCTCAGCTGCTTTGCACGTGCTTGGTGCCACTGCCCTCCCGCCTGGTGTAGGAAGCTCAGTGCTGATCTCATGCCTGGACATGCTGTAGTGACTTGTGAACTGCATGTTCTTAGACCTAATTCCCCACAGGTCTGATCAGTCATGTCATCTCTGGGTGTGCCGGCCAGTCATACACGTATGCACAACAGGCACTGTGTGCAGGTGAGCTCTCGTGGCCACTCTTTAATTTTAAAAAATAATTGAAAAGTGGTTAGAAGAGGTCACATCTGGCTTTGCTGGGGTTGGGGCTCTGGGACTGGGGCACTTGCTCATGGACAATTGCGTGGAAGTACCTTGTTAAAGTCATAATCCAAATGTTTTCACTTTCATGGTGTAGATTTTGCTTTTTATCTTTGGTGATTTTTTTCTGAGAGGAAGTCTAGATGCATCCTATTAATTAGCTGTTGATGCTTCACTGCATCTGATCTGACTCATGCTTTCTCAGCCCACATTTGAGACCTTTGGTAAAGACAAGATCTTATTTCTTGGGAATTGGCTCGTTGGGATCATTTGGGGAAGGAAGCAAAACAAAGCTTTTGAATTTAAGGAACTCCTCCAGAGGTGTCTTGTTTTTCAATGGGCAGTGTCTAAGCAAGGTAAGGAGTTACCAAATCAGTCTGTTGGGTTTGGTAAATCCTTGTGAGATGCTACTAGTCAACCGGGTTTGAGTTTGAAGAAAAACAGGCAATTAAGTGGGGAGGCATCAGTTTCACCTGCCTACCACGAAGAGCCGGCTGATGTCCCAGTAAATTACAGCTTTCGTGAGGCAGTGATTCATCTCTGCAAGCAGCACAACAAGTGGGGGAGCAGTTGTTTGGCAAAAGCAATGTTCAGGCCTCTTAGCACACTTACTGTTTGAAACTTGGGTACGGATTAGCACATGGTGTTCTTCCTGGAGACTCCAGAGAACCCTTCTAGAGGAAAACAGGAATATCGTGTTTTTCCTCCCTTCCCTTGGTTGTAGCGATGCTTTCCCACCCTGCCCTTGTGCTGATGCCAGTGTTGGCATGTGTGGATGGTCAAACAGTGCTGTTGAAAGGGACCAGTGCTGTTGAAAAAAACCCATTTATACTACACTCCCAGGTTGCCTTTTCATACAATAGCCCAATCTGGAAGGGACCTTCAGGGATCATCTGGTCCAACATTTCATGGGAATATGAGCCTAGATGAGTTTATCTAGCACCCTGCATGGTCACACCTTGAAAACCTCCAGCACTATAGACTCTTCCACATCCCTGTGGAGCCTGCTGTTTTTAATTGCATCATGTTCCTGGGTGGCTGATGGAGCAGCTGTGTGTGCCCTGGCAGTGGCACATGCATGGGAGAGCAAAAGCCTATAGGCACAGCACCATGGTGGCATTGATTCCAGTTGTCCTAATCTTGCTTCTGCTCTCAGCTCTGCCATGGATTTGCTGAGTGGCTTCAGGCAGTCACTGTAATCCCATCACAGGTTTCTCCATGACAGGGCTAATGCTAGTGACCTGTGTGGAGCAGAGGGATGCATCCAGCTTTAGGTAATCCAGTTTAGCATGTGGATTAATAAGGGCTGAGAGTTGAGCCCAGTTTGCTGGTGAAATACTTGTTTGTTTCTTATCTCCTCAGGGCTCTGGGGCCACGGGGGAGCTCACATCTGTGTGGGATGTACAATGATATTGCATCCCAGTGCAGGGACTGATGAAACCTGAAACAGCCTGGGCTCTCAGTTATGTCCCTATGGGGGACCCAGGGCACGGGATTGTTTGCATGGTGTGCATTGATGAGAAGGACATGGAAACCCTACCTGACTGTGAAAGTAAGTGTGGCTGTTGTGAAAATAGACCCAACAAATTGGATTACACTTAAGCGGAAAGTGCTCTTATTCACTGCTGAGTGATGAGGAAAGTGAATTTTGGGCTGTGAATATCATGATATGATTTATTACTAATCACTTCCATAGTGTTTTTCATCTATAGATCTAAAGTGGCAATTAGTATGAAGGCACAAAAGTATTGTTCTTACTTTATTGAGGCACAAAGCCCTCAGACAACCTGCTGCAGGGCATTTCATGAGTCAGTGGTAGGTTTGGGCATGATGTCTGCTTTGAGGAGGGTAGCTTTGCCATGATTGGTTTGTGTCTACCGATGCCAGTTCTGTATGTGATTTTGCTAATAATTGTGAATATAACTTGAAATTCTACAGTTTTTTGCTGATGGTGGGTCAGAGTGTTGCCAGGACTTGCTGACAGTAGAGGCTAATTCATGCTAATCTCTAGTCTTAGTATGGTTTACTCCAATTCATCTCAAGTAATGTGTTTCTCCTTTTAAATTCCAGTGCTTCTTTCTGTTGCTTTACTTAACAAATAGATACCTGCGTGTTTTAATGGGAAATACAAAAAACCCTTCAAGCCTTAAGAGCTCTGTAGGAGTCCTAGCTGCTCTTAGTCTGCTGCTTTCTTGAAGTTGTAGCTGGTTTTCCTCCTTGTCCAATTAAGCCAGATAATTAAATCTCCCTTTTTTAGTCATAGCCAGCATTTTTAATCTTGTAACTCAGCCTGCCAGAGGAAGTCCTCTACATTTCTCAACACAGCAGATCCCTAGTAAACATGACATTAAATCCAATCCCATGCTGATTCTCTGTATTCGTCTGTCTTTCCTTGACCTGGTACTTTTATGCTGTGTGTTTCCTCTGCTAATGGTTATTTTATTTAAATGCCAGATGCACTGTGATTATACTTTTAGTTCAAAGTACAGAGAGGGCTTTTTTAAGTGTTAGATTTAGTTACATGTAGTTGATATTTAGAGTACAAGCACAAAGATGTTTTGACTGAAACTGCCTAGACCCAATTTGACAATCAAATAAAAAGCTGGAGGTTTCAGCAACATCTATTCAGCAATACTAATTGCTTCCTCACTTCTGTATTCATTGCATGTGCTTTGTTTGATGGTAAAAGCTTTTAAATCAGCCGTTGCATCTTACCTGAAGGGTGCTTTGCAGTTTCTAAGTGTAGGTGTAAGGGATGATGATGTGACAAGGAGCTGCGCTGAGGAACTTGAAGTCTTCTGGAGCTTTGTACTGCAATACTTGATGACTTTGATGTACCAAACAAAATTTGAAGGCACTACAGATAATGCTTCACTTCATGGATAAAGGAATACAGACATCTCTTCCCATTTGGATGTTGTTCTTGTTCAGGACTTCTGAACTGTCTCCTTCTCTGTACCTGTAGCATCTCCTCAAGGAAGCTGCTTTTGGAACTAGATTCTAATAGTTGTTTACTAGTTCCATTTTCAATTAAATTTGAATTTGCTGTGTGAAAGACATGAAGATGTACACAAGAGACTACTTAAATGGAGATGTGCAATAAAAGCCAATGCAATATTTGGATTGCTTTATGACACTTAAAAATGAAGACTTGGGTTCTCTAGCTGTAGTAACTTGACCCCTTGCACAGTGTGGTTGGCACAATTTTATGCTTATTTTATGGGACTCAGGATTAGATTTACTTTCTTGCTAAGCTGTGGCCTGAGGGAGCAGAACAAGTGATGCTGTGGGCAAGTCCATACACATGTGGTTGGAGTGTGCAAAGCCAGCTTGGACACTCCAGCCTGCACCAGAACTGCATCCAAGATCTCTGTATCATCATGTTCCCAGCTCCCGTTTGTGTCATCAGGGGGCCTTTTTACCACATCAGTTTGACAAAAGGCTGTGATATACAGGGTTTATGTATGTTTATTATGTCACATTGATTACTGTCTGTTCTGAAGACAGATTAATAATTAGCAAAACAAATTGCTGGAGAGGGGGTGTGTGCAGGGAGTGGTGCTGGTGCTGTCTGTTGTGATGTCTGGAAGAGATCCAGCAAGGCAGGCAGCTGTCTGCCATGTAGTTAGAATGAGGTCGGGTCAATGATGCAGAGTGAGATTTCTTGTCTAGGAAAGGAAAAAAAAAATCAGAATTTTGAACAAAGAAAGATGTAAAAATAAGAAAGAAAAGAAATTCCCTTGGTTTTGGGATGTTTTTCCAAATGGGCAGTACTGTTAAAGTAAGAGTTGGCTCCTGAATTATGTATATTGGGAGAGAGCTTTCAAACAACTGCCTCAGTATCTCATGCTGTTCCTTTCCAGAATTTTACTTTTTTTTTTCAAAGGAATGTTTTCTTTTCCCTTTCTGTTTATTAACTGTTTTCTGTGAGGAAAAACCTTAGTGTGAATCTTTAAAAAAAAAAAAAATCTTTGTCAAACTGTAATTTTAAGGGTTTGGATGCTGGGGATTAGCTTTTGCTTCCCACCAAAAGGGATTTCAGGGCTTTTGCAGGCTGGGTGTACAGCTTGCAGCTACCATGGCCATCCAGTCAGGGGAAACCTGGGGATGCAGGGAACACCACTGTGCCAGGTGCTTCTAGAAATGACACTGCACTGACAGGAGATTATTTGGGTTATAGAAGTGAAAATTTCTGGGGTTGGAATGCACCGTGAAGGAGGGAGTAGACAGGGAACTCCACAGGGGCTTTTTTCTACCCTGTATTTTCTGCAAGAGAAAAGCAGACCTGAAGCATAGCTGCGACTAATGGGATCCTGAGCTGAACTTTGCAGCTTTCCCCTGTGATCCCAGCAGACTGACCGAAGCTCTGCTCTTGGAACTGCCTGATTTCAGGGTGTGTCATTGATTTGTTCTGGATGGTGGCAATTCCTCTGACTTCACTGCAGTTTTTAAAAAAGGAGGGGGTTTGTGTTTTTCATCCGTTGCAAAATTGTGTTGACTGCATTGTCCTTGAAATATAAATAATACATGCCCCTGATTTTTGTTGAGGAAAAAAACAATCTAGCTTTAGTTCAGGAACTGTTAACTTGCTATCTTTTTATTCCCCACAAAAAAGTCTTGAGTTCTGATTTCCCAGAATTGGAGGTAAAATTTAGGTCTAATTTTAGAGCTAAAAGTCTACCATTTTAGTTATACAGGCACTGTTTGTATCGTCTATAAAGGAAATGCAAGAACTTGAATGTGCCTCTGTAGTTACTAAACGTTTGCCGTTGTGGATAAAATTGGAGGGAGGAGGAAAAGCCAGGCTGAGCCAGAGGGTGATCAAAAGTCCAAAAGGTCTCAGAAGCCAGTGTGCCTGGGAGAGTTTAAAAATGGGACACTGATGTCAAAGCTGTTTTGGTGCTTTCAGATGTGCCATCCTCGGAGTTCAAGGACCCTGGAGCCAAAATTAATGGCGTGGGTTGGGAGCAGTTTATAACTTCAAATTGTCACTTAATTTTCTTGTTGTTATTGTCATGCAATTAAAGTCATGGCCATTGAGCTAAAAGATGAGGGGTTTTGATTGGATTTTTGGGTCTGTAATCGCTGCTGTGATGTGGCTGCCTGGAGGCAAGGACTTGCAAACTGATCTTTCCAATAGGATTATTATAGCTGAGAAGGGAGTGCTGGGTTTAAAGAAAAAAAAGTTTAAAGCTGTCATATAGTGGTTTCCACTCAGATGAAAAAGCAGAGGATTATAAAGCTTTTGTAAAAAAATAAATTTTTTTTAAAAAATAGCATTGTTAAAGACTGACAATGGAAAAATCGCTCTTAGGGAAAAAAAACTCTTGGGACTTGCATTCTGAAAGGATGATTCCCCACATGCAGAGGGTGAAGTGAGCTCCCAAAAGGCATGACAGACAGCTCTCAGGGCTGTGCATCTCTGAAATTTTGCTCCTGAGAGAAGTTTTCTCAGCTAAACTGGTGGCTGAGCTGTAGTTGTACAGGACTACTCCCAGCAATGTAGCCCCTCTGGTCTGGGACTGGGGGCTTCATATACTTTGTAGGTTATTTTTTCTGTCCTTGTGTTTTTGACCCTCACATTTCATGTAAAAAGATCTCTCCTTCTATCCTTGTCGAGGCTTGGAGGTATCTTTTGCAGGTGGAGGGGAGGTCAGGCTGCCTCTGGGTGGTTGCTGGGCGCAGGGGACTTGTGGCTGGGGTGGAGAAGCAAGAAAATGAGATGGAGAATATGGAAACACAGAGGCTTTTGAAAAATGAGAGGAAATAATAATTCCATACTCCCTTGATGCTACCTTAAGCTGTTGGGTCAGGAAAGGATTCAAATGTTCCTTTCAAACCCTTGATGTGCTGTCAAGTTAGCCTCAGTAGACAGAGAACTCAGGTACCTGAGATGTGGAAACTCAGATTTGTTTCCTTGCTCTTTTTGCGTGATTTACCCAGAATTATTTGTATTATTTATCCAACTTTCTAAAGATCAATGATATTGCAGCATCTGGAGATATTTCACTGTTGTGCTCCATTGGGTCTCTGAGTAGCCTGTGTTTGACTTGGATAGAAATACAGAGCAGTGTCACAGGCTTCCATACTCCCTGGTAAGGGCCAATGTATTTAGTCATCATAAGTGTAAAACATCTCCATTTTGTGATTAAAATTGATTTCTGTACACAGTGGTATTTTAAAATACCACCTTCATGATAACACCTTCTTTCCGGAGCATGCCTGCATCAGTTGGAAGGGTAATGACTGTAATATTAATTGTTATGGAAGGAAATATTTTTTCACTAATTATCAGAAATTAGTTAAATGAGATAAAGCTGGGTCATGCTACTGCACAGCAGTGTGAGACCCAGGCTATAACACTTGGCTAAAGCACACACACGGCCACATTTGGTTTTGAGATGCAAAACTAAAAGTTGAATGCCTTACTAATTTTTCCCCAGTGCTAATTGAATTACTGGGGCGTTGTGAAAACCTGTGGAAAGACTATGTGGAAAGAAAGCAGCTTGGCTCGAGGACCTAAGCTGACTGGCACCACTGGGGGTTGGCATTTCTAGAGAAGCTGGAGTTGCCAAAAGTTTGCAGAGGCTGTGCTGAACGTGGCCAGGGGACCAGGTTAGCATGGGAATCCTGTCTGGCTGACAGCCACAGGGACATGCAGGATGCTTTTTGAGCTAATGAGGACCAGGTAATGAAGCAGGCTGCTAAAATCCTTGAGGCTACAGGAATGGTCAGGTCCATCCTTGCCTTCCTAATGCTGGCAAGGAAGCAGCAGCACTGACCCAAGGAAACAGAACCCTGCAGTTTGCTTCAGACCTGGGATCACTGCTGCGCAGCTGGCTGTGGTTCTCTCTCTTTGTATTTGGCTTTTAAAATTCAAATGCTTTGGCCAGAAACGTTATAGCTCAAGTCTGTCTCAGAGGACATTAGTCTGTTGAGACACTTGGCAGGACCACAGGATATCTGAATGTGGACTAACTTGCTTTTTCATTTTGTAAACCCTTATGTAAACACATTGTTTGGATCACTGGGAGTTGATTGTTTAACTTTTCTCTCTACAGTTTGAAAAGCAACAACAACGACAAAAAAAAAAGCCCAAAAGGAAAAAGAAACAAAACACTACTTATTTTCCTGGTGTGCCCCTGTAACACTTTCCAAATGTAAAAGCTTCTTAGGATATGGAAAAGCAGCAATAGTGTTTATACTGCCTTTATGAAAAGACTGATCAAAGGAGCACAACTGTGCTTGGCTTTATTTAGCCTTGATGGCTGCATTAAGGTCAGGGTGCTTATTATTTTATTGAATTCAAAAGTTGCGGGCTCTGCAAAGCATAGAGCTGGCTGAGGCTCTGGTGTGTGCTTGATTTATATCATATTATGTGCTGCGCTATCACAACATGTTTTGTGCTCTGATGGCTGCATGTCTTTGTCAGTGATTTGGAAAGTCTACTTTGTGTTTGGGGCTTTTCTGTCTCAATCTCTCTCTCTCTTTTTTTTTTTTTTTTTAAACCTTAAACCTTGCTGAAGGGTGTTGAGAATTAGGAAGGTTTGACCTTATTGGGAATGCATGAGTTTTCCTTCATGGGAGAGAGCTAATCCCATCTGTGTTCAGCTGAGCAGCCAACACTCTCAGTGCACAGGTGCAAAGGGGTTAAAAGACATTAATGTGCCCTGACTCATCCTGCCCAGCTGCTGTGGTCAAGCCGCTTTCTTGGCCACTAGCAAGGCTGTGAAGAGGCTTGTGGAGTGAAAAAAACAGGCATACAGAAAAGCCCCCAGACATGAGATGAGGACAGTTTCTGCTGATTTCCCATACAGACATCATATGTTGTACCAAAACGTTTTGGTGTTCTGTACAGATATGGGACAGAGCGTGGGGTCAGTGCCATTCTTCCTGGGGCTAGGGAAGAGTGCTCAGATGGATAATTTAAAGGGTAGATACTAAAATGGGGGTATGCCAACTGACTGCACAGCTGATTAAAGCTTTAAGGGGTGGATCAGTTCAGATCCCAGACCAGAAATCTCACTAAAAAGCTTTGCATGGCTTTTTGTGGGAGCTATTGTCTCTTTTTCTGCATACTGGGTAGTGACACAGCTTTTGTTCTGTCCTGCAGGCAGTGGCTGTGGCTTTGAGTGGGCAGCGTGGTCCAGCTCTGAATATTGCTGGCGTGGGACAGCAGCCTTTGGCATGGCATAGTTCAGCATTTTGTTGTTGAGATTTCTCCTTTTGTAACTGCCGGTCACGTTGGTGGTGAAAGCAGTGCAGCTTTTAATGCAGACAAAAGCAATTCTTATGTGTTAGGCAAGTTTGAAATAGTTGGGTTTTCCCACGTTCTCTGGACTTCAGAGGTTGGCTGTGATTCCTGGCCCCCCACTATTCCCCCAGTGGTCACATTTCTCACTTTATGGATCAGATATTGTTTCTATTGCCTTCATTTAGTTACTAGGGAGGGTATCTCTCCTTCTTTTCCTTTCCTTTAACTGCCTTTTCCCTACTTGTAATTTGACCTTACCACCTGCTTGGCAGTAAAGATGATGTGTGACCCTGAAAATAAAAGGTGATTGATCTTTTTCCTAGTTTGTTCTTTTACAGGCAGGTTTAGGCAGCAGTGGCTATGGTGGGTCTCCTGTCTGCCTGCAGTCATTCTTGGTTGCCTGGCAGAGCTCTCCTGCTGTTGGGTTTGGTGAGGGCAGAGCCCAGCTATTCTACAGCCTACCTACATTAGCCCTGGTCTGATGAGCTGGAGGTGCTTAAGAGCTTCTCCTTTTCCAAACACTGAAAACTTTGGTCTGAGTAAAACTGGCAGGTATTCCAGTAACAACACTTCATGCTGCAAGTGGGATCTGGAGGTTTTCCCCTTGATCACTTGGAAGGAGAGCTGGTAGTCAGAACCCTGGCAGAACTGCAGATGTCCCTGCTTTTTTTCTATCACACGTTTGCATCTGTTCATCTTTGCACATCTTTGAGACCAGAGCTGTTCACAGTGCTGTGCTCACACCTTGCCTGCCCTCCTGTGAGAAGATTAAAGGTCAGCCCTGGGTGTTGGAGCTGCAGGTCTGCTCCTGGTGCTTCTCAGATGGTGTCAAAGATGAAAGATGGAGCTGAGTTTCAGGGATGCAGGTTGTGTGTGGTCCTGGCTGCTGCACAGTGGAGCACATCCAAAAGCTGGGCTTCCCCTCCGTGTCTGCATGGGGGGAATTCACAGCAAGTGCCTGTAGAGCTCTGGCCTTGCAGCTGTATCCTTGCACAGCTTTGGTGTAAGAGATTAATGCACTGTCAGTGCTGTGAGGTCGTGATTTGATTTAATTTATTTCACATTGAACTCATTAACTGCTCTCTGTCATGCATATTTTTGACCAGCAGTGAGCAAACTGTGATGTGGGTGCCAAGGATATGTTAGCTGACACTGAATAGTGTGTAAAAGGGTATGATGGGATGGGTGGGGAGATACTTGCCAGCTCCTGACTTCCACTCAGTTACTTCTGCCGGCTTCACTGCTTATTTGGGGATGAAGTGCAGGGTCTGGCACTTGAGTCTGCAGGGGTGCTTGACCCATCTTGGTGGTGTCATTAATGATATAAAGCAAGTGTTCAACTGCAGTCATCATTTCCTTAGGCTAAGGACCTCAGTTTTGAATTCTTTGTGACAGGATCAGTGAAGTTATGAAAGAAATTACTAAAGTGAGTAAATCAGCAAGTCAGTAAATCTAATAGGGATTTAAGGTCTGCCCTCCCTTCATTGAGTTTGAGTAATGATGATTATATATGAGTTTAAGCTGCCAAGTTTGGACTTGTATGCAGACTGCTACTTCAAGCCTCATGTCCTGGCTTTTAGCTTCTGGTCGGGATCCAATATGTTAGGATTAATATATGTATATTGGTGAGTGTAAATAGACCTTAAAATGTCGTAGATATTAGTGAGATACTAGTGTGCTCTGTTCACAGCTCTGTTTCATATATATGCATCAAAGTCTTGATTTTTAGATAAAATTTAATAACTTGGAGGAGGTGACAAGCTTTTATGTGCAGCAAATGGCTTTTGTGACCCATTTTGGAGAGAGCTGGAAGTTTTGTGCCAGAGGCTACTGGGCAATACTGGCTTCCTACCCAAAGAACTGACTTAGTGAGGTACAGAAGGAAGGTAAGAAAAATGTTGGTAAGCTGAAAAAATGAAAATGAAATGACACAAAATATAGAAATAATTTTGGTGTGATAGATGTTTTCTTTATAAGAGTTCAACTATTAAGTAAGTCAGATGACTGTTGCTTTGCAGAAGGCAAGTCTCTCTAGGTGGTAAATTGTCCTCAGTCTCTCCAAGGTTTCTAGCCTATTTTTTAAATTTCTCAGATGGTGAAAGCAATCCCTCTTGCAAACTGAATTTTGCCTGTAGCAACTCCTCCAAGGCATCAACTTCCAGCATGGTCCAAAGCTAATTAAATCAAAGAGTATTGATCAAATAGTTGGCCTCATGCTTTAGCTTTGCGTTCTCCTTGCTTGAACAAGGAGCTGCCTTGAAACCCTGACATCTGCTGATATGTTTAGAACTAGAGAGGGAAAGAAGAAAGTGTGCCTCTCTTCCCTTGCAAAAAAAAAAAAAAAAAAGACTTTAAAATCTGGGGGAGATTGAGGGGAAAAGCTAACATCTAAACTGGGAGGTAGGCTGAAATTTTCAAGGGCCAGGGGTTTGTGGAGAGCTGACAGCATCTTGCTCTGCTGTTAGCTGGCACATTTCCGTAGGGGCTTTGCCAGAAACTTCCCCAAAGTGAGGGACTTTAGTCATAGCCACTACAAGAACGGCTTTGTGAGTACAGCACTGCCCCTTGTCCCTTTCCTTCTGGCGTCACAGGCAGCCTAGGCCAGCTCTGGCTTTGGGAACATGCTGTGTCTCACATGAGCAATGCAGTAACAGCTGTAGCAGGGTGATTCTGCTTGGTCAAATGAAACACGAATTTGCAAACAGCATGATGAGAAGGCAGAGCTAGTAATGGCTCAGTCCTTCAAGGGTAGTAAGGGGCTTTCTGTTTAGCTGCATGGAGTATGTGTGTTTTATGTAGGTACAAGAAAGGTGCAGAATCCAGTAGAATACATCAGATTTAATCAAACTTTTGGAGTTTATAGTGATAACTATAATGGTTTGGATAACTATTTTGCTTGATTTTAACTATCCTATAACCTTTATTAATATCTACATCATTGTCCTGCATTAAATGCCAAGCTTTACATCCTGTAATATTTTAGATTTTACGTTAATCATCCAGATGCCAGACTTTGACCTGGAACCTGAACTGCTGGTAACCAAATCAGTTGCCCAGCACACTGGAGAAATTTTGCATGTGTATGTATTTCTATATTTGATCAGTGTGAGAGCAAGTATCCCAGACAAAGAAAAATTGTTCATGGAAGAGGAACTGCTACAATTTTTCAGTGTAAAGGCTGTAGCAGTCTAATTTTAAGATTTTGCATATAACAGATGAGGCTGTTAATAGCGCCTTGGCACCAAGATAGCACCAAAGAAAAAGGAGATAATCAACAGGTGCCCATCCTTTGGTTTTGGTGTTTTCCTGTTTCTGTTTTCCTGTTTTTGATACCTCAGTCCTAATGCATAATGGGGGTGGTGTCATCATTGTCATGGAAACAGGGCACAATGGTGATTAAAATGGATGTGGGTCTTATTTCTGGGATGTGTGTGGTTGCTGAAGTGTCTCTTCTTGTGCTCATGGGCAATTTGCTGAGATTATCTGATGTGTGTGACTTCCGTGAGCACAGCCAACGGAGACCCTGTGTTTTGGTGCTTCTTATCTGAGTAAACACCAACAAATGGGATCCACAAATTGACTTTATCATTTAACACAAGGGCCTTGGTAAAGTGATGGTGGTGTCAGATATTTCTGTCTTCAAAGAATCTGGTATTATGCTGACTTGCTTTAATTTTGGCTGGTAGGGAGGGGGTGGACCCAAAACCTCCTTGCTGCAGAGGGAAGTGAGAAGAAAGTGGAAGCTGGAAGTCCCTGGGGCAGTTGTGACTCTGCTGGGTGTCGGGGATGAGGGCTCCTGTCCTGGGTGGCAGGAAAGAGTCTTGTGCCTCCCCGTGAACGGGGATGTATCTCTAAAAAAAGGCACTGTGCTCTTCTTGGCAAAGCTCTTTGAAGGGCTGTGAAGGAGCAGCCGTGGCTCTGAGCCATCACTGTGCCCCAGGAAGGAAATCCTGGTCTTGCAGGGCGGGTGGCAAAATGCCCACTGACTTTTGGGGAGGGTGAGGGTTTGTCAGGGTTTTACTGCAAGAGGTGGGGGTGGATGAGGGCACAGGACAGCCTTGGGGCTGCTGTAGGGTTGCACTGCCTGGTGAGGATTGAAAATAGCACTGTATAAAAGTGCCCATGGCAGAGTTGCTTGGCATACACATGTGCAGTCTCAGCTTTGCATGTGGGCTGTCTTAATGCCCTTCAGTGTTGCTAAAGGAGCAGAAATGTCCTGCCACAGGGATGTGATCCAGCTCCCTGCTTGTCCAACAAAGAAATTCTTGTTGCTAAACAAAAGGGTTTCTTAAGAAATATATATAGATGCCCAGAGTTTGAATTTATGCTTTTCTCCATGGGATGAGTCACTGCACTGGTTTTTAATAGAGCCCCTCTGGATTTATGTGGCTGCTGCTCAGATTAAACTCTGAATCTGGTGTGTGAAACAAGATTCAGTAGTTGTTCTCTGCTGCTGTCCTGACACTTGCAGAGAGTTGCTGGTTAAAGTCTGCTGCTGGCTTTTTCTGTGCAGATAGCAGTTACTAAATACATCATGGAGCATCCTCCTTTCAGGTTACACTGGCTGTCTCCACGTGTTGCTACTTGATATTTTTTTAAGCGAACATCGAATACCTGCTGTCTTGTTGGTTGTATTTCATTTAATTGAATTCAGTCTTATGTGAGAACATGCTGACAAGTCCAATCAATACAGTCAGTGAAAGTGTAGGAAGAGGAGGGGAAGGAAATCAGCTATATGACATGTTATAAACTAATAACAAAGTTGTTGTGATGATTTGTAATGGTAATTTTTAGTTCCACCCCTCCCCCTGTCAGAACTTGCTTTTTTTTTTTTTTTTTTGTCTCCCCTATAGTTGCTGCCAGGTTCTGCCCTGAAATTCAGAATTATGATTTGTCGCACCTTTGGAGCAAGAGGTGTCAATTCACTTGGGGAGGGAAGTGAGCTGGAAGAGCTGGGCGGTTTGGGTGGGGCAGGCTGTGGAGGAGGAGCAGCAGAGGAAGGGGGATTTTGGTTGTAGGGAGTGCCGGTGGTGCTGAGCCCTCGGATGCATGCCTGCTGGTCTCTGCTCTAAGCAAACTTGCATGCAAAGCAGATAAATGGAAGTCAGAAGGGGAAAGAAAATTTCTTTTCCTATGATGCAGTTGCCTTTGACTTTCTTTACTTTTTTGATTTTTTTTTTTTTTTTTGAGAAGCAAAGGCTTATCTGCCAAGTAAACCCGCTCTTTAAGAAGCAGGGATGGGCAGGAACTCTTGGAATTAAAATTTTTGAGCCTTGCAGTCTGCTTCTCTGCCCTTTGCATATCTTGTGGGGCTTTGTGAACTTTGTTTTGCTCGACAGCCTATCTGCATCTATGAGGGAGGGTTTGCCTCTGGCTAGTGTGCCGTTTGCATTAAATTAAGCAATCCCCACTTCTCTGTCCTGTGAAAGTTGAACTGGAACAGCTGTACAGCTCATCTGTAGTACAGCAACTATTTTTTTTACCCTCTTTACTTTTTTTTTGCTGCAGCTTTTATTTTTGTTTTCAGTGTCTTCTCTTGTGTGTCTGTCTTCCATCCCCTCACGCTATCTGTCACTGTTGAATATTCAAACTCTTGATCTGCACATGGGCCAGAAATCATTATTGCTTTGAACTTACAAATGAATTAAGTGAATTCCCACATCCACCGCAGGAAAGGAAAATATTCAGTTTGAAATATAATTTGGAGCCTATAGGAAAATACATCTGATGAAGTTTGTGCTAATTCTATAGCTTCAGTACCAAAGCACCAGCTCTGTTATCATCAAGAGTATTGAGTGTAAGCTCTGTATTTTCATAGTAACTGAGTATGGCTAATTAGTTTGAAGGCCCTTTGAAGAAGCCGATGTATTGACTAAATAAGCTCTTATTTTTCAAAGCAACTAAAAGGCATTCTTAATTTAGAGAGCAGATAGTTGTAAAACTGCCTTCGGTTTGCATACTAGGAGCCAGTGAGAAGCCTCAATGTGCTTGGAGTCAAGTTTACTCCAGCGCCGTCTGCCAGGGTTGGTGTCAGTGTGCTCGAGGGAGGTTTCTGGGTCTTTGGCACAGTAGAGCAGCATAAATGTGTGCCACTGGGCTGGATGTGTCCAGGAGGAGAATGTCATGTAATGACTGCCTCTGCATCATTGAAATCAGGGGCAGAATTACCAGTCTGTTCTCTGTTTGCAGGCAGGTTGGATCCAATAATGAAGAGCAACTTTGAGTTTCTAACCAGATGACATGGCTAATCCTAAGGCATGTATAAAGCGGCCATAGTTATTAGGAGATTTGTGGCTTTGAAAGTTCGGATTCCCTTAGTGCAGTTTGTTAATGGCAAGGATTTGCGGTAAGTGAATAATACATGAAAGTCATCAAAAGGCTTACAGGGGATTTCTTGTGACGTGGTGCTGGTCTGTCTCGTGCCAGAGCTGCAGATTTCTGGGTGGATCATAAAATCTAAAAAAAGAAAAAAAAAGGAGGGCAGTCATTCCTGTTTTGTGGTGCTTTGGGTGATTAAGTTGATGGTGTGATGCATTGGGAAGTACAGCCAGAGTGCACAGTGATGGATGCTTAATTCCTTTGTCTCTGGCTTTTCCATGTGCCAGCAGTGCCCTGACAGCAAAACAGACCCTTCATAGCCCCAGGGTTTGGCACCTGGAGGGGAAGGGATGCCCCTGGCCATCTTCCCTTGTGCACTGTGCAAGGTGAGCAGGTCTGGTGCTACGCCTCCTCACCATCTGGCACAGCTCTTCACTGGGCTCCCAGGGGTATTTCCACCTGCAGTGCCACTGGTACCACAGCACCAAGCATTTCCTACAAGCTGGGAGCTGCTGGGCAGCAACCCCGATGGGCTCTGCAATCCTTGGTGATGCCTCTCCTATGGGACTGTCCCCCCTGCTTAGACAGGAGGGTGTCACAGTGTTTGTGCCAGGGACTCCTCTCCACTGAGGTGGTGTGCAGCGATGCCTGCCCTTCTGTGGTCATGGATTTGGTCCTGACTGGTCTCTGGGCTGGCGCACCTGCAGTCGCCTTTTGGATCATTCCCTGCTCAGAGGCCAGGTCAGGGCTGCAGGCAGGTCCTTCCTGAGTCCAGGAGGAGCAGACATCAATGAACACCCTCCCTGTTGCCATGGTTTGATGGAGGTGTGGGGCAGAAAAAAGTTGGGGCAGAAATGTTTTGGGGTGGCATCCTGACATGGGATGAGTCATGAGAGCTTGCTCTCTCCATTTCTTTTAATTTTTTTTTTTTAGAAGTGTTTCACTCTGCTCTCATGTTCCGAGTTGAATTGCACCTGTGTTATATTTGGCAGCATCTAATGAAGCTACAACTTGGGGCAAATCCTGATGAGTTTTGGCTACAGAAGCAGCTGGGGAAGATTGATTTGCTGCTGGGAAAAGCCAGTTATATGAATAGCTGCAGAAAGCAGAGTCCCATCCATGCTCCTGACTGCTGAAATAATCTTCTCTTTCACAGGTGCTGGAGGAGACTGTCCCAAGGCAGTTTCTGGTATTTTAGTCCCCATTGTGGCCTGCCAGAGGGGTGCTGATGTGTTTTGTAGCTGGAAGAGTGGTTACAACAGCCTGCAAAATCTGTATTAAATCCAGAAATTCCACTGTGTGCAAAGCATTTGTTGGGAAGTTGAAGTCATCTGCAAGCTCTAATCCATGGGCTCTCCAAGGAGGGCATGTCTGTCTTGTTTGTGTTGCAAAACCAAGTGAAAGTTAGGAAATGTTTATGGCTACTGCCATGTGTGTTCCGTAATTCTTCTCCTTTTTGGCTTCATTTAAACTCACTGTGGTAAACACAGAAAGTGAAGATGTAATTAGAAACTGGTTTATAATGCAAGGATCCAAGAGGCAAACTCCCTACAGGCAGATAGGCACATGTCTATCTGGCATAGTCTAATTCCTGCTTTTGCAGGCTGTTTTGTTGCAGAGACCTGGCTGTAGTTCCTAAATTTACTTGAACGTTGGATTTTGGGAATGTGCAGTGTCAGTGGAGGTGTCATTGTGGGGGTGGTTGTCATCCAAGCAGGGGTCATTATCTCACCTGGGTTGGTGACAGCCTCAGCAAGTTGGTAAATTGTTGGTTGGTGATCTGCTTCCGCCTGGGAATCCTGAGCATCCATCAGTGAAGTGCCTGAATTCAAAGCAGTGCGCTTGCCTGGACAGAAGAAACCTCAGCCCCGTCACTGGGCAGCTCACTGGGAAATGTTTGTTCTCACAGGGAATTGTAAAACTGAATGAGTATAGCATGGCTTGCTTGTTTTAGGGAGGGCAAGTCCTTTATTCTGGCCAAACGGCAGGAATATCAAAGATGTGTTTAGGCAGTGGGAGAGAGAAAGGGTTTGGTGTGACTGACGGAAACTGTTGAGCAAGAGATGGTGCTTTGTGCAGGGTTATTATGGTTGGAAACCTGTCACAGCATGCAGGGGAAGCACGGTTCAGCAAGCCCATAGTCAGAGCCGAAAGCAGTTCATCCCCAGGATTTACTGTATATGCAGCCCATCCCCACCACAGGGAACAAAACAGCAATGTTAAATAGCTAAATAAACCTCCTGTCCCCGCAGGCAATGGCCCTCAAAAAGCAAAATTATCCTTTGCGAGAGTGGGTGCAAGTGAAAGAGACGCTGATGGCTAGCAGGGAGGGCTGAGTCTGGGCTGCCTGTGAGCACAGCAGTGGTGGCTCATGGCATTGCCTGGGCGTGTTGAGAGTCTCACCACTTGTGGAAAATTCACTCCTTTTCCCTTCTTCCTCAGGCCTGTCCATCCTGAAGTCACAAAAAGTAATGTACGTGGGGGTGCATTTGTATGAGTTCAGGCTCTTTCCCACCTGTTAAGGTTTCTTGCAGTGTTGTCAGATCATCCTTTCCAACTTTTGCCCTGCTCCAGTAGAGGGTTCAGTCTTCTATTTTGCTGTTAGTAGAGGCTTGAATTTCTCTTTTCAAATACATGTTTCTGGCTTTGTGAGCTTCATGGTCAAAGTGTAAGATCTGGGAATGCGGAATAACAGACATTGTTCCCTCCAGAAAGGGGGAAGCAGCTGATGGAAGTAGCTGCCATTTTCAGTATTAGGAAGAATCCTGGAAAATGCTCAAAGCTGAGCAGTCTTCTGAAGGCAAGTAGCCCTTGCTGCTAGAATTGGCCCCCTCAAATAAATCTGAGAGCTGTGGATTTGTTCCTTCCCTATCTGCCCCCCAGCAGTTGCAGGGTTATTTGAAGCCTGGCCTCTCTCTGTTAATAGGGCTCCTCTCAGGAGCTCAAGTGAGCCTGCAATAGCATTGGAAATAAGTCTGTTCTAACCCAGCATACAGCTTCCTGCTGTAAAATAGACTTGATTAAATTTTCTGGCTCTCATTTTCATCGCTTGCAGACATCCAAACCTTCACTTCTCAGTGGAAAGAGGTATATTGGGAATTACATCTAATGTTAAAACCTAAATAATGTGATTTGCCAAAACAATGTTGCAGAGATTGTTACTTTGTTTTGTTTCATTATTTTTATTTCTCCCCCCATTTAAAATAGCATTGTAAAACTTTGCTGCTGGAATAAAAGCTATTTCAGTGAGATGTGTTTGTTCTCTTACCTTTTGGGCATTTGTGATAATTTCTGCATGGGGAAAAATAGGCAGTTTTATCCCAAAGGGATGATCTCACCTCCCAGGAACAGGCTGTACCTGCCACTAGCACTTCCCTGTGCTCTTGTAGCAGTGCTGGCTGGGGGCAGATTCAGACCCTATGGTTGTGCAGCCCTCCCACCAGTAAGCTTGGCATCAGGGGGTCGTCACATTCCCATGTGGAAATTTTTGTGGCACCCTCCCTGGCAGCTGTGTCTGTGCAAAAATCTCAGATTAAGGTAAAGAATATCTTCCATGCTGAACTCCTCATTCAATTTTGTGTAGAAACCGTTTCTCTCCGGTTAAATCTATTCCTGGCTGTCAGTGCTTCCTGGTGTGATTTGAAACCGGGGGCAGAATTAGATAAAAGATTTGCAGGGAGGAAGAGGGAAGGATGTGAGCTGGATGCATAGAAAAAGGTTGTTTTAGAGGGGGGATCCTAAAATAGCGTGGAGGAAAGGCAGGAAGCCCTGGAAATAGGGTGGTGAGGTGTAAACACAGTGACAAGATTTGAGAATTCAGGGTGAAGTGGCAGCAGCATCACACACTGGATGTATTTTGTACATGGGTCACACGTGGATGGCTTTTGGCCCTCTTCCTTCTTCCTTCACCTGAGGTATCTGTGCTTTCCAATTGGGTGGTTTATTTTGGACAGTACTCTCAGGCAAATGGTGTGATTCTTGGGATTGTCCTGTGCACGACCAGGAGTTGCACTCAAGGATCCTGGTGGGTCCTTTCCAACTCAGGAAGCTGGAAACTTCCCACTCAGGGTGTTTTGCAAATATGAACTTGTTTGGGCTTTCCAGCATGGAGTGAGTCTTATGTCTTGGTAGGAACTGTATGTCATCCTGGAAAGAGCATGTCCACCTCTGGGCTTCCAGAGGGAGGGAAATTGATGCATTCTTTGGTAAAAGCATAGAAGAGGTGTAAAACTCGACCTGCCTCTTAAGTGCTCAGTGAGACAGCAGTTGCACAGAGGGCCATTGGGGACTGGGAGCAGTTGCATAGGACAACGTTTGGAGCTTCCAGGAGTGTGTGTTCTGAAGGAAGTCATGGTGGTGGGAGAGACTGTATCTGAACAGCAGTAATACCCCATGAGTAACAGCAGGTGAGAGTGCCTGTGTGAAACTTGGTATCATTTTGCCCTGCTACAGCGAAGGTAGAAGGCCACTTTTTGTAATTTTTAAAGGGATAACTAGCCACTTTAAATTGCTTAGTATATTGTAACTGGAAATTGTATTTGTGAGCATGGCATTGTATCCAGATAAACCTCCATTTGCAGCAGATCTATGAACTAACAAATTGGAGCATTCAGTGCCTGGATGGTTTGTATTAGACCGCTTCTGTTTGTGTACTCTGCCACTAACCAAGGAACAAAGAGAATTTGTCTCCATAGCACCCATTAATCTGTCTCTAGGACCCAAACCCAAAAAGCTCCATGTGTTTCTGTCTACCGTGGCTTGTAAATGCAGATGTAGGAGTTGCATGTTTGGTAAGATCAGGACCTCGGTAAAGCTTGGGTCAAAAAATCTCTGCAGTCTGAATGCACCGTCATTGCTCTGCCCTGCTGGCACAGCCATATGTCACCAAATCCCAGATGATTTTATAATGTCTGCAGTTGCAAAATCTGTTAGGTTTAGGATGTCCATCAGAGTTTTGGGGGTTCCTTAGGTGTGGAGAAGCTATTCAGCTCCTCTGGTCATCCTGTTCATATGTTTGTTCTGGGAGGGGAGAGGGATCAGTGTGGCCATTCACATCCTTTGTCCGTGTGCAGTGTATTTTGGAAGTCCCTGCTCTGCTTGTTGCTCTGTCAAAGCCCTGGATATGCTTCTGAAACATCTCAACAACACGCAGGGCAGAAGTGTGTGGGTTTTGTGCTGTGCCAGCATAATTGAAATGATGCAGCCTGTCTTCTCTCCACACCTGTGATGGAGAGTGATTCAGCTGGGCTTCCTTGTCTGCGGCGAGGGTGCCTATCCTTTGGGTTTTAGAAATGGGAGGTGTGAATGCCATTCAGCCAAAGCCAGACACAGCTCCTGTCTGCACGGTGTGTGCACCTCCCTTGCCCTGGGCTGTTGCCACATGTGTCTCTCAGCCCTGCGTGGGTGGGGGCTGTTGGGGGGAGCAGAAGCATAGTCCCCTGACACTTCCAGTCTTCTTCTGTCCCTACCTCTGTGCCACTGGGACCAGATGAGGGTGTTGGGCTGGGTTTAAAATCCCCATCTTGAGGACGGAGTTTTTGAAAGTTTGCTGTGGCTGAGTTAGTTTTAAACTGGATTGGTTCCCTCCTTGTGATCATTTGTATTGTTGCTCATATGACTGTGCCAGCTCCTGAGCAGGCAGGACATGGGGTGGGAGGAAAGCTGTGATGCTGTTTGGCATAGGCTGATCCCAGATGTAAGGTGATTGTGAAACTGCAATGTTTAAAACCAGTGGTTTCCTGACCTCAGACCTTGCAGCAACTCTGTGGGATGCCATGTCCTTGGCCCTATCTTTCCATGGAAAGACTTGCCTGGGGTGCTGTGAGGGATGTGCAGCACAGGAAGAGGAAAGGAATTCAGTCTTCCCATATTCAAAGCCACATCATTGCGTTGATACCAGGTGGAGTGAGGTGTCTCACCAGGCTTTGCCTTGGTCCTGTGTTGCAATTCCATCTTCCAGCAAAAGCTGTAGGCAGGCAGGGAGTCCACGAAAGTACAGCAGCAATCCATCCTCTCTCCACTCCCTTTTCACTGCTCCTGAGAGTTCAGGATTTCACAGTGTGCGAGGAGGTCTTGCCCAAGGCCTCCTGCCAGCCTTGCCAAATATACCTTGAAATTTAACTTCCAAAGTTGTTTTTTCTTCAAAATTTCAGTAAGTCTAGTTGCATTCTTTGCTGTAAATTTGTGAAAAACATGCCATAGACAAAAATAATGGATTCAGACTTTTTCTTTTTCAGAAAGCTGCCAGTTTGACTATCTCGAGAAAATCCTGGTGTGCCATAGAGAGCTGCAGCCTCTGTGAGGCTTGGAGAATTGGTGCTTAACCTTGGCCACAAGCTGAGGGTTTCTCATCCTGAAATGGGAGATGGGAGCACCTTCTGTGCTCCCTAGGCTGTTTAAACACACTCCCTAGGTGTGATTAGTAGCTGAGCTCTGTGACTGATTTTTTCTTTGCCCTTTCTGCCTTGCCTCATGTTTATCAAGAGAGACAGAGAACATTGTGTCCCTTGTGTGTGCCATTGCCTGCAGAGCCTGGGGCAGGAAAGGGCTTGTTGGTGATGAGATATTGGATCATGCTCATCCCTGGTGTGCTGCAGCTCTGTGCCTGGGACTTTGTTGAAGCAACAGGCAGTAACACCATTGCTTTCTGCTAAGATAAATTATGGCTGGAGAGCTTAGTCCCCCAAGGAGGCGGATGAGAAGGCTGGTCATGGGGTGTCCTTGCAGCTCTGAGGAGGTGGAACCTCTTGCAAGCTTGGATGTGGCAAGGTTTACCCAGGACTTTGTAGGTCGGTGTTTCCCTTTGCCTGCAGGCATTAAGGCAGGCTTGACTCCTGGCTGAAGATGTGGCAATCTGTGGAAAGTTCCCATTGGTGCTTGCCAAAATCAGTCCTCAGTGGGATGGGTGTTCTTGCACAGTGATGGCAGTGAGGTGAGGGTTTCATCAGGATCCATGTGCCCTTCCATCAGTCACTATCTGTTAGTCATTAATTTGCCTTACCTGAAAAGCGAGTTAGCTCATTTGCAGGTGTCATGGAGAAATGGTTTGTTAAGTTTAGCTTTTAAAATCCCCCTTGGGGCTGGAGGTTTTAGTTCTGCAAGGATCTGCACTGCCCTTCATCTTTCCAGCCTAAAGAAGATTGAATTTCAAGACATTTTACCATGCCAAAGTCTTTCAGAGAGGAGCATAAAAGTTAGTGGTCTGTCTGTCCTGCAAATGTCCCAGGAGGGCTAGGCAGGGGCTCTGAAAGTGGTCTTCTTGACTGAGGTTTCTGCTCCATGTCTTGATGAGCTACACAATGGGCTGGCTGGCCAAATCTCAGTGATGCTCTGTGTGAATCATTTCCAAAGCACTTTCTGATCTATCAGGATGAAGGTTTCTGGAGAAATGCTAAATGGTATTATTAGTGTAAAATAAACATACTTCAATATTTCTGACCTTAAAGTGGATCCAGATGCTTACGGCTGCTGGATCTACTTTGGTTTTTCCATGGCTCAGTGTGGCTGTCTGCATTTGTTCAAGTGAGATAGGATGTGACAGAGAGCTTGTCACAGTATGCTCTTGTCAAGTCAGTAAACCTTTATATTTATATATGCACACACTCAAATATATATATATATAAAAATAAAAAAATTACTGTCTAAGTCTAAGACACTATTTCCGAGTCTGACACTTCACGTGTGTGCCAAGGAAGTTGGAATAAACTCAGTGAGTTTATCAGTCTTTATGATCACAGCAGTCAGTTCAGCTGTGTAGGGGAGAAATGAGATTTGGCTGAATAACTCAAAATAGTCTCCCAAGGAAGTGAACGTATGTTTCTGTCTTTATAGCTCTGATACAAAAAGGGTATTAAACACCCTGTGATACCAGCTACAGGTTGCATTTTCCAGCCTGTGGTTGAGCTTTGCAAGAGGTAGCTTTCCAGCTCTGTTTTGAGTGTAAAACAATTTTCCTTTGGTTTTAAGGATTATTAACATTTTCGTGGTTTCTCTACTACAGAGAAGAACAAGTCTTCCCCACTGCTTAAGGGTTACATTTTATATGGGTTGGGGTTTTACCAGCATTGGTGCCAGGAGGACATCAAAGCAGCAGGAGCAGTTGGGTGGTCCTTCCTTCTGAGCGTGCCGGTGGGGAATGTTTCCAAGCCAGTATTTCAGTGAGTTATTTTAGATCCTGTTTGTGGAGGTGATGCTGCAGTGTTTGAGGGGACTCCCAGCTGTACCAGGGAGATTTGACATGACCTTGCAAAGACTGGAAAAACAGAAAGTGTGGATGGGTGTTCTGCTGGTAAAATGTTTTGGTTTGGTAACTGATACTAACATATGTATGATCAGCTAGTAAAATCTCTTGCATTCTTAAAATCAGTGATAATAGGATTTGTTATGTGTTGTGATTTGGTGGCAGCTGGAGTATCTGCCCAAGGTGTCTTAGCTGGTGTATATGATCCAAGACTTTCACCAAAACCTATTCCATCCCCTGCAAACCAAAGTAAGAAACAGAGTCTTATTTTTCAATAAATTTGGATCAATCAAAGCTGAATTAGGGATTTTGTTTTTCCATGCACCTTTTCCATCCAAGCTGAAGTTTGTGTTCAAACTAAGTGACAGCTGGGAGGTTGCAGCTGATTCCCCACATCTGTGCTGAGAGCTGCTGCATATGCTCATCAGCTCTGATCCTGCCCTGCCGGAGACACTGTTGGTGTATTGATTGCTAAAATCTCTGTGAGTACTCTACAGGGACCAAATCTAAAAAAATAGGCTTGTCTGCATTGCATACATTAAACCTCCTGAGAAGAAGGATTTGGGAGCCTGTCTATCTTTTTGTAGTTTTCTGCTGTCCAGAGACTGTATAATTACATTTTATTGTGTCCATCCTGCTATTCCCTTCTGGCATGGGATGCTCTGGGATTGATAGCAAGCAATTTAAAATCTGAAGGTTCTCACTCATTTGATACAACCTTACATGTTCTTCGCACAGTGTTGAGATCTTGCTGTGCTTTCTTGCTGTGCTTTTTGGCTTCTTACTTAAAGAGAAAAGAAATGGCAAAGGAAAAAGAAGCCAGCTAAGTAAGTGGCATGTACTTAGCAGAAATTACAGGTGGCTCAGGCACTTCAGCTATCATCCCTGTCTTGGGCGGGCAATACAATAAAATGACCGCAATTTCTCAGTATGTTATTTTCCTCTCCTGTCTCCTATCTTGTGGTATTAGTTTAGTTTTATATCAGGGCTGGTTTTCCTGGCCTTTGGTTTGAAACAAACTCTTGAGATAATGATGCCACTTACTGCATCACTGGTCCCAGCAGGACTCAGCCTGTCCGGAAATACCTGACGTGATCTGGTGTATGCAGTGACTTACTGCCATGCAAAGGTAATTGCTCACTGACCCAGAGAATACTTTTCTTTTTCATGGAAACTTACTGTGTTCTTTGAACTGCTGAGAAGTACTCAAGAAGACATAAACCCAAGAGTTACTACAGGCTGCATGCCTGGAACATGCAGGCCATTTCAACATATGGAGTAAATCAGCACAGCTCTGCTGACTTCAGTGCAGCTGCATCTATTACCACTCACTGTAACCCTGCTCCAGACTGGAGGGATGGTTGTGTATGAAGAGTGGATAGGAAAAAACCCTTCTTTTTTCGTTACAGCTTTACACTTTATGAACAGAATAAATGTGCCATGAGTGGAGGTGAAATAGTAAATTATTTTTGCCTCTCTAGAATTACTTTCTTTGGACATATGCTAAGTTCCCTCTTGTTCCCCTTACTTCCTAAATCAAGTAGTTGATATGCATGCACTTGGTTGCTGGCACTAAAAAAAATACATCAGTAATTAGTTCGGAGATTGGTGTTTCAAAAAAGCCCCATATAGATGCACCTGCACAGAAACAAGTCAGGCAGACTCAACTCTGCGTAAAGACAGGATGAGCAGTGCCCATGTAAGACACATGACTATGGGAAGAGGAGCTGCTTTCCTGTTTCCTTGTGCCAGGAGAAGCAGCACTATCAGGCTTATGTGTGATGGATCAGAGTGCAGTGGTATTGCTGCAAGCAAAAGTAATGAATTTTAATCAACTTTACTGGCTGCCTTGAAATTTGAGTTGAAAGATAAATGTGAAAAACAGGCAGCCCATATTGTTTCTGGAACAGAACTGCCCCTTTTCAGTTGATTAAAAGAATTTTTCTTTTAACTTGATAATCAAAAATACTTCCATCTTAGTTCAGGGTATTTTTTTAGGCTAACCCTTCAGGTCCTGCCAGCTTCATGTGTCTCCCAGAGCCAAGTGTCACCTTGTGGCCACCCAGACAGTTGACCTTTGCTGCAGAGACTCCTCAGCCGCTGGGGCTTGTTGGCTGTCTGCTTTCAGCTGTTTGGAAAAGATGGGTTTAGGGCTTTATTTAAATATTCTTTATGTCTGGGGAAGGGGGAGGAAAAAAAAGAATTGCCTGGTGAAAACTGAAAGGACTGTCCAGGGAGTTAGAGTTCGGTTTATATTCATTGGGAACTTTGACACATCCAGCATACTTATCCTTCCCGTCTGTTGCTCCAGGGCTGCTTTTAAGGTTATTTAGTTGTGGTATTCATTTGAACATCAGTCTTCCTAATTAAATATAAGTGATTTGAATGCCAGTGTTGTCTGTGGGGGACATCAAAGCTTTGGTAAGAAGTGGAGTGAAAATATCAGCTCTTGTCCCTGGACAGAAACACACACCCATTATGTTACTTCCAGCCACTGCCAGGCTGGTCTGGATTACTTTGAGTAGTTGTGAGTACTTTCCTCACTCCTTTGCTTCAGGGGTTATCATAGCTGCTCTTCCTGTTTTGCCATTAAGTCACCTCTGTGCAGGATTAAGTTTGAAGGGTTTTATTTAAGGCAAAACAGCTTTTAAGAAAGGGAAAGGGAAAATTAGCCTACAAGTAGCAGGGAGGGAAAAAAACTTGGTGGCAGACTCCTGTGTAGTTCCTCCTCTCAAGCCTAAGTGCTGTGCTGTTTTCTCTTAGGATTCTGTGGTTCAACTCCACACCTAGTTTCTCATCTCATCTAAAAGCTGTAGGTTCAGCAACCGCTCAGTATTAGTGAAGAGTTCATTGCAGCTGCAGCAGAGGCTTATTTGATGCTCTGGGAAATTCCTGCTTCCTTCACTAGTGAGAAATGCAATATAGTTTTGGATCCTAAATTAGTGTGAAAGGGCACATGCAAACCTGCTACGTACAAATTCCAGCTTGTTTGTACTCTTAGTTGGTTACACCCTTGGCTCAGAACCCAAATATTTCAAGAATTTGGGTTGAGGTATGTCCTTTCCTAAAAGAGGCATGAAGTTAGATTCTCCTTTTGCATCAATGGGTGCAGTTTCTGTAAGGTCACAGAGGGTTTGTTTGAAGCAGAAATGTTAATTCCTCCAAGGCATGTCCAGAGACTTTGGGAGGGGAGGTGATGCTTTGCTCTAGTAGGAGAACCTGGGGGCTGCTCCTTGCACAGCTGAGATGATTTGATCCCTAGTTTTGGTTAGAATGTGCTTGTTATGAAGGAAACCCACCTAGTTTCCATGTCCCTTTAAAGCAGCTGGGATGCCTTGTAGTGCCATGCTTTGCTGTATTGGGGCAATAGGTGCTGTGCCTTTTTACCCTAGTGGCTGACTTTTTGTTTCCCCTGAGGCCTTCAAAGCATGTATGAATGCTGAAGCAGAAGATTAGTTTTAGTAAGGAGGCTCATTTCAGATGCAGATGCACAAATGGGCTGCTGCACAAATGAAGCCTGCCTGGTTTTAAATTTTTTTTAGAAAATATTTATTTATTTTAATACTCTGCTGGAAACACTCTCTGCTTTGTTTTGCTTACTCCTCATTTCCATGTTACTGCACTGCAGATATGGAGGTCAGAGTCGTAGGAATGGGTGGCATTTGCCAGCTGTCCTGTTATGCTGTGGTGGGATGAGCCTGGGTGGCTGCTAGGGCTGTTACTGATTCATGGTGTTGTCTTCCAATACTGAGGAAAGAGTGTTTGCCAATGCCTTGAGTTATCCTAACACGTCCACACACCAGGTAATCAGCTGGCTGAGACGGTGCACGAACATCATGGGGCTCAGTATGTTGGGATGCTGGTGTGGGATGTGGGTGGTGCAGGTCAGTGGTCAGTGATCCTCACACATCCCTTGCCTTGCAGTTACCTGGCCGAGCAGTGCTGGAATGGCGGCTTCGTCTACCTGATCATGTTGCGCCGCATCAAGCGCAAAGCCCCTCTGCCTCCCTCCAACGGCAACAACAGCAACAGCTGCGACCCCAAAGCCAAGCCCAGCCCCGAGCCCGGAGACAGAGCCGCTCAAAATGGGAAAAGGACCAGGAAGTTTGGGGTCATCACCAGGACACCGGGCAGCAAGGACAGCAAGGAGAAGCTGGGCTCGGAGCACGGGAACGGGCACTGCACCCCGATGGAGGTGGAGGTTGCTCAGCCAGAGACCTCTGAAGCAGAAAGCAATGGGGAAGAGCAGCACCAGGGCACCGGGGGACCGTACCGGGGCCGGCTGTCAGATGGTGGCATGCCAGACATTGGGGACCAGGCTGCCCAGGTATGTTTGCTTTGGTTCTTCTAGAGAAGAAAGCAGCAGGTGTGCAAGCAAATTAAGTTGATTTTTCAAGCAATTCCCTGATTTCAGTGCTCTAGCATTGGGCTGAGCCTGTTGGTGACAAGACAAGCTGTCAGGGCACCCGGCTGTGGGATGGGGTCTAAAACAGGGAGAGGGGGCGGGAGGATTTGAGAGCTGAATAGTAATTGTTGGAAACCTCTGTCATACTCCATCTCTGATGGAGGGGAACGTCCTTCCATCTCTTGACCTGTCAGGGTTGGCCTCAGAATTTTTTGTTGAGACAACTGATGACCCTACAACACTGGAGCAGGAGGTGTCAGTAGAAGATGGTAATTTTGTCCCTTGGGGCTTCATTTTTAGCTCTGCCTGGACTTGATGTCACCTTACAGCTCATGTTAACATTGGGATTGAAGCTTCCCCTTTTAATGCACCAGACCACATTGCATGTATTTGTGTTACAAAACTCATTTGGCCAGTGTCTGGGAACCACATGGAAGTAATTGTGGATTTTGCTCGGAGTTGATGAGATGGACAATTTGTTAATGTTTGGGACGACAGTGGGATCGGGGCTTTCATTGCTTTTCTCTTCATCCTAATGGAGATCTTGGGGTTTTTTGCCTGTCTAGAATTGCAGCGTTGCTGGATGGAGGAAAATAACTCAAGCCTTGATCAGGTTTCAGTATGCATCTATCACCAGAAGCAGTGTCTGCCAATCTTTCCAGAGGCACTGATAGTATAAACAGATGAAGGCTGCTTTGTTGGGCTTGGGGCTGGCTGCGGCAGCTGGTTTTGGTTTTAAGACTTCAAAGCTGGTAACGAAGCGCTCTGAGTGGACATCTCATCACTAAATTCTGTTGAGAAAAACATGGGTTTAAACGTGCCCTCTGAATTAGTGCTCCTCAGCACTACTCCAGGGTAGTGGTGATCATGGTTGAGAAGTTACAGTAATTTAATTTAAAGTACATTGTAGGAGCTAAAAGCAATTTAAAAAACCCTCTGTTTTGGTTTTTCAAGAAGCGTAATTGCAAAAACTTGCTCTTTGTATCAGTGGAACACATTGGATTTTATGGTGCAACAGAAAGGGTAGGGTGTTTGTGTACTGTTCTTGCAAGCCTCATTATTGTAGTTGTTCTGAAAGAAAGCATTAGAAGCTTAAAAATAAAGAAATAAATAATTTGATTTTTTGAAAGCCCTGGTCCATATAAAAACTTCTTGAATCTGAAGATGTCTAATTAAACACATGTTATAAATGAAGTTGATCAGACTTTTTTTTAAGTGGAAAGCCAAAACTATACATATATAAAAAAAGAAACTCTTGATCCAGAGCCATCTCATGCTAGTGCTACCTTGATGTTTTGAATCATTTTGATCTGAGGAGTAAATTGTTAAATTCAGAACATATATGTATAAAAGTGACCAGTAAATACATTTTTAATGCAAAGCACATACAAGATGGCTTTGTAAAATGTAAAAACATAGCTGAGGCCCTGGAAAAATACAAGAGCTATAATCTATTTGGTTGTGGTGTAGTGTCATTTAGTAAAATTGCTTCTCTCTCTTTTTTTTTTTTTTAATTTCCTCCCCCCCTTAATATTTTGCTTAGAAATATGACCTCCATCTGTGTCAGTACTAATTACATTTTCTTGACATTTGAATGAGGAGAAATGTGAATAGCTGGAGCCTGAATAGCATGCCTAGCTCATCCTTTGCTTTTTAAAGATCGGGGGGCCTTACAGAAGCCTATCGCTTACAGCATCTGTGGGGTAGCTGCTATCAGAGTAATGAGTGGCTTAATTCAGTTTCTTAATAAGTATTGAATAGAAGCGATGAATAAAATTTTCAAAATTATTTGTGTCCTGTTAAAAAAAAAAAAAAGAAAAACGGTAAGGAATAAACGTACTTGGGAGCCTCAGATCTCACTTCCAGCTCCATTTTCAAAGCGTGACCTGGCACATAGGCATGTGAGATCCAGCAGTGTCAGGAGCCTTTTGAAAACGGCATCCAGGATGTCCTGTCAGAAGTTGCAGCCTCCTTCCAGGCATCAAAGTGTGAGCCATACCTCCCATAGCCGCAGGATGAGTTATCTCCTCCCGAGCAGGGACAGGGTGCATTGGCAGGGCACCTTCTCCATGGGGAAAGCAGCTCCATCCCCACTGCCTGCCCTATGCTTGCCTTCTCCTCCATATGTTGCCTAATGAAATATCCAGGGCTGTCAGCCCTTGGGGAGCACTATATCTGCTTTTAGGGGGGAGAGCCAGCCTGTGGCAGACTAGAGGCTGGCTGCAGGTGGGAGGAAAGGCTCTGAGAAGCTGCTCGGCGACCAGCATGGATGTGGGAGGATCTTGTTGGTCCTCCCCACTGCTCTTTTCCCACCCCAGGAGGCAGATTGGAGCTTTACTGAAACTGAATTATGGAGTCCAGGAAAAGACCTTTTTTTAATCTCTCTGTAGAAAGTTAGTTTGAAGTTGTAACCAAAATAGGGTATAGGAGGTTAGGTTAATCTGTGTGTCTTCAGCCACTGCTGTGCTGATCCTAGTGGCAAGCTTATGGCCAGTGCCTAGGGGATGTTGTGCTGGGAGGGCTTTTGAGGCATCCACATGTCATTTCAGTGCCTTTTGCTTTCAGGGTGCTTTTCCCACAAGCATGGGGCTGTTCTGCCATTTTCTCTCCCATTTTCTCTGTGCATGCTGCTCGTAACAGCAATGCTGGATCATGAAATGACGGTCGAGATGAATATTGTTTGTCAAGTGAACCTGCCAGGAGATTCCTGTGTTTCTGGTTTGTGTGCATGTGCCAGTCCCCTTCTTCAGGCTTGCTTTCATCTCTCAGATCTTGATCTGTCTCTCCCTGCACTTGGCATTGCTATCACTATGTATAAACAAATCTGCTAGACTGTCTGCTGGTATGTAACCCTCAGTAAATATTGTACCTGTCAATTAGCAGGCAGCATTTAATGTTTACAGGTGGTTAAGTTGTGCTGCAATATTTTTAGGCTGAACCTCAATGCCTTTTAAAAATGTGAGGATTCAAAGCAGCAAAGCTGTATCTGCAAGACAGGAAGATCTCTAAGATCTGGAAAACAGTCCTGGCCTTGGAGAGGACCCAGGCTGGCAGCAGTGGGAGTCAAGGGCAGTGATTTAAGATTAGGCAGTGTCTGAGCTGGAGTAATGATCCATCACATCCTGGGAAGATTGGAGAGCTTAAACAGATACCAAAGTTTACTTCTTTTATTCAGTGGACTGAGACAGGGTGTCATTTTGCAGGCAGGTAATAATACAAGCACAGATGGAAGAGGAGTATAGGAAGGTGTTGCTGGAATCCACTAAAAATGATAAAGAAAAGGGCACTGTGAGATTTCCTTACAATATACCAGTCCTGTGGTTTCACTGTGTTGATTGGTAGGACAGAATCCCTCAATTTTGTTCTCAGTTTCTGTCATGGTGTTTTTGGAAGATCTGTGGACCGCTACTGTAGCTGTTCAGCCCCGAAGGAGTTCCCAGAGATGGCCAGATACAGCTGGCATGGGCAGGGATCAGAAGCAGGACTGAGGTTTGCAAAGACCAGATTAGGAGTGTGAGGAGTGGGAGTCTCGTTGTCAACGGGGACTTAAACTGATCCAGGTCTGGCTGGCATGATGAGAGGCTTTCATTGATGAAGCCAGAGGAAGCTTGGCCAAAGATGAGTTGTACCAGAACAGAGTGGCCACCTTGGCATCCTCCAGCCCCCGCAGGATGCTCTGAAAGCCCCAACTGTTAAAAGCAAAACCAAGACACCCCTAGAATGCCCTTGAATCCTTTTGCTCCTTTGTAAGCATCCAAATTATTAAGGGCTTGAAATCCAGATCAAAATTTATCAGTGACTGGTGGAAACTGTGTCAAGGACATTGGGCAGAGCAAAAGTGCTTTAATAGTGATGGGAGGCAGGTTAGAGGGACTGGGGCTGTGCATTTCAGTATTTCTCCAGTGGTGGAGATTGGTGACATGGGAGGAGTTCAGGGTGGTGGTGGCACTGTGGTGTGGGGCTGTGGTGGGATGCCTTTCCAGGATGGAAACAGATCAGCACCTGGTGGTCCTGCAAACTGTGTCTGATGCTGTTTTGAAGTCAGCATACCCTCTATTAACACAAGGAGAGAAAGGGAAAGGCAGGGGAATGCTAATGCCTTGCCTTCTGGAGGTTTTTGGGGAAGTTAGGGTTATAGCACTGCTTCAGGATCTTGGCTCCCTGCTGTTAACCCTGTTACTCTGGTCGCAGCCACCAGAGCAGTGTGCCTGCCTAGCCAGCTTTGCTCTTACAGCCCAGCTGATCCCAGCTTGCATGGACCTCAACCCTGTCCCAACGTGTGAGCCTGTACAAAACACAGACGTGTGTGTATGTAGAGAACCAGCCAGAACTTGCTTTTATACTGCTCCAGCTGCATGGAGCATACATTTTATCAGCAGCTTTCTTCATTCTTTGCGCCCATTATTGCTTTCTTACTGACATGGCTCATCTCGGGTGGGGATGAATGCATTTGAATTGCATTTTACTTTGCAGTTAGGGAAGGCTGACAGCCTTTCTATAGCAGTACTTGCCAATTAGTGTTGGTAAATGCCAGCATTACCTTGACTTTTGGTTAGTGGAAAATGTTTCTTATCTTGCCAAGCAGAAGAGGAAGGCTAATAGCACATTACAGGAATGAAAACATGAGGCTTGAGATAATGTAATGGCTTTAAGCATTTTACTATTTTGTTAAACTTGATGGGAAAAAAAAAATTCACCCTTTTGCTGTACCAAAATGAAAAGCTTGCTATAAGCAAGGTAGTCCAGTGAAGCTACTGAAGCTAAGTTGCTTTACATCAATTTTTTTTGGCAACCTAAGCAGTAATTACCATTTCAACAAGGCATTTATGGGATTCTTATGATGCATGGTTTAGACATAAATAACACTGGTTTTAGGTGTTAATGTAGATACTTTTAGTCATGTAAAGGCCTTCCTCACAATCTGATTCAGTTCTTAAAGTCTTTTTATCTGTTGTATTTTCTTCCAACTTTCATTAACATGGATCCTGGGGCTATCTGCTGTCTTGAAGTTTTAATGTGCACTGTGATAAGCATGTCTTCCCTTTTTGTTGTCTGTTTTGGGTGGTAAACTCTCTTAGGGACAAGGGCTGTCCTTTAATTGTAGATGTACAGTACTGACAAAACTTGGCCTTGTTTTTGCTTGGGGTTTTAGGAAGTGCTTTGAAGTAACTAGCAGTGGAATTACAGTTAATATTTTTCGCTGCCAGTTATATTCCACCTTGCCATAAAACAGCAATTGTCACAGTTTTCTGGGGTTAAGTCACTTACTGCCAGATTTTTTCAACTGACTTAAGGTTCTGCCTGCCTTTGCTGTGATTTAAGTGATAGCTGCAGCTGTGGTGCTGTAGATTTTGAGTAGCAGCCTGTCCTTTTATCTTGTTTTTGCACTGACTTTTCCAAGGATGTAGAGATAGTCTGGAAATGGATAAGTTACAATGTGTTGGTTTTGCTGTGTCACCTTGAAACGAGGTCCTCACTCTTGGAAATGAGCTACCCCAAAAGGCAGCACAGGAATGTTCGAGGTTATGTTGCAGGAGGTCTCAGCCACACTCAGCTATCACAAACTATAGGTGAGAACACCACTATGAAAGCATTTCCCACCTACACAGAAAGTAAGTTGGTGTTTGGCTTTTTTTTTTTTTTTAATATTTTGTGTGCCATATTAAAGATACAGCAAACCCACAAGTGAAATGCAAATGACTACCTTTAGCTGAAATGTCAGTTCACACCGTTTTATGTTTTAATCATTAAGTGTGAGTAGTTGAAACCAAGTGGACATGCCTAAAAATAGAGTATGCTCTTTGCTTAGGTGCTGTAATGTTTCAGGCATTCATTGGAATTGTAAAGCTACATACACTTAATTTTTGAGGCAGAGTGCTGAAAGCACTGAGCAAATCCACAAGATTCCTGTTGGGGACAGATGTAACACCAGTCCTTATGAAAGACCCCAATTTAGCTGACACTGGAGTATGGTGACCTACTCTAGGCTGGGCTTTAATCTACTGCAGGCTGCAGCAGTGTTTTCTGAGAACCTTCACACTAACAACCAGCCATTCACAATAGCCCAGTGAGAGAATGAGACTGGGTGAGGTACTCAGTATACTGAGTGCAAACACCTATAACCCTTAAAAGCCTGGGCTCCTCAGGGGCAATTGCCAGGCAGAAACCCCTCAGAGTCAGAGGCAGTTGGGAAAATCCTTCATCTGATCTCACAATAAGGATTCAGTTGATGGCAAGAGTGGAGCAGCTCAGAGAGGTGCAGTCCAGATGGTGATGGCTCAGGATGACAAATGACTCCAGCAGATTTTTGTAAGGGGTGATGGTATAGTTCAGGTGCTTGCACTGGCTGATAAAATGTTTAAAGCCCTTGCCAAGGAAATGATGTCAACAAGCAGTCTGTCTCAGGAGATGGATCCCTGGGCGACAGTCTTGCTTTAAGTCGTGGAATTTTCATCCACTCTGCTGTGCTCCCTGTTTTGTCTGTTTTAATTATGTGTTTGTCTTTGGGGGAGGGTATGTTTTTGCTTTTTACTGTTCCCCAGGCTTCATCCCCTAGGACACTTCTCTTTTCATGGGGAAAGTACTCACATTTCAGTGAAAAGATGCCAAGTGTCTGGCGGCTGTTTGTCCAAACAAGGGGACTTGTGAGATCAGGAACCAACACTTGAACACAATCACAGTTGTGTCTGTGCTCCTGGCTCCTACTTTGAGGACACGGAGAGTTCATATAGTCAATGCTGTGTGATTCCTGTTGGGTGTGGGGATTTCCCCCCCTTTTAAGTAGTGTAAGAGACACACACTGTATGGCTTGCATCATCCAGAGGTAGAAGCCAAAGGCTTCCAGTGGTTCAGTGTTAAGACACTTTCACAGGCAGCAAGGATGGACAAAAACTCCTGTCTTGGAATATTTTTTTAATAAAGAAATTTAGGATTTTTTTTTTCTCCCCTGCTTTTGATTTATCTTGGAGTTGTTTAGCTTGCTTGTGCAACAATGAAAACAAAGCCCAGGGTAGTAGATGAAAGCAGGACTCCTGCTGTCAGATCAGCTTTAAAAATAACCTGGCTAAGATCAGACAAAAAATACACTCATTATCCACTAATGAAATGATTGCTTTGTTAAGAATCTGCAAAAATCAGATTTTGGCATGATTTTCTGGTTCTGAGTCATTCACATTAATATCTGTGATGTGAAGAGTGATGGCTTTTGACTGTATCTTGAGACTGATGTGTTCAAGCTGCTGTTCACCTGGTGTGTGATGGTGCAAATTAATTCCCCAGCTACCTATCTGTCTGTCTCACATGCCTGCTGGGGAATGGGGATAGTGGGAGGAGGCATGATGTGATCCAAGGTGGGGCAGGGAGCTGGGGAGTAGTGCTTTTTATTTACCCCACATTGGTGAAGGATGCTGGGCAGTGGTATGTGGTGCTATGGCCATCCCAGTGTTCTCTCTGTTCATAAGAAAATGTTGCACTACAGGTCTGAATGTCATGCATTTTTGTTTGGGGCATTTTGTGCAGGTTTTCAGATCAGCACGCTGGTTGCCAGCTGCTGTGAAGCTTATTGAAGTAAATTTTTATAATGCATAGAACTTGGAACTTTCTCTTAAGTGTCGCATTTCCAGAACAGCTTCCTGGCTGGTAAGGAAGATTTTGCAGTTTGCTTATGCTGCTCCTAATGGGAAGCCCTGTGAAGGTTGTAAATGGGAACTGGTCCCTGTAGACAGACAGTAAAAACCCACGTTGAATTGCAGAGGGAGGAAGACATCCCGTGGGCTGCATTCAGGTCGGTGTCAGTCAGTCAGTGTGAGCATACAGACCTCACATGGTTATTGGTATTCTTACCAGGGCTTATCTCTGTTTTTGTTTCAAAATTGTTACATATTTACATCAGGTTTGTCTGAATTGCTGCTGTGACAGAAAGTGCTTTTTCATAGACAACTATTTTACATTTTGCATTTTACTGTCTGGCTTTTTAACTACTTACGGTGTTTCTGTTTTCCATTTGTTTACACCTTGCTCCTGCCAAGTTGTCTTTTCTTAAAGATTTCAAAGCAATATTTTCTTCTCTTGTATATACAGATTTGCGGCTTTTTGAACACGGCACAGCCAAAATAAGTCAAACCCCTTTAAAATCCCCAGCAATTAGCTAGTGAAGGAGAAGTGGGGGGAAAGAATGACTCCAATGTCTTTCACTCATTTATTTATTTATTTTCCTCGACACTCGGAGAAAAAACGTTCCTTTTTGTTTTATTAATGATGTGCTTATGAAATGGAGCGTTTGATGGTGTGCACTCGGAGCAGGCGGAAGGCGAGCTTCCCCATGTTGCGCTGGCAGTGCACTCCCTTTCTGATCTGCAGCACTCTTAGTTTATTCCAGATGTAGGCTTGCTCTCAGCAGAGGCTGCCTGATGTACAATGGCTTCATGGTGGAGAAAAATGGCCTGTGGGGACCCACTGAGCGCTGCCAGTTGTATTCTCTAGTCTCACTTGCGGTCTGTTGCATACGATGACCCTTCCCCCTTGGGCCCCCCGCTTTGCAATTAATCCAAGTAGAATATTCATACTGTCTTTTAAAATATTTTAATTATTGGTAACCTAGGCGCTTTGAAGTTGATCAGATTCAAGTTGAAAAATCTGGTCCAAAGGGCTGCCTGCCTGAAAGAGCCAAGCTGGGAGGAAAGTTGAATCACTAAGCGTGATGTAACTGCAGAGAACAGAAACTAGCCATTAGTCCAGCTGCAGCCTGACTTGACCATTTGTGTTTCTGTTTGCTGTGTGAGGGAAGTAAAAAAATGCAAGTCTGGAAGGGATTTCAAGAGATGACCCAATCTCATCTTCTCCTCTGAGACTGGCTGACAAATGTTGGTTCGTCATGTCTATGAAATCCTTTGTTGGGAGGAATCCATGCAGGCAGGGCTGCTGCTGCCTGGGATTACAAGCAAAGTCCATGGGGTGGGTCTGGGCAAAGTTAAGGTTGGTTCAAGTCTCTAACAATAAATTTTTGCTTCTTATTCCTTTGAAACTCTCAAAGCAAGCATGGGTGTCTTTCTGAGTGCCCGTCTTGGCAAAATCTCAGGTGAATTGCATGACATTTTTTGGATTGTCATATACAAGTATTCATCCCATTTTATGTCGTCAGCCTGTTCTCAAGTGCTGCACATAGTGCTTGTGACCTGCCTTTGGTTGAGGGGTATATTTTATCTCCTAAGGAGTAACCAAGATTGGATATCACCTGATCCCTGGCTTCAGGGGGAGCTGGTAATGTCTCACTCTCCATCCTTGATGAGGATTTCTGGAGTTTGAGACTGGACTGGCATGAGCACATCTGTGATTGTGCTTGAGGTGCTTTTGCACTGAGAGCTGTGAGCGCATGTGTGCAGATTTCTTGTGTCACTGGTGAACAAAGCTGGGGCGAGGTTGTTCTGAGTTACTTGTAAGTGAAGCTGTGAAAATTATTCTGAGAGGATGGGAAAATTCAGATGTTAATAGAAACATGGAACTGACAGCAGCCGAGCAGCAACCGGAATCGCGCAGCCGATCAAAGAAGACCGGTCAGCATTTAAACTCGTCCTCTGGGCAGGGATTAAGCAGGCTCCAAGGGCAGTGACATCATACCTGCAAAATGCCAAATCTAACTACACTTGGAGTTTCCTTTGGGTATTTTAAGTCTCTGGAGTGGAGTGAATGCACCAGAATCCTAGCTTTCATTTAAAGCCTAAGTGAGCTTGTAGTCCTTTTGTTCGTGAAGGAAAGCTTGAAAATATGATGCTTCAAGAATTTTTCAAAAATAAACACATTCATTACTACTTCTTTTTTTCTTTTCTTATTTTTTTAAGCATTTGAGCTTTGTGTAGTTGAACCTGGGAGTCTCCAAAGACTCAACAAAACCATCTTTAAGTAAAATTTAAAGGCATTTAGAAATCCTTGGAATTGGCACAGAGCTTTACTGTTAAGGCTTTCCAGTGATGGACTCACATAAGATGCACATTCAAAACAGCAGCATTTTTAGCCAGCTGTGATGTATCCCATGCTGCTCTGTACAAAGGAGATGGCAGCTTAATGGGGAGGGAAAGGGGGTTCTGCTGTACACCCCCTTTCTCCAGAGGCCTCAAGCAAAGGCTGGCAGTCTGCTCTTTAATTCATAGCTTTCAAAATCTCGGAGTGACATCCCTCAGAGGTACTTGTGTATTGGTGGGGGGCGTTTGCTTTCAGCGCGTGGTTAAGTGAAGAGCTATGAATGTTTTATGAAGAAAAGGGAAAGAACAGTGAGGGGTTCTGATTTCCAGTCGACGACGCTAAGTTGTTTATTCCCAGTGAAATGCCTGCAGCTGACCAAGGACTGAAGGGACAGCCTTTTCTTACACAGGAGTTGGTGACAGGGGCATTTGAAAAGGAGTGAAAGAAATACATGTTTGGGCATGTGCCAGAGGGTTTTGCTGTTTCTATTGTGGATGTGTTCTTCTGCCCACTTTTGGACTGCGTAGTGCTTTACTTTGCAAGTGCTTTTGATTACTTTGCAAGGACTTTTGGTTTTAGTGGGCATTCAAAGGGAAGGAGATGGGTGCTTGCAACACGAGCAGCAGAGTCTTGCCATTTGCTCTTACTAAGGGCTCTGTATATGAATATTTGAGAATGGATCAGTTAAGAATAAATTTGGGATTTTTTTTGTAATGAAATGTGTGATAGTAAGGAGTGCTGAGAAGTGCAAGCCAGGCACTGCACATCATGGGCCTTGGGGTAACTTACGTTCCAAGAAGCTTTTGCAAGTCATTAAAGGCAATTTTATGACTGCATTGTTAAACTTTATTGAAAGGTCTGCTTCCAAGCTGGGTTTAACAACGGGACATTCAAAGCGGCATTTTGTGAGGAGAATGGATGGTCATCCGTTCAGTCTGGGCTTGGTTGGGAGAGGCAGAGACATTGTATTTCTCTGTTGTACTGTCTTCATTATGTGTGCAAGGCACTTCATAGCAATAAAACTTCTCTGGAGCATTTTCATGCTGCAGCTCAGTTCTGTTTTTTAACTAGATAAATATAGTTGACTCTTGCCCCTGCATTTAACACAGTGTCTCATGTGTCACTCTAATTTATTTTAAAGTATCCTCTGTCCTGACATGTCCTGTTACTCAGCAGGAGATTGGGCTTTTATCAAGGTATTGAGGATCCCAGTTAAACCTCCTGGGATGCTGCCCATCTACAAGGCTTTCAAGTTCACAACCCACAGGTGTATGTTTTCAGGCTCAAACTTTTGGGTAACCTCTTAAGGAACCCAGTTTGTTTTTTCTGTTTCTCCTACCTGTGGTCTAAGCGCTGGGGTTCATTAATATTATAGTTGTTGTTACTAATATTCATGTTAACATTCCCATTAATAATGTTAGTATTGATAATTATTCTTGTTATTTCTCACTTTGTTTTTAAGATATTGTAGATACTGACTTCTTTGTCCCTATATCTGAAATACTCAAAAGTTTCAGTGATCAAGTGAAAAAAAAACCAAAAACATTTTCTTCATTTAATACTCTGATAAACAACATTGGCCTAAAATCTGCAGGTTGCTGCCACAACCCTTGGGTTTGCCGATATATTTAGCAGTTCTCCTTCTCAGAAACAAGCAGCAATTTGTGCATGCTCTTCACAGTTTGCCATGAAATTTTAATCATCTTTGCTACTTGGGTGTTTGGGTACTGTGAGAATGTTACTTGTGTGCATAACACACCCAGTCAGAAATAGCTGACCTGGTGCCTGGTGACTACAACACATGGCTTAAAAATTGCCTCCAAATTGTGCATTTTGCTGGCTTGCAAGCTTGAAAACTTTCAAGGGTTTTTCATAATTCTGTAATCCTGGTTTTCCCCTCTCTGAGAGCGTCCTGGCAACCGCCTTACTTGTCTTGCTTGCTTGTTTTTCTCTTTCCTTTCTTGCTCTGCTGATACTGTCACACCTGTGTTTCCTTGTGCCCAGTCCTGCCAGTAGGACTCATGGGATCTACTTTTTGTTTTGCATTTCATATTGCTCTGGAGTTTGTAAACCGCTTTTTGGATAAATCATTATAACAATTAAAAATAACCAAAACCAATAAAGATGTCCTGAACATTGCTTATTACCTTGCTCATACTGAAAATTATTCTCCACAGTGGGTAAATTTATTATTTACAATCTGTACGACAGCTGCCCGGTAAGAAATACTTGATTGGCAACTGATAATTTGAAGTTGGTGTTTTCTTTCCTATGTCTCAAATCCTGCAAACCCCTCTGGAGAGGGAAGCACTGCAGTCTGGTCCCTGCTGCAATAGCAGCTGTACTACCTGATGTTCAAGGTCCTCCTTGAACCACATCTTGCTCCTCTGCAGCCCTGCACGGCTCCTCCTCGAGTTTTGGCGAAGGGGTTTGAGGCCGCTGGTTGCTTCAGGAAGGATCAGGGCATTGGGAGCAGTGCCTCTGCGTGGCTCAGGAAAGCTGCAAACATCCCTGCAAGGAAACTTCTCCGTGCTGACTCTGCTCTGTGCTGCCTCCTCCTTTCTGCCTCCTTTGCTTGGACCACAGCTAACATAGCAAAGCTCAGCAGAAACGCCAGTATAGCTTGGGCTGTACAGGTGTGTGGTGATGGGCAGCAAGGTGCTAAATAGCTCCCTCCCGCATCCTCCCAGCTCTCTCTTGGTGTTCCAAATCCAAATTGAAGGACTTTCTGCACATTTTCTCTCAGCGAGAAGGTTGCCGCATATGGAAGATGCACATCCTGAAGGGCACGGACGGGCTGGGAATCCAGATCACAGGAGGTAGAGGCTCGAAGCGATCTCCTCACAGCATCATCATCACCCACGTGGAGGAAGGCGGCTCTGCACACAGGTGAGGTGACAGTGGTGCCTTCGTGGTGGTGGGTGTGATGGAATATCCATGGCCATTGCTGTTAGCCAGGTTCACAAGAAAAGTGTAGGAGTTTTGCCCTCCCATTGTGTGAGGGTGAGAATATGGCATTTTTAGCTTAAAAATTTATTTTTGTGTTTGATCAATGAAGCTTTTTCTAGCAGGTTTAGTCCAAACTTTAGACAGATCAAACACTTCGTTGGTGGTAGAGAGAAAACCAAGGAGCCTGATGGCTTGTAGGGCTTTCCCTCCAAGTCCCTTTATGAAAGATGTGTCTTTCCCATGGGATCGGTTGTGCATCCCAGGGTACTCATTGCCAGCCCTGCTCCTGCTCCTAATGGGGTGGTGATGGGGCTTGCTGTTCCGTGACCTAAGCCAGTGGGTCACAGAGAAGACTTTTGGGGTCTCAGCCCTGCAAAGAGGGTGAAATGCCCCGACTGTGACAATGATTTCCTGTCAGCACCTTTCTGAGCCCCTTTTTTAAGAAAATAACACCGCACTGATCAGTGCAAGCTTAGCTTAGCAAGATCACGTGTTGTCCATGCCTCCACATCCCACCACACGCCCCTGCTGTGGGAGGACCACCCTGCAGCTCCATGTTCCTGCTCTGTTTCTGCAGGGATGGCAGGCTGATGGCTGGTGACGAGCTCCTCATGATCAACGGGCAGTCGCTGGTGGGGCTCTCCCACCAGGACGCCGTGGCCCTCCTTCGCTCGGCCGCTGGCCTGGTGCAGCTGGTGGTCTCTAGCAAGGTACAGATGTCTCCTGGGTGGTCTCACAAATGTACATTCACAAATGTTTGTGCAAGTGCTGCATGAAAAGAGCGTATTTTCGATAGGGAATCACATACGCATGTTTGCTCCACTAAATTTAATACACAGCAAGGGGAAATGTATCAGTAGCTGCTATAAATCTGTGGCCAATCAGCACAGTATAGACTGAATTAATGATTTGCTTGTACTGTCACTGTCAGTCAGTGTGCAGATGAGTATTTATTCACGCAGACATTACCTAAGTTTTGGCCAAAATTTTTTTCTTAAAATTACATGCTAAGTAAAGCAGGCTGTTCTGAGCCTCTTCTGCTTCCTGCCTCAACAGCCTGTGTACCTCTCATCTCTGTCCTGTGTGCCTGAGATCTCTCAATGATGATCTCTTGGCTCGACTTCCTTACTTTGTCCTTGTTAATAGCGTGGAGTGGAGCTCTTTCAGATAAAGGAACATGAAATTTCAGGGAAATGAGAGTGGAACTCATTTATCAGTTGGACTCTTCGTTCTGCCTTGATGGCAGAAGAGGTTGAGGGGATATTACATAATATTTTTGTTCTTTGTTTAAGAAAATCCTGCCCACCCCTGTTTGCTTTTCTCCATGGATCACATCCTGCTGCCTCTGACTTGGGTTGCCCCAGGTGTTTGGTGGATGGTCAATCAATGCCCAAAAGCACCCAGGGGTCTCAAAATAGGACCTGCCTGCAGGGTGTGGGTCACCAGGGCCTTTGATGTGGTGACAGGAACATCTTGGCCAAACAGACCACTCATGTATTTGCATTTCCAGGGTGCCATCAAGCCACTGTGTCGGTATTTTTAAATTTTTTCTTAGCTTCACCTTCAGATTTCCCCAGCCATCCCAATTCAGGTTTCTGTGGCTTTAATGTCAGGATGCTCTGGATATGTTTCCCAGAATGCTGAATGCACATGTTTTTCAAGAAGAGGGTCTATTCCACTATTTTCAAAGTAAAAGGCCTGTAACTTCTCTAACATTTCCGTCAGACATTGAAGTTCATTGCAGACCTTCTTTGGGGTCATAGTCTGGAGTTAACACCACCAGTGTTTATTCTGGAAACACCACACTTCGATCTGAATTAGGTACATTTTGTGTTTCCTTTAAACAGCTGGACTCTGCCAAAACCCAAGGCAGTAGACTGTATGTATTTCTCCTTAAAAATAAAGTGCTTGTTCATATGGTGACCTCATCAAAATAATCATCATGCATAAGCTTAGTGCATAAAACTTTACTTTCTTGATCAGGCTGTGAATCTGCTTTTCTTGTGCTCTGTGCACTTGGACAGTTTTCATGTCCCTCGAAAGGGGACTTGGAAAGGCAAGCAATAGGGAATACAGCCTGTGCTATGTTTTTGGCAGCTCCAGAAAAGGGGTAGATAGGTGAAGTGTTCCCCAGCAGCTCTCTCTGGGCATTATTTGTTAGTGTAGGAATGCAGCTTTGCCTTTTGGCTTGGTGAGTGCTCAGTAACGCAGAATCAGTTCCGAAAGCAGTGAGTCTGTCTGGGCACTGCTTTTGGCTGATGCACATGCTGGCCTGCCAGAAGAGATGGCAAAGATGGGAAGCAGATGCTGGAGCATCAGGACTGAGTTGGCAGAGGATTGGTGGGCCAGTTTTCATTTTACTCTCCTAAGTAGGGTTGTCAGTGTATCATTCTTATTTGTGTAGGTAGATAAACACGTGAAGTGAGCATCCACTGGGAGGGAACAGGAGCACGGGGTGTGATTTGGGATGCAATGGAATGAGTAATGAGGTCTGTAAATCCTCAGTCCACTTGCAGTGATGTTTAATAAACTCAAAGTGGGGCGGAATAGGCTGCTGGAGAAGCACTTATTTTAAATTCTCCTTTATGAAATATAAATCTTTCAAACGTGTATTGGCCTATGTTTACTGTATATGCACTTTCAAACCAAGCCTGCTTTTTATAACCAGACCATTAAAAGTTTGAGCACATGGAAGTGTGTAACAAGGGCAGGATTCCGAGGGAGCTCACTGGGCAGGTGAGATGGAGCAGTTTTACTGTGACAGTGGTGTTTTTCTGCATGTGATGTAATATATTATGTTGTCTCTCGGGTAGGAATCTTCTGAAGGGGATCTTCTGAAGTATCCATCTACCAGTTTGCCAGATTTGCTTAGCACTTGCTCAGTCCAAGACTCTGTCTCTTGCACTGACAATAAGGAAAATGAAGAGCCAGAAGAAGAAGACATGAAAGCAGTGAATGTGTCTCCTGAAAAACTGGTCGCTGTAAGTGTGGTTTTGGTGTGACATTTTTACTCTCTTTCTCTCTCTCTTGATGCCTATTTGCATCTGTCACATTCTTCACATCTGCCTGACATGGAGCAAGTCCTCAGGACAAGGCAATCCCATCCCACCCAGCCCTTCTCTGCACGGGATGTGGGTGAGAAGCTGGAATGGGGATGGCATTTACCACAGCCCTGCCATCTCTGCGCTGGAGCAAGGCAGTGGCACAGGGAGCAGGAGCACTCGAGGCCTCCAGCCTATGTTGCAATCGTGGTTTTGTTTTTCTCTTCAATTGTTTTCCACCCACCTCCACTGCTTTTGTTGCATCTGATGCAAAGTCTCTCGCCGTGCTTACGTAGTTACATGCTCTTTTTTCCTTTCCTTTTGTAACAAAACTTCTTTAACAGTTTATGATCCAAGTCTTGAAGTCTGTGTTTGCCCTGCTAAAGCCAACAGACACTTCGGAGGAGGGATAGGAATTTCTGGCTGTGAACCATGGTCCAAGTTCCGCTGAATAAATGCTGCCGGTTGATAATCTCGCTTGCATTCCCTTCAGGGCTGCATTAAGAAGAGATTAAGTGGGTTATTGTTATTTATTTGTAATGTAGCAGCTCTGTGAAACTTCATAGGTCTTCTGGGCCTCTCTTGTATTGTATAGATAAAGAATAAAATGATGTTCCTAATCTAAAGAGCTTGCAGACTGGTTTTCCAGCAAGGGAAGGCAGGTGGATTCACTTGAAGTTTTTATATATTTCTTACTTCCCTTCTTGTCTTGTCCTCCCCACCCCCTCACCCCCCCACCTCGTTTTCTGTGACAGTTAAAATAAGTCTGGTAAACCTTTGGATGGCTCAGCTGTGATACTGGTTTGGTGATTTGTTTTGATTTTATATTTTTACATTTACACCTGAGCAAAAAGGTTGCTCCCCGGGATGAATCTCATGCTGTAGTCTGGCTGATGCTGGTGTTCACTTCCTACCTGCTTCTCATCTCTGACTTACTTTGAGTCAATGTTTATAACAATTCTCACTCTCACACATCTCAGTACTCTGACAAATTTTGTTATTTCTGCACTGTCTTCTCTTCTATGTGCCAGAGTGCCTTTTGGGGGGAAGGAAGGGGAAAACAAATAAATGGGGAATGCTTAGCACGCTGATGTTGGTGTAGTGTTTGTGTGCTAACTTTAGTGGGCATCTAAGCATTCTTTAGACTATCAAAATACTTCAAATTCTTCTACATATCATGTTTCCAGTTCTGGTGATTTTTCATAAGGCTATGTCTCATCAGCACTTAAATATAAAAATTAATTTTGACAAAATTTAATTATGTGTGGCTTCAGGATTAAGCACCCTGTCATTCCAGTGACTCTTTCAGCACACACTAGGGGATATTTGTCACTTAGTTTACTCAGGTCTTTTCCAGCAAAGCTCTGCCTGGTTGCCAGTGATGGCTCTTTTTTATCAAATGTTTCCTTTCCAGATTAACATAATGCTCAGGGAAGCTCAAGATGGTTGAGGTGCATGACTATGAGGACACAGCTGCATGAGCCTCCCAGAACCCTTCAGCTCAGACCTGAGCTTAGAGCCCCAATGCCAGATCCAGTGCCACCCCAGCTGGCAGTGGTGGTAGCCACTGACTCAGAGCCAGTTGGGTTTGCCTGCCTGTCTGGCACTCTGGCTCCTGATGCCAATGGCTCTGTGCTTTCAGAATACATCATTGGAAGGTTGAGGGGAAATCACAGAAATCTGGATACAATAAACACTTTAGAAGAGTAGCAGCAGGATTTTTGTCATTGTCTTTTTCTTCTTCTATTAATTTCTTTTGTTGAAAGGATGTAATTTAAAGGAATGTAATAAGTTATTGGTGACTCGCAGGACCTCTTCTGTTTTTGCTTGATCCACAGATGAAATCATTGCTTTTCTGATCCAAAGCACACATTCTGTTTGTGTTCCCTTTGCAATTGCTGTGTCAACCTTGGAGTGCAGACAGGGCTCTCTGCAGCCTGGGGTGGGCAGTCTGTACAGTGTAAACCTCTCAGCTTTACCTTCATTCTCATCCATCCTCATCAGATCAGGGCAGCCTGAGCTGAACCAGGCTGTGCAAATACTGCATATCACCAGCCAGGACAGAGGAAACTAAATGTATAGAAAAGATAAAATTCATGTGGCTTTTTACCACCTGGCAGGATGGGGGAGATTTTTCATAGCAAAGCTTAAAAGCTGATTTCAATTCTAGTATGAGCTCAAAGCATCACAAGATTTTATTTTTAAATATATATAAATGTATAGTATATACATTATTGCAAAATTGCTTTGGAGATCACTGCTCTTTGCTGCTCTCATGCTTTTGATGTGTCTTCTCTTTCTCTCACATATATTCCATTATATCTATACTGTAGATAAGGGATGACAGTGTGACTGAGGATTAAAGCAGGAACTAAGCTGGACTATTTTTAATCAGTGCAAATATAATTGTATTAGACTTCCAGGCTGGGTGGTACTCAAGGTCTGGACCAGCTGAGACTGTGATCTCAGTCTTAAGAGTCAGGTGTCTTAGATGTGAGGCTGATTCTCAACTCAGCTCTGTCCAGGAGTTACCTTTCTCACCTCTGACAAGAGGTTAATGGATTTTCTTGTTTACTCTGCAGGGACTTAAAGGGATGCTGTCAGGTGCTGGGTGGTTATGTCATAGTGAGTAATTCAGAGTGTTTTATTGGCAGCTGAGGCTTCACTGTCCCTTTTCTGACCCACAACAATGTCTATCTAATTCTTAAACAAGTGTAGAAGATACTACAAAATTTGCAGGAGCTCCTACGTTTGTCAAAGATGTTATTTCATTAACTTCTCTGTGAATATAGTTGACTACTGAGTATTCAGAGCCATGATTAACTAAAAAATTTGCAGGAGCTCCTACGTTTGTCAAAGATGTTATTTCATTAACTTCTCTGTGAATATAGTTGACTACTGAGTATTCAGAACCATGATTAACAGACCTGATGGACTTGCTGCTTTAGCACTTGATTGCCTAAAGGCTGAACCAGGCATGAAAAACAATCAGTTGGAATGAAGGTATGTATTCAAATCTTCTTCCTTGTAGCTACTTAGAACTCAGCTGGACCAGGTTCTTGAGGAAACTGATGTAAGTTATCACTGTTTTGAAATGGGACACCCAACCAAGGTCTCTTCCGACCTGGCTTACTTTAAAATTCTGTGGAAAAAATAATAAAAATGAAAACAATGTTTTCTAGAGAGTGGAGGTTAAAAGATTTCTCCGTGAGCAAGATGTTTCCACCTCTTTTAAAGTTCTGCTCCAGCAGAATGGAAATGGAAATGGAGTCTGAGCTAGCCAGCTTTCCCAGGACACAGCAGAAGAGTTCAGTTACACTTGAAAACTCTAATTTAAGAGAAATATCACTTTAAGTCTTATTTGAAAGTCTACTTGTTAAGTTTAATTAATAAAAATCACATAATAAAATTTAATTGTCATTCTGCTTTTACAGTCTCCTTATGTAAAAGCCTGTTTAACAGTAAGCATGCTTTAAAGTTCTAACTTTATTAAGACTTGTGCAGAAAAAGGATTACATTAATATCCATAAAGTACATTTCTTTCAGAAGGAGTTTGGCCAAAATGTTCCTTAACTTCAGACATGAAACACTGGGTCAGAGGGTTGTATTGTCCTAAATGGTCCTGAGACATTTAAACTCCTTCACCCCAATCCATATTTTGCCATGTGCAGTTGACACTGCTGTTCTAAAATGTCACTATTTATTTCCAAGTGTGAAATAGGATAATATGATAGTATTTGCCTTGGATAATTTATTTTGAATTCTAATTCACTTTTACTAGTGTTTCTGTTGTTTGAAATTGAATCTGTCGCTGGTGGCTGGGTGGTGGAGCAACCTGGGAAGTGGACTCTAAACGGAAAGCTCATCTGCCAAGAATTTGGAAAGTGTCCAATGAATTTGGGGCACTTTTGGTCCCTAGACAGAAGCATGTGCCATTCTTTGTTGCTTCAAAAGTTATTTGCCTTTGTGTGGTTAAATATCTGATGGTCTGAGTATTTTTTAAATGTTCCGTTTCAGTGACCAGCTTCATATTAATGGCCTGACAGTCTAACAAGTTAGTAAACACAGCAAGAGGGTGTCTGCCTTGGAAATTTTGGATCTCTATTTGCTGGAGGCAGGAATGGAAGGCTGGGGACTGCTCCTCTGTACTTAAATCTTGTGTTCTCCCCTGGTATGTGATGCTGGAGGCAGGACCCTGAGCTGAGTCTGTTCCATGCAGAATAGAACTGTACAAGAGAGAAAAGGAGGTCATCCTTATCTCTGCCTTTTGCTGGGGCACTGGGAAGGGAATTTGTCTCCCCATGCCCAAGCTTATCATGCAGGCAAGCACTGGGGACACAGTCTGTGGCAGCCCAGCTGCATGATCCTCTGCTGTGAGCCATCAGGCCCTTTCTGCTCATATTTAACCATTTTGAGATGACCTGAAGTGTGTGATTTGTGCCTTCACGTCAGCACTGGGTGCATTGCACGCAAAAACGGCTGTGACCCAGCAAGGTCTTCACCCTCCTACCAGCAACAGAAACAGGATGTCTCCCTGTAAAGGCTCCTTGCGTGATCCGGGTTACCTGATCCCTGCCAAAACCCACTTGTGGTTTTCATGCAAGACGTGTACCTGAAAGGGGATAAATAAACATGTTTGGTGAATGTGAAGAAATGCATTTGTTTAACTCTTCTCTTTCCCTGATTTTATGGTTTTTTTCTGTGCTGTAGGACTGACTAGTTGTTTTCCACCATCAGCCTTTCCGTCGTACCAGGGAATCCATACATAATTACCTGTAGCCATGCAAGCATAATGAAGAAGAGAATAACAATGCCATAACTTTAAAAACAGTCTTGGGGTCAAAAGTTCTACTGGAAACACTGAGAGAGAATTTCAGAGAAAGCATTAGCATTGAGAAGGAACAGGAAGCATAACTCAACAATTAAATGTGTGCAGAGCGTGGGGAGGGGCCCTCGTTACTTGGAGTACTGGTGTGTTTGTTCCCATTGCACTCTCTACACAGGCTGCAGAAACACGGCTCACTCTGCAAACAGCACTGTATGGCTGGGAGAAAAGCAAGAGAAAGATTTTCCTGGCAGAAATTTGCTTAGCAATGAAATGCTTTACTTAGGGTGGGGGGAAGGGGAAGAAATTGAAGAGCCTGATGTGGGGCTTGGCTGTATCCTGGGAAGGGTTCAATAGTACTGTTCCTTTTCGTGGTCAGGGCTGGCAATGTTTACAGATCCTGCCCTGTGCCACATCACCCTTGGAAGGGGCAGGCAAGGGCAGGGTCCAGCTGCACCTTGGTATGGCTCAGAGCTGCTGCTCAGCTGTAAATGCTGAATTTGTTGAAGTCTGGCTGTACTGTACCTTTCTGAGGTACAGGCTTGTCCAGCTTATCCATGGGTCTGTGCCCAAGCAGTGCCCTTCACTCATGCTGTGGCTGATGAGACATGCTGGGTTCTACAGTGACTCCAGAAGCAAGTTTTCAGGGTAAATACACTTAGGAATTTGGGCAAGAGGAAATGGCAAAGTGCTTGGGGACCAAATCTTGTTCACACGGTGTGTGCTGTTTCTAGAAGCCCTGTCACATTAAAATAAGCAGTTGCAGGGGGGCTTGCTCAGTGATGGGCTGATGCTGGTGCTGTGGCACTGGTCAGGGCTGGGGGAAGGTGTTGGCATGCTTTGCATGAGGTGGGGGAGAAGGAGTAGTGCTGAAAGGCCCCCAGGGGCACAGTGTCACTGAATTACTGTTTTTCACACATTGTAAAGTTCACCTGTCAAGGAGACATTAACATGAATGTGTTCTTCACATCAGGAGGGAGCTCCTCAGAGCACTCAGTCGTACCCTGTGCCTGGCTCCCAGCCCTTTGGGGCCTCTTTCCACTGCCTCCATCTTAAAGGCAAGACCAGAGAAAGCTCTTTTACCCGGGGGCCAGTACTGGAAGGGTTTTCTGCAGATGTGATTCAGTCTACAATATGTGAAATACCTCCTGCTGCTTGGGCTGGTGGAAGATAACCTTTCTGACTTGACCATAAATAACAGTGTAGACAAGGCCCAGCATTACATATTTGCTCTTCCCGTGTGATATATTTGAAAGCCGAGTCAGCAGAGTCATAGAAACACAAGTTTATCTACGGTACAGGTTCTGCATGGTCTTTGTTTTTGTGAATGAGGGCTTTTCCCATAAAGTATCAGATACAGTACAGCCTGTCTCTCCTTTGGCTGTTTGGATAACTGCCCAGTTTTGAAGGAGATGAACTGCCTTTAACAAGCTAAAAATAACACCCTCATGGCACTGGAACAAGAGAAATGCTGTCACAGCCATGCAATTCACATACATTAGCAGAAGGATGATACAGGCTCTAGAATTTTAGAGTTAGTGAATGTCGCAGCACCACATCTGCAAATTTTTGAGCATGTACACAGTCCAGTCTTGGTTGGGATTGGGTAAAACTCATTTGAGATGTGTCATGCAGCCTCTAGAATGTTTGAGGCTTCAGATCCTTGAATATGCAGGTGTGAAAGACACTTAATTCCTACATATTCCATATCTTTTTGTATACTTAGGATGGTATAAAATGCCATTTTGGAGCTGAGATCCAAAGCTCCCACCAGTGGCGTCATGGGAATGCTCTCTGCAGCTGTTGGTTGATGTCAGTATTAAGAAGGTCTTGTTTCATTCTCAGGAGGGTTGTTTATTTTGAGGAGTGATTATTGCATGTTTTGTCCCTCACTGGGAATTAGAAGATTGTCATTTAAAAAAAAAGAAAGAAAAATAACATAAGCAATTTATTGTTTGTCATGATGTGAATGCTCCAGATTTGTGCTAAGCCACGAACTGAGCATGTATTAAACAAAATAATGGAGTAGCTGAATGAGCTTTCATACTACTTGAGTTCCATGTTTGTCACCGGATCATGGAATCCTTTAGGCCTCTGCTGTTTTCTAAGACTGGTCTTCTGGGATCTCTCTGCAGCACATAGAGACATCTCGTGGGCAGTGACTAAACTGCATGGAAAGCATGTGTCCTGCTTTTTTTGATGTTCTGGGGGAAAAAAGGATACAGCATAAAAAAGAGAACAGCAGGGAATCTGTTTGTGTGCATTTGATTTCCTTTCACTCAAAAGCTGTTTCTAGTGACAATCATAATATACTGCAGAAGAAGAGTAATCTGGTCCAAAAAGGATTGGGAACTGTTTAGCTGGGAGCATCTTACCGTTTCCAAGGCATGTGTTGTCTGTGATATGTGTTTCTTGGAAAACTTGGCTGTGTTAGCCATTTCCTGCATTTCTTCCTATTTAAGAGGATATTTTCTGGAAGTTTTTTCTCTTCAAAACATTATTAATAATTTTAGTGACTCTTTGGAAATCTGAAAATGGACTCTGTTTTGCTTGACTTCAGCTCTGCCCAGTGACTCATTTGGGCCAGCCCAGCTGGGATCCTGCTACATCAAGAACCTGCCAGCATCCTCTAACAGTGGTCAACACATTGTTGCTCCTGGTATCAAACACATTCAAGAAGGTTTTGGAGAGTCTTTAAAAAATAAATAGAATGTTCTGGAAGATGAAAGTAGCTCAGATCAGCCATTGTACATTTCTTACAGAGTGTGCATGGGCAGATATTGCTGTTGGCTTTGTGGTGATGAATGCCAGGTTTTGTTTCATGTGCAGGTTTGTGTGTGACTACTCTGTAGATTTTGAAAGAGACACAAAAACAACTGTTGGGGTTTTGTGCCTCTTGAAGTGAATAGTAATTCCCTCTTTAGCAACTACTGCATTATACTGAAGGCTTAGGGTTGGTTTTGAGTGCAGGCATTTGGTAAAGTGGAAGACTAGACATTCTTAGAGAACACTTTAAAAGCTTTTGTTTTATTTATTTGGCATTTCCACCTATTCAGAAAGCTGGGCAGCTCCAGTTCTTGACTGTTTATCAGATTTCCTGATCTTTTGCTGCACCAAGAGTTTTTCAACACTTTCTTTAAAATTAAGTAAAGGGGGCCTTGGGTTCCTGTCTCCTTTGGCTGGGCAGGAGGAAGTACGAGCTGCTCCTGGTGGTACCAGCACAGGTAATTCCCAGGCAAGCTGCTAAGGAAGGTAGTGGATGCATTGTGTCACCAGTGCTGCTAAATACAGGCCAAATTTGAGTCCTCCTGGGGCCTCCCTGGTGAATGTGTGAAACTGCTGTCTGCCCTGTCAGCTTGGCACCGGGGGAGAAACCAGGACATTGGTTTTTTTTGGGGTGCCAATTTAAGGCACTGAATCAGTGCTGACATGGAAGTGATGTTACTTCTCTTTTCTTCCATCCCTGGTTCCCCAGAGCCACAGAGAAAGTGGTTCTCTGCTTTTGTGTCATGAGAGGGGGAGAGCAGCAATGCAGTGCCCTTTGGAAGAGGGGAGTCCTCTAGCTTGCATCAAAAATTGCTAAGTCTGGATCTAATGTGAACTTTTTGTGAGTCCCGTGGTTCAGTTGAGGGAGCTCCCTGGCTGTTAGGATGTGCTGTGTTTTGGAAAAATGCCCCTGGGTGCTGCAGCCCCTGATGCAGCGTGTTCCAGCTCATCAGCCTCCTTCTAGGATCTGTGCAGCCGTGTACATGCCCTAAAACAGAGCAGTAAGGCATGGAAAACTCGGTGCTGTCCAAGATCAGAAAATCCATGTCCTCTGCATCACTTGCAATGTTAATTCTCGTAAATTATAGTGCTGCAGTTTGTAATTTATCTGTGAGATGGATTCAATTAAAGTGAAAAAGAGCTAATTTAAAAGTGAAGGTATTTTACTTTCTGTGCAAGGCAAAGAGACATGTTGAGTTCCCTGCCTAGCAGATACATTTAAGGCTTAAAGCATGCTGTGCCCCATAAAGCAATACGTAATTGCACAAATAACTGAAACAGCTAGAATTATGCCAGATCTTGGAAGAAAATCTTGAAAATTTTTTGAAAGGCTAAAGGCTTTAAAGCATCAGCTAGTCTCGAGGGACTAGGAAGAATGATTTTGTACAGGGAGCAGGTGAAGTTTTGCATTGGGTGTTCTGGACATTGCTCTGAAGGGTCTGTGCTGTCTCCTGGTGGAGTCCCATTGGTGGCTTCCCCACAGACAAGTGGTGTTGGGGCAGTTCATGGTTAAATGTTTGGGTAGTGCTGTCTTAGGAAAAACTGTGGTGGCCAGAGACCAGGACAGAGTGTGAATGGGATGAGAGAAGATGTGGAATTTTCCCATGGAGTTTGTGCTGGGACACAGCCATTCCTCTTTCACATAGCTGTTCTGAGAAAGGGCAGTGGTCTTGCTGGTGGACTCGCTTTGCCAGTGCGGGTAGAGCAGAATTTGCTGCAGACTTCTCAGCCTGATTCTCACTGCTTCATTCCCAAACCACCAGGATAAGCTGGCCTGCATGCTGCTAGTGCTGTTCGGCAGAGCCAGCCAGGCTGTGCCGTGGGGACTCGGGTGAGCTCGCTGATGGGAAAGGCAGCAGCTGAGGAGCTCTGCAAGGGCAGCAGAAAAGCAGTTTGCTTATTAAATTGTATCAACCTCTGCGTGCCGTCTTGTTTTTGTAGATCGGCAGGGATTGCCAAGCTGTTTGCGGTTAAACAATGCAGACTGTCATAATCCTGCTCCTCATCTCGCCTAATTAAGAGCCTGGTCACGCTGGAGCTTTGCCCAGGCGAGGACTCCGAGGGCAGTTGTTCGTTCTGGTGCAGTGCCAGAACCATGTGTCCCTGATAGCGCCGTTTCCTTTGAAATCAATTGAGATGTCACCGTCACTTGATCCCAGAGCTACTTAATGAACTGGCAAAATGGGCTCTATTTTTAGATCTCCTTTCAAACTACTGTGCATGTTAAAGCTCCCCTTGTCCTTAACGCTGGGACGGCATTGGGCAGGATTTATTGGTTTAGTTTAATAAGAGACCTACAGGACTGAAATAATAAGCTTCATTTCCTTGAAAGTGAGGAAAATTAAAATGGCATGGTTAAATCTGGGCAGCCACCTCGAGACAGTAAAGCAATATGTTCACGGCCAGAAGGATAAGGTGGAGTTGGGTTTTTCTTCTTGTCTAAGTTATGAGAGAGCCAAAGATTACAGACACACGCCTTTGGGGAGTTCTTGCAAGCTTTGTAGATCAGATTTCTAAGTGTTTTCTGAATAGGATAAAACTCCTAGTGGTTCATTAGGCAAACTCAACTTAAAGAATATCTACTCATTGCAAATGTTAGTGTGTCTTCCCTTGTGTGTTTATAATTAGTGTCAGAAAAAATACTTCTGCTAAAATAAAAAAAAAACCCCACAGACACAGATAATTTAAATGTTTTTACTTCCTAATTGTAGTCTGAAGCCTAGTTGGATAAAATATAATTTCAGAAAGATGCTGAGAATGTCTAGAGGCTTTCCCTAGCATTGGTGTTTGCACACATGTGACCTTCCGTGGATCATACATGGGGGTTGGATGTCTGTAGGCTCACAGGCTCCAGGATTGCCATGAGGGGAAGACAGCATGGGGTGCACAGTTTTAATACCAGTGGAAATTGCGTCCTGTTTTTCTTCCCACCCCACTAGATGAAAATGTATGTAGCTGCAGAATGCATTGGTACTTTTCTCCTATGACACAGTCAAAACTAAAAGCAGCAAAAACCCCAACATGTCAGCAACAAACCAAACTCAATCCTCATGTAGTTGAGGCACAAGATGTACTGAATATATCACCCTTGAGCCTGGGCTCAGGGTGGAAATTTGCCTTGACAGAGATGATTTCAGCATCTCTTTGTGCACTGCTACAAATGAAGTAATTTTTCCCCGTCCTCTGTGCTGGAGGAAGTGGTGTAGCTTTGGGCTGGGAGCTGTGTGGTCTTGTCAGGTATAACTGCCCATGTCCATGCAGACTGCAGAAACCAAACTCTACAGCTACAGACTTGAGCTGTGTTGTGCTCACCTCCAGCAAAGTCAGATTGGACCCATCCCTGTCTGTTATGATCGTTAAACAGCATGCCAGCAAAAGTGGCTGTTTTCAGGAGACATTTGTCTTGTTTTTCTTCATCCCTGTGCTTCATGTATCTCCCCACCACAGAGATAGCACTGGTTTTGTGCACCAATTGGTTTGTACACCTGTAAAACCCCCAGCTATGTGATTTCTGTGTCTGTGCAAGTGACTTCTACCCTTCTACAATGGGGGCATCCTCACTTCACAAAGAGTTTTTCCACTTGTATGGTAAATTTCAACATATCTTTGTGAGTTCCATGGGGTCCTGTCTCATTTCCATATGCTTCCGGTGTCTTCTGGATATCCCAGGTGTCTCTTGGAATGAGAGTTTGTTATACTTAGGCTGTGGTCTAATTGCTGATGGTTTGGTTCTCTTGGGTGGGTTTTTGAATCTGATGATGTCTTACATGTTTTCTGGAATGAGTCTTTCATGAGGATGACCAAATCATAAGCGGTGGGTTTTTTCAGACTGATGAATGAATCAGATGGTTCTAAGTTTATGTGGAGCTGTGAGCTGCTAAGCATTTGATGCTAGCAGTGGACTCTGAAGTAGTTGCTGCAATGCCTTGAAAAATCAACAGCTACTAGCTAGGATGTACAAATTATGTGTAAAGTAAGTGTAGCTGTTCATGTTGAAGGGGGAGGAATAAAAAGCAGTTTCCATTCCAGCTTCCTGTTTTCTGCCAGTTTTATGTTTTCCTGAAGTTTCTACTGTTCAAACTGAAATCATGAAGTCTAGACTCTGCACAAAAGATAAACTTTGGCTTTGTTGGCTGGAGTGTAAGAGGGACTGGGGGATGGGAGGCAGGTTGTGGGAAAGACTGACGTTTCTAAGATTGAATAGCAGAAGCAGAAATTACTTTTACAGTCAAGTGTTTGGTTACTTGGGCGGGGTTTTTTTAAAACTGACTTCCAGCAGTTCACCAGCACCTTCCAAAATGCAGGGGCTGGGCAGAGCCTGCCCATGGGCAGCTCTGCTTCTCCCTGACCACACAAGAGCAGGAGGCAGAGGACATGTGGCCGTGCTGCTTACCTTGTTACTTGGCGTCTGGGCAAACGCAGTCGGTAAACAGACTCCTGTCCTGGTGCATTTATTCAGGGTGGGGGGGTTGTGATTCCAGCTGTAAACTTAAATTACATATTTCTAGGCTCTCTAAGTGCTTAGCTGTCATAACTTTCTGTTAAATAAGTTTTTCATCATCAAGCTTTGCACTGGTGCTCAGCAGACACAATAAAATAACGCTTTTTAAAAGTGGTTTTCTCTGTAAAGATGTAATGTCTCTGGAAGCCTGCAGAGCAGCGCAAATGGAAATAAAAGCTAGAATTTTGTTCAAATGTGTGCAGAAGTACCTGAGTGTGATGCCACAAGTGCTGGATGCATTCTGGGGGCATTTGTCTGGTGTCTTGCAAAAGATGCCTGGCTGTAGTGTCCAAAGGCATTACTAAAAATTGCTTACAGCAAATGTATGCTGACTTAATACAATGACATGTTTTTGAAACAAAGATGATATGCAATGGAATTTTGTGTCCCATATTGAAAATCAGCTTAGTTTCATCAGCATGTCTAGTTGACAAGAATTTTTTTTTTTTTTTAGGTGATGGAAACAGAGAAGTCTCAAGATCCAGCTTGTGCAGAAGTGTCCAAAGGAAACAATCAGAGTTCAGCTTTGGCAAGTGGCATACTGAAATACAGAAGTCGGTCCCAAGGTAAAGCTGAGCTGATAGAAGATGGCAATAGTAGATTTTTTAATGTTGTGTATTTATTTTAGCTCTCTAAAAGTGAGATAGGATTCCTTCGAGATCATATTAGTTTATTTTGGAAGGAAAATCCCATCTATAAGATAATTGCATTCAGCCTCCTGAGCTGAACTATTGTAGGAACAAAAGTATTATGCAAAAGTGTGGAAACATCTTTCTTTTCTTGTTGTTTGTTTCCTTCTTTCTCTTTTTTTTTTTTTTTGACCATTTGCATTGTCTGTGTATTTTAAGATAGCTCTGCTTAAAATGCCCATTATGGTGACTAATCACCAGATTTTCTGTTCCTTTGTCCCAAAGTCTTAACGGTAACCTCTGTGCAGGGCTTGATCATGTTCTCACCCCTAATGCTTTCTGAGGCTCTGTCCCTCCTGTGTTTGCCTTAATTTCCAATTACTGAGGTATTTTTAGCATCCTCCAGGGAACTCCTCTGCCGGTAGCCCCTGAGGCTGTAAGTTGGTGGCTCACTGGGAATCCAGACCCTGTTCCCATGGGTGCTGATACCGTTGGGCTGTGGGTGAGCCTGGAGCATCCTCCAGCCTGGACTGCAGCAGAGAAGGGAAGATGCATTTGGAGACAGGCAGAAAACACAGAATTACAAATGTTCTTCTAGAAGTGTAGGGAGGGAGAAGTGATGGAAGAGGGTTAGTTGTAGGTGCCAGGGAGGGAAGGAATGCCAGCATGCTGGGTCCTGCCAAGATTGCTATCCTGTCTGTGTGCAGCAGCAGCAGCCTGGGTGCTGGGGGAAGGGGAGTTGAAAGCCAAGGTAATTTCAGACCCCGAAGCAGGGAGCAGGTTTAAATTGCACTCTGGGCAGTGGGTGCAAATTCTGTGTATGGATGCATCAGCAGAATTGCTTTCATGCTGAGTGAAAAAAAAAAAAAAAAAGCAGCTGCCCCAGCTCTGTGCTCCCTCCTTCCTTGGCACTGGCAGTGATGCTTGGGCAGCCTCAAGGCAAGGAGGAGGTGACAGAAAACATGTTTGGGGCTCTCCTGGGCAAGTTTGCAGAGTGTCTATCTCAGCCCATGACTCCTTGTTCCTGGAGTATAGATAGGGCAGTGAGGATGAAAGGAAGTCAGGGCTGTTGCTCTCTGTGGCAGCTCCAACATAAGGCTGGTTTAAAGTAATCTTAAAGTCTTGTCATGAAATCCCACTTGTGCAAATTTGGCCGCTGCCTTAGGGTTTCATCTGTAAAACAGGGGTTAATGGCCCTCCCCTGTGTGGTGGGGAAATGACAAAGATAAATGTGCAGGAGCTGCTGTGACTTGGGATTCTGCAGGCACCTTGGAGAAAATGAGAATTGGAGGAACCCTGGTGTGAGGAGCTGGATACTCTGTGGCTAATTACAGGATGTCCTTCAAGACAAGTAATTCTGTTTCTTATGTGAACTCTGCACTCCTCTCTTTAAGACAGCTAGGTTTGTTGCCACAAGGAAAGAAAATAGCATTTTTTGGGCACATTTGTACTTCTTCCATTCCAGAAAAAATTCCCTCAAAGTGACATGACACCTCTAGAAATGAATACTCCTGCAGTGTCAGGTCTTTTAATTTTAAATACATGAAGCTTGAGAGCTTAGTGCACTGGCAAGTGCCATTGGGTGTGAACAGATGAATTTCTTTCCTGTCCCTGAGCTACCGATTCAATTTTCTTCTGCTTTTCCTTAATACGACGGGTTCAGTATCACTGACAGCAGGAAAAGGTCTTGGTAGGGTGTGATCAAAACTGGTTTCTAACTGCCTAGCTTGGAAGTTCATAGCATTGTTTTAAGGCGTTTTAGGTTGGGATTTGCAGGAGGTGATTATTGCCTGCTGGTGAGAGAGGCTAAGGCAGCTCTCAGATGTTTGCAGGATGTGTTTCTGTGGTTTTCCCTAGGTGCTGGATCCCGCTTGGAGTCTGTGGGAGAAGATGATGAGCTGACAGTGGAAAATGGTGAATCAAATTATGAAATAGCAGTGAAATATTCCCGGGGTGGAAGAAAGCACTCTCTGCCCCAGCAGCTGGAGTCAGCAGGAGCCAGACAGGTGAGTGGGAAGGCAGAACTGGCCATGAGCACCTCACTGTGCTCCTATGGCATCTGTCTGGGGCTCATAGAAGTGAGCAAGGGTCATGAAACAGGATCACATGGGGACACCATGGGACTGAAACCAGGCCTGGACACCAAAATCGGATGTGGTGGCCACCTGTGGAGAACTTCTTTGAGCATCGTGAAGGGAAGTACTGCTTGTGGCCACAAGGTCCTAAGGTTGTTCATCTTAAGAGCTGCAGTTCTAGAGATCTGAGGACTTTAACAAAAAAAAAAGTCCTAATGCTCTTTATTTTAATTATTTTAAAATGTAGGCCTTTCCCTTCTCCTTTCCTTTCTCCTTTTTTTTTTTAAAGCAAATAAGGACTTGAGTATATCATGAGGTTACCTTTAATCCTTTTAATTTAAATTGTGACTGATACATTTCAAAGTGATTCCACTGTGCGAAATGTGGGAAAATTACTGTGGCAAGGTTCTCTTAGACTGTAGTGATCTGGGATATCATCCCTTGAACATTTCCCTGAGTGTATCTATAAGATGTTGCATCCGTCTTCCCCAACACATGCAATTTTCCCAGTATGACACCCTCAGTATCTGTGCCAAGCAATCAGAGCAATTATCCTTGTTTGTTGATGTTAGGACTATCACATCGTGAAGAAATCTACCCGTTCCTTCAGTGCTGCCCAAGTGGAATCTCCATGGAGACTGACCCAGCCGTCCATCATTTCCAACATCGTCCTGATGAAAGGGCAAGGCAAGGTGAGGATTTCTGCATGTTTCTCACATGTAGCAAGAGCTGGCATTTAAGAGGTGTCTCCTGTACTTCCAGCTGCACTCAAGGTACCCACTAATAATGCTAAAGATAAACAAATCCCATTTCCAAACATAAATGCCAAAGTTACACCTGCAAAATACAGAGGACGCGATGTTTGTGTCATGCACTTGACACAGGGTGGCTTTCATTTTGGTATGGTGCATCTTGCCATTACCATTACTGAGATATCAAATATTAATGATGGATCTCTAAATATGTATGTTTATGCAAAGTCGGTGCAGCTACAGAACAGTACCTGTTCAGATGTATATTTATAGACAAGCATATTTTCCTTCTGTGGAATCTGGATACGTTTTTTAAAAAGATAAATTACTGCAAATTAAGCGTTAAACTCAAAGACAGGTTCCTGGCTGATTGCTTCTCTGAGAGCACTGAATTCCATGGGTCAAAAAGTCCTCTCCCCCAATAATGTGTTTACACACTTCCTAGAAACCAGCTGCCTGAATGCTAAGGAAAAATAGATAAGCATTAACCTAGGTGTATATTGTTTTCCCTAATCAAATCCACACTACTATTGGCACTGTCATTTAAATATGCTAAAAATATGCATGTCCTTTTGTGAAATTCTCTTTAAAGTCATCAGATGGATTTGTTTTGGACTAAGAAGACTTGTATTGACTTTCAAGCTCAAATGCAAAACTAATTCCTTGTCGTGCGTTATGTTTAGCAAAGAGTTAGTGAGTTCTGTGGGTAGACTGACTCACAGTTGCTTTAACTTTCTTTGGTTTAGGAGCTTCAGCTCTTTCATGACAAGCAAATATTTCCTCATTTTTCATGTACTTATTTTTTAACTCTGTTTTTCTCATAAAATTACATTATTTCTCCCCCTGGGATAAGCACCCTCTCCTGCCTTTCTGCACTTAGCTCCAAGGTTTTAGGAAGCAGCTGGGAGAATGTAGACTCTAGTGATCATGAGCCACCTAAAGTAGCTGCCATTTTTTGTGCCTTCCACCCACATCTTGGGTGATCTCCTCTGTTTGGGATTGCACCGTGTACAGTTTGTGCAGTAGCTCTCACTTTATTGTCCCTGTGCAGACCTGGGACTTGAAACATTTTTCTACAGAGTTGGGGTGTTGGTGGCTGGGAGCCAAGTGTTTGCCTTTAGTTTTTCATCTGTAGGTAGATCTGCAAGGAGTGGCTTCCTGCTGTGGAGTGGCAGAGCTTGTCTGGGAAGGTGAGCTAGTGTAGGAACTGCTGTACTTTTGCAGACATATTTCTTCCAACCCACCCATGGAGCTTTGGGGAGAACTACTGTGTCTGGGCATGGGAGTACTAGGAGCTGCCTGCTTCCTTTAGGTTGATTTGCAGTTGATAATTGTGCAGGGTTGAACAGTTAGTGGAGTTACTTTGTGCTGCACAAGGGAGCTGAGTTGCTTCCTTTCCAGAAATCAGTTACGTCTTATCAAATTACTAGAAGGTTGTAACTGTGGTGGCCTGCTGTATATTCACGTAGTGAAACAGAAGATCTGATTGTTGTATTGGATTGTAAACACAGTGCTTGCCCTGGCAGCATCCCTCAGCTGGAGAGCACTGCCCAAGGCAATAATAATGTCCATGGCTTCAGATCACTAAAGCACAACAGTTTTCCACTTCCCTTGTCCACCTGGTAGTGGCTTTTCTCTTTATTCTCTAAAATGCATGTACAGCAGTAACAAGAGGGGAAATATGGGAAACGGTTGTGGGTCAAGGAAGTGATTTGTCTGGGAAATAGCAGAAGGGGGAGAGGTTTGTTCTGCTGTGTTCATCAGTTCTCTGATCAGCTTTGCAAGATGGTCCCATAGCCAGCTGGGGTAGTGCAGGGGTAAGAGATAATGGATGGAGCCCTGGGGAATCTCTTGATGTAGATTTATTTAAATACAACATGATATATGTCTCCAGAATAATTAAAAATGTACATGTGAGTGGTAGCCCCCACATGCCATTCCCCTTTCAGCTACATTCCTGACATTGCAGCACTGACCTTATGTCATGTTCTGAAGCTTTTCTTCTTCCTGAGGAAATGTAGGATCTGTGGCATAAGAGAAACCTGTAGTTAATCCTGGATATAGATCTCAGGGGTAGGAATCTACTGTCTGCTTATTTAAAAGGAATGTGTTGCTGTTTTTAAAATGAGAAAGCCATTGACCCAGCCTTTTGAAAAAACCCAAAATAATCTCCAAGTAGAATTTTTGCTATATCAGCTTAGGGTGCCTGCTGCTGCTTTTTGGGCTGATAAGTGTGCTGTTAATAGAGTGAAAGTAAATGAGGAAATGGAAGGACAGAGTAAGATGGCAGTGCAATTCATCAGAAGGTTTTAGGTTTTCATCTTTCCCTTGTCTTGTACATTACTGGCAGTCTTTCTCACATAGGTGATAATAAAGTAAGGTGCCAGCTGTGTCTTCTCCTGTCTTTTCTGTAGGGTCTTGGATTCAGCATTGTGGGAGGTCAGGATTCTGCTCGTGGACGCATGGGAATTTTTGTGAAGACTATATTCCCAAATGGAGCAGCGGCTGCTGATGGAAGGCTTAAAGAAGGTATGGTAGAGAGAATCCAACTTCACATAAAGGACCACAATGGGATATTATTTCAGTCCAGGAGGAAAATTCAAGTACAGCTATTAGGCACCTGGCCAGCAGCAAGAGGCTATGGAAAATGTAACATACCCTGTTTGTTCATCCTGTGGAAGATCATTCATAGCATTTAACTTGATTATATTGCATGTTGAGAAGGAGAAACTACAGCATAGTGGTGGCCACTTTGTTTTCCCCTCTCTCTTTCAAGAACTTTATTTGCCCAGACAGTAAGCTGCAATTTTTCAGTTGGAGAGGGTCAATGACAGCAGGGAAATATAAACAGCAAACAACATCCAGCTTAAAGATGCTGGCCTGAGAAGGAGTTATATACAGGGACGTGATTGGGAGAGGCTGTCTGAGCTTCCTGGTATTATTTTGACAAGACAAATAAGAGTCATAACCAGAAAAAAAAAAAAAAAAAGGATGGGATTGGCAGTAAGATCACCTTGGTTAGAGAAGGAGATGTAGCTAGATTTCATTACTGCTTTTCCAGTCTTGGTCTCTGAGCTGAATGCATAGCCTGCTCTGTGTGTGCTGCACCTTGGTCTGAGTGCTGTGTCAGACACACAGACTCTTAACACACTGTTGAAAATACAAAGTGACCATGAGTTTGGAGTGGTGGTTTACAGCCCTTCTGCAGGGGTTTTATTACTTTGCTTCTATGAAAAGCTGCTCCTGTATTACTTCTCTCAAGCTGCTCCTGTGTTACTTCTCATATCATCATTCCCCTCTCTATGTCTTATCACACTTGTTGTATTTGAGGCTGTGTTTGGTGCCAACTCTCACACTTGCTGCCAGGGGGAAGCTCTCATCCCTGCATCATGTAGGTTGTGCACTTGCCGTGGGAAGCCAATAAGTAGCAGCTGTCCCATAAACCCAGCAATCATCTGCAGGCTATTCATAGCTTGCAAACTCTTCTTTTTTTTCTTTACTGAGGTTAGGAAAGGAGAGGAGGGCTAGACTTAGCTGATGATATTGCCCCATGTAATTTTGCACAGACACAATTATAATTGCAGGGAGTGGATCTGAATCATGCTGACCCTCCTTTTGATAAAATGAAGGTAGATAACACAGCTGGGTGTAAGTAGTAAGAGCCAGAGCCTGGAAGCTGGTAGAAATCTGACAGGACATGTTCCTTGAGGTGAAAAAGACATTTGCTATCACAGTGTGTGGGCTACATGCTTCTCTGTCCGCAGGCATTTAGTAAGGGAGCACATTTGCTTTCTGCACATGGATGCAAGGTTAGTTTTCTCTGAACAGTCTTTGAAGTGATGTGCTATAGTGTTTCACTTAGTTCCTCATTTCTCCTGTTAATGCTTAGAAAAGAAAGGCAGTTTTATAGTACCTTTGGACTTCATGTCATAATAATCTATTTTCAGACTTTAGTTAAAATCCGTAGCATTTTCAGCCTGTTTGTGAAATACCAAGTTAAGGATCTCTGCTGAAGAACAATTTTTTACTCTGGTAATTCATCACTAGTAACTTGTAGAGATATTAGTACAAGTGAAAATAAATTGAGAACAATAAAAGGCTTTTTATTGAATAGTTAACTGGAATCCTCATAGTAGTGGGTCACATCATGTTCAGGGAAGACATTTTAAACCTTTACAGTCTCTATATTCTTTTTTTTTTGTATCTTTTTACCAGGGGATGAAATCCTAGAAGTAAATGGAGAGTCTCTACAAGGACTGACCCATCAGGAGGCCATCCAGAGGTTTAAGGTAACGTGGATGTAGCGCTGGAGAGATTCACACTCCTCTTCATTCATTGCCATCTTATACCCCCCTCTTGATACTTTTGCGCTGTCAAGTTACTGTCAAGAGTTACTGTGTTGTGACAAATGTTGTTCACCTCATGGGAGTTCTGTGCTGTGTCCACAGCAACTCAAGAAGGGTGTGGTGACGCTGACGGTGCGCACACGGCTGCGCAGCCCCAGCCTCACGCCCTGCGTCACCCCCACCTTGCTGAGCCGCTCCAGCTCCCCCAGCTCCAGCGCCAGCGGCAGCGTGCCCGTCCCCGGCCTCGAGGAGCCCGAAGGCTCCTCCTCCAGCCGCAAAGGACCTGGCCCCAAGGACAGGATCGTCATGGACGTGACACTTAACAAAGGTGAGGGTCCATCAAAATGGTCTGGGAGAACGAATCACGGTTTCTTAGGGAAGCTTTTGGGAATAGGCTAGAGACTCTTATTCTGGTGCCCCCACACCTGTGCCTCTTTGACCTTGAACCTCTTACAAGTTGCAGTCAGTGTCCATGCTGCTGAAAGAGGGAGGCTGTGAGATACCAGGCAAAATGTAAATCAGCCTCTTGGCAGCCTAAGTGGCCATGCCCTTCTCTTAAAGGGCATTTCTGGGGAAGGCAAAGCTGCACAGTGTTGAAAAGTTCCTAGATGACCTGTTTGAACTCCTCTGCAAGGGTTGCTGTCATTATTAATAATGGCTCATTATAAACTTGAGGCATATGTTATATGTGCTAGACAAATATGCCTATTTTTAAGACTTAAACTATAGTGATTTGAAAGGTTGTATTCAAAATTTTGAGAGAGAATGTAATATGTCCAGTAATTCCTACTTTAGGGATGTTGTTACCTGAAGGAGAGCAAAGGTGAATGTGGAGAGAGGTGATCATTAAACCAGAGATAATGCCTTGCCTTCCTTTGTGCTTCTTTGTTGTGGAATGCCATACAGGTATTTAACAAAAGAGAGCAATACAATTGGCAGGATCTTCTGTGCTCATGTTTTCTGCTATCATTTTAAGTGACATCTTGATTGGATTGCTGCCCCTACTCCTTTGTGCCTGGGACCAAATCAGACCTTGTGTGACATTTCCAGGAGGTTCCCACGGCGCAAAGAGTATTTTCTGAGAGTGATGAATCTCAAAAAACAGTCAGGATCAGCTATTTTCAATCCTGATTTCCACTTGTTGGACTTGGCTTCCTGACTGACTGCACCTAGGGCCAGCCCTGAAACAATAGCATGAGCCCTGAGCTCAGATGAGATGTGGGAACACAAACACTTGTGTGTCCTGTGTGATTGCAATCTGCCACGTTTCTTTGTACTTCTTGTTTTTCACAGAGCCAGGGGTTGGGCTTGGCATTGGTGCCTGTTGTCTCACACTGGAAAACAGTTCTCCCGGGATATACATTCACAGCCTGGCCCCAGGATCAGTGGCTAAAATGGATGGAAGATTAAGGTTAGTTAAAGCAGAAACATGCTGGAGTGGTTTTACAATAAAATCGATTGAGACTTTGTTTTCACCAATCAGTTGACATAGCAGGGAGGAAATTTATACCTAAGAGTTCACCAAAAAGAAAACATTTAAATAAAGACATTCCAAAGTCATATTAAATACCCAAGAAACATTATTCTCTGTTCTGGAAACAGCGTGATCATTAAGTTCTGGGTTGTTTGGTTGTTCTTTTAAAAAAGTTCTCCATACAGAAAGCTGAGCCTAATAGCACCCTTTGAAAAAGGGGAGCAGCAATAAGTGCAGCCTCATGCTTTTTTGTGAGAGCTGGAGCCAGAGACCCCAGACTGGGAGGAAATTTGCAGAGCTCTGCTAAAAGCTCAGTCACCTGAAACTCTCCTAAAAAGAGCTGGGGTAGATGTTCTTGCAGCTGCCTGTGTCTGTGGCTGCAGCAGTGCTTTTCTGCCCTTATTCTCGGTCTGGCAGGATTGCTGCAGGCTGACCAGTCCAACTCACTCTGTCATGGAGTTGAAATGTCTTTAGGAAGCAGTCATTCCCAGGGTTCCCTTATGCTTTACCTTGTATCAAGTGACAGAAACTTACTTGCTTTTCCTCTTGTGGAAGTTTCGTCTTTGAAAACCATTGAGGAAACCTTCCTGCATAATGTGTTCCTGCATAAATGCTGGTGAGCACTGGGAGCATGGCTCCTGAGGGGAGTCTATTCTGAAGACATGCTGGGACTGTGTGATCCACTTTGAATGTGTGGTGTGAGCACTGCTGCAGAGAGGCTGAGCAAATGCCTTGCTTTCACATTGCTAGAGAGTGCCTTCTGTTTCCTTTGCTCACTAGGAAAACTCCAATAGAGAAATTTGATTTCTTGGAATAGAGGAAGAAGATAATTTTATGGTGGCATTGCTGCCAAAACCCTTGGAAGTTCCTATCAAATAGAAATGTCTGTAAGAGACAGCATTTAATGGTAACTTGCTTTCCTGTAGGCCCCTTTGGAAAACATTGCAGTGCTGGTTACGTCTGTATATAACAGCTGTATTGTGTATTAGGTTTACGTGATTGATTATATCCAGGCATGCTTCCCAGATTTTTAGCTTGCTTCTTTGAGATGTTGCTTCTGTTGTCCCATCAGTGATTTATGGCTTCATAGGCCAAGACTTACAGGATGGTTTTGATTTTTTGAAAACATTGTTAATCAAATGCTGGCTTTGCAATGCCAGGGGAGGTTTGAATCCAGCTCCACTGCATCTGAGCTCCCCCTCTCAGTCATGTGGCTGTGTGACTCCATTTGTGTAAGTCTGAAGGATGAGCAGAGCAGTGGCATAATTGCACAGCTGATAGGTCACCTTTGCTTTCTTGAGCCTGCACTAGAAGTGCAGGATACTGAATTGCAGTCGTTACATTGTCTTAGGTGTGTGTACTCATAGTGTAAACACGTTATTGTCACAAGTAGCTCAACATAAGCCAGCAGTAGTAGATTCTTTGAGAGTGTCTATTCAAAACAAATGTTTCAGGAATTATGGAGAATGCTTTAATGATATCCCTAGCTGATTATATTTTCTTTTGAATAGTTCCAGATGTCTGAGCACCATAAGCAAGACTTAAGAAAGTGGGAAAACAAAACTAAACAATCATACAGTCATAGAATGGTTTGGGTTGGAAGAGATGTTAAAGATCATCTTGTTTCAAACCCACTGCCATGGGCAGGGAACCTTCCACTAGGTCAGGTTACTCAAAGCTCCATCCAGCCTGGCCTCAAACACTTCCAGAGCTTCTCTGGGCAACCTGTTCAGTGCCTCACCACCCCGACTGTAAAGAATTTCTTCCTAAAATCTCATCTGATCCTGCCCTCTTTCAGTTTAAAGCCAAACTTCCTTGTCCTATCACTACATGCCCTTGTAAATCACACAGTGTGTTTTCCTTTCAGGAGAGTTTTGTTTTGCTTTTTCTTTTTCCTTTTTAATGGATTCTATATGTTAATTTTTAGCAAATACAGGCTTACCAAGCTCAATTTTTTCCTGGAATCATTTCATAAATTCATATCTAAATAATGAATTTCTTATCAGTGTTTCTGTTAAGTAATTCAATATGGTGTGAAGGAATAGCCCATGTGAATCTAATTTTTCCTCTTCTCTGCTCAATAAGTATCTGAATGCAGAACTGGAATTAAAGCTTGCTTTCACTCTGGTCCAAATGTAGCCAGTTTTCTTGGTTGATTTAATAGAGATTTTTGCACTGACAGTAAGTGCAGAAGGGATCTCTGAACCTCCCTTACGAACTCAACAGGACTTAAACCATTCACATCACTGGGAGCAGCAGCAAGACTGGCTTCTTGGAAAGTCACATCTTTTCCAGAACAAATGCATCTTTGAAAAATCTTGGTCATCAGTTGATAGTACACATTTTCTGCATGAAAGGTGGATGCAATTAGGTGACTCTGTGTCTCTCTGCAGCCGGGGTGACCAGATTCTGGAGGCGGATTCTGTGAGCCTGCGTCACGCGGCGTTAAGTGAAGCCTACGCAATCCTGAGTGAGTGTGGACCAGGACCGGTCAGCCTAATCATTAGTCGTCATCCTAACCCAAAGGTGAGGAGAAAATGAGTGAGTGTATCTGGGTTGTTTTCATTTGACGCTGTAATTTGAGTCTTGCTGTCGGAAAAGCAGAAAAGGAAGAAAATGGCTTTTTCTCTCTATGGCATGTATTGTGCAAGATGTCAGGATTGTAATGATGCTTCCCAGTTTTGTAAGTCATAGTGATGCTGGACTGTCCCTGCTGCTTTTCACTTAGTCACCCACTGATCAAATGCAGTTTTCCTGGAACTACTTGAATGGAGTGTTCCCATCTTTCTTGGTACTTGGATGAAATCACATCAAAAATACAGCACAAGACGTCTTCCTCCTAGAAGTTATTTTGCAGTAACTTTGTCTTTGAGTAGAATATCATTTAGGGCCAGGAATGTAAGTATCAACAGCTTGAATTGATCAACTATAATAAAGTAAAATCTATCCAAAGATCAAAGTTTTCCTTCAGGAATTAAAACGTGAGAATTTGGAGTGTACTGCTACTGAATCCATGCAAGGTCAATTTGGAAATAAGGCTGTATTTACAAAGTAAGTGTTCTCAAGCATTTTTTAAAAATTGATGATAGAAGATGAAAGCACATTAGCCAAGCTATAGGGAATAACAGCTTCTTTTATTTCAATATTTCAAAGAATTTCATGAGTGTACAAAACCTTCCTGTTTAAACAGGAATGAAGCTGTAAAAATATTTGCATTAGTGGGTCCAGAAAGCTCTGACTTTTGAACTCATAACTACAAATGGAGGTCTTAATAAAGTCATATCTCGGAGAACTCAGGTCTCTTATTTTGTAATTAATCATGTATTTTCTGCTAAATCAAATACACAATCAACAAATAGGGGTCTATTTGCCAGAGTTTATTATCTTTGCTGGAAGGACTTGTGCTGCCAGAAAGAGAGAGGCTGTGGTTCTCTTAAAGGTAAGCACAGAGAGGGTAAGAATTGGGCTTATAGCCTAAGGCAACAGTATTTCTGGTGAGTCTGTGTGCTGTGCTGAACCAACACAATGGTTCAATGTGGTTGCATTATTAAGGCAGACAGACTTTTTGGAGAGTCTGTAAAGAGCATGAAATGAAAACACCATGCTGTAGAGCCTGCCCTTTCTCATCTGTCCTTCTTGCTGTGGTGGGGTCTTGAAAGCTGATGAGTGACCTAACCTGGTGTCTGCTGAAAGGATGAACTGAGTTAAGCTAATTGCTTGCTATTACTCCCTCTGGCAGAGGGAAACTATTAAGTGGCTCCTATTACAGTTTTCCATAAGTGGTATTTAAGATGACAACAAAGTCGTTGCCAAGAAATGTATGAAAAGCTAAAAGTTGAGCTGGAGAGACCCTAAAGCATTTTTCCAGTATTGAATCCATAATCCAGGCAGTATTGAATCCATAATTCTCATAGCTGGATCTCTGGAGGAGTGTCCATATGGGAACCAATATTTATTGTCATGTTACTGTCACCCATTTTCTGAAAGCACTGGAGGATCTGTAGATAAGTGTGGGTATTTTATTTTTATTTTATTTGCTCTTAATAATACCCCAGCGTGCAGATGGGAGTTAGGAATTAGCTTGTCCCTTTCCATTTTGAACTGTCAGAGCCATAAAGGATGCTAAACATCAAAGTTGGCAGAGTTTGCAGAAGCATGGATTTTCGGTTAACTTTAAAAAAATACTGCAGTGTGCCCAGGAGTTGGTTTTACTCCTGGGATGTTTTTTACCAAAAGGTTTGTGTTAAGGCCATGGATCACAGTCTAAGGACTTGGTCCCTGTCGTGCAGTAACTCCCTGCAGTAACTCCCAGGAGCCCAGGGACTTTTGGTTTACTCTAAAGTCGTGACACAGGCTGGAACCAGATGTGTTTTTACAAAGGTTCATGTTGTTTTGAACATTTTTATACCTAATTTCTTATTTTATAACACAAAAGGTCCGTAGTACATTCTGCTGCTGAATATGTTTGCTTTGGTGTTTTCATGTACTTCCAAAAGAAATACCACAAAACTTTCTTTCTTCTTGTTATTCTGAGTGAATATGGCATTTATGCTGTATTTAAACTGCTGAGTTTGCTTCAGAATCTCTCAAATCTTCATGGTTCAGGAAGATTCAAGTTTGTAATCTCTATTTATGCTGAATTTTAATTCACTTAAAGCAATGTGCATAGAAAGTATTTTTGACAGAATTAATTTGCTTTCTGTTCTTAAATATATATTCCTGCAGACTAGTTGTTCCTGTATAAAATTACATGTTTTCCAGTAATAAGAATTAAGTGTATGGCAGTAATTTAGGACTAAATTAGCAAGTATGGTAAACCAGTATTTATTCTTAAACCAGAGAAACATTCATTACCAATTACTGATTTAGGTTTTCTTTTTAAAAGCAAGGAGAAATGAAAATTAAGAAGACAGCCAATATTATAGGAAGTCTGGTATTCTTCCGGTAGGTTAAGTGTAGAATAGCTTAATTTTCTGATGTATGCTTGTACAAAGCAGCCTTTGTCTATTTTAAAGTCATATTTTCTCAACAAATCAATACACAGCTCTTAATTGAGTTAAAATTGTGCTGTAATAGTTTCATTTGATTTCTTTTAGTCTGGGATTGTTTTATTTGTTGGTATTGTGTGGCACTTGGATGCAGTCTTTCTGTAGCTGGCAGGCTTCTGCTTCCTGGTTTCTGCAGGAAAGTGGCACTGAGAGAATCTGAGTCAGGGGACAAGGACTTAGAAGCCCTCAGCTAGGTCTTATTTATTGCATCTTTAAAAATAGTGGCTTATGCAAAATGAATCATGTACTTGTGACAAGTGGTAAGACTCTTGTAATTTCATGTACCCTGTTTTTGCTTTGTCTTCCTCCCTACTTCAGGTTTCAGAGCAGGAGATGGATGAAGCAATTGCACGTACTACCCACCGAGAGAGCAAGGATGTCAGCTCCTCTCACGTCACAGGTAGCAACATGCTCTCTTCTCTAGTGTGTGTCCTTTCCCAGATGCAGGAACAGTTAAGACCATGCTCTGAAGTTCCCCAACATTAGTGTTTTGAGAGCCCTCAAAACAGCAGAACAGTCTCATCACTCCATCCACAGCAGAAATTTTAGCATAAACATCCAGTTCAGATGGATTAGCTCTGCAGCTTATGTTATTTCCTTTGTTTCACTAGGCTGCCATGACCTGAAAGTAGGGTCGTCAAGAGGTGGTTGCTCTCAATTTTTTTCAGGATGAGAGCAAGCACAATGTTCCAGTAGGGAAAGAACAGGAGTGATCTACTCCATCTGTGTACGCTTGCTCTTATCAATGGCAAAAAATCCCACAAAATATTGTGACCATTTGAAAATGTCCGGGTGCTGCGCGCTGGACTATATGTTTTAACACCATTTTAATCTTTTAAGTCATGTCAAAATATATGCTCTAGCATCTCTGTGATGTGTTTGAACTGTATACTTAGCACTTCCTAAAATCTGGCAGATGAAAGCAAACTCTTGGCAATGGCAGAGTGACCAGTATGGTGATACTGAAGCAAAAATGTTAGCTTTGTTATGATCCCCTTTATGTGTGTGTCAGTTGAGACCTACTTTGAAGCTGACCTTGCCAGTGGCTGCTAATTTGTCTTTTGAGGTTGCCCCTAGTCAGCAGCACGCTCCAACAGGTGGGGAAGACCATCTTCTGCTCAACTCTTGTTCACAGCAGGGCCTGGCTGGCGTAACTTGTGTTGGTGGTAACATTCCTTCTGACCTGACGGTGAGAGGTTGTGAAATATTAAATTAATCTCACTTTAGGAAAGCAATTCACGTAATAAGTAAGTGGGATTAAACGTAGCCACCAGCTCAGAAGGTGAATGGGAAGCTTGTTTGGTTGTATGGGCCACAACTTTAATTTTTGGCATCTGTCTAACCTGTGTTTAACAGGAGCTGTACAAAAGAGTCCATCTCCTAGTGTGAAGGCCAAACAAGGAGAGACCTCATCTCCCCTCAGCTGGACTATGAAACGCTTCTTGGAGCCAGCGAGCCGGGTAAAAGGATTAGATGCAATAAAAATACAGTCTGCTTCAAATTCAGCTTTTACTGAAGCTCTTACTTGGTCAAGGGGTTCAAAACCATCCTTTATGCTCCTTCCCCATCATGGGCTTCATAAAAGGGTTTATTTCTTGTGTTACACATCTGTGACAGCAGCAAGCTCCTGTTGGTCTGTGTGACTGTAGCCTTTGGGAGTGATGTGCAGAGCACGGCAGAGAAGGCTGTGGGGTCCCACCTCCTGCCACTCCAAGGCACCACTGCTTGTGGGACACAAAGTTAGCAAGAGTGACCTGAGCCTGTGGGCAGAAAGCTGAGACTAAGTCCCTCTATATAGCCATTGTAGTGGAAAAATCTCTTTTTTTTTCCTGGGAAAGCGAAGGAAGCCATAGACAGCCTGTCCAGAGGTAAAAAGCCTTCCCTTCTCTCAGTGCAGAATGTGTATAAAGAGAACTGTGAAAGTGAATGCTTTCGTCCCTTGTTTCTGCACTGAACCACACATGCAAAGTCGTGGGATTTGGAATTCTTTTTTATTTATTGTCTTGGCTAAAAATGTGTTGATGTGCAGTGTTTCAGCCATCCAGTTTCAACAGTTTGGCTCTCAATATACTAAAAAGTCCTCTGTTTTAAAATTTGGCTTTAAGCTTCCTTTACTGACCCAGCAATGTGAGTGGAGTGTGTGGTGCTCACATGCAGACAGGGACTTCAAGCATGGATGACAGCTGGTCACCAGGCTCACTTCTCTTCAGCAGGGATCTGTCAGCTCTGAGGCAGAGCTTTCCCAGTACTTCTCCCACGATGGGACGAGCCATCTCCCCTTCTCTGATGCTGTGCCTGGCTCGTGTGATGAAGAGCAGCTCCGTCAGAAGAACAGGAACAGTTTGTTGGACGATGGCTCTCTCCTCTCTGGCAACCTGAGTAAGTGATGCAGATGTGTCTGGTCATTGGGGTAATGGGGGAGAGTCACTGAGTGCTGGGCTCCTGTACAGGAGAGCTCTGGTGGTCCCTGTGCTGGTAAGAAATGCCAGGCAGTGTAGTGCAAGCCAGTGCTGATCGCATGAAATTCTGGGAAATTGAAGGAATTTCAGCAATCTACAGAAATGCCCGTTTCCATGGTATTCTGTTCAAAATGCTGTTCTGATAATGTGAAAATGACTTTGATTGGTCCGGATGAAACTAGATTGACAGCACTGCAGGGCTTTGGTATTTTTTTCAAATGACTGATCATCTTATTTATTACATTTACAGAAAAGTGTTCGTAGCTGTCTCAAAAACTTTGAAATGTTACATACAGCAGTGTAAAAACAAACTGATGTGCAATTTTACATCAGATATTTTGCATGTGTGTCTTTCTCTCCATAGTAATTGACTGAAAGAACCTTATGTGTCCTTACTGACATGCACCTGATCTATTTGTTCTCCCTTTCCTGTGGTTCCCAAGTAATTTCTTTGTCTACAGCTTATTTTCGTTGGAAATTATTTAATGTTTAAAAGCATTTTTACATTTCTAGCTAGCCATCAAATAAGGCAAAACAAAATAACTTCCTACGAAGTAAGATGCAGCTCTGTCTAAGAAGGTTGTGGAAAAGGTTCTTGGGTTTCTTAGCCATTAGTTTGAAGCTGATTGTTGTGTGCTTCAGTGTTCAGTCTGAAAGCAATTTTTACTCACTGTAAGTTAAGGCAGGAGTCCTAAGCTTAGATTTAAGCAAAATGGGAAAAATCTGCTGTTTAAATTAAAATACACATTTGAATTTGCATCCCTTTCTTCTCTGAGTCATAGTCATAATTTAGAAATAAACAGAAAATAGAACTAGATATGCCAATGAACTGACTTTGGGAATTACCCATAAACTGTAGTACTACCTGCAGTCCCGCTTTATGTTTACTATAGTTAGAGGAAGGACATGAAAAGCCTTCTTTTGTCTTTGTGAAGAGGAGTTAAGCTTCCTCTGCAAACAGAGCCACATGTGTTCTGCTGTAGTGAGATGCATGGTGTTAAAAACCATCTATAAGTACAGTTAAAACATAACTTCTTTTTTTCCTAGCTGCTAGAGATGCAGGAGTGACAAAAGCAAATGGTTTGGCTTCTCCAGCTAGTGGGAGGTCATCTGGCCATCACAACAAGCACATGGAGTCTGTCCGACCTGGCATCCTCAGCGACAGCCCCAAATCTGCGCGCAGCCCCTTTCACAGACAGAGGAGGGTTGTTTTCTATGATGGTGATGCCAGTGATGACGACGAAAGTTCTCACTTGCACAGAAGCCAGAGGGCCAAGAGCCAGGAGGACGCTGGCATAGTTGTTACAACCTCGTCTGTAGAAATTGATGATGAAAGCCAGGACAGTGAGTCATCGAGATACAGTGGCATGGAGACATCTTCCCCTGTCTTCAGCAATTCTGTGGAGTCTGCAGACAGCACGCTGGAGCAAATTGAATCTCCTTTTTTCCCCATCATAGCATTTGATTACTCAAGTGTGCCTGAAGTTCGTCTTGGCAGCCTGAGTTTGAGGGAGCTCCGGGAAGCACAACTTGAATCCAAGAGATCGCCAAAACTGGAGCACAGGGCAGTCACCAGAGTGAAAAGCATGATGAGCACTGAGTGCCGAAGCCTTCAGAGACACAGGACGGAGGAGCATGGCTCTTACAACAAGCCTGTTGCCAGGATGCTCCCTCACAGCAAGAAGTGTGAAGCACCTGATGCAGCTGGGCAGGGCCAGGTTGAAGTCGTCACTCTGGTTCGCAATGAGCATGAGTCATTTGGCCTGGATTTGGAAATCCAAGCCATGCCCTTAAAGGTTGTCGTCACAGGGATGCGGCCAGGTGGACCAGCAGAAATGGTAATTTATTATTGTGATGTGCTTCCACATTGTGGGTATTATTATTATTATTATTATTGTTGTTGTTGTTATTATTATGCAAGTAGTCTGTTGAGAGTAAGGGCAACTGAGGTGTTTGTGCTTGCAGGGCAAAACATCTCACCCCATGTTGTTCTGGGGCTGCTGCTAAATGAAATGTTTTTGATTCGGAAGTGCACCCTGGGTAATTCAAAACTAAGGGAGGCAGGAGGCAGATCCGCTGAGATGGTCTAATCCCCCCTTGCAATTGCAGTTTTGAGGGAATGCAATTTTTGTATTTATTTTTTTAACTATGGGCGAAGAAAAAATAAGTGTATGCTGGTGGTCGATGATGGTGGTAACAAATATATGCTTGACTATTTTATATGCATGTGTCCTCTGTATTACAGGGATCTGAAATTAAGAGGCTTTAGGTGCTGGCTGGGTTTGCCAAGAGCCGTGGCAGTACCAGTAACACCTTGCTCTTCTGCTTCTCATACATGCCCATTCCAGTACAGACACATGCTTCATGCTGGTTGTGGAATTGCTAGATGCAGAAGTGCAGAAAGAAGAATAATACTCTGGCGTACAAACATGGCTGTAGCATTTTTAATCTCATTAGTGGCCACTAGAATAAGAGAGGACATGGCATAGCAGTTTGAATGGGGCTGTGAGATCTAGGGATTTGGGATTTTTCCCTGCCTTTTTCTCAGATTTATTTTGCAGTGTCACACTTAAACGTTTACCTTAAGAGCTCAGTTCGTGTCTGTTTTAGTGGTTTAAGAGAGTTCCACCTGAGAAGTAGTTAATGCATGGAAATAAAAAACAAACACATTGTTCCAGTCCTGAAGAAGCTAAGGCTGATCCATCCCATTTCATTTAACTAAGAGGGCTCCATCCTGATACTCGTCTCTCAGAGAAACCAGCAGCTCTTTTGACCTTCCTGTTTTAAATTGTTCTTTAATTCTCCTCCTGGCAAAAGCACAGTCTGCTCTTAATTTATGTGCTGGCAAACTGACAGCAGTGGTACCTGTGCTCTGCACTGACGTTAAATAGGGGATGTTGCTCATAAGCAATTAATTGCTTCCCTGCAATCTTTGCCCTGTGGCAGGGCTTCTGATGTGTATTTATAATTTCCTTGAATCTCTTATTGCATCAGGGATCAATGGGCAAGATGGCTGTTGGAGATGAGATAACTACCATCAACAGCATCCCTGTCAGTAAGATGACGTACGAGGAAATCTGCTTGCTTATGCAGTGTCTTCCCACATCCGTAACCCTGGAGATCCAGAAGGCAGCATCAGGTGAGAAAGCAGTTTTGCTTTTGTACCATTTATTCTGGGTACCAGTGAACAAAATGTCCTTTGATCAGCTGGGTCTGACCTTCTGCTGTCCTAGCTTTCCACATGGATTAAGAGAAGAACTGGGGGGGACACTGGTGAGCCAAGCAAAGCACTTTGTCACCAAACCAGGCTTCAGGGTCCTCTCTAGCACCATGATAAGGGGAGAAAACCTACTCCTGTGTGAGACATTCAAAGGTCCCACATAAAGTAGGTCCCTCCTGCCAGCGTTTGTAGAGGTCTGAGTCATTTCATGCAGTCCTGGAGCTAAAATGGCAGTGACCCTTGTCCTGATAACTCATTTTATTGCTGTGCCTGTTCATAAAATATATTGACCCTTTATAATCAGATCTCTCTCTTAAATCTGAAGTTCTAGTAATGTTTTTATGAAGTTCTAGTAATGTTTTTATGAATGGACAGTAAGACACAAAAAGCCACTTTTCGTTCTTTCTTTCCTTCCCTTTTATATGTCAGAATTCTCTAAAGTGCAGGAAGATGAAACAGAAAATGCAAGAAAATGAAAATCTTATAAAAATGTTTATTTGCGTGTTTCATTACAAAAAGTTATCTAGTGTGAGTTGAAATACTTGATACCTCCTTGCTTTCTATTCAGGGCTGATTTATGCAGCTACAGCAATATATGAATCCCCACAGACTGTACAAATTATGTGATGTGGAAATGAGTGTTTGAAAAAGAAAAGCATACTTTTCAAATTCAGGAAGAACATAATATTTTGCTTTGTTCTAGCTTATGATCTTCTTTGTGTGCCTATTAATACCTTCCAGTTGTTCTTTAAGGAATTCTAGGCTTGGCAGAATCTTGTTTCCTTAGATTTCTGTGGCTTTTCAAACCAATAGCATTGGGGTAAGGACACATTGGTACTACTTTGTCAGGCACTTCTGCTTCACCCTTGCCCTGTCCCACTGGCAGAAAAGGTGGTCTCTCCAGTGTGTGATCCACCATGCTGAAGCAGGAAAGTGCTACAAATTGTAACCTGGCAGCTTCAGATTGCTCTGCTGAGGTGTTTTTCCCTTGTTGACTCCAGGAGGAATCAGCACTTCTTAACATGGATCCCTAAGTTAAGTGATGTGGGTGTGGATAATCCTGCAAGAAGTACAGAGATGTGCAGGCACATTTGAAGGAACAGGAAAGGACGCTGTCACTGTGAACAATCTCTCCTTCTGCATACACTTTCTGGGCCCCATTTCATAGTAATTGGCCTCTGGAAGGCAGCTTGAATGCAGATGTATGTCTCTGAAGCAGTGTAGAGAGGTAGAATCTGGTGCTGAGGGTGAAGTGCTGAAAATTGAAGACGTGGAGAAATGGGTGAGCAGGAATGTGTCACTGAAGCAGTGACAGGGAGCTTGGTGTGCTCCAGGAGTGTCCAGGAGTGCATTAAACATGTACTGGAAGCAAGGAGAGGTCTGTGCTAAAGATGCAGTAAAGCCCATGTGCTTAATGTGTGTATAACATCACCCATGCGTGTCGCATTGAACACCTGCAGAAGTGCTGAGGGGGTCAGAGCCAAGTTATTTATGCACACACCGTCACTGTGTTTTCTGGTCACCTTTGCTATGTCAGGGCTTTCTGTGCTCTCTGGAGTCTCTGTTGGAGTCTTCAGTGATCAAACAAGTGATGAGAAGCAGTGCTGCTCAGCGTGACTTTCCGCATGCTGACACTTTGGTAGTTGGCTGCTTGACTGCTGCAATTTCAAAGATGAGAGTTAAACAGATCATGACTGCTCACCTTGGATAAGTGGATTGCTCCCTTCTGTGCACTACTCAAATACACAGGGTTATGATTAATTTGAGTTGTTGTAAACATCATTACAGAAGAGGAGGAGTGCAGAGCAAAATGAAAACATGTAGTCTGTGTGGGTGTCTATTTTTGTAATAAAGCCTGGTGTTTTCTGTGTCACTTCTTATATTTGACAGGATTTTTCTTTTTTTCTTCTTTTTTTTTTATCACGATGCAGCTGTCAGCAGATTTACAAACCTCATCCTGTCTCCAGGGGTCGACACTCAAAATCAGGCCAATGTCAACAGCATCCTCACAACGGAGGAAGAACAGAGTGCTGGGAAGCGAGAAAGAGCAGGTCTGCAAGCTGCTGGCGGCGGCTGCGCGGTGGAGAGAGCAACACTGCCGCCTGATGCCACCAGCAGGGACATACATAGAGGTACCAGGAAGGGCAGCCGTGACGACGAGTGCACGGCCATCCCTGTTACCGACATTGATGACCTGCTCAGCCAGATGGGCGCCCCCGAGAGCAGGGCCTCGCGCACCCCGTCGCGCGCAGAAAGTCCCCTCCGTGACGAGTACACCACCATGTGCTGCTGTGGCACTGATGAAGGCTGTCCCGGGTCTGAGCCACGAGCAGCCAAGGAGGAGCTGCTGGAAAAAACTGTGAATTGTGGGGCTAATGCACAAGGGGTTTTGGGGCTGTCTGTGTTGGACTCCATTAACACAGGCAAACTTTTTACTGTGAATAAAAACTCTCTAAATAACTATTCTAGGAATTTTAGCAGTTTAAATGAGGATGAACTGCCTGCAGCAAAATCTCTGGAAGGGAAGAGAAGTGACCCATTTCCAAAGTCGATGTATGGGGCTGCAGAGGATTCTCACTCGGACACAGAGTCCATCACAGAAGCCTTTGACAGTGCTAGTGAGGTGTTGCTTGGGCAATGTGCTGCTGCTACTGCCCCTGCAGGCTGCACTGTAACAGAGTCAGATGAGGAGCAAATTGAGATTTGTTGCATGAACGATGAGCCGCAAAAGCCCGCACAAGAGCTGCATCTCACCTCTGGAACAAGGTCATCCTCACTGCCCCCGCTGCACCCTTACAATGGCAAAGTTTTGCAAAATGAGGGCTGTGCAATGTGTGGGTCACTGGAGACAAGCATCAACAAACTAGGTTTGGAAGATCATGGTGGTCCCGCTACATGTCCCTCAAAATGTCCAGATACATCGTCTACATCCTTGTGTCCTCCTTCCTCAGTTTTCCTGCCAGAAAAAGACATCCTGAAGAATTCAGCCACTATCCCTGAAGTTTACTCTTTCTGTAACAATGGTGCCTTACATACAGAAGAACGGATGGATTTGGCGAACAGCAATGAACATAAGAAGTGCTGTGAATCCGTTGAAGATAAAGGGTCTCTGCACTGCAAAAAGACAAGCTTTTGCTCTGCTAGAAATGTCAGTGTCTTGGAGAGCAACTTGTTTGAGAAAGAAGGATGTCATGATGAGCAGAGATCCAAATCTGAAAGTGAAACAGTGGTTGATGACTGTAATCATGCTGTTAATTATTGCTTGGTGAAGAAAGAAACCAACGGTTTGTCCAACTTGTCTAAAGCAGACAGCAATCATGTGAATGCATTGTCAACAAGAGGAATATCACTCAGGTCACCCTTTCCCACTAGATCTAAAGATCCAAAGGCTAATGCAACTCATGACTTGCCAGGAAAAAATGAGAAAATTAACTCTGTGACTTCAGGACGGACTTCAAACGGAAAAGTCCAAAGCTCAGGCACAAATCACTGCAAAGGAGCTGCAGTACCGCACAGCCCATCCTCACAGAAAAAATCCTGTCAGGAGCCTAAAGGAATGGCACAAAAAAGTATAATGGACACGCTTTTAAATAATCAGAAGTCTAAAGCAGGACCAAAGCTAAAAGGATTCACCATCAAAAGCAAAACAAAGACAAATTCAGATTCTTCTGGCATCAATCCTACCAAAGTCAATGGGGCTGATCAGAAAAGGGCTTCTGTTTCTCCACAGCTGTCCCCCAAACTCCTGGGGAAAAAAACACCATTGTCCCGTAATTCACCTACAAACTCAGATCCTGGAAAAAGCTTTTCATCAGCCTCAAAGACTCTGAAATCAGAGCTAGAAAATAAACCATCTCTGGTAATTTCTGAAGATTCACTTCTGCCTCTCCTGAATGGCAGCAGCAGCCCAACCACGAGTGGTGAAATGAAATGTGGCTGTGGGGAGCTATCATGGGGAAAGCCAAAAGAGAAGCAAGTTTCCATGCAGGCTATGGGGTGTCAGGGTAAAAGTGCTAAGGTGGATGATTTCAGAGCCAGAGACAGTCAGTCCATAGTCACTTTACCACCTCAGGGCATACCAAAAGTTGAATATGTGAAAGGGAGGACTGATAACCCTGGAACAGGCCTGAACACAATCAAGAGCATCTATAGTGCAGATGACCTTAGGCAACTAGATCTGCAAAATGTAGGAGCGTCTGCTGGAGCCTGCTCTTCTTCATTGGGGTCCCCCTCAGTTCAGCAGGAGCAGCTGGAAGGGCAGGAGATCCAACGGACTTTCATTGAGGTGAAGCTTTCCTCCTCTTCATCCCCTTCCTCCTCCTCCTCTGCCTCTTCCTCAACAGCATCGTTTTTGCGGCTGCCATTGCTGGAGAAAACAGAAGAGGTGAATGAGGAAGTGCCTCGGCTGACTGAGGAGATGGGGACCATGCCCTATTTCTCAAAAGCAGATACTGCTGGAGACAAGCACCTCTGTGGCTTGTCGAAACCTGTGACAAGGACCTACTCAATGCCATCCCAGCTATCAGGTCACTTGAGAGAGGACTGCCATGTTGCAGAGGGTCACCCTGTGCAAGGCACCCATGGCCAGACTGCAGAGGAGAAATACTCACAGGCAGCAACAGGGATGTTAAAGATGGTTCAACTAAATCTGCCAAACAGCCAGAGTGGAAAGGAGCAAGCATATGCCTCCAAAAGCACCCAGAAGGTCCATGACACATCCCCTTCAGCCAGTGACATCAGCTACCCCACTGCTGATAAACTGAGAAGCTTCAGGAGGAACTACTATTACTATGAGCTGAACTGGCCACATGAGCCAATTTCATCCTTCTCTGTCAAACAGAGGATCAAATCCTTTGAAAACCTGGCAAATTTTGACCGGCCCATTGTGAAGGCCATCGATATATGCTCGGCTGCTAGGCTGCCCCTCGCCCGGAGGTCGTGCGGTGGGCTGGCCACCACATCCAGCTCTGCCGAGTCACCGTGGGCACTGCGGCGCAGCTTGAGCTCCTACGGTGGTAGCCCCAGCCCAGCCAACGCCGCGGCCAAGTCTCCCTCCGGCACAGAGCCCGTGTGTGTGGCCAAGGCTGGCAAAGGGGACGGCAAGCCCCAGAGGAGTGAGGAGGACAGCGCTGGGGCAGATGCCATCGCCTTCCCCTCCTCGGCCTCGCCGGTGCGCCGCAGCCGGGGCCTGGGGCGGCCGCTGCTGTCCCGCTCCCGGCTGCGGGAGCTGAGAGCCCTCAGCATGCCTGACCTGGACAAGCTGTGCGGAGAGGGCTTCTCGGGGCCGCCGCAGCCCGCCTGCTTCAAGACAGAGCTGGAAATCACGCCCCGCAGAGCCCTTGGCACGGCTGCCCAGGGCGGGGCAGCTCCCGCAGCCCGCGGCGGCCCTGCGGAGCCGGGAGCGATGGCAGTGGGAGTCTGCAGCCCCCGGGACAGCGGCTCGGGGACGCCGGGGTCCGCCTCGGATGATGATGTGCCCCACGGCAGCTCTCTGGATAGGGCAAACAGCTGGTCTATAAGGTTGGTGTCAGCTTTGCTATGTAGCAACTGCTTCATCCCTAGCCAAGGCAAAGCTTCCGCTGTGCCACAGGTCTGCCCCAAAGCACATTTCAGCTGCGGCCCCACGTTGCCATCCCCTCACGGTCTGGGGTGCCCTTGGTGCCTTGGAGCTGCCGTGCTGCTGTGTCATGGCTCCAGTACAGGATGAAACATTTCATCCTGGCATGGCTGGGCTCATTTTATGTGTCCCCTCTAGCTGGTTTTGGTCAGTTTTTGGCCATGTTACAGCGCAGCAGTAGTGGTGGAGGGGAGGCTGCACAGCACTGGCTGCCAGCACAGCCTGTGGTGACAAACGAGCTTCTTGTCCTGCCAGAAGCAGTCTTCAGATGTAGCTGTCTCCTGTTAATGTCTGTTTCTAAAACTGTTGGGGAAGGATGAGGGGAACAGAACAGGGACTGCCTTTCAGAGTTATTCTTAAATAATCTCTGCCTCTTCCTGTTCTACCAGCATACACCATTTCTTAGCAGCTTTCAAGATTCCTTCTTTGTCATTTATCCTAATACAACTTGCGCGGTAAATCTGAAATGTATCTCTACAAAGTCGAGAAATATAGACCTCTTCTGTCTTTTTATGTTTATTTCAGCTTGGATCAGCTGCTCATCTCAAGCCTGGACCAGCAAAAACTGCAATCTGTTTTGTCAGTGATAGTACCAAAATGTGATGTTGCTGCTATGCTCCAAGAAGTCAAAGCACAAGTAAAGGTAAAAACCAGAAGATAAAACTGAGTTATTGGTGGATTTTTGAGGGTTTTCATAAGAGCAGAGAAAATCTTTTCCAGACTGTCTCAGGGCTCCTCCAGTAGTCCCATGATGAGTTATTACCATCAACTGCAGTTGATGTTAATTTTACTGATGCTGGTTTTTGAATGCCTGCTATAAGCCTGTAATAATTTTGAATGGATTTTTGTATAAAAGAATTCAAAAGCAGTTTTGAGTCACAATAACTAGAGCTATTTTAAGTGGAAAAGTATGTCTCCATCTGGGCTGCCCAGTAACTGCACATCAGAATTTAACTTTCCACCAGCCATCTAGGTTAAACTCAGTTTCCCCACCATGCAAGGGAAGCTCTGCTCCTTTCTGTGCCTCCTGCCTTTTACTAGAAGCTGCAATCCCAGAAATTAAATTTATTTTGTTTAATGCTGAACTGGTGTCTTGAACACCAGAATGCTGCTCCTGAATGGTTTCTAGGAGACTCCTGTGACCTTTTTGTTCTCTTCTGTGGAAACTGGTTTTTACATCAAGATAATCTGCCTCATTATCTAGGTGTTTAAAGGAGGCTTCCAAAGTGAAATGACTGCCAGAACATTACTTCCCTGTTTTTGGTATTTCTGTTTGTGGGATACATCCACATCCTTTTTAAATCAGAATTGAAGTTGATAAAATAATGACAGTGCTGGAAGGGAAGCTGCCATCTGGTCTGCATAACTGCTGGCTGGGCTGCATCTAGAGTGTTCTTGAGTTTTGTTCACAAAGATTGCAATTTCAAACATAGAACAGGCTGGAGGGGGGGAAAGGACCTCCCCAAAATATCCAGCTTTATCTCCTTCCAGGGGACAGCATAGCTAAAGCATGCAAGTCTCAAAAGTTTGGTGAGCCAAGAGGGTTAGCTAGGTTTACTGATAAAATTAGGATTGGATTGCACAACTGGACAGAGGTAATTAAGTGTTCTCTAAAGTATTTTGCATGGGGTCTTGGAGAGATTATTTATTTATGCTACTTCTCAAAGCCTGAGAGCTCAAATATTTATAACACTGAATGCTTTTTGGAATGCACTTCTTGTCTGCATAGTTTCTTATCCATATTTAAGCCCAGTGTGGCACATACTCTGGAAAATTTTGTGCTATTCAAAAGGTGGATTTTGAATGTACAATAGAACAGTTCTTCATAGTTATCCAGTTGCTTAAAACTGAGACAGACTGCCTGATTTGGACTGAGAGCTTTCCTGGGAAGAGTTTGTCACTATCCTTTACTCCAAACAGTGCTGAATTTACTGCTAGCATTTATTAAATGCTACTAATAATAATTATAAAAAATTGGGCATTTTATCTAGGTCTCTATGACTGATAGCTTTGGCTTACAGTCTAAACAGAAGTGATTACTGGAGTGTCTTTTGTGTATCCAAGTAAAGCAGTAAGCATCCGTAGCGAGGTCTCTGCCCAGTATTATGTGTGCTGCCAAGGCGTAGCTTTGAGAGCTGGGGAGGGAGGGAATGTACCTTGGGAATGGGAAACCAGTATCCAGACTGTGTTGTTGACTGGCCCTTCACAAATGATCCTTGGATAACTCTTCTAACATCTGAACATCTGACTTTTTTCTTTCACCAGTGTAAGCAAATTAAATTGAGATATCAAGGGTTGGAAAGAGCCTGACCTCTTGAAGAAAAAGGGTTGCTATAGTACTTAACAGTCAAAGATATGTGTCTGTTTCCATTGCCCTCACTGCACTTGGAAAGGAGTTAGCCTAGTTCCGTAACTGATTTTATTCTTTGTAGCCAAATGTAAAGCTGTTCTCAAATGAGTACAGGTGAGCAGGGTACTAGCATCTACAAAAAACTGTGGGCAAAGATGTTCTGCCCTCGTGCTCCTCTCTCCTTGAGTGCTGATGGATCAGTGATGTGGAGCAGGGTGGCATCAGTTTCTGACATTGCCTGTGTATGTTGCAGGGATGCTTCTAGTGTATAGGGAGTCTTCCACAGACACTATGAGGCAAAAAACGTGCAGTGAGAGCAAGAATTTGATTGTTATTTCACAAAAACCAAAAAATATCTGTGGTTCCCTGTGCTTTTTGAAACAAAAGGCAAATGCTGAGTTAATATGTTGAGTTTCATGAACTAAATATATCATTTAATACTAAATAGATTAAGAGATTGATTTCTAATGATTTGCTATTAATTTTAGTATTGGCAGTTTCTGGAAATAACTGGTGTTAGATGGGATATCCTGGGGAAAAGCTGAGAAACCTGCTCTCTACTCCCCACATCTGATGCTCTGCCCCAGAGATAGGTACTATGCCCCTGGCTCTACCACATTGCTTCCTACAGTTCCCCTCACACCACAAACTGTGGTGTCTTGTGACACAGTGCCAGACTTGTTGGATGCAAACCTGCACCAATCTGTTTCCTGGATGCTTCCATTTCTTCAACAGCACAGCTTTGTCCTGTTAGGTCACTAATAGGCTCCTTACTTTCATCTCCCAAGTGAAAGTTTTTTCTGCTGTCCCATCTGACCTTCCCAAGCTTCAGTATGTAGCCACTGCCCCTTGAAAGATTGTCTAGCACTGCTGAGAAGAAGTCGATGCAACTGTCCTGCATTACATCTCTCTAACCCTTTCAAGAGGAGGAAGAAATTGGATAACAAAAATGTTAGTAATTCCCTGAAGAGTTCAGTGCTAGGTCCAGAAAGGTGTATGGACAATATTGCATTTTGACTGCAAAATGCTGGGTAATGCAAAATTGCCTACAGCCTGTGAAAATTAGGCTGCCCAAGGTTTAATGCCATTTCACTATCCTGATTTTGACTTTGCTAGCTAGCCTTGAATTGACTGAAGAAACCTTTCTTGTCACCTGAGTTCTCCTAGATGGCTGCTTCATTCTGTGTGTGAATGTGAGCATGAAGTGAAATGTATTTAATACCTCAGTTTTAATTCCTTGAGCTGTCTTTTGTCACCTGCCATAGTCTGTGGATACTGGGAATTTGTTATTTATATGGGTACTTGGTCTTGATCTTTGGTTTTATGTTTCTTTTTCCCTTTCCGGTACACCTCCATTTTTCTGCTAGAGCAAAGAAGACACGTACTTTGTAGTCTTGCACAAAGAAGAAGGAGCTGGCCTGGGATTTAGTGTTGCTGGAGGAATAGACTTGGAACAGAAATCAGTCACAGTAAGTGATGGCTGCAAGTCATTTTTCCACAAAGCTCACTTTAAAGCAGGCTGGTGATTAGATCAAGTGCTCGTTTATCAAGACTCACTGCAAGTCATTCACAGTGTCTCTCAGAAGCAGCAGCTTACCATCTGCTACTGAAATCAGAGTGTCTGGGAAGCATAATTTTTATTATTGGAGATGGATAACAGTTATGCTTTCAGGCTTTAAAAATCTGTTACTGGATGGGATGGGCCTGATCTAAATCCTATACATGTAAATAAAATTCTGCCTGCAGCTGCAGTGCACACAGCCCTTTAGGGGAGACTTTCATTCCCAGCCCTTGAAAGGAAACTCTGTGCAGCAAAGTTTTTGAAGGATTTTTCAGATCCTGAGACTGGTTGTTGCAGACCTCAGCAAACATTATGGATTTCACATCACAAGTTTATTTTGAGTTAGTAAGACCTGTGAGTGATCAATAAATGAGGGTTGTTGTCTGGTTAGGGGTTTTTTTAAGTCTTAAGCAGCATTCTGAACCAAAGATAGTGTCATATTAAGATACTGGTGTGTAAAAAGTGACTGTTCAAAAACATATCAGTGAGTCAGAAAAATCCAGGAAAACTGGTGTCCTGTGTGACCGTTTCTTTAACACAAAATATGCACTGAAATTCTGCCCTGAAAGAGAGAGATATATTAAATGCTGAGGTTAGAAGAGGGGTATGTCCTCAGCTTTGGGTCCTGTGGATGCCCTTGCAGGAATCTTCTGGGTTTTGCATTTAGATAAGACCAGTATAAATAAATATATATTAAACTGTCATTAAGTTAGAATATGATCAAAGTCTAGAGAGCAGGCATCTACTTCTCTCACTATGGAAGTTTTTCCCTGTCTCTGGCCCAAACAGCGGCAGCTCTGACCAAGAGGAAGGCTCAACAGTGACCCACCCCTGACTTAGAGAGTTCCTCACCTAGAGACTGGGACTCTACCTAAAAAATAATATCTAGAGCTCTCTCAGACTGAGTAACTGATGAAGTCCTTTTCCTGAATTCTGTTAGCCATGAGACCAAAGGAGTGTCAGCTCCTGCTCTTTCTTGATTGTCTTTTTGTTCAGTGGGTGTAAAGGGATCTTTTTAATATTCGTGATCTACTGGGATTCTGGATCCCAGCTAGTTTAGGGTTTCCACTGGGTGCTGAGCTGCTTAGATGAGCTGTTCATCCACACATGGGTGCAGGAATAGAAATGCCTAGTGAGCTTCAAGGTACTGAGCAGCTGAGCAACTGAGGGAAGGCAACAGATTTTTTGGACGTGACCCCTGTATTCCACTTGCTGCTTGCATTTGCATGCCTACATCTGTTACTGAGGCTGTTATTCCAGCTTTGAATGCCTGCTTAGACTGGCTGGAAACTTATCTCCTTGGATCTGCAGGGTTGTAGCAGGTGCCTATCTCAGCATGGCCCTACAATGAGATGGAACAGGAGCCAAAAGGCTTCTGATGCCTTGCTGTTGGTCTGAGTATGAGGATGAATTCCTGAAGATTATGCCATGCAGAATTGTGTCCACAGATTTGCTGCCTTGAACATTTGCTTGGCAGACTCAGTACTGTCTCCATGGGAAACCATATTCTGGCTACTAAAATTAGAGTGCCTAATAGGCAAATCCTTAAATACTGGGTCTTGAATCTTTTAGTCAGTTCCTTTCTGTAAATGACACACATCCAAACTTGCTGGAAGTTTTCTCAAAGTTTATTCCACCCTGAATAGAGTATTTTTTTCTCCAGAAAAATGCATTTCATGCCGCTAAGTCATCCCTTTCCATCTATTTGCATGATATTTGATCAGCCAGATTGAGGCGAACAATTAATACTTGTACAGCTGCAGTAAGTCAGAGCTTTTCTGTGCACAGATGTTTAGAAATGTGCATTTGAAAACAGCACAGGATGCATGTCCTAGTGAGTGGGAACTGGGGGAGTGGGTGTCATACACCACAGTGTTCTTGGTGGTTGCTGTAGCATGGATGGAGATTTAATCTTTGCATCACTTGAAATATGTTAATTGAAGGCCTTTGAGGAGTTTAGTGAAAGCATAAATGATTTGTGACATTACGTTCCATAGTGGGTTTTGGTTATCTTTGGCTTAGAAATGACCATACAGTAACAGTATCTTTTCCTCTGAATTCCACCATCCCCAGCTGCAGCCCTGCCATTTTAGGGGTGTTCACTGGACCATGAAATGCTGTGTGCCTGATACCCAGGGAGTGGGCACTGGCTGCAAATTTTGATGGGGTGTCTCTGTTCACCTTGGCCTGTAGAATGCTGTGTGTGGTCATGAGGTTAAATCTTTGTTAAAACCTTTATTGTAGGTCCACAGAGTGTTTTCAAAGGGAGTGGCATCTCAAGAAGGGACTATCCATCGTGGAGATCTTGTTCTGTCAATCAATGGCAAATCTCTGGCAAGCTCAGTCCATGGGGATGTCCTGAATACTCTGCATCACGCAAGGCTGTACAAATATGCAGTCATTGTCATCCAGAAGGAAAAAGACAAAACAAACAATTCCTCCAGACTTGAGATATCAGCTACTGGCAGAAAATGTGTGGGGTCTGGAAAGGATGTTTCCATGGAAATAGGAACAGGTATGATCTTTGTCCAAGAACGTTTGGAAGGATTCCCTTGCAGAGCAGACTGAAGGGAAAAAAGTCCATGTGTTTTAGATTAAAAGTGTCTGTGCCTTATGTGATTGAAGGGAGTAAATGAAATTACCTTTAAATTTTATTTGTTCTCTTTGGAAGCTAAATACAGTTTGGGGTTTGGTTGGTTTTGGTTTTGTTTTTTTTTTTTTTAAATTATTGTAACTAGGCACAAACTTAGAAGACTTCATTTAGGGCCTAATCCAGTTGCTACTTAGGTAAGTGATTCCGCATATTCTTCTGATCCAGAATAAACAGTAGTCAATGCAAGAAAGAAAACAACCAGAAATAATTTTAAAAATAAAGAAAAAGCTTAAAGAAAACTCCATGCCCTGCAGTTGATTATGCATAGGGACTGAGCTTGTTCTTTGTAAAAGCAGAATTCATACAGTTTCTACTAAAAACATAGAAAAAATATTTTTATATTGCAGTAAATGGAAGTAAACCATATTGAAGTCACCATCCCATAGTAAAGGAGAGATAAATGGTTGAAGTGGGAATGTATCAGTGGAATATTAGGTTCCTGTTTGGGAGCAACACAGCATTTTGGTGTAAAGGTTGCATCTGGGGTGATAGAGATCACTGAATGTTTTTGTAGATTTAAGACCCAAAGCCCTTCAGCACCTGTCTGGATGGTGCTGTTTGGGAGAAGGCGATTACTTTCTTCAGTGCTGCACTGCTGCAGGGTTCTGGGGAGGGACTGAGCCACAGTTGCAGCTTTCTGCTGAGAGAGTTGTCAAGGTGGCTTCCTCTGCCTTCCAGGGCAGCACCAGGCACTTGGCTCTATCCACCCTGAAAACAGGACACGGAGCTGCCACTGAATTATTTTCAATCTGTTGGCTGTAATCATTACTGTTCAAAGGGTTTTTTCTTTTTTTCCTGTAGCAGTTTCTATTGTTTTATGATACGACTTTGTAACACAGCTTAAAAAAAAAAAAAAGAGAAATCACTCTGTTAATTAATGGATCAGCCTTTCTGGAATTGCTCCTATGGATATAATCTAAGTAATTACTTCAGAATCCCTCTCTGCCCTCAAATCCCTGCATCCTGCACCCTGACAAATGCAGAATGTCTGCTGGTTCTAGGCACTAGAGGGCAACATTATCTCATAAACAACATACTGTTGCTTTATTCAGAGCATCTTTCCACCCTTCGAGGCAAAGGACACCTCCAGATGTTTTAGATAACATGTAAAGTTGTCTGAGATAACAGAAGCAGTAATTTGTGATAATGCAGACTGCATAATTTTTATATTCGCACAAGGCAAAGAGGATCCTGTTTTCCAAAACTGTACATTTATTTCCTTCTAAGCAAAATCATATTTTATGTCAGCTACAGCAATAGGACATTTCAGAAATATCTGCTATGTAGGAGGCATGGTACAACTACAGTTAATTATAATTTAATACATAGATAGGAGACCAGAAACCATTTTGCACCACAGTAAGTGATTACAGATTTTTGCTTAGGAGAATGGAACATGTTTGCTTAATGTAACATTTAATTTATTACTGTTGCTTAGAAAGATGTGGCTCATTGAATGAGCAAAGCAAACAAATGAAAGAAAAAGAAATGCTCTCCACACCCTATTTTTGTAACTTTTCAGTTACTTTGTTGATGTTTAGAGTATTTTGCTAGGTATAAATTTGCTAGGTATAATTTTGCTGGAAGAAGGTGCCTTGGCAGGTTTTTGTTGAACATGTAAAATGAAAATGTCTCTGTGTTTAAATGCATTTTGTACTGCCTCCCATTCACAGCTACAATAGAACACATTCTTGGTGGAGAAACTTGGTGGCCTGTCCTAGTTTGAGTAACTGACTCAAACTCTGTATTGTCTTGTCACTGCAGTAACTCTGAATTGTCTTGTCACTGCAGCAAAAGCAAAAACCAATCAAACACAACTTGCAATTCACTGTTATCTACATAACAAAATGCTGTATATATTCAATTGCAGATCCAAACCTGGATATGAACGATGTCATCTGTGTTGAATTATTGAAAACCTCTGCTGGCTTGGGATTCAGTCTTGATGGTGGAAAAGCTTCCATTGCTGGAGATAAGCCCTTGCTTGTAAAAAGGATATTTAAAGGTACTACATGCATGCAGTGGATGTAACCCCAGTTTTCCTTTTGTCTGTGCATTGTACAGACATTTCAATTATTGTACTCAGCATGTTTTTGAAGCAAGGGTGGGTTTTGTGGCTCTCATTTATTACCACTTACTAGGCCAAAGTGGCCATTAAAAGAAAAACACTCCTGGGAATGGCTAGGGATTGCATCTGCTAGTAAATGTTTGTGGAGCAATCTGCTTTACTAAATATGGGTCTGTCCACTATTCTAGACATTAGATTATAGCAGCAATCATCTATATAGTGGCCTTGAGACATTCATGCCTTATCCAGCTCTCTTTTCTAAGAAAGGCAGAGTGCAGATAATCAGTGTGGTACTGAAGCACCAACCTGCATTGTGCCCTGTTATTAATTTTACCGTATTTTTTTTCTTTTTATATATTAATATTAGCTTTTGCCAAGAATATGTCATATTTGTATTCAAAAACTGCCAATCTTGGATGCTTTTTTTGTCAGCAAGTAGTTAAACTTACATGAACCATATACAGAAAGAAAACAAATCCCAGAACAATGCTATGGTTTTCATATGTCACGTGTCAGTTTAGTGAAAAATAAGGCACTTTCTGAAGGCAGCTGAAACTCTTGATGTAACTGCATGTGCAGAGCATTTTTACAGAATTATATTTCAGTGGTTAATTCCCTCATCAAGATAAAAAAATCAAGCAGGTATTTACTGAATTACTTATCAGATCTTGTGCGTGTGTGTGTTTGCTTTCCCCTCTTTAGAAAGTGCTTCTTAAGGTAAAGGGCATGTTTAATTTTTGAGCTCATTCATTTACATCCTTACATGCAGTCCTTTTCCTCTCCCTGTGATGGCTCATGTTAGTTTAATTATCATTACAGAAAACATTCTTTCATCAGCAGTGAAGGCTGTGCCTCTGTCTACAAGCTTTCTATTAATGGTGTTTGTCCAAAGTTTGCTACCAGTGTTAGGCTTGTTCATCCCAGGTTTAAAATCTGCTGCATTATCTGCTTATTACCTTGATAAAATCAAGAAAGTACATCCATGCCACATACAACCTTAATGGTTATTTTATCAACCAGGTTTTCTTACAACTACAGAGATAATATTCAGCATATTTCATATACTTCTGTTGTTCCCTTCAAAACCAGACATCTTTTTGAGAACAAGGCTTTGTCTTGGTTAAAATAACCTTTTCTGTGAGATGCAGTGTGGGGTAGGTTGCAAGAGCTGAGCTGAACATAATTGATTTGTATTGAAATCGTTGCAGTTGGAAAAAATGGTTTACATTATCTCAGTGGAAAGCAGATTTTTGTAGATTCACTTTTTTTTCTTTTAACAGTGACTTTTCCCCCCTTTTACTTCTAGGTGGTGCTGCAGAGCAGTCTGGAAGCATAGAAACTGGAGATGAAATTCTTGCTGTTAGTGGGAAGTCATTACTTGGGCTCATGCATTACGATGCCTGGAACATCATTAAATCTGTGCCTGAGGGGCCTGTTCAGTTGCTAATCAGAAAACACAGAACTGCAGTATGATGGAAGCACTACATCTAATCACACTTGCTAAGACAAACAATTTAAAACAGTCTAAAAGCTGTCTTTGTTTATAAAGCCACACAGAAGTGTCTTAATGCTTTACAGAGAGGTGCTAAGAGCCTTGGAGAACCACTGAGTAAGCGTGTGATGAGCTTCAAAAATCTCACCTAATGATTGGGGATGAAGGAAGCCAAAAGTTAGAGACAATTTTGTATTATGTGGCAGTTTTATTGAAACTTCAAGACCTCTCCTGGGTTTGATTTAAAGTATTTTGACTGACATAAATAACACTGTGCCTGTCCCTGATATTTTTAGTATCTGCAGAGTGTTGGTAGTAGAACCTGTTGGTTGCCATCCTGTTGACAAGGGTGGGTTTTAGACTGTACTATATCACTTAGCTGTAATAAGACTTAAGGACACTTCCTTAGGGTCTGGTCCTTTTTTTTTTCTTGTAATAAGAGAATGTCTGGAACAATCTCACTTTATTCTTCTAAGTGCAGTTTTGCTAAAAGTGCATGACAAAAGAGTATAATTTTGCACAACTTCTATGCCTAAAATACGAGCATTTTATTGCAAAGCTGAAAAATCCTCATAAAACTAATGAATTAACTCAGCATCCACCACAACTGAATCTACTTCTAGGTGCAACTTGTATCTGAAAGCACTTGCCGTTAATGTGGTAAAAATCTCTAAGAAAATAATGTCCAAATAATACGTGATTGTCCACCAAGGTGTATACTGAGTTGTTAGTTGTGATTAAAATGGGGGCGATGAAAATTGGGGTCTGAATTTTCAAATTTAGGCTTCTAATGTTAGGCACCTTTAAAATATATATATTTTTAGAAGGGGGATAATTTCAAGTGCTGAGCACTTACAGATCCCACAGACTTCAGCGACTGCTAAGAACGTCTGCAAGCTGGGCTGCTTTTATTTGCCTTCAAGAGGTTTAAGGCTGCCCAACTTGAAAGACTCAAGCTGAAAAGTGGTGATCTAAAAATGGGGATTATAACAGATTAAATCTGAGGTGGCCATATTTGTGGTGGCTTTTAATTGGTCTTTGTTTTCTCCTGTCTAGTATTTATTTTTGCTTGTGTGAGAGTGGGTTGAGGATGTGTGTAGACGATGCAAGTACACCCAACTGTGTCAGGATTGGGCTGATACTGAGGGTTCTGGGTGGTGAAACTGAAAACTGTTTGTATAGATGAGAAAAACCATAGTGTTGGGTACAGCAAAAGAGAAAGGGTTGCAATGCCAACGGAGCTTAGTTTGGATTTTCTCACCTCTACTCACAGAAGGAGGTATCAGTAGCAGGCCATGCTGCTTAGGCTGCTGTGCTGGGAGGAGAGTGTATGGGTGCAAGAGATTAGACTCTGTTATTTCTCTTCCTACATCTGGGATAGCTAAACAGCATAAAATACATACAGGAGGAAGTGGGCCAGTGTCCTTATCAGCTGAGAACAAGTTGTTTGTTCCACAGTGCTCAGGTTGTTCATCACATTAGGCTGGAGACTGCTTGCAGCCAGCATGCCCAGGGTGAAGAGTTCTCGGCCTGGAACCGGTCCAAGTCTGAAGTGCTGCCTCTGTTTTTAGTGAGCCAAGACACTGCGTAGCTGTTACAAAAAGGTCTGGGCTTGTCTCTTGGCCCTACCCCAAGATCTTACTGTAGTTCAGTTTATTTACATTTATTCAGCAGTGCTTGAAGCAATTGCTTCCAGGTTAGTGGAGCACTCGCTTGGGTTCATTTCTGTGACAACTTCATTAGACTGCACCTCATGATGAGCAGAAGGAAATTCAGTTCTGTGAGGCAACCTGAGACCAGACAAACAGAAAAGCTGTGCAATGTTTGCCTAAAAATTAATAAATAGGTTTCTTTTTCAGTGACTCATTAGCATGTGAATCCAGGGAGAGATGTAGCTTTTGGTTACAGGAAAGGCAATACTGTACGTAGTCCTACAGCTCCTTTGCCTGCAGGATTTCTGCTGAAACTAATTCAGGTTCAGTGCTGTGAGATGACTGTAGAGTTGGGTTCCCTGTGAACCCAAAGCTCAGCCACTCTGTTGGGACTGGTCCATGCCTCTGGTCACCTCTATGGTGGAAGAGGCTCCAGGAGGAGGCTCTTAGGGCTGGAGGACCACAGTGAGATTTCCAGGCCTGTGATGGATAGAAGAGGTTACCCCTGCATATTTGCTGAAAAACAGGGAGACAATTTGGCAATGACAATTGAATGGTGAGGCCTTGTTCAGGAATGACCAAAATCCGACTGTAATAGAGTGTATAATAGATACATAAAATGCATGTGGAATTTAATGCAGCGTAGTGAATGCATACCTGTATACGTATAATACGTGCAAGTGCAGTACTGACTTTTTGCTACTTTAATGTGGTAAATCACAGTTGTGTTTTAGGAAATGGCATTTTGTTTCAGTCCACAGTCTAAAATTCCGGAGGTTCCATCGCAGGGAGGCATATGTCTCCCTCACTCCTAAACCAGTGTGAGCTCAAAGGTAAAGTCTTCATTTTGTAAATTAAAATTAATTTGAGGTGTCTTTAGATGATACGTGGTGGATATTTTCAGATGCTTATTTGCAGGTACTGTTCATTGTGAGTGATTTAGAAGGCTTTTTTTTCAGTAATCAGATACTGTTCAGTATTTTATTTTACATGCACGTAGATAAGTGTTGGCTGAGTAACAGCAAACAGAAATGGGGATTTTTGTGTGTGATTCAGTAGTGGCTATAATTTAAAAGATAGGTTTAATGTTTTAAATCTGATAATAGTTACTATGAGTAGAATGATAACACTTCTCTACTAACATTAGAGCAAGCAAAAGAATTGTATTTAACCCTGATTGTTTCTGTTCCTCAAAATATATTTTTTTTTTCCTTTTGAAAGAACAACATCTTCACTGATATTGGTAGGATTACAGTAGCATTTCCTGACATCTCTCTTGGGATGACATTCCCTGAAAAAGCTCCAGGATTTATGCAGTATTGGTGTCTGCTTTATTACAGACAAGATGGGTAGACCAAGCAGATGTAGTAAACTTTTGGTTTCACAGCTGGCAAAGTAAATGTTATTTTTCTGAGAGCCTGGTCGCACTAAAATGATGGAGGGTGTTGCATTAGTTCATCATTATTCAGTAGGATCACGACTGGTTTTGGCCTTGCTGTTTGCATATCAGTCCCCATGGTGATTCTTCACCCTGCTGGAGTGTTGGCCAAGCTCTAGGAGAGCAGTGACTCCCCCGAGACTTGGCAGCTGCATCTTAGAAGACCAAAAAATCAAGATGAAATTCTGCACTTCTTCACCAGGGAGCTGAAGGCATTCCAGACAAGGCAGATTTGCTCCTAGAAGGAGAAGATTTAGGAGAGGGCTTTGGTGCATCCAGGCCTGGGGCAGCTGAAGGTACACATCAGGGATACTAGAGCAGTGAGATGCTGCCATTGCATATTCTGCAGCCTTTTGTACCTGGAAGCTCTTTCCAGCTTCTGTAGGGACTGCATCTGTATTGAAAACTCTAGATTAGGGAGGGAAAAACATTTGATCATTTTCTCACTAAAAAAAAATTATAGAAGGACAGATAAGTATTAAGAAATTGTTAAGTGATTCATATTTCCTAATGACCCTCACTTAAAATTAACCCTGGTTAATGTTCTGCAGTGGTTCTTGTCAAATTCTGAAGGAAGTGTTCCCAGATGGGAATGTTTACCTGCTTCTATGTTTAGATTATGTAAATGTACAAGTGAAAATATTGATGAAGAGTAGACTAGCTCATGAGAAAAATGGGGATCCCACTGTAGGTAGATTTTGTGTGTTAGTCTGATACACTTATTGTATGATATTGTATATTGACACTTTTATTTATATAAATAAAACTTCTTTTAATGAAAACTGTTTAATATGCCTTGTATATTATAAAAAAGTCAGTGCAATAACATGAAATAGATTGTACATTTTTTGATTTTTTGTCTCTTCTATGTGAATCTGTATCACCATAAACTGTTTTGCTTGGGTTTTTTAGTGATTTTGAAAATAAATGGTATCCTTAGTACTCCTCTAGATATTTAATTCTGCTATGCCAGAGTCTCTTTGGTTCACAGCTGGAGCTGGCATCACAGGGACAAGGATGCCAGGGGGAGCAGTCAAAGACTTTGTGTAAATGCTGCACAGGTGTGCATCTAAGGTAGAAGTGAAATAGTGGCCTGTTAAGATCTGCCGTTCAGTGTGAAGAGGACTAAAGTGTTTAAGAAGTGGTACAAGGTGTTTTATAGAGCCTGCTTCAGTATCTTGTTTTTTCCTGTCCCTGTGCTAGGAAAATGTGAAGTTTTCATCAAAGCAGCAGTCCCTGGAGCATATTGCCTATAAACTGTACCTTCTGCCCAAACCCTGGGCTGTAAGGGAATGGATTGTGTGTCTACAGAATGATTTTATACAACTAGTCCTAACCTGGTATTTGCTCTAGTTTCCCACCTACTCTGGGGATGAAATTCCTTTGAAAGCCACAGCGAGCTGGTAGAGCAGGCTGGGCTGGATACATCCTCTGTGGATGGAGTGGGGCTGAAGTGGAGTTCATAAGGGGGAGACCACAGCCTCCAAACTGGGAAGCTTTGCATCAAGTGGGCCACTCTTTTAGACACAGGTGACTTCACAGTCACAGCACAGCAGGTCAAAGCAAGCCTTCCTCATGGAAGGATGAGCCAGCCCAAGAAGCTTTCCACTCAGCTGCTGTGACGTGGGCAGTGCAAGAGGCACCCAAAATCCCATGCTGCCTGGCAGCACGCAGACATGTCAGCTGGTGGCTGCAGGGAAGGCTGAGCTGAGAAAGGGGCTGGAGAGTTTGAGTGTTTATATCTACACGGCAGGCTCATGCCTTGCTCTGTGTTTGAGTGCTGGGTTGGGCACTTGCAGCAGCACTCCCACACGGCACAGCACAATCCTGACCTTACCTTGGTGTGCTCGTGGAACTGTGTCCTGTGCCAGGCCCAGAAAACCTCACTATTTTCCCTGTGCACTGTGCTACCTGAAAGGACCAGGTGGGGGTTTTGTGAGAGAAAGGAAGGCATTTGCTCTCCCATCCAGTACCAGTGGTACAGAGGGCGTTTCACTCATCCCCAGGTTGGTGCCCCAGAAGCCACTGCGTTTCCTTTGGTTTCGGTTTCCTTCTCTGGGTGCCCCACTAGGAGGGTGCGAGCGAGCAAGTACCTCATCAGGAGGGGTGAAGCCACAGCTTCCGCTGACTCATCCTGTGGGAAAGGCCAGTGTGGCTGGCTCCCAGCCTGCCCAGTGGGCGCGGGGACCCTGTCCTGGGCTGCAGGGGAAGAGGAGGAGTTTTGTGGTATCTGTCTTTGATCTTCCTGGGGCCTTTTTTTCCCCCATCCTTGTCTCCTTGCACACAGCCATGATGAGGGGGGATGCTGCAGAGTCTGGGCTGTTGTGCAGTGAGACTCTGCAAGGTGTAAAACCAGTTCAGTGGGAAGGAGATGGACAGGCAGGTATGGGGTGGTGCGTGCAGTCCCCTTGAGCTTGGTTCAGCACATCTGTCCCCAGCTGGAGCCTGGCATCTCCCAGAGCTGCAGGGGGAAAGGAGGAAGATATTATCAGTCATGAAGATTTCCTCTGTGTTTCCGCTCTCCCTGCTGTCACCAGTGCTGGGCCAGCCCTCTTTCTGCCCTCTTTCATTGACTTGCCTGTACCCATCTTCCTGTCTGTCCTTATGATTTCTCTTAAAGCGTGGCCTGAGCTGGGGTCAGCAGGGCTCAAACCTCGAAGCAACCTGGCTCTTTTAAGATTAGTCTTGAATATCTTTAATTGAAATCTTAATTGCCACCATCAGTAGCTAAGTAAAGAGGAATACAAAAGCAAGGAGACACAATGAACTTAATCTGTAAATGGATTAGTGCATGTGACTTCATTTATCCACCAAAATGTAAAGTAGAAGAAAATCTTTACTTCTCTCAGTTGTGAAAGCCTTAGGGCACAGGCAAATGAGGAACTTGAAATGTGATTCTACCTAAAAAGTCCCATTTAATTTCTCTTTTTTTTTACAGCTTTCCTGCCCTCCTCTTCCCTGTTAGTGCCACTCAATGCTATCTGAATAGCATCTGTGATTCTCGTGTGTCTGTTCCTTCATCTCTGTTTCCAGGAGTGTATCAAAAGTGCCACTTAACCACATTTGACCTGAGGCTAATGGTCACTGTTGCCAGTCAGGGATGGTGTGAAGGAGAGCCCCTGGGGAGGAGGTTCCCACAGGCCACCCTGGAGCTGGTGGCTGGGCAGGGGCAGAGCAGCTGGTGGCTGGGCAGGGGCAGAGCAGCTGGTGGGTGGATATGACGCCCATGAGTGCAGGAAGTGATGCCACAGGGCAGCACATCACTGCAGTGACAAGAGGAAGTAAAGCGTTCCCAGGCCGTGGCCCTGGGCTGCACTTCCTGGTGTCCACGGCCGTGCAGGGTCAGCCAGCCATGGCTGCAGGGGTGACATGTCCACCCTGCTGCCCGTGCACTGCCAGTCCCTGGCCCTCACCTTGCCTGGTGTTGGGAGATTTTTGGCCCAGCATTTGGATGTTGGTTTTTTTTCCTTTCTATGCAATACTGGGTTGTGGAACTGCTTTTGCAGCACCTCCTTCCTGTGTTCAGAGCCTTGTAACAACAGATGCTTGGGAAGCAAATGATCTGCATTATCTAGGACTGCTCCCCATCACTTCTGGTAGGTGAGGCTAAGGTTTCTCCTTGTCAGGAGCATGGATGAAACCAGACTGTCTCCATCAGACTTTAGCAAAAGCCCATTTTGGACTCTGTTCATAGGAAAAGCCAGTCATGACTTCCTCTTTAATGCAGCAATGTTTATTAAAGCCCTTGACCCAGCTAAAAGACTTCACAAATTAATGATGATTGCAATAATTGTTTTCCTTTTTAAAAACCCTCACTTTTAATGAACATAAGAAAGACTATTTGATGCAAATAAACATTGTTCCCTAAAACAAGTGGTTGCCCTTCCATCCCATAGTGTGTAAAGTTGTGACTAGAAGGGTGTTTTCTGTCAGTCAGGGTATTTTCTGAAGTTAGTCAATACTAAACCCAGAACTTTTTGCCTTTCCACTGATAGTTCCACATGCACAGGCCTCCCCCGTCTGTGCAGCTGAATTAGTCTGATACTGTTGCACTGAGCAAACAAGTTACCTGGTGCTGAAATTCCTTGTATTTTTCTCTACCTGCCATTTCCTTGATGTGGTGTAGTGCTGCTGGGGAATATCCAATGTCCAGCTGCCCTTGTCAAAAGTTGCCTCCCTAATTTCTGCTCCTAAGCAGGGCAGACATGACTGTGGCCTCCTGCCTTTGTCACAGCTTCATCCCATCCCTGTCAGGAGCAGAAAGGGGAAGGTGGAAGCAGAATGATGCCCTTAATTTTAATTTTAATTTCTGCCAGGCAGTAGGGGACTGTGACCCCAACTAGGACACAGGAGCTGAGGGGAGGAGGTGCCAGCATCCTGTAATTGGCTTTATTCAGTGCTGCTGAAAGTAAATGTGTTTTCTGAGATTTTCAAGCTGGCCTGTCTGCTACAAAAGGGTGCCTTGCCCCTTCAAGTGATGACCATGGCATGGAGGATCTGAGCCTCTGAGCCTCGTGGCACTGCCACCATCCTTCCATGGGGGTGAGGGAATGACACCAAAGCCACCAAAAAGGTGAAATGGCTGAAACCATCTTATTTGTGGTCACTGGCATTCCATGGGATGTCTCCTGTTGCTGAAGGAGTGACACCAACTCCCGTGCTTTAGAGGGCTGGTGAGATCTGCATTGCAAAGAGCCCATGCATGAGAAGGCAGGGCAGCCTTGGTGTGGCCTGTTTGTTACGCGGGCCAGACAATGTCCTGACGCACTTGGGTGAGGACCCTTGTTTACAGCTGTGACAGCTTTTGGGACTATTGCTCACTGACAGTCCCACCATCAGATAGTCACCTGCTTCAGGGGAAACCCTGCCAGACTGAAAGGCAGCATATCATATCCCCAGCCCTTCCTGTCCACCCTCCTTACGCCTCCATGGATGCACACCATGCTCTCACACCCTCTTGTGCTGATGGGAGGAAAGTGACAAAATTTAGTCCCATCCAGCAGCGTGTGCTAAAAATAATCAGCAGCATATGAGACATTGTTTCTCAGTTGATTTGTAAAAACATCCCATGAGCGGATGAGGCAGGAAGTATCTCCTTTTCTGGCAATTTCTTTGGGAAATCCTGCTTGTGCATCCGGTCTCAGGTGTGAAGGCATGAGCTGGCCAAGGACTCCAGGCTGGTTTTCACCTGGGGACCACAGTGCCAACACAACCCAGGGCTGTACTTGTTGTCCAGGCAGGTGCTGTGGTAAATGGAGAGCTTTTGTGGGTGGAAACTCAGTCAGTTTGCTTTGACAGGTGGGTTTGTTTTGTTTTTCTGATATTGGGTGCTTGTGGGTGAGTCAAGTGCATTCCGATTGCAATTGCCGTGCTCCGGTGATATTATTTTTTTCCCCCTGCCCTTTAGGGAGGAGCAGGTCACAAGCCTCATGCTATGTAGGTGACTGAACACTGCTCTGGAGGGTTGGAGAGGGGCCAGACTCAGTGGGAATCAGGTGAGAGTGTCTGGATGTTTTCACAAGTCTGATGAGTCGCACAAGTATAATTTGTTGGTGAAGTTTTGCAAAACCAGACCTCTGTGCAGCACCTACAGTAGCACTTTTCACCAGATTTATGGGCCTTCTCAGGACCACTTCACTGATGCCCTCTGAAATAAAAATCTTCCAAGCTTCTGCTGGTGACTAAGTGGGAAAGAACAGGGAGTTGCATCTCTTGGGTTTTTTTTCTGGTTATTAGAAACAAGAGCCTTCAGCCCAGAAGCTCTTAGTCGTCCTTGCAGTGGGAATATGTGTCACAGGCATGGTGCTTGCTGCCTGTGAAGCTGGGGAAAGCAGCACAGTGAGTCTGTGGGGAGCCTGCTGATGTGCTTGGCATAGCAGGTGAGGACCTCAGGCTCTCCTCTGCACAGACACATCTTTGGGTCCCAGCTTTAGGGAATAAGAATGTGCTCTGCACTATCCCTCTGCTATTCCCTTGTGATAAGCAGCGTCAGAACTCCAGCTTCAAACTTTGGAGAAAGTAAAAATCTGAGTGACAAAATGCTGTATCCCTTTCTGCCTGCATCTTAGACAAAACCCTTAACTTGGATGTCTATCCTTTGCTGATCCCCAGAGAAATTCCTTTCCTGGTAGAAGTAATGGACCCCTGATACCACCCAACTATTCTGCAGGCAGTAGTTAAAAAATACTAGGTGTCTCATTTTGGAGTTCAAGGTCATGGTTTATGTCTTGTTCCTCTTAAAGGCAGAAGGCAAAGCTAATCTCCCAAAGCATACCTGCTGGCACTCTGGTGCTTTTGCCCTGGTGCTTTTGCCCTGCTGACATGGAAGCATGGAAGGAATTTGCATAATACAATCATGTGTTCAGGATCCACATAAGAAAACCCGAGTTGTAGCAACGTTTGTGACTCACTCTTCTCGTAAACACTTTGTATTTATTATCTTAGCAGGAATTCAAGACATACATGCGTGAGGCATACAGCAATACATCTGGCCTGCATCCAGAACAGGCCTTACGGAAAACAAACTCACGTTGATAAAGTCATAAAGCAGATCCTTTGCAGAAGCAACAAAACAAATCTAGGGTGGACATCAGCAAGTGCTTGGTCATATACTGGCACTGACCACTTGCAGCTATGTATTTTTCCTGAGTTCCTGTTGAACACTACCAGTCTTAACAATGCACACAAAAACCTAAAACATTTCAAAAAGAGCAAACAGCCTTTGCATATCTAGACAGAAAAACACTGTGCTAACACTAAACTTGGATATCCCCATGAGAATGCATTTATGAGTATACTTTTTTTCATAGTAGTCATATGTGCTACAGCCTGAAGAACTGTGTGGGCTCTACAAATCCACACCTTGTTTCCTGTTGAATTTCAAAGTAGCATATTTTGAGCAGAAGAGTTTTATTCAATACTTTTCAGCTACTAATGGGAATTTTAATGCTGAATTTTCCTGAGAGTTTCAGACAGGCATGGTCATTGATTAGTGCCCTTGATGAAGACTCCAAGACTCTACCAAGTCAGGATGTACAACAGCAACCCTTCTTCTGAAGTTGGACCTGCCTTTGATGAAATTTTGCTAAGCTGGATGCAGTGCTAGCCTGGGAGCTGGTCTTCTGCTTATCTGAAACTCTTTGCATTTAGTTTTTAGTACCTGACAAACTGACCTGTGTACATGTCAGCAAAACACACTTGCAGTACTAAGATAAATAACAAAACTATTCTTGAAACGTTATGTTCTCACTGGAAAGGAATTAGCTAGCTTAGAGGGGAAGGGAATCATGCATTGACTCAAGCCAGCAGCAAAGCTCCCTGTAATGCCACTGGGATGGTGTTAAGTCTTCCATGAGGTAAGAAGGCAAAGTCAGTCAGCTTCTGCTCAGTGACAGAAGTCAGTGTCAATATATAACAGCCCCTACACGGCTGGTTGTGAGAGTGGCCAGAGTTATGTAATGACAATTTTGCAAAGATTAAAAAGAGATAACTGAAAAATAAATTATAAATACAGACAAGAATCCCCCACATTACAGAATAAGACGTAATTTGAATAGACACAAATATCAGAAATTGCAACTATACAGCCTTATAAAATGCAAATATACTTACATTCAAGGTTAGTTAAGAGAAGGAACTCTGACCAGTGACCTTAGAGGTAGCTATGAAACAGGATCAGCTTCAGGCATTTTCTTGCTAACTTGGACCCATGAAAAATACTGTTTAGGATGGAACCTGACATGAACTGACTAGCAGAGTTACTGTTTGCCTTGACAGCAATCAACACATTTAATTCAGCTTGTCTGAAGCCAGCCAAGGGTAATAACTCCTCAGTGAGATGGGTTATTCCCATATAACCCCTCAGAGGTGAAGGTGCATCACCATCCCGTGGATGTGCTGCAGCAGGTTCACCATTCTGGAACTGAAACAAGGAGGCCATGAAATGAAATGGAAGTAAAGTACAAGGGAAGAACATTTGCCTCTAAGTACAATTAAACATTCGAAAATCTAAGGCTACTTTCTTGTACCGGCTGTAACATTCAATTCTATTGATATTATTTCTTCAAAGAGAGGTAGTTGCTTTCTTTGAATAAATAACATTGTCAACAAGACTTGAGATTCAACTTTAAGATCTACTTCTATTGAAGTTATTTTTTTGCTTATAAAGACACAGCAGGATTGTACTGTTATCAAGAAATTCTTTGTAATATTGAAAGAATCCTTCCACCACAATTACCTCAATATCTGTGTTTGTGTAATATATATTCAGATATATATCTTATATAATGCCAAAGTATGCTTCCCTCTCTGAAGCAAGATTAATTTCCTTTATCATCAGAAAATATGCTTTTTTTAGTTTATATAATACCTTTTTATATTAAGTTTTGTCATGTTTTGAACATATTTCATACTTTGTTTTGAGACTAAACAGCTTTCAATTAACTGTTCTGTTAAATACTCATGACATACACTAGCAATGCACACATTTATCTTTTATGTATACATATATACATATATATATAAACTTATACTATATATTTAGAATATAGACTAGAACTAGAATTACAACTTTTAGTCTGTAAAGCAACATCCTGTAACAAATAACCTTTCAATAGAGATAGTGGTTTTCTTTAACAAATTATAACTCCCATCACCAGATCCCTGTCCAGCAGGATCCATGTTTTAGAAAAGAGGAGCAGTCCAAAACCCAGCGACTGGCTTTTCCTGTGTGGTGTGTAATCCCAAATTCAAACACATTGACACTTTTTTTTTTTACTGACACTTATTTTTTACTTCATCCTGAAGGTGGCTGGAGCTCCTCGGTGAAACTTGGCTATGGGACATGAGGACCAGAGGGCGACTGGGGAAACCAGGGTCCTGAAAGTCTTCTCAGACGGTGGTGAAGGGCAAGTTCGGTCTTGCCCCAAGTCTCCCCATGTCACCAGCTCGCCCCAAGTCACCACTGCACGGTTTAAGGACTCTGCCCGTTGTTATCTTTTATTCCCACCTGGCATTCATACGCCAGTATTGCTGTGACATTCTTCAAACAATCATGTGATATCCATCCTCCCGCGGCCACGGGCAGCTAAATACAACGCAGCGAGATTTGAGGTTTCTTCATCTCCCAGAGTCTGTGGAGCCTCTTCTTCCAAACCCGCAAAGCCAAGGTCTTCCTCCCCTGCAGTTCCGCTCGCCGTGTCCGCGGGCAGTCCACATTTCCGGGCAGAACAACTTGGCGAGGAGGTTCAGGATCCTCTGCCGCAGGTCCCACCTGTCGCCGATGCGGGACAGTTCCAGGGCGCACTCCGCCGCCGCATCGCTCCCTGCGGACAGACGTGGTTGTCGCATTAATGAGATCCCCACCATACCGTACTTTTTGTCCAATTTCTTTTACTTTTTCCTCAACACGAAGCACCCCCCACCCCGCACCCTTTCTGCCCCCAGTCGCTGGGAGCAGCAGCTCTGCCGCTCTCACCTCCTCAGGGCAGACCGCAGCCTCGCCAGGCGCTGCCCCCGCGGCGGTGCTGGAGCCGGGCAGCAGCGCCGAGCGCAGGACGCTGTGTGGCTGTCGCTGTCCCGTCCCGTCCTGTCCTGTCCCCTCCCCCGCTCCCTTCACGCTGCGGTACCTGCAGGAGCGGCGGGCGGCGCGGCTTTGCGCAGTGTCCGACCTGGCATCATCGCGGCGGCGGGAGAGGCACGGAGCGCCCAACTTCGGCGCGGCGCGGCACGGAGCGCCCAGGCTCGGCTCGGCGCGGCACGGAGCGCCCAACTTTGGCGCGGCGCGGCACGGAGCGCCCAACTTTGGCTCGGCGCGGCTCGGGTCGGCGCAGGACGGAGCACCCAGGTTCCGCTCCGGTCGGTGTCAGCGGCGTTCTGCCGACACGGGGCGGAGCGCAGCCCTAAAAGAGCCGTCGGAGCCCGGCGGGGGTTTCCCGGTCCTGACGTAGCGAAAGGCGCGGGGATCCCGCCCCCTCGCCAGGCGGGCAGGCGGTGGCGTGCCCGGGCAGCTCGCGTTGGGCCGGGACAGTAAAAAACCCAGCTCGCGTCGGCGTCAGGACAGTCAAAATCCCAGCTCGCGTCGGCGTCAGGACAGTCAAAAACCGCTCGCTCCCTGGAGCGGGGCTGGTCCTGTGCGCGGGGCAGGAGCGGGCGGGAGGATGGGCTGTGCGCAGGGCAGACGAGCTGGAGGGATGGGGGTGCTTAGGGTAACGGGGATGGAGGCGTGGGGTGGGCTTGTGGTGGGCCAGCGGAGATGAAAGGGTGGTGTTTGCATCATCTGGGCAAGAAGAGGCAGAGGGGAGAGGTGGGCTTGCTCTAGGCAAAGAGATGGGAGGGTGGGCTATGCTGGTCGTCGTGGTGGTCCAGGAGAGGTGGACAGGGTTGCGATCATGGTGAGGAGGAGGTGGAAGGATGGAGAGTGCTTGGACAAGCAGAAGAAGGGGATAGGGGGTGTTATTATCTCCAAAGCACAGAATAGTTTGATTTGGAGGGGACCTCTTAATGGTCCTCTCGACCAGCCCCTGCGTATTTCACAAAGACAGAAAGATCTTCAAATAGATTAGGTTGCTCTAAGTCCCATCCAACCTGATCTTGGATGCTTCCAAGGATGGAACATCCACCACCTCTCTGGGCAACCTGAGCCAGTATTTCACCATGCTTGTAAAAACCTTCTTTCTTGTAGCCAATCTAATCCATACACGCATAGTTTAAATTACCCTTTGTCCTGTTGCAAAAGGCCCTTCTAAAGTCTGTCCCAATCTTAATATAGGCCTCCTTCAAGTACTGAAATAAAGAACCCTCAGGCTGAGCAACCCCAATTCTCTAAGCTTTCTTTCTGTTCAAGTTGGTGGTGACCTTGCCCTCAAACCAACCATGGGGAAACAACCTAGCCCATACTCATGTACGATTTTGCAACTTGGGGTCACCCTCCCACTGCTGGATCCTCCCTGTGGCAGTGAGGTGCCTGCAAGGCATGGCTCTGGTTGACACACACCAGGGCATGCTTACCTGTGCTTGCTGTAATTTTAGATGGTGCTTTTTGCAAGAAAAAAGAGCTGGAGCAAAGTCACCCTCATGTCTTTGTGATTGTTGCACAATGTTAGAGGGGCTGCCAGCAATATGTGGTTCACTCATCTGCCTCCTGTCTCTGGAAGAGTTGATATTTCATGTTGTGACACATGACATGGACTTCTGCTTTTAGGGGAAAATGAAAACTGCTTGATGTAAAAGAAAGCACAGATGGGTCAGACATAACAAAGAACTGACTTGTGGCTGAAAGTCTCTAAATTACTACCTTTCCCATCAAAACACAACTTAAGATGTCATAAGTGTAATACAGACCCACAACAGGATGTTGAAAAGCTCCGTTCTATGGGGTAGGAGCCTCTGAAATCAAGTGTCTAGAAATGCTGGTGACTTTGAAGTTATGTTGAAAGGGAAAACATTCACCAGCTCAGCACAGATACCTTTCCCCTGCTATTTCCCAGAATGATGGCACACCGGAAACACGGCTGGTTTCTCTGGCTTTGCAGGAAACCTCAGCCCTGTTGGCGCCTGGCAGAGGGCAGCTGGCACAGTGGTGCTGCAGGGCTGGCACATGGGAGGGGCAGAGGTGCCAGCTCATGGATAGGGCATTTCTCAGGGTGACATGACTAAATGAAAGCTACAGCTGGATGAAGCTTTTGCAAGGCCGTTCCCAAAACAGTAAACTGGCTCTGTTAGCACAACTCTGCTAGCACCCTGCCAGATTGTGACCTGGTGTCAGAGCAGCTTCGGTTGGCCACAGAGAGGTTTCTGGTGTTTTTGAGAATGAATTGCCTTAGTCTCTCAGCTGGTATATAACCTGCATGGCATGTAGGCTTATTTCCTTGACCTGATGTGTTTAGGGTCTCTTCAACTGTCTGAACACCCCTGTTAGTAACTCAGCCCCGTTCAGGCAGAGCTGGCCTTTGACCACGTCATTCCTGTTACATAAGAAACTATTTCTTCAAAACAGGTTTGTTGGGTTTTGGATGGTGGCAAGGCAGGTAAGCAGGTCAGGAGGATGTCTGCATGACGTGCTGTCCCTTGTGGAGGAGGCATGGTGGTCTGCAGCATGTGGTGCCCAGGGCTGCATCTCATAGCCACAGCTTGCCAGGTGCTCCACAAATCACTGCAGCCTCTCCAGAATGTCAGCACAGGGGGCTGGGGCCCTTACTGAGACCTCCACATGCCCCTCCTGCTCTCAGTGCTCAGCAGTACCCAGTGCAGGGAAAATGCCCACAAACTCAAGCCATAAGATCACACTGGTCCCTTGCACTGCTGGCACATGTGCATGACTCTGCTCATTTATGATGCTTGTTCAGACAGAGCCAGGTATGACCTGCGGCTTTTTCTCCTTTGTCAATCTGGAGACAGATCAAATACTGGGGCAAATTATTTAAATTACTCTTCCTCCAGTGAGGCCAAAACCAAATTAACCTCAATCCTGTCCCTCTCAGCAACACTTCCTCACCCTGAAGGCAGATAAGCTTTAAAGGCAGCTTCTCTCTATACCCCTGCAGCCACAAAAAGAGATGGGCCCTTCTTTTGGGTGTATGTAGGAGAGGAGATTCTTTGCTATCAGGGCAGCTGGGCACAAACCAGTGGGATAGTCGAGTTGCAGGCATTAATTTATTTTCTTTATTTTTAAGTTGTGATAAAGGTAATAAAAATGGGGTGAAGGGCCCACTTTAGTGTGCAAAATGGGTTAATAGACCAGCCTGTGAGCCAGACCTCCTGAAGTGCTTGTCTCCCCGTTCCTGCAGTCAGAGCCACGTGTCTGAGTGCAGTGGTGGAGTGCAGAGAGACACTAAAACTGTTTTTTAAAAACACTGTTTAGAGGGGAGTGGACTCAAGTTCCAGATCTGGCCCATATCCTTGCAGGTTTTTATTGCTGTGACCCAGTGTTGTTTAGAGGGGAGCTGACTCGGGCTCTAGATCTGTCCCACATCCTCACAGGGTGTCACTGGTGTGCAAGGAAGTTACTGATGTGTAAATCACAGCTCATTTTGGCGGGAACAGCACTCGGTGGGGCTGCTGCTAATTTTAGGATTGCGCAACAGGGGCCGAGCGAAAAGAAGTCCATTGTGGTTTCAAAAGACACCAGTGAGCTCTGACGTTTTCTTGTTTCAATTCCCCTAAATAAAGAAGTGTGTCTGTGGGAAGCACAAGCCCCTGGGAAGCTGCTCTGCCAGAGCAGCCACAAAAGCTGTTTCTGGCTGTGGCCAGGCTGAACATGACCATGGGTCCCCAGGTGGGCATAGCTATGGCAGGGAGCAAAGCAGCAGCCAAAGGAGAACTACCCATCAGGAGAAGGCTTCCAGTTTATTTCTGTTTAATGGCATTTAAAGTTACTGCAATTACACAGCTGAGAAGAGAAAATAATCTTGAGATAATGTGCTCCAAGCTTCACCGGTGTCTGGGTGATTTGGTTTTATCAGGAACATGTCATTGAAAGACAGCATGTGACATATTCTCACCACACATAACAACAGTGGGCAGGCTTGCTGAAAGGAAATCGAATGTTGCAAAAACGAAATCAAGAGTGGGAGAGAAAGGAAACTAGGTGGTTTTGCTCTTAACTCAGTTATTTGTGCTGCATCATTTTCAAGCTGTTTCTGTGCCTCCCTCTAAGTTCTTAAAAAAAATCTCTGGTACTGCTTCCTCATTGAAGTTTATCTTCTCATCTTTTCAAGACTGGTGTTGACAGCTCTTGTGTTAACTGAGAAGCTGTTTGTTTTTCTGTCTCCCTTTTCCCGTTTCTGCAGACTGCAGAGTCGACAGTTCCTGTTGATCTTTGTGTGTCTCTGCACCCGAGCAGGAAATTTGGCTCTATTGTCAGGAGCACAAACCAAGGTCATTTCAGGAAAGTGCAGTGGTGTATGGCCATGGGCCATGCTGAGAGAGGGTGAGGAGAGCCGTGGATAAGGGATTTTTTCCTTGATTTCTGTGGTGGGCTTTTTTGGTTTTTTTTTTTTTTGGTTGGGTATTTTTTCAATACTTGTTAAATCATTCTAATTCTCTGGTTTGCTCTTCTCTGGCAACTTCCCTCCAGGGATCTCTCACACCATTAAAAGTAAAGCTTCCTAAATCCTCCAGCCTTAAGCATTAATCTCAACCTCACTTCTCAAGGAAATGCCTTGTTCTGGGTTAACAATATTCTGGTGGCAACTGCAGTAAAGCTTTGACCTCCAGCAGCTACTGCTGTGCTGCTGACACCTCCACTGTGGTGAGGGAAAAGTTAATGCAGCTTTCAGTAGTTAAGTGAAATACTCCAGCTAATTTGACTTTGATTTGACAATATGATCCCACACCACCCAGGAAAAGAAACTAAGGAGAGCTGCCCACCCACTACTGGGATATAGCCTGACTTGCACAGACCTCATCTGCTGTTTAAATGTTACTTACAATTGCACTACAATTAATTCTGAGACTCTCCCTCCTATGCTCTTCTTTGTTGCCTGCTTCCCTTGGAACTCAAACACATAATTTTCTTAGCAAAAGGTGTACTGCATGGTTGATCACATATTACAGTGCTCTGTCACTGGTAGAGGAATGAACACACACTTTCTCCTCTGTGACCACCTCTGTGTGAAGCAGGCAGCACTAATTTATTGCTCACAAAATGCTGCTGAAAGATGACTCACATGTGTCTACTCTGGTGCCTGTCCAAGCCAGAATGGGCCAGGCAGTTCTTATGCTGAGAGCAGTAACTTTTGATTGAGGATGGGGCTGAATTGCAGAGACACTCCTTGATATAGCTGGAGTGTAAGTGAGTTTATATTGACTGTGTGTTTTTTAATAAAAGGAGTAATTGTGAGGAGCCTCAGTTGACACAATTTTTCTGATCTTAGGCTGTGACCAATTCTAAATTAGGTGGAGGACATTATCTGGCAAGCTGAATTTTGTGTGAAAGCAGAAAGCAAAGCAGGTGGGTCCTTGTAAGGTCATTCCCATTTCAGCACCTTGGCAGCCACCAACACTTTCTAGAGATCTCTAAAAAGGTTGTGAGAAGGAAAGATTCACTATGTAGTTTTTTTAAGTGGGTTTTGGCACCCATGAATTTGACAACACCCTCATAAAAGGCAGTCTTTGCAACTGCTGTCCAGAAGTGGGAGTTAGTAAAGCAAATATTGGTGTTGATCACTGTTTGTCAGGCTGGTATTTGCTAAGAGCTCTCCTCCATGTGTGTAGGTGTCTGTGCAAACGCCAGGCATAGTGTTAGCACAGCTGCACCATTACTGCTGGGTTTGTACAGAGGTCCTCCCTTGGATGGTGACTACGGCTGTTTTCTGTCTTGCTATCTTTGCTGAGAATGTGAATGTGCTCCATTTCTGAAATTCTTCGTTGCTTGCTGCTCTGCCAGATCTTTTTTAGGTTCTGTCTCCCTTGTTTTCCCCGTTCCCTTGTTTCCTGTGCCTCCCCCGCACTTTGTCATAATTTTTGTGTATAGTCAATGCAGCAGGCGTAGGGTTGAAAAAAAAAGGGAAATCCCATTTGTGAGACAGTTGCTGCTTTGCTGGCATGCCACTGCCTTGCAGCTGAGGCAGCAGCCTGGTAACCACTGCAGGGCTCATTATTGGTGACTTGTTGAGAATCAGTGAAGTTTAACAGGAGAATTAGAGAATCCAAGCAAGCTTTTCTGGACACCAGCATGGTGACCTGGCATTCCCAGTCTTGCACAGAGCCAGTGCCTCCGTGCTGCAGTGCCTCCCCTGTACCTTTCCAATTCTCTCCAGATGGGACAGGTGCTATTTTGCATGGGTGGGGGATTTTCAGACTATTGTGAACAATGATTTCTTTGAGCTGGGTTTTGGAAATGCCTTGTTTGAACAATCTCTGTTTGGATAAAGAATCACTTAGTGCCCCTAAATCCCACAAAATAGACTTAAAGTGGAAAAGGTTTTAAATGGAGCCTCCCCTATGAGGAAAGGCTGAGAGAGATGGAATTGTTCAGCCTGGAGCAGAGAAGGTTTAGGAGTGACCTAACTGTGGCCTTCTAGTAGCTGAAGGGAGCTAACAAGAACAACAGAGAGAGATTTTTACAAGGGCATGTAGTGACAGGACAAGGCAGAATGCTTTCAAACTGAAAGAGAGTGGGTTTAGATGAGATACCAGGAAGAAATTCTTTACTGTGAGGGTGGTGAGGCACTGGCCTGGGTTCTCCAGAGAAGCTGTGGATGCCACATCCCTGGAAGTGTTAAAGACCAGGTTGGATGGGGCTCTGAGCAACCTGATCTGGTGGAAGGTGTCCCGCTGCATGGCAGGGGCCTTGGAACAAGATCTTTAAGGTCCTTTCCAACTCAAGCCTTTCTATGATTCTGTGATTCTCAGAACATAGAGCAAAAGGTTAAAAGATTTAATAAGAGAATGCAGGGACTGAACCAAGGTGGAATACAGTATCTTTTGTGAAACATTCCCCCTTGAACCTTTCAGGGCTTTAAAAAGTGTTTTGGTATTTTATTCACTCTAAAGATTAGAACTATACATTTGAAAAAGGAAGGTGGTATGTTCAATGTAATAAGGAAAGGATCTCCTCTACAATTTGAATTGCCAGTGATTTATGTGAATGAGCAATTAGGTGTGTTTGTCTGGGGATCCTGGGGCCATGTCTTTGCTATATCAGAGGAAAAAAAGAGAATGGGTTTTAGATTTCACTTCAGAATGTCTGTTTAGGAAAAAAAAAGCACAAAAGAATGAGACTTCATTGTGAGTGGATCATCACAGTCCAGACCTCAGGAGAAGGAAGGACGATGGCAGCAGGTTGTTCCTCTACCCCTCACATGCACACACAAATATTGCCAATATGTATCCATTTTAGGGCATTGTGGTAAATTCCACCTGCCTCCAGCCACCAGAACATTGCTGGGGGAGGCTGGACCATTTCCATTTCAGGATCTGCATGCTGCATTGTGTCAGGGTGAAACCTCTACACAAGAGGTCCCTTTGTGGGCTGTGCTGGCTGAGAAGTGGCACAGGCTGAACCTGAGTCTGGTGAAAGCTGTCAGGGTGACAACCAACTGTGAAGGCAGAGGGACGACTTGACTCATCACTAGTCTGACACCAGTTTAGTATGAGAGTGCTGACAACATCCCTTGTTGTGAGGTAGTTTCACTTTAAAACTTTGTGTCTGATAACGCTGAAATGAGCTCATTTCCTTTCTTACTTTTCATTTTCAGAAACACACAGAGAAGAAGAAGGAGCTGACTTTTGCTGCCTCTTCTGAACTGGAGACAAATCCTCCCAGGAGATGGGAAGTTCCCCACAGCTGCTCTGCAGATAAGCCCCATGAGCTTTAGGCACGAAGGGCTGCAAGAAAAAATGTGTTGGTGGCAATGACCTTGCACAGAAATGGAAGGAAGCTTGTCCCTTCCTGTCAAAAAGGACTCCCTTTGGGCTTCCAGTGCTTTCTCTGTGAGTATGAGCAGCCCCCAGAGAAGAGCAGGAGATGCTGGAAGTGTTTGGACAGGGTGGTCAGACACAGACAGGAGTGCTGTGCTCCCTGAATGCCTGTTACCATGCTGACTTAACCACTGGATCCATCCATTTCTTGGCTTCAGGAGAGCCCTGCTCTGCTGTGGGGAGCAGATCCATGCAGCACCATCAACTGCAGCTCATAATCCCCCCTTTGCTAAGTGACCCCCACACTGGACATTCCGCTTTGTTTATTTCCAGGTTAAATCAGGGAATGCAAAACGAGTACAAAATTGATTTTTGATACCCGTGCTGGCTCTGAACATGGGGAAAGGCTTCTCCCATGTATCCACAGCCTTGTGTTGGGCGAGGTGTGTCTCCCCACAGCACAAACACTTTTGGCTGTGGTTGTGCTGCTGAGGGATGTTGGTTACTGATGTGAGAGGGAAAGCTGTGAGGTTGACCTTTGGCATTAACAGTACAAACAAAAAAGTGAGAAATACCAAGTCTCCTTTCAAGGGTAAGGACACCGTGTTCTTCCTCACCAGAGACCTCTCTGCAGATGCACCGACTGGCTCCAAGGAGAATAAAGGAGAAGTAAATAGGGGAAACAGAAAAAAAGAGGTTGCACTTAACAACAAAGTATTTTTTGCGCTTTAAAACATGTTCTATTCTCTGGACCCTATGTGTTATGGGAAGGCCCCATGTCAGCTGTTCCATGCCTCCCTCATGGGTCTGGGTGCTGTGTGTGTGCCCTGTGCCCCTCAGCAGGGCTGTCACCATCCCCACCTGCTCCACATGGGCAGGAGAGGAGTGGAGGAGTGTGGATGCCCAGAGGGAGGAAGCAGAAGGGGTGGCTCTGACCAACTGTGGGGGTTGTGTCCCACAGGCACAGGTGTAGGAGTCGACTTCACGTGACAGCATCTTGGGTTACATCATGTTTTGTGGTTATGATGACATCCTCCCTGCCAATTGCATCATCTTGTGGTGGGCAAAATGTGCAGCTGGGGGAAAATGCACACGGGCTGCAGCTCTGGAAGGAGCTCTCAATCTGCAAAGGCACAGGAAGTCAAGGTTGCTTTTGTTGGGTTTTTTTGTTGGTCTGTGTTTTTGGTTGGTTGGTTGTTTTAAGGTTTTCATTTCATGTTTTATGTGTTTCTTTGTTCCATGTGTTGCTTTGGTTTTAACATAGAGCAATTTTATTTTCAGGTGTTTTCAGGTGGCTGGCAGGGGAAGGGCTGCTGTGACCAGGCTGTGCCTGTGCTTATGGCAGAGCATGGTGATGGAGAGGGAGAGGTGAGGGTAATGCTGTGCTGAGGAGGTGACAGAGAACCTTGGGGAAGGGGTGAGAGGTGACGAAGCCTACCTGGACAGGCACCAGCTGCTGACCACCTCCTTGCAGCTCTGGGGGAGGCTGAGGACAGTTTTTCAACACAGACTCAACAGAACCCTGACAAAGTACTCAGTGACAAGCTCACAAGGTGTTACCTGTACTTTCCTTGTCTGGACCACAGTGCTGCTGGCAGGGGTGTCACTGAGAGATGCTCTGGAGACATCAGCAAAATATCAGGGTGCCCTGAGGAGCAAGTGACCCAGGAGGTGCACCAGAGAGCAGATTCTGGGTAGGATGTCCCATGCCAAGAGGGCTATAGTGTCCCACTGAGCATGGCAGAGAGGAAGAAAAAGTTAGCAGCCCACTCTGTGGGGCACTTGGGGCAGGCTGCCCAAAAAACCCCACACCCCATGCAAGGGCATTTTGGGAGCCAGTGGTTTGCATCCCAGTGGTGTGCTTCACCTCCTGCTGGGGTTGTCTGGCTCTGCTACCCCAGGGCATCCTGGCTTACCCTGTGGTTGCTGGGATGCCCATGGTGACCCCATGGGAGGTGTTCCTGTTGGGGTGACTCTGTGCTCTGCAGGGCAGGTGACTGGGAAGTTGTGCAGAAGCACAGAGTGTGGGACCAGTTGGCCTCAGGACTGTCAGTGTAATTATTACACCCGGAGTTTCATGTTCCTGCTGCCCAGCAGAGGCCACATCAGGCAGAAATCACAGTGTATCTAGCAATGGTGGCATCTGGGTCTCCAGCCAGGAGTTCACAGGCTCACAGAATTGCATATCTGGCCAATAAAATTGGCAGTGATGGTGTCAGGTCTAAAAACCCAGAAGGCTCAGGACAGAAAAGCCCACAGAAGTTTGGATGCTTACTCAAATTAAACAACATGAACTTTCAGTTTTGGCCCAGGGTTGAGTCACTATGAAAACCACCTTTTTTGTGGTATCTCAGTGATTGCCAAAAATCAGAAAACTACATCATGCACCAAAACAACAAGTAAAATACCTTGTCAGGCTTTTTAAAGCCTCAGTTAAAAATGTCTTCATATTTTACATGTAAAATGGCTCACAAGAACCACCAGTAAATGACCCATTGCAGTTCTGGGTAACATTTTGGGGAATGAGTAAGAATCTCTAGAAACCCTCTTTATGAATTTATCCCCCAAATGACAAAGCATGTACAATAAGCAATGCACTGAATCTAGTATTGGCATCTCTGATAATCACTGCATCTATCCATGGTATTCTTCACAGGCCCTGTTTCTGATTTTCTTCCTGTCCCCAGTTTTTCCTTCCTTCACTTTTAAAAACTTTTTATTAATTGTAATGCTTCTGGGTTTTGAACAGCAGTTGTCTCTTCCTTCTAAATGATGTCCTAACAACAAACCAAATAAAAAATATCAAGGAAAAAAATTGAATTTAAGCACATCTGGTAAATAGTAACCATAGCTTCAATTTGCTGTTGTTGTTGCTGTTATTTTTGGTGTAGTTATCCTAGGTTGTAAGATATCTGAGGTGAGGGTTATTCATGACACTTAATTGATATTACTTACTTCATTAATGTGTGATCAAATTACACCATTAATTTACAGGTTATTTATAGTAATGTTTGGAAATGTGAGGTATACATGTAGTTGGAGCAATCACCAAAATTGCACATTTCACCTGACACTTACCAGACTTTAAAGGAAGATCAAATTTTTTCACAGATGCATAGGCAAAGTGACCTGTAAGCTGAAATCCTTCAAGGCAGAGCTGCAAATGAACTTCTCATTTCATTTGCAGGGTTCATTACTAGAGAAAGATGGCAAACACCCTTATCTGTGATTTCCTGTATTCATTCTAATGTGATCCCACCTGGAGTATTGAGTCCAGATTTGGGACCCCCACCATAATAAGGACCTGGACCTGTTGGAATAAACCCAGAGAGGTGAGGAAGATGATCCTGTGGAAACAGTCTGAGAGAGTTGGGGTTCTTCAATCTGGAGAAATCTCTGGGGAGATCTTCTAGCACCTTCCAGTACCTAAAGGGGTACAAGAGAGCTGGAGAGTGACTTTTTGCAAGGGCATTTAGTGATAAAGCAAGGGTTAATGGCTTTAAACTGAAAGAAAAGAAATTAGCATAGATATTAGGAAGGAATCCTTTACTGTGAGGCTGGTGAGGCCCTGGCACACATTGCCCAGAGAAGTTGTGGATATCACATGCCTGGAAGTGTTCAAGGCAAGGTTGGATGGGGCTCTGAGCAACCTGGGGAAGGTGTCCCATGGCAGGGGGTTTGAAATAAAACAATCCTTAAAGTCCCTTCCAACCCAAATCATGGTATGATTTTGTGGATTCATTTTTCAGTTACTTTTTATGTCCTCTCAACAGAACAGGATCCTATAAATTCAACAAGTTGTAAGCCCACTTTCTGTGTGCATGGGAAGAAAAAGAGAGCTGAGAAATGTAGCCATAGGCAGCCAGGAAATAGAGCCTTCATTTCAAGTTCAGTGACCTTCCATGATACCAAGACCTTGGTGGTTACAGACTTTTCCCAGGAGCAGAATATGGTGTGCTGTCTGTAGAGCAACTAAAAGGGGAGGTTTCATTAAAGCAGAACCAGTAGGCATTGCAGTTGTGGCAAAAAAAAAGGTATTTTCTACCTGCTATTTTCTTTTCGTCTGCTTGGCTCTCCTTCACTGTCCCAGGGGTTTGCTTCTAAGGCATTTCAGATCAGAGTTTTTTGGAGGGAGTGCTCAAGGCAGCCTGCTGCTGAAGTGCTGTGCGCTCAGCCGTGAAGAGAGAGACTTTCTCGTGCCTTTCTCTTAATAGCTAAGGTCATTCCAGCTGGATGCATCTGGCTGCTCTTCCATCCCCACCAACAAGCAGGGTGTGGTCACACCCAGTGGCAAGGCTTTCGACACTGTCTCACAACATCCTTGTAGGCAAACTCAGGAAGTGTGGGCTGGATGAGTGGGCAGTGACATGGATTGAGATCTGGCTGAGTGGCAGATCCCAAAGGGTCATCAGTCAGTGGCACAGGGTCTAGTTGGAGGCCTGTCACTAGAGGTGTCCCCCAAGGTTCCATGCTGGGCCTCATCTTGTTTAATTTACTCCTCAGTGATTTGGAGAAAGGGGCAGTGACCTCCTCAGCAGATTTCACTGATGACACAAATCTGGGAAGAGTGGCCAACACCTCAGAGGGCTCTGCAGCCCTTCAGAGGGACCTCGAAGTGTTGATTCTCTGCCCAAGAAGAGATGATTCTTCTTCTTGGGCAGAGAAGAATTGTCTGAAGTTCAACAAAGGCAAATGCAGTGTCCTGTCCCTGGGGAGGAATAACCCCTGGCACCTGTAAAGCCTGGGGGTGACCTGCTGGAAAGCAGAAAGGTAAGGCCCTGGGGGTCCTTATCCCCCAGGATATTAACAAGCTGTCCCTGAGCCAGCAGTGCCTTGTGGCCAGAAAGGTCAATGGAATTCTGGGATGCACCAGCAAGAGCATTCCCAGCAGGTGAAGGGAGGTGAGCCTGCCCCTCTGCTCAGCCCTGGTGAGGCACATCTGGAGTGCTGTGTCCAGTTCTGGGCTCCTCAGGGCAAGAGAGACATGGAGCTCCTGGGGCAGATCCAGTGGAGGGTGACAAAGGTGATAAAGGGACTGGAGCATCTCTTGTGAGGACAGGCTGAGGGAACTGGGCATGTTCAGCCTCGGGAAGAGATGTCTGAGAAGAGACCTCATTGATGTCTGTCAGTGTCTGCAGGGAGGTGTCAGAGGATGGACCAGGCTCTGCTCAGTGGTGCTGAGCAACAGGACAAGAGACAATGGACAGAAAATGATGCACAGGAAGTTCCACCTGAACACAAGGAATAACTGCTGTGGGGGTGATTGCACATTGGAACAGATACCCGGAGAGGTTATGGAGTCTCCCTCCCTGGAGATGGTCAAGAACCCTCTCAATGCAATGCTGTGCTCTAGGATGGTCCTGCTTGAGCAGGGAAGTTGGACCAGATGACTTGCTGTGTTTCTTTGTATCCTTACCCATGCTGTGATTCTCTGAAATGTGATGGAAGAAAATTCTCGATGTGAGTCGAGGAGTGTTTGACAGTAATGTTACTGGAATTGAGGGTCAAAGTCGCAGTGTTCTCTGGGATAGTTGTGTCTGTGTGTTTTCCTGTGGGTGAAAAGTGTTTAAGCCCATGCTGTGGGCTTTGAAGAGAGCCAGCACAGCACATTAAGCATTGCCAGACAGGGCAGCTCAAACACTTGTCTGTAATGGTGCCTATGGGATATCTGAGAAAGAAGATGCTTGGACTACTGAAAACAGAATGGGCATGAAGTAATATTTCTCTTCTTTTGTTCTGTTGGTTTCTGGCAATCTAGAAAAATAAGGACTCATTTATTCAGATGATACATTTAAAAGTTATATATTAAATAAATATAACTATACTATATCCTACTAGAAAAAATTTCTTCTGAACCCATTTGCACTTTTGACTTGGGCACTGGTGCTTGGCAGTGTGGCTAAATTCTGCACAGGAGTTACTTACCTTCAGTTTGGTTATCACAGCTCTGAATTATTACCTGATTGTTTTTCTCTAGCTCTGCCAGTATGACTCATTCCTAATTTGCATCATTTGCAAGACACGTGAGCTGGATAACTGCAGTAAACTTCAGAAATCCAGGAATGATGAGATATGCTCACAAAAATAAACCTAGGCCAAGCCTGTCCTGTCTCTGAGGATGTTTGGTTATTCTGTTTAATTTATGTCCATTGGCATGGAAAATCAGCTGATGGGAGAGTCTTTTTAAGAACAAAAATGAGAAAAACTTTTTTGTAAAGGAGGAAAGCAGTCATCAAAACTTGTAATTATGTAATTATGGACTATACACATCTTATATTTACTGAAACAGAGGAAATGGAACAGCTTAAAGCTACATGTTTAAAATATGCTTCATCCAATATCCAGCGCAACTAAAATATATCTTCATGTTTCTTTACTTTGGTTTTAATTAATGTTTCCACAGTTCAGTAATCTCTGCTAGAGAAAAAAGGGTAAGAGGCCTCTCCACAATCCCTTTTTATCATGTTTCTCTGATTGTTTAGCAATGAATTATCAGGAATTCTTACTTCTATGTATAGACTAGCCCAAGATCATGTTAGTGATGGGGAAAAAGGATCCTGTTAAAAGATAGTTTTGGAGCTGTGAAAATCTTTACACCTTTATAATTGAGGAAGCATACATATGAACATGACTGTGGGGAAAGCTGCACTCAATTAAGACCATTAAACTGTGTTCTCAGAGAGTCTTAAAGTGTAAAACCTGGGGGAAAAAAGGAAAAGAAGAAAAGGCCTCCAAGAACTTCTTATGGGAATCATTATATTTGCCTCTCTCCCTCCTACAAAGACTAAAGAAGTAGCCACTTGTTATCTGGGCTCAGAAGCTCTGTTCATTATTAAATTGGTAGGTAGTGCACTGGAAGGTTAGTCTTTGTTTAATGTTGATCCTTTCTACTCTCCATTGTGTCACAGAGATTTAGACTAACCACAGCCTCTCAGTGGAAATCCCCACAGGTAATATTTTCTCTTTCCTTTATTCCTTTGGCATTTTTTGTACAAACTGTGTATGGGAGTTCCTTTTTTTTTCATTGGTGCAGAGGACAAAAATTGAAGGAGAGGCCACCCCAGGGAAGGACATAATAATCAGATAAATAATTGTACCCCTTCCCTAAGTTCTTATCTCTGGCCCACAGAGCTGGGAATGGAGCCAGGCTCATGGCATTGTGACAAGCATGAGCAGAGGATGGGATATACTGTCTTCTCCTTTGTTGCCTCAGTATCACAAACCCAACTAGCCAGTTTAACACTGGCATCAATTGTCCCTTGGACTTAAAATACTGCTGCATATGCTCAAAGAGCTGCTCCAGTGGGTCACCTGCATGACCACATAAATGTGTCCCTCTTGCAACATCTGCTGTTGGGTTGCTGATGCCTCAAATCCCCATCCGTGTTTCTGGGATAACAGGCACTGGAGTGAAGATGCAGTGAGAGGTCCCACTCCTCTGTCTGTGTGTTTGTGTCCCCAGAGTGGTGGGGTGAAAACCACTGCTGCTTGCTCAGAGAAGTGGATTCCCCTCTGCGGTGGCTTCTGCCACCCGCCACAGGAAAGTGAAATAATCACAGGAACTCTCAGTGGTGTCTGACTCTGTTTTGCAGTTTCATGAGCTCCCAATAAATAGGCTTCACTACAGAGCCAGGTTGATTTTTTCTGTTCTTCCTTTTTACCCCGCTTCTTTCTCCCTTCCTTAGTTTTTTTTTTTTTTCTTCTTTCTCTTTCTTTCTCTTTCTCTTTCTTTTTCTTTCTTCCTTTCTTTCTTTCCTTTCTTTCTTTCTTTCTTTCTTTCTTTCTTTCTTTCTTTCTTTCTTTCTTTCTTTCTTTCTTTCTTTCTTTCTTTCTTTCTTTCTTTCTTTCTTTCTTTCTTTTTCTTTCTTTCTTTCTTTCTTTCTTTCTTTCTTTCTTTCTTTCTTTCTTTCTTTCTTTCTTTCTTTCTTTCTTTCTTTCTTTCTTTCTCTTTCTTTCTTTCTTTCTTTTTCTTTCTTTCTTTCTTTCTTTCTTTCTTTCTTTCTTTCTTTCTTTCTTTCTTTCTTTCTTTCTTTCTTTCTTTCTTTCTTTCTTTCTTTCTTTCTTTCTTTCTTTCTTTCTTTCTTTCTTTCTTTCTTTTTCTTCTTTTCCTTTCACGTTTTCCCTCTCTTTTTGGAGAAAACATATTTATATACTACCTTTTTAAACCTCAGCATTTTGCATTGCAGGATTGCTCAGATATCTGCAAAAAACATTTGTACTGTGCCCCAGGATGGGGGAACAGCAGATGACAGCTTTTGGCAAAATTTCATTTATTTGCTCACTGAGGAGGCCTGAAAAGCCTGATATTCAGGTTTACTCGAAGAGGACCTGAAATGACTCATGGTCCATATTTGACCCTGTGTTTGAGGAAGATGCTCTCATGACTTTGAACAACCTATTCAACTGTTTGATCCAGGACAGCAAAGGCACTGCCATAGCAAGGAGCACTTTGGAAGCTGCTTTAAAATTCTCTCTTTTGGCCTCTGCATGGTAAAACTCATTTAATCAGTTTCCTTCCTTGTACTAGCCAGGCCATAATAATGGTCAGTCAGGCTGAAATGGAAAAAATTATTTTTTAAAAAGGGGAAATGAACACGAGACAGAATTAACTTGATTTTCAGAGGAAGATGGTCAGACTTTGCATAGACAGATGCTGATACAGTGATGTTGATGCAACAAGTTTGCAAACACAGCCTTTTTTTAGACACCTTTATATTGTCTCCAAATGGAAGAAGGGAGTCAAGTGGCCTCTTTCTAACTTAATCACAGTCCTCCAAAATGCCTTCCCAGCTCTCAAAAGGGATGGAGAACAGGTGCTTACTGAGGATGTTTTCCAGTTCAATTCTGAGAAATGTGTTTATATGCCATGTATGACCTCCAGTGCTATGCTGCCCCTGGGGCATGTGGGTGTGAAAGATGCTGTGAAGATGGCAGCAGGTAGGGTAGGGTGGTTCTGGTGGAAGTTTTGAAGTTTCCAGAGCCTTTTAAGCTGCTTTGGGATGAAGGAGGAAAGGAAAAGTACAAGAGATGGTAAAGGATAAAAGTGCCATGTTTGTGTGTGTTGGGATCATATGTCCATGGAAGGAGTAACAGAAACATGAAAACCTGAATGGTCTCTTACTCCCCTACAGTCCATAAAGCAAAACCTGTAGGAGGTGCACAGAGCTCAAAGCAACAGCAGGAAGCTGTTACCAAAGATTTTCCCAGGCTAGCTCCTAGGAAGGCAGGCTGTTCTGTGTTCTTGGAGTGGAAACACAGGGCTGTTCTGCAGAGAGAAAAAATAATGGAAACAAAATCCCAAGCATTCTGAAAATCCTGTGAGAATGAAAGCTTTGTGGTAGATAATTCAGAGGAAGACTGTAAAACCTAGAAAACAGGTATTGCATCATTTCAAGAGGGAGTTAATTTATTATTCCGCATGAGTGAGCACATCACTGCCAGCCAGAAGTCACCCAGCAGAGCTGTGAGTCATCCCCTGAAACAGCCCTGAGCTCTGTGAAATTTGTGTCCATTTTCCAGCTTTGCTTGAGTTGTGTATCCAGTCACCCTCATTTTACAAACCAAACCCTAAATTACTAAGTTTTGTGGTCAAAAAACACAAAAAAAGTGCACACTCTTTCAAGGCTGAGAGAAAATAAATATTGAAATTCTTGGACTCTGTGACGAGCCTTTCAGACATTACTTGCTGGTTGAAAGGCTTAATCCTGAAAAAGCCCCTGCTTTAAAACACAGTGAAATGGGTCACCCTGTTATGTCACACTTGTGTAAATACATATATTGAAAGGTCCCCAAAGCCCAGTACATTAATCTTCTCTATTTTTAACTTTGTGAAAAACCTCAGACCTCACCTTGAAGCCTTCCCATAGTAGGTATCTTTTTGATTTAAATGTGGTTGCTGATGTCTGAGGTTTTCTTCACCTTGTAGTTCAGCCCTGTCTGCCTGGTGATAAAACTATTTTCTCTGATCAGCTGCAGTAACAGGTCCCTTTGGGCGCAGTGGGCTGAGCAGTTCCTTTCCGTGGTTATTGTGTGCTGCAATCAAAGATCAGTGCAGTCTGTTAAGAAGACCTTGTCAGGATTTTATCTGACTCAATGAGCTGCTGAAAAGAAGCACTTGCCTTTGGACCTCTCCAAGAGTCTCTTATCTTGCTTTATCATTGCTGTCCGGTTGAAAAAGCAAGGAGCATCTATAGGTGAGGCTTGCCTGCCTCAGGGCCCAGGCTTTTACTCAATGGCAGTTACTGAGGAAAAAGGTGCTCTGAAAGAAGGGGCTCCAAGCCAGCTGTGAGAAAGCAGCAGGTTCCTTCAGAAACTTAGCACCTCTCTTGGAGTCTGGGCAACATCACTTGAGGGGCTGAATCCCACCTTGGAAAACTGAGTGACTGTGTGAGGTCTTCAGGCTCAGCTTGCCCCTTCACAGAAGTATTTCCTGATGCATAATTTGATATTATATTTTCGAAATTCACAGTGTAGCACAAATTCCTTCAGTTTGGAGGCAGGCACAGCACCGTCCTATTAGACAGCCAAACAAAAATTCCGGTCAGCAGTTTGCAAACAGCTGTGTGTTATCTCTGCAAGAGAAGAAAGGAACAGCAGCAGGCTTCAATTATTTGAATTTGAAAAACAGATTTTAGAGTAGAATGTTGTATTTAGGGATACTTCATGACCAGAGAAACTAGTTAAGTCTATCAAAATTATATTTTCTGGCCAATTCCCAGTTGTCTAGCCTGCACTGATGGCTCATGGCTAGTGTGGGTTCATGGAAGAGGGCATTAATTTTATTTAGATATCCTCAATAAGAGAAATAATTTCAGTTATTGTGCAACACAAATGAAATTTTTGCTTTGGATACCTTATCTTTGTAGAGAAGCTGAGAACAGCTGTGGGGAGCTGGAGACAGCTGGTTTTGTTTTGCATGAAAGCAACACTGCTGCAAGTTCTGTTTCAACATCATGAAGGTGCCTGAGTCGAAATTTTAGATGTGTGGTTGTAGTTTGCAGCTCACTCAGCTAGGGATGAATTTTCTGACTTGACCAGAGAGGACAGGAGGTGCAAAATGGCCCTTTTTGGGTCATTTGACCTTACTCGAGTCATTCACAGCATCAGGGTGAAGTTTTCGTAGCTGTGGTGTTCAAAGCAGGTCAGGGACTGAGAGGAGGAAGATGCCAGGCACATGTGCCTTGGCACAGTCCCAGTGGGGTCCCAAGCCCCAGCTCTGGCCCCAGCCACCCACGAGAAGCAGATGGGCTCAGTTCTCCTGGCCCCACACAGCTGCAGCTCTGCTGCTGATTTAATTTTGTGTCTGGGCTTTGTGCCACCTGCGAGCCTCATGGGAGACAGCAAGGAGTTCTCCTGCACGTGGTGTCCATTCCCACGTGTCTGTGGGTGTCCTCCCTTGGGATCAGGGAGCAGCAAAGGCTGCTGTGACCCTCTGGCAGAGGTTACCATCAGGTCAGCCAAAAGGGCAAACCTAGACTCGTGTCTGGCTGGAGCTCCAGCATCTCCAACCAGTGTTGAGTGCCTCAGTCTAGAATGTTTTGATAGCAGCCAGTGCCAGACTGGGCTCTAAAATGCTCCTGGGGAAGCATGTGTTTTCTTCAACTGTCCTGTGGGATTGAAGTTCCCTGTACAGAGATAAAGGGGACAATTAATAAAAGCTACCAAAAAATTGTAAAATTATTCAAATGTCTTACACTTGCCCTCAGTGAGCCATGCCAGATTTTGCTTGTTGGGGTTGTTGACCTGATGCTGGATGATGGTGGAAATTAGTGCTTAAAGTCCTGCTGCAGAGGTCTGTGCAATACAGAAATGGCATATTTGACAGACAGGAAACCATCTTTGGCTGGTTTCACTCCATTCCCAGCAGCCATGGCCTAATTACCCTGTGCAGAAGTTTATCTTTCAGTGCTTTATGGTTTTCTTTGTAGCAAGGGAAGGAGGTAAGAAATGTTTCACCAGAAGTGCCCATGGATGGTCTGTGTATCTCATACCTCAGCAGAACAGGGAAAGGCACCAAAAAGGTTTGCTGTGACTCAACATGGCTGAGGATATGTAGAACTGGAAAGGACAAGGTCATAGAGGAGAATCCTTATTTCAGAGTGCCAAACCTTGCTGAACTGGACTTTAAGCATAATCTGGACCTGTCTGTCCAGGTCTTTAGTTCAATCCAGACATAATCAGGCATTAAACCAGTTCTGAGCATTTCTGTTCAGCCTGAAGGTCAAACACATCATTTCTGCACATGCCATAGCTTTGTCTCCAAAACAGGAAAGCAAGGATACCTCTGACTCCCGTTAAGCTTTAGTAAAGGAAGCAAGGGTGGAGAGAAATGACACCTACTGGACACACCTCGGTACCATCTACAACATACAAATCTGAAAACACAGGTGTTTTAAAGGGAAAGACTGTAATGGCTGGGCTATTTTGTGGACTTGAGAGTCTATTTCTGTCCTCTAACAGCATTGTGGAGCATTGTTGTTATATTTATAGCAAAGTGAGTTCAAATTCAGGACATCTAAGGGCAAGACTAACATTTCTCAGGAAAATATTGCGCTGTGTCTGTGATTCAGTTCCCTTGCCCATAAATTGTGGAAGTTCTGCGGTTTCTTCCCTGCTGCATCAAGACCACATTGTTGAGTCCTTAATTGTATTTTAGAGCTGAAGAATTATTAAAACTCCTTACTGTTTAAAGCTCCTTATAGCATCCCTGATGGCAAGCATATTAAAAGGGGTAGAAAGGAGCAGTTTGGTGACTACCAACCTGTCAGCCTCCCCTCTGTGCCTGGGAATATCATGGAACAGATCCTCCTAGAAGCTCTGCTAAGGCACATGGAGGACAGGGAGGTGATTTGAGACAACCAGCACAGCTTCACCAAGGGCAGGTCTGGCCTGACCAACCCAGTGCTCTTCTATGATGGAGTGACCACATCAGTGGATGAGGGAAGGGTTTCAGATTTCATTTGTCTGGACTTCTGTAAAGCTTTTGACATGGTCTCTGACAACATCCTTCTCTAAATTGGAGAGGGATGGATTTGGTGGGTGGACTATTTGGTGGAAAAGAAATTGCCTGGATGATTGCATTCAGAGTGTGTTGTTCAATGGCTAAATGTTCAGATGGAGATCAGTGACAAGTGGTTACTCATCACTTGTCACCCTCAGGGGTCTGTACTGGGACCAGGACTATTCATTAATGCCATGGACAGTGGGAACATCTGCAACCTCAGCAAGTTTGCAGGTGACACCAAGCTGAGTGGTTTTTTGACACACCTGAAGGACAGGATGGCATCCAGAGGGACCTGGACAAGCTCAAGGAGTGGCCCATGGGAATCTCATGAGGTTCAACAAGGCCTGTGTTCAATGTGCTGGAGCTGTACCTGCATCAGGGCAACCCCCAGTATCAGCACAGGCTGGGCATGAACAGATCAGAGCAACTCTGCCCAGAAGGACTTGGGGTGCTGTGGGTGAGAGGCTGGACATGATCTGGCCATGGCACTCACAGCCCAGAGAGCCAAACGTGTCCTGGGCTGCATCCAGAGCCCTGTGGGCAGCAGGGGAGGGAGGGGATTCTGCCCCTCTGCTCTGCTCTGGTGAGACCCACCTGGAGCACTGCATCAGCTCTGGGGTCCCTGCGTGGGAGGGACATGGACCTGCTGGAGTGAGTCCAGAGGAGAAACACAAAGATGGGGGGGATGGAGCATGGCTGAGAGAGTTGGATTGTTCAGCCTGGAAATGAAAAGGCTTCAGGAAGAACTTATTGTGGCCTTTCAATTATTAATATTTAATAAGAAAGACAGGAACAGATTATTTTAATAGGACCTGTTGCGATAGGACAAGGGGTAATGGTTTTAAACTAAAAGAGGGTAGATTCAGATTGTTAAAAGCAAGAAGTGTTTTACAATGAGAATAGTGAAACATGAGATGGAACAGGTTGCTCAGAGAGTTGCTAGATGCCCCATCCCTGGAAACACTCAAAGTAAGGCTGGATGGGGCTCTGTCCCACCTCATTGAGTTGAAGATGACCCTGCTCATAACCTTTAAATCCAAACTTTTCCATGATTATGTGATTCTGTGCTCCTTTGTGGTTTAAAATTTAAGAGGTGGAGGTGGAAAAGACAGGATGTCCATTCTCATACTAGCTAAGAAATGTTCATCATCCCAAACTATTCTGATACAAAACCAACTTGATTTGACATGGGGTACATAAATGTTAATTTTTTATCCTGACAAATGTGGGTTCTGGGACCCAAACTAACAAGTCATAAAGGTGCTGTCCTGCTGTAGGTGGCCTTTGGGCTGGAGGTCCTTATACACATGTGTATGTCAAGGCCAGCACCACTTGGGCAATGCATGGTGTGCAAGATGTACTTCTGCAGGCCTTTAATAAAGCATGTGGCTCTTCAGGTTGGATTGTTGGGTTTAAGGACTCTTTGTGGTCTTCACCACTGACTGCTGATGGGGACATTCAGCCAGGCTCAGATAGGAATGACTCTGCTCAGCAGTGGATTTGGTGGTGTTAGAGATGGCAGTGACAGCAGAGGGTTATGCCTTCTGTGTTTTCACAGTTTTCTGGAGGCTGTGACACTCATATTCACCATATAAGTGAACTTGGCATTTCTAGGAAGTACTGTGCAGGATCAAAGAGAAGATAATTGTCTGGGGAAGTGGCTTGGCCATCTGAGTAGGATGCTGATTTTTTTCTGATGCGATTTTTTTTTTGCTCCCATGTCTACTACTTCATAATTGCCCATCTTTTAATTAATCTGCCATGTCATTATTTTTCACTGCTGCAACATTATCCAGCAATTTCTTGCAGTGTAGCAGTAATAATGCTGTTCCACAAATCATCCTACCCAATGATTGCCGGTTTATGATGTGGAATTCCCTTCTCTGAGAGGTGTGGCCAAGGCTAGGATAGTGTCAGCACTATGTGTGGACAGGTTCACAGGGGAGATCCATGGCTTGCTGCCAGATAATGGGAACCTGGGGTTGGATAGAGTGAACACAGAAAGAGAAAGTTTTGAATGTTGCTGCAGTGCCGTAAAATACTGGGCTTTATATACAACATATAGAACAAAACATGCTGGTGAAAGAAAAAATCAGTAAAAAGAAAATCTAAAGTAGAAGAACTCCTAAAAAAAAAATCCCTGAAAAAAGGCAGAATCAGAGAGATGCCATCAGAGACACTGCATATGCTCTCCTGATTGTCAGCTGTGTATTCAGGAGGTGTTTGGGTTGGAAGAGAGGATCTTACCACAGTAGAACTTCTGTAGTGAGTAATCGGAGATAAAGGGCTGTGAACTGATGTTGTTTTACCCCATTTCTCAGCCATGAGATATTTTCTGGTGGCTTGGCTCCCTCTGCTGTGCGCGTGAGCTGCTCTGAGACAGGAAGATGGGGATGGGCTTTTGAGGGAAATCAAAAGGAGCTCTCAGGAGAAAAAAATTACAGGAAATCTTATGTCAGAATATGCCAGCCTGTCACTTACTCTCTGTATTTCTGCTGGTGGTGTCCAACAAACACCCCAGCAGTGTCACCAGCATGGGTGGAGCAGGGCAGGGCAAAGAGAGACCATTGCCAACATTCAGAATAACTCTGTTTATTAGAAGACTGACACTTCCAGTTTCTTATGGGAAGATCTTAATTTTTTTCCCACTGCTAAAACAACTACTTGACATAAAATTATAGAATAATGTACATTTGAGCTTCTTATTGCTAGGGGAGTTGTTTGCTCCTAATGGATAGTTAGTCTACCTATTAACATTTTCATGCTAGTTTCATTATTAGCCTGGCTGGTTTTCTATTTTCATTCAGGGGTTGCTTTCCCTTCTCATGATCATGTTGTACTTCCCACGGCAAGTTAAAAACAAACTGCTGATGACTGTGTGACAGTAGGTGTCTTATCAAAGATATCTCCAGGGCATTAAAGTGAGTTGTTATTAGCCTCACTTCTACTGCAGGTGAATTAGAACAATCAGTATTCCAGATCTGCTTTAAATGAACTCTATTCACTAAGTTAGGAGGACAAAACACATTAAACTGCTTTGGGGCTGGATGGTCTCTGCTAGCTCCAGCTGGAACAACCAGGAGGTCAATCAGCACAAGAGGTTGTCAAGCAGCTAGCTGCTGGCAAAAATGAGCTATCAGCAGAAAAAGATTCAAATCCGGCAGGGTTTGTGTGCAAAATACACCCCCATATACTCCCAAGTTGTACTGTAATAAGATTAAAACTTACTAAGGATTTCCTCTGACCCAGAACAAGCTGGTCTGAAGTCCAGCACAGATTATGTTTGTCAAAGAAGCTGTGGATGCCCCAACCCTGGGGCCAAGCTGGATGGGGCTCTGAGCAACCTGGTCTAGTGAAAATTGTCCCTGTCCATAGCAGTGGGGTTGGAACCAGATGATCTGTGAGGTTCCTTCCAACCATTCTGTGATTCTATGATCAGGACTCAAATCCTTCATTAGGTGCCTAAATGAAGGACAAATTGCTCTTCTCCTCTGTTTTTTAATAGGAGAACTGTTTGAAAACTAGGGCTTGCATCTATAGGAAAGCCTAAAGTATTTAATGTCAGCTCAAAGAGTTTGGGACCAGGCTGCAAGTAAAGGAAAAGGAAAACTTTTGACAAGCTTTAACAACGGCCTTTGCAAAAGCTGTGTTTCTTTCTTCTGGAGCAGCTGTTTAGCAGTGCAGGATATTTAGAAATTTCCTGTCAAGGTACAGCTATGTAGGTGGGAGAGACCAGAAAAAAAGCTGCCTCAAATTTATTGTGTATACCTGAACTCTTTGCTATTTCCTTCCTATGTTGTGGTCATCTAGATTGTTTTAACAGACAAACATTTTTCCAGTATTTGAATATTTGTTTTTCATTTGGATTCAGATTAGATACACTGACAAGAAGGCTAATATGCTCCTTTCAGCCAAGTTTTCATTCCAGAGATGGCTGTTGATTAGCCAGATTATGACCCTGAAAAACCACTGAGAAATGCTTTGGAACAGACTCCTAGAAGGACTGAATTGGGGAAAATAAAAGTGTACAGGACATTTTATCTTTTACCAGTTTCATTGAGACTGACAGTATTTGAGCTGAGGCAATGAAGACATTAAGTTTATGATGGTATCTGCATTCCCTGGTGTTTTATCTTTAGTGTCACTCCTCTGGAATCAGTGTCCTGAGCTTCACAAGAGAAAAGTAACACAAAATAAGTCATATTAGACTAATCTTTAAGTGATTAGTCACTTAAGAGAAGTAGTTAAGCAAATTAGTCACTTAAGAGAAGTAGTTAAGCAAAGTCACTCCATACTTATGCTTTGACTTTGAAAGGTGTTGCAAATGATCATTAATTTGATTTAAAATATTAAGTGAAATGCAAAGATACTGGAACACATTATAAATCAGAATGTAGATAGTTGTGAGTGTATCTTTAAATATGCCTGACTACTTCACTTTCTTCCACTGCGGTGATCAAGACACACAGTCATAGTCCAAGGAAAAATGAGTCAACATATAATTGTTTTTAATCTCAGAGTTCAGGAACAGTAGTAAGCTGCTCTGCATCCTCAGACATCTGCAGGTGCATTTATTTATTGATCTATAAGAAATGGTTTAGTTCTGGTGTCACAGGCATTCCCAAAGGGGATTTATAACAGAGTGTAAAGGAAAGGTTAATCCCTGAAATAAAGCAGATTCTGCTGAATTCTGAGCAAAACACTTTCCATTCTGGAACTGGATTGAATTTGCACCATTAAAGAGGTGCATCTGTTCTGCTTTATCCCTGATTAGGAGATCCTCACCTCTGCTGCTGTTGCTAGCCCTGAAGGCAGGCAGGAAGATCAGAGCCCATCTGGTGGGAATCACATCAATAAAATCAGATTGATTTATCAGAGATGGAAGGGAAAGGGGAATTTGGTGGGTGATTAAAGGCTGTGTTAGAGTAGTTACTTCAAACCATGGCAGTTTTAGAGTTGTAGCTGTAGGACTGATGTCACCAATAAAGGAGGTGAACACCCAAGGTTTCAGGCCCTTATTCAAGCATGACTGAACATTGCATTTGAGCCTTTAAATATGTATCTGTTGTCATATCCCTTCTAGTGTGTCAGATTCTTACTCCTTTGCCCCCCAAAATTCCCCAGTGTTTCTTTTTCTCTGAAATGCACCACCAGCCCCAGACAGATGATTATGTCTTGATTGTTTCCATCAGCTGGGTTTATAAGCACTATTCCTTTGCATTTGATTACTTCATATTTAGAGGCCAGTTAGGGAAGGGTCAAAGGATTAGTATGTTTATCCACGTTCAGGGATGGAAATGTCTGTGTGCTGTGAGCTGTGGCACTACCTTGCTTTGTTGAGCTCAGAGCTGGGTGGAGATGGAATTCCTTGCTACCCAGCTATCTTATCTGAAAAGCCATAGAGTTAGAAGAAGTACTCAGGTGATGTGCAGTTGGGTGAGGGGATGACTACTCACTTCAGTGGCTTGTGGGATCCTCTCCTCTCCAGGCAACAGCACTGCAGATGAAATATGAGCAAAGTTAAGGCACACAAGGTGTCTTTTTGGGAATCCGTCAGCATTCTGCAGAGACATCAGAGCTGCTGATGTGAAATCACAGCATCGCCTCGGGAACCAAAAGGTGGTGCTGTTACTGCAAGAAAGAGGAGAAAAAAGTGCCGCCCGATCTCTTCAGCGTTGTTGATGATCAGCCAAGGAGCACCGGGAGAGCTAAGAGCTTTCCTGGTTTTTTGAACGTAATGTAATGCTCCTGGGCTATCTTAATGTGTAGGACAACTGGTTGCGGTGGGTAGTGCCCGGGAAAGCAATAAAACACAACGCAAAAATATGCACCTGGAGGGAGGAGAAGGAAGAAAAAGCTGAAGGAAGTAATGGGATTTCACCTTGTGAGGCATCAGACAAAAAGCGAGACTGGAGAGGCAGCAGCTGATGCTGGGCTGGGCTCTGCAGGGCACGCAGGGCAACACGTGCTCTGCCAGGAGTCTGCCACAGAGCTGCTGCTTAAAAAGGAAATGGAAGCATGGAAAATCCTCAGAAGTACAAGGAAAAGCAGGCAGAAAGTGAGGACATCCTCAGTGTGGAAGTGAGTAATAGCAAGATGTCACAGAAACCCTCCTGAAATGGTGTCTGCCTCTGCCTTGGTATCTATAAAGGCATGTGTCAAATGAGACACTGAGCTAGTCAGACCTAGACAAATCACATTTAGACTAACAGAGGAATAATATCTAAGTGCTGTGCAGGTGGATTAGGGAACTGGTGTCCTGCAGGAAAAGTTGTTGCCCCCTGTCACCTCCATGTGAGACTCCTTTTCCCCATGACAGCCATCACATTGTGTCAGTGAAGAGGTCTGTGTCTAGCTTCTGCCTCTCAAAATGTCTTCATATTGTGGTCCAGCCTAACAGACACCTAATGTGTGCTGGATCCTCTCCTTTGGGGCAAAAATTGTCTCCAGTCACTGTGGAGAGATTGAGATTTGTGTAAAGGAGAGATTTCAAATTCAGCCTTCAGGATTCACTTTGGACAACAGGATGAAGCTCAATGCATGGTCTTGGCTGTTGGGAAGTTGCTGTATCAAGTCATTTGAGGAAGCATCAAGAGAGCCAAACCCTACCACCATTGTTCTCTGGCCATAACATGCAGCAGTGACCATCTGAGGTATTGGGAATGGAATTCTTCACCCTCTTCCCCTTGCTCTTCTAGGTCACAGGTACAGGCCACTGCAAAAACCCACAAAGGGAGTCTGAACTGGTGTTTCTCCTCCCTCCCTGTGACTATCAGCCTTACTGAATTACTTCAATTTGTTAAATGAATTGGAAACATTGCTCAGGAATGGGCTGAGCTGTGCAAGACACCACCCACACCTAATTTTTGTGGTCACAGATTAATGGCAGCAGGTGTAAGTGCCTGCTGTGTTGTTTAACTCATGCTTGTGCTTTGGAGCAGAAAGATCCCTTATTCTTGCAGCTTTGCCTGGCTCATCCTTCAGGACCTCTTTCCTTTCCAAAGATAAAGAAAAATAAGTCTGTATGGAGCAATGGATGACAAAGGAAAAACAGAAGGGGGTTAAAAATACAGACCCAGAAGCCTTGATGGGAACATCAGCACCCATGTCTCCCTGGAAATGCTCTGCCTTAGCTCTGCCACTCATCTCTGTGTGATGTTCCTGTGTCCTCTCTGGGGCTGTGTCCATTCAGCGCCTGAACTCTGGACACTGCTGTATGATCTCAGCTGTTAGACTTACTAGAAAGCAGCTGCTGTAAAAACTTCTATTTCTCCCAGGAGATAAAAGTTGAAAATGCACTATATGTGGTCTCTGCTTAAGGATGTTCAGCACTGATTAATACCAACAAGAGTTAATGAGAGAACTTGATTGGAGTGCAGCAGCGTAAGTCTGTAATCAAAATCTTTGTATAATCAGGAACATGAGCCAAACACTAAATGTATGTGTCAGACTATCCCTATGACATAAGTGTGTTGTACCTGAACAATAGATAAGTGGGAATAAATGGCAAATATTTGGAAGAACAGACACTGTGCTTCTGTGTTCTAGGGAGCTGTGTACATGCAGCTCAGGGGTTTTGCTGTGCAGTGATATTCATGTTTGTACTGGATGTTTTCACTTCTTATCACCAATGTCTTAAAGCTTGTTTATTGAACTCTGGGTCAGTTTATTCAGGTTTAATGACTCTTCCACCGCATGTTTTCCTTTCAAGCACATTTTTGTGAGGGGAACATTTTGTGTGCTGTTGTGTGGCTATTTCAAGAGGTTGATCTTGGGTCATTCATTGAACTAGTAGATGGCTGATAGGAGTGACTATCATGGTCTTCTTTTCTTCTTTTCTCTTTTTTGAAAAACATTCTTCTTTTTTTGCATTATATTTCTTTTTCTGCTTCTATAGGGGTAGTTGGTGGGGACAAAAAAGAATGTGGTTTCTAGAGGATAGTCTTAGGCCTACATCAGAGCTTGTCTCCCAAAAAGAGAGAGATGTTCTTGTGGTTTGTGCATAAATGTGTGGAATTTAATGACCCATGCTTTTTTCTTGGTGTTGCTATAATCTTTTTGAGGAAATCACAACAGGGAGTTCAATTATAGGCTATATTTGTGGTAACACAGAAAGGTTGTGGCTTCATTAGAAAGCAGATTGGGATGCCCTGCTTTAATTTCTGCTTGTGTAGGAGGCCTTGGTGAGCGCAAGAGAGGAACATGTGTGTTTTCTAGAGGATATTCTCTGACTGGGGGATATCAAGTTGTAATAAATCTGAGATTCTGAGTAGTTCCCACACTGTCTTCTCATGCTTTCACAAGCAGAGTGAACAGCTTCCAAAAGCCTCTGTATCAGACACTCACAGAGCCTGGGCTGTCAGGTCGGCTGCGTTTCTAAATGCACATCTGGAACGCAGAGGCACTGACCTCTTAGTTAACCAGCAGCTTACAGATGTGTCTGTTCATGAGTGAAAGAGAGAGCTGTGGAAGCTGTCATGTAAGCTGTTTCCTGTGTGTCAGGACGTGGTGACAAATCATCCAGGCTGTGCTGTGCTTTGGAAAGACTGGGAGAGTTTCACTGCGAAAAGTTTGAACTTTCTCACTAAGAGACAGACACTGGTAGTTTTCTCATCCACCTGATGGATATTCTAAATATTCATCTGAATAACTCTAATGGTTGTTGTCTTAGTGGGATGTGTCACAGACACACGTCTCCAGACACTGATGCCTGTGGCTTATTTTGCATAACATGCAAAGGGGTTTTTGCTCTTTTGCAGATATGAGTGCCTGAAAGTGAACCTTTGCCTTGAAGATATTGTGGGTGCTCCCTGACCATGCCCTGTCCTCACAGTGGGGAATCTGAACTTAAGATATGAGTCCCCTGAGTGGGAGAACGGGAGCTGCCAGAGACATAAAGTTCCCACTTTGTCTTTCACAAGGCCTTTCACCACTTCATAATTTAAAAAGCATGACTTTATCATTCTGATAATTTTGTTTTTCAATTAAGAAGTAAACAAAAAGGCTGATGTCTGATTTAAACCTCAGTTACAGCACACAGGAAAAAAGAAGAAACCTGCAACAACTGCTAGGAGGAGTGGCATGTCTTGTCTTTATGTGATGCAGCATTTTCAGCCCTGTGCAATGTGGCTTCTCCATGAAAAGGTGCAACTTTTTCCACTTCCCTGCCTATGGACAATTCCCTTTGGGTTAAATATCTCTGCTCTTCAATTTTTCTTCTACAAGTATGATCTTAGATCTTAGGAATATCGAATGCAAACCCACTCTCCTACATAGAATAATCTAGATTCCTAAGAATTTTTCTGATACATTGAAATCTGAAAATGTTGTCAAAAACTCAGGGAAATGTTTTGAGTCTTAAAAACATTTTTTCTTATTCAGAAATAGTTTTATCATTGTGCATAAGGGCTGGAAAGATATTAAATACCTGGATCTGTCAAAGAGTTTGGTACAGCACTGGTTGGGTCATTTAATATTTTTTTCTAATTTACACCTCCAAAGAAGAACACCAATAATTCATTGTCTCACCAAGTTATTGTGGTGATAAATTATATACAGGTAGCTGTAGGAGGGAAGTGATTAAACTCTACACTGCCAAAAGCCAGACTTTGTTATTCCCTCCTCCAATAATCATTGGGCTTTTTTCATATCATTGTTATTAATTTGTGTCAGGAGACAGAGTCAAAGATTGACTTGCTGTCACTGATGAGCACTTTGATATTGATTTGATGGTCATTACAAGCACAACCAATTGCAGATGGAGAATTCTTCAGGGGATTTGGTCCAGCTATACTAAGGTTAGGGTGATCATGATATAACTTCTTAAATGATCTCTGCACCCATCTTGACTTCAGGGGGAGAGAGACAGTTTTGATTCCATCATTTGGGACTGCTCCATAGCTTGGGCATGGATCAAGCTTAGTGCCTCAAATAAGAACAAAACTGAAGGAGGGAGAAGGGAAAATTGTGGTGGGTTTGTATTGAGAAATCTTTCCCATATGGAATAGCAGTTGTAGTCTAGGAGTTATTTTTGTTCTGATCTTAAAGTTCTACATAATGAGATAATCTGAAATAACTAATTTCTCACAGGTTTTGTGCATGGACAAACCACAATGACTGGGAGATGTTGCCAAACCTGTCTGCAGGGTACAAAGCAATAATGAAGTTCTGTGAAAGGAAATGTGTGTAATGAGTGACATCTGTCTCCTTCACAATTTCTGCCATCTCCATGGCAGTAATTGCCACATTTATATGAGCAAAATGTTTGATTCTAATGTCTGATTTATCAGTGACAATCTGCATAGTGTACAGATTAACATACATGATGCTGAAAGATTTCATAAAAACTTGAAAAAACACAGCAGCCATTCTACTGTATGAGTACAGAATAAATTTGTTTAAAACAAGAAATCAACATGAAACTGTTCAGAGTTCTGCATGTGTATGTGCAAAAGCTATTTTCATGTAAAAATCAAATTCATGAGAATGAAATGAGATCCCTCTTGCTGGCAAGGCAAGAGCACTCCCATGGCAGCTGTGTGCCTTTGACTGTGTCTCCAGGGTGTAATGGTTTATTTTAAAGTAGTCTGGTTTATACTAGGTGCTGTGGATTTAAAGGACTGGCATGACTGTTGGATTGCAGCTATATGTGTGTTGTGTGCTTGAAGTCTGTTCAACTGAAGTGAATGAGGATCTTCTGGAGATCTGTCTGCCAGTACCCAGACAAGATTCCTTTTTTTTGGCAGTGGGAGAAGAGCATTTTCTGTACTGATTTCATAAAACTGTGAATGCATGTCTATTTTAATTTTGGCCTTTTTCTTTCCACTTGCACAAAGATTCCTAAGACTTTCTATAGCCAAGTATTCCTTGCTGTATCTGGCCAGTTCCTTTATACCCACTCTTTCTATCCTCTCAAGCTTTATCATGGCTGTTCAGCACAAATATGGTGTTATTAGTTATTTCAGTTGGCAAAAAAGGCATAACTCTGCATTTAGAGATGACGAACTCATGAGAGCCACCTTTTTTTTGCCCTGATCCTTTCAGCACACACACACACAAAGGTAATTCTCATTTTCTTGATGCCACTTTGTCAACCTGCCGAAATTTCAAATTTCAGTCTATGTGCTGGTCATTACATCATGCTTTTCACACAGGTTTTCTAAGCAATACTTGATGTGAGAGTAATGCTGGTGCCATTTAAATTGATGCTAGACCTCTTTGTGTGTGTAAGTGTGTCTGGACACCAGTGCTATAAAAATGCTGACTGCTGCTGACAACATCATTGTGGGAGTGTTTGTGCTCCCTGTGGTGCTCATATGTAATGTTGGTTTTGGTTGAGAACCTCTTTGGCAAGCTGGGACTTAAAGGGAATTTTTTTTCACCAAAATGGCTACTTCCACCTCTGAGATACCAACCACCACACAAAAAATTATTACAGTCTATTCAAGAATGGGATGCCCAACACTACTTTCAACTACAGAAACATGTCTCTTCCCAGTACCTGGCAAATTATAAAACTTGTAAGAATGATTTTTCAACACAGTCCTGCAAGACTATTGCTCTGAGTGTTCTGCTAACCAGGAAATACTATACCACTTAATCATACTGGTGTTACAAAATGTGGCCCCAAAAGGGGAAGGAATATCCCTTTTCTGTCTTCTGACCTGTACTCTAATTTTTTGTCATTTTCTGGCTTGGCAAGGCTGTGTGTGTTAAATGTTGGATGGTGACTAATGTCTGTGAAGTTCTTTTTTTTCCTGGTTTTTTTTTAATTTCTCCCCTTCTTTTCCAGTGACCTTTGTTCTGACAGAGAAAGCCAGGATATGCATTTTCATAGGGGAGAAAATTAGCTAGAGAAAGAGGCCTAGATCAAGTGGTAATCATCTCTATTGAAACAACCAGAGGAATTCAAAATGGAACACAATTGGTATGTCAGCAAGTTTGCCTGGAAAATGCTTTGACACTTGCCAGAAGTAAGAAATTTTGGCAGTGGGTGAACGTTAGAGGAAGTCAAGGAGGGAAATGACAGAAGTGAGGTTTTCTTAAAGTGAAACTAGTTATGTAAAAGTGCCCATACTTTATTTTTCTCCTGTTGAGTTCCAGTCACAGCCCCAGTGTGTTAGGCTCTGTTCAAAAATAAACATTATCTGCTATCTTCAGACTTCCCCAAAGCCTAATCTGGAAAAATAGCCCCAGCCCAGAAAGGTGAACAGGCTAGAGTTCTTCCTTTGCCTTTTTTGATGAACTCAAGTGAATTACATGTCCTGGTGGATCTTGATCTTACTGGTTGTGTAAACACAAAACCATAGATGCATGCCTCAAAGCAATTTTTCTCAATTACTTGCTTTTGGAATCCCCTTTATCTGATGACCAATGATTCTAATCTGGATCTGAGAATTTCCATCAAAACTTTTAGAGTTCTGTGATGGGTTTAAATTTTAACAAGTCAGCATTTCCTGACAGGCAAAAAGTACTTTTTTTGAGAGAGTTCCCATCTGGTAGTGCTCAGATCACAATATCTGGTGTCTCTCTGAAATTAAAACAGATGGAATATCTTAGAGCATTTCATCCTGCTCTTCCCATTTCAAATCATTGCCTCCAGGAGGAGAGACTTTGAGAAACGCTAAATCTGCTAAGCTGAGTAAGTGGAAGTTGGAAGCATTGAGCAAGACAATCCTGAGAAGTTCCTTAAGTTTCATCTCTTAGCTCATTAGCTGGTTAATCTGCAGCCTTCAGTTTATCAGCTTGACTGCAATGATTCTCACATGATCAGCTCATAAACAGTTAAGATGCTACTTTTGTTGTGCTTGCTTGTTCCTTGCTTCGTGGTTGGATCTTGGGGTTTGGGTTTTTTTAGTTAGTTTTTTGTTTGTTTGTTTGTTTTGGGGTTTTTGTTTGTTTCTTTGGGGGTTTTGGTTTGGTTTGCCTTTTGTTTGTTTGGTTTGGGGTTTTTGCATTTTTGTTTTGTTCTTTGTTTGGTCTTTTGTTGGTTTTTTTTTCTGGTTTCACTCATACCTGTATGGAGGCTACAGTAGCTTGTGAATGTGTCTGCTGTCCACACACTAAAGAACAAGATGGAAGTACCCCATTCCTTCATGTCTCCATTCCCCACTGAAAGGGAAAGGACAGAAGATACTGTATTGATCAGATTGCAGAGACCCTGCCAGAAGAGACCACTGTTACTGTATCTACATCACATCAAGTAAAGACTTCTAATTTATCCAGGACTTCTGACCCTATGTGTTGCTAATTTCAGACAAGGCAAGGCTCCCTGGTGCAGTGGGAGTTGGGGAAAGGGTGGGAGAATTTTGCTTTCCACTTTGGTCTCTGATCGAAGTTTTTTCCTAGAATAGAGTCGTTTCCTGGGAACAATATTGGGCTGAGATCTCTAGGCAGTGGCTTCCCATTTCTTAGTCAATTCTCTTCTGGGATTGCCACATATGTGTACAGAAAATGTTGCTTTTACAACATGAAGCTGTGTCAGAAGAGGTTTAGGTTGTTATTTGGGGCTGTCCTGCACCTGTACAGGACACCCCAAGTGTCACACCATGTGCATGAGAGCATTGTCCAAACACTTCCTGAGCTCTCTCTGGCTGGTGCTGTGATCCCTTCCCTGGGCAGCCTGTTCCAGTGCCCAACCACCCTCTGGGTGAAGAACCTTTCCCTGATATCCAACCTAAACCTCCCTGACACAACTTCAGGCCGTTCCCTCAGGTCCTGTCACTGTCACCACAGAGAAGAGATCAGTGTCTGCCCCTCCTCTTCCCCTTGTGAGGAAGCTGTAACTGCAAGGAGGTCTCCCCTCAGTCTCCTCTTGTCCAGGTTGAACAGACCAAATGACCTCAGCCACTCCTCACACAGCTTCCCCTTAAGGCACTTCACCATCCTCCTGGCCTTGCTACAGATGTTCTCTGATGGTTTAATGTCTTTCTTACACTGTGGCACCCAAAACTCCCCCAGCACTCAAGGTGAGGCTGCCCCAGAGCAGAGCAGAACAGGACAATCCCCTCCCTTGCCCAGCTGGTGATGCTGTGCCTGATTCCCCCAGGACACTGCTGACTCAGTACTGCTAGGGAGGCATGCAATATACAACCCTACTTACAGTAAAAAACAGCACACTGGTGGGGTACAAGACAGTCCTGACACTAATTCAGATGTTTAAGTGACCCTCCTTTTTATCCCTTTCTCTTCCCACTCCAAACTACCCCAACCTGTTGGTTTAGAGGAAGGGGAACCCTGTATGTTTCCCAGAGGAAAGCAACTGCTAGAAATCAACACGTCAATCTGCTTCAGAGAGGGCTAGTCCCAAGCTGTGTGAACATAAGTGCCTCCAGACCACTTGGCAGAACCTGTGAGTCTTCACTGTCTTTCAAAGCTGTGAAAAGACAGAGTTGTCAAGCAGTGCTGAGCACAGGAGTGTAGGTGGGCTGCTCTCTTGGAGTTGCTCTTTTGAAGGTGTTCTGCAAAACTGAACATATCCTCTGTTCTTCAGCCATGGACCAGGTGGAGATGGAGGGTCCTGCAAGAGATCATGCTGTCAGAAGGTCAGGTCTGTAGGCAGGCATAGGACATATTTTCTTTAAATTACCTCAGGCTCAGTATAATGTGAAAGTTTCTTTCTGGAAAAGACCTAAAGATGAAGCCCCAACCAATTTTTTTATGACCTTGGATTATCTGCAGCAGTGGCTGAATCAGCCCTTGCCTGCTGCTGCCTCCTCAGTTCTGGCCTCTGATGCCCTTAGATATGCTGGTACTGTATTATACCACACTATGTGCTGTGTGTGGTGATGTGTGTGAGCTGCTGTTCGTGCAAGGAGCTCTTTAACAACTGAATAAAAGGGAGGGGAGGGAATGAGGAAAGAGGTTTTTTTCTTACCATATCATTGTTGCCAAAAGAAATACGTGTCAAACTGTCAAACTGCATATCTGGTAGCTCTATTTCTTGGCATGTCTGTCTTTAACCCCATGTCTTCATAAATGTTATGGCACGAATCTTAACTGCAGGTCACCGTTTTCTTATCTTCAAGTCCTTTCCTTCAATGTGTTAATAAAACAAAAAATCTGCCTGCTTACTGCCCTCTGTATTTTCATTACATCCATAACTAAATTAAGGAATAAATCCATGCCCCAAAGACTGTGCTCCTTTAAACTCCACTTCTTCCAGTCTCCTAAGTCCATTCTCCCTGGAAATTGGGCAAGGGTTTCTTGTGCTGGCAGTCACAAGGAGGCAAATCTCCAGGTCCATGCCAGCACATGAGTGTGGAAAAAGCAGGGCCAAGATTCACTCCTTCAAGTCCAGAGGTCTTGACTTCATTTCCCCTTGCTTTTGAACTGTGCACAGCACTGGAGGGTTTTTTATATAAGAATGTGAAGCAAAATAAGGAACTCTATCTGGGAATCTGTTTTTACATAGAAATCTGGCATACAGAAGTTCTTTCCTTTGACAAGATTTTATTTCTTTGACGCTTCCACATGCAATATTTAAGAGATTAGGCAGTACAAAATGCCAAGTCATCAGCATTTTCCGTCTGGACTCATGGTTGCTACAGCCTTGATGCAGTTCGGTGTTTTCCAAGTAGAAGCAGTGTTGCCTTTGTGAATGTTTACCCATGCTACTTGCTGGGCAAATGCTGAGAGCTGTTTGCCAAAAGGTTTTGCTTAGAAAAGAGAGTTTCATAGAGCACAGTTTGCATAAGTACACTATCAAAACAGCATCTCTGACATTTGCATGTTACCTAATATTAGAAGATATGTTTATTGTGTAAGCTGAAAATCATAAACCCAAGATATGAAGATCTGTTCAGAAAGAGCAAATAATGGATCACTGAAATGGGGTTTAATTTCTCAAACAGAAAAACTGAGTCTATGAGAACTCATCATTTTCCCCTGCCCCACAGAAGATTGTATTGCTGAGAACAAGACTCACTTTGGAATTTCTGCTCAGTGTTTCATATCAAACCTGTTTGTTAAAAAATGAAATAAATGCACTATGTGGAGCAACCCATCAGCTGGGGACAGCTCTGACAACAGTGCTTGAGACTGCACATTTAAGGCATCAGTAACATCTTCCAGTCTTGCTGGCGGGAGAAAGAGGAGAGTGCTAATTCTTATTTGTTTATGCTAGTTTTGGCTGTTTTGAATTATTGATATATCCCTTGAAACTGTCTCTGATCATTTCCCATTGAGCACAGAGGCATGTGGTGGTAAGCGGAGACCTGGCCTAACTGCTGGACTTTCTCCTGCTGAACTCAGCATCTGAGCTGCTCATAACAGCAACAGATGTTTCTGCTTTTTAAGGTCTGTGGGAACCTCACTTAACATTTTTTTCCCCCTTCTTCCTTGCAGGAATAAATGCCAATATAGCTGAGATCCAAAAATCTTGACCTCAGCTTAATGTTATTATTGGAAGGTATTGCGAGTGGATATCCTATTGTCCATTCTCAAGTAATAAGCTGATAGCTTTTAATGCTGTATTTGCTTTTTCACGCATACTTTCTACGTGTTTGTTATTCAGATACTTCCTGGCAATAAATGAGGGAACACATAATCACTGTTGCCTTCAATGCAAGCGGGTCTGCGATATTCATCTCATTTCAAAAGCACTAGGCAAGATCAGGAACAAGCTCACTAGCAACTAAAGCCAATCATTCCCTTGGTCTTCTTGGTGCTCTAAGCAGTCACCTGGTACATTATATTGCAGGGATCCATGTCAACACTGTTCACAAGGCCTGACTCTGTCCTGAGTGTCCAGATGTAGAAATCTCAGAGAGCCGGGTAGTGTGTGTTAAGCTTAAAAATTTCCAAATGAATGCATATATTTGAAATACTGTTGTTATTATTACGTTAAAAAAATAGAGGAAAAAGAAAGAAAAGCACTTAAATCCAAGCCTGGCTTCATTTCCTATATGTCAACAGTTTCAGCTTTTGCCAGGGAGACCCTTGCTAGACAGGAGATTTACTTTCAGGAAAAGATGGGCTTCATGCCATATTTCCACAGGTAGTTCCTGAGTGTGAATTAACAGCTTTAATTGCCAGCAGGAAGACCTTAGAAGCATTCTTGGCAGCACTCAATCAGGGAATGTGCCAAATTCAAGCATCCCTTGGCCTCCCTACCCACACCAGCATTTCCAAGGTGTCAAGGCTCTGCAGCAGGTCTCAGCATTGCCTTTTTTCTGGAACAGAGCTGAGCTTTGGTGAGCAGCTGGACATGAGCCACAGGGCAAAGCTGAGGTTGGGCTGGGTATGAAATGTGTCCGTGCTTTTGCAGCACAGGCTCTGCCTTCCCTCCTGCTCTGCAGTTGCCATCAGGAGCTCAGAAAAGGAGGCAACTGGCTCCTTGTGTGCAGGGTTGTGAAGTGGGAATGACGTCCTGGGATTGTATTAGGTATCTGCAGTTCCTGGAGGGCAGGAGGAGGAGAAGGCAGATTACAGAATTGCAGAATCATTTAGTTTGGAACAGACCTCTAAGATCATTGAGTCCAGCCTTTGACTGAACACCACCTTGTCAAGTAGACCATGGCACTGAGTGCCACATGCAGTGGTTTCTTGAACACCCCCAGGAATGGTGACTTCACCACCTCCCTGGGCAGCCCATTCCAACATTTAACAACTTTTTATGTGGAGAAATTCTTCCTGATGCCCAACTTCCACCTCCCCTGGTGCAGCTCAAGGCTTTGTTTTCTTCTCCTGTCACTTGTTCCCTGGGAGAAGAGGCTGATTCCCACACACCTACTCCCTCCTGCCAGCTCCCTCAGCCTCTACTCATCAGTCTTGTGCTCCAGACCCTCCCTGCCCAGCCAGGACTGATAATAAATAATGGAGAGTGGCTTAGTGAGCTCTCCCACCAGCTTCCTCGGTACCCTTGGATGAATCCCATGCAGTCCCATAGACTTGTGAGTGTCTAAGTGGCTCAGCAGATAAGTACCTCCCTCCTCCTGGATTGCAGGGGCTTAATTGTGGTCCCACTCTACCAGCTCAGAGGGCTGGTTGCCTTGAGGATCACTGGTTCTTCTGATAAAGACTGAGGCAAATAAGGCATTAAGTACCTCAGCCTTTTCCTCTTCTTGATCAAATGCTCCTGCTCCAGATCCAATCAAGAATAAAGATTTTCCTTGGCCCTCTTTTTGTTGTTAATGTATTTATAAAACACTTCTTAATTTTTTACAGCAGAAACCAGATTGAGTTCTAGTTGAGATTTTGGCTTTCTAATTTTCTTTGCACATGACCTATCAATATTCTTGCACTCTTCCTGTGCTGCCTGCCCCTTTTTCCAAAGGTCATAAATCCTCTTTTTTCCCTGAGTTCCTGCAAAAAAAAGTTCAGTTCAGTCTTCTTCCCTGATGGCTATTCTTTCTGCACATGGAGGTAGCTTGCTCCTGTGCCTTCATGATTTCTTTCTTTAAGCATGTCCAGTCTTCCTGAATCCCTTTCTTATTAATGATTGTTTCCCAAGGAATTCTCTAAACCAGTGTTCTGAACTGGCCCCAGTCTGCCTTCTGGAAGCCCAGGCTAGAATTTTTGTTGATCTCCTTCCTTATTTCACTAAGAATCGAAAACTGTCATTTCATTGTCACTGTGCTTAAAATGGCCTCTGACCACCACATCTCCACCAGTCCTTCTCTGTTTGCAAACAGCAGGTCTAGTGGGTCACCACTCCAGGTAGGCTCACTCAGCAGATGTGTCAGGAAGTTCTCTTCCATGCTCTTGAGGAATCTCCTGGATCAGCTTTTGTCACAAGCCCAAACATGGACGTGGTTCTTGGTGATGGTCCTACAAGGACACTGTGTTGGCAGGGTGAGTTCATCATTGATACAATAATGGTTTAAGGTTATGTCAGCTACAGGCAGAGGAGAGAACTGTCCAGCCAGATCATCTTCAATCTCAAAACTAAATGTTTTCCTGCTGGGGTGAAAAATAAAAGGTGGTTTCTGTGCACTGGGCTCCCAGCTTTCTGGCCAGTGACATTTCAGCTGATTTATATGTTTCCTGACTCTGCTGTGGAAATGTGTGCTCTTGCTGCTGCTCTGCCCAGGGCTAGTGCAGGGGATAAGGTCTGTCATCCCTACATGTAAAATGTTGTGCTAGAAGGAGAGAAGGGAACCTAGCATGGGAAATGCAAATCCCCCCAGCTTCCTGCTTTTGCTGTTTGTTTGGAGATGGCTTAAGATGTAAAAATAAGTCTGATCCTTCAGTGTTTGCTTTACCGAATTTTTTGCATGCTGGCTTGGTACTGTGCAATTCTTGTGTATCCTGCCTGGCACACAGCACCCATGGGGCAGCAGATGAGACTTGATTTCAGCCCTGTGATTCAGTGGAAGCAGGCCACACAACGTACAGCCCTCTTCTGCCCTAGCCGTGGTGAGGCTGTAACAAAGTTCAAGTGCTGGGTTGATTCCTCCCAACTTCCTTCAGAGCTAATCCTTCTGCAGGATGGAGCTCAGCGTGGAGCTGCTGGGTGGGATGCTGTCAGTGCCTCCTGGGGACCTCTTGCAGTGAGTTCTGTTCCCTTCCTTGTATGGCACTAGTCAGTGCAGCTCTCCTTAGATGAGCCCAAAGGAGAGCTTTCAGCTCTCTGCAGCCCAGAAATTTTTGTGACATTGCCACAAAAATTCCGTTGAATTTCAAAGGTTTCATAGCACTCAGAAATCCGCTTTCATCAACTGTTCCTTCCAAACACTACCCTTTTAAAATTTTTTTTAAATCTGTTTATCTTTTTTTAAATTCTCTTTCATGCCTAGATCTTGTCCAGCATCTCTGGCACAGTCTCTGCTCAAATCCCTGCCTTCTTCCTTAGCCCCTGAGAATTTTCACCCCTTGCAGGGTTAATTAATGAGGTTAAGTTTAAAATGAGACACAGTTCCAAGTATGAAAATATCAAAGTGTAAGCAGATATTTTTATGAAATCTGACTTTCAGTGCATCTACCCCTAGAAGCCAGCTCAAGATGGAGACTTTCCTGGCCTTTGGATTGCATCTCAAGATGCTGGTCACATAGCTTTTGCTCAGAGATTTGTGATTTAAAAGAGGTAAGAAAATGTTGAATAAAAGGACATAGCAATAAAGTCCCGACTTACATGGATGAATGTAGCTCAGGATGTCAGGGTTACGGAATGACACAAAGTAGATGTGCTTTCAAAAGTCTGATTAAATTAATAGCAAAGGAGTACATTATTAAACGCCTCCTGTATTTTATAGGGTTGATACCTTTACAATAATAGAGATCCTAATATATGTGACACATTGTTTCTATTGTATTTTTGTATGTAGTCTCAAATGCAAAGGCTCCCTACATTATTACAGTAATTAATGCAATAATAAACCACATGGACCTTGTGTATCAGTGAATTATTCACACTGATTTTTTTTTCAATGTGTGTGAAAGCATGGCCTGTCTCCTGTGCACCTGGGGAAGAACCAAAAGGGGCAGACTGTACTGAAAATTTTGCCATTACACAGTGCCAGTAAAGACGTTGGGTCAAGTCCTGTTGCTGGTGGCTGGTTGTGCTGATAAGACTCCAGTTTGTCAGTTGTCATAAGGAGGTCTTTCAGCCTCCCTTCAGATTAATATAAGTAGAGATATCATAAACAATTGGTACTCTATAAGAAGATTTTAGAAGTGAATAGCTGCTCAGTCTGAATCTGGGATATGGGACAAGGAAGGCATTTTTAATAAAAGCAGGGATGAGGCTTTCAAGAACTAGGACTCCAATCTCCCACTGAGAAGTATTCTTTCTCTAGCACAGTGAATTTTAGTTGCTTGTGTTTTCAATATTGATACCTAAAGTATTACTTTTTTTTCTTTCTTTCTTTATATCTGTACATATGAACTGTTAGGCTCAACAGTGAAATGGAAAATTCAGCTTAAACTTAGGAATAATTTCAGATTAATTAAAACTACAGTTTTTAGTGGTGAAACAGCTCATCAAGGAAATGTCTGTGTGTATCCTGTTGGAAAGTAGCAGAAAGACCCTGTCATCTCTCCCATGTCCTTTCCCTCTCTGACAGTAATAGTTTTGAAATGACCCCAGAGGCAGTGGCACCAGGAACAGACCAAGGGTCTCTTTCTTCTAGATTCTGGACATCCTAAACCAAATCTACATTTAGCAGTGACTTTTCATAGCCTGGCAGGATGAGAACATTTTTACTGTGATTAGTAACTCCTTAGGGGATTTTTATGGACATAAAATGTGATGAACGCCACTGTGCATTTTGTAAGGATAGGTTAAGAAGGCAGACTGCTTAACTTGTGGTGACCTCCCACAGAATTATGACAGCACTGTGGTATAAATCTGCTGGTCAAATTCTTCCTCCCTGCAATGCAATAAACATCCTTGTAATTTACATTGGAGTAGCTGGTGATGAAATGTGCCTGAAGCACAGATGTGTGCGAGGCAGCAGTCCTGGGGGTTCCCGTGGGAGCGGTGCTGGGATGCTGTCTGCACAGAGACTGGCTCTGGCTGTGGGGCAGGACCTGATTCTGCTTGCTCACCCCTTCATCCTGTGCTAGAGGGGATGCTAGAGAGCTTCTTCAAGGAATAGGTGTCCTGATATGTAACTGGTTGTCCAAGACTCTGTGGCAATACCTACAAATACCTCTGGTAGCTGGGCTATTCTATATTGGTTTGGCTTGACTGTGGGGTTTTTGTTTGTTGGGTTTTTTTAAGCTTGGATGTTTTCTACATTCCATTTTCAGACTGAAGGGCACAGCTCCTGTCATAAACATGCTTCTCTGATCAAATTCTTCTTTTCTGCTCTTTCCTTTCCTTGTGTTTAGTTGGTTGTTTTTGTTTGTTGATTTTTTAGCATTCACATTCTATTTGCAGTTATCTGGACAAAAGGACATTATGTTTCATGCTAAATGTTTGTGATGTTCACAATGACTCTGTCAACACATGGTAAGTGTGTTGTAGCCCCAACAAAACACTGTGGCATTGTGAAGAATAATTTGGGGTGTACTGCCATCTAATGGCTTTACTGACAGTAACGAAAGTGTAAGGGTAAGCTTGGCTCCTATTAGATTCAGAGAGAAGTTAAAACTTTTCCAGTTGCCATGTGGAAAAGTGTATTTAAAGTATATTGCTGGAGAGAATCTATGCAGAATTGGCTATTTTCTGACTATTTGAGGTGCTGCAGTGTTTCATATCCCTGCTCTAGTCTGCCACGGGAGTCAGCAAGTAAGTAAAGGGACACATTTGTATTTTACTGGCATATAACTTGAAACATTCTTGAGTCTGTGTCATTAAACTTAATGGTGCTTCTTAAGACAGAATTTCAACAATTTTGCATTCCAGTTTCAGAGAGGTCTTCCTTTGGCTGTAGCTTGACCTCTCTTAGTAGTAAAAGAGAATAAATGAATGCAGCCTGTGGCACTCTGAACAAAAGGAGTTTTTCAGGATGATCTCTCACTCCTCTGCTGAGAATTCCCTCTTCAACACCCTTCCTGATGCATTTTGCCATGATTTCTTCTAGGTGTGGAAACAATAACTGCTCCCACCAATGCTTCTACTGAGCAAACAGATTTCTTTTTGCTGCCAATGGTTTAGCCATGTTGAAGCCTGAGCCTCAAGAGCCACGAGCTGGCCAGAGTCTGCAGAACAGCTGGTATTCAAGGTAGCCCTCCAGGATCCTGCCTGGAAATCCCACAGAGAGGGAACCATGGTTCTGCCTGAGGTCTGTATAAGAAAGTGATTGCTGCTTCTGTAGCTGATCAGGAAAAATGGTAGATGATTAACAGTGAGGAGTGCCTTCCCTTGCCTCTGCAGCTGCAGCTCTGGCTCTGCCCCTGCACTATTCAGCTCTTTGTGGAGCTGCCCTGAACACACCTGCACACTCTCTTTGTCTCACTGGACCTGTATTCAGCTCCCCTGAGCTCTTTCTGCTCAATGCCTGTCCATGTGTCCCTGACACAAGCTGTGCTCTGGGTGCAGCTTGCTGCTGCTCCACCATCCCAGGAGCATCCAGAGTGCACAGGGGCTGTTGTGTGTGTGCTCAGCCATGCACTAAGAAAGATCTTGGGGTAGAAGAAGCCCTGTGGCTGAAGCGGTGCTTCAGTGGTTTTTTTTCATCAACTCTGCACCACCCAGGGAATGGCCTCACTTTTTGAATTGTTCCTTGATCAATTTAAACTGATGATTTTTCACTAACTTGTCTCCTTAGAGTGTCACTCAGCAGCCCTGTGGATTTTGAAATGCATAGCATAGTCCAACTGTCCAGCCAGCTTGCAGATTCTTAAGCCTCTTGTCTTCCCCTTGATGACCCCAGGAGCAGTGCAGAATAGTAACTTCTCTTTCCTGCTGCTTTTAATCAATGGCAGTCCTATGTGCATATCTGATATCCAGAAAGCATAAACTGAAGATGCTCTTAAAAAACTGCCTGCATCTCATCTCTTATGGTTCACATCTCAGGCTTAAGTAAAGGAGTGTGGGAAGGGTATGACTGCATGAAAACACAACAGTTACAGAAATAGGCATTTTTGAAATGGCCCAACTGGGTAAATGGTCTAGCTATGAGACTAACTTGCTTAACTCCCTTAAGACTTGAAAAGTCAAATTCCCATTCAAACTCTCTGACATAAAAAGTTCATATATTTATCGAAATCCTTTTCTTTAAGAAAAACAGATGACATTGTGCTAAGGTTAACTATGCATTAGGATGGCCTCTGTGGGTGCAAATGAGTCTAACAAAATGAGGGAAACTTTCACAAGTATTTGGAGATCATTCTGTTTTTCTGTGTTCAATAGACTGCATCACTGGTTAATGTTATAGACCCAGGACTGGTCACTGCTATGGGCTTGTTCCTCTGGGGAAACAAAATCCTGCACAGCCTTCAAAGAAATAACTGCCGGCAGTAAAAAAGTCACTCTGGAAATATGCACAGGGAAGTTATATATAGTAAAGAAAACTGTTCTCTGCCCTAGGAAAGGCATGTACAAAAGGGTTATGGTTCAAAAGGGAGGGTTTTCTTCTCTGCAGTAAGAGGACCAGTGAAAAAGAAGTGTGGACTGCAATTTGTCAGTGTGTGCAAGGTTTCCAGTAAAGAGTGAGCTGAGACAACTGCTCAGGCATGACCTCTTCCTACCAGCCTACTTGCCCAAACCCTAGGCTGAACCCTAGGACAAAAGGCTTCTGGCAATATTGCACATATATATTTCTTCCCAACTTCCTCAAGCTTTGCAGTTGGGTAATCCTGGCTGAGGATCACCCCTGGTCCTAATTGATTTGCACCCAAGGTCATTATGGCTTAGGCCCTGCATACCCAATGGTCACAATGTTGTTTTAGGAGTGATTTATCCTCCTACACCCAAATGAGCTCTCTGTCCCTGTGTCGGATGGTGTGCACACAACTGGGAAATTCAATTTTTCACTTGAGCACCGAAATTCCACTAGGAATGAAATTCTGTTAAATCTCACATAACTTTGATCATTTTGAATGAAATGTCAGCTGCCAACAGGAGGTCAGAGGAAGTCATTTAAACTGATTGTTTGTAAAGGAAGCTATCAGTTAGGGTTTAATGCATTTGGCCCAAGATGAACTTTAAAACAGGATCTCAAATTGCTTTTAGGTTGGTCTTCCTCTGAGCTGATTCCAGCAAGCACAGTGCTGCTGTTCAAATGCAGTAGCTGGTTTAGTAATTAGGTTTTCTAGGTCTGTCCTAAAGGACTTGTACAACACAAACAGCAGTTAGTAAGATGTTAAGCTAGTTCAGGAGGAAGAGCCAGGGGATTTTTCCAGTGTGAAAGGGACAGTGAAAGGTGAGAGAAATAGCTTTTCTGTATCCATTGCAGAGATAAGGCAGCAGGAATTATTTTGGAAGTCTTCATCTCAACAAAATAAAATGTGATGTTACCTATCTGCCCATCCCTTTTCACAGTTTAACAGCTCATTTGTAGCAAGCTTTGGATCATAGGTTTTAATCCAATCCTAATTTAATGCAATGGAGTTTAAACATCTATGTTTTCCTACCTGTGAGTGCTGTTGCTCCCTTGGTATATTGTCCTTGCTCCTCCTACCCAACTGTGCTATTCCTGAGGTAATACAAAAACCTCTCCTGCAATCAGGCTTAGTTTTCCCATTCGTATAAATCCACTTTTTCCCTCAGCAGATGTGTGAAGTGTAAGAGTCACTGCAGACAGCAGCAAAATCTCTATTCAGCAAAAGTCATCAAAACTTATGCTTACAACCCAAAATATTCACTTCTCAACAGCCTCTTCTGGATTCACACACAGCTGCTGGCTCTTACCACATCCTGTGTGCTTGGTGCTCGCCCACACATTGTAGAAGTGTCAGCAGCACTATGGGCACTTGCTAATTCTCACAAGTTGATGAATGAATTATAAATGACTGTCTTACTAGGTTGGAGTCCCAAGCATAGCCCTTGGCTGTTCTTGGCCTGGACAGTGTCCTTCCTCAGGCAGCTAGGCTAAAACTAAACTCACACCAGTTTAACTCTGTGCTCCTTTTGTACAGAAATTTGTTCATACAGCCCATCTACTTGCTCATCTTGTCTTGATCATGTTTTTCACATTATCTGAGCTACTCCTGGCTTTGGGGCTGCAGTGCCTGTAATGGGGTCTTCACCTCTCCTTTGTATATTCTCCTTTCCCATTGCATTTACAGGACGGAATGCTGTTAAAATCCACGTGTGGTGAGATTAAGTCATCATGTTTTTCTCAGCTGTTTGTTTCTGGCAGCTGGTCCTTCACAGCAATGCACCAATGGGACGGGTCAGTAAAAAACTATGAGTGTGAGGAAAAGATGAGGAGAGCTTCTGCAAAACTTGGGATGCCTCTGGGTGTGAGAAAGACACTGTGGGAAAGACCTTGTAGTTTTTGTCATTGGAGCCTTTCTGAAGCAGAGCCAACCACACCTCACAGCCAGAAAGCAAGCTGGGTCAGAAAGTTGGCAGAACTTTTGGTTCCGTTTTGGTCTTTGTCCGAAGCTGATGGGCTGTGAATGCTGCTGAAAGCAGAGGTCTCCTTCCCACTGCTGCACTTGAGGGATTGAAGTGTTTATGGTGATGGGTGGGGGAGTGAAAAGGGGTTTGGGTGGAAAGCTGAGCTACTGGAATATGGTGATGTGGAATGAGCTGTGTGGGGTAGGAGGCCATTCCCACCTCTGGTCCACAGTCACAAGCAACTGCTTTGGAGCAGAGGAGGAGATCCTCTAGAGGAGATGGTTTTCCATGGGATGGTTTCTTTGCCATGGGGCTGTGCAGCAGTTCCCTTACAGGCCTGAGCAGACGCTCACTTCCCTTGGGGATCCACCTGCTCATGAGGCCAGATGCCACCAGCAGCTCATTGGCAACCCCCACTGGCTGAAGGGGCAAAAGAAAGGATAGTACTGCCATAGGGATTTTCATATTTGGGGTTCCAAAGAAGTAGGCAGGGTGCTGGGAGAATGTACCTTAAGAATTCACAGTTGGTAAACGGATATTTTTATAGAGTTGTGGAAGGGAAAAGAAATCATTTATGTAGCATTCAGCCCTAATTTATTGCTTTCATCTCTTATTCCAAATTTTGTTTGCTGTGGTGACAGAAAAGACTTTGAAGACATATTTCCCTTTATTTGCATGGCTTGTTGTCCTCAGAAATACTTGAATACAATGAGCAGTGTTCCACTGCCATTGTGTCCAGTTAAGCCTGTGTATTTCATCCTCATGCAGAAATTTTGTCATGCACAACTTTCTGGTATTTCCCTTTCTCTCCTCTGCTCTGGCTGTGCTCTCTCCAGCTCAGACAGATATGTACAACTGAGGCATTTGCATGGATCAAAATTTTTTTTAATAAGGAAGCTTTAGGTTACATGTTCTTGTAATTTGCTAGCAAATTAACACCTAGTAAACTCTACTGAAATGTTGTTCTTGTAAAGCAGATCTCACACAAGGGCAGGGTGTTATGCTTTATGTTGTTATACAGTTGAGCCTGTATCTTGGAAGCCTTCCTTTTGTCTTGCCCCTCCCTTCAGCCTTCTTGGCTTGGCTGTAACCAGCCAAGGGTTTAGGCTCTCACTGATGTGATGTGACCCCAACCCATGTCCATGGGAGCAGGCAGCAGCCCAGAGCCTCCAGCAGGCATCTGATACTACTGGAAATTACCATCTTGTGCTTTTCTCTTCCCCTACTCAGTTACAGCTCAAGTTCATTTTTTCGAATCAACAGAATCTTTAAAATTTGGCTGGTTATTTCCTCCTTACGAGCTTTTTGCAGTATTTTGACCTTATTCAGCCTTAATGCTTTTCTTTGAACACATAAATATAGAGGGAGGGAAATGGTATTGAATTGAATCTAGTTTATTGATCCTTAGAAATATTTGCTATCTTGCTGCACTAATGATGGCTGTTTTGTATGAGATACAATATATTCCTGTGACATCCACACAATCTTTTGGTCCAAAGGTTAGCCCAAACCTTCTGCTAAATGCCAGCCTGCAGATAACTGTCCACAGAGCAAAAAGAGACCCAATTCTTGTAAAAACTCCAGACTGGAACAATCTGGGACATTCAGAGCAGTGATTTTGACTGGGCCAGGAGAGTAGATAGCAATATAGCTATAATTTGTCACCAGTGTCATGTTTCTTTCATGTCAGGAAAGGCATGCTTGCACATGTATTTCACTGTATTTCAGTTGTGAAGGGCTCACCAGAGCTTTGGCAGCACCTGGATGTTAAATATACCAGGGGTTTTCTCAGCATAAGATAGGATTGCCTGGCATATGCTGAATGCCAAATTATTTTACTGAAATTGCTAGAGACTGCAGTCAATCAGAAGTGATTGAAAAATAACCACATATGGGCTGAGTTTAGCAGCATGTTGTGCTATTAATGATTACCCACCCTTTGTTAGAGAGCAGCACAAGTAGCACAGCTGGTGTATCTAACCATTAGCCAACAAATGTTTTTCCTTCTATTCTGACTGAATCACTAAGGGTGGAAGGTGCTGTCAGGGTTACACATTAATCATGTCCACTGTGGAGTGGCTGATGCCATCAGCTCCTGGAGTGGGAGCTCAGGGCTGTGCTGGGTGATTGTCACCCCAGCTCCAAACCAGTGCTGCTGAGGGCATGGAGGCACTCAGGCCAACTCAGGAAGGGAGTGGGAATTTTGGGATGGAGGGGTGTGTGAAAAGACAGAGAGGAAAAATGCCTGGAGGAGAAGGCAGCAAGCCAGCAATGAATGGCACAGAGGACAGGGCTGTCTTGTAGAGGCCACACATGGGAATCCTCAAACATTTCTTCTCCTCTGCAGAGGTGCTTGGCTGGTGATGGGGCTGAGCTCAGCCAATGGACACACTGCCTAAAATCAAGGCAGGTACTGAATAAGCAGGAGCCCTCCTGAGCTGCTCCTTGGCTGCTCCTGAGTGCTGGCCTGAAAGCTGGGACAGGATCTGGAGGGATGCCTCAGAAGGAGAGGCAGAAAGCAGAGGTGGGGTGAGGCCATGCTGATGCACCCCTCAGCCAGTTTGTGTGCTGTGCCTGCTCTGACACCATGTCTGACAGTCTGATTGCTCCTGCAGGCTGCTCGGCTTGGAAAGGCTTTATCCCAAGGGTAATATTTCATACAAGTTCTTGTAATTCATTGAACACCCCCTTTGCTCTCATGGCAACTAGCCACCTACATGTATTTAATCCAAAAATAAGTGTTGTAGATTATAAATAGCTCCTCCACACACCAGGAACGTATTTCAAGGAAATATTTTGACAGGAAGTCTGAAAGAAGAGTCAGTAAGGAAAAGCAGCTTGGTTCAGCTAAGTGCCAAGGTATGCATTGCTAATTTCCCCTGTTGTTCAGTGGAAGTGAATTACAATCACGATTGCTCCTTTGCTTGCTCTTTTTTTTCTGGCCATTACTTTTTAGACAGAAAAACAGCTGACCTAACTTTGACGAGTTATGGTTGCAGAGGTATAATATAGAAATGTTATTTTCTGAAGTATTGAGATCCCCCTCACCTGTTTGAGAAATCAAACTAAATGTAAAGTAGATATCATTCCACAGATACTTTTTTCTCTGTATGTCTGTCTTTTTGGGTTTTGTTTTTCTTTTTTTGGACTGAAGCACAGACCTGGAAAAGCTATTACTTGATACATAACAAAAAAAAAAAAAAGAGAACCACAGTTTTGAAATACAGTTTTCTGGCTCCAAAAGACCATGTGGAATTACAAGAACAGTGTAACTTAATTCTCCAGTGTTTTGGTCCTTCCAGACCTCTGCTGAGAGATGCTGAACATTGTTAAGCACTTTAATAGAGCTGATTGACTTATTTTGTGTTTCGCAAGAACTTGGATCCGTATTATCACAGTGTCCCAAGGCCTTAGGAGACCTCACTGTGTATTTCCTTGAGGATGTACCTGGCATGTGTACATCATGAATCACTGGGCACTGCCAGACTTTTCAAGTGACCTTCTTTCAAGAGGCAGGAGATCAAGGTGTGCCTGCTTGTGGTATGGAAGGAGCTGCAAAGGGGGAAACATGGAAAGAATGTATCTCAGATTAATTGGTGAAAAGCACTCACAACTCCTCGCTGAGGCAAATCAGCCTTCTAGTGACAGACAGGGATTAGGACTCCGTTAGCCTGAAGTCAAACCAGATGTAAATTGCTTGTTTTGGAGAGAAAGGTCCTTCTCAAGGCAAAATTCTGTATTTATCCTAACAATGAACACCTCAGTAAACGGACATCTGAATGTTGATTTTCCCCTTTTCTGGCAGGAAAATTATCTTTCCCAACATGTTCAGTTTGCTTCCTCCCTGTGCTTGACAGACTCTGAAATCTCCCATATACATCACTGAAAACAGAAATTTTACAAGCTCAAAAGAGTATATCTTTACAATTCTTTTTCATCATTTATTTTCTACACTACAAGTGTCCCATATCACTGCCTTAAACTTCTTCATCTTTGGCCATCCACTGCAGGGATCAGGCCAGAAGCAGTACAATTAATCATGAAATAAACACTGAAAGCTTTAGATAATTTCATATACATTTCACAAAGTCATCCACAGAATTAGGAAGTGTTCACTGTTAATCATGGAGGGTGCCTGGAGATTCATTTCCCTGCAATGAATGTGCCAGAGCCTATTTCTGAGAAATTTATTGTTGATTTGTCAGAGTGGTCAGTCCTCATAGAAAACTGTCTTTTATCTCTGACACAACCAGCACAGCTTTAATGGGAAGGGACTCTTTAACCGAGACAGTTTAAAAACACTTGCCTTTTGACCCCTTTCTTTGAGATGTGATTGAATGTGTGGAGTGTTTTTGCAAGGAGTGCAGAATAAATAAGCAGTGAGTGAGCTGTCACAAGCTGTGGAGTGAAGGTCGTATTCTCCTTTTTTTTTTTTTGCTTGTGTTTTGCCAGATTAACTTCAATGAGATGGGTGACTGGTCTGAATCGAGCCCATTTCTGTGATGAGTTACATGTGTTGCTGCAAGGGACAGAGTGAAACTCCAGTAGAAGCTGCTTCATTTAGAAGGAAATCAGAGGGAAAAAATGTATCAGGACTAATAAGGTGGCAAAACCAGCATGCAGGAGATGAAAAGCATGAAACATACAACCATTTCCATGTCAGGGAAAACTGCACTGCCAGTGCAAAGCTGCTGCTTCCACTGTCACCCAGGTTGATTTTCAGTTTAAATAACCTGCCTCAGACCATGAATATAGGAGGGTTATGTTTGGGTAAACTTCATTTTCCCGCTTATAAATTACATGAAAGTTAAAAAATTCCTTCCTTGGTAGATTTAGAGGTAAGGGTGGGGGGTTGTGCTTGCATGAGTGTGTGATCCAGCTTTTCCAAGGAGGGCAGGTGCAGTCAGCACCCCAGGAGAGGCAAATTTCAATCTGTGGCATCTCTCAAGCCTCCCTGCACCTGGTTTTGCCCATAGCTACAAGAACTACGATTCCACAGCTATATGAGCAAGGAATCTGCACTCCCCAACAAGGCCCAAAAACTTTGGGATTTTTATCCAGTTGCATCTGTGCTAATGCATCTACCACTGGAGAGTGCCCATGGCTCTGCAGGAGCTTGAGCCAAAGCAAACACATCTGGGGGGAGATGCCACAGCAGGGACACGTGTACAGAGCCTCCAGGCTGCATTTGCTTTGGCACAGGCTCCAAGGATTGCCATGAGCAGAGCAGCATGAGGGCTGCTTTGCTTCCCCCTGTGTCACAGGCCTTCCTCAGCTTCCCTGCACAGCTCCAGTATGGGAGTACTTTGAAGGAATGCTGCAGTGAGCTGTGGAGAAGCAGCTTTTTTGCAGGTGTAACTACAGCTACCTGAGCTGCCTTGACCTGTGTCAGCCCAGAGCTGCAAACCAGCTGCACAGCCCATGAGATAATGTTTCCTGCTCCGCAGGAGAGATGGCAAAGCTGTGGGAGGCTCCATCTACAGGGACCAGACCATGGCAGATACCCAAGCTGTCTGCAACTTGCTGTGGATGGGTCCATAAAAGAAAAATTTTGGTTTAGCAGCTAGGAATGTCAGTGTGCAACACACCTTGAGGAAATTTGCATTGGGAACAAGTAGGAAACTGTAGTTACATATTCTATAGAGTAAAACATCTATAACCATCCAGTATATTTTGCACTTTTAAAGATGTCTATTTTAATTATTTGATACTGTCATCAGGACAAATAATTACTTTAGACTTTACATAAGCCACAAGTGAGGCTTGCTGCCTTAGTCACTGGAACATTTTTCCTAGCATTTGCAAACCACTGAAACTGTTTTCTTCTATGAGCAGTGTTCTATACTCCAAAATAAAGGCTTGTCAGTTAACCATAGGTGATTAAAAACAAACAAATACCACATTGTTTATTTGTAAATTTTCCATTAGCGTGGATTTTTTACTAAGATCTTCTCTTGCTCAAGCATGTATGTCTAGCCTCTGCACTACTTGGCACAGAGTTTGCAAAATCAACCCCACTACCTTGCTGGGGATCCATCGGAATCCCAGATGGGTTGAGGGTGTCAGAGTCTGACCATTTATGAGCTCTTTTGGTGGCATGGACACGCAACAGTCTTGAGTATTGCACTTCCTTGCCAACAGCCTGCACACTAGAACAGAGCTCCCACAGCTTTTTTTAGTCAAAGGACACCTAATTAGTTTGTGGAAAAGAAGGAATACTTCCCAGGACTATCTTCCTCTGTGCTGCCACCATGATGTGCCTCTGCAAACAACAGAACAAGTGCTCAAATTTTAGTTCAATTTGTATCATCAGATCTAGTTTCCCACCTATTTCATTTCTTTTACATACATGTGGGAATGTTTTTAAAAAGTGATTTCTGGGTCAGTGACCTTCCTCCTCAATATCCAGGACTTCTAGAACACGACACTGCTATGAGATGCTCATCAAAAGACCAATTTAGGTGGATGACATTGTAAACTTCAGAAGCACTGTGCCTTAATTCTGACTGTTACAAAGACTGGATAGAAGGGATCTGTTTATCTTGCTGTCCATGCACTTAGAGCAATGTCCCAGGCCTTTCAAAGGAGCCTGGACTGAAAAGGAGCACATACGAGCTGCAGGGGTCGATGGTGTTTGATAGCTGGGATGCCATGGAAGATTTCACATTCTTCAGCTCTAATCTCTTATAACAAAATGGAATTCAAACCTAACCCCTGAAAAAATAAGTCAGGTCTGGTTAGTGTGATGCCATGTCCCATGTATCCATCAGGATTTGTTTTTGGTGGATTAGTGCTCTCATTTACGTGTTTTCTTCTTGGTCAGCAGTGTTATTGTTTTAGCTGATATGTTCAAAAGGTGTTTATTTTTGCTGCTAATCTAAGATGAGCCCTGTAATTATCTGTGAAATAGAAGCAATTCCTTTCTGTAGCTGTGATGCTCTCAGGAGGCAGTGCCTGATGATCACCATTTCATGTTTTCTGATGCGCCTTTTTTCCATTGCTACTTTCAAAACAGTTGCATCACGTTTCAACTGCCTTGGTCCTTCATTGACATGTTTTACCAAAAATGCCTCCAAAAAAAAGCAAACACTTTTTGTCTCCTAGATGGATTAAGTGCCATTCTAGTGTTTGTGATGAGGAGTATCTTTCTCTGCCTCAATATTTTTATTTGCTGCAAGTTTTGTTGGCTATTTCACATGTTGGGCTCCAGAACTAAGATAGCCCCTTGTACTTACTAGGCAAAATAAATAAAGTATTTCAACTTTCACAATTTCCCACTTTTTCAAGTTACAAAAGGATGGCTGGAACAAAGAGGTAAGAAGCATAACATCCTTTCCCCAGTTTTTAGTCCTTCTTCACCTTGTCCCCTGCTCTTTGCCACCCAAACATAACTTGGTGCTGCTGTGACTATGCCACTGTTTTCTTAGCACCCCCTTTCCCTGCACTAAAACATGCTTTGCTGGGTGCTCTACCATCCTCTTTCAGGATGTAATACCTATTTATCTTATGGCTGATCTTATGGTTCCCTGGCATTTCTTTAACTCTTTTTTTCCCCTGGTTTTCCTCTGCTTCTTCCTCTCTTTTTTTTTTTTTTTTTTTTTGCACTTTCTCTGTCTTCCTTCCTGTCCCAGACCTGCTGTCAGTGAATCACTTCTGGGAGCTTTTGCATTCACTCCCAACCTTTGCTCTGCCTGTTTATTCCTTGCTTCACGCAGCCTTTTATGGACCAGATCTGTTGGTCATGTAGATGTTAGGAAGAAATTCCACCTCTGTGTAGAGAGAGATATATAATTATTGAGGATTTTTTTTCTCTCTCTATTATCTGATTCTGGCTTTTTTTCCGTGAGAGGGGACACTGCTCTAGGTGTCTGCTGGAGTTGCTATGCCATGGGAAATCTTTACACTGCCCAAGCCTGGGTGAGTGTTTGCAGCTGAGCTTGGACTGGGCAATATTCTTTGAAAGTGGAGGTCTGGATCTGGACTTCCAGGTTCAGTTTGGGCATTCACCTGGAAGGGAGCCTCATCCATGAATGACCAACATGAGGCCTTTTAAATTATCTGCCCAAGATGTTCTTGAAAATCTCTGTTTTCTGTTTGTTTACAGCATCCGAGCATGTCAAAGCTGACAGCTGGAGACCTGGCACTCGATGCAAACACAATGCTATAGTGGTATTAAGAGTATTTACAATAACTGGTTACTTGCTTTATGTTTGAAGCAGATGGAAAATACACCAGTGAAAATGTAATTTGTAAATGGATTAAGAATAATCACAGTGCATACTTCTGAAGACTGAAGTGAAATATCTAAAAAACCAATCAACCAACTAACCAAAAAATCCCAGAACCCACCTCCTCCCACCCTTCCTCCCCAAACATCATGGTCATAGCTCTTTTAAAGGTGGAAATAGGAAGGAGGAAAAATAATCTTCTATGTTTAGGATCAATATTAAACTTCCAAATCCCCTGTATGCATTTTTAGTGAGCCTAATACAACTGCTCTGGTGGAGGTCAGTGGGTAATAGATATTTAATAGCTGCTCAAGATCTTCATGCATGCAAACAACTTCAGTGTATTTCTAAAGAGTCAGGGGTGCTCTGAACAGCTTTCTCCTTGTGTTCTGAGGCTGTGCCTTTCCACTACAGAAAGAGCCTCTTTGGAGGCAGTGATCAAGGCTTACTTCTAGGCTATTCCAGTTACTACCAATATCCAGAAAAGAAACTTGAATTTGTATTGCTAATTCAACCACATCATTATGAATGAACTGCAGGAAACAATGCATCTTCTTCCTATGTAAACAGTATAAATAAAACTTCTGATAAGCACTTTACTATATTGAATTCCTCATTCTTTTCTTTGAGAGCGTTCCAAAGTTTAGTGTGCAGCTTAATCAACTTCATACGTGCTTGAGTTGGGCAAGTCAAAACTAACATGACCCCGCACAAGGAAAAGCATCCCTCGCACGAGAAATCCCATTCTGCTTATTTACTATATATGAAAACAGCCCCAGCCATTCTTTCCCTGAGGCAACAGGAACTTTTCCATGTTTCCTTAACCACCGTCACCCTTCAACACTTTTCAGGACGAAAGCCTTGTTCTCAGGATGACCCTGGCTGCATGGTCATTAAAGCTGAGATGGAGCTGATGAAGCAAAATGACCAAACCTACAACTTTAATGTATTCAGCTGCAACATACTTACCAACTGCAAAATATATTTAACCTGTTTAGCCTCTCTTTTCCATCAACTATTGTTCACACTGAAATTGTTTTGCTTATTAAACTTTGGGCCCTGCTTTGGGAAAGAGCTGAGTACAGGATTAGCTTCACCTGCAGGTTACAATTTTTAAATTAGCAAGTCTGTTAGCATGGGTTAAATAAATACATATGTAAGTTAATATAATATTTTTTAATTACAAAGATAGCAGTATGTTGATACAGTGCTATGTGGGTGGCAAGCATTAAAGAAAAAGCAGGAAGATGAGTTAAGTAATTCAGGTAGTGAATCAGATCTGCACTGAGTGGCAAATACTATGGGAAATAAACACCCTTTTGGAAGCATACTTATGCCAGGCCTATATACAGGCCTTTTAAAATCAAAGTCCTTCTACATTCATGACACTTGGGTCTGGGCTGAAAATCGTGCAAAGGATTTTGGCTCTGTGTTCTGGTATGATTCAATCTCTTTTTAAAAAAAGGCGCTTTTGGGGAGGGACTGTGACCACTTCTGGAATGTGTTAAATTAAATCCTTTGTTATCTATAGACAGACATCACAGGGGTTACAGCAGCGCAAACCTCTCTTCATTTCAGACCTTGTCACTGGATACGTTCTGCTTGGAGCGGGAGGGTAAGGAACGATGTGGAGACAGGTGTCTCCTGAGCCCTTGGGTCCCAGCACCCAGGTCCTGCTTTTGTTCCCATTATCTCCAGATCAGGAGAGGTTGTCTGGGAGAGGCTTAGCCCTGTGAGAAAGACTCACAGCTTTCTCTGGCATCAAGACAGCAAGTCCTGCCTTTGCTTACTTATTATTTGTATAAAGGAAAAAGAGGTAATTATGACAGAATAAACATCTGAACATCCTCTTGAGAGCAAAAGCCAAAACAAGTGGGGAAAAAAATCTGCCTTGCAGCACTCCTTTGCTTAACTGAGCACGAGAATAGAGATAATGTGCAGTGTTGCCCGGACGAGAGAAATATCTTGAAGTTGGCAGTTCACAGCACGAGCAGCAGAAAATGGTGACACGGGATGCTGTGTAAGTCAGGGAAAACTTCTGAAAAATCCCAGAGTCTCCCAGTTCATGTATCATTAGCCTTTTTGAGGGTACTGGACAACATACCAAAGGGATTAACAGCTTAATCATAGTTGATTCATATATGGGGATCTGCATTGTTTATTTATTTATTTTGCTATCAGTAACTTCCTCTTAGAGACGTGGGAAACTGAGGCACAGAATGGTGAAATTACTTGTTTAAATATTGCCTGTGGGAAGGGTAAAAATAGAAGTGTGTTGCTCAAATCTTACACCCCTTTATTACTCCCGTACTGGTCTAACAGAGGAGTTACAGTTTGTTACCTGCATATCCCTGGCTTTTCTGGCTGCAATGATATACAAGTACAATCTGTTGCTCACATTTCCTTGATATTCCTGACTGCCAAAACAAGGTCATTTATACTGCAGGTGAAAGTGCTAGAAAGGGTGATTTGCACACCCTCACATCCCTGGAGCTTTTAGTACTTGTAGGAAGCTATGTGGTGATCAAAGCCAATGCATCTGCTGAACACTTTGCAAAGGCACGGTCGCTTTGCAGGTTTGCTCCCCTGGTCCCAAGCAGTTTAACCGTGAAAACAGGATATGGTACAACGGCCAGACCTGATGCGCTGCTTTATCAGAGTCTGCTGTCATCAATCTCGGTCTTTATGAATGGTGGGGAAGTGGCAGCTGTACACAAGGATAAACAGCCGTCGCAGCAGAGATGCTTTGAACTGCTCTGTTCCTCTGGGGAAGAGATTTGAGATAAAGCCGAATCTGGAAAGCATCAGTGATGGTGCACCGAGAGCCGCTGATCACCTCGGCCGCTTAGGACTTTTCCACCACTTTCCGGCCCCTTCACTCTGGGTCGGGCACCCTCCTCCCCCTCTTTCCCGTGCTGTCCGCAGCCGGGGGGCTCGGGAGTGGAGCGTGGCTTGGGGGGGCTGTGTGTTGATGCCCACTTGCTCCCACCGCACATGTGCCGCGACCCTGCCACATCTGGACGCCGCCCCGCCGCGGGGCAGCATCTGCCGGCACATCTGGGCTCGCGCGGCCCCTCCCCGCGGGCACATCTGTCGGCGGCGGGGGGCGGCCCCGCGGCGGGGCGGGAGGAGCGCGGGTCGGCGCAGCCCCGCCGCCGGCCGGGGCGGGCAGAGCCGGCGCGGCGCGGAGGGGAGCGGCGGCCCGATGGGGCGGCCGGCCGGCAGCCTGGCCCCGCTCCTGCTGCTGCTGCTCCTGGCGCTGGGACATGCCTGGACCTACCGGGAGGAGCCGCAGGACGGCGACAGGTGGGTGTTGCGATAGCGAGGCTGCTTCTGTGCGTTTCCTCCCCATCCACTACCTTCTTTCTCTTTTTCCTACCTTATGGTTTTTTCCCTAATACTCCGACTCCCCTCCTTGCAGGGAGGTTTGCTCCGAGAACAAAATCGCCACCACCCGCTACCCCTGCCTGAAACCCACGGGCGAGCTCACCACCTGCTTCAGGTGAGCGCCGCGGCCGCGGAGGACAGGGGAAGAGGGGGCGCGGGGCACACGCGTGTCCGCGGCTGGGGGCTCGCTGCCCGCGGGGAAGGCAGCGGCGGACACACGCGTGTTGGTGTCAGGCGCAGGGACGACAGCTGTGGCAGCTGTTTGTCTCCCCCCGCTCTGTGCAAGCCCACCCCGGCATGCCGACTGCAGGTAACTTGGTCACATCCCTCCCGCGTTCGGCATCTCCCCTGGCAAGTCCTGCAGTTGTCCCAGGGAAGGGTTTCAGCAACTCGCTGCAAACGTCATCTCCGAGACATCGCTGGAGAGGGTGCGTGTGGTTCTCGTTGCGATATCCTAGCCACCGACAGTTTTTGACACGGCGAGAAAGGCTTCCTCTGACCTGGGTGTCCAGGAGTACATTGGAGCTACAGCTGCATCAGTTGCAGGATAATCAGTGAGATGGACCGGATTTATGCCACACAAAAGACATCTTAACTTAGGTAGATGAATCATACCCTCAGAGTGACTAACTTCTTCAGCAACCAGCTCTGGGGGACAAATTTGGCAGAGGCCTCTCAAATTAAGTAAGATGAATCTAATAATGAGTTTTCATTTCTCAGCTGTGTGTTTGAGAAACATCATCTGTTTCAATGATGACAGCTGTCCAGAACAGTTGACAGTGGATGTGCTTTTTTGAAGAGCTGTACACAAAGTGCGAGCACACACGTATCCCTGTCCTGATGCCCTTGGGTTAGCCCCATCCCCACAAACAAGATGTTTCATGGATGAAAGCTGTTTCTTGTGAGAGGTTGCATTGTGGAGGCAACTGTGCTCTGCCTGTGTGTGTATGCTTGCATGTGGCAGGGAGCCACTTATGTATACCAAAAATACGATAACGCATGTAGAAAGTGTTACAGAGATTGTCCGTTTCTTCTCTTCTATTTGGCATGAGTTCCAAAGAGCTGCAGACACACGGTGCAGCAGTGTTGTCCCTCTCCCATGCTGTCAGGGCTGCCCTCCAGCAGCCACAGGCACCTGGGACAGTGTCCTGCCCAGTTCTTGGCAGCATTAACTTCGTCGCCGTCTCTGGGAAGTGCTCTGCAGGGAATGGAGACCACCCTTTCCTACTTCCCTTATCTTCTCTCTGTCCCTGTCCCTGTGAAGTTGAGGCAAAGCCCTCCTACAAGCAGCTCTGTATCACCCAGTGGCAACACCTTTTGGAGAGGGACAGTTTTGCAGGGGAGGTGTTGCAGGTACTTGGTTGAACCTGCAGCATTTCTGTGGTTTGAGAGCAGAGCACTGGGGTGGACAAGGTTGTGTTGAGTGGAGAGCTACTGAATGAAGAAGCTGGAGTGGGAGCACATAAAGTAGCACACACATGGCCATCCTGCTCCATAGTGCATGTCCCAAAATCCATCTGAGGAAAGTGGTTCTGCTTTGTGTGTGATGGAAGAGGACTACATAAGCTCCACTGTCTGCTGTGGACTGCTGTGCAAAGAAAGGGGGACTCTGTCCAGCTGCCAAGTCCCACTTGTGTTTTCTTTCATCCTCCCTGAGGTATTTCTGACCTTTGGGCTCTGGCTGTGATGAACCTCCCTCCCTCCCCAGCTTTCCCTCTGCACAGCCCCAAGTGATATTTACTGTCCCAAACCACCACAGTCTGTGTGAATGAGCATTTCCAAATTACTCCATTGCACTCTTGGCTATTTTACTTCAAACCTTTTCTGTATCTATGACTGCTAGGTATGCCTTGCTTTAGAAAAGAAAATATTCCATTTCTTTGTAATCACATATTTTCAAGGTTGAACCTTTAAGGTCGAGCAAGGGTTCCATTCCCCACCCCGTGAGGTCTGTTTTGTGATGTCCACGTGCCCAAGAGCGCGGTAGCATCTCTGAGGGGGAGATGTGTGGCTCAGCAGGGCAGCACTGCACAGAGCACAAACGTGTGCTGCAGTTGCTGGCAGTCCTGCCCCTCTGAGCTGTGCCACACTCTGGCACAGACCAGCAGCATCAGCCACCTGAGGTGCTGAACCCCAGGAGCAGAGCAGCATCCCCACTGCTCCTGGTGGCAAGGTGTGCTCCCAGCAGGCAGGTGGGATTACCCTTGGCAGAACACATTTTAATGTAAGATTCATTAATATTTTGAGGTTGAGGTTGTTAACAAGACGACAGGAAACTTGCAAGTGTTGACTAATCCCGTGGTGCCTCAAGGCAGATTTTGCTTCATAGGACATTCATGAGCTTAAGGATTCAGTTTTCATCTCTGGAATGACAACCAGCACTTAAAGAACTTCAGCTTTCTGGAAACTCAGCTGTGGCTTTAAGGAGCTTTCACTCCAGGTTTCAGATGACCTTGATTGTGATGTTCTAGAATTTATTCTTACCACACTTCATTTTTTATCTTCTTAGACATCTTTTTTCACAGCATTTCTTAATGACAATAATTATGTAATTTATATGCATTGTTAGAGGTAGATAAAGGGATAGTTAATGTCAGCTTCTATTTACTCTTAGCAGGCACACCTAACTTCTTTTCTAGGTTAAAGTACCTTTTGTGTAGAAATTATACAAACTGACACAAAATTTATCTTATGTCATAACACATCAGGCGTAAGGCAGCATGCACCACTACTGATGATCTGTTGTGCAATCAGTTGAATAAAAAAAGGAATACATATGAAGTTAGACATCAAAATTCCTGACAAAATTCTTGATGAAAAGGATTTAATCCTTTTATTCCTCCTGCTGGAATTTGTAATGAAAATCAGCATGTTTTCAAGCGCTTCAATAAAAATAGCATCTTTTCATCACAAAAAACATTTCTTGATTTTCTGTTTTTTTAACCAGATTTACTCATGATTAAAGATGATCCAAGTGAAGGGCCAAGCCAGAAGTGGGGCCAAGCACAGAGAATATACTGGCATTTTTCCCCGTGGTCATAGCAACCACATACACAATCAGATGTATTTTCTTCTTTTGAATGTGTGCAGTCTGGCCCTTGGTTTAGTTTGATTTGTATTTTTTTTTCTACATATCCTCTGTATTTGTTTTCATAAGAGTACAGAGGAACAGATGCAAAAAGCAGAGGGAGCTTATACAAAACCTTTTCTGTGGAAATCTCACTTAAACTCTTGTATATAAATGCACAAAGTACCCAGTACTAATGTCCCCATCAGGTAGGTATGGAGAAGAATTTCTGCAGATATGTTGATGTGGCATGGTCCAGTAAGACTTTGAATTCCTACTGTATGCAAAACTTCATCAAATTTTAAGAAATTTGGGCAGCATGAGAATATGAAGCCCCAGTCTCTTTTTACTGTCGTCTGCTATTTGGATATGATGTTAACTTGTTTCACTCTCAGACAGACTTCTAAGCACTCTGTTGACATGAAAAATTACACGAATGTTGCAGTTTTCTCCAGTGCCTGTGACAATTCATTTTTGTGCATCCTTGCAGCAGTCCTTTTTATTATAGTCCTCCCTTCATTTTCTTTTCAAACAGTGCTACTGTACATTGTTGCTCTGGTCCAGGAGGAAAAGCAGCATCTGGAACAGGCATCCCCTTGCTTCATCCTGATTGTGTAGCTGCATTCCCGTAAGGGAGTAGTAGTGATGTCACTTCCAAATTCAGGAGGATCAGTGTCTAATCTGGTACAGTTTATTAATTGAAGCTGCTCCCTTTTTTTTTAAACCAGCAAACTTGATCATCTCAGTAACTGTTGTATGTATTTAGGAGAGCTAAATATTTTATTCAATTAGAATGCAGAGAGTGTAGTGAAAATTATTTAGAAAGGCAACATACAGACTCGACATTAGAAACATTTGCTAGTGGGAACTGTTACAAGTTGTAGGAACATTCAAGCATGAAACATAGGAAAATGAGAATATTTTTATCCCCAGACTGTGCCCATCTCTTTGCCTATTAGACACTTAAATATTGCTGTAAGTTGATGTGAAAGAAATTTTGCTACTACTCAGAAAATTTTTATAAGTTAAATTAAGTTAAATTAAGGAAACCAGAATTAATAAATCAGGCAGATTAAAATTTGGACCTGGATCTGCATAGTCTGGAAGAACATTTTAATATTTGCCTTAATGGGCTAAGGGAAGGTTTGGGTTTGTTCTTTTTTTATTCAGATGAAACTGTTAGTCTAAATTCATCAACAAAACAGATTTTTTTAAACTAATAGACTATTGACATGATAAGAGAAATTATCCATCTTTCTCTGACATCACCGTAAGTATTGTCCTGCAATTTTTTGCTGAAAATTAAGCATGCAAGGGCATGTTATACCCTAATCTTTTGTGTATAAGGATGGAGACTGCTCCTGGTCCTTCCTACTGAGGGACCAGTGAAGAGTAAGAAGTTTAGAATTAGGGTGCTGAGCAGAGCAATCCTAGCTAATGGTGGTCAAATCTTGGTAAAGATAAACCAATCTTTAGGTATATCTCCAAATAAGCCCCATGTTGTGGCCCTTAAGTCTTGGCTTAGAATTTAATCTGTAACTTTTTCTTTTAGTATTTTGCAAGCAAAAGGTCTATTAAATAGGGTGAACACATTTCAGTGTAGGTTGCCAGCTTCTTCATATGATAACTAGCAGCTACAGGTATTTTGTATTTTGCATAGGCCCTCCCAGCATTCCAGATTTCTATAATTCTACTGTAAAAAGTTGTTCTACACTTCATAACAAAAAGACAATTCAAATGCATTGTGAAAGAGAATGCCTGTATATTTATACCCCACTTAGTTCTGATGCTAAACAGAGATCACATGCCTGAAAAAGCATTTCTTTTTACCCTCTTGAATGCTGATACTGCTGGTGAAGCCTACTATTTTTATAGATTGTATCATTTTGCACATCCTTAAAAGATAAAAGTAATTGCAAATAAGTTGGATTGTGGCTGTTTCACAAAGAGCAGCACTTTCACTAATATGCCCTTGGGGACCATATGCAATTCCTGGTTCCCAGATACTCTGCAAGCTTGTAGCAGAGCTTTCCAACATGAGAAAAAAATTGCTGTATGTTGTTTTGGAGCTTTCAGCTGAAGTAAGTAGGGATAACATTCAGTCGTCTTATCTTCTAACTTTACTTTTCATAAATTTCTTTTTTATAGTTGCTATTGCATTTCCTCTCTGAAGTTTTGCTGACTCTTCCATATCATTGAAAGAGCCCCAGCTGATATATTATAATATAATAGCTAAACAAGAAACTATTCTGATTAGAGCAAAGTACTGCCTAATCTCCAGTTATCTTGCAGGGAAATGCACTCCATGGTGGAATTTTGCTGAAAATTTAAAAGAGAACGTGATTTCAAATTTTGTTTCAGTTTTCGAAAACTAAGCCTAGAGAATATACATATATATATACATTTTTTAAAAAAATCTTCCAGTGAATTGCCATCATGGGTAGAATTTTGTACATATTTGTAAATACAATTTTCTTCAATACACTACACTTTTACAAAGCAGTGTATGCTACAATGGTGTCAAGACATTTTCTTAGCTTTTGTAGGGTTTTTTTGTCACTATGGCTTTGGAAGCAGCACCTTCAAGTTCTTGTGATTCTGACTGCGTTCAGTCCTGAGTTTCATTCACTTTCCTTTGCTGTTATTGCCAAAGGAACGGATTGCTCACAGCTACTGAGACACATTGTGAAATATCTGCTGGTTAAGGGTAGCACCAACACCACACAATTGTCTGTAGGCTTCCATAGCACATTTGGGTGGCCATGACTTTCTGTGTCACTTTTCTGTCTCAGGTGCTAAGGACAAGAAACTTAATTTTGGATTTTGGTGATGTTAGGGATACCTAAGATCCCAGCAGATGTGGATGCCCCTGGCTGCAGCAGAGACTCCTGCAGCAAAACTTGGTGTTCCCGTGGGTTTCCTCTGCAGTGTCTCCTCTGAACAGCGAGTTCCCTCCAAAATGAAACAATTTAATTAATGGTCTTTAAGAATGTTGCATAATTACTGTGAGTGGTGCTCTCAGGTAGGATGTGCTAATTAAAGGATGAGGTCAGGCAAGTGGTCGTTCACGTAGTCCAGGAGTTTTTGATGTTCACATCAAAGCAGTTTGGAGAATTTTAGAACTAGCAAGCTGAGAGCTTTATGATAAGTGCCCTGCTTGGTGGTTTGATTGATAATGAAACCCAGGTGCTTTGCATTATGGTTTTCATCTACAGAATATAGGGTTAAATATGAACTGACTTTCCTGGCCGTGTCGTCTAGCTCAGAGACTCCAGACTAACAAAATAGTAGCCCCAGGGCCTCCCATGGCTGATACGAAATAGGTAATAAAAATAGGCCGCCAAAGGGAACATGACGTTTGTAATTATCCTAAGTATTGTATATGCTCCCTAAGGTCAGGCTGTTTTGTCCTTAAAAAAGTGATTGTAGTCTCTCCTGCTAACAGCAGGATGTTATTAATACTTGTATTACTGCTCCCATTGTGGTAGACACCCATTGAGCTGAGTTGTGCTGTACTGATTGCAGACAAAATAGGCAAGAGAGAAAAGGCAGGAATGGAAGGATAAAGATATGGAGCAGCAATGAGGAGAAAGGACAGAATCACCCGGGGCATGGAGCAAGCAGAAAAAAGAATTGATAGAGCCATAAAAAGAGAAAAATTCCATCTTGGTGGTGGTTTGTGTGACAGATACATGTGTGACAGATACATGTGTGACAGAACGGAGGTAATCGCTCCCCAAAGAAGTATAATTTAAATGCTTCCAGGCTTCTATTTAAGTTGAAACCATGAAAACAAAGCATCAGCCAAAATCAGAGAAAAACCCACACACATGCACCCCAGGGAGGATTCCTGTTCTCCCAACTACACTTGGAGCTAAACTACAAGTGCTGATGCATCTTCCCTTGACAGCCTCTCCCCTTCCTTCCTTCCTCAGTCTGGAAAATCTCTCTCCCTCTCTGTCCCTCTCTGTAAAGTGTGTCTCTGTGCAAGGGCAGGAGGGACAACTTACAGGCAGATATTTCAATTTCCCTTACAGTCTAGCTCAGTTCAGATTGCCTGTGCTCCTTGTCACAACAAAGAGTTGTTGGGAAGTAGCTGAGCATGAAATAGTTAAACTATTATTGGGAAAGTAGATCAGGCTTGCTAAAGATCCCAGGTAATATGGGATTGCCTGTATTCTGCTGTGAAAACCATTGCCCTGAATGAAGAACATATGAGCAACAGGTTTTTGAGACCTCTGCTGTGCTGGTATGTTCTTCTGTCGCTGTGTGTTTGGAAGGGAACTTACTGTGTGTGAGGAACCAGGTCACACAAAAGAGGTATGTGGGAGATGCCTCATGCTGATTTACAGATAAGCAGTTGCCCTGTACCTGGGATATATCTCATTTCAGATTGCACTTACTCTTGTGCCATGCTGGTCATTTGGGGCATGTGGGTCATTTGGGTTTTATTGAGATTGTGCTGAATGCTCACCATCTTGAGTTTAATCTTTTCATTTTGCCTCTACTGCAGTGCCCTGAGTCCTGAGATGGTTTTTGGTTTTTTGAGTGTTCAGTACCCCCATGTTACTCCAGCTGTAGCTGCTGGGGATGGCACAGGGCTTTGTCATGAGTCAGTGACAGAGACATCTTCTCTGGAGACCTTGTTTTGCTTACATCTCATACAGACCCACATGGGTCACTCCAGGGTTCCTCTTTTTAATTGTGCCTACCATCCCAAACAAGTTGAGCTGACTTTGATTTGCAGTAAAATAAAGCTTTCCCCAAAGCCTGCTCAGATTTTTTTTTCTCTGTGTTGTCTATTTTGTTGTTGTAAACTAACAGTAGCAAATGTCACTCTGCTGCTCAACTTTGCCATTTCTTCTATGTGGTTCCAATTGTAAGAAACAATGGAAAGCAGAATCCATACAGTGCTGACTTAATTTCTTCTTGGCCTAGTAAAAGAAAGCAATTTGTTTGCATCTCCTCAAGAGTAGCTCTATTTAACAGCTGAGGAGAAAAACAATTTCAGTTTTAGACAGTAATCTCAGAGCTTAGTATTGGAAAATCCTTCTCCCTTAAAGAGTGTTTTCTATTGTGTTGTGTTGATTTCATTGTTGATCCTGGTTCAAAAAATTTAGGGCAAGACCATCAAGCATTTAGCATACATCCAGCTATTAAAAATAAGTTCTTCTGAGTTTCTCTGTTAGTTTCAAGTTCTAACCACATTCTTTTTCATTGTTGATCTATTCAGTAATTGAAATTAGGTGAAATACACAGGGTTTGTATTAACTGTATTAATTTTAGCGGCCACTCTGTAGTAAGCACGCATTAAACAGAATTTTTCTCCATCCTTTTTGAATGGGCTGGGAGACAAAGTGGTGCATACACAGTGTTTTAAGTGGGAAAGAGAGGCAAAATCTAAGCTATAATACGAGCTTTTAAATGGATTGTTCTTGGAAAATGAATAAGCTTGTTATAGGTCAGAGGCAAGTTATTGTAGAGTGTGAGTTTGGAGAAATACAAGACAGTATTCATAGGGCTAGCAAGTGTATTATTTCTCTTTCTATGGAGAAATTACTGGTGCACAGCTTCCAGTGTAAAACTGCAGTGTTCATGATGGCTTCATCGTCTTATTATCAGCCCTTGAGGACGGAGGTTGACCACCCAATTCTCTGTAACAAGGTGTGCAAGTCAAAGAAGTTACATTGTTCAATCTTCAAAATGGGTGAAGAAACACATTAAGTATTATCATAATATTTCATGAGAAATAGATAAATGCTCAAAAAGTGAAAGTACCCCCAGAAAAAAGTGGGCTCAGAATCTTTTTATTAAGAGAGAGCAAATAACTTTATTGGATACATGTTTTCATTGTAAATAACTTCTTGCCCAGAGCTCCAATGTCTCTGTGGAATGTGAATATTTCTGTGATCACATTGAATACATTTAATGTATGTTGTAAATTGGACATCTTGCCTATTCAATCAATTGTTATTATCATACTCAATTTTCACTAAAGAGTTTATTATCATAGCTGCACCAAAATAGTGGTGTTGTTTCCTAAACATTGCTCCCTGGAATTGTGACAAAACCCCTTAGTTTAGAGATTATTGCCTTGGAGAGTTGAAACAAAAATAGCCAAAGGGAAAATTATTTAATCTTTAAAACAGCATCTGTGGGAAGAGGAAAAAAAACAGGTGAAAACAGGGTTGAGGGTCTTTGGTAGTTCTAAGTGGTTGAGAAGTGGAGAGTGAGAAAGAGCCTTGAGGGACCAGGACTAAAGCTACTGTCTGGTAAATGCTTAATCTTACTGGGAATATGTGCTTTTAAATGCAGCTTCCAAAGGCAGGAGTAAGGAGAAGTCGCTGACAGACAATCCTGGCAGTCTGGGTTGATCTCTGGCTGCTGCTTGCAGCTCTGTAGCATGACCAACCCAGGTTTTGATCTGCACAGTGGCCTGGATAGTCTACAGACAGGTAGTGCCTCAGACTGACTCTTGTGGTGTCTCAGATGTTGACTTCTTGATATGTTACTGTCAGGGTTTGACCCTGACTAAATGCCAGGCACCCCTACCACAGACATGCAGGAGAAGGGAAAGAAAAAAACTGTTAAACACACACTGGATTCATGAGATGAGATAGGACACTGATGGCAGGATGCACAGAAAAAGGGAAAACAGGCTCCAAACTTAAAATTGCAAAGTGATTTAATTACCTAACAGAGTCGGAGGATAAATGAGAAGTAAAAGTAAGCTTTTCAGGCACCATTTGTTCACTCACCCCTCTCCATCTTAAGATACCATTTTTCTACTCACCCCCCTCCCTCCTTCCAACCAACAGCTCAGGTAGGGGGCAGGATGTGGGGTATTTTCTTAGTCTATAAATCAATTCATCACTACAATTCTTCTACTACAAACACTGTTCCTCTGCTCATCCCCTCCCTCTTTCCAAATCAACAACACAGGCAAGAGGCAAGGTAAGGGGTTTGTTCTCTGGTCAGTCCATCAGGGAGAGAGGTCCTTTATTTAGCCACGGAGTCCCTCCCACGAGAGACAGTCCTCTGGGAACTTCTGTGTTGTGGGTCCAATCTCATGAGCAACATCCTGCCCGAATTCTGCTGCAACATGAGTTTTTGTCCATAAGGTGCTGTGCAGACTCTCCTGAGCCGAGGCCAGGCTGCTTCCATCCCAGGAGCAAGGAAAAGGCCTTTCTCTCCCTTGCAAGGCCTTTGCAGCTTTAACTCTTTCAATGAGACTCCAACTGGTTTACAGCTTCCTCCAGGCATTCACCTGCTCCTCTAGTGTGGGCTGTGGGTGAATTTCTGCACTCCTGTGGACTCCATGGGCTGCAGGGGGACCTCCTGCTCCCCTTATGGTCTTTACCACAGCTAGCAGAGGGTTTTCAGCTCCGAGGCCTGGAGCACCTCCTTCCCTATCTTCTTCACTGACCTTGGTGTCTCCATGTTGTTTTCCCTTCACATATTTTTACCACCTCTTCCTCCTCCAGCTAAAAAGAAGTGCGTGACTACTTTGTTTTTTCTTAAATATGTTTTCACAGAGGCATAACTAACATCTCTAATTGGCCCAGGTTTGGCCAGCAGCATGTCCATTACCTTCAGAGCCATCAGAGATTGGCTCTGCTGGACTTGATGTAAAAACTTCCAGAACTTTCACTCAGGACACACAGGAGCCATCTTTGTGCCACTCCCCACCCCTCAGACACTTCCTCAGGCCTACTGAAACGGCTTCTGAGGGGTTTAAATTTCTCTTAGATGTTAAAGATACCTTGCTGATGTTCTGAGCTAAGCAAAACCACCACAGTTATTTAATGGGCTGCTTGTGTGCAAAATAATATGTTTACTTAGACAGATGTATAAAGGTTGTTTGGATGCATATTTGGATTTTAAAAGCTTATCAGGTTTTTTTGTTTGTTTTGTTTTCCCTGAGGAAAGTATATGTCTACTCCACTAGGCTTCCTTGGAGGCCTGGAGAGATAAGGAGCCTATAGCAAATAGATTTTTGTTTGTTTTGTTTGTTCTTTTTTGTTTATTTGGGGTTGGGGTTTTTTGTTTTGGTTTTTTTCTTGCTTTTTTTTTTGCGTTTTCATGGGAAAATTTTCATTTCAAACTATTCTGATTTTAAAATTAAGAAACATAACATGGCATGTGGAATGTGTTTAGAAATAGAGAACATGGGATTCATTTTTATTCTGCGTTATCCTGCTCTGCTTCTAGCTTGTCTAATAGCAAAGCAGAAGATACTGAACATGCTACTTCTAAGAGTGTTGCCCTGCTCAGTGTCACACTTCAGTTCCTTACATTTCTAACTTCCCTCAGTGCGCAGTAAATTAGGGATGACAGAGGGAAATGGGACAATCTGACATTTCCCAGTTTTCAGACATTTCTATTTGGAGTCTGCTTTAGGAGTCCAGGCTCTGATTCTTTTCTCTACATATGGTCAATGAGGAGAAAGGGAAAGAGTTACCCTTCATAGCAAGCCAATATATTTCCTCTTAGTTTTAAAACTTCTTAAAGAGAAATGGAAATTTTGCTGTCATATAACCTCATCAAAGAGCTTTACCCACGATGTTTTTTAAGGACGGATCTGCATTCCTGGATCTCCCCTGGGTTTGAAGTAAGATCAAAGTGCAGTCAAACCTTCTCCTTGTATTTGATCTTACATTAGGTCCTTTTCCTGCAGAAATTTCTCTCTGTGGCGCAGGAACTTAAGAGCACCTCCTGAATGTGTTTGCAGGACTGGTCTCTTTTTGACTTTTCTTAGAAGCTCACCTCTGTTAAAGGATGTCTCTCTTGGTCCCTGCATGTGCACTAAAGAGGCCGTATGAAAAGATTTGCAGAGGTTTGCATTTCCATAGCTCTACTAACTTCCCTGGACCTACACCAAAGTGCGTCAGTTGGGGAATTCTTCATAATTATTCTTAGCATTCCACGAAAAGAAAAAGAATGCAGAAAGATGTTAAAGCAGATTGAATGCATCTTACCAACAAAGCGAGTTCTCTGCCCCGTTTTCCAAACTGAGATTCTTGGCCAGAGTCTTGTTTGTGCTGTTTGTTGTCCTCGCACTGACCCATACTTGAATTTGCTGTTTTATTGACCGTGCCTGGAAGGGTCCTTGACGGTGCCCCTCTGGATTTACATCAGCGGGAGCACTGTGATCCAGGGAGGCAGTGGGTTTTAACCTTAGGAGTGACTTGCCAGGAGTCCAGTTCTAGGTTCTGGGCTTAATTTCTCCGCTCATCAAGGAGATGTATCATGCCAAATTCTGTTTTCAGTTACCCACTAAGGTTTTCTAGAACATGTCAGTATTATCTAATTCTCCAGATATAAAATGGAGGGAAAAGCCTAATTCATGCCTTGGAACTTGAAATCTAATGCTGAAGATGTAGCGTTCCTACTACAGCAAAAAAGATTGCTGTTAATCAAATGTTCAAATAGCTTGGTAGACTTTGTTTACTTTGGTGATTTGCTGTCATTCCACTTCAACAAAATACTACTGTTTGAGATAAGAAGAAAAAACGCTTGTTTTCAAAAGTATATTTTTTCATATTCACCCAGAGACAAATTAGATTTTTGAGTTGTTTTCTTATGTTTCAAAAGTATCCAGAGTATTTCCACAGTGGGAGTAAGCTAATGGTACATCACTGGAAATACTCCAGTGAAAATAACTGTGGCAGAGTGAGAAGCACAGTAGAAAACAAGCAGTTGGGAACAACAATGGCAAACATACACGTATATTTATTTATACATCCTTGTTTGCAATATAGACCTCTGGATATTTTTAAGTACCAATAGAAGTAGACTTCAAACATTTTCGTTGACCTTGCAGCCATTACAGTTACAAGTAGTTCCAATGAAAAGAAAACTCTTCCAAGGAATTTTCGTCAAGGACTTGACGAAGATTTAATACAGGACAAATATATCTTCAGGATGGAATTAGAGGGGAAAATTTCCTGAGTTCAGATTCCTCTTAATTGTGTACTAGGTCTGAAGATGCTGGCTGTATTCCATATTGTTCCATTTGTTACTTGCCTCTGTAAGGCTTCTCTTTTGGAAGAAAGAACTAAACAAATCTAGCAACCCTTTTATTAAATGCCATCTTGACCTTGCTTCTTGGAAATACAATGGCCCAAAGGTTGAAAAATTACAGCAAGTGTTTATTACTGAAATCTAGTCTCAGTTGTGAGAAGATTAAGTGTTTCAAAAGATTTAATATCCTGTCTGCTTCGATGGGATGCATGTGGAAAAGAGCTGCAAAGCAGCAGAGAACTGGAAATGGCTGTGTGATGTCTTGCTCTGTAGGCATGTGGTTGATATTCGTGGAAAATGCTTGAGAATACAAGTTTTAGAAGTGATCCTAATCAAATCCCTGATTTTCCTGTTAGGCTGCTGGACCATGTACCTTTACATCACCCCAACCTATCTGATGATAATAGCAGAGAGAAGCAGAGACTCCCAAAACACAGGTTTAGAAGTCAAGTGTCAAATTGTGTTCTCACCTGGGTATCAACATCTGAATGAAAAGCTACTTTAACCTTGATTCTTTGTAGGAAAGCTGTAGTTCCTAAGCCCATTTGTATGCATGAAAAACATTTGTTTATGATGAAGATTTATTTGGAGAAGCAGGTTCTTGAAAAATACAGAAGTTGATGCTCGCTACTATTAGAAGTAAGTTTTCTTTTTGAAATGGCTAAACTGTAGACTTTAAATAAGTCCAAGTTTTCCCTCATTCCTGGAGACAAAATGAAGTTGTTTGTCTCTGGAGATGCTTTTTCATCTTTTACTGCATAGCAGGAAAACATTCCCCATTTGAAAGATTCCCTGAAACTTTTCATTATACCTTTATGAAATGTAACTTAGTTTCTTGGGCAGAACATTTTTTTGCAGGCTTTCTTACTGAAATACAAGTTTTACAAGTAGATGCAAGATATTTTTCATTATTTGGTACCAGAAACATAGAGCACAGCAGATTATCTGCCTGCTAAAGGCAGATCATCTCAGACTAAATGCATTTCTTTGAAGGACTTGGACAGGCACAAACACCTGCTGCTTTTTGTTTGCATTTTTTCATACTGATTTTCATACAACTTTTGTTTTAAAAATTTCCTTCTTAAGGAGTAAATTTTCCACAATGTATTTTCCTGTTGACTGCTCTGAGGTAATTCACTGGCTACATTTGGAGGGTCCATCGTTCCCTTTGTAAAGTCAATGTTTAGATGGAGGATTAGCCATCCTGAGGTTTTCCTTTTACAGCATATAGCTGAAAATCATAACAAAATGAAATTGTTTATAAACTTGCCATCTCAGCTGTTGAAGTTAGAAAGGTTCTGACAATTTCTTAGCTGTCTGTAATGGCAAAACATGGATTCTCTTAGAAGAAATTTAGGCTGAGATATGACAACATATGCACATAAAAATGCCACGTAAATAATTGTCTCATCCAAGACAAGAAGAATATCTTGTGTTTGGTTTTAGTGCCTGTGAACAAAAAAACTAGCTGGAGTCAAAACCTGTTTTGCACCACCAGTGCAAATTGGATATACCTCTATCGGCTTTGATTGAACTTCTCTAGGTTTATGCTGCTTTAATTGATGGTGAAAATAAGATTTAGTCTGTGAAATTCAACTTTTGTGAGGTCTCCCAGTTCCCATCAGGATGAAGTAATTTGATTGTATTTTACAGTGAATCATCTAACTCAGCAATTTTTGTGTATGAGCAATTAGGTTCTGTTTTTTCAGGACTCTTCTGTCTCACCATAGATTTTTAAATTTATTTTTGATTGTCGGTTATGCAAGATTAAAGGAAAAAAAACAGAAAAAAAACCCCCAAAACAATAAAAACCCAACAAAACCCAGCTTTCTTGCATAATTTGTTCCGCTAGTCAGCACTTCTGGGCTGCTTCTAAATAAATAAATAAATAAAACATGCAATTTTAAAAAACTTGGAAATTTCAATGAACTGGTGTATCTTTACTAAAGACTATGAGACTTTGTGTTTTTAGCTCTGTCATGTCAAGATCAGCATAAGTTTATTCTCAGCCCTGTGATGCCCTAGCAGATGGATAATCAAGCCATTTGGATGCTTCAAGCCATTGAGTTTGGTAGGAGTCCAATGCCTATGTATTATTTGAGGACCTGTGCTCTGGTAGAGGGCATATGGAATAAAAAGATTAGGAAGTATTGGTTAATTCTGGTATATGGTAGAACTTTGTAACTCACTGATGTGAAAAACAAAACAAAACAGGTCTCAAATATAATTTCAGAATATCATCAAGTCTGTGTTCAATATCTTTGTCAAGTCGCCTAGGGTGATGCTCTGTATTCCCACACCTTCACTTCACTTTCTCAGTTCTCTGAATTCTCCTGTATTTATCAGCATCCCTGAACTTCAGAGAGCAGAAAAGATGCTTAATTTTAAGGCTGTGTCTGTTCCTTCCATGTGTCAAGGCAGAACATACTCTCTCTTTTCCCTTGTTAATTATCCAGGAGTCTCATCAGTGGTTTTTATGAGAGGTCTGCATTCTTCCCCTCCTCAATGTGTCACTTTAACTCATGAAGTTTGTGCATAGCCGTGCAAAGTTGCCTCAATATTTTCTTTTTTATTTGCTTGCAAGTATCTTAACTTGGCTAAAACAGTGCTGCAAGTAAGTGGAGAGATGGAAAACACTTCAGCCTTATCAGGAGTTTGTGGGGAGTGTGTAAGTCTGCCAAAGCAGGAATTGGATATGCCCCGGAGGGGAAGCCCCGCCAGCATCGGGACATGGCAGGATTCCACTGTCCTTGTTCCATGCTGTGTGACATGGTACCATGGAGTGAGTCTTAGAGGAAATTAAAGACATGGATCTGATCACAAATGTAAAAATGCATTTGTGATTTTGATTTTGAACAGAAAACTAATCGTGGATCATTTTTATTGGACACGTAGAGTTGGAAATGTAGAGATGCAGGACAATCATCCCTGAAACCACTAGTCTGTCGTGGTAATGAAGAGGAAAAAGCCCATTAACTTGATTAAATAAAGGGAGAATTATGTCTTTGCAAACTCTGGACTTCTTGTTAGAATTCAGAGAAAAACAGAGGCAGTGTTTCCCCTGGGGTGCCCAGAACTGTGAGGAGGTGGTGTGAAGTGCTCCTTGTTCTGTCATCTGAGAAGAGCCTGTGCATCTCACGGGACAAAACTGCATGCTCTGTCTACTTTAGAGATGTCACTCCAGTCAGACTTTCTCCAGTGTTTTCCTAGAGGAATATATGCAAACGCTGGAATGTTTGTGCTTTTCTAACACTCTTGCTTGGTGGATCATCACCTCTGGTACTTAAATGTCTGGAAATGAGAGAAAATAAATAGTGGTCTCAACTTGGCAGGAATTTATCCCCAACAGGCATTACCTAAACCATTTGCTCTTCCATGTATCCTTTAAATAGGCAATTTGTTGTAGGTAAAATAAATTTATCTGGCCTAGTCAGAGTGTTGGCGCAATTGTCTCTTTCAGGAGATAACACTTCAAGTGAGAAGTTTATCAGCTGTGCAAGGCACAGGAGGAAAGGTTTGGTTACTGGGCAACCAGAACTGGAAATGAGAAAGTCAAGTGTGGTGCCACAGTCTAAGTGGGGAAGTATTTTCAGTAGTGGTGAGAAATTTTTAATATTACTGTGCAAACCCTTGACGAGACCTCAGCTGGCAGAGCCTGAGTGGTCCTGGTTGTTAACTTTCAATGATGAGAAGGCACATCTGGGACAAGGTTCTCAGAAACAGGTACAGCCCATGGGATGGGAAGAGGGAAGTGGTTTAGAGATGGAAAGATGCAATATGCCTCTTGGAACCGTAGAAGGCAGTCCTAGTTAACACATTATGTAGCTATTTGAATGATGATGAGTAGCAAGTTTTAAGACATCGGTCTTAGATATGGTCCCAAATTCATGTGAAAATCATCATCCGGGTTTGGAATTGGTTTGCACTGGGAATTCTGGACATGGTGTTGGCACCTTGCAGGCATCTTGATGCAAGTACCCAGCTTGGAGGGTGTTCAGGACACGAGCTCAACCTCTCACACTTGCACCACTGCCTGTGGTTCTACCACTGATTACTTCAGCAGGATGGAAATCCTCAGGCTCACACAGTCGTGATCTGGTCCCTTAAAATCATGGGCTCCTTCCTTTTCACTGGGCTTTTAGCCTTGTTATTGAATGTGGTGAATGTGGGAAATCTTATCTCTTGTCTGAGTGACTTCCATGGCTGTGCTCAACATCCTGTGATGGTGCTGTCTCTTTATGAATGTCTCCCTTGTCATTGTTAGCAGGGAACAAATATCCTGGAAATAAACAAAGCAAGGAAATATAGAAAATATTTGCTATAAACCAGAGTTCTGTTTAAATTTAAGGTTTTCCCAAGGAGCTTACTAATACACATTTAGAGGAGAGCATTCTTTGTCTAGTTCTGAATGCTGATTTTTCCATTTGAATCTCAGTAGGATAACATGGGGTGTTTGAAATGTCAGGATTTCTTTCTTGCATCTAAATCATGACAAGTCTTTTGTACAGAATGATTTAAAACCTGAAATGAAGTTAGAGCTTTAATGTCATGATTGTGCACAAACTCTTGAAAAATTACATCTTAATTAGTTTACAGTATGGTATTGTACTGATTTTTGAGGGTGGGGAGAAGTGTTTGAGTCTGCTTTTCTCAGTACCTGATCCACAGATTTTAACATCAATCACAGTGTCTACAGGGACACAGTTTTGGGTAACAGCCATGGTGTTGTTTGAAGAACAGAACTTTTGCTCTTTATGTGGTCGTTCCAAGTGGCAGTTTTGGGATTAAATGTCTCAAGACACATGTGAAAAGAGAATTTTTTGTATGCATGCTGCCTGCTCAAATCCAGCCTGGAGGCTGCTGGTACACAAGCTGGGAGAATTTGGCTTTGCTGTCTTCTATTCGGAAACTGAAGAAGTGGGTTGTCTTGTTTAGGTGGTTTTCAGAGGTGCTCTTTACCAGATAGTAAGAAAGCAAAAACTTAATCTGGAGGTTGACTCTCCAGTGACCCATAAAGCTGGAATAACCGAGAAAGCAGCAGTTGCACCAGTAAAAGCTGAGAATTAGCTGAGGGCTAAGAAAAGGGAGATTGTTGCTGTAAGAAGAACTGAACCGATGCCAGCGGAAAGCTGATACAGCAGCGACATGAGCGATATTATCTCCCCAACAGTTGTGACTGTGTTCCAGAGGCTGCAGGGTCACACCCTGGGTTTGCTTAAGGCCACATGAAGACAAAATACATCCATTCTATTCTACTGTAAACAGGGATCTGAAACAGGATAATTAGCATTATTAGAATGAGCTCTCTGCTTTTTTGAACTTCTCAGTGTGTTTCTCATCCAAGGAGGACAGAAGAGTCTCTGAAAAAATAATTTCCACCAAGTTTAAATGACTCAGTGGCCAGAAAGAGAGACGCTATGGCTCTGTTTTCTGCCATTTGAAGAAATTGCTCCATCTAGTTGATTTTTACCATGAGTATGATTTTACTGTGGAATGAGGATTTACAGGATGAAGTCAAGGCAAACAAATCCCAGCCATCCACTCAACTTCCAACCCAGCATTTGGAGCTCTGTTCTCCCAGCCTTCTGTATTTAAGGGTCATTATCACAAATATTGGGGCAGATTCTGCTCTTTTTATTATTTTTCAGGTCCTCGGGGTGTGAATGAAAGACAGCTCAATCATGAGTCATGGCAGCAGACCACCACCAAAGGCATTATGATCACTTAACAAAAAGAAGCCCAAGCTTGCCAAATAATTGCAAGTTATGGCACATTTAGTCCTAGGCAGAGACATGGCTAAGTCTTTAGAAATAGCCACCACATGATGTGGTAACTAATTGCCAGGAGGACTCAGGGTACTGGAAGATACTGGAAAAGTAAGGCAGCCTCACAGGTGCTTGGTTTTGTCACATGCCAGGTGGTGACAGTCCTGTAACTTCATATATAAAACAAACAGAATGGAAGAAATGCAAGTAAACAAACAACACTAAAGGGGTTTTTTTTCAGATCCTGATGAAATTGTTAAGTGAAATGTAATATTCTATGTCAATTTAACAACCTGACAGGTCTGAGACCAGGAGGTAAAATGAGCTAAATAAAAAATTTCACAGAAATTAAAGCCATGGACTTCAGCTCGTGGGGTGTTTTTTGTTGTTGTTCTTTTTGTGTTTACTTTTCAAGAAAATAAGGATGCTCACACGATGAAGTTACTTGTTGCGGGTCAGTGTGTTCCCAAATGCAGTGTTGAACTAAAACAAATTCCATGCCTAAAATCCCTGAGTCTGGACAGACACTGCCCCTGGAACTTGTGGGAATATCAGCAAGCAGCAGCTGACACCTCAGTGCCACTGAGGAACCAAGTCACCTTTTCAGATGGATCAGGTGGCTGGAAATGCTTCCCACAATTGTATCCTGTTTCATTCTCCAATTTTACTTTTGCTGTTTGATTTTTTTGTTGTTTCCCAGTACAGAGTTGTTAGGTCTTTTGGTTTTGGAGGTTTTTTTGTGGCACCTAGCAAAGGGTGTCAGAAATAAGGCAAATATTTTTTCTGCAATTAGTTGTTAAAAGTTAACAACAGTTACTGTGTCTAGTTCAGGATCTGAAAATATGGTTCCAGTTCTAAAGCCAATAGCTGTATCTCATGCTGTTATTTTGGCAGGGATTTCCAGAGGGGGTACAGTTTAGCAAAAATGGGTGGAGATCTCAAGAAGTATTAATGTTCTTGGAAAAGTCTAAAATGACCAAATATTATGGGAGAGATTGGAAGAAAATACCTCTCTGGAGAGGTATCAGTAATAAGGTTTTCTCAGACAATATATGATCTCTTGTATTTATCAATTGAAATGAAAATCCAAAGGTAAAATCAGGGCTGGAAAGCACTTTGTAGGCTCTGACACCCTCTGTTATCAGTAATTTATACCTGGGTTACAGGCAAATGTGAAACAGTATTTCAAGCTGTGACAGCTGTAAGCTTGCTATAATTTTTAAGAAAAGGCAAAGCTAGCAAAGAGCCATAATTTAATAGGTTTTAGGATCTCTGTTCACTTGTCTTGAATATTATCTCAATTCATGCTGCAGAGTGAAATGAGCACAGAAAACTCTGTTTTTTAAGTAGAAACTAGGTACATTTCCTTATATCTTCAAGCCATGCAAGATTTTGGGGGGCAAAGAGACGACTGTTGCTAACGGGTATAAAAATTGCTTTTTTCTCCTATATAGATTACTATTTACCACCTCCCATACAGAAGATTTTTAGACACTCAGATGGCATTTCATTTATTGGGTCGGTTTGTGGTTTGGGGTTTTTCTCCCACACTAGGCTGGTGTTTTTAATTTCTGTTACATAGCACTGATGAGATAAATGAAGCACCACAGGGGCCCTGAGGATACAACTGGTGTTTCATATGCGGGGGAAACTGGGGGAGCTGTAAATCCTCTGAGAAGGATGCTGCGAACACAGTAACTTGTGAGGAAAATAGTCCTGAGCCTTCATCACCCCCACATCCCAGCATCCTTCTGGATGGGGAGGGAAAGGGAAGGAGCTGTGGGCTGTTCATGTGGGTGCACAGTGGGGATGGGACACATCCCGCTGAGGACACTCTCAAGAAACAAGTCCAAACCGTATCTGTGCCTAATAAAAGGAGCAAGCTCCTGCCAATATCAGCATCTCCCATCTGCTGGCACCAAAACTCACTGGGAGGGGAAGGGGTAGGAGGTTCCACGAAGTGCCCATGAAGCTCCAACTGTGATCTGTTTTTGGGAACAATGTGATACTGACTGTGGGATAGAAACTTAAATTGCTTGCATTTTCACTGATATTTTGCCAGTGATGTCTAAGAGCTCAAGACCACACAAGGAAAATGGTGTTCCAGGATATATTGCCTTCTTAAGGAGAGGCTGTGAGACTATGACCTAATGTTTATAATTGTAAGAGTTATTGAGAGTCAATTGAACACACAAAATACCCAAGTGACTGCATTTATCACTTGTGTGATTAGCACGCTTGTGGAGTATAAACAGACTAACAGATCCAAATGGTTGATGAAGTTCATCAAGAGAAAGAAAATTTAATAAATGTCAGATATTGCTGAAAATGTAGGTAAGGCAGGATTTTAACCCCTGCTAAGAAAGAGGATGATCAAAGGGCTTTTTAGTAGGCTTTTCATTATTGCTGATCCTCATAAATGTTCAGTTGGAAACTGATAGGAATATTGATAGCATCAGTGTACTTGGCGGGACTTTACACATTCAGATGTGAAAGCTTGCATTATTAATTACTCCCAAGGAGGTTTGGTTTTCACAAAATGCTCCTAAGACAAGCTTTACTTTTAGTATAAATATATCAAAATATGCTAAAATATATAGCATCATCTTTCTTATGTTCATAATAAACTTTATATAATACATATATAATCTTAAATATTTATGGGTTTGTATATATATTATTTATATATATATAACACTAAAATCTCTCTATCATTCCCTAAGGCATCATTTCATGCATTGTATTTGTATAAGTGTAGCAAAGGTTTCTTTCAGTGAGATTGCAGTTGGAAGTCTGCAGCTCTTTAAAAATTACTTTTTAATTGGGATTTCAGTGTAGGTAGTTGAAATCATCATGTCTTAGATGACAGAAGGTCAGATATTTAGTACTAGTCTGTAAAACCCAGAAGTCCTGTTTTGTTGAAGATGAAACACATCGATCTTTTAATTCTAGTTGTATCTCATTTTTACTTTTTTGTTGGCTCAAGAAAGAACATGAAATTATTTTTATTTTTGTTGAGCTTCCTCTCAAGAAGATTTATTATTTTGCTTTGGCTTAGGTTGAAGTTAGGGATTTTTCTCAGCTTACTCCATTTCAATATGCCTGCATCCTGTAGAGGGAATCTGGGAAAAGGGGAGAAACTAAAAGAACAATTACTGAAAGTACAAAAGTGCAGTTACTGAAAGTACAAAACCTGAAAATTGAAGATAACTTTCATTGACTTTGAAACAACTTTTATTTTGCGTTCTTTTACCCCTTCTGTTTATAGGGCTTTTTTAAGGCATGCCAGTGATCGTTTAAAAACAAAAGTCTTTTTTCTCTCTTTTTTTTAAATCACAAGGTAAACAGAGACATTCTTTTTTTAAAGTGTTCATCTGAAGAATACTTTGAAAATTGTATTATTGGCGGTAACTATGGCCAAAGTTATTTTCCATGCTGCTATGACAATGTATTCACAAGCAATACCTTCTATATCTTTGTTCATCTGTTAAGGTAAATTCTGCTGATCAAAAATCTGCAGAGACCTCCACAAGAAAATCCAGTCTGGAAGGTGTTTGTTGAGGGGACAGCTTCAAAACAGATTTATGTAGCTTTCAGTTTGCGTGCAGATGGAGTTTGCTGAGAGGTTGGAAACACTGTTTTTATTGGTTTTGTTCTGCTTTTTCTTTTGGCCGACTTTGCCCGTCTTTTTTCAGTCAGCCCCAGGAGCGTGCTGTGGTTGGGACCTTGCACTTAATTCACATCAGCAGTTACAGTAAACACTTAATTAAAAAAAAAAAAAAAAAGTCCTGGGATGCATTTCTTAAACAGATTTTACACCTGTATTATTGACATTTTTAACAAACACCGTATGCCCCCGACCATAATCCAAGAATAGACATGGGTTGATTTTGGAGAAATAAACACTTGCAGACCGAAGGGACCTTTTCCATCTGCTCTCTTCTGCTGAGCATCAGATCTGGCCATTGGCATTGCTTATGTTTTGGATGACTTAGCCATAAAACCTGGGGTGACAGGGAGTCAAATGCCGCGTCTGTGCATGCAATGTCAAATTTCTGTGGTGGTGGTGGCTTGAGGTGTGGGGGCTGCCTCTAAAATGACTGTCTTCTAGCAGCCAGGTGTCTCAGCTGGGCTCTACAAATGTGGTGGTTTTCTCAGTAAGGCCCATGACTCACATTTTCTCTGCTTAGTTTATGATTTGTTTGTTAAAATGGCCGTAACGCACATTTCTTGTAAATGGCCCGTAGCCTCGTGAGAGAGGCTTGGCTCATCTGCTGTGGCTTTTGAAATCCTAATGACCATTTAATCGAGTAAATGTGAGATAAGCTGTGAGCTAGGGTTGGTTTCATGGCTCTGCTTGCATTTAACAGTGTCATGGTCTTCAAACAATACATGTCCTAAGCCATGAAACCATGCCAGGCGTTGATGGCATTAAGCTATTTTCCATACCCACAGCCTAGCTGTGTGTCTGCGACTCAGTGTGGATTGCCCCACAGCTGGGGAAGTCACAAATACCCATGTACACTGTCTTTCATTACACAGCTTAATGAGATTTCCACATCCCCGGGGAAACCAGCATGTCCCGCCGATGGGTGGTATCCACATTAGCTTTTTCTACAGCCAACACATCCCTGGACTCCTGAGATCCTCTCCAAAGGAAAGGCATGCTTAAGCATAACAGATTGTAAAAAAGGAAGTTAAAACAAATGCCAGTATTTCAACTTCATATTGTTAGAATGTATTTTAAACAACGGAGGGAAGGAATATATTACAATTTTGGGTTTTTTAATTTGTTTCTCTATGAATCTCCAGGTAATGTTGAGAGGCTGGTTTGTAGCTTTTGTGTTCCTGGCAGATACCCAGCAGGAGATAATTATCTTTCAAGAGTCCCTGGCTTCTTTTTTAGTAATTTAAAATTACTGGCCAGCAGAGAATAAATTGTTCCAAAGTTTCATGCTTGGAAAGAGATTTCCCAAACTACGAAGTTTTATCAAGAACAAATGAGATAGTAAACGGATGTGCAGGCAACCGTTTAAGATCTGACTAAAGGAAAATTCTGCTCCAAACAACACAAAACTACAGGAATGTGTTTTGTCAAAGTCACAATTCATTGAATTAAAATTTGTCAGAGCTTACTGCTCTCCCCGTCTCTTCGAGCACAAACACAGAACATATTTTTCCATTTTCAAACCCTCTGGGTCTGGAGTTGACACAGCCATCAGAGAGACAGGAGCTTGGTGAAGTAGCTGTGTTGGGGAATATAAAAGGTCAATGAAACTTGCATGTGCATTATGAAATATGTATGTTAATTTACATGTGCATTATGAAAAATGTTGGAATATCAAATTAGATAGAAATGAACATCAACCACGTCACAGAAATTACAAGTGACTTTTGTATTGATATTTGCGAGGAGGTGTGAATAGATCCTTCTACAGTCATCAGGCTGCAGTCTGTATTTTATCAGTCTTAACAGAGCTCTTTCTACTTGATTGCTTGTAATGCTGATATAATATTTTATACTTTGTATTTTATATAATCTCTCTTCAGTAGTGTTCCAAAAACGCTACTGAAAAAACCCTCAAATAAACCTTTGTTAAAGTTACTAAAAAACCTCAAGTAAACCATAGAAATGTAAATGTCATTAAACTCACTAAAGATTAAAAAATTGTACTCTTAAATACACTTTTCCATGTTTGATTGATAAGAAAACACAGCCTACTTAACACTAAAATCATCATCTGAAGTTACGTAATTTCCAAGTATTTTAAAATGAAGAAACATTTAGAGTAATTTCCTGTTTCCACAAGATGCCATGCCCAGAAGCAGAGGAGAAAATCTGTTTCTCTGCTTGCATCATGCATGTCCAAAGGACGTCCCCAGCCAGCCAAGCACTGTTCTGGGCTGTAACTGAAAGAAGACTGAGATCCAACATGGGTCTAATGTATTGATTGTGTTTCAAGTGTCAGTAATGAAACCAGATTTTCTTCAGATTGGGAATGTGCCTTGCTATATGTGAGATTTTCTATGGAATTGGGTTTTTTTGAAGGTGAGAGCCCAATGTTTTTACAGTCTGCATGATGCTTTGAATATGGCTGAATAAAGGGTATGTGATTAGATTATTCATCTCTGCCTAAGCGCAGCTGGTGTTTTGAAACACCTGGTTTTGGGTTTGTGGTGATAAATGAATGCCTGACAGACACATGCTACTGGAAATGCAGTCATGCCCCAGACAAGACAGGACATCCTCTCCTTGGGCTTAACCAAGGGTCTGATCTTTTCCCAGTAATGCTGAATTAATACAGGGAAAGTTCTTGTCTAAATTTCTGTATGTGCAAGAACTTTGTGGTTTTAAGTATAGCCACAGGAAATGGAGTAATCGTTAATGAATTTAGAGTAGATGAGCTGGCAAACTGAAAATGAAGAGAACTCTCTGCATTGAAATGTTAGCCAACACCGGGTAAAAAACCCTTTTTTGTGAGATCTTCAGCCATAGTGAGTGTTGCAACATTGATTTTTGGTGGTTGTTTTGTTACCAAAGGATTTGCTAGTACCACACAATTAACTGAGGCTGCAAACAGATCCATAATCCTCCGAACAGAAGTGCTGCTTTTTAAAATTTTGCCTCCTGTGAATACTGTTAGCCTTTCCAGTTTTGGACAAGACTATGTCCGTGACACAGTCTATAAATATTTTTCCTATGGCAGGCGAATCCTCAAAAACCAGTGATCTCTTGGGTGTTAATTCTTGTGCAAATTCAGATTGCAAATTTAAAGAGATTTTTAGTCTTTGATTCTGATGGTGCTTGGTAAAATGACACTGCAGCAAGGAATACAACCCATTCAGTGCCTCCTCTAAAACTGCAGAGATACCTATAAGTAATTTTCTTACATACTTTTCTTGCCTATGGCCTGTCTTTGGTCTATGAGTTAATTGATCCAGGATCTTCTGACATAATTGTCTTAAGCTCTTGACAATTCCCTTAAGAAAGCAGTTGAGCATGTAGCTAAAAAATAAACTCCATATGCTTTCATCACACTTGCAATTAGGCTGCAGTACTGATGGTTGGCTTATCAGGAACAACAGTGGGGTTTTTTCCTTCTGTAATTGAGGATGAGGCTGTGCCTTGATGACTGACCACCTGGGACTTCAAAGCTCTAGGAAAGGGACCTCAACTATTATCCATGCTGTGATCATTTGGTGTTTCTTAGTGATGGCAAAAGAAAACAATGGCATCCCCAAATTTAACTAGTTCCTCTAGGTTTTATGTGATGCTGAGAGAAAGGCTTATAATGAAGTTTGAACGAGAACTTTAACTTGCTTGGTGGGACAGAACTGAGTCTTTGACCTCAGCAAGTTTTAGTGTCTTTTTCTTGTTGATTTACCATAGGGCTGCATATTTGGCATTGTCAAAGTGCATGTTGAAGTCTGCTTTCAGAAGAGAATTGCAAGTGCATCATCCTCCCTGGTGTGGGGTTTTTTTTGCACATTCAATGTAAATAAAATGCATGAAAAAAACCAGTAAATCAATAATTGCTATAAAGTAGAAACTTCACTTTGGTTATGTATTAGTAGTGGTATTTGCACCAAAGGCTTTTCTTAGCCTTTAGTGGCAGTGGGGATAGCCATCAGAGTATAATTTAACTCCATTTAGAGGGTTTAATTTGTCCTTTGGTGCTGAGGGAGTCATTCCAAAGCTTAGAGTTATAAAGGGGATTTAATCACAAAAGATTAAATAAATCCCAGTTACATTTGACAACCATTTCACTCTTCTTTAAATCATATGATCCATAATTATTCCACTAAAGCCTAATTAGCTCTGTTCCTTATTTAAATCATATCTCTTCCACAAGACACTTCTGGAGTGGCTCGATCTTGCCTTTTTGATGCATGTTTTACTAATCGGGCTTTTCATCCATCCAGTTAATCAGCCCTTCCCTGCCGTGAAGCCCGGCTGCTGTACTCCCTCCCAGCTCACCAAGATGCTTTAGATGTCTCATAACCCAGCCTCAGAAAGCTTGTGTGGCCAAGTGCCCCGGGGCAGATGATAGCAGGAGTCAAAGGCCAGAGTGATAGAGAGCAGTGTGATTTAAACCTGTCTCAAGAAACCTCTGAAGAGATTTTTTGCTGGAGGCTTTCATTCCACCTATGACCTCCTCTGCCAGGACAGACACCCACTTTATCCTCTTCATGGAAATTTTTATTTTCTTCATTTTAAACAATACTGTTTCTCTCTATCTTTCATGTTCTTTTTCCATGGGCAGGAAAAACTTGCAGCATTTTGCCACCAAGTGAATAGACTTTTGATATCATATTAAGCATGTGTCATTCTGCCAGTGTACATACTTGCCTCAGAAAAAAAAATAAAATAAAATCTTCTACCTAATCAAAAATTCCTCAGACAGAGTGCATGAACTTTTCCAAATACTTGGAATCATTAATAGAGATGGCCTCTGAAGTGTAATAGCAAACCTGTATGTTTCTGCAAGCAAATATGTAATCTGTTCCCATCTGTATAGTGCCGGGGAGCATTTGTCAAGGTTCATTTGGCTACAGTTATCCCTTTTTTTTCCCCTTTAAAACTCAGTTGCAGAATTTCCAAAGTGCTTTCTGTTGAACAATAACAAAGAAATGAATGAGCTCCCATGCATACTAATAGCTTGCTTGTTTCCCCTGCAATCTTTAGTGGGCAGCTGCTCTGTGCACGCACTGTTTCCTCTGCACCAAGACCTGGTTAGGATCTGGACACCAGATCTCTCGAGAGTGGTGTAACACTGCCATATTTTCTATGGCTAAATTCCTTAAAAGGAGGGTCAAACTTTCCCATCTGTGAGTGTTTATCACTGAGCTAAGTGACCAGATTGCTTGGGAGCTCAAGTGTGTAAACCCTGACACAAGGCTTTACACAGCTCTGCAAGGTGTCAGAGCAATGCCTTGCAAATACATCTTGAGTCTACAAAGCAATCATGTGCCCTGATGAGTATTATTATTGAGTTTAATTTTAGTTTATGGTGCTTCAACTGGATAGCCAAATATGTAGATGGCTACAAAATCAACCCAAACACTGCTGTTGGGAGGAGGAGAGCTAAATACAGAAGGAATTGATTTGTTGGTACTGGACAACTTTTTTTCCATGTTGTTTGATAAGATCACCCATCAAGGCCCAGCAAAAGCCCAGGTGAGATGTACAGTCCTGTCCATGCTCACACAGTGGTGCAGCCTGTCCCTCTCTGCTGATGTGTGAGCTCAGAAGGGAATTAAGGAGCTGTGCTTAAGGGAGGCAGCAGGGTTTTGGTTCAGATTCCACCATCTCCACACTAGAGATCATGAGATATCCGCCACCAGCAGCCACTTTGGGGTTTATTACACCACCAGAGCTGGTGCTGATGCAGACACAGGGTCTCTGGCCTGGCTGGAGCTCTGTGCAAATCTCCAAGGGTAAGAGCAGCCCCGTGAGATGGTGTCACGGTCCACTCATGAGCAGACGCGTGATGGTTCATACCAGCTACGATCTCAGAGTGCAAAAAGGAAAAGAAAACACAAAATGCAACAAGTCAAGGGAGTTAAATTTGAATCCAAGGGGGAACTTTATTAATTTGGCCTGTAAAGCGGCCTGCGATAGAGAGAGAAAGAGAGAAAATTGGGAAAAGATGGGGAGGAAAGGGAAGGAAAGGGGCTATAGCTACCACCACGGGTCCACAGACGTCCGGCGTCCCTGGAGTCCCGTCCAGTCGGCGTTCCTTGGCCTCTGCAAAGATCGATGTGATCTTTCGGTGGGGAAGATCTTCGGAGTTCAGCCACTCCAAAGCTGTCTTTTATGATAGTCCATACACCTGGTCCCTCCTTGCCAGCCGCCTTTGCCCCCCCTTAATTCTCGTGGAGATTTGCCAATCTCCACTTGGCAGGGTCAGGGGAGGAGTGTCCGAGGCATGGTCGGCAGGTTTTTCACAATGGGTGTCAGGGCAACGGGTGCAAAGCCTTCGTCACATACCCGCATTGGCAGGCACAAGGCCTTTGTTCTGTATCAGCTCAGGCAGGTGCAAAGTCTTCGTTCTGTACCACCTTAGGCAGGCACGAAGCATTCGCTCCGCACCAGCCTTAGGCAAGTACACAGCATTCTCTGCATAAGTCCTGCACCTGTAATTTCTGATGAGAAATGTTGAGACAGAACTCGATTCTTGGATCGACCCTTACAGTTGGCAATCACCATGGTTAGGAACAAGGAAGATAAAGGTTATTAGCAAAGCCCAGGGCAGAAGGACACCCTGGCAGCAGTGATTTGGCAATTCATAGCTGCCCTGTGCGTGGCCAGCAGATCAACTCCTGATGTTTCTGTCCCAGCTTCTTCCAAGTGACATAAACTCTGCCAGCAAAAATCTCAGTGTGCACCAAATCATTCAACACTTGAAAAATTCCTTAAAGTCAGCTTGTGCTCTCAGACTTTTACACAGAGAGATTTCCCTAGTGGTCAAAGCAGATGTCAGATGTTCTGCTTCTAGCATCTTCCCAGCTTCGCCCTTCCTTAAAACAGAGGGACACACTGAGATACTTCTTAAGTTACAGTCCATACAAGAGGGGAATTACTTTGCTGTGTTTCTGCAGCCAGAATGTTTTCCTGTAAATGTATGATATGAAATCAGTTTTAGATTTAAGGAAAGGTAAAAATTTAGAAATGAGAGGGTCTGATTTCTGAGCCTGAAACAGTCAGTCATGTGGACTTTTTTATTCTCCTTACTCAGGCTTTCCTTGTTATCTTGGGGACATCCTGTGGAGTTGGGTCTGAAAACAAGTTGTGTGGCCAGAGCTGAAAATGAGCTGTGTCACTGAAGAAAAAAGAACCTAGGCTAATTTACATGAGCATGACTTACTATAGGCTTTTCTAACATCAGCTTTAAGCACCTGAATTAAAATTTAGAACACAATTGGAATTTTCAAAGGGGTTAAAAAAAAAAAAAAAGGAAAAGGAAAACAGTGCCCAAGGAAACATTCTGTGTTTATAAAAACCCACACTACTGCAGAGTGCACCTCTTGTTGTGCCAGGTCCACTTCCCTTGGCACAGGTGAGGAGAAATGCCATTGGCATTGACTTCTCAACTGTCCTGCAGGCTGGGACATTCTGTGTCACTGCTATCAGGCCCTCTCCCTCTGGCTCATGGATTCCATCCCTCCTTCTCCTGCATCCTGAGCTGTCAGCAGTACCCAGCAATGAGAAATCTCTTATCCAGCCTAAATTAATGCAGTCTGAGTCAACTTCTTTCCCACTCAGCCCACAATCCCACTATTGACTTGTGTCAATAGCACTGACACTATTGTATGTGTGCCAGGATCATGCAATTCAGGTACAGCCTTACAAAGGAGGATGGAGAAGAAGAGGGACAGAGTGTAAGGAATGAGGACAGCAAGGAGCTTGAGAGACAGAGAACTGGTAGAAAAATGTACAAATTCACAGCTTTGTAGAGGCATCCCCTTGAGAGGCACTTTGCTCCCTCACACAGTGTACCTTTGCAGCTGCAGTTTAGTCCCAAATGGTGGATGAAACTGTTAAGAAACTTGAGGCCATTCCAAGATTTCAGAGTGGCTTTATAAATGCACCAAAGCCTTTGTTTGACCTTTCCCTGTAATCCCATGAGTGCAGCATTGTTTAATCAAAAATAATCATATCATTATTTTGTGAATAGTTATAATAATAATAATAATTGGTATGTGATTTCTTTTTCACAATTTTTAAACCAGCAGTCATTTACCAAAAATAGCTGAGGTGTTTATTTAATTGAGAGCTTTTAAAAAGGCATTGTCTACATTGTCCTGGTCCATTCAAATATTGAATAAATCCTGCACCAGAGAAAGTTACAGGATGTTTGAAGTTGTTTATGAGGGTAAAAGGAGATGAATCTTACTGGCTTTAGAGAAGCCAACATTTTCAAAGGCAAATTAAGTCTGTTTACTTATTTTTTGGGTTAGGAGCCTGGCTCTTCTGGGATGGACTGGGGAATATTTTGAAACCCAAACCAATGGAGCCAGGACACAAAGATGTCTCAGTTCCTCAGCCAAATTCTTTACCCAAGAGGTGAAGAGCTGGCCAGGTTCTGGACACTCTGAGGGTCAGTTTTCCTGCTCCATCAGGCACAGATGATGGGTTTATTGGTGACCATGTGGGTTGGCTTTCCACTCACCATCAGGGCAGTTTAGGGTGCTTTAGGCAGACAGGCATGCATCTCCCTGGGGAGCAATGCTGGTCCTGAGCACTGCATGCAGATGCTGCACCTCAGACTGGAGCAGATTCTGCTGCAACTCTATGAGTTTTGCCACCTTAAAACACCCACATGGCAAAAACTCAGCTCTGTTGGTTCTGGCTGTCAAACTCCACGTTGTGTGTGCCACCTCCTTGGGATGCCACCTCTTTATTGCTGGGGCAGGGATGCAGGAGGAAAACCACATCATGCTTGGTTTTTAATACTCTTTCCCTAAGCTATTGCTTAAGACAGTGCTGGGATAGATGGACTTTTGTTCTGACCTACCTATAGCAGTTTTGTGGTCTTATCATCACTGGTTATTTATGCTGCTCTTTTATGTAATAATTTCCAAAATAATCTTGGTTTACAGTGTTTCATCTTCCAGAGTACTTAGAGAACACATGCATGTACTTAGTGAGGTGATGGGCTGATTTAGTTTCTCAGTAACTTGAAAATAAAATATGTCTCTTAAAAAGCTATGAAAGATTTGAAGAGCCAAAATGCTACATTCAAAAATGACAAAACACACTGAAATTTGTTTTAACAATTTGGACGCACTAATACATTCCTTTTATCTCTCCTAAACTTCTTGGCTTACTAAAGAGATTCCTATCCAGATTGTCTCTAACAAATTCATCCTACACATGGGTTTCACAACTAAAACCAATCTTAATTGTTCATTCTTAGGCTTTCAGTGGTATTATCAAATTCTGGATTGATTGTTGTTTTCTGATCTTAATTATAGTGTCATTTCAAGTGCACAGAGGAGCTTTAAAAATAATTTGAGCTGGGAAAATGCCAAAAGCTGCATCTGGATTCCTGGAGGATGAGGGAAGCTTTGAATCAAACATCTGGCAACTTTGCTGGATAGAGAAAGGCCAGCACAGTACTCTCAACCTGTGCAGTTATCAATGGGAACTCTTGGCTGCTGTGGCAGAGTTGCTCAGTCTTTCAGTTTCATTGGGAATCTTGTGTCCAAGGTCTTGCTTAACACCTGAGCTCGTGATTCCTGGCTGTCCTGAGAGAAAGCTATGCTTAGGGGATGAAGGGATGGATTTCTTGTTGCCAGTGGTTATATTTAAGCTGTTTTCTGTAGAGGGATTCCAGAACATAAACTCCCCTAAAAAAGTGAAAAACATCAAGTGAAGTGCCCCCAAGCTGTGCAGTATCCCTGTGCCTGCTGCAAACTGCCTTCCTTGACACTTTACACTGGTGGGATCCCACTCTTGTGGTCACCATCCCTATGAGCCCAGGTCAATCCTTGCAGCTTTAGGGTCCAAGGAACAGTTGTGGTTGAAGATCACTTCCCTCTCTGTAGCTCTTGTTGGACCTCCTTGATGTGACATACAGAATGGCCTGACTTTGGTGCTGGAAAAAACAGAGATAGCATCTGCCTGAGTGTCCCACTGGAAATGCTGTTTGCTGTTCTGGTGTTTTTCAAGCAGAGCTCCATCTGGAGTTCCATGGTGCAGAGTCCCTGCTGGCACTGCAGGTTTCTGCTGTCTCCCCATCCCCTGGTGTTTGTCCCTTCATTGCTCTGCCTGCACAGCAGTGTCAGGCTGACACCAAGAGTGTTCACAGGAAAACCTGTGCTTCCAAACCCACCTGCAAATGCTGTTTTTTGTTTGTGAATAGCCAGACTGTTTGCCGGCTGCAACAGCAAAAAGTCACTGCTTACAACCAAGTCCTGAAGCTTTGTGAATTTTCCCCTAAATGGTGCATGTTCAATTCTGAAGTGAACACCGTGAGACAACTGAATTAATTTCAATTATTAGCATGGGGGTTAATATTATCTTGCAAGAGCATCAAGGTTACTTGTGTTTTGTGTTTGTACATTTAGAACATTTTATGCTAATGCCAGAAGGTATTCTGGAAGCTGAGTAATATTGGTGCTATTCATGTCACCAAACTTAATACAAAGGAGTATCGTCTCTTAACTCCAAATAGCAGAAGTGTCTATTTAACTATTTTGTTTTTATCATCAGAAGCAAAATTAAATTCAAATTTCTGATTTGTGAAGTTGGATTTGAAATGCTTTCTAAGATTAAGAAATCATTTTGATGTCTAGAAATAGGAAGAAAAATAGCTTGTGTCCAACGATGCTTATTTATAAAGACTCTAAAAGGGGGGAAAAGAAGAAACAATGTAGTTTTTGTGACCTGAGCCTTTGGCACCCACCCAAACCCGTTTGCATGCTGAGTTTGTCCATTACACACTTTGTCAAATCTTTCATATAATCCCACTGTCTCTGCTCTTAATCTTAAAAAAATATCCCTTTGTTTTGTATATGACTCTGGAGGATAAAGTATAGGAGACTGTCTGCAGTGTTGTCAAACCTGGGTGGGCATTTTAATGTGTCTTATGCATTTTTCTATTGTGTGAGGGCATTTTGCCCCGTGTGCGCAAGTCCGCTGGGTGTCCATTGTTTATATCCTCTGCTGGTGTTATCTCCAAATTCCTCCCCTTCTCCAAGGGAGTAGATTTCTCCACAACAACTTCTTTTCCAGGCTCAGAAAAGCTGTCTTTGTGGGGCCACTGGCAAGGCACACAGCTCTGTTCATGGGCTGCTGGAGGGGTGAGTGCTCCTGCAGGGAGAAAGCCTATATTAAGATTTTTTTTTTTTTTTTTGAGAAATAATAGGAAAATTGCAATACCTCAGGAGGCAGGGGAATGCCTCGCTGCTCTGCCAAGGGCAGACCATGCATGCCAGGATGTGCAATTGGGAACCAAATCTCTGAACAGACTGAAATCTGCAGCTTCCGTTTCCACTATGATTTCAACCTATGCTTCATGATTTTCCATGTTTTCTGTGAAGGAGCACTTTGGTTGCAGACACTGTGTGCAGCTGTTTATTGCTTAGTGTTGATGCAATTGGTGATGTCAAGTCCCAGTCTGTATCTTTGCATCTCTCAGGAGAGCCAGACACATTCAGCTGTCAAAATACAACATTCTGGTGAGAAGGGAAAGGAAGGCAACTTTAAGTTTTGGATTTATTGAAACTGTCACCTATCCCCTCCATTTTAGCTCATGGTCTCAACAGCTTCCCCATGCTCCCCTTGCTGCTGAAAAAGTGCAAGATCTTAGACGCTCTGTTACTTTAAGATTAAAACAATATTAAACTCATCCACATTAGGTAATGAAGAGTTGCATTTAGTAGCTTAGTGAGTTTTTATACCATTAACATTTTTTCAGCTAACTATGTTCTTCTTGCTTTTGCCAAATGTCCATAGCTCCAGGGTTAATATCTGCTGATACCCTATAACATGTCTAAGGGAAATATTTGGCATTGTGGTTGGATTGATATGGGAGTGATAAAAGGATGGGTTCCTCTGTGGGAGCATCTGTCTGGAAAAGCAAAAGATATCAGTTGGTTGCTTGCAAGTCTCTTTTCAACTCATTTTACATTTATTTTTTACATAATGTATTTTCTGTTTTTTTCCCCAATAATGCTATTTTCATTGTGCCAGTTGAACTTCTTTTATACCTGCCGGTGCAACTGGTCTCTGGGATCATTGGAGGGCCTTTGTTTAACAACCTCCCTGTACTTTGGTCATGCAATGCTGACATTTTGGTCCCATGCCCATGTTTTTTCCAGGGATGCATGTTAGAGGATGGTTTCCCTTTTGTGAGCCAGCTGATGAAACAAAACAGAACTGCAGCACAAACCATTGCCAAAAAGTATGTGAATATTGAGACTTAAGCCACAAGAAAGCCAGTCCTTTTCAAGCTGCAGCAGTGGAGGCTCTTTGTCTTCCACCCCACGAGGGCAGCTGAGGTGACACCAACAAGAGTGGACAAAATCACCTGGTGTGGACATTGACTTCAGCTGTGGGATCTGTGCTAACATGGTGTTGGGGTAAAGGTGTTCTCACTTGTGTAACTGGAGCAGGTTCTTTGGTTCCTGTGCACAAAAATGGCCTGAGCCTGGTTTTTGGTGGATCCTCCCCACTCCTGTGTGATGTGATTGATCAGGGCACTGGGGTGAGCAGGCTGCAGATGCTCCCCACAGCCCTGTGCAATGGCAATACTTTAAAACTCAATATTTCTGGCACCTGCTGTCCACCAAGCTGCAATGTCACAGCCTAAAGTGCTGCCTAAAAACACCACTATCATTGAGCTAGGTGATGCTGATAGTCCACCAGTCCCAATACATCACTTTCTTCAGCATCCAGAGCCATTTTCCTCAATACTGTGCTTTCATTTTCTGTAATTTTCCCCTAGTTTTCAACCATTTTCAATTCAGGGACTCACAGAGCGGGAGACATTTTCTATAAATTCAGTTATATTTAGTCAAAATAATGGATTACTCTTGTGTGACTTAATTCAATTTCCCCTTTGACTGAAGAAAGGTTTATCATCCCTTGCAAATAGCTCCACTGTTCAAAGAGCCACTGTGTGTGTAAAACTTATGTTTATTTCATTTGTACCTGATTCTTACTAGTTTCATCTGATGCCCCCTGTTTCCTGGAGTGTGGCAGTGATTTAGCATCAGATGGGACAATTCAATCACACATTTTGAGACTTTTCAGCGTGGCAGGCTCCAGAATACTTTACAGGCATTTATTTGGTAAAAGTTATTCAAGCACAAAAGTTCCTCCTATAAAGTCTTTGTTTCTAATCCCTCATATTTCTTAAATCTGATTTCTGGGACAAACATCTCTTAAAATATATTTTCCATTAAGTAAAATGTTTCTCATTTGTAGTCAATTAGGAAAGAAATTATTGAGGGATGCACTTCCATTGAGATTTTCTGCAGAAGCATGGAGGAATTGTGGCCAGATTTAGCACAGGCAGGTTGGCACCTACAAAGCTTGGGGCTGTTTCTGCTGGCACAGGTTTGGTTGACCACTCATTTAGTTCCCCGAAACTTCCTTAGCTGACTGCTATGGCATTGTTACGGATTTCTGGCAGATTTCTAGGCTTACCCTGGCTACCTTGAACCACTGAGGTGATGCTTTTCTTTCCTACATCTGGTCCTCCAGCCCTGTAACTGGTTTCTGTGCAAGGGCTGTAACCCGTTCTTGATCTCAGTGCCTCACCTGCTTTGGGCTGGTGTGTGAAGGGCCAACAGTGCCAACAGCCCAGCTCCAGGGATTGATCTCCAACACTGCCATGTGGTCATGACTAGGGCCAGTTCCCTGCATGGGTTTAACCCTGAATGTCCTGACCAGGCCCTTACCAAAGACAAATTCATCATCATTTTTGCCCAAAACGTGTCCGACAGGTAACCTGCAGGTTGTTTGGTTCTCATCTCCACTGGTGGGTCTGATATTGCTGACACTGAGCAGCAGCTCTTCAGTCACCCATGCTTAGGCTGGTGTATCACCATGCTGAGGCCAGTAGGGAACGTGGGGAATTCTTCTTTGTCAGCTTCCCATGGAGATAGGAACCTACCAAAGCAGCAGCTGGTCCAGCATCCATCTGGGCTGGGTGTGCAATGACCATCCCTGGGACAGATGCATGTGGAGGTTAGGAAAGAGGAGGTGAGCCTGCCCTTAACTCTCCAGAGATGTGTGCTTTGCCACAGGCATTTTCCATAGGTGACTTATTTACACAGAACAGGGATCATGGGATTTACTGATAAACTGTAGAAAAAGGGAGAGCTGGTGAATTGAAGGCTTCTTATCTCTGCATGATGTGGCATGCAACCCAGGATATAAATTACAGTTTTCACCAAGTACTACTGGAAAGGCCATTCCTGAAAAGCAGAGGTAAAGCCCGTGAAGCGTGCTAAGCAGCTGTGAGCTTTTTAACTAAATTCAGGATAAGTGGCTCCTCAGATAACTGTTTAGCTTGAGTATCTGACAGCTGTGGGTGTCATTTGGGTGGGAGACATTGGAGGCTGAGAAAAGGGCTTATTTCTGTACTTTCTGGGATGTCCTCAGGGTGGCTGTGAGAGGCTGGATGCTAATGAGTTCAGCAGCTGCTGGGAGTGACATTATTTTCCCACTGTCAGCACGGACGCTGTGTTACCAGACTGGGTGTCTTTAAAATAAAAGATGGCTGTGATGGATACCAAAACTCCTCCAGTCTTTGTGGGCTTTTTTTCTTTGTCTCTTGTAAGATTTAAACCAGCTATGCTCTTACCATCCCTTTTAATTTTGTATGGGTATTTGACATCACAAGCTGCATATTTTTTAAGCTCTTGGAAGCATTTCTTGAGTTCTGCTAATGTTCACTATTTATTTTGCCAGTTGGTTGTTATCCCGAGTGCCATATACACAGGCTGGTTCCAACAGGCTTCTGCAGAGCGATTCTCCCTGCTCAAAGGTCTCTCTCTCACGTGGTCATCCTCTCTTGTGATTACAAAGCATAAATAACCATAATAGATCAGGTTTTCTGAGAGGTTCAGAGTCAGGTTGAATTATGTTTTCCCTTAAACAAGAGTTAGCTTTTATTATTTCTAGAGATTCAAGCCTATTGCTAGAATATTAATGCTACTAGTTTATCTTTCTTGAGGCAATGTAATATTTTCTTGGCTATGTAACTTGTCTTCCTGTGCAGCGAACAGATGTTCTCACTGGATTCCTCACATCTCTGAGGTCTCTTTCCTGGATGTTTCACATTCAGTTAAAATTTATGAATGTGTAGAAGTTCCTTCTGGGATGTGCTGTGTTTCTTTCCAGTGAGTTTCCCAGGGCTCTGGGATGTCTGTTGGCTTTCTGGTGTCTCTTGGATTTGTATGAATGCAGCTTTCCAGATTGCTTTGTCTGCCAAGGATCTTCCTACCTTATGCAGCTGATAATTAACTGCCATTAATTATTTTTAATAGCAAGGGCAGGTTATTATCCTACTATTTCACTTAGTGTTGGAAACTGCCAGCATTTTCATTCTGAATGTTTCTTTCTATTTTTTAACTTCTTGGCCCATAGCAGTATCAGTAGTATCAATAATGACAATGAATCATTAGTTTGCACATCTTCTACATAATGAGGAGTGGTGGTTTAAAGCTACTCTTTAATCTTCCAGCTTCGATATGCCAAGCTTTTTTCCAGGTGTAAATATATGGCTGTAGCTCTGGGTCAGTTTTGGGTTTCTACACTTTATTTGAAGGTGCAGCATTTTGAAGATGAGCATCTGCCATCTGTACTACAACAGGCCTGACATGCCTGCACTGCTCCATGAGTAACAGTAAGTACAGCTAATCCATGCCATTCCTCATACAGTTTTCCAGTTGGACATACGCAAACAATTTGAGCAGAAACTTCAGCTTGGCAGTGTTTGGGTAACAGTTCTGTGCAGGGGACAAAGCAGTCTTCTGCTATGGGATTACCTCATGGGAGAAGTCCTTCATTTCATTCCAGTTTGGCCCTCGAAATACGTTTTGGTTTAGTTGGTGAATTTCTAAAAATGAAGTTCAGACTAGTAGGGCAATGGTTTAGACAAATGAGCTAAAACAGTTATAGCTGTTGTGTGCAACTTCTTCATTATTGTAGCTATGGAATAAAAAAAATCCAACCATTTTACGTTTGTTTTGGGGTTTTTTTACAGCATATGCCCAGAACTAATTCTCAAACTTACTGATTTAAAATAAATGTTAAATGTGTTTACAATCAAATTAATCTTTTTAAAGTGTGTGTGGGTTGACTATCTTTCCTGTCATTTTTTTCTTTTAATTTATTTTCTTTTTCTTTTTGCCTACCCTCAAGCTATCTGGAGAAGAGTGTGATATGGTTGAGAGTGTAATGGAGATCATTTATCTGCTCTAAGATATTAAGGAAACTTGGCAAAGGGAGTAATGAGTTGCCTGCACTGACTGCACACAGAGGATGTGCATTGGGCTGTGCTCTATCTCCCATATTTTATCTCCCCTGGTTGTGCTGTGCTAGCCCCCATCTATCAGATCATGAGTTTTAAAGCCATCAGCTTGGTGCTTTTTCAGGCTCAGACTTTGCATTTCAGTTTTCAAAACTTCTTAGCACTCCTAAATCCCTGTTTGGAATCAGAGAGAGATGTGTGTGCTCAGTGCTGAGAAGATAGGATGCATCTGCGTCTTGTTCAGGAAAATGCTGCATACATCTTTAGAAAGGAGACTGATTGGTTCAGGAGTGGGTCTTCCAATAATGTTTGACCATCTTGAATCCTTCTAGACTTAACTACAGCTGCTGGGTGTCATTAGGCATGTTGCTTTGGGCTAATCCCAAAGGGATTTTGGTATTGCAGTGGCTGACTTCTAGGCGCTTGGTTACCTAATGAATTCCAGATCCCAAGTCAGACATCCAGACACATCCAGGGAAAACAAAGGACCTGAATGAAGGAGCACCATGAAAGCCCATGAGATTGTGATGCTGCCTGAGCAAGCCAGTGGAGAATTTTATGTTAAGATGTTTCTCAATTCTGCACTGCCTGCCTGGAGTCCTTTCCTGCAGCTTCAGCATTCTTCAGGATTGCAGGCACCTTTTTTAATGGGGAAAGTGGAAAGATGCTTGTGATGAGCCCTGTGTGACAGTGGGAGCTTTAATTCTGGTGTTGGGTGCATGGGGGCTTGGTGATGGCAGGAACATAATGCTGGTGCCCTTCTGCTGCATGGCCCTGGGGGCAAACAGCAGGGCTGCCAACATCACAATTGGCACAGGACTTGCACCCTTAATCCTTAAATGTATCTCAGCTTCAGTGGGAAGATTTGTCCAAATGTTTTTCAAAGGACTGCGCTGGATGGAAAAAAAAGTCTCATGGAAGCTGGATGTCAGTAAGTCAACATTTGGGTACTTGGCCTGTGAAGCTGTTTTAACGTAGCCATCCCTAGCGCGTAACACAGTCCATCAGTTCGCAAGGCTGAAATACCTCTGCAAATAAAAAGCAGTCATGCTGGCAAACAGTCTTCAAAGGTAGCGAAATAATCCCTAAGGGGAGATCTGCTTTTGTGTGGAATTCCCCAGCAGACGGCTGGGAGATCTTAACAAACAAGTCCTTTTAAAATGCCATGTACTTTGAAGCCTGAGTGAGCATTCATTCATTCAGCACAAAAAGCAACAGTAAAGAGGGGGGACAAGAGGTGGAAGGGCTTAGTCAAGGTGAAAATGAAGTTGGGTCTTTCCCCAAAGCCACTGTGGGTACAAATGGATTGCTTCACTGGACGTAATAAAAGATATGTTATCCCACATTTAATAAAAAGCAACAGTGAAAATACAAAGGGCTCATTTCAGGCTTCAGTTATCTGATGTTTATTGCACAGAGGCCTTTCTCCAGGACAGAGACCCAAGAAGTGTATTGCCCTTTGAAGTGTGGGCTGTGTGGCCACTTGCCCATTCTCTGGTTTATGGCTAAATCCCCTTGATATGATCCACTTTCATCTTTCCAGGGGTGGCAGGGGGCTCAGCAGAGGAGAGGAGGCAAGCAGAGTTCTGGATGTGCCCTGGGGATGGGGCAAACTGGGGAGTGCTTCACCCTGGAGTGCAGGTAGGAAGGAGGATGCAGCATGAAACAGGCTTGGCTTGGGGAGAGGCAGAGCACACACAGCTTTGAGCAGAAGTGGGCTGCTTGGCAGAACTGTGGGGACCACAGGCTTTGCAGTGAAAGGTGCTGAGCAGTACTATGATGGAGTGAGTCTCTGTTCCATTTGACTAGGAATAGCACAAATTGGTCCCGGTTTTTGCTTACCCTGCTAGTATTTTCAAGTCTCATTTGAAAACATTGAGTTATTTCTAGTGGTTAGATCACAGTATTTGGAAAAACAAGTTTCCTGATGGTGCATTTCCTGCTAACTAAGATACTAAACTCTGTGTAAGAATCCCCAGTAACATCAACAAGCTTTGGACTGGGGCCATAGTCCACTTCCAGGCAGTAATAAGCCCTGCACATTTTTTGTATTGAAAGGAATTGTTCTACAGATGAGCTGCAATAAACTGTCTGAGAAGTTTACCGTTGTAGTAACATATAGGAAAAAAACATCAGTGGACTTGAATCACTGTCATTTTTAAGTTTTCTTCTATGAAAACATTACTTACTTTTAAGCCTTATCTTACTTTTCCTTATGCTATAACTTTTTGCACCAGTCTCATGTTTGCAAGCAAGCCCAAAAATTTCCAGCAAATGGAGTGGATTAAGATAGTCTTTTTCCAAGGAATTGTGTTATGAACATTCCTAAAATAACATCTTTCTTTCCTCGCAAAATAGATTGGTGTGCTGTGATATCATTGTGTAGTCATGACTTTAAGAAACAAACTTATTTATATTAATGAAAAATATTTCAGTTGAAAGCGCTGTCAAAACAATCTCCAGGAAAGTCATTGTTGTGGACTGGAAAGAATGCTACTTCACATGTGTTTAATTATTGGGGGAAAAAAATGAATCTTGCCTTGCATCACAAAAATCAATCTGCAATAACAGGAAATCCTGAGCCATTTATGTAGAGGTTCCTCTTTCATTGTAACTGGCAATTGGTTCCAGCTTCTAAAACCTGTTTAATTCTCAACTGCTACAAAAGTACTGCTTCAGCTGGATTATACACAGCAAAGCTTTGACTGTGAGTCTGTTTTAATGCTGAAAATTAAAAACCCCAGCCAACAATGGAAACGACTCACTGGTATGCAGGGATGCTCTGCTGCTTTTTGCTTATGGACACATAGGTCAGTGGAAATAGTAAAGTGACCAAATCCATGAGCAATTCCCTTCCTCAGCCTGTGCACGCCCATGTTTACACAAGCTAAGGAAGTGAAAATGAGGTCTGGATTGCTGTTATTTGTGCCATCCCAGAGCTCTTCGTTCCCAGCTCCGGCAGAGGATACCTGCATAACACAGAGCAGGAGGAACAGCCCCTTTGCCAAATGTTGTGCCTTTTGGGGCAGAAAGACACAAGATGAGGATAAAGAACACTGGGATAAAGGAGCCAGGCAAGATTGTTGGTGGCATGTCACCAGGGAGACCTTCCAAAGTTTTTGGTACACACAACAGCAAAGGGATCAGCCAAGGGGCTACACAGCAGCTGCTGCTTCCCAAATGCAAGACACAGGCATTTAAGCCAAGACTGTGCAGGTCTCCCTGCTACTGAGTATCATCAACCCCCTCATCTGTGAGAGCCACTGATGTCTCTAAGACACCCTATTTGTTATTAATTTATGAAATGCCTGTATGACACTTTATTGTCATCTCTGTAAGTCACTTAAGTAGGAGTTACTTTCACCAGCTCCTGTGTGGTGCTCAGTGGTTCTTCTGCATACCATGGAAATCTAACATTGATGCATGTGTCTTGGCATCAATACTTTCAATATTGTCAGTGGACTTATGGTATTCTTCTTGCATTCTTCTGTATGTTCCTTGGTTTTCACTTTCTGATCTCTATAAAATGTGGGGGTTTCTTGTCATTGATTTTTCCACCTGTCACACACACACACACACACACATATACAATGCTTGCTTTAAAAAGTTCCCAAAACTGAATTACTGGGATGTTGGCATAGCGTAAAGCTTGCTCAGGTAATCAAACCTCTCAAATAGAACATTTGAGTCTTGCCCAAAAGCTGGCAGGAGGCACGATTGCAGAGTCCCTGCAGTAGGATGAGGTGAGAATCACCAATCTGCTGTGCTGCTCAGTTCACTCAGTCCTTCTGGCCCTGCTCCAGTGCATGTCCATTGCCACCAATTACCTTAAAACTACTCCTCGCTACCATAAAAATAGAAAAAAGACCCTTCTTCGTGACCATTTCCACATCTTCAAGTGCAATTCCTACTGTCTATTTGTCCGTGTTTTTCCTGAATTCAGCTTTGGCTGCATTGGGGAGCCTTTGGGACAACCAGATTCTCCACCCTGATGTTAATCAGCACACTGAACCATGCAGATAGGGGCTGTCAGCTGGTCTATGCAGAGTAGGTACAGCCTGGGGAAATGTCTGAATTGTCCGAAATCTCCTCCTGGAGACCCTTAGCAGCAGCAAAATGCTGTGCTGTGAAGCCAGCTAGCATGTGGGTCAGGCCCCAGGTCTCCTTCTGGGCTTTTGCCCCACCATGCAGAAATATCCTGGGGAGAACCTGGACAACCCTGGAAAGTAATGGCTAAGCAAGGTGGGTGTGCAGACAGGCACAGCCCCAATGCTCATCTGTACCACAGCAGCAGCTAAAGGACAATCTTGAATTTTATCCTTGTATCAGAACGATAACCTAATTTCCTTAGATCTTAACCACCTGCTTTCTGCAGCCTCTTGAAAGGCAAGCACTGGCTGCTGTCTTCCAGAGCTAAGGCAGATGTCTACTTTATCACTGTTTGATTGCCAGCTGAAAATTAGAAGAGAAAGTAAAATCATTCCCATAGGTACTTGAAGAAGCTACAGGAGAAGATGATCTTGGACTGTTTTCCGATTCCTTTTGAAAGGCTTGCACACTGCAAGCCAAAGACACACTGCTGTGTGCTCTTCCACACTCCGTAAAATTCATGCTCTGTGTCAGCTGTCATTCCAATCACGAAGGATAATTTTCCAGGCTGTTCCATGACTCACGTGTGCTTTGTCCTTCCTTTGCTTGACCCAATTCCTCAAACTCAGTGTTTACTATTCATTTCCTCTGATGATACTTGTCCTGTGTATTTAGAGAAGGATATAACTGTCTCTTCTCTGTCTACATGTGAAGGCATGCTCCTCCTGCAAGGATTTCATGAGGAGCAATCTTCTTCTTACAGGGACATCTTCTCTTCCTACACTTTGCCAAGGAGTTGATAGACTGATGTGCAAATGCTGTCATGCAGCTCCAGCATCAGAAACCACCACATCTCCAGGCAGATCAAACCACTGACTGGCATGACTTGGAAAGTTGGACTGAAGCTATAACGAGATCACGGCAGGACTTGCCTGATGTCTTTACTCATTATTAAACTACAGATCCCCCTTTCTAATATTTGCATTCTGAGCCTGTTTACCCAGGGATTTATTGGTTTATCTGCACTGTGAGTCACTGCCCTCTGTTTGGAAAGCAGATGTGTGATGCTGCCCTGTGGTGTGCTCAGAGCTGGACAATGGGGTGGCTCCACACTGAGCTGCACTGGTGGCACTCAGCTGTTTAATGCTTTTTTAATGCAAATATTCACACAACTGCTTCACCTCAGGTCTCAAATTGCACACGTGATATCTGTCTATATTTACATATTATGTACAAAGGCATGGGGTGGCCTGGACTGTTGCCATACAAACTTACAAGATGAAATTGTCCTTTCATAAGCTAGATTGAAAGCTGACAGAATTTCAGTGTCAGCAGTTGTCTAGTTGATGTCCTTAATGAGTGGCATTTTGGGGGTTTTAGAGCAGGGCAGAACAGCAACAGTTCTGCCACGTTTGAAAACCAAACCAGGAGAAAAATTACTGGCTGCAGTGTGTAAATGAAGCATTGCTAGATCAAAAATAACCCATGGAAACACGACACTGTTATTTGCAGTGCATGAAAAAGTAAATCACAGCAAACAAACTGGCCCAAATCAGTGCAGGGTGGTTTCTCTGCTGAAATCAGTGAGCAAGCTCACGGGTAAATTACAGGCACTGTGAGTAGCAGGAAAACAGGCTTTTAAGCAGGAAAACAGGCTTTTGTTTGTAGGGGAAAAAAAAAATCTCACCTTATTCAGATACTTCTTGCAAAGATACCCATTTTCAAAAGTAAAGATTTGACATTCAAGCATAAATTAATCTCTTAGCCATTGCCACCAAAGCTACCTGAGTTATTTGGCAGCACCACGAGCGTGGCTGTGGTTGGTAGCACTTGCCCATTCTCAGTCCTTTGGAGAGCAAGACTTGTCTTTTGTCCTGCTGGGAGCTGTCAGCTGGTCTATGCAGAGTAGGTACAGCCTGGGGAAATGTCTGAATTGTCCGAAATCTCCTCCTGGAGACCCTTAGCAGCAGCAAAATTCTGTGCTGTGAAGCCAGCTAGCATGTGGGTCAGGCCCCAGGTCTCCTTCTGGGCTTTTGCCCATTTTTGCCCATTGACTTTTGCCCAAAAGCTGGCAGGAGGCACGATTGCAGAGTCCCTGCAGTAGGATGAGGTGAGAATCACCAATCACCAAGGGATCTGGGATTGGTTGAGCACCACAAGTTGGGAAGAGAGGCTAATTGTATTAGAGAGTTTACAAACAAATGTGTCAGAAAAAGCAAGTAACAATATTTGGGGCATGCTATCTCTTGATTTAAGGGCTAAAATAAGAAGTTTGAGGTATTTTGTTGCCTAACCTATTTCTGTGTAAGAAAACTTGTAATGCCCTTTGAATTATCTGTTTCCTGTTGAAAATGTTATCAAAATTGACACAGTCATAGGAAGCCCTTGAATTGTGATTAATCAGCATTTTCCTGTACTGGATGGGTCTGCCTGGAGTTTTTGACCAGGTCTGTTCAAGTCAGAGACAAGCCACTTAGGAGGGAGCTCCTGAGAAATAGCTGAAAAAATAGGATTTTATTTTCAAATAATGTAGTTTACATGTGACGCTGCAAAAGCAAAATTCATCGGATAAGTTGTTCACAGTTAATAATTTATCAATTTCAATAGATCTACATGTATATAGATTTATTTATACAACACTGGGATCAGATTAGTTTGAAAATTGGTAGAGCTGAATTAATTTGCTTTATGTTATAGCACAGAATAAAATCTCACTTCCTTGTGGAGCACAATTACAGCAAATATTTCAAGCAACCCCATTCCTTTCAGTTATGGTCTGTGAGCCCTCTCATGACATGAGAGCACAGGCGCTGTTTGTTTAGTGGGAAATAACCATGTTGGGATCGAGTAAGAGAGAACATGATGGTGAGGGGAGGCTCTGGAAGATGGCAGGAAGGGATAGTTTGGAATAAACAAGTTGCACAGCACCGCTGCAAAGCTGTTAGGCAGGAGCCTGTGAATGCACCCTGCCTGCCCTGCAGAGCAAAATCCACCATCTCAGCGTCAACAAAATGCTATTAATAATTTTCCTGGGAGCCTGGAACACACCATTGTTGTACATAAAGAAAGGAAAAGTAAGTAAAATAACTCCTATTGTAGCTATTTTAAAATGCTCAATCTGGAATGCTGATCTTTAAAAATACTCTGGTTTGGAATTCTGCCTGCATGTGAACTGATTCCAGCACTTTTCTAGTCGGTGCTGTTCAATCAAAAATATGGGAAGGTAACAGGGGTAATTACCTTCCCCACTGTAACTCCACTGGTAATAATATACTTATGTCAAGGATATGTTTTAATTATTGCATAGTAAATGAGGCATTAATAAGACCTGAACATCTTGCTGGATTGTGCACTTCCACAGTGCAGGTAAGGGTTTTCTTTTTCACTCTTTTTTAGTGGTAATACATGTTTGGAAGCAGTAGTGATTCTGACACCTGTGTCAAGAATTCTTCAGATGAGATAGGGAGGTATATTAAAAATGCACCCTACAGTCTTTGAAAACAAAAATTGTCCACAGCATCACTGACCTGTATCACATTTCTTTGAGGCGTATCTGAAACTCTGGATGGGTGGCAGCTACAGAGGCACAATAAAGAAGCACTTTTGGCAACCTCCAACGTGATTGAAACAGCCTGTGTGTTCACGAGAAGTCCAATCCTTTTTTATTTACTATTTTTCCTCTGTTATTTATAAACATTGCAGCAACATAAATATCCTACATGAAAAGCTTATTGCATCCTGTTTAAAATAGTTATTTTGTTGTGTACAAGCTGTATTTCCTGGATACTTAAAACCAAATTTGCCGGCCAGATTTGCCCTAGTGCTTACAGGAAGATTTACACTGACAAATGCAGATAAATGCATGTCTCTGGAGTGCCTGCAGTGCTTGACCCTGGGCTGTAAAGCACCTTTGCTGGGGGTTCCTGCAGGGATGCTGCTGTATGGGGCTTCTGATTGATGCTGCTGAGTTGTACAAAATTGAAGCATCTCCATCACAAGTGGTGCAGTAAAGCTGCCACAGAACACGAGATATTAAATGGATTACCAAAAAGCCTTTATGCTGGCCACGGTGCTCGCCTGCCTACCTCCTGGAAACAAGCACAAGAACATGTTTTTGCGAAGGGAACAGAGTGTTTCCAGTGAAGTATCATAATTTGTCCCCTAAGGGTTCATTGAAGAATTTTCTTTAGAATAATTATTTTTCATTTGGATAAGAAAGGCTGTAGAATTTTAGATGTTGTGTGGGTTCTGGAAAAACCCCAGCTAGCGAACAAACTTTCTTTTCTCTTTGTGGTAAAAGCTTATTATTCACACCAAAGAATTCAGCCTGACAAGAAGCTCAGCTCTGACTTCCATTTTAATAGCCCTCCTCCTCCTCCTGCCCTCTGCTCTAATCTGGCAGACTTTTGTGTTTCTTGCAAAGGTTTTCATTTTACCACAAGGGTAATTTCAAGATGCAATGACATTGTTCTCTTTATTGGGTTGGTTTTGGTTGTTGCTTAGCTAGTAACCCAGGCTGGCACTCCTGCTCCGTGATGTGACTCACCTCGGAGGAATGCCCCGGCCGAGGATTTGCCCCAGGCCAGCAGTGGCTTTCCAGCCTTTCCGGGTCAATGCAAGGTGTGTTTTTGTCCTTTGCATCCCCTCTGCTGCCGCCCTGGTTTGGCTTTCACTGAAAAAGGGACAACAGGAGAAAAATACCGCCAGTGCTAGAGGGACACCTAACCCTTTGAACCAGCAAGTGAGGTAGAAATGAAGGTGAAAAATATCCTTTTGTCCTGGATTTCCACGGGCACGGTGTAAGCCAAGGTGAAGCGGGCAACCTGACAGCGCCGGAATGCTGAGTATCCAAAGGACGGGCGAGTGCCCTTGCCTTCCCTCCAGCTCCCATCACTCCTCTCCCACCGGAGCAGCTCTGGCTGTCTCCATCCCTGCACAAACAAGCCTTGCTGCCGTGTCACCCTCAATTCTGGCCACACAGCCGATGGTCTGCGCTCATTAATCATCGCGGGGAGGAATGCTGGGGAGGCAGCTGTGCAGTTCGCTCTCTCGTGTCCTTGCTGATACAAGGTCTTCTCACATTCTGGTATTAAAAACATGACTCCCTCTTTATCACTGTCTGCAGACAGGGCACAGCTGTGGCCAGCAGCACCAGCCATCCTGAGGTTCAGACAGGCACAGCCTTTCACTACCCCTGTTCCATGTCTATGGGTGCAGAGGACAACCCAGGTGGAGATGTGTTTCCTACACCAGAGCAGTCACAGGCATCCCAGCCAGTGGGACAGGCACAGAGAAAGCCAAGGTGAAAGCTTCGAAGAAGATGCAGCTTTCTGCGACTTAATAAAAACAAGCAGAAGTGAGCTCTGTGCAGGTCCCCAAAGATGGGTGAACACCAGTGTGTCCCCTCCACCCCACCAAGGCTTGAGACACTCAGCTCCCTGCAAGATTAGTCCCTGCAGTTAGTAAACACAGACAATAAGTCTTGGGTTTTCCCCCTCCTTCCTCTAGTGTTTTCACTGCCAAGCCCGAACTTTATGTGTAACAGATGGAGCCAGTCTGCAAACTCATAGTGCCTGCTCATCTCCCAGGCTTGACCTTTGCATGTAGAAAATGGCAGGGAATTCATATGAGCTATTTTAGCAATCTCTGGCAGCTTGATTGATTTTTAAGTGCTGAAAAACATGTTTTGCATTTAAAACAGAGTTCATTAGAATAGCTGGGGTTGCTAAGGATTGCAGTGATGTGTTTGAAAAGAAAACTAAAGAGAAACCTAATAGTATAGCTGGCTTTCTGGCTTTGCCAGAGAGTTGAGAAACATGAAATTAAATAATATTTCAGCATAGAGTCAACTACGGGAACTTATTTAAATTCATTTTGCAGTAGTGGCTGTGTTATTGAGCTTTTAAAGTAAAAAAACCCCACAGGTAGCTGTTACCTTGCAATATTATCAATGTGAGAAGTTTCTGTCCTATGGTTTATGTTTCTCCTATTGTCCAACAGCATGAAGGCAAAGGACGTGGAGAGCAATACCTGACAATATTGTGTGTGCAAGTGTGTGAAGAACGGAGGGAGAAAAGACACCCCCAAATCCTCTGCAATATTCCAGGGGTAGCCAGTGCTGCAGACCCCACACATGATGGTTGCACAGGAAAGTTCTTTGTGGAGGTTGTCCAGGGATGAGGCCATGCATCCCTCCCCATCCCTCCTCTCAAAGACAAGACCAAGACGTTTTTTCTTTACAATCCTTTGCTTCTTGGAATGCTGGAGGAGAATGTGTTAAAAAAGAAAAAAGCAAGGGCTACAGAAGGCAAAGCCTTGGGACATCTGGAGCTCGCCTTCCAGTCCTTTCTGGTGCAAAAAAAGTTTTAACCCGTTTTCTCAGGCGACACCTAGCTTGGGACTTTGGTTTGCATTTACAGTAGAGGAGAGCACTCACAGCTAGACCCAGAGTCAGTGGGAACCCAGAGTCAGGCTTCAGACAGAGAATGGTGCAAAAACTGGAGAAGCAGCCTCTTGCGAGCACAAATTGCTCCAGTAAGTGGAGATTTTTTGGTGTGTGTCTGTGTCAATTTCCATGTGTTTCAGCTCTCTACCAGTCAGAGAAAGTAGGAAATTGTCCATCAGCTTCACAGAACCTGCTTATTTCTGCACGCATATAGAAGAGTGTGTGCCTAGCTCACTACATAAAATTTGCTATATGAAATGAAATGTTAGAAAACAGCTCTTGGGCAACACATTCATCTTTTCAAACTGATAGAATCCTGATTCTGACTGAGCAGTCATGTTTTGACTTTTGCGCTCAATACAGGGTTTTTAATCCTGTAATCTTTCCTCTTGGCTGCAGCTGCTGATCTCCAATCTGAATCCTATAAAATGTTTTTTGGAAATGTATATACACTAGTAAATTTTCTTTATCTCTCATAACAATAATAGTTTCAAAAAATGCCATAGCACAGATAAGCACGTGCTGCACATGAATCTGTCCTCAGCTGACATGTGGGTTTGAAGTGTTTTCTTAGCCCCTTGGTAAGATTACTTCCAGTGTTTCCTTTGCATCTCTTTGTGCTTGCCTCAGTCAAGAATTTATTGCGAAAGGTGAAATGTCCTTCCAAAAATACAAAACCACAGGTCTCCAGTCACATGCTGCAGAGAAATCTGCAAGTACCAGCAGATCATATAACTGAAGAAGTGAGTGAATCATTTGAGCTCAGTGAATGCATTTTCTGGTCACTCCTGGGGTCCTTCTCATCTGGATAGGGTTATTTCTTATGAGTTCTTCCCATCTCCTTTCTGATTCTGTTGTTGTCACAAATGTCCAGCAGTGAGGCAGCTGCCTGGCTGAGCACCCAGCATCGACTTGCAGCACTCTTACCTCCCTCTTTCCTCCTGCAGATCAGTCCTGTGTTGTTTGTCCTCATCCTGTCTGAGCTTTACTTTCATCTTGCAGAGCACACAGAACAATCTTGCAAGATATTTTCGACTTCAAGCAAAATCCAGCAGTGCTTCTGTCCCTGTCCTGTGCAGCACTTTCAGTGTGCATTGCGTTATGGATGTCTCCTGCAAACTGCTAGGATCTCTGAAGATTCTCTAACCCCTTGGAAAAAGAGAAATAACAAACACCACCTGGAACTAGAAACACGCTAGTTGCGACACGGCTGCTACCTGTGGGGTTAAGGTTTTTTATCTGTTGTTTCATCTGCATGAAGGACAGCCTCAGAGCAGCACTGTTTTCTTTGGCTGCCATGCTATTGCAGAGCTGTGCTTCTCACCAGTGTTCCCCCCCAGCCTGTTCCTCTTCTGGGTCTAATGCTTTTGTCAAATTGTTTTTCACTGCTGATATTTATGTGGGGCAGAATGTGCTTAGGAGAGGCCCACCGAGATTTATATCCTATCATCTAAAGCATATTTTTGGAAATAATGGCATAATTGACAAAGAAAACAACTCCCTTCTGCAAAAAGCCAGCCAGTCATAATGGTTAGCACAGTGACCAGTGGCCACTGGTGAAATTTCAGCTCTTGAAAAATGACTGCTGTATTTTTGATGTATTTTGAAAGCTTGAGATGTGCCTCCACTCAATCAGGAGAAATATTTTGGGGCATAACCAGTGCTTAGTTAGAAAAGGGTGTCAGTACAGCCATTAGTTCCTTGAATTATTTGCTTTTGGGTGATGCTTTAAGGATTATTTCTTGATTTTGGTTTCTGAGTGTGATAATGCTAAAAATATCAGCAGTTTTCTTCGAATTTGCAGCATGTTGAGTTCTCAAGTGAAAGCTGAAAGTTGCAAATTACTTGGGTAAAACAGCAGTAGCTTGGGGATCTGAGCTGACTGGGGCCTGGGGTTGGGCAAGCACGGGTTGCAGTGGTTTTTCAGGCACTTTAATGTGAGCATTTGCCACACGAAGTGCTGGTCAGGGAGAATGCTGTGAATTGCAGGCACTGCTGCCTCTGTCTCCACCGCAGTGCTCAGCAGTGGTTAGTGACTTGCTGGGCTGTGCTGTTTCCCCATGCACCAAGAACAGTGGCTGTGGGTGTCAGGAGGGGATGGCTGTGCTTGAGGGCAAAGACTTTGTGCAAGCGCCTGCTTTTTTTGCGTGCGGTGATCTGGAGTAGGGGAGGTCCCTGCTGATGTGAGGGCTTTGCACTGAGCCCTTTCATCGTGCCCACCATGTGAAAACCCGTGAGAGTCGTGTTGCAGGGCTGTGCAACAGGATGCTTAATTCTGTGGCTACAAGAGTGTTTGTCTCCTGAGTTTTCCCAAGGAGAACAAGGGCTTGCCTGTTTTCTAACACATTTAACTATTCCTCTGACAGAATGTCCTGTGTCATGCACACTGCTGTCTTCTTTTCAGAGCTGATGATAAGGGCCTTCTAACCCAGACCTTGGTTTTGGTCTTTAGAGGCTGTCTCTCATTCCCTCTTGGCATTACTCAGTGTGGCAAAGCCAGTACCCCATAATATTTTTTCAGCTGCGTTGCCACTCCTGGCTGGTTTTTAGACTTTCTGCCAGCCCTACATTTCTATGGGTGCCATGTCAGAGGCAGATGGGGGTTTGGAGGCGCTCAGCCCTGGAGTTGTTCTGCATTCCAATGGCCAGAATGGAGGTTCAGAACCCCCTGGATGAAATCTCTGTAGTTCTAAGGCATTAAGAGCCGTGGTGTAAAAACTTTTTGCTTTAAACTCCTTCTTGCACAGTCCTTCAGAGCAAATCCAAGCCTAACCTAACGTTCAGCTGGGATGAAGTACAAACTGAAGTGCAGGGTGTGCATGGAACATCTGCTGGTAGAATAAATACTGCAACAGCCCCCTAAATCCACACTTACTTAGCACCTATAGGTTGAATTATGAAACACAGTGAATCCCATCACATACTTCACACATTTCCTGTTGACAGTGAAATGGTGGAAGCAGGCTGGTATCCATCCCCGCTGGAAATGCTCATGTCAGGGTTTCATTCCAGGAAAATCATTTGGGTTGTTCTGTAAACTTCACTGAGCTGATCTGTAACCTTTTGTCCAGCTGTGCCAGGGACATGTAACGCAGCTGGGGGGGAGGCCTGATCCCCTCCCCACACTTCAGAGCACTCTCCAGGTCAGGTATGATCCAGGAATGCGGTTGTAATCCTCATTTGGTCAGAGAAGACCATTTAGCTTGCTGTGTGACACTGTAATTACTGCTCCTTTCACAAGAGAGAGATTATGGCCATGTGGTTTTCCTTTCAGATTTGGGTCTTGGTTTCCATTTACAAGGGGGTCTTATAAACAGAGTCTCTCTGCTTCATTTTTGCTGAAAAGCTTCTTGTCATAACACTCAGGGGGCTGCTTTATCTTGCTTTCAAACTAGCCCAGGTAGCTGGGTAGGCTAAGAGTGAGCTGCTCTTCCTCAGCATTCCCATTTCCAGCAAGAGCTTCAAAGGTTAGCACCAAAGGAAATGGCCTCAAGCTGCACAAGGGAGGATTAGTTTGGATATTAGGAAAAATTTCTTCAACAAAAGGGTTTTCAAGCCCTGGAACACACTGCCCAGGGAAGTGGTGGAGTCATCATCCCTGAAGGTGTTTAAAAGACATGTAGATGTGGCACTCAGAGACATGGTTTTGTGGTGGGTTTGGCAGTACTGGGTTAATGGTTGGACTTGATGATCTTAGAGGGTGATTTAGTGTGAGCTTAGATAAAATGGTGGCAGGTGACAGCACAAAAGCAGCACAAGGCAGGATTGATGCTGTGCCTACCAACCCTCTGCAGCTGGCAGTATCTCTGTGCCTGTCTGTGGCATTGGGGATAGGCAGGCTTGTGCCTGTGGTGCTTACCTAGAGCCCTTCCTCATGGATTTGTCTGAGTCCTGTGTGAACCTCCTTAATCCTCTAGCCTCCAACTCACCCCAAATATTGCAGCTTAGTGTTGCATGCAAAAGTACTTGTTATCTGGTTTATTTAATTCTGCTGTCTCATAATTTCCTTGGGTTATCTTTGGACTTTATGAAGTGAGACGCAGCACAGCAGTACTCCTTATCTGCCTGCTCTCTCCATTCTGTAGTTCCAGCCCATTGTTCCACCTCCCTTTCACCGTCTTTTTCTTTTTTTTTAAACACTGAAAACTTCTTTCCTTTTTTACAAAGTTTTCTTTGCAGTACTGTTCCATGTTTTTGAACATCCCTGTCCATTTTCTCCAGGCATTTGAAGATCTGTCCTCCGCTCTAGGATCTGCCTGTATGATTGTCCTCTGGTGATCTCTTTGGGAGTTGGGGATCCAATTCACTACATTTGTGCAGTCACTTTCAGGTGTTTTGTCCCAGACCTGTAGATCCTGGGAGCACCTTTCACCAGCTGGCAAGCTGGTGGGCTAGAGACTGACAACCCCATAGTCTGTTTAGGGGCTGCAGTGGAGAGAGGGCTGCTGGAGCCTTGGTTTCCTGGGTGATGCTGTGTACAGGACAAGAGGTGAGGAAGGAGAACCCAGGATTAGCCCATCTCTTTTAGTATCCCCATGCAATGGCTCTCTGTGTTGGCTGGGAGAAAACTGCTGGCTCCAAATGCCTTGGTGGCAGGGGAAGCATGTCCCTGCAAGGAGGGAGCAGCTCTGTGGTGTCACCCCAGCCACAGGACTGCCTCATTGCTGTCCTGCTTTCATAAGACAGTGCCATGCCTTTCTAGGTACTTTGGAAACACTGAAGTGAAGGAAGTAGGTTATTGCCTTTCAGGGCTCCTTTGCGGTCTTGCAGCAGGGAGATGCTGAATTTCCCTACAAATTAAAACCTGCCTTTGCAGTTCATCCTGCATATGTTATCTGGCTTTCAGTGCACCAGGAAACTTAAATGTTGCCTTTTTTTAATATTATTTCCCCCTTGCCAGACCTCATTTCTCCGCTTTCCTTTCTTCCTGCTGGCCTGCAGGGACAAATCCAGGTGGGCTGAGGTGGGGAAGGAAGACAGGACCATGCAGCATGTCCTCATCTTGGTGCAGTTGCAAAGCTCTCCCTGCATGTCCAGAGCACATTGGCTAACCCAGGCTCTGTGGATGCAGTGGAATTCTGGCCATGATTCCTCATCTATGTAAATAGCCCAGATTTTTGTACGCCCTGCTGCGTCCAGGACAGGCAGGTCTCCAGGGCACCGTGGATACAGAGCAGTCCAGCACCACAGTGATGGTTTTGTTTATAACCACACTGACGATCCCATTGTGTTATATAAGTGTTTTGGCCATCTCTATGTGCTTGCATGTGAAATGGTGCCATTCTCTTGGCTCCCTTCTCTGAACTAGACATGCCTACATCAAAATCTGATTGCTGAGTGAGAAGTCATTAGCCTTTCCAGAGATGATCCTCAGTGCATTGCTGGCTGATGCATTTGTTCTCTTCTCCTGTGTTTCTAAGTAGCAAAGAATGTATAAGTAAATAATGATTTGGGGGAGAGAAATTGGTAATGGAAAAAGTAACTTGAGCAAGATTTGATAAAAATGCACTGTTTTGGTTCAAACTCATTGGTTACAAGCATTTCCTGCAGGGCAGTGGGAATTGGAAGACTGTCTTTGTGGGTCTTTGAAATCTTAGACATTTCAAAAGTGAGATAATCTTTGTGCCTGTTAGAAAAACATCAGACAGCAATTAAGTTATGCTTTATCAAACAGCTCTTCTAGGTAGCACAAGCAGCAGAACAAAATCCACCCCCCAGCTTACAGACAGGCCACAGCATGAGTATAATTTCTTTTAACCTGCCATGGCATTGAGTAGGTTAATACATTTTTAACTTGTTGACTTTGAACCCATACAGGGATTACTGTGATCTCTTAATAAGCCATGTTGACTAGAGGAGATTAACCCCAATTATTGGAAGTTGAGCTAAATCTCTGGTGAAGGCAACAAGATGAACCAAAAATCTGTGCCACTGGCAAAGTATATGGCTAACTCCCTAACTGGCAAAATGCTTCATCTTGCTGTATTTAAAACAGACCTGCTCTGAGAAGGGGAACCCTATCAATCCTGTTTTGCTCTCACTGGTTGAATGATGGACTACATCTTCCAGGTCCAGGAGCCACAGTGTGATGGGATGAGGGGGATGAGCTGGGCAACACTAGGTGTAAGCCCCCAGCCCCAGCATCTGAGCAAGCTTGGTCCATGCAGATGAGGATGATGTGAGCATCACTGGGTGCTCCTGCCTGAACTCTGAGCTTGCTTAGCCCAGCTGGGCCTGCCATCATCACAGGGATGAGATTGAATTAGCAACAAACAGGTTCAAAGGCTGAACTGAACTGCAAAGAAACTCCAAACAATGCAAATTTGGCGTCCCCCAAAACACTTGTACTTGGCGGTTTGGAGTTTCCTTTTTGTCTTTGTGAAGCAGGCGATCAAGTCAGATCTGCAAATACAACTTCTTGGTGAAGAACTGGAACACTTTGGCCCTTGGGTCCATCTTATATTTTTCTTAGAATCAATCAGTCGTTTCCTGAAACAGCACTGTAATTTGGTTTCCCCCCTGCCCTCCAGTGCACTGTTTGTCATCCCAATATAAAGAAGAAATTCACCAGCTCAAAGCCCCAGTGTCCTTGAGGCCAGATGAGGAGTCATGAGGCTTGCTGTAGCTCTTCAGCCTGGAGGATGCACTCACAGATCCACTGGGTCCAGCCTGGCACTTCCAGTCATGCTTAGTTGCTAATTAGCTCCTCCAGCCCTTTCTCTGGGAATCACGATAATGAACATAAAGAACTGTTTATTCTAAATGAGACTTCCCAAGGGTAACAGCCTCCTCAGTGGCTGTAGAAATGGAAGGCAAGCTTGAGGAAACACCAGGGTGCTGTAGCTTTTGGCAGCAGTTGATAAACATTTCTTTGTGGATTGAGCAGAGCATGTAATTTACTGCCCAGCTCTAATAGGAGCAGATTTGGCCATTTTGCTGTTCTTTTCCATTGCTGTCAAAACCCAACAGCTAAATCCCAGTGAGAAACTTTTCAGTTGACGTTTTTGTAGGTAGCAGCATAAAACTTACTGGATTCTCAGTGGGGAGTGAATTCATCATTTTTATAAGATCTTGTATGTTCTCTTAACTGCTTTATCACTCGTGGAGGGACAGACCAGTCCTGCTCCTCCTTCTTTAGTGGACAGTTTTGGTGGAATCAGGCAGCATCTAAACAGTTGTGCAGCTTTTCAGGGGCAGGAGGCTTCTACTGAACTCTGTGCTGGTTTTGCATTGCACAGGTAAAAAAAAGGGGATGATCTAAAACCACTGATCTTGCTCCTCAAGCAAAACCATTAGCAATTTTTTTCAATCCCCAGCAGCCTTTACTCCAACTCCTACCTTGGCAGGAACTGATCAGAGTGGCTACTTTGCTGTGATTGTGGTGATGTCAGTAGAAGTGCAATAAAAGTCCTGTTGTCTCTGTTTTGTCCCCAGAGCCATAGAACAAGGAAATATATCAACACAGAGCAATGCCTGGGCAGAGCAATGGATTCATGCAGCTGTCCAACTTCCAGGCCCACACTGGCATGTTCAAAACTGCCTTGGACACCTTTGAGCACTGCTGCACTACACTGCCGGTGAACAGTGAAATAATGCATGAAAATTCAGAGATTTGAGCTGTGTGCCAGGGAGGCCAGTGCCTATGTTATCAGGTAGTGAACGTGGGCAGTGCTTGAGGCTTCCTGGCACAAGCTGTTGGAGAAGAGTCAGGCTAGTCTGTGTCTGTGCTCAGTCATGGGGCACCTCAGCTGGTTCCTCAAGGAGGTTCCTCATGGACCCTGACATAGGTATAAGCACTCCACACTGGGATAGAAAACATCCAGACATAAAGCCTGGAGTGCCCATTCCCATGATTTTTCACCCCAGCCTGTGATTTATGGTTGTCCCCTCTTAGACATGCACCAGCACTCGTGGATGGTGCAGAGTCCCTGGGCTGGCACTGAGCTGCTGTGGCAGACCATGGTGTCTCTCTGTGGTGCTCTGGCCCCATCTGTGCAGGACTGCATCATTAAAACATTCTGGCAGATGAAGTATTAAAGTTGGATATTAGCTGAAAAAGTGCAGGGTGACAAGCATGGTCTGTGATGGCTTCAAGGAGCACTGAAAGGGAAATTGGTATGCTGGGAACAGTTATCAAATAAAGTCCCCAGTGCCCACAACAGTGACCTTGTGAACATGCAAAGGTCTTTGGCACTCACAAATTAGGGAAAGCCAGCGTTAACCACATGGCAGCACAATTTTCGCTGGACTTCTGTGGTTCTCTGTTGTGATTCAGCATGTAATTACATGATTGCAGTCTGGAGTTTTTTTCAAGTTCCATTTTTGGAAGGGTTTCCTCAGAGGTCCAAATGCAATCATGTTTTAGTATTGCACTCTCCCTGGCTTATGAAACAGCTCTGATCCACTGGGAGAGTCAGAGAAGCTGTGCAACTGAGGGGGTGGCTACCCTTGTCTCCAGCTCTGCAAACAGAGTTCCCCTCAGAGCTACCTCAAGGCTGAGCCCTCTCTGGAGGAGCTCTGGGTTCACAATGCTTGGCTGTCAAAGCACAGCCACACATCCAGCCTCCCACACTGGGTGATGCATTTGTGCATGGGGTGCTCCTCCTCCTCCTCTTGGTTTTGGTGCAAATCTCATCATTTCATGGCTTTTGACCACCTCCCTTAGGATTGAAGCTCTGAAAGAGTTTAAAAAAATTGGATAGCTCTGCTGAAAATTTGGGCATTCAAGCCCAGGTTTTCTCTTTACGTGTCCCAAGGCACTGGGTTTAGGAGTTTTGCCATGCTACTGCCAGGCTGAGATGCTCTCCAGAATCATCTCCCCCTCCCTGTGAAAGACAGAGGCACCTGTACTTTGCCACATCCGTGTGCACACTGACATGGTAATTTTGATATGAAATTCAGCTACTTCACAGAAAATTGTGTACAGTTCTAATAAGGAATGCAATGGCATTGATTTTCCTGCGCCCACCATGTGCTAACATGGAGAACTCCATCCAGGTTCTTGCATTCTGTCACAGCTGAAAATATATTCAGTCAGGAATTGTTCTGGTCAGGGTGTGCCTAAGATTTGGGACTCTGGTCCATGACAGGCACATTTTGATGTCAATCTAGCATAAGCACCAAGACTTTTGTTCTGTGAAAGATAAAGAGTGGTGTGTGTATGGCAGCAAAACTAAGGAATTAGAATCACAGAATTATTCAAGTGGGAAGAAAAAGAAATCTAAGTAAGGAACTATCAATTTTCTTTATGTTGAACTTAGTTTCTATTTGCAGCATTCATACCCTAGTGGTTAACATCATGGCAGTAAAACATATTATTACTACTACCAGTTCTAATTAAGAGTGTGGAAAGGTCCAGAAATCCAAGTCAGAGCAAAATATGTAACCCAACACGTTTCTAAATGAACATGTACTTTTTATTTCAAGTGGGGTATTTTGTGCCAGCAAACACCACACAAGTTCTCAGTAGAAGCTTCAAGCTCTGTGTGCAAACAGGAGAGTGTGATGCTGTTTTCAGTTTATGAACCCCTCTGCACATGATGACCATCATTACTGCTGAGCACCAGTATAGTGAATTTTGCTGGATCCTTAAAAGACTTGACAGAGCTATGATCTTCGGGTTGCCTAATGTACTGGCATTGAATTGTTTCTCAGTGTCGTGGACTGCTTCAGGATCTGTATGTTACTAAAGGCTGCACATTTTTCTCCTGCTTGCAATGGAATCCAAAACTTCATCCATAATGATGCACTCTGCTTAATATCCTGCCTTACCTTTCATTTGATTTTTATTGTTGCACTTTAGGAGATTCATCTATGGAAGTGTCTATGTGGGCAACAATAAAAAGCTCAAGTTAAATTTATTCTGAGTTATTATCTGCAATTGTGACAGATAATAGATACTGGATTTCTGTTAGTATTGTGATTCATTTAAATAAAAACCATATGTCTGAAGTCAGCGCCTTGGAGATAAGTCAGACATCTGGCTGAGATTCCACATTTGGGAATGTAAATGATGCAGATGGTGAGATTGTAATACGCACTGTGCCCGTCGGGTTGTAACACTGATGAACAAGCACTTCATTAGTAGAAAAGGTGGGAAAAAAATCCAAACTGAGATGAAATTTCTTGAGGAATGCACATACTATTGATTTCAGTTTGCTGCTTGCACTCATGAGTTTGGGGGAGTCTGCTTTCAACCACATGCCAAACCTTTATTCCAGATATATTAAGAGTTGGCCAGTTATATTATAGTATAGACTATACTATATTATATGAAATATACGATATAATACAGTTATATTTCAAACAACTTTGCAGAATCAGATTGATATCTCAGCCTGTAAAAATGTTGCGTTTTCTTCCTTGGAGTGTCCCGGAAATGAAAACCAACTTGTGAACAGAGTAGGAAAGAAAACAACTAGTTTATTTTATTCTGCATAAAATATTACCCCTACAAAAGTATTTTGGTGTGACCAGTGCACTCAAGGACAATGCACAAGCATTAAATGTAAGTAATTTGGTGGCCATGTTGAAGTAGTACAAAGTGACACAAAATGCACATTCTGAGAGGAATAGAAACACAAAATGCATGTTCTGAGGCATGAATCTTACAATTATAATCTTGTTTTTATTAATACTGATTTAGCCTCAGGTCTAAATTTACCATTGTCTCTACAGGCTAGCACAGATACCTTGGGTATACAGTTTGTTTATCTGCAAGATCACTTTTTGGACACAACACGCACTTTCCAGAAAGAGCTAAAATTAGCTCGTGGAGAGCCAAAGTGACTGTCACCCACAGTCACACCAGTCATGATAAGCCAGTCAGAAAAAAATACACTGCTCCTTTATCTTCTACACTTCCTTAGTAGTGATTCTGTATTTACTAATTTAAGTGCAACACCAGCTTGAAAATTTCTGAAAGTTTAGTAATGACACAGCATGAAACATATTAGAAGAGGGTAAGTTAATAGCAAGAAATCACCCAAAGTTTCCCCAGTGGTTGCTTTAGATGAAGGTGGTGACTCTTGCCTGTGGCCATCATCATGGCTTTTGCTGGGCCTCCTCTGAGCCATGACTGCTGTGACATGGAAAAGATGTTTAAATACAGTACAAAGGATAAAGCTTTAGCAGAGATGAAGACACATATTTTAGCAGTTGTTTAACCTTTGTGTGAACAACGCCAAATTTGTCAGGTTTATGGTGCCATTCCAGTGAGGGCTGTGCAAATAGGTTCAGGTAGGTCCTTCCACAAGGACCATCCTTTCACATATTTCCTAGGTATGAAGAGTCAGTATGGTAGCAATATATTTATGCTGTAATACCTTAAATATGCTAATGGCAAAGGGAGAACCAAAAACATGGAGCTAAGCATTGTCAAGAAACAGCAGCCTGACCCAAAATTAGCCAACAAAGAAGTGATATTGTGAGAGAAATACCAAAAGCCCATGGCAGAGTGATGGGGAGAGACAGGTTCCCACAGGCAAACAAGAATATGACCAGCAGTAAGCACATCTTAAAACTGACACCCAGCAGGATGTTTACTCTCATTGTGGGTCACGGAAATGAGGCAGACAAAGCAAAGTCCCATCACTAGAAGAAAACAAACATTTGCAAGTGAGTTGAAAAGACCCTGCAGTCACAGACAAAACCACTGAATGTCACAACTAGGCTGGTGCACAAGGCAGTTGTCCAGGATGATCTGCATGGAGGAGAAACCTAATGAAATGAGCCCAAATGTTGAGCCCAATTTGATGCTTCAAACACCAGAGTCACTCCGGTGCTTGCAGCTCTGAATTCCTGCCTGGATCTGGAACTGCTACACCAGCTCCAGCAGAGTCATCTGCTGTGTGCATTGGTTTTAGGAAAGGGTGCAGTAATACGAATTTGGTGTATGCCTGCAGACACTAGTAACTGAAAACACAGCCCCATTTCAATGTGAGGTGTAATTAACACAAGGGTAATTGCACAATACTGCAGGCCAACAGCTTTCTTTCAGAAGTCATCATGCTTGAGGATCTCCATACCTTCATCACAGGTCACCCTCACCAGCTCAGGACCACATCTTCACTGGCCACCTGAGGATGGGAGGGTCCAGGTTTGGGTTTGTGACCTTTCCTCTCAGCTCCCACATGCATCCCAGAAGTTTTTGCCTTAAGGGCTCTGACCTGGCAGCAAGGGTTTTCCCCACAGCAGATCCACTTCACTTTTGGCTCGTTTCTACCTTTTTGCTCTCAGTGTTTCATAGCTGTCCAAAGCAAAGTGCTTCTTTGTCCTGCCTCAGGCTGCCCAGGTGCCATGCCTGGTAGCAGACCTCATCCCTATTTTTGGAGCAGTGGGTTAGAGGGGTCTGGGGGCAAGGATAGTCTTTCTCTCAACTAGAACATGGCTGTAAATATCAAGTATACAGAGTAAAATGGGTGTGAGTTGTCTCGATAGCATTTCGGCATCTCATAAAAGTATTGTGCTCAACCTCAGTAGGTTATTCAGAGCTAAAACCATATTCCAGCAGCAGGGTGAGAAAGAAGAGCAGCAGCCAATGCCAGTTCCATTAAATTAGGCAATAAAAACTGGGAGTGGGGCTGAGGTTTGATCAGTTAGGGCATGGTGTGGTCGCTCCTGCAATTAGTGCTTGGCTAGCAGGCAACTGACTCCAATTTCTGGCTCTGGCTGGATTGAAAGCTGAGCCCTGTGTTGGACACATTGTGATGGGGAAATGGGGGTAAGTTTCTGAAAACAGCTTTGGTTTTTATTTTTAAAACTGTCATCGTGCCACCCACTTGCTTATAAAGAGCAGGATGCCCTGGCTTTGAGAGGGCACCACACTCCGTGCCAAAATCCCTGCAGCCCATGCTTTGGCTGCATGGCATTCGTGCTGCTGACACTTTGAACAGAGGAGCTGAGTGCCATATCAAAAAGCTGCCTAGTGAGCTTCCCTCATGTCTGCTGACTGCAGCATAAGCTACCCAAGTAGGTTCCAAGTGCCACATCCCAGATCCCAGGCCTTTCAGTGACACTGTATAAACAACTGCTCATTCCAGCAGTGCTTCCCTACTTAGCAAATCGTTTAAGGATTCACTCCATCCACTCCATCCTGCAACAAATAACCTGCAGATGTGTGGCTCTGAAAATAAACCTTGGCAGTGGGTCCGTGGTACAGCATCACTACATAATTCAACAAACTTCCATACTGCGTTGTCTTAGAAATTAATCTTTTCTGTATGCTGGAAGTGGTTCACGGAGACAGACTCTGTCCTAACAGAGACTACTCTGTGCATAGAGAGTATTTTGCTATCATCTCTCTTGACAATAAACATGGGTCTGACTTGTGAACATGTTATGTTAAGAATTATTTCTTTCCTTGCCCAATTCATTAAGTCTGTGTACTTAATAAGCAGTTTCAGCATTTATAAGGTCTTCTCTGGGAACAATAAAACAGAGGGGAAAAAGAGAGAAACATCTGGATCAGTGGAACACTCTTGAAATATTATCTTTTTAGTGTCTTTATAGATATTTCCAAGGGCTTACACTAAGAACTTAATTCCATTGCTGCTATTGATGTTGAAATTATATTACAAAAACAATTTTAAGTTCTTGTTGCTTAGATAGTGGTCATAACTGGCCAACCCTTCTGTTTGAAAATACTTTAATGAAAAAATTGCATTTTTTGTATTTCATTCAAGTTTCACTACTTTTTTGTTTTAACGTTTTTCTCATTTTAAACTTCTATTGTGGAAATAAAGTGGAAAGACGAAATAGGGGACCAAAGCTGCCATTCCACTGCAATTTAGCAGGTCACCTTTTTTGGTTTTTTAAGTTTTTTGTCTGTTTGTATCTATTTTCTTTGGTGTTTTAAAAGAATTTCTGCTAGTGTTACTTTCTTATTTGGTTACATACAGTTTCATACACTCACCAATAAACTGGAGTGAAGTTGCTCAGGGGCTGGAGCACACTGTATTGAAGGGCAGCCCAAGGGATCTGTGTTTGTCCAGTCTGGAGAGGAGGGAGCTGAGGGGCAGATTTAATTGGTGTCTCCCACAAACCAGTGGAGAGTTACAAGGAAGACATGGTGGGATATAGAGAAGACGAAGCAAGACCTTCATCAGAGGTGCACTGCAAAATGTCATGAGACAAGAGCCACGGGTTCCAGCAGGGATGTTTTAAGCAGATGTGAAGAGGGGAATGGGCAGTGAAGTGGTTAAGCACTTGGAAGAGGGTCCCAGAGAAGTGAGGCAATCTCTGTCCCTGAAGACATTCAACACTCATCTGGGCAAGTCTCTGAGCAGTTCTCTGCTGTCAGGTGCACTTGGACCACAAGCTTTCCAAAGGTCCCTTGCAACTGAAATTATGCTGTGAATTTATTTTTCTAAAATTATGGGGGTTTTGTTTCTGTTGCTTGGCTGAAACCTTGCCTTGAAAAATCCCCTCGGCTGTGCTGAAGCAGGGTCATGCCCCAGTGACTCTAAGCCAGTTCTGGAAGGATAAAGATCCTTAGGCATAAGCAGCTGTTAAGCAGCCTTATGCGATTCCCAATGTATGAAATTAGATTGCTATGCCTTTTGCACAATGTGTGCTCTGAAGAAAGGAGCCATCACACAACCCTTGCCTGTATATGGCATAGAGAGTGACTACTGTGATTTTCATATTGTCCCAGTGATCAGTGACATCTACTAAACCTCCATGCCCTGTGTGCCTCTTGTCCTTTCACCACGAGCTTTCCACAGACAGGCAGATTATCCAAACACAGACATTGTCCTCGTGCAGTCAGTTTCCAGCCAAGTGCTGGAAACCACAGTGTCATCTGGACATCATGGGTAGCCAGTGTGGAAAGTAAGGGGCTCAAAGATGTGTCTTTCTTCAAGCATTTTTCCATGCTATTTGACTTACTTGAAAGCTGAAGTCTTTGTGCTTGGCTCTCCCCACTTCTAGACTATTTAAGTTGGAAGTGTTAGTCTGGCTGGACTTATTTACTTACCTTTTTCCTGGAGCAGAATTTCAAAAACCATTCAAAAAACAAATTGAAAGATCTATTAAATGTCTGGGTCTGTGTCTAGGGTGTAGGTGTATGGTTTAAGGTATAAATGGATGTTGTGCCCACGGGGGGAGTACAGGAGCCATGGTACATGTCAAATCCCAAATCCGTCAAAACCAGGAAGAGTTTTGCAACCATTTCTAATGACAAGTGTCAGCAAGACTCGATTAAGTTTGTGTTGGAGTGATTTTCTGGAACTATTCTTCCAAGATGTCCAGTTGAAGTCCATATTCAGTGCTGAGCATGTCCTCACCCACATCCTGAGTCTTGGTCCAAGCCTGGTCCCAATCTGACACATGTTCCTGGCAAAGCTGCCAGGGATTGCAGGAGAACCAGGATCAGTCCCTTTAATATCAGCACAGCAGTAAGTAAATGTAGACGGAGTGACTATCTTGTCTCTGAAGGTTAATTGGGATTTATGTCCTGTTTGGAGATCCAGCTTTTGGGATCTGACTTCCTGGCACAGTTTGTGTGATGTGGTTTTCTGTGCATGCGTGTGTAAAAGGCGCTTGCCTTTTGTTGTTTATCGAAAGGAGTTTATTAGACACTGCTTATGCAGCGTTTTTGTGATCTTGTTGATGAAAGATGCTATATAAACAGGGTTGCATTGGACTGGATTCAGTAAGCCTGAGAGCTTGCCAGCAATTTATTGCTGTTTGACTCCAGTGACCGAGCACCAGCACAGCAGCCAGCCCATGAGTGCTGCGCCTCGCAGCACTGCTCTGGCTCTGCCTTCCCTCCTGAAATGGAATTTATTACTCTCTATCTCACATGGATACTTGGTAGGGAATTGGAGCTACGAAATGAAGAGTCATGGAAGTTTAAAAAAATCCAAGAGACAGGACAGATGTGCTGTGATTAGTCCTGTACTCTGGCTCACCTTGGGTTAGATAAATAATTGAATGTGTGCCATCAGCAAAACATACTACTTACAGACTTGGAAGGAAATTTGGCTTGCAGTCCTCTAATTGGAAGTCAGCTTTGGTAGAAAAAGAGAGTTTTGCTCAATTCTCGTACTTTAAATCTCAAAGCAGTGAGTTATTTTAAAACACAGGCTTAATCTTGGATCATTTGAATTGGGATTTAGAAGGCTACTTGTTCATAGAAATGACAATATATTTATGAGGATGCATTATATCTTGCCAGTTCATTAGACCTTTTATTAAATGCAAACAGTGCTATCACTGTATAAAATTCCTTTTCTTCTTCCCCTCAGATTTCATACCTGTCAAACATTGACTTGACTCTGCAGAATCCATACCAACTTCACCTGCAAAACTAAACAAAATCATTTTCTTGGTACAATGCCAGAAAAAAAAAATTGTAAGAAAAGAGAGCAAGACAAAGCTGACAGCATGTATATAAAGCTGAGTCTAAGCAGATGAAAACAGTCAAAAGCCTTTTATTTAATCATTCTTCTATTTTTGACATGTTGTCTAGTGATAAACCACATGAGCATTCCCTCATGTAAAGAAAAAGAAACAACAATGAAATAAAAATCCAAGAAAGAAGGGAAGAAAGTACAGTGCAGCACTGAAGGAATCTTACATGTGATTTTGAGGATGATGCATGTAAAATATCCGACAAATGGCTTTTCCAGTGACAACCGAGGTCATTACCTTTTTGAAGTTGCATAACATTTTCCTGCCGAGAGTTTCCTTCTTTGTTTAGGGAACATTCACATGCAGATCTTTATTTAGTCATTTTTGGACATTGGTATGCTAAGTGAGACTCAGGCCCTGATGGTTACCAGTGCTGGCAGTTGGTCTGTGCTGTAGAAAAGGTGCTGATCAGCTTGTGCTTGGTCAGTGTGTCTGCAGCCCCGAGGCTCTGGGTGGGCCAGGGACTGACGAGGGAAAACATCGGTTCTGGTCTTGTTGCACAGTGTCATGGGTTCCCCGAAAATGGGGGACCTTGGTGGTGTGGCACATATGGAAATCCCAACAGGATCTTTTTGTTTCACTACACATTGAAAGGGAGGATCACAGGAGACGTTTCCGAAGGTCTTTTTTTCCGCCCAAAAGAGAGACAGAAAGCTGAGGTTTAGTTGCCACTTCTTTCTGCAGCGAACAGAAACTCATCAGAATTTTTTTCTGGTGTGGTTGCCTGCAGGATTTTTCACACTAACCCCTTTCTCTGCACCCTGAAGCCCCAAAAAAGTCCAAAAGAGATGGTCTTGAAGTGCTGATCTGGTGACACAGGGGGATGTGTTGGGGGAATGGTCTGCCTGCCCAGAGGTTGTTTGAAATTTCTACTGAACACCACACCCCATCTCATTTACTTAGGCAAAACCACAAACCCCACCATGGAGAGGTGTCCTGCACTGTGCCCATAGAGAGCAGAGGCCTGGGGTGTTCTACAAAAACAACAGACTTTTTTTTTTTGTTGGCTAAATTTGCCAGACCTGTGAGTTTTTGCTTTTTGTGCATCTCTCAGTTTCCTGCAGGTCAGCACCTCCAAGCCCCACTGATACTCATGTGGGTACCAGGGGGCTTCTTCTTTGAGGGGTGCCTCAAAATATTTTTATTCCCTTTATAGAGGAATGAGCTTCACACACTCACAAATACAGTGCTCTTCAGGGGCTGTAAACCATCATATTGGTTTGGAAGGTTTCTCCTGAGAAGAAGGAACCACAGTTTATGCTTCACCACCATAAAAATTTCCCTTTGACCATAAAAAGATGACATGAAACAGCACTTTGAGGCAGGGAGGAGTCAGTTAACAGTGAGGAACAGCCAAGGAGCATGTCTGAAAGCTTTCAAGAGCATCAGTCAGGGTCTCCCAGGGTAAGAACTGGCACAGTTCCTTGGAGTCAAGAGAGGTATGTGGCTTTTGCCAGGGGAGAATCAGGTCCCTGGCTTGCGTTCACACAAGAGGAGTCCAGAAACTGTGAATCTTATCAAAACTTTCCCATTAGCAATGACTGGAATGTGATTTCATTTCTGGTATCTGTCTTAATAGCCAGAGTTGAGCAAAAATGCAGATAGCACTTTTTTCTTTTTTTTCTTTTTTTTCTTTTTTTCTTTTTTTCTTTTTTTTTTTTTTCTTCTAAGAGAAAGAAAACCATTATATGTGGGCAAAATTATTTGATTTAAGTAGCTAAGAAAAAACAAGTCTTAGGTGCAGGCAATGCTTTAACCACTGAAAATTTGACTTCCACAAAAATCAGCTGGTAGGTTGCAGTGATTTGCTCTCAGAGGTCTGAGTTCTACAGGGCTTCTCAAGGCAATCCCTGCTCTGATCACTGAATTAAGAGAAATAAAGAAGCTCACAGCAGTCATAGGTGCTGCAGCACTGGAAGACTTGCTCCCAGCTGGGACAGTGACTGGAAGGGCTTGGGCTGGCCTTGGACTTTGTATTACACCCAATGTGAGCATAAATTATCTCTTTACAAAACTGTGAAAAAGGACTAAGTCTGGAAATCGTGGCAAAGTGTATGCTGAGCAAGTGTCTGCAGGGAGGCCATCCCCTCTTACTCAAGATTTCGGTATGTGTTCCACGGAAAGGCAAACAAAAATAAAGTGCATTGCTTCAGTTTTACACCATGTTGACATAAATCTTCTCTCCATGTGAATTACGGCGAAACTGTGCACAGCTACTGAGCTGTTGCACTTGTGTTGTATGTGGGTTTTGTCTGTGCGTGCTTTGGCAGACAAACCTGTCCCATTTGGATTTTATATGGGAGAAAAGTAAGTTTGGGGGTTGTTTTGGTTAGGTTTGATTTTTAGTGTACCTAGTTGGCTTGCATTTATAGCTGTCTAATTATTTCCTGTACGTTCACTTCTGTACTTTATATCTGCATTTTTGCTACACTGTGTATTTCTCAAGGCCAGGGTGATCAAAAAAGAAACACTGGGCAGGCACTATAAGGAGAGGGGTCTAACAAAGACCCTTTTGTGCAATTAAAAACACCATGCCACGGCCTTTGCCAACTCAGATCTTCAGAACACAGCACAAGTTCTTCTGAGTTAAAGTTATGATTTAGGCTGAAGAAGTCTGGTATTTTAAAAAAAAAAAAAAAGTTCTCTCTTTTCCCAATGAGAAATTGGGGTTTTTTATTAAAGACATTTTTTGAGTGCATTATCATTGCTTTCTACCACCACTGACTTGGAAGAACAGTGCTGATATATTTAAATCTGTATAAAATCTTAAGCATTTGTTTTGCCCCCTTAACTGGAGCTGATCTGACTGATATTCATAGGTCAGAAAGAGCATTTTGGAGGGGAGGGATTTGACCTGTCTGACCACCTGTGGAGTTTCTGTATCTTCCAGTGATGGGACCTCAGACCTCAGCTGAGCTCTAGAAACTGTCCATGTGTGCTCTCCCAGCCCCAGTGAATGGGAGGTAAACTGCCTCTGCTTGAACTACCTCTGTCTGGGAGGAGTCAGCCTGGAAGCTGATTGCCTGTCAGCATTGAAGGGATAAGTAAGGGCTATATTTTATCCTAAGAACTCATTTTCGATCTCAGCATTGAGATTTCTGTGTCTGCTTTGCTCCTAGGAGGCAAATATTTCTTAGAGCAGACTCTTTCTACTTTTGACATATTTAGCAATAGCTTCCTTAACATATTATGTTTAGTCTGAAACCAGAATAAAACTTGTCTTTTTCTTCTTCCCTTTGCATCTCCCCTCTGCCTTGCCTTTTTTCAATCACTAAACAATCATCAGTATCTTTTTCAACATGACCCATGGCAGAGTCTTAGAGCTGCCTCTCCAAAACCACAGTAAATGCACCGAGCAGCTGTTGTTACAGCCCAAGTCACTGCCATGTTACTGCAGACAGATGCAGGTTAATTATAATTTTAAATGTTTACCCTGTTATTGTTTGCATTTCTGAAGATTTGCAGCAGCTGTAGGACCCTGAGTGACTCCTTCCCCTCTCACACAGTGTATTTATTTTCTGGGTTCAGCACGCCCTGGTCGGTGTCTCCAGCATCGCTGCGGTGTCCCGTGCAGAGCAGGAGGTGGGCTGGGGTGACGGCAGCTCTGCCAGGTGGAAGCAATTATGGGAAAAAAAACATGGTCCTTGCTGGATGAGTTACTGCTGATAGCTGCCAGATAAGCTAACTTAATAAAGCAGTGGCTTAATTAAGCCACATTCCTCCCATCTTGCCTCTCATCCAGCCTGTCTGAGACGATGCTATCAAGCAGCTACTGCTTTGCAGGATGGGGCAGGGGTGCTGTGCTGGTGAACCCCTGTGTGTTGGGTGCTCTGGGGGGGCTGCAGGTGATGGGACATGGGAGCCCCTAGAAAGCTGAGCTCCTCTCTCAACTGGCAAAATAATGGGCCACTAAAGCCTAAAAAAAGATGCCAATCTGCCACTTGTCTAGTCATTGATATATTTGTTGGTATCAAAATTTGATCCTAAATCCCATCTTCTGGCATTTAATGATCCAGGAGCATCTTGGCCTTCAGAGCAGAGGGGAGGATGTCAATATTTCCATGCTTCTCCAGCAGCAATCTGCCAGAAAAAAAAAAAAGGTGACTTGGTTTTGGGGTGTGCCTATCACTATGAATTTTCTTACAGGCAAACACAAAAGCTGGGTGTTGCAGTGACCGAAATCATGGTGTCCAAAACTCTCTGCCAGTTTGGGTTTGTGCCTATTACTGAGTAAAGATTGCATGAGAATCAAAAGTTGCCATGTTTTTAATTCCTGAAGTACCCCATTAAATGCTGTATCAGATGAAAGTCTGCCAGAAGCTTCCTATTTTGTAAACCAGATTTAAAGTTAATGAATCTACTTGATTTCCCCAGAGACTTAGGTTTTAGTGATGGAGCTTCTTACACAGCCGTGTTTTTGTGTTTCATGCATGGTCACATGTACAGCTGCATAGCAACCACCTTGCTGAAAGTTATCCAGTAGCTAAAATTATCAGCAGGAGCCCCCTCTTACCTCTCATTATGTACAACGAGATTGCTGCTGTGCAACGTTGATTAGGCATGTCAGCCTGGGCCTGGACGTCTGAAAATGAGTGTTGCTATTAAAATGCCTTTGCTAATGCTCATGTGTCCATCATCTTGACAGATTTCACTTTAAGAATGTAGAAAGCTAAAGCACGCAGGAATCCCAGAGTTGCAATGTAATGTTCAGAGGAACAGGTATTGTATTGTGTTTCCTTTGCATTAACCCTAAAGCAGCAGTTTCCCTGGCAAAATCATGCTGATGGCTCAAGGCTGTTGTTGAGTACAGGCTGCACTAATGAAGAGATCTGTAACTTTCAGCTGGGAAGAAATTATCATGGGAAATTTGTTTCTGGAATGTGGTCTGAACACAGGGCATCCCTTTTCTAAAACACTTCCTTAAGTATTATTTTAAACTTTCACAATGCAGAAAAATCTTCATGTATTTAGAGAAAATATTTCAAAATCTCCTTACCACTAAGCCCTGGGAAAATTCAAACAAAAAATTGAGATGAAGACTGAAAACAAGGTTTCTCAAAACCATCCCATCCCACTGTGGAACTTACTACTGCAAGAAGTTGCTGAAGAGGGAGATTTCAGCAAATGTTTGGATATTGGCCAGGAGAACAATTTTCTAGTTGTTTTAAGCGAAAGCTACGCAAGCCCGTGCTTGCTTTTGGGCAATATCAGGGTGCCAGGGCAGCATTTAGTGGCTGTATTTTGGCATGTGGTGGGTTCTCAATGTGTGTCTGTGGGAAGGGTTTGATCAAGGCAAGTGGTTTGGCTTTTGGGAGAGCCCAGTCAGGTAGGTAAAACTTCACTTCAACCACAAGAAAGCCAACAAGTCCAGCCAAAAGTCATCACCAGAGAAGCTGAGAGAGGCAGCCTCTGCAAGGTTCCCAGCAGGTGAGCCCTGACCCAGAAGGAGGCTGTCACATCATCTGCTGCCACAAGCCACTCCCAGGCTGTGACTCTTAAGGGTCCTAAGACTGAAAATCGAGTAGGAATTCCATGGAAAAGGTACAAGTTATGGAAGCTGCTGCTCCCTATTTATTGTTAGTTGTTAGTTGTGACTGGCACAACCCCAGAGGTCAGCATCCCATGGCAGGGATGTCATCCTCTCCTTGCTCATCTCACAGCCCTCTCAAGCTGGGCTGGATCTTCCTCTGAAGAGCAGCTACAAGCAAGCCTCTCTTCTTCTGCAGACAGGAAGAGATGAATGTGCACTTGGAAAGCCATCAGCATGGCTTGCAGCATGTGAATAGCCTCCCCAATCCACCTTTGAACTCATTCCTCCTGCATTTGTTTGTCTTGCAGATAAAACTTCACAGCAGTGTTTGGAGAGAAGTCTAATGAGGCACCACTGTTTGCATAACAAAGCAAGGCTTCCTCTTCAGATGTTCAACACTCATTAAGAATAATTTATATTCCAGCTAATCTTTGGAAGAGGGTAAAATATGGAGCCAGAGTTTGTTTTTACATTGTTTGGAGTAATGCATTGTTTGTTTTAAACCGTCAGTTGCAACTGATAGTTGATTTAAATTCAACATAATGATGATTTGTGATGGCTACATGTTGTCCAGGGGAGTGTCGTGTCATTGACTGACGTGGCTTTAGCACTCTTCTGCATATATTATTGAATTAAAAGAAAAGACCAAATGGACAGTTTCCCAGTTTTGGAGATATTTCAGTATGTCCACAAGGCATGAAGAACTGTGAATTTGTAAAATACTAGGGGTTTCCCCCTCAGATTTATGTATACTTTATGTGATAGTGCACTGAGCAGCAGTTTTTTCTTTTGAAGCAGTCCTGGTAGTTCCCAACATAGGACCCTTTGAAGGTCACCAGGTCCCTGCAGTGAGACACTCTCAGGGTGATAAGGGACACAGCCATTTGAAAAGGCTCCTGAGTGCTGCTTGCAGTTCAGGTGACTTAATGTGATTTTCTGCCTAGAGACAATACCAGCTGGTTTAGCCAGATGCCTAAATGTCATCACAGGCCAGTGTGTCAGAAACAGTAATTTCTCAGCATTCAGATTTCGTTCATATCATAGGTACATAAAAAATGTCTGATCCTATTGACTAAACACTGCAGTTTTGTCCCTCAGACTATATAAGATATTATCCCTTGCTCTGGTTGAAATACCCAATATATTTAATTTACCTCTTCCAGGTTTATTAGAAGATGAGAAATGGCTAACAACATTTATCCTCTGTGCACTCCTCACTGAGATTTACCTCTTTCTGCAGGTTTGCATTGTAATGACAGCTGTATGAAAACACCCTTCACTGTCCCATGAAAATGATGACCCTAATTGTGTATTTGGACAGCACTGAGTGTGCTGTATCTGGTCAACACCAGAGAGCAGGATTTTTGGAAATTACTTGGGATATTGGATGGGTCAGTGTTGGGCTACTCAGCCCCAGGTTCCTGAGGTGGCTGGACATGTTGCCATGTAAAATGCCTCCTGACCCAGGTGGTGTATTTCCCTGTTGTGTTCTGTAATGCTGAGAGACCTCCAGTTGCAGTGCTCAGGATCCTCATCTTGTTTGGTTCATCACATCCACAATCCACCTATGGCTGTTTTTAAAGGCAGCACCAATCTATAGAGAATACACTTATTTATTCATTTATTTATTTTATTGTTTTTCAGGAAAAAATGCTGTAAGGGTTATAAGTTTGTTCTTGGACAGTGCATCCCTGAAGGTATGTGATTTCAGTGTTCTTACCCATCATGTCCCCATGCATTTGCCTTTCCCCATCTGCCCTGTTCTCCACATTGTCTGTTTGGAAGAGCAACCTGATATAAGCACAGGCTTGGCCATAGCTCATGTATCAGTGTGGGGAGGAACTGTTTCCAAGAAATTATTGGGAAAACAAGGAGATCAACAACTTCCAAAAATTTTGCTTAGGATTCCAAGCCTTGGTCCTCCCCCCAGTACACGTGGCTGCACAGATCTTGTGCCACAACCTGCTGCACTGCAAATAGAGGAAAGTGTTCTGCCCTTGGCTGGGTAGGTGGGAGCACTCTCTGCACCCAGAAGAGCACCTTTCCTGGGTGATGGCTTTCCCCTTTTATCCTTTGGATCTGGTACAGCTGACTTGACCTCCCTGTGCATAGGGAGATGGTGAGTAGGTGAGTTAGTCCTGCCTTTAGTTTCCCATGGGCATTGTTACCAGGGGCCAAGGAAGATGCAGGTTTAGTCAGGGTAGTTCATGCAGTAGTAAAAATGGATCTGATTTGGATGAATCTGGCTCTGAAGTTATAGGACTACAGGAGCTGCCAGGCAGCAGCAAATGCCCAGAGACAACATGCCACTAAACTTTGTCTGCTCCAAAAAAGCAGGTTAAAAATTGGCCTGTGGCAACACATTCTTCTATTTGATGACATATGGAAAGCCTTGATTTGATCTGAGAATTTTCCTAGTTTGTGGTGGTGATGTTTTGAAAAAAAAGTGACAAATTAGCATACTGGAGAGTCAGCTGGTTTTGAGTTACAGTCTCCAGCCAACAGCGATTATAACTCAAACTCTAAATCTGGTGGTTTGTTGTGGGTTTGTTGTTGTTGCTGTTGTTGTTTTTGATTTGTGTCTTCTTGCTGCTGGCTAGAAACATTAAAACAATTGTTGGGGTGGTGGGGGAGGAAAGAGAGAAACAGCTGATGATGACCCTGAGCCCAGAGGAGCTGGGTAGGGTTTGGGTGAAACTGATGTACACACAGAGTTCCTCATCCCATGGTTTTGCAGTGAGTTTTGTCTCAACATGTGTGATACAGGGTGACAGCTTCAGTATGAGACAGACACTTGGAGAAGGCAGTTGTGTGTGTTGGAGGCAGAAGACCTGAATCCTTTCAGGATGGAAAGAAGCCAGGACTCTACAGTCTGGCCTCCAGCTTTCCTATGGATTTAAGAATTTTATATACTGGCTATTTGCTGAATACAATGAATACAGCAGGAGAACTAATAGGAGCAAAGATAAAATGAGAGCTATATATTATTTTGGCTTCTAATTTTCATCTCTTGAGATTTTAGGTGATTATGAAAGCAGCTTTTATTATGTGCCCACTGCCTTTGCCTAATCCTGTCTATTAACTGCATCTCAGTAACCTGAGAGTTTCTACCCCTAATTCAATTCTCTGCTGGCTGCAGCTTCTCTCCTTTTGTTTATCTATTCCCCTTTTTCAGCTTTATCTGTATTTTGCCTGGAACTTCAGAGGCCACAGCGATTGCTGTAACATCCGAGACAATCACAGGCCCTTGGTAAAGGGATGAGAAACATGATTCACTGAAGTATTCGTTTCACTTACTCTGTTACAAGACATCACTTGGCTCTTCACACATTGTTTTGGCATAATCTTGACAGAGTAGCTGTATGAAATCCATATCTCAACACAGCCACATAAATGCATTACAGATGTGAGTTCATTAGAGCACATCTGCACCTTTTAATCCAGTCCTGGCACACTGAAACTGTGAGAAGTAATTCCAGCCCTGTCTTCTCTGTGATTTAGCAGTGGCTGCAGGGAGGAGAGTTGACAGAGGTATAGATCCTCCCTTGTCCACCCTTTTATAGCTGCCTTGGGGAGACACCAATCTCCTTCTGGGACAGCTGTTCCTTAAATAGACTCTTTCTCAAAGGCTTGTGTCTTTGTCCATGTCTATTACTGGTTTCTGTCCTGTTATTTCTCATCTGCCCTTGAAAAGGAACAGAAATCAGAACAGTCCAGTATGTGTCTATGCCTCCAGGTTTTGCATTTCATTTTTTGTGTACTTAACTTCTCACCCTGCCTTTCACCTGCAGGACCGGGCAGCAATGAACCTCAGGAAACACTGAGTGGAGTTACTTCTGTGTGTCTGATTCTCTCTGTAGCATCTCTTCCTGCTCCACCTGTTCAGCAAGGCAGGTCAAAAGCCAGCTCCTCACCTTTTTCTCCTGTATGATCTCCTTTTTCTTTGCTTTGGAGACTCACAGCTCCAGCCAAGTCCAGTCTTGGGTCCTATCACATGGCATCACAGAGTAAAGAAGGGACAGATAGTACAAAACAGCTTATTTTGGAGACCACCCTTCCTGCCACTGGTTTGTTACTTGAGTTTCTGTGGAAGAATTCAGAGTAAAATTCTTTATTACAGGCGAGCTGTAGTCAGGTCTGCTCTTTTCTTACTAACATTTCAAAAATTTTCCTTGGTACAACTTTCCGTGCTGCATTGTCATTTTTGAGTTCATTGAAACACATGTAGGGACATTTGTTATTCTGCTTTGGCTTTTGCATTTTCCTGAAGTCTGGAACAGCCTGATCCTCATGGTATGGTTTTGATTCATCCTCAAACCACATTTCTAAGGCTGAGCTGGTAAAAAAGGGGTTTGAATACAGGAGGGAATGTGCATCCCGAGCTCTGCAGAGCACGCACAGGTGGTGCAGCAGCTTTTGCCTAATTTCATCCCAGTTGTGAGAACTGTTTCTAGGGAAGTCATGCTGCCTGGGACCAAAGCCCTGGGGACACAGCTCTGGGACCTACCTACAACTATTGTGTGATCTGGGTTGACTGTGTGGGACCACCAGCAGGGATATTGGCACCTCCTGAACCCTTCCTGAGCTTTGTATGAAAGTAGATGAGGCAATGGACATGATGGAGCTGTGCTGAGGTGGACATGAAAACCATGTTTAAAGACTGGTTACATTAAATATGGTGACAGACAGATAAAAAGAACTGGCATTGTTTAGTCTAGAGAAAAGGAAGCTGAGGGGATATGTGATAAGTTTTTAGGTATGTGAAAACTTGCTGCAAGGGGGAAAGTAAGATGCTCTTTATGGTCAAGGAGAAGAGGACAAAAATAATGGGCCTAAGTGGCTGTAAGGGGAGTTTGGATTAGATATGAGTAAAAAGCTTTCTGTCTGCATGGATATTTCATCTTGGAACTGGACTACATGGTGGGCCATATCCATCCCTCAGGGAAAAGGAAAACTAGGAAAAGTTTATGCCTAGCTAATCCTGCTTGTGATGGGAGATGGTCCCTTCCAGCACTGTTATTTTCTTGTTGTAAGGGTACATCTATTCATGGAAGCACAAGGAAGCCAAAGCTTGTTTTACCTCCACTCTGCATAGCTGAACACAGCACAGGCCAATTCCCACACCTGAGTGGGCACTCTGGCTAAGGAGCAGCATGTTCACCTCCATGCTGGGCACACCATCCTGTTCTCACGCTGATTTTATTTCAGTGGAAAACGAAAATTGCAACCATGCCCAGCAAAAACACAAGCAATACTTTATAGTTGGGACTATTTAGTAGTGCCAAATGTAACAGGAGTTTACAGCCCCAGCATCACCTAGAGAGTCCAAACTACCCCCAGACTGAACAGTTCGAAGGCAAGAGCTATGTTTTCCTGTCATGGCTCTGTGCTGTTTCACCCTGGTTACTGCTGGGCGTCCTAGCACTGCCATTCACTGCCACAGCACTGCAGGCAGACTTCAAGTTGTGAAGCAAGAAGAAAAGAAAGGATTCCTGTTATTCAAAAGGTGACAAGGAGAGTGCTTGGCACTATTACAGTAGTATGACTATTACAATAGCATGTTTTTGTCTAAGGAGCTCTTGTGTGAGATACAGCATCTTGTTAAGTCTCATTTTGTGCTTTTCTGTACTTTGGCACACTGTCACTTTTAACATCAGTGCTATGCATGTGGTCTATGTACTTCGTACTGAAAATGTGGTTTCATTTGCTTTACCATCTCTTAGCTCATTTTAATTGTTTGGAACAATCACTGTACCCAGAGGTATCTGCTAGTCATTAGGGTGAGTCAATAATGAGATTGGGTTTTAATTATGTATATGGAAACAGTGCTTTGCTGGGAATTCGCATGAACCACTTAGATTTTGTATGGATGTGTTTGGTTTGGAGCATGGATGAGGTATTTCTGCAGTGGCCCTCATTACCCAGTCACTGGATTGTCACAGCCACCTGGATGTTCTCTGCAGGGTGATGTTTTCTGAAATGGTCACAGAAACTGCCACTTGCTTTGGTGTAAAACCCGGCCTTGGGCAGGGTGTGCCCGAGCTAGTTTTGAGACCAGATGCCCCTTCAGCTCCCAGTGTCTCCTGGCAGATGTTTCCCATAGTGCTGCAAAACCCTCACACCCATGGCTGGGAGCTGTTCTTCTCCTCCCAGCCCTGCTACCAGCACCATGCCAGGGGCCAAATCCAGCCCCTGGCAGGACAGGGATGTGGGTCAGACCCTGTTGTTCTCTGGTCCATTCCCCAGACTTCAGCTCTGTTGCTACAGAGCACTGAAATTAGAAACAGATTTTCCCTCCATTGGGTTTCAAACAGGGACTTCAGTCTTTTGGGATTTCACTGGCATACCCTAATCTGAACACTGCTTTTATAAAGAGAGATGATGGTTTTGTAACAATGCATTCTTTGCAAGAAGGGTTATATCTTGTGATGTAATTAATGTGATGTAATTAACTTTTCCTGGTGATATACGTTCTGTCTGGCTTTGGCAGTTAGCCTCATGTTTTTTCACAGTATTCTGCATAGGAAATGTTGCTATCAGACTTAAAAATCTGTGGAAGAAAACAACCAAAATGTTCTAGGTAATTCAATATTTCTGTGAAAAGAATTGTTAAATTCTGCCAACTGCAAAAGTGACCCTTAAAATCCAACTTAAAGAAATAGTCTAACTACTGTAAAGATGTGAGTAGCAATTGCAATTTTAATATAATTCTTTGCTTATGGCTCATGAATGTTTTCTATCTAGGTTCCTTCATTCCTTAAAACAATGTAACTCAACTTTATATTACTTAGCAGAGAAGTGAAATATTTGCTGTCTAAGTATCATCCAGCTACTGCTGTTAGTATTTTTCCTAACCATGCTTTTCTCTCCCTTAGATTACGATGTCTGTGCTGAAGCTCCCTGTGAACAGCAGTGCACAGATAATTTTGGGCGAGTCTTATGCACTTGCTATCCTGGATACCGATATGATCGGGAGAGGCACAGGAACAGAGAGAAGCCTTACTGCCTGGGTGGGTAAATGTGTGTTGTTGAGCTCATCCCTGATTAATGAGGCATCATGCACCCTTGAGTCTTTTAGGATTCAGTTTGGATCTGAAACCTTTCTTATTCTCAATATTATTACAGAAGAAATATGGGGATTAACTACGTTAAGAACTGAGAGATCTAGATTCCCCTGAAATTATTAGGAGGTATAACCTACAGCAAGACATACACACCCAATCACTTTGAAGTGTTGGACTGATGTAATTTTTCCTTTAATTACTCCTGCAGGTTGTGAGCCATATTTGCTGAATATTGAAGCATTATCACCAGGCCTAATTATGAAAACTAGTCCCTGGGGCTTGATTCAGACGGCCAGTATCTAATTCAGGATTGATCATTTACATGTGGTCCTGTGGTGTCTAGTCCTGCCCTGCCCTGCATGTTTTGCCATGCCAGGGAGCCAAGGTTTGCAGGATTGAGCTTTGCATGTGAGCTTTTCAATGTAAGGAGGCTGTCAAGCAATGTTAACTGATAAAATGCTAGGCATATGAATAATAAATAGTGCAGCTTGCACAGAGCTCCAGTGAGACCAAAGGCTCCAGCAGTGCTGCAATTACTTGCAATTACTTGTTTATTTAACAACAAAAATCCCTTTTTACTTCTAAAGCAAGTTTTTTATTGTATTTGAGGTCTGAAACCTCCAGCTACATGGCATTTTTAACTTTTGCTTCTCCTCAGATATCGACGAGTGTGCCACAAGCAACGGGACACTGTGCTCTCAGATCTGTGTCAACACCATGGGCAGCTACAGGTGTGAGTGTCACGAAGGCTATGTCCGGGAGGAGGATGGCAGGACTTGCACCAAAGGAGATAAAGGCAGGTGCTAGTGCAGGTTAAATGTCCTGGTTGTCTAAATGGTTGTCTACAGGGTTGGTCTGTCATGAAGAGTGCTACATTTGGAGCTGAGGGTCTGAAGCTTGGATGTAGTTGATGCTCCTGGGGCAGCCAAGGCTGTTCGCTGTGCACCTGAGCACCTGTGGAGCAGCCCTGCCACATTCTCTCCTCCAGTGCACCAGGACATTGGGGGATGTGGAAAGCATCTTCCCCTAGGTAGGCAGAACAGCTGAGTAGTGAACTTTACCATTACAGCTTCAGTTAGACAATTTCTGCTGGATCCAGTTGCTAAACGCCATTGTTTGCTCCAACACTAACCTGGATTATATCTTTTTTGTGGTCCAGACCTAAGGAAATGTAGGAAAAAATGTTACCAGATGATGAGCTTTAAAAAAATTCATTAATTCCACCTGTTAATTAACTGATTTCAGTAACTTTAATTTGTATTTACGTGCTCACATCTGAGATTAGCAAACAGCCCTGGGTGGCATGGCTAGTGCCCCTTGGTCCCTGGACGCTCAGAAAATATGTGCCTGGGAGTCCAACACATTTTTCAACCATTGCCTAAATCCATTTCTAAATTACATTGAACAAGACTGAATGCTGCTGACCAGCAGTTAGTTTGTGTGTCCCGTGGCTGGGGTCAGATTTTTTTTCTTTCTTCTTTTTATTATTTTTTGAAAATGAAATGTGATGGGAAAGGGGTAAATGTAAGGGCTTGTTCTTGCATTTCACTGATGGTTCAAAGTGTATACATGTGCTGTGTATGAATGAGTTTAAAGGTTTTGACATCATCCCAGTTTTTAAATTACAGCATTTAGAATACTTAGATTAAATACTGATATGAAAATTTAAAAAGAAAGGAGGAAGAGAACAGTGCTCAGAAAAAAACCCCAACAACTTTTGATGAATGGTGACTAAACACAGGTTCATCAATTTATGCCTGACTGTGGTATCACAGGGTGATCCAAATCCCACTGGATAGCCAGAGCAATTTATAATTTTGATTTTCATCTGAAAATGTGTAACTGGAGCCACTCCATTAACTTTAACTGTTTCTTGTAGTTTCCAAATATATTTTTTCCTTGTGTGTGTATGTGTGTATGATAAAGGAAAGAGATATAACATAGATAATCCCCTTACAAATAGGGGGAATTTGTTAACTTTTCCTCTGGGTAGTTCGACTTTCTTGATACAGTAATGTCCAAAGCATTCAGGATAATCAACCATTCAAAATATTCAAGGCTGTGGAAATAATTCTACTGTTTGAAAACCACCGTTTTTACACGGAATATACATGGCACACAAAAACATCAGTTACAGCAGATAATCTGGAATGAAATACCCACCATCTCCCCATATAACTCCAAAATCAGCAGTGCGAAGCAAAGAAGGATGCTTTCTGCTCAGTTACCCCACAATACTCCATGTAAATGCTACGAATTTTGACCTGTGGTGAAAATGAGAGGAGTTGTGTCCGTGACTCATTCCAAGGAAAAGGGTTGTGCAAGGAACCAGCTGTAGTGACACTCCACCCCGCGGCCAACCTCAGCCCTGCACTGCATCCGTGCTGGAGCAGCTTCCTAATAAACAGATCATTTGCTTTTCATGGTAGCCAGAACACTTATATTTTATTTTAAAATTTAGTGTGAGAGGCAAAAACACGTGTACCCCTCTCCATCTCTAATGGAGATCTCTCATCTCTAATGAGGTTGCATGCCTTCTGGGAGATACAGACATGTTTGCATTGTTCTGTGCCTGAAGGATGCAATGTGGTCAATTTTTTTGGCTCTGTAAGTGGCTTGACAGAGAGCTTTGGGTTGGCTAGTGGACACAAGAATAGGGAGCATAATTTCCCGCATCCAGTCATGTTTGATAGAGACAATGCAGCTACCCATGCAGTAGGCAGATGAAACCATCTCAGCAGGCTGAGCCCAGATAATACAACACAGATGATCCATGCAAGGACCTCCAGCAGCAGAGCTCCCGCAGAGCTCTCCCCTGCCAGCATCTCCTCCTCCTCCAGCATCAGCAAGGCACAGCCTCCGAGCCCATACACAAAGAAGACACATCATTCCCCCAAGCAGATCTCTTAGCAAGAAGTGCCACAGGGCTCACCAGCGTCTCACCAAGATTAAAGGACCCCCATCAGGACAGCAACATCATGTGTGAGCTAGACTTTGTGTTTCAGGAAGCCTTTGTAAAATGGGGCTGGTTTAAGCCCTGTTCAAGATAATTTCAGTCTTGTGAAGCTCTGTGCAATGGAAACAGGTTATGTAAGTGCCTTGCTCAGTGCTGGCCCAGCTGACCCTGGTAGGTGACCTCAGTTTCTGCACCATGTGTGGGTGGCTCCATCTAATGGCATTTTGCCCCCTCTGGCCTGTCCTAGGTGGCTTCTGGCTTTATCCATGCTTTATTCTGGCTTTACTTGTAGTTTGGTCCTGATACAGGGTTGGATGGGGGAAGAGCAAATGTTTGATGGATGACTCCTTCCCTGGGCAAATCATCACCTCTGTCTGGTATGAGTTAGGGGGATTCCACCTCTCTCCTGGGATGCAGCTCATGCTTGCTTATAAAGGATGTTGGACTTCTTCCTCCAACAAGTCAATCCAACCGGATTTGCAGAAATCTCCCTGGTATGACATTCCCCAAACATTAGCTGATCCCCCCAGCATTCATCTCCGTGGATTGTTACAGCCCTGTTTTCATCTGTACTTGTCAGCCCCGTGTGCCACATACTTCTGGAAGATAAACTGGATTTTATAATGAAACATGAAGCCAAATTCGCCGCTTCTTAATCTGCATATAATTCCACTGATTCTGGTGGGATTGCATTAGGTTTCCAATAGCAGAGAGTCTGGCAGTTTCTCCCTATGACTGTATGTTGCTTTCAGCAACATTTCTTAACACAATGATAGAACTCATTTGGTGAGATAGCTATTAAAAAATTTTTTTGTTAAGACTAGCACAAAATCCAGACTTTATTGATGTTTGAAAAAGGGGGGAGAAAAAAAAAAGGTTTTTTTTCTAATGGCTCTATGTATATGCATCTATAACTCCTACACAGGTCCAAAAATGGGCATGTCAAGACACTGGGGTTTTTTTACAGGAAGATGAAGAATTGGAGAGGGAGGAAGAATGCCAAAAAACTGACTTGTGGTCAAGAGAAAATTAATTTTATAGAAATGTCAAGAGTTGTCTTCATTACAGCACACCAGTTCCCTCTTAAGGAAAAAAAAGCCCTGTATGGTGCAGATTATTTCATCTACCAAAGAAAGGCTTATGGGCAAAGAGGCTTTGTAGGGATTCAAAGGCAGAATTATTAGCATTAAGAATACAGGAGAGAAGAAGGAAAGCAGCGAATGCTGTGTATTCAGGTATCTTCACAAAAATCTTGGAATTCCTTGGAGAATCTTGTGGCCAAATAGTCTTGGATCCAGCATGGCTGAAATTTGGTGAAATTCTGTTCTATGCTGTGAGTCCACTGGAAAACACCAAGCAGTACCTTCTGGCCTTAAATCTTCGCACCATCTGAACACTGCACAGAAAGCTGGTCAGGTACCAAGCCTGTGCTTTCAGAAAGGGCTGGGAAGCTCAAAGAGCAGTGTATGCTTGCTGCCATAAAAATGGTAAATAATATGTGTAAGGCTCTAATATCGTAAGGCTGTTGGAGTCCAGCCATGGGAACAGGCAGTAGGAAAGATATCCTGGCCTTCATGTCCCAATTTTCTGATCAGTTCAGTACTAATACCAGTCTTAATCCTCTTTGTTATTCCAGCATCTTGCCCTTACAACCCTCTCCTAACTGAATGATAAGTGAGATAAATTTTTGTCTTCTAAAAGCAAGCATATGCTATATGTCATTATATCCAATGGACTAAACATACTGAAAATCAGTTTTTCATAAATATGTGCATAGGTGGTCCATAGATGGCCATCAGATGGATGCAATCTTCCTGCAAATATTTAAGTTAAGAAACACATAATATTTTCAGTATTGGAGACTTCAGGGTTCATTTAAAAAGATGCAGATGTTTCAAAACCAATACACATTTCTGAAAAGATGAAGGCTGTTTAAGGGTGTGTCCAAGTGAGAAGTGTAACACAATAGCTCCGTGCGTTGCAGTTGATCCTTTTGGAAGATTTTGAAGATTCCCTGGCTTGAACCAGGAGCAGAGTTTTTCCATGGTGGGGCATGCTCTGAAAGGTCAGTGCTCAAACGTGCCCAGCAACCCTCCCAGGTAACATTGTACAAAGCCACACATCATATGCAGAAACTCAATACACTTGATATTTCTCAGCACTGTTGAAGTGAGAAAAACCTCACCTAGAGTTTGCCAGTATGTGTCACCCTGTGGTTTGGAAACCAGATTTGTCTTTAAGCAGACATCTGTTACAACAATTCTTGTTTGCTTGCAATGCAGAACTGCTTGACTGTGTATGGTACTGGGAAAAGGACAAAAATAACATTTGCAATATCTCTTGCAGTTTGAATAATTTAATGGATTCTTGAAAAGATCCCATTCATGCATAGTATCAACAGATGTGACCCTTCCTCTTGTGTGGATTTAAATCCCTGATATTAATCTCAATCCCCATCTCTGCTCAGGCTGATTCCATCACATGGAGAATAACCCGTGATGATAAAGAGCAGTTTGTGCAAAATGACCGAAACAAACGTATTGTGAGGGATTTTACTATAATTTATAGCATATGAAAATTTGCCCTTCAGGGGATTGTAAATCAGTTCAGATCTATGGGGTTAGTCTACCCTAAACAAAAAGATAAAAGAAAGGGTGTGAACTTTTCCAGGTATTAAAAAAAAAGAATTCTTTGAGCACTCTTAACTGGAAACAGCTGTTTTAAAAATGTGCTCAGAGATGTGCCTGCAAAGATTCTCAGCCTTACGCAGAAATTCTCAGTCAAAGACTTAATAATGGCAAGATTCTCTTCTTTTTTTCACAGACTGGGGAAATGTAACAACCTTCAAGTTGCTTTGGCCATCACTTTATGAATTTCTCTCCTTTGGATCTTTATCTTTATAGTGGAAACTGCTTTCTTTCAGCTGGGCTTCCTGAGAAATCTGAAAATGTGGCAAAACCGGGGACATGCTGTGCCTCTTGTAAGGAATTCCATCAAATAAAGCAGACAGTTTTACAGCTGAAGCAAAAGGTATGAACACTGATCAGTCATGTCTTTACCAGACCTACATGTTTTACCACAACTGAGGCTAATTTCAATGTTTGAAGCTGTCACTGACATGTGGTTCTTGTGCATATAAAGAGAATGGCAATATATTTTAAAATAATGTAAGAATTGCATCTCTCCATCATGCTGCTGTATGACTTGTAAGCAGATTGCTCCCAAGTCCATGGAGCTGCGTTACCAAGCTCATGGTAACAAAATCTGGCAAGCACCCATCCCAGGCTGAGCTCAGGTTTCTTGGCAATCTGTGCTGGCTTGAGGTTTTCATTCACTCTGAATGCACAGGATTTTGCACATGATCCACCTTCAGAGTAAGCAAATCCAAGACATTTCATAGATGCCTGAACATGATTTTGCATTAATAGGGTGCCGATACAGGATTCTTGCCAAATATGTGTGGGGCTAAACAAAAACATCACTAGATTTAAATATGACTTTCCTCAGTCACAAAACTTTTTTGTCTTCCCATTTCCGTGCAAGTAGAGAATAGTGCACCTAGAAATTTCCCCTGGGCTTTAATTGCTCCTACATGTAGCTTTCTTTTGCACTTTAGTAGGACTGAAATAATGCAAAGACCCAGCCTCAGATCTGGAGAGCCAAATGCAGGGTTGCAAGTGTAACGGCTTTTCTGGCGACATCTCCTTTGAACATGGAGGTTTTCCCAAATTGAAACAATCTGTAGGAATATTCCCAGCAATTCATGCTGACAGGCTGTAATTATTTCACCCAGGGTACTCATTTAATTTCATTCCATTGTGTCAAAATACAATTTGGTGCATTCACTCATTGCATTTGATGTTATTAATTTGATACTAGGAAGAAAGAAATCTGCTTCATTAAAATGAAATTCAGTGAGGTTAGAGATAGTCTTTATCTCCAAAATCTGAAAACATCATGTGTTCCTTCTAAATCAGCATGAGCCCAAATGTGGAAGTGACAGAATCTCATGTGTGATGGAAATTCTGTTTCTCAAAAAAATGGTAGCAGAGAGGTTGAAAAAGGGTCCATGTTTTTGAGTGGCTCTTTCTCCAGCTGTTGTCCGTGATGGTGAACAGGCTCACAGTGACCTCCAGGGAGGGATCTGGGGGTCACATTGTTGGCCACCCTGTTTGCTGCAAGGATTTATTGATGCAGGGAATTTATGGAAAGTTTTCTGTGTCTAACTTCTGCTGTTGGATACCTCTGTTCAAAACTCATTCCAGGAAAACTCAGACCGCTGAAACCTGTCACTGTGGGCATTTGTACAGTAGCTGTGGACAAATTAAGCAGCTCACTCTTGCTTCATATCTAAGTCCTGTCATAGCTTAATTTTTCCCCCAGTATCTTCCTAGTGAGACTTGATCTATATGGCATCCTCAGAGGGAGCCCACTGTGTTGTGCTCCACACAGAAAGAGCTGGAAGGGTTCCCGATACCCTCAGCAACTTTTACCCCACAGAGAGGAGAGCTTTTGTCTATGCTTAGTGAAGGTCAGACCTCATGGTGCTTCTCTGCCCAGGGAGACATCAACCTTCATGTTTCACCAGCCACTCCCCGTGGCCAAGTTCTTCTGGGGATGATGTCTCTCAATAGCTGTGGTTAAAGCTGTTCTGTTTTGCATAGAAAAGTTCATTTCTGTCTGTCAGGGAGACAGTTTATTGAAAGAGTCTTCAGTCTTGTTGTTAAGGCTTTCAGATTTTATGAACTTTATTCAAAATTGTGGTTAGCAGAAAAGCCTGTTATCCAATGAGATGCACTGTCCTGATAGACTAGAGGTCTGTGGCACTCCTTGGCTGATCTAAGACCTTGATGAAAGGAAGAAAAGTGGAAAGCTGAAAAAGTGGAAGAAAGATATCTGACATGTGGACACACAGCCAACAATTTAAAAAAAAACAAAACCAAAAACCCAAGTAAGTTTGATCCTATTGCACAGATATGTTTAAACATATTAATTAGAAAGCCATGTTCCACATCACTCCTGACAAGCACTGCCTATTTTCTAAACCACAGACCTCCTAGAAACTACACAAAACTCCAAATGCAGCATGCAACACAGCACATAGAAGTCTTGTCTCTAGAACAGTCTTTCTTTAAAATTTACCCTTGCTAATATTTGCATGCACATGGAAAAAAACCCGAAAACCTGTTATTTTCCAAAGGCCAATAAGATTTGGAGCTGTAGATGGAGAAAGCCAAGGTCACCCTGGACCAGAATCCTGGTTCAGTTAAAAGGTGAACAGAAATTAGTCCAGTGAGTATACAGTGAGTGCAGCCAATACCTAAGAAGATGTGAGTCAACATCAAAAACACATGGTTTGGCCCAGTGCATGTAACAACCATTTTCTGGCCAAAAGAACAGTGAGCTAGACCAGAACCTGGGTATTTTGGCACTCCTAGTGTACGCTTCAAGTCCGGCTGAGTCAGTGGGGAAGCATGCATAGATGCTTTCACAGCAGCTATGTGATTTCTTTTCTAACTTACTCAGTTGTTACAACAGCCTTGCTGGCAGGAACAAGTAAATATTTAAGCATCAGAAAAGAATACACTTCCAAATCCTCTTCATGATGGGTCTTTGCCATTAAATGCACCTTTTTACTCCAGCCTGACCATTTGCAGTATAACCTCAAGAGTATTCATGCCTGGATCTATGTACTAAGTGACATTTATCAGCTGATGCAGCAATAGATCCTGAGAATGAGATATGTTGAGAAATGTACATACAAGCTAAAAAGAGGACTTCAATTAATCTGTCACTCAGTTGTGGCCACCCCTCAGGAGAAGCACTCACTGATGACACTGATAATATTCTCCCAAAAGCTACCTGAAAAGTAGAATACTCTCAGGCAGCCACAGGATTTGACTTTGTGTCTCGGTTTTAGCATGGCAGCACTGCAGAATCCTTGGTTGATTTGTGTCACGTAGTGGATGTTTTGCAGCATGGTGGTCCTTGCAAGCCTTTCCTTTGTATCCAGCCAGGAACCTGCTCTGGACAGGGTAGACACACCTCCAGGAAACAGAATTTGCTGACCAGAGCCAGCCAGTAGACCTTGCCATGCTGGTCTCTGGCCAGTGTGGCTGTGAGAGCCCCCAGCTACTGAATTTTCCTCCTCAGCCTGAGGGGTAGGGTGCTGTGACCCACAGTGAAGCCCTTTATCTTCAATAGCCCCACAGTTTGCTCTGTGCTGCAATGGCTGGGAAGTTGGCTGAGAAAGCTGCAGGGTCACTGGTAAACAAAGTAGATTTTTTCCTTTGAAAAAGCAGAGATGACAGCTCATCCAAGAGCTCATCCGAGAGCCATAGATGTGCTGAATCCTCATTTTTTTGTGCAAGCACATTCATGGGAGTTAGCATATAAGAAACATCCTTTGGGATTTCTGTGAAAATATGACCTCATCCAGCCACTGATTTCTGCAGAGGTGGAGTGAATCTACCAAATTCTTGTAAAGGTTACATCCTGATGCTTAATTTGCCTGTAGTGCAGTCATTTTGTCTTTGGAACTGCAATGCTCTCCAAAACCTAACTCCCAAATGGCTGATAAATCCTTGTGTTCCTGTCATCACATTTTGTGTTCCAGTCACAAAAATCAAACTGGTGCTTCGGAAATGCCACCAGGAACTATCTCAGCATTTCCAACTTTTTTTTTTCCTGACTTTTTTTTTCTTCAGAATTGTTCTGTGCATTAAACCCCAAACTACAAGCAGCACTGGCTGCCTTTAAATTGTATTCCTTAAGCAATAGCTTTGCCAAAGGAAATTTGCCCAAGTAGGTACTGCAGGTGCATAACATTGTTTTGGTTTTTTCCCCTGTGCTTTACAAGCATTAGGTTTCCAGTAATGTCAGAAGAATGTATGTCAAATAATTACAGAAACAGGTAGGAGTCTTGTGAACAGCCCAGCTCAGAATTCCATTTAGCTGATGAAAAGATTTGTCAGATAGCAGGAGTCATCATCTCTATGATTCAGTGCAGCTCTCCCAGGCAAATGTTGCAGAATTCAGCATGAAATTATCCAATGAGCCAAATTCATTCAAGAAGCAGCAAAGCTCACCCAGGGGTAGGTCTGCACTGGTATTGCTGAAATGGTTTTTCAGTTCAATTTGGCAGAGCAAAATCCGTAAATCTACATGCAGCTACTCACCACTAATAAACTTCTTTCCTCACTGCAGACCAGCCTCCTGGCTTGTTAACTCCCTACAGCTGCCTCTGGAGAGACTAAGCATTTGCAGAATATTTCTAAATATGTTTAATTATTAAATATATTCAGCTGGACAGACTGATGTTTCATGGATAATTGAACATGTAATAGATAATGACACTTTAAACTGTAGTGTGAAATTCTCTTTACATTCTCACTTACTTTATCTTTGTGTCTCTGTGCAGAGCAGATCCAGACATCTGTTGGGTTAAATAGTGTGGTTATTTTCTAGGCCCAGATTTGCAAAGGATTTGGAGTTCTCATTAAAACCTATGGAAAATTAGTGGCTTGTGCAGCAATTCAGACCTTAAATATCTGAGCAAATGTTACCCTGAGAAAAGGCAGTTAATGGGTAGACGAAACTTCAAATAAGGAAAAATAAGTTTCCTGAGAAGTAGTAACAAGACTCAAGTTTTTCAGAACTTGTTGCGTATCTCTCCTGAATTTCCTGTCCTCTGTCAGATTGGCTTGCAGTTATTTCCACAGTGACTTGAAAAGTGAACAGACTCACAAAATAAGAATGTTTTTCTGATTATATCAATGAAGGATATGAATAAACAGTTTATATTTTTCCTGAAATATTTATATAGCTCTTTGTTCAGATGAAAGCTTAAATTTGAAAGTGATTTATCTGGCAGAACAATGAAGGTCTTACATAGATTTTTTTTTTTGTTTTGGCAGGTTGCTTTGCTGCCAAATAATGCTGCTGATCTTAGCAAGCAAATCACTGGTGAAAAAGTGCTTGCATCTAATGCATATATCCCTGGCCCCCCAGGCCAGCCTGGCCAACCAGGCCCTCCAGGTAAGGCCAGAGGGATGTGAATGTGCAATAGTGCTAGGACGAAAAAAAGTAAACTTCAGTCTTCCCGTGTGTTATGATTTCATATGTTTCATATTTTGATTGATATATTTTGTTTGTAATTGTGCTGAATTAAAAAAAACAAACAAAAACAAAACAAAGCAAAACTTTATGGTTTTTATGGTAAGCCTCTGCCAATTGTCTAACATAATCCATTGTGACTCCATGTGTTTCTTGGTGTGCAAGCTGTGTTTGTTCTGTATGTGTTAAATTTCTTCCTCTCCCTGGGATATCTCACCTGCTTCAGTTGTCATTTCCTGTGCTTTAACCATGCCTTAAAGCATTCTCCATTTCATTTCAAGAATATCTATTGCTTTAGCTCTCTATCAGTAGTAGAGGAGAAAATGTGCTTTCAGTTTGTGAGAGTTTGTGCCAACTCTTTTATTTTTCCTTGTCTGATTCGCAAGGATTCATCTGTTGGTTTTATGTTGTACTCCAGATTTGAAGGAATCTGAAAGCAAAAGTATAACTCCACTCACGCCTTCTTTACTAAGTTATAGATGAAAACAATGTGAAAAACAGAGAGCTCCTAAGGCTCAAAATTAATCCAGACACCTTGCACCTGGCAGCTAGTAATACTCAAAATTTTGCAAATTCTGTTGAATGCAGATGTAATTTTGGGTTAGCAACAAATCCAAGAAATTTTAGCATTGTGCTGGATTTCAGAAGGATTCTTACAGAGTATTTGCAAATACTCCTTACAAGGATTGATTTACTCCCTCCTGAGCTGCACCCCACCTTGCCAGTTATACCCCCTTTTGCAGTCTTGCTTTGTTTTCTGAATCTTTATCCCATTTTCCTGGAGGATGAGTATCTTCAGTTTATTGTCAGTGCAAGGACAGTATGTTTAGAGGTTCTGCAACAGGCTCTGAGGGGTACAGTGGGTTGCTTTACAATCCCTCCAAGGTATGCCTGACCCTGCAGGTCTCCCACCCACTGGGTTTCCCCATGACTGAGCTGTCCGAGGTACTGTACAATTCTGCTGCCACTAAAACCATCCCTGCTCCCCTCCTCTGCTACCCCCCCAGGAAGAGTCACAGGGAATCACCACTGAATTTAAGTTGTCTCCTTTTGAAAATCCTAACTACATATTCAGTCCTGCTGAATCTTTTCTACTCTCTGCCTTTCATTCTCTATGTCTTTTGTGGGCCCTCAGTATGAGGAGAAATGTTTACCCCTCAGCCCATGAAGTGTTTCAGCTAGTGACACTTTAATGGTTTTTCTTTTCTGCAAATGTTGTTTCAGGTGCCTGATTTTCTGGTCTACATTTCCTAGTGGCTCTCTTGAGCTAAACATATGTTTTGTTGCCTGACTGCTTCCTAAAAAGTAACATGCTCTGCCGAATGAGCAGAAGCTGAAAACAATATCAAGCAAAATGGAAAAACAGAGCCTCTTTTGCCCCTAATAGATTGGCTATTGCATTGGGCAAAAGAGATGTGCAGGTCACCACTGGAAAGAGTTTGCTTGCGTCAGTCATGTAGATGTCCTTGACCCAAAATTCCCATGAGTTTTCCATGACTTTCTTTTTATGAGATGTTCCTCAAATATGATTTGTTCTTCTTTGTGTGAAAATGAGGCATTTCTGCTTTTCTTTCCATTCCCAGTCTGCATCCCTAAGCACATGGCAGTGGCAGACCTGGATTCTTGTTATACATGAGATTTAATTGTTTGGAGATAATCTCTTGTAGCTACTGTGACAAGGGGTAGTGTTGTCTCAGAAGGCTACTGATGTGCAGATGCAGACATATTGGTTTTATTGTTGGGTGTGTTAAAGTAACCAGGCCTTTGGATCTTTAAAAAAAACAGTCATTTCCCACTTGTTGCACTGATCAGGTGTCCTGAAGGCTTTCCCTTGCAGGTAATTTTTGCTTTTGATTTCAGGGGCTCCAGGACCTAAAGGGAGTCAAGGAGCTCCTGGATTACCTGGACCTCCTGGACAGCCAGGTCCTCGCGGATCCATGGGACCCATGGGCCCATCTCCAGACATATCACACATTAAGCAGGGCAGACGGGGCCCCGTGGTCAGTATCCTTGTCTCCTGCCATGCTCTGCACAATTGCCCTTAGGTCCACAACTTCCCACACGCTTGTGAACACTTTCTTTTCTCTTGCAGGGCCCACCTGGAGCCCCAGGGAGAGATGGTAGCAAGGTGAGGAGAGGTACTAATTTCCATGAGATGGGCACATACACATGTGAACTGCAGGCTTGTTAGAGAGAGTCTTTACACACTTTTACCATCTCATTTCCTTAGCTAAGACAGATACGTCCTGTTGTACCACTCCTTCATGTCATCCTTCTGCTATTCTGTGTTCACCATTCCTAAAGTCTTGCTAATAGTCCTTCCGGGCTGTAGGTCACACAGCATTCTTTTCTTTCTCTGCATCTCTTTTGGCTTTTCCATGAAGAAACATTGATGCTTTAGCCCTTTTCATTCATTGTGAATTCCTCCTGTTTATTGACTCACTTGTTACTGTCTGGGAGAAATATCAGAAATGCCCCACTCTGCTCCCACTACAATCAGCAGCAATTTCCTTGCATTCCTCCTTCACTTTGTTTTCTTTTTCCAGAAAGCATCAGCTGATGATTCTTGATATGGGGACTGTAAGTAAGGGAGGCTGCAGAGGCAAACAGTGACTTTTTAATTTTCTTTAGTCACAGCCAACTAACTGAGGTGGTATTGATTACAGGGGGAACGAGGAGCACCAGGACCAAAGGGGATACCTGTAAGTATACCACACAGGAGGAATTTCCACAACAGAGTGATGTTGACTACTAACTACAGGTCAGCCAAAAGTTACAGAAAAAAACTCCTGTGCCAAGAGAACAGATATTTTACATATACAGAGAATACTATTGGGAACAATATAATTAACTGTTTTCATCGAAGTGTTTTTCCCTACAACCCTCTTCCCTTGCTGGGTGTGTAACCAAAGGCAGTAGGTGCACTTCTGCCCCACAACAGTGCTGGGACACCCTTAGAAGGCAGCACCATGCAGAGTGCTAGTTAGTAGAGTTCAACCTCTGATCCCAATGGGAATTTGATCCCTGGAACCTTTTACAATCCTGTCCCTCATCTCTTGGATTTGGGAAACTATAGGTTTTGAGTTCAGAAGAAGGAATGAGTAATGACAATCTGTTTTCAGGTGAAATCCCCAGCACAGGCAGGACATTGACCTGTTGGAGCGAGTCCAGAGGAGGGCACCAAGTTCATTAGAGGGATGTCAACCAAGTTGATTAGATGTCTCCTCTGAGGAAAGGCTGAGAGAGTTAGGATTGTTCAGCCTGGAGAAGAGAAGGCATCAGGGTGACCTAACTGGGGCTTTCCAGTACCTGAAGTGAACCCACAAGGAAGATGGAGAGAGACTTTTTACAAGGGCATGTAGTGACAGGGCAAGGGGGAATGACTTCAAACTGCAAGAGAGCAGGTTTAGATTGGAAATGAGGAACAAATGCTTTACTGTGAGGGTGGTGAGGCACTGGCAAAAGTGAGGCACCAGAAAAGCTGTGGATAACCCATCCCTGGCAGTGCTCAAGGCCAGGCTGGATGGGACTTTGAGGAACCTGGTCTGGTGAAAAGTGTCCCTGCCCATGGTCTTTAAGGTCCCTTCCAGCCCAAATCATTCCATGATTCTACAAGTTTACTTACAGTATTTTCTCATTGGTGGAGTTGATTTTTAAGAGTATGCCCAGCAGGGTGTGCTCAGTATTAAACAGTTTATTTTACTGTGTGAAGTCAGCTAAAAAGAAATAAGGATTTTGTAAAATCAGGTACTCCCTGTGTTGTAATTACCAATATATTTAGTAAGTAATGAACAGCAGCAATGTTACCATACTTAAAAGACACTTGCCAAAAGAACTTTTTGATTAATCATTCTAAGGATGTAATTTCTGCCAGTTTAATAAGCAAGAAGACAAGGAACCAAGATTTATCTCCTGTATTCCCACGAGGTGTAAAGATACTCTTATGAAGCAAAGGAATTGTTAAGTGACAAAAGGGTTGAGCGTCTTTTAAATGTAGGCTCTGTCTGCATAAACGTTTGATTTTTTTTAAAATTGTTTCCTAAGCAAAGTTGGTTAAAAACCAGACCATTAGCTTTTGGCAATTGATACAAAGCAGTATTTTACTGAACAACCCCTGCAGGAGTAATTCTTATCAGCCAGTTTGGAAACCATAAGAGCAAGGCGGATTGTTATTAATGACAGTGCCTTGTGACTGCAGGGCCCACCGGGTTCATTTGATTTCCTATTGCTGATGATGGCAGACATCAGAAATGACATCGCTGAGCTGCAAGAGAGAGTGTTTGGACACAGGACTCATTCATCAACAGAGGAGTTTCCATTACCTCAGGAATTCACAAACTATCATGACACAGTGGATTTTGGATCCGGAGAAGACTACAAACCACGGGCAACATCCAGAAATGCCAGGATACAGAAGGCACACCATCCTTAGCTATGCCTGCTGAAAAACAAAGTCTCTTTAGAATTCTTCAATGTAAAAAAAATGCACTGACAATGTAATATATATATATGTACTGTAGCTTTCCTGGTTCATGGTAGCCTCCTTGCAGAAATTCCATACCGCCAAGCCTGCACTGTGCATTTTACCTAGCTATCAAAAAAAACTTCTTAGCATATAATATGATTAAGGCATGCTCTAGCTAATGACACAGACCACAGCATTCCATCTGCCTACCTTGCATTCTATGTCCAAATGATCCAGTACCCAAATTTTGCCAGGGACAGAGGGATAGCTGAACATCACCCTTGAATGATGTCAATAATGAGCACCTTGGTCCACAATTACTTAATGAATGCAAATATATTGTACCACTGAACTCAAGTGTCCAGCTACTGCCTCCAGGCTTAGGAGAGTGTGAGAAGTGGATCCCTGTTCCACAGCAGAGGCCAGCTGTAAGTGAGATGTGTCCTCTATTATGCCTCATCATGGCAAAAATGCAGAAAAAAAAAGTTGAACGGTTAAACAAGGGTGCTGCTGCTTGATCTGGAAATTATTTGGCTTTGTGTTGCTAGAGTATCATTCAAAGACAGTCAAAAGATGTTTGTCCTAAACTAATACTAATTTTTCTTTAGCATTGTTCCACTGCTCAGTGTGAAGGCCAGTTTCCTTTCTCAACAGATTTAATATTGGATACATTACACAAAGATTAGCAAGATAAAGGGGATGTTTAAAGCAGGAAACCAAATCAAAAGTGAATCAAGCAGGTTTATTGGCAAGCACAAAATATATCCCAGCCTTGCAGAAAGAGTCAGATTCTGACCTCCTGCAGGTGCATATCTTCCTTGGTGAAATTCAGAAGTCTGAGTGAAATCAACACCAGAGAGAGGCCTCATGTTTGCAAAGAGCTTTCACCTGCATGAGACCAACCTAAATGGCTTTCACCGAACTGTAACACAGAGTGGCAGCGTGTTTGGCTGGGTGTATGAGAAGTGTGAGTCGGTGCAGGAGTGCACATGATAAAACATTTCAACTGGTACGAGGATGGCTAAGGTGAGGTACTGCACAAGGGATCCTATACTTGTGAATGGGGATAAAAGGGAATGCCCTTTATTTACACTGGAAAATTGGATGCACAAGTTATACCATACCTCATGGATGATGTATGTTGCCATTTCTTTTTGACTGCCACAGCTGCTGAGGACTTTGCCATGCTTAGATTATAAAGGAGTATATTAAGCACAAAATTTCAATGTTGTGTCTGTGTAGCTGCTATTTCTCCAGTATGTTTAGTGTTCAGTAGTGTCCATGTTAAAAATGCAAAGAAAAAGTTGTTACTTTGCCATGTTTTTCAGGGCTTGCATACTCTAGTAGAATGAATACAGGTAAAAATATAAGAAGGGCCTTTTCAGATAATATGTATAGGTTTGGATTCCCTTCCATATTCTCTGGGCCAAAAGGTAGTTGGTGTAATCCTGACACCATCAGTGCAGGTCATGCTGTATAAACAGCTGGCTGTCTAGACTTTTCTATAACTTCTGTACTGTCTTAAGAGGATGTGTTCATTCCTGTAGCCGTTTCCCAACTTCTCACTGCCACTAAGCCACAAGTAAGGGCATTAGCTTTTAAGAATATGAGTGTTCTGTATTTCTTTTCATGTTATCATGTATCAGTATTTACAAAGCAATGCCTAAGTTGTGAGGATAGCTGAAAAAAAATTAGTGATCTCACCCTGTGGTCCTTGGGCTTCTCCTTTGTCTGGGAGGAGCTCTGCCAGCAGCTGCAGATCCAAGTAATCTTGTGAATCACGTAATAATGGGACTTGAGGAAGGAACCTGTGGCCAAAAGAGGGACAGTCTTATATGCAGCAGGCTGGAAAAAAACTCAAAGACAGCAAGAACTGAGGCATTTATGTCTCATCTTCTTACTTTCAAGCAGGCAACTGAGTACAAATTTATGTATATGCAATTTTAATTAAATTTGTTAAGTGTCAAATATCATGTTTTTAAATCTAGAAAATTATGGAACTCTTGCATATGTTTACTACTGCACCCTGCTGGTTCAGGCTGGTTCTCACTAGAGAATTAGTAGGTTTTTGGCCATTAGATACTGAATGATCTAACTTAGTTTTGATTAATCACTTCCAACATATCAACTAAATTCTATTGCCCTCTGCCCACAAGGTAAGGTATTCTAAAAAAGGCACTTATTTTAGTTTTAAGTTCTGCTTTTCCAAGTAGAGACACATACCAAACAAGAAGTCCCCACAATTTGACCATCAAATTCAGGGAGAGGTGACAACTGCCCTGCTGTGTAAAAGTATCTGGGGAAGGGTTATTCTAAGACTGGACCAGAAAAGCAGATAAAATACATATTTTACTGTAAGTGCAGAAAGTTGTCCTAGAGATTCATGAATACAAACATAGCATGAGTTTACATGCCTTTCTGAATGGAAACCTCAGTGACTTCCCTTTCTGGAGCTGGCATCATTGGCTTTCAGTGTGTTCCCTGGGTTTGGGTTTGTCCTTGTCCTTACCCTCCTCTGTCCAGACTTCCTGCTCCAAAACTGTTCAAGTCCCAGCAGCAAGGAGGGGACAATATGGCAAAGACAAGTCCACCCAACATGACATAGGAATTCCTGCAGCAGGGAGAGTCCCTCTGGCTGGGAAGAGTCAGCCTTCAGTCTGCATTCAGCTGAGATCTTTGCATAGAACTTTCTCATTTCTGATTAACTGTATGATAACTCATAATACATTGTATCAGCAACATTTCATTAGGATTTTGGGGTAAACACACATAGACTCAGAAAAGTGTCATTTTGTTCAGCATACCAAATGTTTCATAAAGCCAGAACAGAGGAATCATTTCCAATCTTAAGTTTTGTTACCAGTAGCCAGAGAAGTCATTATGTTGCAAATTATTTATTATTCTGTGGCTCAAAAATAACAAACTCTCCCAAGAACCCAAAATAAGAAAGTAGAAACTTCTACACTCATGGCTACTCTCATTACTAGGCTCATGCACATGACAACTTTGTTTCATATAAATGCTGTGTATAATTTTATAGAAAGAAATATTATTTTGATGTTAAGACATCAAGTTATAAGCAGAAGGATAATAAAGAATTTGTTATTTTATTAATATTAGAAATATATTTAATGGAAACATTTGCAAGAGTGTGTAGTGCTGGGAAAATTCTGATTGTTAATGGGTTTAACAAAATAATGAATCTTGAAAAATGTTTTCTTTCAATACTGCCTCATACATAAAGGTTTAGTCTTTCTTGCAAAGCTGTAGTTCTGATACAGAAGAATTCCTATATAGTCAGGCTAAACTAAAAAAAGGAGAGGAAAATCGATTGTAAATGGAATTAGGATAATCCCCAGAGTTATTGTTGCCATCACAGCTTGCATACCCTTCTGCCTACAAGTATTTCAGAGTTAATGTACCAAGTCCCAGAGCAGCAACAAAAGATGGAGGTGGGGTCCAATTTTCTGTTAATTTCACAGTAAAGAGAGTCCATATGTTTGTTCCTTTTACACATTCCAATAACTATATTGTTCACTTTATTTATATATGAAATACTAAAATGTGTATAAGATGACTGTGATTTTATGATGTATTCATAATAACAAAGATATTTTTTCTTACACTGTTGGTAGCTGCTTTTTTGTTACACATTGCTCTTTCTCTGAAACACCAATGTTGGCTGGAAGGAAGAGACGGCAGGAAACATATTACACTGCCTTTCAGCATTTTTCTTGGACCTGAACTATACAGTCATAGGTCTTGGACTCTAGGACATGAGCTCTTGCAAGCTGGTTGGGGGAGGGACGGGGGGGGAGTTGGAATAGTCATAGAACAATTCTCTTGGATTTCAGAAAGTAGATAGTGCAAGCAAAATGTTAAAGACAAAAAAATCTGTAGTTAGCAGATCTAAGAATTAAAAGGCAGACAAAGGAGTTCCCAGCTGTATTGGGAATCCTGATAATATTATTGTTCCGTGACTGTATGATAGTAACAGAACAGAAATGTCAAGAATTCATGAAAAGCAGAATCTGTTAGCTGATGTCTGCAATTGGGGAAAGCCAGATGGCAGTCATATGACATAACGATGCAGTCCTTTTAATTTTAACCAGTCACACAGCAGCGTATGAAAGTTAGACGTTTTTTAATCTGCCTGTTTAGATTCAAAATCTGTGAGCTAATATAAGGGCTCACATCCTATAGTTTTAAAAGAACTAACAGAGGACAGCCGGGACATTGGATTGGCGCGGCGCGGCTGCTTCGCCCCCGCAGCACCTTCCCGCTCCGCCGGTGTGTCCCGGAGCCCTGTCCCGGAGCCCTGTCCCGGTCAGAGCTCCCGGTACGCGGCTGCGGGCTGGGCTGCATGAGAAGCGCAGTGCCAGCAGGTCGAGGGAGGAGATCGTGTCACTCTACTCAGCATGGAGCGCTGTCTCCAGTTCTGGGCTCCTCACCGCAAGAGAGACATGGGAGAAGGTCCAGGTGACGGTGACAAAAGTAATTGAGGGACTGGAGTATGGCTTATGAGAAAAGGCTGATGGAGCTGGGCATGTTCAGCCTAAAGAAGACACGGCTGAGAGGGGACCTCATCAATGCCTGTCAGTATCTGCAGGGGGGTGTGAAGGGATGCACCAGGCTCGGCTCGGTGGTGCAACGGGAAACACGAAGCAACAGCCAGAGCTGATGCACAGGAAGTTCACCTGAACACGAGGAAGAATTTGCTTACTGTTCGAGCTGACAGAGTACTGGAACAGATTTCCCGGAGAGGCTGTGGAGTCTCCCTCATCGGAGAGAACCGCATGAACGCACTCCTGTGCCGTGTGCCCTAGGACGCCTCTGTTTGAACAGAGAGGTTGGACCAGGGGTCCATTTCCAACCCGACCCGTTCCGGGATTGCGCGGCCGTGACTACAGTTCCCAGCGAGCTGCGCGGCGCCCGGGCGCTGCCGGGAAGCGGCGGCGGTCGGGGCTGTCGGTCGGTCGGTCGGTCGGTCGGTCGGCGGGATGAGGCTGTCGCTGGCGGCCGCCATCTCGCATGGCCGCGTGTACCGGCGGTTCGGGCTCAGCCCGCGGTCGCGCCTGGACCTGCTGCGGAACCTGGTGACGGCGCTGGTGCGGCATGAGCGCATCGAGACGCCCTGGGCGCGGGCCGACGAGATGCGCGGCTACGCCGAGCGGGTGAGCGGCGGCACCGCGGCGGGCCGGGCGGGACCGGGGGGCGGCGGGTGGCCGAGGCACCTTGACCCACCGCCTCACAACTGACCCGCCGCCCCCTGCCTGACCCGCCGCCTCCTTCCTCCCCGCAGCTCATCGACTACGCCAAGCGGGGCGACACTGACGAGCGCGCCATGCGCATGGCGGATTTCTGGCTGACCGTAAGTACCCCCCAGCCCCACACGGGTCCCGGCCCGCCGCGGTGCCGGGGCTGAGCGTGCCGCCCCGCAGGAGAAGGACCTCATCCCCAAGCTGTTCAAAGTGCTGGCGCCGCGCTTCCAGCCGCACCCGGGCAGCTACACGCGGCTGCTGCAGATCCCCAACCGGGACGGGCTGGACCGCGCTAAGATGGCGGTGATCGAGCTGAAGGGGAACGCGCTCCCGCCGCTCGTCCGCCCGCGCCGCGACTCCGACAAGACGCTGCTGAACCAGCTGCTCAAGGGATACCGGCAGGACGCGCAGCGGGCGGCAGCCCACCGGGGCACCCCTGTCTAGGGTCCCCTGTGCCCCGAGCGGGGTCCCGGTGAGCTGCCCGCGCACCTGGGCGCTGTCCTGGGGCACGGGGAGGTGTGACAGGAGGGCTGGAGGGTGATGGAGGTTGCTGTGGTGTGGGCTGAGTTTACTGGCTTCTTCCAGTGGTTTGAATAGAGACTCAGCAGGAGAGGGAAGTCAGGCTCGGAGCCCTGATGGTTGATATGCTCTGTGTAAATAAACTTTGTTCAGAAAGTCGGTTTGCTTGTATTTGAATTGTGTTCGGAGAATTACAGAATCATTTAGGTCGGAGGAGACCTCTGAGGTTATGTCCAGCCTCTGATCGGATACCACCATGTCAACCAGACTGTGGCACTGAGTGCCAAATCCAGTCTTTCTTTTAACACCTCCAGGGATGGTGACCACCATCACCTGAGCAGCCCATTCATGTCTTTTCACCCTTTCTGTGAAGAAATTCTTCCTAATGTCCAACATAAACCTACCCTGGCACACCGTAATTCCTGTGCTTTTAATTCCGTAAAAATGGGTTTGTTACAGTTTCTGGTCCCACATCCCTGCTCTGGAGCATCACCACTTCACTGTGTCAGAGCTGCAGTGTGTTGTAGGAGCCAGTGTTCAGCATTTCAGGGTGGGAAGTTTGGTGAAAAATAAGACACTTCTGCTGTTTCAGAAGCACTGAATGCAGATAGGATGCTAACACTAAGGTAAGTCTTATAAAAAGAGACTGCCAGAGGAACTTGTCTTAAGGTAGTAACGTAGGCAGGAGACCCAGTAATCTCTAGCAAGGGCTTGACAGCTCCAAAAGCCCCAGCTTCAAATGCAGAATTGCAAGAAGTCTCGGTATTACTCTGTAACAAAAAGGGGGAGTAGCTGAACTTTTTCTGAGTGATGTAACTACTGAGCAATAAGAATCTTAAATTGTTAGCTTTGTCTTTGATTTCAAGCATGACTAGTACTTGACAGTCATAGCTATAACTTTGAAATTAAAAAAACCTAAAACAAAACCAACCCAAACATAAAACCACAGGACAAAATACCAGGTTGGAAGGGACTTGAATACCTGGTCCAACCTTTCTTGGCAAAAAATGGTGGAACCAGTGTGGCTTCCAAAACCCTGTTGCGTTTTTTTCTCACAAGTTTCACAAACCTAAGACATTTAAATGAATGAACCTGTATAGCAAGTCAATTGTATGTAAAGACAAGAAAAAGGTAATTCTCTCCTCAGGACATTTACCCACACAGTACCAATCCTGTTTTAATAAACCCCAGTGAGAAATTTAAGATGGGTGGTACTGCTTAAGGAAGAAAGAAAAACAGTTGAACTCCTGAAAGGTCAGTGTTCAGACATATCTTCATGTATCTAATAACCTTGAAATTGCCCTCTTTGCAGTTGGCCATATTGAGATGTTTTCTGAACCAAACTACTGCAAAACTCCCACATTATTAAAAGTCCACGCTGAGGCATTAACAAAATACAAAAATACCTTTTAAAAATATTTAATGAGGGAAAACAAGTCACACTTTCATCTGCTTGACTTTAAGTTAATAGTCTGAGTTTACTAAAGTGCAGAAAAGCTAGAAGTTTGTAAGCTAAATTGAGGAAAATCCTTGATGCAGATTTTTTTTTTAATTTACAAATGCATTTTTTGCAGTATCTGCATGAACATCAGGGTAGCTGACAAAGCATTTGTCCTCTCATAAGCAGAGTGTGTAGTCCCTGTCAATTCAGTGCTACTGTATGTCCCTGAACATTTTCTAAAATTGTGGAAGTTACTGCCATGAGGGTGGTTGTCCTGCCAGTCTGTCTTGTGCTTGGGTGGGTCAGGTTTTCAGCTTCCTGTATAGGAAAACAAAGGGGAAGCTCACAGTTAATGTGGGAAATCTGTCCTTACTATTCCCTTGTATCATGGTTGCCAGTGTCAGGCCTTCTCCATCACCCTTATAACCATACACAGGTCCATATTGTGACTTTTATGTCCTGTCCCCTTCCCTCAGCCCCTTCCACTTCTGGAAAATAGATTCCTACCTGACTGCAGCTGTGAGACTCCGATACCAGTCATTGATTTCTTGTTGGTTGCTGGACATCAGCAGCAGTGTCTTGTGTGGAAAGGAAAGCTGAAAGGCAAACAGAATCTGTGGAATTCCTTGCCAAGGCAGTACTCTGGTAAAAGGAAAGTCATCACCACTGAATTTAACTCAATCCCTGCATGCTGATATTCACCCTTTTCCTTCCCAGATTGAAAAAATTAGCCTTAGTGCTGGGAGAAGCTAGAGGCTGAACAGTAGGGCAAGTGCCAGTCTTGTCCATTCTTTCCAGCCACACCTGAATGTGCAATTTGACTTCATTGTTTGGAGGTGAGCAATTACAGTTCTCAACAGCTCTTTATCCAGTTTTCTACCATATTCCAAGCTGTCCCTAGGGGTCCTTCCACTACAGTCATCTACAGGTCACAGCTCACTCAAAGAGTTCTTTGTCATAGCTCACAAGAAAAGAGCCGACACAGTCCCAGGTGCAACCTTGGAAGAACTGACCTTGAAACTCCTACAGAAGACTGGTCCCCGTTGAGGACACTGCAGTCCTCAGGGAGTTAGGTGCACAAGCTGTTGTGATAACACCCACATTTTTCATTCTCTTTTTCTACAAGTTCAGTCCACAGTCAGTGTAATGCCACATATTCACTGTCACTTGACTGTGGGCTGTCCCCCCAAACTTGTGGCTCTGATGAGGGCATGTCAGAGTCCTAGTGGAGCCTCCCTGCCTGAGCTAAGTGAAGCAACCAGCAGCCTGTAAGCCCAGAGTGTGCAGGAGGGCCTACACCGTGAAAGGAAAAGCACCTACATCACTCAAGAAGAGAAGGGTTGCCCTAACTCAGACCCATCCACTGCATTTTGTCCCCATTCTTATCATGTCAATCCTGCTGCTGCTGCTGCTGCTGACACAGCTGGAGAAATGCTTCCAGCTCTGACTCTGCTGGTGCTCCTGCCAGGCACAGGTGGGAAGACTTACACTGAGCAGTCCTCCCTGGCTCCGCGTGTGGCCAAACACTTTATCCACTGAGCACTGCTGGAGTGGGTAGACAGCCTGGCAGGACAGTTTGTTCGAGTTCAGTGGGTGCAGTGGGTGGCAGGGCTTTGCTGCAATGAGGATATCAGAGAACAGGAAGAACATCCTGCGCTTCAGTTCTTCTCCCTTGGAAGGCACCACCAAAAGCCAGCCTTCCCGGATATACCAGCGCCCTGGGCATGTGGGGGAAACAGACAGCTGTGAGATCTGGGGGAAGGCAGGCAGGAAAAAAAGTAAAGGATGTAATGAGACAAACAGGAATACAGTGTGAGCCACCCTTGTAGGTTACTGTGTTCTGCATCAATTCCAACCACTAGAAGGCACTGGATGTCAGCTGGGTGCAGCCCACCAGCACGGATAACACCTGAGCAAAAGCAGTAACCAGCCCAAAACGCTTAGCAAATGAGGAGCAGCTGAAGTTGTTATAAACCTGCTGTGTTAATTAGGGGTATATAATCATACACACATCTGTATAAAGTGATCAGAGCAAAAAAGTTTGAAAATGGTATACATACCTTTAAATTAACATAAGCCTTCAGAAAACACACTATGAACTATCTTAAATTGTGTTGCCCAGTTGTTTGTCATTAGTGGTGAAACAGAAGCTAGCTTAAGTTTTGAGAATTTATTATTTTTCCCTTATTTTTTTGTTTGGGTGTGCCAATTAAATACATACAATCAAACCACCCCAAAAACAAAACAAAACCAAGTTTCACAGGTCATCTAACTATATAAAACCCTCCAGTAGCTAAGAGATTACAGAATACAGACTGCTGTTCTAAAGAGAAGACATCAAAGGAGATGGAAAATGAGGAAGGTCCAAATGGGCAACCTTGTCAACCTCTCTTGCAGAACAGAGTCCAGTGTCATCCAACTATGAAATGAAATGTGATAAAATAAGAGGAAAAGAAAGCAGCAGGAAAATAATCAAAACAAGTTGATAAACCTTGCTGTAAACAGCAATTTTAAAAAATGAATAATGAAGTAAATGAAATAATCTTACTAGGATTATTGTGCAAGATAGCCATCAACTCATGGGAATTATGAAGACACCTGCCAGTAATATTATTTATAAAAGTGTAAATCCATAACAAGGTATTGCCACCTGGTCTTGTCTAGGAAACATCTGCCATGGAATTTCAGCCACTCTTTCACACCTTAACTCCTGCATGAGTTATTAAGTACCTTCTAAAAAAACCCAACTTTGTTTTAATTGTGGATTGTGTCTTGTTAATATGCCACAGTCTCAAAACAAAGAGGAGAGTGTATTCCTGCTTAGCTTACTCCACAGGAACCACTCTTATCTGAAGAAGAAACTGAAGAAGAGAAGGATGAGGTGCAGGAATTCATCCAGGTTTAAAAAAACAGATGGAAGGAAAATGTCAGCATCATGGGGCTGGACTGGGAGCTGTTTACCTCAGGCTGTGCTGTGATCAGACTCACAGGCATACAATCTGATCCAGACTGTACTGGAAGTTTTGGAATATAGATCCACATCCAGGATTCCCAGGTGTAAAAGTTCTAGGAAATTGTTGTGAAAGAAGGGCAAGAAAATATCCCTAGGGAAGCTCTGGATGACAGAACAAAGTGCTCATTTAGGGAGGCAGTTCCAGTTGATACAGTATTTGTCCTAAATATGGAAGGCAGCAAGAAAAGCAGGGTCTCCTCACTGGGAGCAGTACATCTCAGAGACACTGGCAGATGTGAGACACACATGTCCAACACCCCGCTTTGGTAAGAATCTGCAGCATTTTGTTTTGTGTCCTGCATCCTGCTGGCAACGGGACACAATCTTAACTGTTCTGCAAAAGCTATCTTGTTTCTGGAAAGCTGGCCCAAAACTAGCAAGCCCCAGCTGCCTCTTATGTTTCTGCTTCTCATATCTAATAGTAACTATGTAACTCCAGCCGACGGAAAACATGACTGCAAGAATTCTCTGTCCTAGATAATGGAAATGCCTTTACTGACCCTCAACACTCATCCTACTACGTCTCAGAATTTTCAGAGATCACAAAAAATCAGTGGACCAAACACTTTCAAACAATGGCCATCTCTGGTCTAGTTATACTGTTTTCGGGTGTTTTGGAGAATAAGCTTTGATAAGTAACCTTTGTTCTACCTGTGCTGGTTTGGCTGGGATAGAGTTAACTTTTTCCATAGTAGCTGGCAGGTGGCTGTTTTGGATTTGCACTGAAAACAACATTGACAACACAGGCATCTTTTATCTATTGCTGTGTAAGGACTGCTCAGTATCAAGGTCTTTTCTGCTCCACATCCCACAAGTGAGGAGGCTGGGAGTGCACATGAATTTGGGAAGGTCACAGCTGGGACAGCTGATCCAAACTCCCCAAAGGGATGATATCAGCTGTATCATATAGCATCATGTTCAGCCTATTTTTCTGGGGAAAGAAGGAGGAAAGGGGGGAGTTTTGAAGTGATGCCACTTGTCTTGCCAGATAACCACTATCTGTGGTAGCGACCTGCTTTCCCAGGAATAGCTGAACACCTGCCTGCCCATGGGAAGTAGTGGATGAATTCCTTGCATGGCTTTGCTTGCATGAACAGCTTTTGCTTTACTTGCTAAGCTGTTTTTATCTCATCCCACAAGCTTTCTCAGTTTTACCATTCTGAGTCTTTCCCTGTCCCACTAGGGAAGATTTGTTTCAGCCAAAGAGCCACATGTATGAATCACAACCACATTCATAAAAACCTGGAGGTACAGCAGAGTTTAGTAAGGGTACAAATGAAGCCACAAGTGACCATTTCAAAATTGCCCAGATTGGGCACACTTCTTACAATATTTCATACATAGCTTGGAGTGTGGTCTGAGCATTGAGAGCATACAGTCACATGAGAAACCTATTATCCATTTAGATGTTCTTACATGCCAGTGACTGTGGCTTTATGTATCTCAGCTATCAACACTGATACACTCATTTCTGGTACAGTTTAACCATGCAGATAAAAGAAAATTCTTCATATGTAGGGTCTGAGCAGAATTCCATGAATCTTGTAGCTTAATGTAAACAACAATACAATTCTTGTGCCCTTGACACTCAGAAATCTATGGTTCCTGCAATGGCGTAGGGACAATGCCACTACTTACACTCTGCCAAAAGAATTTAGTGTCTCTCTTTCATTCCCAGCCAGGACTTACACTCCTGACCTGCTTGGGTTCCTAACTTCTAACTACATGTCATCAGCTTCTCCCATCTGAATGTCAAGCAATTAAACTCTTCCTTATCCTTACCCAAAAATTCTTTAAAAAAAAAAAAAAGATGCTTGAATTAGTCATATTCCTTTACCCCTTATCTGTGGAATCTGAAGGATAGAAAGGGAAAAACTGGTCAATATGAGTTGAGTTGCAGATGAAGGAGAACATATCTCCATGCATCTCAGCATGGCAGAAGACAAATAGAGATGTCAGTAAGACCCACCTGGAGCCAAAACCTGAGTCTTCTGTCCTTTTAGCAGTTTCTGAACCCGAAGTAGCTGCAGTGAGTTCTCTCTCTTATCAAAGATGTCTTGGACCCACTGAGATACCTCACAAACAGACTTCACAGCCTCTGAAATTATAGCAGCACAGTGTGAGGTTATCGCAAATGGTTGTGTATTTCACCTTATACACCTTACTAAGAAAAGATAATATGAAATTAAGATGCAAAGTTTTAAACCAAGTACCAACAGGAATTTTAGCAAGAGGTTGGACTAGATCACCTCCAAAGGCCTCTCTCCAGCCAACAGTTCTGCAGTTCTAGAAAACATTTGCCAATGAAACATTAGAGAGAGGAATAATTTCCTAGATTTGGATGCAAAAACAGGGAAAAATGCCCTACAAGTGGTGTAAACTGCATGTAAAAAACACAGAATCATTTAGGTTGGAAAAGACTGCTGAGATCACCAAGTTCAACCTTTGACTGAACACTATCTTGCCAAGTAGACCATGGCATCGAGTGTAATTTCTCAAACATTTTCAGGGATGGTGACTCTACCACTTCCCTGGGCAGTCCATTCCAATGTTGAACAACCCTTTCCACGAAGAAATGCCTCCCAATGTCCATCCTGAACTTTCCCTGGCACAGCTTGCGGCCATTTCTTCTCATCCTGTTGCTTATTACCTGGGAGAAGAGGCTGACCCCAAATGCCCACAACCTTTCAGATACTTGTAGGGAGTGATCAGGAGCCCCTTTTCTCCAGGATAAACACCTCCAGCTCCCTCAGCCACATCTCACAGGACTTGTGCTCCAGACCATTCCCCAGCTCCACTGCCTTTCTCTGGACTTGCTCCAGCACCCCAATGTCAATCCTGCAGTGAAGGGCTCAAAACTAGACATGGGATTTGAGTTGTGGCCTCACCAATGCTGAGTACAGAGGAACAATCACTTCCCTGGTCCTGCTGGACACACTGTTGGTGATACCAGAATTCCATTAGCCTTCTGGCCACCTGGACACACTGCTGATCAGCACCCCCAGGTCCTTTCCCCTTGGGCAGCTGTCCTGCCACTCTGCCCCAGCCTGGAGCTGCCTGAAGTTGCTGTGACCCCAGGGCAGGACCAGCACTTGGCCTGGTTGAACCTCACACAATTGGCCTTGGCCCATGGATGCAGCCTGTGCAGATCCCTCTGCAGAGGCTTCCTCCCACCCAGCCTGGGGTTATCTGCAAACTGACTGAGGGTGCTCTTGATTCCCTCATCCAGATCATCAGTAAAGGACTGACGCTAGTACTGAGTCCTGGAGGACACCTCTAGTGACCAGATATAGCATGAAGGACATGCCTAGTAAATTGAGGCATGTGACCAAGAGAATCAGAGAATGGTTTGGATTGGAAGGGACCTTAAAGATCATCTCTTTCTAAACTGCTTATCATGGGCAGAGACACCTTCAAATACCTCACATCGCTCAGACCACATTCAACCTGACCTGGAGCACTTCCAGGAACAGCACATCAACAAATTCCTTGAGCTACCTGTTCCAGGGCCCCACAACCATCAAAGTTAAAAAAAATTAAAAAAAAAATTTAAAGAAAGAGCTGCCATTTCTCCACCCTTACTATTAGGCCATTTTCACAGGCAGTTACTCTATATTTTTTTCCTAATGTGTTCTCAGGGACATCTTGATCAAGATGGAGAAGGAAAATAGTAATCCACTAGAACCCCAGAGGGAGAGGAAGATTTTTCTTCCTGTGGAAGAAGGCAGGAGGTGGGAGTCAAAATATTATCAGGAAGGAGTCTGTCATTGATCAAAGGGCCAGCATTACAGGTGAAATCATACTTGCAAGTTTCTGGTACTCAGCAGTGTCTGGGCTGGTGTTCTCCAGCAGGTCTCTGAAGAAATGCTTGTACCTAAGTTGGAGAGAGCAGGTTTAATTCATCAGATACCAGGAACAGCAGCAGCACCTCCTGTTAGTGACAGCATGACAAACAACACTCCACCAGGAGACAGAGTAACCCTAACCAAGCAGTTTTGGTCACACTTCAGACACATTCATTTTATGGTCAAATGTGTCAACTAAATTAACCCAAGTATTTTATACATCTGCAAACCTTTGCCTTTTTCTGGGGATCCAATTAAATCAACCTCTCAAATCACTTAAACTCATGAGGATCTCTCAGAATTCACATAAAAATGCCTTCAATAAGAGAGAAATTTCTCTTTGAACTATTTATTTTTAATAGTGTCTGAATGGTGGCATTCAGACCATGTCTCCTGCCCACACAAGAAAATAAAGGCATTTCTATAAGAACTAGGATCTTCCTTTTTTTTCTTTTTTCCTTTCCAGTCTTTACTGGAAAGGATAATATCTCTGCAAATGCTTTTTCCTAATAAAGTCAAACAGAAGGAATTTACCAGATTCACAAACTGGCAGAACTCATATGACCTAGTGGATATGGTAAAAGAGTTTTGAAGAAACTTGAACATGATAGAGCTGGTTAATGAAAAAGAATTTCTGTTTAAAAGCTCACATTTTCCCAGACAATTGGACATCAACAAATATACTGCTGTTTTGCAAATTTCAAGGACGCAACCAAAGAATTATAGGAAAAAACCACCAATCAGCTTAATGTTTACTTCTGCCTAGCTGATTAAAAACATTACATAAAGCTACATGAAAGACTGTGGTATGATGCCTCCAAGTTATTTTCAAAGATATGAAGTGCTCAATCTCTCATGTTTGCTTTAGTATATACTAAAACAGCCTGAAAAACAGCCACTTGATCTACAGCAGCAGCCACTGGGTTTCCAGAAAACCACTTTTATTACCCACACACTGTCCCCAAGAAAGGGCTGCCTGTGAGAGCATGCAGCACTCTCCTCATGCTGCCAGTTTGCAAAAAGGACATGATCCTAGAATATCCTGAGGTGGAAGGGATCCACCAGGATCATCATGTCCAATTCATGCTTCCGCACAGGACAATCCTAAAAATCACACCATGTGTCCAAGGGTGTTTTCTAAACCCTTCTTGAAATCTGGAAGTCTTGGTGCCTCAAGAGGCAGATGCAGTGATCCAGAGTGGATCTGTCCAGGCTCAGACAAATGTGGTAGGCATCAAATCTGAGGAAAGCATATGGCCCTAATGACCAGAGAGGAAAGAGAAGCTCTCCTGTGTTCATTAATCTCATTTTTCTCCAAAAGGAGCCATCTATAAGAGTCACAATGCTCCAGGTCAGCAGCCTGCACAAAAAGTGGAGCAAGAGCATCCTTGGCAGAGACCACCACATCTGCAGCACTTCAATCAGGTTTCTTTCATGCAGGGCCAAACTTCAGTAGCTTACTGAGATGGTAGAAAGCCTCCAATTCTACCCAAAATCTAGAGAAAGGGCATAGAAGCCAGGGCTAAACACAACTACCTTCCTGCATCATCTCCCATCCATGTACACTGATTCCACTTCACAGGCACATCTTCAGGTCTGTTTCATTGCTGTCTATATGCTCTGATTTTGAGACATTAGGCAACTTTACCTTTAATAGCAACCAAGACAGTGGAATGTTCCTTTTTCCCTTCTCATGGTAACCCCTTAAGGACTCACAGTTGCTTACTTACTGGTGCAGCCTCTGCAGGGGCAAAGGAAGCAGATCCTCTAGCTCCCTCCCTTGAAACTGAGGTCGAGTCTCCTGGAGTTTCTTAAACCGCCGGAATGACTTATTTTTCTTCAACTGCTCCTGGGTGCAGCAGAAAAGAGATACAGCTTTGATAATACAAACTATGTGCTCTAGTCTGCACCAGAGCTTGGAACTCTACCCCTTAGAGTTTAGGACTCCAGCCCTAACCACAAGCATCAACTTCTTTTTTGGCCATGACAAGCCATTCCCTTTCTCCTGACCATCCATTCCAGTGGGTAATGGAAGCAATATCCCCCCGTTCATACATGCACAGCAAATGGAAATAAAGAAAAAGAGAAGTTTGATCCAGTTTGGAAAACAAGGAGTGCACCTGTGGATTTGTGCCATGCCTTTCAAGACAAAGAAATGCAGCTCTGTACTCTGTACATATAAGCATGAATAAAAACTGGAAGTTGGGTGGTTTAAATTCCAGATACAGCTGTCAGGACTTTGGAATAAATATGTATCCTGACAAAATTCCTTGAAGACAGGTTGTATTTGGAGCTGTAAGTGGGAAGAAAAAGATTTTCTTCAATCACAGAAAGAAAAAAAACCTGTGAAGGAAAAGGAAATCCTACTGCTATGATGCAGTTGGTAGCAGTGGGAAAGACTAGGAGACCTGACAATTCCTAGAAAGAGATCACTGTATCCTAGTGAAAGCCTGGAAACTCTCTAGGCTTGCCATCCAGGAAGGAGTGGGAGTAAATACAGAACTCTGTTTGAGAAAGCTGTGCTCAGCATATGCACATACATATACAAACTCCTGAAATAAGAAATTTGAAGCTCTAAATAATTTTCACCATTTTATTATGGAAGAAAACCTGAATTTCATCAGCCCAGAAAAGGTAAGAACACTCCAGGAATAGATGATAAATGAAAGGATGTGGCAGTTTCACAGAATGGAAAAAGAGAAACAATATGAAGACTATAGTAGATATTTACCTTCAAGGTTTTATTTGCCTGCTCCAAATTCTCAGCATAGTGGCCATAAAGATCCAGATTCTGACAAAAATTTTCCAGTCCTGATCCCAAATGCCCTTTCTCCAGGTGAAGTGACAGAACACTGTCCACAAGGAGCAAAGATGGTTTGTGAGGGATACATTACTCATGGCATTTTCACAGGTCCCTCTGGTTCATTCCTAGGCTGACATTTCTTTGCCATTCTCCATCTCACATCCAGTTACTGTGCCAAATATGTGCTTAGAGGTCAGAGAGTAAGTCAAAAAACAGATAGTGGGATAGAATTCAGTAACTGCATACCCAGATAGGTGAAATAGATCAGGACTTCCCAGCAACACCTCCAAGTGCCACCAAGGCTAGCAGTGCTAGGAGTGAATGCCTGTTTTACGAGGTGTTAGCCTTATTTCCCCAAATCTTACTTTCTCATCAACACAGAAAGTAATGTAATACAGGATAATGTATATATAATGTAATACAATATAATATAATACTCCTAATATATAATGTAATATAATATAATGTAATACTCCCAATATAATTACAGGAATTGCATCTGTGTGTCCACTTACTGGCTGGCTGAATATAAGGATTCCAGGGGTCCAAATATAGTTTCCAACACAGCAGGTTTTAGTGTCCCTTTGGCCTTTAAAATCGTCACGAAGTACTAAGTAGGAAAAAAAAAAGATTTTCAAACAGACAGAATTCATAGATCGTCATGGAATCACTGAATGGTTTGGGTTGGAAAGGATCTTAAAGACCATCTAGTTCCAGCCTGGTCAGGATCACCATCCAAGTCCCATCCAACCTGGCCTATCACTTTCAGGGATGTGGCATCCACAGCTTCTCTGGGCAACCTGTGCCAGTGCCTAACCACCCTCACAGCAAACAAATTCTTCCTAACATCTAATCTAAACCAGTTTTAAACCATTCCCCCTTGTCCTATCACTATATGTGTAAAATGTCTCTCTTCCTCTTTTTCATAAGCCTGCTTCAAGTACCAGAAGGCTGCAAAGGTTATTAAAGTCCGAGGTCATTCAAAGGCTACATGTGGCACACAGCAGAAGCCAGAAGTTGCAGCCTGAGCACTCTTTGGCTTGGAAGAATATAAAATATTGTGAATGTCTACCTGAGACATCCATCATCAGATATAAGCTTTATTTGTAACTCTTACCACAGCTGTAAACAGGTGAAACAGTACTAAAGCACTGATAAAAGTCTCTTTCAGCATCCTCAGATGCATCTGTTTTTCACTATCTTGTCCATGATTTTTGTGTTGTCTGTGACTCTATAGTTTGTAAATCTCAGGCATATTAAGGTGAGCCCCCTGGTCAATCAAAACTTAAAAGATTTATGTCTGTGTACAGAACAAAGCCAAAAGGCCAAACCCAGGAGCTACTGAATATTAAAGAGGAGGTAAAAGAAAACAAGAAAAAAACCCCTTTCATCCACAGCAGGTGTCCCAGGCATTAGGGATGTAACAAAGCCTTGCTCTTGACCCTTCCCCATGACAACACGAGTAAGTATGTGCTGTCTGAAGATACTCACATATCAGAAGGGGCAGAAATACTCACTGTGAGCACCAAATCCAGCTGCTCAAGGTATTTGTGTTCCGTTTCCAGCAGCTCCTTGGCTGTCCGGGTGCGCTTTCTCTCCCACCGAGCCCTCTGGTCTTCCACAGTGTTTGCTCCAACCACAAATGGCAGGGATGAGACATTCATGGCAGACTCAGGATTGGTATACACAGAGGTAAAGGATCCTGAAGAGCCAAACAAAATGGACACACAACAAAAGAATAATGTATGTTGCAGGGTAGGATTCTGAGCTAAAAACTCTACACTTTCCTATGAAATAAGGGAAGTCTGTTGCCAGCAACCATTATTAACAGTTTCCTTCTGCATTCCCTCCCGTGGGCCTGAGGGCCCTGCATCAACCAGAAGAACAGCATTAGAGAGAACAAGTTGTGAAAGAAAGAGCACTACATGATGATACATCTGTAAGCAAATCTCAGTGCCCAATCCCACTTGCAAACCACTGCTTCCTGTGCTTTGCCCACCCCATTCTTTGTGTGAAATTCTCTTTAAACTCAAGCAAATTAATGGGTGGAAGAGATACTGTGGACAGGAGTAGAAAACAGCCATAAGATTTGTCTTGTGGGGGGAAACAGAAGAGAAAGAGAGAACTCTTGCTTGTTTTCCCACGGAGGCTACTAACGAGCAAGAAATTTGCTTTGCCATTTTTTAACAGTAGTTTGTGCTTTTAGAGGTAAGAGAGGCATAGCAGCTGCTGTGAATAGGTGAGCACTGCTTTGCTCCTGCTCTGCATTTCTGGTATAATATCATGAGTTTGTTACACAGAAAAATGTTCCCTCCTTTATCTCACACTCTCTCAGCAAAAGAGGCATGTTTTAGCAGAACGCCAGTTAAATGTTGTTCTTTTCATGAAAAGGCAGTGCAGGCTGTTGAGCACTTGCCCCAGCATTTAGTCTGCAGTTTTGCTGGAAGCTGACTTACCTCTGAAAAGTTCTGGTTCCCACATGGACAAGATACATTAATACAGAAAGATGTGTCATCACAGAGAAGGAGATTTGTAAAACACCATCTTCCAGGGACATTTCAGATATGTAAACCAATGTCTGAAGCAAACGTTTCACAAACCACTGAACACCCTCTGTTACTGTTAACTACTTTGTCATGCACCATTAGCAGTATCCCCTTCAACATTTTTAAATTTTTTTAATACCCTCAAAAAATCTCCTGTTATTATTGCAGCACAGCCTCTCTTGATGTCTCAGGAGTGTAGCCACATGGTGGGTCAGCTCCAAGGGCCACATGGCCCCACATCTCACACTGTGAGGTAAGGGGAAGAGGAAGGAAAAGGGAGAAGCCCTGGGGCCCACAGCCAGCCCTCAGCCACCCTGAGGAGTAAAGGAGTAAATATTGCACGAGTTAATACTGTAGGTAAACTATGCACCTGTCCTTGCTTTAATTCCCCTGCACTGCAGTGTATCGAAGGTGTGTTTTGCATCAGTCAAAACCAAGAGTATTATATTTTTTCAGCAGATGAGAAAAGTTACATCAAAACTCTTGCGGGATTGAACAGAACATTTTTCTTGGCCCAAAACGAGGCATTTCACTCATTATCGGGGTTTGGTTTTTTTTTTAATCAAATGAAATACATTTTAAAGAAATATTTATTTCCAGTAAAAATGAGCGCACTGAAAAGCATTAACTAAACGTTAACCAAATGTTTTTCTCTGACTGTGGGATGGATTCAGGAAATACTTGGTGGAATCAGGGACTAATTTAGCCAAAAGGATCTTTAGGGGTCCTCCAGTTGAGCCCCGTGCCCAGAGCGGGGCTACCACCAAAGCTGGGCTGGGCTGCTCAGGGTCTCGTCCTGCCCAGGACCTTTCCGCGGGTGGAGATCGGGACACAACCACAACACCAACACTCCCAAACACAAACAAACACCAACACAAACACCAACAGCGGCCCCACGCCGCTCCCGCCGCCCGTTACCTGCCGCTGCCGCCGCCGCGCGTTCAAACGGCGCTCCGCCCCACCGGGCGGACCCGGGGCGGAGCGGGGCGGAGCGGGGCGGAGCGGGGCGGAGCGCGGCGGGGCCGAGCCGGGCCGGGCCGGGCAGGGCGGCGGCGGGTAGCGATGGTGTCGCTGGGGGAGCCTGGCCCCCTGCCCGGCGTGGCCGGGGACCTGGCGGCGCTGGCGGAGCTGGACGAGGCGGCGCTGCTGGCCGGGCTGCGGGAGCGCTTCTTGCAGCAGCACATCTACGTGAGTGCCGGGAATGGGGCGGGGGGCGGCGGGAAGGGCGCTCGGCTGACCGGCTGTCCCGCTCCCGCAGACCGACATCGGGGACATCCTCGTGGCCATGAACCCCTTCCAGCCGCTGCCGCTCTACGGGAAAGAGGTGAGCTCCGCGCCCCCCTCCGCGTCCCCGCCGCCCCCCGGCTGCTCACTCTCCTCCGCCGCTCCCCGCAGGTCTCCGAGCAGTACCGGCGCCTCCAGACCGACACGCTGCCGCCCCACATCTTCGCCGTGGCCAGCCGAGCCTACCACGCCATGCTGGGCCGCGGGGGCGGCGGGCCCCGCAACCAGTGCATCGTCATCAGGTGAGCGGCGGTCCCGGGGCTGGCGGGGCGCCGGGGCAGCCCGAGCCCTCGCTGGCATCTCCCCGCTCCGCGTTCAGGTGAAGTTCATCTCCAGTGCTGTTGGTGAGTCAAAATCCATCTGCGCTGGCAGCACATCCCTCATCCCGACCGCTTTCCAGACAGGAGAGTGGGCAGGTCGTGAGGAGGTGTGGGCAGACAAAACTGGCTTTCGTGGAGCAGCTGGCCGGCAATCTTTGCGACAATAAAGATGTCAGGTTCGCTTCTGGGGATCTCTGCCATCGGGAAGATTTACCCAGCTCTGGGAAAAGCCATAGGGTGCTCTTATTTGGCAACACAACTACCATGGTAAAAGCTGTAGTAGAAGTTGGAAGGATGATAATGGAAGGAACCAGTTTTCACAAAGTGGAGTTTCCCATGTGTAACCAAAGAACAGGAGGAATTAAAACATGGGATTTTGCTCTAAGACCTTTGGGAATCTGTTCAGGGAGGATCTCATTGTCATGGGCAGTTTTGTGCATTAGAAGTGGGAAAAGAAGGACTCTTTTAACCAAGGAGCATGCCAGTATTACAAACATGTCACTCCATGGTGTCACTCTTGTTCTGCTGGAACTCTGCAGGGCAGCAGGTAGCATCATTTAGCAGAGAACACCTCAAACAACATCAGCTCCCAGAGAATGCACCAAGGAGGAGAAAGCCTGGAAACATTAACTGCCTCTTCTCTACAGCTGGGTGTTGCAGAGAACAGTTTAAATGTCATCCCAGTCAAAATGCTAATTGCAGCTTGTTTGATTTAATACTCCTCAATATTTGCCTTCCAATCATTTTAACGATATTTTCAGTCTACGTGGTTTGGAAGTGCATTGCTGAATTACTGCTGTTTTGGTAGGACTGGGAGCTGACTTTGAGGATCACTTGAGCCCCACTCATATCTCTAGCCTCCAGTCCAGAAAAGTGGCTGTGCTTACACAAAGTGCTCTGAGGAAGTGGTGGCTTTGGAGTCAGTATGTGCAAGAGGCACTGCTGGTAGGGCTCTGGGAGAGAGAGGGCAGTCATTGTATTTGTCTTGAGAGGTGAAAGACAAGAAACCTGTGAGATTTGACAAGAGATCAGTAGTCTGGTTGCTTTCTGACAGCACTTCAGAGATGAGCCTGATCCTGTTCATCTTGCAACCTTTTACCTGGTCTGTGTGTTGCTATCACAGGAAGTTTGTGGTTTTCCTCTCTATGAAAAACTGAAGCAGTAATTGACAGGTTTCCCTAACATGAGCATAATTGGCGTGAATGGGGAGGATGAGGTCACTCCTGTTAGACCACAGTTAACCACAACAGCACAGGGACACACCAGAATCTGCTGTCCTTTGTGGTCTCTTTAGTGTCCCCATCCGAGTCTGGGAGGTCTGGATAGCGTGCTTCAGAGGTTGATGTTGGATGAAGCAGCTGCTGCCAGGTGATAAGAGTTCATTGCTACCAAATTGTCCTGAGCTAAAAATTCCCTTGGCACCTCTTACCTTCCCAGTCCCAAAGGACATTAGTCATTGCCTGGGTGTGCTGTGGTACAGCACTTGGGTCACCTGAAGATGACTTTGCATTTCTTCACAGCTAGGGCCAGTTACACACCTGCTCTGCTTGCAGGACCTTGTGAAGGTGCTGTGCTTGTTGGAGGGTCTAAGGACAAGCTTGAACCATGGAATTTCACTTTGATCAGTTTTTTGTGGAGGACGGAAGTTACTGAAAAATAAAAATTAACCTGACATACTGAGCAGGGACATTGGGTGGCATGTTCTCAACTGGCAAAATGGTCTTATTTTGTTTGTGTATATTTGTTTGGTGCTGGTCTGACCTGTGCCTGAGACCTGCTGTAGTATTTGAGATTCTTAACCACCTATGTCACATGCTTGATACCTAGTGCAGAGCAACTGGGAGCTACAAAGCAGTAAAGCCACACCACATGCTCAAAGGTCGGCTTAAAGGAAACAGAGACCTGCCCTCAAGTATACCTCCAGCATTTCCTGCATTCTTTTTCCCCTATGCATATACTGAAGTTCTCAGCCAGTGTGATGTTGTCATTCAAGGATGTTTTGTCTCACTGATCATAAATTCCACCCCCCCAGGACAGGGGAAACTATATTTTCCAAGTGCTGGTTGTTTGACTTGGAGGTGGAGGCACCATGGATGTGTGACAGCAGAGTGACGTGGATATGTGACAACACGGTGACGTGCACTGCTGGCACTGTGGGAGTGTGGGCAGCTCTGCACCCACGTTCCTTGCCAGCTGAGGCACATGGATGTGTGAAACACCTGAGATCTGAGACTGCCACAGCATCTCATGATCAGTATCCAGTTGTGGATGTGATGTGGATAGGGCAAATCTCTCTGGAAAAAGAGGAAGCTGTTCACTCCAGCATATGTGAGGGAGTTGATGTACCAGATGACTTTTGAAGCAGAGCAAATGGTCTGGTACATCTCATCCAGAAGTGACAGCATGGGGTATATCTGTACACCTTGCAGATGGGGAAAAGTTCCCTGATGAAGGACCAGAACCTCATGGGTCACCCTGCATAAAGCTGTGGGGTGTGTGTTTATACTCACACCTGCGATTTTGCTGAAGAAGTTGTGAAACTCTTGTAGAACACTCTCAAGTGATGGAGCACTTGAACCATAATGGGCACAACAACTGTTCTTTAAGGCTGATGGAATTTATTTTGCTTTCTCTTGGCAGTGGAGAGAGTGGTGCAGGGAAAACAGAGAGCACGAAGCTGTTGTTGCAGCACATAATGAACCTGTGCAAAGGCAACTCGCAGCTGGAGCAGCAGATCCTTCAGGTAAGTCATTGCAGGATGGTGCTTGAAGGTGCAGAAGCAACACTGCTGTAATTAGGCTTAGGAAGCCTGCTGGTGAATCACCACTGGAAATCAGGGAGACACACGTAAGACACAAGAGAAAATAGTGGGTAAGAATGGTGAGATAGTTGACCACAAACTAGAAGGGTTAGTAGGTTGGTTATTTTGTTAGTTGAAGATGATTGTTAAATTATAGAAAACTATTGCAATCATTTGTAATGTTCCCAGTTACAAGAGATTGCTGGCATTTCTCTAAAGAATTTCCTGTTTGAGGTAGAACAAGGATTTTCATTAGAAAAATGAAATCTTGATTTAATGGTACACTGAAATGGAGAATTCACACAGCCTTTAGTAACCATTCCTTGGTTGCTTATACTGCCAGGCACATACCTGCTAGCTGGCTAACTGCCATCCATGCTCTTTTCATATATCTTTGACAGCTCATTTTGAAACATATTTGTGTCATTGGTCTGAAATATTTCCTCTTGAATTTCTCCCCAGGGAGTTGTGAGGTTTTTTTAAACAAATCATACTTTAAACCTTCTGTGTGATAGATTAAGAAGAGTGAGTTCTTGGACTACTTCACTTTAAAGTCTGTCTTCTCATATTTCCTGTAGAAACATAGAAGTCTTTCTCTGTGTGGTGGGTTAACTTTAACCAGTGCCCACCAAGCCACTCTATCACTCCCCCTCCTTAACTGGACGGGGGTAGAAAAATATGACAAAATCCTTGTGGGTTGAGATAAGAACTGTGAAGTCACTCAACAGCTACCATCACAGGCAAAACAGACTCAATTTAGAGAAAACTAATTTAATTTCTTGTCAGTTAATATCAGAGTAGGATAATGATAAATGAGAACAAATCTTGAAACAGCTTCCGCAACTCCTCCCTTCTTCCTAGACTAAACTTGACTCCCAGTTTCTCTGCCTTCTTCCCTCCAGCAGTGCAGGCAGATAGAGAATGGGTGTTTAGGTCATTTCATCACAGATTATCTGTGCTACTGTCTTCTTCCTCACGTTCTTCCCCTCCTCCAGCATGGGGTCCCACAGGAGACAGTCCTTCAGGAACAGTCTGTTCCAGCACGGGTGCCTAGACATGATGTGGTCCTTCAGAAACAGGTTGCTCCAGTGTCAGTACCCTCCATGGGATACTGTCCTTCAGGAGCAGACTGCTCCAGTTTGGGTCCTTCCACAGGGTGCAGTCCTTCAGGAATAGGGTGCTCCAGTGTGGAACCCCCAGGGTCATGAGTCCTATCAGCAAACCTGCTCCAGTGTGGGCTCGTCTCCACAGGCCACAGGTCCTGCCAGCAGGGCTTCCTCTGGGGTCACAGCCTCCTTCAGGCACACCCCCTGCTCTGCTGTGGGCTCCTCCAGGGGCTGCAGGTGGATCTCTGCTCCCCATGGACCTCCGTGGGCTGCAGGGGCACAGCTGCTCCACCAAGGGCTGCACCAGGGGCTGCAGGGGAATCTCAGCTCTGGCAGCTGGAGCAGCTCCTGACCCTCCTCTTTCACTGACCTTGTGCTGCAGAGCTGCTCCTCTCACACATTCTCACTCCTCTCTCTCTTCTGTGGGTGTGCCACAGGTTTTATCTGAGAGGCACTGCCTCTGTCACTGACGGGCTTGGCCTTGCTCGGTGTAGGTCTGTCTTGGAGCTGGCTGGCATTGGCTCTTTTGGACATGGGGAACGTGTCTGCCATCTCCTCACTGAAGCCACCTCTAGCTCCTCCTACAACCAAAATATTGATGGGTAAACCCAATGTCCCATGCTGTGCTTTGGGTTCTGGAATGGTGTATTATTTCAGTGTGGTATCATTCATGATGGATCCAGGGTGAATGCCTGTGCTCTCTTGTGGCAACATGACATTAATACACCTGCTCTCTCTGCTTAAAGCTGGCTTGGGCCACACTACCAGGCTGCTTCTGACCTGAGCAGGTTCCACAAGCAGGAGAGCTGTGTTTGTGCAGCATAGTGCCTAAGGCCAGCCTGCAGTTCCTTCACTGGAAGTAACACTTCCTTTAGCTCAGATGACTTGCCCTTGGAAAGCCTAGAGGTGATGGTGAAGAAATAAATATGCATCTTATTTGGTTCCTGTAGAAATATCCAAGGACTAAGTTAGTGTTTTGTGGGATTACAGTGTCATACCTAAAAGCTGTGTCCAACAGGCTGCCCAGTGTCTATCCTGAGGCATTATTCTTCCAGTGGATAGACATTGTTTGCTCAGACACAGAAGATTTGTCATTTTGCCACCTTTGCATCCATCTTAGCAAGCTGGTCTGATTGCCCTGCTGATTTCTTTATAATTCACTGAGCTTATGTCTACAAATTTCAGTAGCTAAGCTGTCATATTAACTGAGTGCCATGTTGACCTTGTTTATTGCTGTAGTATAGCACTCAAATTATCTAGTGACAACAGATACTGTGTTGAAATCAGTTATATCAACCTTATCTTTTAACAAATGACTCAGTGAGAGTCTGGGATCCCATCATTTGATTGTACTGATTGTCATTAATCTCATGCTACTTAGTCTTTGTGATTTTTGCCTTTTTGGATTTCTTTATCCAGGCAAAGATAAAATAGGTCCTCTTCCATATTCATAGAGTGGTTAATTTTCCAGCTGAATGCTGAATAGCAAATGCTAAAGATAATTTTTTTCCGAGTTAGATGGGATCACTTAATCTGAAGAATGATTGTTCTGCTTCCTCACTTGTTTTAGGTGAATCCATTGCTTGAAGCTTTTGGCAATGCCCAGACTGTGATGAATGACAACAGCAGCCGCTTTGGAAAATATATACAGCTGCGTTTCCAGAAAAATACAGGTGAAGTCAAGGGCAATTACTAGCCTGGGGAGTGGTTAGGAACTGGAGGGAGTGGACTGCATAACCAAAACTTGTGGAGGGTAAAATTTTGGCATGTGGCTCCCTGTGGGATGGGTGTGCAATTAAGTAAAATCTCTCAGCAGCCACTGTTGAATAGGACCTGAACAGAATTAGGCCTGGGTTTGGACAGAGTGGGAGTACAGGAAGGATATGGGGGTGAGAGTGCAGGGTAAATATCAGTAGTACTTTGCTGTGCTAGAAACCTTAGTTTCTGCTGGAAGAGGTGAACAGAAATCTGTAAGACCACAGGAAGCATGGAGAGGTCCATTTCCAGTGTACTGGGCAACCTGGAGGGTGTGCACACAATAAAGTTAATTTAGGCAATTCAGTACTTCTATCAGCAAAGAAGAGATGAGGGACAGCTCATGCAGCTCCTTGGCCCCCAGAGTGAAGTTCCCCACCCTGTTACCTTTTTGTGTGCAGTGCAAGGTGCAAAGCTGAGTGAGTACCTGCTAGAGAAGTCACGGGTGGTGCAACAAGATATTGGGGAGAGGAATTTCCACATCTTCTACTACATGTTTGCTGGACTGTCTTCAGAGCAGAAGGAGATGTATGGGTTATTGGATCCTTCACTCTACAGGTATGTCAAAGGCAGACCCTAGTTTAGCCTTTGTGGTGGGTGGTAAAGAGGAAAACAGCGTAATGGAGATTTTGCCTCTGCCCTGGGGTTTTATCTCTGGGTCAGTGGAAGTTGGAGTGGGATCTGAACAGAGCTACATGAAGAGATATTATGGATCATCATGGAAGCTGGGAGGTCTGGGATCTCTGCTGCATTACGTTGGAAAAGATCCTTTCCCTTTCATGTCTCAGGTGCTGGTGATCTGCTTTGTTCCTGTGGGGTAGGACTGAGTTACAGTGCTGATTGTGTGAAAGTTTTATATGGGATGTGCACTTTCTCAGGTACATAGGTGGACGGTTTGGTACACAGGAAGTAGCTGAACGCTGGAAGCACAAATACCAAGAGGTTTGCAATGCCCTTGACATGGTGGGCTTCCAAGAGCAGGTTAGTCCTGGGGTTGTTTCATTTCCATCTGTGCTTCCTGCAAGCATAGGGTTTCTTTCTAGCTGTTCCTTCGAAGCTCAGTCCTATTTCTTTCTCTAGATTTTCCATGTTACTTTCAGACCACCTGAGTCTGCCAGACTTGTGGAGAGCTTTTTCCCACAGGTTGCCTGTGCCTCTTCCCTTAACCTCTCCAACTTCTGGGTCCTCTGTGTTGTACGTTCCTCATGCTGATAAGTTTTTTCGGTCACCTTTCTTTTGTGTTTTAGGAGCAAGTGGACATGCAGGCTATCTTGGCCGGTGTGTTGTCTCTGGGCAATGTGACCTTTGAGCCTGAGGAGAGCATTTGGTCTGTAAAAGTCAGTGAAGCCTCACGGGGATGGCTGAAGGCTGCAGCGGTGAGTCACAAGAAATGTTGACAGAAACCTTATGGGTATGATGCTCTTCCCCACAGGCTGTGTGACTGCAGGAGCTGTTCCTGCCAGAGATGGCAGAGGATGTTTCTGCCTCAGAGTGTGAAGGCTCCTAAAGAGCAAGGGGTTTTTTTGAAACGTACAGTTTGACCCTATGACTGCATTTGTGTTCTCTACTGTTCATGCCCTGAGAGACACGTCTCAGCTTCTATTTCTTGTGTGTCAAGAACCAATGTCTTACATAATCAACATATGCCTTCCTGACTTCATGCAATACGGGCTTTTAAAAATTAAATGTTTTATGTTACTGAGTGTGACAATGCCTTGGAGAAATTCAGGTGTGCAGTATCTATACATCAGTTCTGTGTTTTCATCGGATTTTGTTTAAGGGTTAGACTCTAAATGCTATCATTTTTTGTTGGTTGTCTTGAATTAAGCTTTCTTCTATTTTGCACGAAATTATCACAAATTAAGGGTGTATTTCCTGGGACCATTCAGTTTTTGTTATATGGGATGGCTACATTATCCTGTTTTGTTAACAGCACAGAATAGAAGAAAGTAACATATTTCTCCCCTTTCTGTTTCTTTTTATTTTGACCTGTTTGAAATCCCAGCACCCTTGCTCTTTGGTTTCCCTCCCATCTCTTTGACTGTTTCCCTCCTACACCATACCTGAAACAACCACCTATGTCTGTTCGGCAGCCAACTTCTTTTTATCTTACTTCTGAAAGCCTGCTCCTCATTTTTTTGCCCACAGGAGGGGAATTCCTGTTAAACCACTGAGGGGCTCAGTGTGTCTGAGTTTGCTTTCTTCCCCTGTCCCTCGTGTGGGTTGGTGTGACTCTGAAGCTCAGATGCTTTGGCACCTGCACAGTCACCTCCATGTGGTGCTGTTCAATAAGTCATTAAACTGCTCAGCAGGGACTGGCGTGGCTCCCAAAGAAGCTGAAAGGTGGCAGCACTGGCAGAGCGAAACAAAAAGTGTTTCAGAGAGAGTGTGTGAGGTTGGTCACTGCGGGGATGGAGCAGATCAGAGCCTACATCTGACTCCAGTGCCAGCAGCAGCACTTGCCTTACAGTGGGGCTCAAAGGCCTGAGCCTGAATCATGACCCATTGCACGCAGCAGATACAGTCCCCATGAGCAGAGTAAGGGTTTACAACTGTCTGTCCTCCTCTATTTCCTGTTTCCCAGGGTCAGTTTGGAGTCCAGGAAGATGAGCTATTAAAATGCCTGATTTGTACGACGTCAGTGACCCGAGGCGAGCAGATCCAGCGTTTTCACACCCAGCAGCAGGCAGAAGGTAGGAAACACAATGAATTGCAGATGTGCTGGCTAGAAAAACTGGTTTTTGATGGAAGGGTATCCCCACACATGTGCAGCTCATTGGGAACAAAGATGTCCTTCTGTGCCCCTTCATTCCTCTCACACAGAGGCAAGTATGTCAGTGTTTTTTTGTTTAGTCTCTCACTGACATGTAGGGCCATGAATGCTGCTTTTGTTTGATCTCCAGGAGACTGCAGAGATTAAATGAGAAACCAAGGAATTATCTTTGCTTGTTCCCTCAGTCCATCCCAGAAGGAAACTCTAGGCATTTGTACAAAAGAGGATAAGGATCCTGTTGCAGAGTGCTGGCAGTGTGCAGAGCTTTAGGTAATAGACGGAGAATCAACAAAAACAATGAGATAGCACAGTATCAGGAATGGAGTGAAAAGAATAAATAGCAAGCACAAGGTGTTATTTTCCCCTTCAATAAAACAAGAATATAATCTAAGGTAATCTGTACCAAAAGTTTCAGTTAAAATATTTTTTATTTCAATATTCTAAAAACTAATTCAAAAGAGAGATTATTGCTTAAAATAAATGAAAAAAGAAAATTAAATGGGATTAGCTAGTTCTGTTTTACAGAGTTCTCTAGACAATAAAATATACGTCTCTTACCATATCATAGGTCATTTTAATTCAGTCTCCTTTCTAGACTGTCAGCAAGCTTTCCATCAATTGCATCCTCTTCTTGCCTCCAGCATTTCAACTCTTAGCAGCTGTGGTCTAGGAGGAGAAGAACCATATGATTTTCCATGTAAAATTTGGAGCTTCTCCTTTGGTTTAGCAGTGAGGGGATCCATACTTAGATCTTCAGAGGGGAACACAAGTCTCTGGATATTCTAAAAAGTGGCACGACTCAAAAATGCCCTGGTATGCCATTTGTGATCTTGTAGAAAGATTGTGAAGATTTTGGAATTAAAGAGCTGGTTTTGCATTTACTAAGGATAGGGACAATCAGGTCTCTAATGTTTATGTTATCTTTAAAGTAACTTTATACGGACATTGCTAGAGGTGGATGTATTGAGCCAGCCTGTGTGTCCCTTCCTGTCCTGTGAGCTCTTCAGTGAGCTGCTGTTCCCTCTGTGCAGATGCTCGGGACTCCATCGCAAAGGTGGCCTATAGCCGAGTGTTTGGCTGGATTGTTTGCAAGATCAATGACCTGCTGGCTGAGAATGTGGATCCTGAGGTGGAGCTGAGGGAGATAGGTGAGTTCTGCCTGCCTTTCTACTGTTCTGCTCTAAATGTGCATGCCTCAGCCACAGCGAAGGACAGGCACAGCATGAGGTTTCACAGAGCTTGCATGCTGGGATGCATTATCAGAGCCATGATCCTGCTGGAGATAAGAGTCAGCAGCATGAGCTCTGCAGGGCCTTGTTCAGCTTCGAGCAGTGAGTTGATCTGAAGCAATTGTGAAGCTGTAGAGCTCTTCCATAGCTTCCAGCAGTGTCTCTCTTGCCTGCCTTTTCCCTGTGCCAAAAGAACTGGGTGATAGGCGATTTAGTTTTGTGTTGGTGTATATAGTAATCTTCAAGGATGGTCTGCAGCCTCCATAATGTGCTCTTCTTCCCTTTTTTTAGGCATCTTGGATATTTTTGGGTTTGAAAACTTTGCAGTGAATCGTTTTGAGCAGCTTTGCATAAACTTGGCCAATGAGCAGCTACAGCATTTCTTCAACCATGTAAGTCTGCTGAGAGTGACCTCACCTTGTGTTGCAGAGGAAGCGGAGCACTGCTCTACCTGGCAAAGAGAGCTTGGAGAGAAACAGATCCATTGCCTGGAAAGACAGATATAGTGATTAGTGAAGGAGAATAGAGAGTAGCAACCTTGCCTGCTGGGGCAGGGGAGCCACTGGGACAGGAAAGGAAGAGGTAGAAGGATCAAGCAGTAGCCAAAGTCGTAGGAGCAGGGACGCTTGCACTCTGAGAAGTATTCCTGCTTTATGCACCAGCACCAGTGAGTGCCAGGGTTACAGAGAGCCACGGAGAACAGCAGTTTTATCTTTCATCTTGGACATCTCATGCTGTGACTAAGAGTGCCAGCACCTCTGTCCTCTGTTTGGGGCAGGAAGGAAGATGTTCAGGGTTGTCTAGCCAAGTCTGCTGGCTGCTTCAACCTCCTTTTTCTTTATTTCAGCACATTTTCCAGCTGGAGCAGGTTGCCTATAAGGTAGAAGGGCTGCCCTGGGAGACCATCACATTCAACAATAATGAACCTATTCTGGTGAGTGAGAGGTCTGACAGAATATAATTGCTCTATCTAGCCAAGGGAGAAGTCTTACTCTTTCTATCATGGGGAGGAGATATACTAGGGAAGAAAATCTGCAAAGGGTGGTGAGGGTGAGAGGGGATGCCCTGCACTGCTTCAGACATGTGTCATGTGTCTCCTTTCCTGCAGAATCTGCTCCTGGCCAAGCCGTTTGGGCTGCTGTCTCTTCTGGATGAGCAGTGTGCATTCCCTCAGGTATGCATAAGAGAGGAGGCAGAGATAATGCTCTGGGGGCTAGTATATCAATGAATATCTGGGCTGCAGAGAGAGCTCTTAGGTTGGAGTGCAGGACAAGCAGAGATGTCCCCATGTGTGATTTAAAGGACAGGACATCCAGATCAGGGGCAGCCTAGAGGCATTGGCATCCCTGTGAAGAGTTAGAGAGAGAAAGTACAGCGGCAGATTATTGGACAGCCAAGGATACTTCCAACACTTTGGTTTGATTCCATGTGTCCTCATTAGGTCTCTGTTGCAGCTTATAAAATCTGCTCTCTTGCAGGCAACTGATAAGACTTTTGTGGATAAACTAAAGAGCAGCTTTAAGGGGAATTTACACTTCCAGCCAGTCCGAGACCGTATTTTGGGCTTCAGCATCGTTCACTATGCTGGGAAAGTATGTACTGTTTGCAGGAAGAATGCTGTTGTAGTGTGTGTTGGATGGGGTGGACGTGTTGGCTTTGATGTTAACGAATGTGTGGTCTGAGGATGACACTAACACAAGTGATGTGTTCCAGCAGATTGCCTCCTAGGATTCCCTGGGATTTATTTAAGAGGTACAGGAAGAGAAGACCCCTGAGGAAAGTGAGGCTCTGGGGCATGTAGGGCATTAGAAGAAACTGCTGTTCTTCTAATAATCATTCTATTAGATGATTTTTTTAGGACTACTAGTCCTAAAATCGTACTTTATAAATAAAAGCCCTGTTGTGTCCACTATGCAGCACCAAAGGACAGGCTAAAGGCTTTTGCTGTACCTATGGGGTTCCAGAGCATGGCAAGTAACTATTTTATTGCAAACACCTGGGAACACTCTGTAAACAGCCAGGTAATTAATGTTTTGAAAGTGGAGGCAGTTATTTATACATTCAATGGTATCTAAGCAGCTTGAGATTTAGGACTATCACGTGTAACTTTACTGCCACCAATTTTGAAAGCATTGGTCCACACAAATTGAATTGATTTGAGATAAGTTTTGGAACAGAAGCAGATATGACAACTCAGGTCATTGGATTATGCAATTTAGTAATCTAATCTCGGCATTGGTGACTAAGTTACTATTTGTGATATTAATTATTACAAAAGCTAACATTTAACGTCTAAAAGGTGGATGCCTCAGTGTTATGCTGCACTCCCGTGGTTCTGATGCCTGTGCCATGTGCATGGTTTTGTTCCTCAGGGTTGGCACTGAATGGGGTGCATGTATGTTTAAAGAATTCATGTGCAAGCCAGAGTACATTCAGTTTAACACATGATCAGCTCCTGGCAGGCTGTGGAGGTGACTTTCACAGCCAGCCTGTGAGCACTGCTCTCCTCAGTGACTTGCTGCCCTTTTCCCAGGTACAATACGATGCTGAGGGCTTTCTAGAGAAGAACAGAGACACTTTGCCAGCCAACATCCGTGGGCTCTTCATCAACAGTGTCACCCCCTTGCTCAGTGTGCTGTTCACAGGCAAGTCCCTCTGCACATCCATCATGAGCCAAAACCCACCTTGGCAAGAGTTAAGCGTGGGCATGAGGCTCATGTGTTTCACCTCTGGCAGCCCCAGAGAGGCTCTGGGAATGCTGGAGCCTGGATTGGGGCTGCTGGCAAATACTGAGCTGTCAGAGCTGTTTATTCCCTGCCATGGAAAGCAGGGCAGGTTGTATCCCCTTCCAGAGAATTAGCCACTGCTCAGATGTCATCCCATCTTCTCCAAGGCCAGTACAGGACTGTCTCCACTAGTTCATTCTATACACTCTGTTCTTGTCTAGAAATGAAACTGGTCAAGATCATTGCTTCTTAAAATGGAACTTCACAACTTGTTGAAAAAACTCTGAGGTCATGCATTATTTTTCTCCTACACTCCCTTTTTCCAGTTACCAATAAGCCTTCAGATTCTCCAGGGCTTCTAATTAAATTAAAAATTTAGGGAAAGGTCAGGTGGATGCTTCCTTGGAAACTGGCTGGCTGAACACAGCGCTTCTGGTATAGAAATTTTGTAATTTTTTTTTTTGTCCCATGCACTCCATGGCACTTTCTGGGATTTACAAGAAACTGATGAATTTAATTTCTATTTTCCCCTGTGTTTTTCAACTTCTGCTCAGGAATATCTTTCTTCATTACCACTTCTGCACGGTTACTGAAGCTACTTAGCATAGTCCTTACTCTTTCAAAGTTAATAAACATCAGGCATAACCTGTTCTCAGGTTGGTTGTCCAGTCCTGGGCAATGGCTCTAGCTGCTGAGCAAAGCATTTGGCTCAGATGACCTCCAAAGATGACACTCCCAACATCATTCTGGAATTTTATGGTCCACATGAACCCATTGCATCAATGGTGAACAAGGTTGTTACCAGATCCTTTAGTAAATTAAACCTCCCTGATTTTCTCATCCTGTCATTGAGTTACTATTAAGCTATCTGGCTTTAAATAACCTCCTGAGTGCTGTAGGTGTGCTTCCCATTTGCTGCCTGTACTGTTTTTCCTGCACAGTTAGATTCCCATTGATGATATTTCTATTGAAAGTCATTTAGATTTATTTAATAACCTGACTTCCATGTCTCTTCAGTGGCAGAAAATAATATTGCCTGCCTTGTGTGCTTCATACATTTGCATTTTCTTCTTCCTTTTTTTAGCTCTTTCCTTGTAGCTCCACATGGCAAAACCTAACACCCTGTCTGTGACTCAATATTTGTAAGGAGGCTTGTGTGTGAAGTGGGGTTTGAATGTTTAGCCCTGGTTGATTGCAAGTAAAGGTAGAAAATGAAATAATTGTCTCTGTTCTTCCAGCCACTGTCTCCAGGACAGGGACCCTGATGCCTCATGTGAAAGCCAAGGTATTGCACTTCAGGTCCACATGACAGTGATAAATGTTATCTGATGATTATTATTTGAGAAACTGGCTAAAAAAGAGCAGAGAAATTGGTTTCAAATAAGAGCAGACGGCAAACAGCTTTCAACAGTTTCTCCTTTGTTTTTTAGCATGTTTTCTGCTTGCTTCTGCCATTATGTTTAACTTGTCTTCCCTTCCATTAAATACATTTTCCTGTATTTTTTGCCATCTGCCTTCCAGCAGTGCTCTTTGGCTGTCAATCAAGCACTCCTTCAAGAGTTGATCCTTTGTTTTGGTCTGGTTTCAGGTCATACCAGGAGCAGATGACAAGTTCAACAGTACACGGAAACAGTCTGCTGGAGCTCAGTTCCGGGTACGGTGTTGCTGCCCTAAGGTGCCCTGTGAGATGAAAGCAGTGATAATTTTACCACTGCAAATATCACTGTACTGCTTCCAGAGTGGTTAAAACAGACATTATGTAGATGGGGATTTTCCTGGTTGCCCAGCAGGGTTGATCATGGTGGGACTGACCCACTTGTTTCCAGAACACAGGAATTTGCTGTGCAGTGAGAAAACAGTTCTTGCTGCAGAAATACTGCATATCTGGCAGTGCTTTGGCTTGATGGAGTGTTGATCTTCCTCTGCCCTTGCCAGCATTCCCTGATGGTGCTCATGGAGAGGATGTATTCTGCCAACCCACACTTTGTGCGCTGCATAAAGCCCAATTGGCAGAAGGAGCCAGGTGTGCTGGACAACCAGGTGGTGCTGCTGCAGGTGAGGAAAAGCAGTGTCCTTCTGCTACATCCCAGTAGGAGGACAGATTCCACCAAAAGGCTGTGGAAGCTGACTCGCTTGAGTCTCCACTCGCAAGAAAAAGAGTGGCCACACTTTATATATGTGTAAAGATTCTGGATACTTGGTTGTTTTTATGACATAGACTGCTAGGTCCAGATTTTGTAATCTTAGTTCTCTCTCGTTTTTTTTTCATGACTTGCAATGAGACCTGCTTGTCAGGCACTAGGATTCATCTTTGCATCTCCCCCTGGATGGGGACTGGTACAGACAGTACTCTGGAAAAATTGCTTCCCAGAGGAGACTGTTCTCACCCATCAGCCAGGGCAACGCTGAATAGAAACCAAGATGGGATTACTTTGATAGGATCTGAAAGGCACTGATATGACTGTATTTGGATATTCTGTCAGGTCTGAGGTCCAGATGCTTTAAAGAATACTGAAAATGATTAGAAGACTTCAGAAAACTCAGTGGCCTCTTTAATGTATATAAGAAAGGATAGGATTAAGAGGAAGTTCATCCATGCCTCAGAGTACTTCTGTGTCCAGATTTGGAAATAGAAAGCTATCCTCTAAGGGACAGAGGCAAAGCAGTACCCATGGCTGGAAGGTGAAGTTATTTCAGTCATTGGTTTTTATGGTTTCCAACTTCTAACTCAGAGTGGTTAATCAGAATTACAGGATGTGGTAAATTCAGTCCTTAACCAAAGAAACATTTTCAGAAAAAGACTTTTTCATTTTGAACTGGAGAAGTTTAGGGCTGAGTGAAGTAATTTCTGGCTGCAAAGGAGCAAACTGATGTCGTAATGACCTGTTTCTCTTTGTTTTTGTGATCCTCTTTGTGGTGCCATTTCAGCTCCGGTACAATGGGCTTCTGGAGACAATCCGTATCCGAAGAGACGGTTTCTCCTGGAGACCCTCCTTTGAGGAATTTGCTAAAAGGTCTGTTAAAACATCTCAATATTCCTTGTTAGATATTATTAGGGAACCAACCCTCATAACCAGATATAGGGAAGGAGTAAAACAGCCTCTTCAGAGTTCATACAGTCTGAGGTCATGGGGTTATTTGCTGTGGGAGGCTGAGTGGGAAAGGTAGTGACTTACTGTTGTTTGCTGTCAGGGTGATAGGGATCAGCTCAGCCCATCAAGGATGTGGCTTTTACATGTTTGTATTGGTTTGTTTTCCACAGATATGGAATTCTTCTAGTTAAACCTGGTGTTCCCCTCACAAAAGAAAGGTAGGAACACTTACTTTGTTGTGTGCAGTCTGGTTTGTTCTTCAGAGGCTTTTACTCTGAGCACCATAGCAAACCAAGTAAAGGGGATAGACAAAAAGAGGATGGGATTTTGTGGTGATGAGGAACATGGATGCCAGGCAAGGATATTTAATGTTTAAAAAGCATTCAGTACAGTGCTGAATTCTTTCTTGAATTGTTGTGTAGCAATTAAATTCAATTACTATAAGGTCTTATTGTGCTGTGAAATGAAAACTGACCAATGTACTCAGTTTAGGGAGTAACAATAATGGTCAAGGGTGTCCACTGAGCTCATCATGGCATGGGCTCAAGTACAGTTGTCAGGTGCCTCTCCAGGCTTTTTCCTGTTGGCACCTGGGAGAAGAAGATAAAAACAATGCTGAACAAGCAGCCAGCACTGAATGTCTCCCAGGCTAGAGATGTTTCTAATCCAAGAATTTTGTCTCTGTAAAGGCAAAATATACCATCAGCACTTTCAGAACCTGACTGCTACACATATAAATGTTCTTCCAGCTCTGCAGAAAGACACAGTTTTACCCTGCCAGCTTTTTCCTTCCTACATCTAGGGCACTAGTTCCCCACCTCCTCTTCTACACTTTCCCAGCCTCTTCTTCCTGCCAGTGTCAGCTGTGATTGATAGTGAGAATGAATCATGTAAGGAAGCCAGCTGAAGGGTTTTTTTAGTCATTTAAGAAAAGGATTTGAATGATCTCCTGGAACAATTCTCTCCTGGCAGCAGCTCCTCCTGCCTTCACAGTGCTTTCTTGAGCTTCCTGATGCTTCTGAATAGTACGAATGGCAAACCCAAGTGAAGTCACAAGACAATCTCACAGATGGGGAAAGATGATTGTAAACAGGCAGCATGGTGTGTTTTGGGACACAAAAATCATAGGATGCATTTGAGAAAAAAAGTGCTCTGGATATGGATTGTGGCACTGTGGAAGTTGGCTGAGACAGAAGGAAAAACACTTCTACTTTCCTGTGTGAGATATTAGCAAAAGGTGCCACTATGATTTCACAGCCTGGAGGAGAGGGAGGAAGCTCTCTGTGTGTTGCAGCTAGAGCTGCTTTCAGTTCCAAGTGTCAGGGAATCTTTCCGAGTGACCCAAATTTTATCACTGGAGTCTGCAAAATGAAACTGGAATTGGAAAACAGACTTTCTCCCGGAAGTCTTGCTGTGCTGACCTCGCAACTTGTGTCCTCCAAAGGGCTTGGAAACAAAATGGTGAAAAACACTTCTAAGAATAAAATAGGCTCTACAGAATTGCCTCCCAGGGAGTTGAAGTCTGCCTCTGGGAACCCCTTTGCTGATGTTCTTTCCAATGTGATCTTAGCTGTACCTCAAGGAGCATTGCAGACTGACAGCCAGTTACTGACTATTGGGAATTGCTGAGGCACTTTCTGCCTCTTTATGCGTCTAAAAATTGTGGGGTTTGCTTTGGGTGAAAAATTATTTATTTCACTTTTTTCCTCTCTTTCAGCTGCTTGGAGATACTGCAAAGTACAGAGCTGAAAGGCTGGATTTGTGGGTAGGTGTGGATTACTGTTGTTGGGAATGGGAAGCCTAAACTGCAGAGGTTTTATACATGTAATCTGTTACCTGGCTCTCTTCAGGGAGAACTTTGTGTCTGTAGGAATGGCCTCTTCAAAGGATGACGGATGCAAGTTTAGACAAACAATATTTCTCACTGTATCTTTCTCTTCCCAACTTCACAGAAAGTCACGACTTTTCTTTAAATATTGGCATCAGGAGCAGCTGGCAAAGTATGTGGAGCGACTAGAAAGAGCAGCAGTTGTCATACAGAAAGGTGAGCCCTGGGACAGGAGCATCCCTCAGTGATGATCTCAGACCAGAGGAAGGAAAACCTTTCCTGCAGTCCCTGTTCCTCCTTTGCAGAGGACATAGGGTAGGGCAGGTGTCATCTCTGTGTCAAAGCCTTGTGGAGTCAAAGTGCTTATTGCAAATGTCCACATCCCCAGTGCTCATCCTGAATCAAGGAGAGCCCTCAGACAGGGTGAGCCTTGGAAAGGGAAAGCATGTGTTCAGGAGAGCTGGGCTGAGCAGGGCAGGCATGTGATTTGGCTGTGTCCTGCGATCTGGCTCCCTGTCCTCTGGAGTAAGGATTGTTTGTGAGTTGTGTTGAACTGAGGAGAGGCAAATGAGTGAAGCAGATCTCATTCCTGCTTTCAGAGACAGGCAAAAGGGGGTGAAGTTTTGTTCTGGTTTTTTTCTTTCCTTTCCATGTAGCATCTGCTCTAGCAGCCTGTTTCTACAAAGTGGCTGTGAGCAGATTGGTACTTCCCTTTGCACAGGCTACATGAGGACTGTGCAACCAGGAGGAGGAGGAGGAGGAGGAGGAGGAGGAGAATGTCACCCTGCCTAGTCCCTCTCTGTTGCACTTTTCTTCTGTATGGGTTGTTGCACTGCTGGAACATCTGAGCAGCTTCCAGCTTCCATACAGTGTGACAAACATCAGACTGTCACAAGCTGTGCATTGTTGTCTTCCATGGGGAAGTGTGGGTAGTAGGAAATGAGAGGGTGCAGCTTTCAGTTCATGTGCTTTAATAAGTGATAGAGTAGGTGGGATCATGTAGTGTCTGTAATGCTCCTGGTGAACCCTGTGATGGCTGCTTATGGGAAATGTTTTCCTGTGGGCTGGCATCAAGGAAATCTTGTCTCCTTCATGGTGGCAGAGAGATAGATGGTTAACAGACCCTTCTGTGAGGCTGTCTTTTTTTGGGTGTTTAGTGCCCTGGTATTAGAGATGAGAGCTTAGATCTGTAATTTGATTTCTATAAATCCATGATCTGGCAGTGTAGAGAGTAGAAGACAGTTGTCACAGGGTTTTGGCTGCCTGCTCATAGTAGAGTTTCCATTGCTCTTTATTAACTTGATTCAAGTGTCAAGGGCTTTGTACTGGATGAGGGACTATCACCCTCATTCAGTGTTCTTCCCTGAGAGAATGGCGAAGACATGAACAGCACTTTTTTTCCTAACCACAGCTTTTCTCTGAACAGTTTTTAGGGGATTCAGATGCAAGAAGAGTTACCTAAAACTGGTGGCTGAGCTGAGAGCTGAAGCCCAGCGGCTACAGGAGGAGGCAGAGAGAGAAAGAATTCGGCAGCTGGCACTGGCAGCAGAGGCCCAGGGTGAGCTGCTCCCACTCACACTGCCCCTGTGTGTGTCCACTGGTGTGATGATCACCCTGAAGTGCTGTAAGCTCCAGGTGATGATGGCCTGCCCTGGCTCTCCTGTGCTGGGAGCTCCGTCAGTGTGGTGGGCAGGGAGCTGATGATGTTTCTGCTCTTTGGAAGTGTGGCTTTGTCTGTGGGGGAGCAGGAGCAGCATGGTGAAGGTTGGTTGCCTGTTTGTGCTGGAAGGAGGGCCAAGCTGTGTTTTCCCCACATATTTCATGCAGCAGAGCCTGTCGCTGTCCTGGGCATGTGGAGGATGGATCTCATGGATCTTGGATGCTAGATTTCACCTCCTTATTTCTTCTTGTTGCAGAAAAAAACTCCCTTCCAGTCCCCATGCCACGAAAGAGGCGCCCTCAGCCTGGTCCTCATCCTTCTGATAAGTCACAGCAGCCACCGGTGCCACGGCCACGCAGCAAACTAACAGAGGTAGCAATACTGGCTCTGCTGGGGACCCCTTAGCCAGATGTGCTGGTTCCCTGCTCCATCCACCTCCTGCATGCCCATGTCCTCCTGCATGTGGCCCCAAGAGAGCATTGTCATTGTTATGAGAAGTGTGAGTCCTTTCCTAGTGTAGTTAGTTAAAAAGTCAGGCCCTTTGAGGAACTGAAAGCAGCATTTTGTATTGGCAACTGGTGTGGTCTTAAGAGATTCAGAAATGGGGCCACCTGCCAAAGTGATCTCTTCAAATGTCCCCTGCCTTTGACTTCACTTTCATGCTGACTTTCCCTCTCTCCTTGCTTTTAGTTCACTCCTTTTGATAATTTCTTGAACCCTTCTATGCCTCGTCCTGTCCTGGGAACTGAGGAACAGACTGGGGAAGAAGCAAAAATGAGGCAACTCAAGAGAGGAGCAACTCTCCGCTGGTTCAAAGAGACACAGGCCCAGAAGGTCGTGCAGGATGATGGGGCCTTTCCAAGCTGGCTGCATGGGATGATCAGTCGGAGGTGAGAACTCTGGACACAGTGGCCACGGGCAGAAACCACTGTGTCCTTAGGAGAACTGTGTAGGTTGGATTGGCCAGGCTTTACTTCCTTAAGGAATGGGAGTGATCTGCATAAGTTTTCCCTTTTAATCCCTTAAACCTTTAGGGGGGAACTTAAAAGTCCTTGTCATTCGGCTGTAAATGCTGTGTAGGTCCATTGAAAGATTATGGAAACTCATGGTAAAAAAGTCCACTGTAAGCCCCTAAATACAGATCCCATGTAGGGAAGGGAGGCTTGTAAAGTAATCAGAATGGAAATATACACGTGCATTTGCCCTGTTGTGGACCATTTGCAGAGACATGAAGATAAACTTTTGGGTTAATTCGTTATGACTGGTTTTCGTATTTCAGTTTAGGTCAGGAGGAGACCCCAGTTTACAGCACAAGAATACAGAATTCAGCTTACTTTTATTTTAAAAAGTATTAAGAGGGTCTTTAGTGACTACCCAGTGGCAAAATTCCACCAAAGTCCCCTGATACAGGAAAAGGAAGGGTTTTTGTTTATGCCTCTGGCCGTCTAAGGAGGGTGCAGCATGGGTGGCATTTATTTCTTAGGTGGCATTTACTTCCCAGGCTGGGAGAGACATGCACTAAGCCTTTCTTTCTTATGGAGTTGTTCACAAGACTTTGTTTAAATGCTTGAAGTTTTTCTACCAGGTCTGCCTCACACTGCACTCTCTTGGCTGGGCTAAGCACTGCTTTCCAAGCAGTGTGAATACCAGTGAAATGCTGATTATGCCAGTGATCAGATACGAGCAGGATGGTGTTATAGTCTCACCTCTGTGCAAACTGATCTGTGGTGCTCCACACCTTTTTAATTGCCGATATCCCATAATTGGTGGGATTTCTGTGTCAATGTTGCTAGCATTTGACCACCCTCATAATCTTGCTCCAGTTTCTAATATTTTTCTGTTCAAACTGCAATTTTCCTTCAGTCTTATTAGATCAGAGGTTCGTAAATTTTGTCAGGTTATCAGCATGAACATTATTCAGAGATTGCACAGCACACTAGCTTAGTAAAGGACACTACAATAGTTTACAAATCCCTGGTAGCTGCATTTCTTTTTAATTTTTTTAAGATAATTATCAAGGCCTTGACCTGTATTAATGCTTTTGTCTACATATCAAAACATGCAGGAGAGGAACTAGTGCCTGGAAGACAAAACTGTCTAAATTCAAATATAGACTAGCCATGAGCACTACACAATGAAGGATATGACAGATCCTTCTCAAAAATACTGGTGCTTAAACAGAGACTTAAGTCTCCATACAGCAGTGTGAACTCAGCTTCATGAAATGGAGCAGCCAGAGCAATCCCAAATTGCTCTGGTGATTTGCAGTCACCTTTAGCCTGGAGCAAGGCACATGACAAGCACAAAGCAGAGCTTTGTCTCTTGGGCAGAGAGGGGGAAGACCTCCTTCCAGCAGGAAGTTTAGAAAGCCAGAGTGGTGTAATCCAAGTTGGTGTTTTTCCAGGCTCTGGGCTTACCCAGTGCCCCACAGCACCCTGACTTCTTCATCCCTGGACCATAGGAAGTGCACACATTCACAGATTCCTCATCTCAGTGATTGGGACATGCTTGGTGCATGCTTTGTCCCATGATTTGGGACATGCTTGGTGCTGGAAGCAGTGGTTGCTGTTGCACTAGTCAGACTGCTGGAGCAGGTTTGGAGCAGCCCTGTTTGGAGGGGCTTTGACTGAGAGTTCTGTTCTCCCTCAGCCCATTCATGCCTCCTACACCACCAGCCTGGACTCAGGAGACCTGTAGCTAAGAGCACATGGGGCAGATGCTGGGCTCCCTGTGACACTGCTGTGGTGGCACATGAGATAGGGTGAGAATCTCTGCTGTGTGGCAAGGCAGCTGCTCACTCTATGTTGAAAAACTCTTTCCTGATTCCAGGGAAGCTGAAAACTTGCTGATTGACAAGCCTTTGGGTTGCTTCCTTGTTCGGATCAGCCAGAGCCGACCAGGCTACATCTTGACATACCGGTAGGTAATGAGCAGAGGAAGCTCAGGGGAGACATTATTGCTCTCTACAGCTGCTGACAGGAGGTTGTAGCTAGGTGGGGGTCAGCCTTTTCTTCCAGGCAACTGGCAACAGGACAAGACGACACAGCCTCAAGCTGTGCCAGGGTAGGTTCAGGCTGAATGTCAGGAGGAATTTCTTCACAGAACAGGGTGTCAAGCACTGGAACAGGCTGCCCAGGGCAGTGGTGGAGTCATCAGCCCTGGAGGTATTTAAAAGATGTGTAGATGTGGCATTTGGGGACATGGTTTAATGGTGGACTTGGCAGTGCTGGGTTAAGGGTTGAACTCAAGACTCTTAAAAGCTTTTCCAGCCTAAGTGATTCTGTGAAACTGAGCACTGCATGAAATTCTATGACCCTAGAATTCTAGAGTCGCAGAATTCTTGAATTCTGTGATTCTATAAAATTGCTTGACTGGAGCAGATGACCTGCTCCACAGAGGAGTCCAGTGAGGATGGTGCTCAGCTTCTCCTGCTGTGGGTGCCTCGGAGAGTTTGTAGTAGCAGATGGGACACTGCAGAATCTGTCTCTTGCTGAAAAAATGGACCTGTTTGTGGGTGGGGTGATGTGGCTCCAAGAGTAGAAGTCCTATTTAGGCTGTACTCTATGGCTGAGTGGACAAACCACATTGGAAAGAACACTGAGTCCTGTGAGCACAGCGTGTCAGTGTGCAGCGCATCTCCTGTCTCTGTGTGGTACTCGTTACTGAGGATCCTGATCACAACTGGCCTCTGGAGACCACAAGTGTAGGAAGCAGGAACCAGGTTCTGACATGCTGAGGCCCCATGCCATGACTATTTCTGCCTGTCCCCAGGGGTGAAGGCCGCTGCAGGCACTACATGATCCAGATGCAGCCCAACGCACGCTATGTCATCCTGGGGGAGGACAGGGCTCACACCTCACTCACCGAGCTGGTTCAGTACCACCAGACTGTGGGCATCCAGCCCTTTATGGAGATGCTGACTGTTCCCTGTGGGCAGGTAAATATCAAGGATCTGCGGTGGGAAAAGAGGATGGGGCATGGACTGTGCTTTGAGTGGTTAAAGTCACAGCAGGATCTCTTTTCCTGTGGGGGGGTGTCCCATTCTGGCCAAGCAGCTTGGCTGCTTCTGCATGCACTGGGAAATGCTACTAGCTGGGGAGTCCTGGGGTGGGGGAGAGACACTGGCAGGTGGATGACACCCCCCTGCCTCCTGAATGTCAGCAGTGGACAAAGCTGAGTATTTCTCTTAGTTGTGCTATTCAGTGTGTGTGAAGGGTCTGTAAATCACTGCTGAATCCACTCCTTCTTTCTCCAGAAAAGTAGTGAGAGTTTGAATTATGAAAATCTGGAGTGCCTCACACTGAGTTCACCAGCAAACAAGGGGGAGACCCCTCCAGAGAAGCAGTCCTGCCGCTCCAAGCCTTCCACTGGCAAACCTGTTCTGCAGTGGTTCAGCAGGACCAGCAGTTTCCAAAACCAACAAATCCCAGACAAGAGCAGAACAAAGCCTAGCTCTGAAGAGAGCAGCCAACGAGCATTCCCTCGCCTCCGCTCTTCCATACGCCTGGCAATGCAGGAAATCCAGCAGGTGAGCTGGGGCATATCCTCTGCCAAGCCACAGCCCCTCTGGGACAAATGGAGTTTCCCTGCTCGGGGGCAGGAGAGGGGAGGCTTCCACAAGTAGCACTTGGTTTCTTAGCACCTGGTCCCTATGTTTTATTTGGTGGTCTTGGCATCAAGACTGAATTCCTTGGAATACTTCTTGCCAGCCTGTGCTCCCCCCTAATGCTGTTTCTCTGCTTCTCACTGCAGTTCGCTTCCACTCCCGTGAACATGTCTAAACAGAGGAGCTCTCTGCAGTGAGGATGTGCAGCCTGAGTGATACGGTAAGAGGAGGAAAAACAGCAATCACAGCTTCCTGGGAAATGGAGGAGCAAAGGAACTTTTTCCTTGGTGTTCCAGCTGTCGCCTCTCTTGGCCACAAGCTGACAGAGCAGGAAAAACAGAGGGCAGCAGCCAGCTTCCATTGCAGGGCTACAGAAGGGAAAACCAGGGAAAATGAGCTTAGGTTTGGGTTCCCAGCAGCTGTGGTGCACAGAGTGCTTGCAGTACAATGGCGAGGCTGCTGGAGGGAGCTCACAGTTTGTTGGAGGCCTGGGGCTGGAAGGACGAGGACTATCAGAATGCACACCACGGTAGTCAGCAGCAGTGGCTCAGTGGGGTGGAGGTGCTGGGCAGGGAGCCCTGCGGGGTGGCAGAGGCTGAAGGTGAGGCTCAGAACTTAAGAAAAGGCAGCAACTTTGTTGCTGTTAAGAGGACTTTCAACAAAGTCTCAGCAGTGGAAATACAGCTGGTTACTGAGACTGTGATACAGTGAATGAAATGCGGGAGTCTGGAAAGGGCCAGAAGAGGCTTTTAGACTGACTCTGCCTTATCTGAAGTATCTGGTGGATGAGCAGCTGCCCTGTCCCACTCAGCTGCTGAAGGCAGGTGGGAGCTATAGTGGTGCTGTTGTACACCTCTGGAAGGATGTGGGTACATGTCAGCTGAGAGTGGAGAGGGATCAGAGGACCACGATTTTGGCTGCTGACCCACTGCAGGGCTTCCAGCCACGCCCCATGATTGCCAAGTTTTGGGAGTGTGGTTCTGCTCCCATGTTGGGATTCACGCTGGAGCAAAGCTTTTCAAGCTGGGGCCTGTTTTGTCTTTCTCTTCGTAGTTGAGAAAGACAGGATCTATTTGATAGCTGAGGAAATCCTCTCCCTGAAGTGTTTGACTTAATTGCTTCATTCCCATGTGTACCATTAATTGATGTACCCTGAGGATGCTCCCTGTGTCTGAGGTTAGGCAGAAGAAAGAAAAAACACATGGGATCTGCACAGATGACTGCAAGCTTGTTGTACTGGGATAGCTGAATGATGTCCTTCAATGAGCTGTGTTTCTTTACTGTCTTGCAGGTCTAAGTGGCTCAGACCTGTCCTCCTCCAGTGCTGTTGGGCCTTGCCTAACAGTGAACATATCCAGACATACAGCAGCCTTCTTCTTTTTTCTTTTTTTTTTTTCTTTCCTACAATGAGCTGGCCCTGTGCTTTTAGGTAAGGCTGATGCAGAAGTTAACCTTCCTCAGCACTGAGCTGTGCTGCTGCTGCAGTATCTGGACCAGTCTGATCCTGGCAGAGGAGAGAGGATGGGAACAGTCATACCCTGCACAGACCCACAGTGCATGACAGTCTGTGTGTCAATACTTCAATGTTCCTGGAGACTCCTCACCTAGCACTGTGAATAGTCGCAAACTGGATATCTTCCAACTGCCTGTTCTGTCACAAATACCTAATTACCTACCTCTTTCTCTTCAAATATTCTCTGTTTTGGTCTGATGTATCTCCTGTTCTGGGAGCTAAAGGGCGATTGGCTTGGGCAGTAAGAAAAAAATCTGAAGTGTCCTTTTTGTTGAGTGCAGGAGCACTTGAACAGAAGCTGACACAAGGTCAAGAAGATCTTTCTTGTAGAGGGGATTCACTGCCCTTGCATCAGTGTGCTGGCACACTGCTCCACAGTCCTTAACCAGAGCTGCAGTCAGGGAGCCATTGGTGAAACCCTCTGATTCATCCTGGCTGGAATCACTACAAGTCTGGGCTGGACAACATGCTTTGCACTGAGGGTAGAGGGCTTGGAACATAAAGATCAGACCACTTGTACTGTCTTTCCTACCATTTAAAATAAATCTTCTATTCCTATAAAGAGAAGCTCACCATTTTCTTTGTTGCTGTTACCTGCAGTCAGTTCAGCCAGAGACTGCAAGTCAAATAGAGCAGCTAACACCTCTGAGGGTAGACACAGGACCATGTGCAGTGTCTCAGTGGAGAAGCTGAACACTCATGGGGCACTAACCCTGGCATACAACTGCTGCCCGGAACAGCCGCTCCTGTACTTCCTTACTGCTGAAGTACTTCTGGAGTACTCCTTACTCCACCTGTAACAGTTTCATCCTGTGCCAGCCTCATCTCCCTGTGCATGCACTGAGTTCCTTCTGGCTCAGTGTTTCCCTGGCTCTGCTTGGAAGGACAGCCTTGCTTCCCTCCCTGCCTGCCCTGTCCCTGGAAGGCACAAACACAGCTGAGTCCAGGCTGGAGCTGTTATCAATGTGATACAGGGTGTGAGTGGCAATGTCTCAGCACTGCCTTTAGTCACGGGGCTGTTTCTCCTCCCTCCCTGTGTTCTGGTGCTGAGCTGTGCTGGATCACAAGGCAGCACTGCTGGCTGCAAGACAGGGAAGCAGTGGCTGTTCCTGGCTCTCCCCAACACTACCTTGCAGTGTCAAACACACCTTTTCCTTATGTTGGATTTTGGCAGCTGCTCTGAAGCTGTTCAGGACAGAACCAGTCCAGGCAGCCAAAGGCTGCTATTTGCAGATCCTTCCTGGCTGAGCCCAGGGGCATTCTACTGGGCAGCCTTGGCCTCTTTTCCAGTGTTCTCCTTGGTTTACTCCAGTGCTGGGCCACTGGGAAGCCTGCCTTCTGGCTAGCACACAGAACCACTTCATGATCAAAATATTTCTAGGAACTCGTGCGCAGAGCTGAGACATGTATGAGGAACGCATGTCAGTAATTAAGTCCTTCAGTAACTCTTTCCTAGTTCCTGTGCCAAAGAGCGTGGTGCAAGCCCAGGGCTAAGATCCAGCTGCAGAACACTGTTTGCTCCTGTAGCCTGGCAGGGATCATGCTGCACCAAGAGTTTGGTGAAAAGCTCTTCCCCAGCAGTTTTCCCAGTATCGCCTGGGTTTGCTGCAGGCACAGCTCACAAGTGACACTGAGGGGAACGACATGAGAGGAGGGTCAGGACAAATGCCTGCTAGGCCTGCATGGCACATCTGGTAAGCTTCCCCAGACTAGGGCAGATCAATCACAGATTTATTTCGCCCCTGTTGCAATCGGTGGGAAGTGGAATCACGATGTGTGCAGCCAGGAGCTTGGCACAGACCCAGGCAGCACACCTGTGCTGGCAGGTCAAGTTTCTTGCACATCTGTTATTTCTGCTCTGTGACAAGGCAGGAGGGAGCCAAGGGAAGAGAGGGTGAGAGCTGCTAGTCAGGGGAGGTTATGCAACATGGGAGGCATTGGCATAATTTCTGCAAGGCTCTGGTTTGCAGAGTCATTAGCAAACAGTCAGTGCCCTGCCTACACACAAAGTCTAGCCAAGCTTCTGGAGAGCAGTGTGGCTGGTGTTGGACTGTCATGGACACAAATGTATGCCAGCAGTTGGGAAAAACTGAAAGCAGAGCTAGGAGTGCAATGGGCTGCTGAAGAATAAAATGCAGATTTGATATGTCTATGGTGGTCTTTGCCTGTGTGCCACCAGCTCATGGCCAATCAGCATTGTGTGAAAGCTTAGGATTTATTTCATCTTCTCACTGATGATGATCCGTCCTATAAAGATAAGCTGTGTGGGTCGTGATTGTTCAGTCTGGAAAAGAGGAGGGTCTGGGGAGACTTTATAGCATCTTCCAATACATAAATGGACTACAAGAGAGCTGGAGAAGGACATTTTACAAGTGGCTGTATTGGTAGAACAAGGAGCAATGTCTTCAAACTGACAGAGGGCAGGTTTAGATCAGATATCAGGAGGAAATTATTTGCTCTGACGGTGGTTGAGATGCTGGAACAGGTTTCCCAGAGAGGGTCTAGATGCCCTATCCCCTGGAAGTGTTCAAGGCCAGACTACATGGTTAACCTGGTCTAGTTGGAGGTGTCCCAGCCCATGGCAGGGAGTTGGAATGAGATGACCTTTAAAGTCTGTTCCAACCCCAGCCTTCCTGTGACTCTATGATCCAATTATCCACTAAAGAGGAGCAGGTACACGAGCAGCCCTACCCCATTTCCTACATCAGCAGCTTTCCTTGTGGCCCTTGGAAAGTTATGTCTCAAAAAAAAGCAAAGAATAAATCATGTAGGCCAGAGTGGGAAGACCTCTCATGATACATCATGTTATAATTCAGCTGGTGTATGATGAACTGCATGGGATGAGGATGCCCTCACAGGGAGGGCATCAGCCTGTGCTGGGTTGAGTGAGCCAAGACAGCACCCAGAACAGGGTTAGGCAGCCTGTGGATCCCCTGAGCACTGCACTTCATGCCCCATGGGATTTAAGCTGATCTCTGAGAGAAGGATAGCTGTGGAAAGCTGGGCACAGCCAACACACAGGAAGGTGGGAAGAGCAGCAAGAAGGATTTGCAATCCACAGCAGTGAGAACTGGAAGTGCTCCTCTGGGCATGAAGGCTTGGGAGGAATTTTACTTCATAACCTGAGCCTTCATAGTCATCCTCCTCCACTCCATCTCTACAACTGGTGCTTCACAGCATCCTTTAGAGACTTTCCCTAACCTGCTTAAGTGTTTTCAAAGGGTTTTGTGCCCTTTTGTTACCTCCCTCTGTCCTTTACCTTTGAATGATCTTGGCTGCAGACTTTTTAGCCAATCACCTCAGGACTAAGACCTACTTCAGGTTAGTTAAGTTCTGTCCAAACTAAAACTCTGTCTTGCCTTTGGCCCTTGAGGTAACTAGCTAGCAACTCCCCATCAGGCTGGCTAAAACAAATTTTCACTCCTTCCATTCTTAACCTTTTTTGTTCTGCTTTTTCACAGTTCTGTTTTTTCTTCTCCTCTCCTCAGTCTGGCCATCATCTTTGGTGTACACTTGAGCTTTAGGAATGCAAACCTGAAACCCAAGCACCAGTATGGCACTTACACCCTTATCACAAAACTGGCAGCCTTCATGTTATTCGCTTTCTTCCTGGGCAACTTTATAGTGTATGTTGTCATGTTTCCTTCCCCAAATGTATCTTAAAGACTTCTTTGGCCCTCATGCCGGACAAGGGCTACTCCACACGGCTCTCAGCCTCACTCCAGCTTGTGTCAAGTGGCCTTGTAGTGTTGTGACAGAATCTTTGAGGTACAGTCTTTCCTATCTTCTAGTTAACTTTATTGTCCATGCCAAGTGCTCATATGGTGTGACTTGGCTTTGCAGCAACATTTAGGAATGGCTACTCAACGAGGGCTTTGCATATCAGCTTGCTCCTCCTGGTGCCTTACAAGAGCATAGAAAATACTGTGGGATTTAGGGGACAAACTGACACCAGATTCTGGTTACAAGTATGGCCAGTGGGGTATGCTTGCAGCAGATGGAAGAGCAGTGTAGGCATAAGGTCATGCTCCCTCTGCCACGTATTTTCAGCAATTCTCTGTTTAATCTTATTCTGACCAAAGTACCACTTTGTCTAGCAGTTCTTGCTGGGTTGCTCTTTTGTAAGAGCACCTGATTATTTTTAATCCATTCTGGATCATTTTGTGTCCTAGAAATCCTAATTAATTAATTCCTCAGACTCAGAGAATCAGAGAATGGGCAAGGACAGAACAGACCACTTTTAGTCCAACCTCCCTGCTCAAGCAGTGTCATCCTAGAGCCCATTGCAGAGGATTGAGTCCAGATGGTTCTTGAATATCCCCAGTGAGAGAGACTCCACAATGCATAGTGACAAAGTACAAAGTACTTAAATGGGCTTAACCTGCTACGTCATTGCTTAATATGCTTTTGTTCCTATACTTTAAAACATAACAAGTAATTATTTCGAAATTACCTTAGTCACTGCAAGTGGTTTTCAATACATCAATTTGTCTCCCTTGCCTGTCTTCTTTATCCTATGCATTTGATTTTCCCTTTCCTCTTTTTTTGCTTCTTTTTACTTCCACTGTACTTCCTCTGAGAAGGAACGGAGAAAACCTTTAACTGTCCCCCAGGCTGCTTTCCCAGCTGGGGATAACTGGTCTGAACTCTTTATGCAGAGCTTCTCCTTGTAAATTACACATTCCAACACTTTGTCATTTTATCACCTAGCTCTTCATTCTGAGATCTTGCTTGTTTTCACTTCACTGCATTCTTCAGCCTCACCATCAAACTCTTCCCCATCACTGCCCATACATAGACCATTTATGAATACATCAAAAATCTCAATCCCTAGAAGATCCTGACAGGACACACTGGTTTGTTCCATTTAAAATACTGACCGTTTTCCATTCATTATCTTCTGCCTTGCTATTAACCATGGGAGTAAGTATGTTGTGGAGGAGAGTAATTAAGGACATTTGGTGTGGGATCTTGCTGAAAGTGTTTTGGGCATTCAGTAACACCCATCTGTCCAGCCACATCCATTAAACTGGGTTCCTCGCTGTTTTAAAGGGTGAGACATGATTTCTTCTGCTATGGCGGGACTGTTTCTTCCCCTTTAATCCCATTTCTCTATGTGCCTGTAGATGTTATTCCATAGCACTCTGTTGGAATCCCTACAGAGCTATTGGTTAAATGCTGTTTATATAATTTACCCTTTGTGTTATCAATTTGGGTTTAAACATACCCTGCTAACTGCTTTCACTTGAAATGTCTGTCCCTGAAAAATGACGTGCAGGATAGGAATTTCTCTTCATTCCTTGCTGGTGTGGATTACTCATTATGTTTTTCTGCTGGGCTTCTACCTTCTCTGAATGGTCTTTCACACCTCTGTTATATTATTTATGGCACGCTTCCAGGGTGAAAATGTTTCTTTCATTTGGAATGATTTGGTGGTTTGGATTTTTGGGTTTGGGGTTTTTTCTGGGTTTTTTTGGTTTTTTTTAGTTTTTCAGCTTATCATTCTAACAGACTCTCTTATGGTTTTCCATTTAATTTGCTGTGGTTACTCTTCTTCAGAGAATTGCTGGAGGTGTTGAAATATTCTCAAAAGAGTGAGTTGTCTCTTCTGATACTTCTCATTTTCCCTTTTGCACACTAATTTCATTTTCCACAATTTGGCATTTCCTGGAAACTCATTAGAAAATCCCATCCTGTCAGCCACCATTTCCCCCTGCAGCCAGCTTTAAAAAACACTTCAGATTTCAGCAGTTTCACGTTGACCTCTTTCAGAGGCCCTTTGGAGGAGTTTGGAACGTGGAAATCTTTTTACAAGGGCATGTAGTGATAGGACAAGGGGAAATGGCCTTTGGAGAAAAGAGCATAAATTTAGACTAGGTATTAGGAAGAAATTCTTCCCTGTGAGGGTGGTGAGGCCGTGGCACAGGTGGCCCAGAGAAGCTGTGGATGCCCCATCCCTGGCAGTGCTCAGGGCAGGGCTGGGTGGGGCTTCGTGCAACCTGGCAGAGTGGAAAGTGTCCCTGACCATGGCAAGGGGTTGGAAATAGATGATCTTAAGGTCTGCATCTTGGGAATGCTGCATGTTTGCAGCAGAATCTCTGGAGGAAGTACAGTGCTTGTTTCTGAGGCTCACATCTGCTCTGGCCAGGGCAGGCCAGTCTAAAAGATTTTCAGCCTGTGTTTTGGTCTGTGCATGGAATTTGCTTACTGTGTCTGGTGTCAGCTCCTTGTACCACAGGTTCTGGCAGCTGACAGCCAGGGGAACCCCCAGTGTACCACAGATTTTGTTCCCAAAGCTGTGCTTGGCTTCCAGTCAAGTAAAAACATTTGGCAAATTAGGATGTTGGAAAATTAGTAAGAAACACCACATTGTCAGGAGACCTGGGAGAGAGTTTCAAAGTGTTTCTCCTGCTGCTTTTGTGCTTTGGAGGTGTCTGCCAGCAACTGAGCCCTGCTGTGGCTGGTCTGGCAGGCATCAGCTCAGCTGCTCAGTCCCTGCCAGAGACATCGTCTCACCAAATATTGGCTGGAATGACAGCAGCAGCACAGCTGAGAGCCTGCTGAGCTGAGACTGCACCAGCCTCCCCACACTGCATGCTCTGTGCTAGGAGGAGAGGAGAGGAGAGGAGAGGGACAGTCACAGGTACTCCAGAAGCTCTGCACAGCCCAGGGAAAATGTGGCTGTAAGGGAGAGCTAGTGTCTTTGTATGCCTACAAGTTTGCTGTTATCCTGGATGAAGACTGAGGGGGAACAGACTGCAATCCTGGTGAGTTAGGCAATGGAAATTATTTGCCAGCGCAAGACACAGAAATGCTTCTGTAGAAGCCAGCCTGGATCCAGCATGGTCACTGCTGATCCACAGCTCAATATTCCTAACACAGACCATTCCCTCAGAGCTGGTTGAAGGTGCCCACTGTGCTCACTGATGTTGGAGCTGGGGCAGGGGGTTGTTATCACGGGTGCTGCTCCAGCTCCAAGCCAGCTCTGCACCACACTGCTCACATCAGCCATGAGCTGCCTCTGTGTCTTCACATCCACAGCAAGGTTAATTTACAAACTGTCCTCAAACAAGGGAGAGTTGGAGTTTCACAGGGGACTTTGTATTTGAGATAGGGCTGAAAAAAACATAACCCTGTGCTCTAGCCAGCAACATACAGCAACACTTGCCTTTAGCTTTCAACTACAGTTCTCTTCTGGTTTCACCAAAATTTAGGTGCACCTGCTCTAGTTCTCAGTAGCTAAACTCAGGACTTCCATCTCTAGTTCCACTTCTCCATAACTAAATTTTCCATAACCTGTCTCAGAGAAAGAAGAAAGGGAGCTTCTCCAGAATCATCGGATTTCTTTGAGGGAGCTTCACAGGACACAGGGAGTGGCATGTTTGTGCTGAGGGCTCCAAGAAGAGATGCCATTTTTCCTCAAGAACAGTGCGATCAGCCTGTCTAGCACACGCTTGCTCTAAATCTGGGTAGCTCCTGCAACCTGCTGCAAACACAGGCCATTATTCTGGTTCTGGGGTGAAGAAAGCCTGGCTGCTTTTCAGCCAGCTGGCTAATGGCTGGGGCAGGGAATGGCGCTGCTAACACTGCATCAAAGGCTTAATGAATTCCAAAATCATGTGCTCCACGTGACAGCACTAATGCTTCCCTTCAGCAGCTCATTTGGGATTTGGTTAAAAACACATTTGTCTGACAAGTTCCCAGAGCTCGTTACTGCTCTTTTGATCCTGTTATCCCCTCGTGGTCCTGCTGCAGCAGAGTGAGAGGTGGAGGCTGAGTTTCCACAGGGCTGGGCCCTCCATGGGCCCCACAGCAGTCCCCAGGCATTAGCCTTGCCATGGGCATCAGAGCAAGGAGAGCAGCACATCAAATCACAGGGGACATGGAACTCCAGACTCTGTGGTGGGGGTTCCTCCTTTTTTGCTGGGTTTTGCCAAGTACAGCATTTCTCAGACACTTTTTTTTGGTCTGTAGAAGATACAGTTTGAGAAAGAGGTTGCTTTGCAGTTTAATAATAAATGGCCCAGGTTCCCCTGCAGCATGTGTGGATGACTTTGCAGTTCTCCAGGTTTTGTAATGAACACTTGATGTTTGCTGCCTGCACTGGTCAAACTCGGTGTGATGTGAAGCTTTTCTACTTCCTCTTCTCATACATATACATATATGTATATGTTTTTAAAAAATATATAGTTCTGTGTTCTTTCAAAATTTCAGTGGTTAACATCTTGGTTCAACATTATCTTCCCACCGGTTCACTTCACACTGGCTTAATATACTCTGTGAATTGTCAATTTGTACTTGAATGAGTCCTCCCCTGCCTCTCTCAACCCAAAACTGCCCACTTGCTCTTCTTTTACCTCCTTTATGTAAACTCTATCCCTTTCTGTAGGGACTGCTGCCCAAGGAGATGACTGATCTAGTCAGACTTGAGTAGGAGAGGAGAATCTACTGTTTGCAGAGAGCTTTTCTTCGGTAGCTGGGTACTGTTTTACTCGAGAATTTCTAGCATGAACTTTGACTTGGCAGAGTCATATCTATGTCATCCTCATAGGAGGTGAAACAGCTTCTTGGAAGGAACAACGTCAGTCCAGATCAAACACAAAGAATCTTCATTGCTCTTGAGTCCTTATAACATCCATCAGCAACAGGAGTAAAATGGCACTGGGAAGTTTTTCTGTAGGAAGAGGAAGATAAATTGGGGCATTAAGTCACAGCCCTGTGATTGTCTGACTTAATGATTCTTAATTTGTTGTTGCTAAGTGTTTTGCTGATCCTTTTTCCCCTTTATGAAAATGGGATCTTATGTGTCAGACAAATAATATGCTGCAAGACTGTGGGATGAGGAAATTATCCATGGCTGATGGAACTAAGACTGTATTCTCTGCATTCCTGCTGTAATTATACCTGTTAGAGAAGAGTCTCTGCGTAACAAGAAGGTCTAATTAAACTGCAACCAGGAAAGAACTTGTCGGTTCATGGTGTACTAGGTCCGTAAGACACCACAGGATCACCTGGCCAGAAGTCTGTGGTGGCCCAGGGGAAGGCTTTCAAGCAGTCCTCACATCATGCAAGGCCTCCTTCCAGCAAGACTCTGGGAGTGTGTTGGCTTTGCTACTAACACTTGGCTTATCCCACCTCATTTTCTGTCTTCTTCTGACAAGGCAGTCCACTTGAGATTTTGGTGGTGCATCAGCCTCTGCTAAGTGTCCTGGGCCACTTCCTCACACAGAGACACTCTCCTTTCCTGGTGGCTGTGGCCTGTCCTGAGATCACTTGAGCAGCAGTGGTTGCTCCTTCCTGCACCCTGTGGAACATCTGCCCTCCTCCTGCTCCCTGGGCAGCTGAGTTCCTACCAGCAGTGCCTGCCTGCTGGTACCATTCAGGCATCTCTCTCCTGGGAGCTCACTGCTACCAGGACCTGCACAGACTTGAGGCCTGGCTGCTTTGGGCTTTTCCACTTTCCTGGCGGGTCAGGGCAGATGGACACTGGTGTCATGCAGAGCTAGGGGCTTTCTCATGCTGCCTCTGACTCCCTTGGTCTTGCCCTCCTGCCCGAGGCAGCAGTGATGGCTGCACTACATGCTGTGTTGCAGCATGCTCTGAGCCCAACCCACATCATGTCAGCAGGAGCTCATAGAATCACTCAATAGTTTAAGCTGAAAAGGACATAATCAAGGCCACCTCTGCCATGGGCAGGGATGCCTTCTGCTAGACCAGGTTGCTCAAATCCCCATCCAGCTTGGCCTTGAACACTGCCAGGGGTGTGGCAGCCACAATGTCTCTGGGTGACCTGTGCCACAGCCTCACCACCCTCATTATTAATAACTTTTTCCTTGTATCTAATTTGTATTGATAGTTTTTCAGTTTAACACCCCTGCCCCCTGCTCTATTGCAACAGGCCCTGCTAAAAGATTTCACCCTATCAGATCCAGCAGTCCCTCTAGCAGTGACAAATGATCCCAGGAGAGCCTGGTGCCTTCTGTTAGCTTCTGAGCCAAGGGTTGCCTGGTTTGGAGCACGTCGGCAGCAAAACTGATGCTAAAAAAAGCCCTAAGAGGTTATGAAGAGTTTCAGGCAAGAAAGTACTGGAAGAATACTGTGCAGAAAGCTGCGTGGGGTCAGGTCCTCAGCTGCTAGTCGAGCATCTTGGGAACACTCCTGCTGCATTTTGCTGCCTGCATCATCTTCCTCAGGCATCACACGTGTCAGGAGAAAATGTGACTGAAGAGGAGATTCAGGAACAGCTGGGTCAAAGACCTGCAATTGCATTGGTGAGCTGTTGGGGCTGTAGAAAGATTTGTTAGGGAATCCTCTAAGAGGAAAAAATTATAGTTGTAACACCACTGTGGAGTGCAGGTAAGTGTTCCCAAACAGAGCTACTTGGCACTGAGACACCCCAACGCCCTCAGGCTCCAGGAGTGCTTCCTGCAACTCAGGGTCAGTGCTGCTGAGTTACACCCCTTCTGCCTTGTGCCATTGCCAGCCAAAAGGCACGGATTAGGGTAGTGAAGGAAGCTGGTGCACGTGATCCCAAGGCCCTGCCAAGAAACCCAGGGAACAAAATTATTTTGCCAGCGCACCTCGTTCAGGCAATGTTCCCCTCATATATCAGAACTAAATGCAGAGCTTAAGCTCAGGAAAACCAAGACAGGAGCACACAGGGAGAGTCAGAACTAGCTTTGGAAAAACAGCTGTTAAGTAATAGATGCTGTGGTGAATTGAGACATCCTTGCCTCCTTTTCACAGTGTTCTCCCAGGAGTCATCAGCACCATCCCCCTCGCATGGCTGTGAGTAGGAGTGACACAAGGCTCACACATGTCCCCACTGCCTCACACCCGTGTCCTGCTCCAGCTGTTATCCAAATTCTGGGCAGCCCCTTCTCCCTCTTTGAGGAAGGACAACTGGCAGCAGTTGTGTAAGGGCCTCCCCAGGACCTGGCAGCAGCACATTTCTATAGGCTTTCCCCAGGCTCTTCGCCATCTCCGCTCAGACTGTGCTGCAGATCACGTCCACCCCAACACCCCGCTGGCAGAGCTATCTGTGGGTTTTATCGCCCAACAATGCGTGCAATGTTATTGTGCTAAAAGGAAAACAAAGCCTAATCCATTTTAAATTAAAACAGTGCCCCAGTGTCATGCAACTGATGCAGACACGGTCTGCCGGCTCCCCAAGGGCTTCACCCAAGAGGTGCTGGGCTGCTCACTCTGCTCCCAGAAGACATCAGTCACAGCCTTCAGGCTGGGGGGGCTGCTTTTCCCAGGCCCCTCTGGTCTGAAGCCTCTGGGCTCCCCTGTCTCCTAAAATGCTGTGTCACTTAGAAGTGGAGCATTGCCATGTATAGGAATTCAGCAGCAGACAGAAAACAGGGAAGACAGAACTGGGATCTTCCTGTGGAAGGAAAGGTTGATAAGACAAGAGGAAATGGCTTCAAGTTGCACTATGGAAGGTTTAGATTGGATTTTGGAAAAAAATTTCTTTATTGAAAGGGTGGTCAAGCATTGGAAAAGAATGCCCAGGGTAGTAGTGGAATCACTGTCCCCAGAAGTGTGGAAAAAACATGTAGATATTGGCCCTTCAGAAGTGATTCAGTGGTGGATCCATCAGTGTTAGGTTAATAGCTAGACTCAATGATCTTAAAACTCTTTTCCAGCCTAAATAATTTTATGATTCTGTAGTCCCGTAAGGCTACAATAGAGGCTTTGCCAGGTCTCACTTGGGGTTTATAAAGTCTCAAATGGACTGAACAGGGGATGAGCATGGATATGGTGTTCACAAAGCGGGGAACTGGTCCTTTCAGCCCAAGAGACCATTTTTTGGCTATACTGCTCCTGTTCCAAGAAATTCGTTTCTGTGAAGGTCCCTCACAGCTGTGTTTTTCACCCAGCAGCACCAGACTCTTCTCAGGAGGCAGTGCTGGCCCTGGGGATGCTGCCCAGCCAGAGCTGTTACCCAGCCCTTCTCCATGGTGATTTTGTTTCCAGCTGATGTGTGCATGGACACTGATGTACAGAGCAGACCCATGATGCCCACACTGGGTTGCATGGTAGAAAGCAATGCTTTGTGGTTGTGACAAGCAGCCTCACCTCCACATTCTCTTCATCCTTGGGTCTGGCAAGATGAACCAAGTTTCATCCCATTGTGATGAGGGACATGCTGCACCCTGCTGTGCAGGGCTGTTTGGCTTGTTTGGTATATAGGTCTTTGATGTTTGCACTATTGTGCAGCTGTCACGGGTGTGAGCTTCGCTCTGTAGGCATCACGTGGCAGCAAGTCTTGCCAGCAGGAGCTCTGCCTGCATGTCCCTTCTGAGATCCCTGCCTGTCCCTCTTCTGCTGCTTGTCACATCTAGGAGAGCCTGGTCCCTGTGTATGGCTGCACAAGTTAAGGGCTGGCACCTGCTGAGGAGACTTAAGACCTATTAGCTTTTCATAAGCCAAGTGGCCATGAGTAAAACCCCTTTTGTTTGTGTGCTGAATCTCTCTACCCCTGACCAGTGCCCTTCTGTGAAAGGTGCAGCCCCTGCTCCGTGGTTGTGTGTGCAGCTGTCACCAAGGCACAGAAAGGTGCTGGCAGGCTGCAGCGTCCCCAGGGGATGATCTGGGCTGTGCCAGGCTGTACTGCCTTGGAGGGGTCTCTTCGGCATATGTTGGAGCTTCATGATTTCTGTGTGTCTTTTTGGCTCTCCCCTCCTGTGTCACAACCCTGCAGTCGTCATTTGTGATTCTGACTTCCTTTTCTTTAGACTATTTTGTCATCTCTGATGAGGATGGTTCTTAAGAACAGAAGTGAAAGAGTGCACTGATCTCTCTTGACCCCGGGATACCCTGACCTGCTACGTGTTAAAGAGACAATTTGCTGTCCGTGGGCTTCCACACAGGCAGAACCAGAGATGCTCAGGGCATGTGAGCTCCACAGCTCAGCTTCTGAAGATGTTTGGCATCAGTGCTGTTCTCTCCCATTGCTAAACAACCTGTTGGAATGGCTGTCAGGGGTTCTGCAGAAACTGGCTCTGGCTGGGGGTAATCTTTGGTTTGGAGGTTGATACAAGGACCCTCTAGCAAAATCCAGGCTGTCCTCAAAGACTGGCAAAGTGAGGATTTACTTTGAAGCCTGAGTGACCTTGATTGTTTCAAAGTCATGGCACGTGAAAGCCAAACATGAGGGTGGGGAGAAAGGCAGGGTTAGGAAATAAAGGGTTTTTCCATGGAAATCCAGATGTTAGAAAATAGAATTGAGTACAAAGCAGAATGGTATGAATTCCTATCAGTATACTGTGCCAGAAGGAGCTAATGCCTTTCCAGACAAGGATAAATTACAATGAATCACAAAATGGTTTCGATTGGAAGGGACCTCAAAGATCATCTTGTTCCAATCTTCCTGCCCTGGGCAAGAACATCTTCCAGCCTGGATCTTGGATTAACATGTGGTAACAGGGAAGGGATTCCTCCTCCATGAGCAGTTTTGGTGAGGCTGTGGCTCATATTAAGTGTCCTGTTCTGGTTCACATCTTTGAAACAACTTGGATGGAAAATTGGAGAAGTGACAGGAGAAATTATAGACCACTCTTTGGCTGGAAAAGTGTCCTCCAGAAATGAATTTAAAAGGTTTTATTTTATTAAATTATCAAGGTGGCTACTGGGAGGTACTTCAAGTAGAGTATGGGAAAATACCATACCAGAATCCTGGACTGGCCACACAGCAGAATGAGAAGCAGCAGCATGGTGTTACAATCAGACTAATGAAAAACAAATACAATGTCTGTCATTTCAACATCCACTGGAGGAGAGTTCTAAGAAAAATCCTAAGTCCCGTGAAGGTTTATGAGCTCCAGCTATGTGTTTCCCAGAAGTGAACACTGGATCATGTGCAAGCTGCCAGGCTGGGTGCCAGGGCCATTGGGCAAGGTGATGCCTGGTAGAATGGCCTGGCGGGTCTTTTTGCAGCTCTAACCTGCCACAGGGCTACCCATCTTACATTCCTTCTATTTTGTTTTAACTGCTTTAGGCCAACAGGACACTGAGACAATAGTTCAGGGTGATTATTTTTAACCTGCTCTTCCATGAATTCCCCTTTCTTTGTATATTTCTCTTGTAGTCTTATGGCCCCAACAGAGGCTTTGCTACTCTGTTCCCTTTTCAGAGAAGCTCTTACAGAAGAAAAAGCCATCATGCAGTACACCACACAGTCATCCACAATGCCAGTGGTCTGTCTGAGTAGTCCTAACCACCACCAAGTACCTCCTAAGCAGTGAAAACATGTTTGGTTTCTATGGTATAGAGCCTGCGGTGCTGAGGAAATTTCACCAGGAAGCATTTCACAATTTTTCTGTAAATTACAGGCAAGATCCTCAACTCTGCTAATTTCTTATTCATTGAGACATTGTTTCTCTTTCTCTAATGCCAGTTTACAACGAGGGAGTAGCTTGGCAGTTTCCTGTGACTATAACACGACTCAGAGTTTGCTCTGAAGCTGCTTACACCAGCCACAGCTTGCTCAATTTGAACATCCAGGGAACTAGCCTGAGTCGTTGGTCATTAACATTGTTTCTTAGGAGTGTGGAAATCGTTGTATTCTGGCTGGTTACAGAAAATAACCTTATATCCACTGATAAAAGTTTAATTACAGCAAGTGAAAGGTTACAAGTGTTTACAATCATGATACTTAATTTCAAGGACAGAAGTTAGAGCAATAAATTACAGGAACTAGTTAATTAAATCACCTGAGCTGAGAAGCACGAGGACTTGGCGTGGAACAAAGAGTGGCTTGGAATTTTTTAGTTCCCTCAGTACAAAAAACATTTGAAACCTGTGTCCAGAATAATGTGTAAATATTTTAGGCGGGGACTCCAGCCATCTGTAGTTGTATACCTATGGTGAATGATACTGAGAATGAACTAAGAATCTGTGTAATAATAAATAGTGGTCAACCAGCAAGGAATGTTCTTACTTGGAGGTCAAGTTGTGCATGGGAAACCTAGGGGTTGTTCCCATTTGAGAACCTGCAAAGAAAACTCTAAAGCTCCACAAAAAGGTCTTTGGTAGTATTTGAAGGAGACTGGGAGAGCAGCAGAGAGGAGGGGAACCTGTGTAAAGATTAAAAATCAGGTGTGACTCCTCAATTGGACAAGCATCCACCTGCATGTTGTGAGACAGGGGAACAGAAAAAGAGAACAAAGCAAAAAGCAAGGCCATCTCAGCATGGCCACCTCATCCAGAAAGAAGTCTGGAGATTAAGGTATTGAAAGGGCTTGAAAACTGAAATCTGAGACCTGAAAGAAGCAATGGTTGGCCTACAGTATGGTGTCCAGCTGGAGATGGTGCCACAGGAGAGACTAATAAAGGTACCTCACTTTGGAGAAGTGGAGAAGTGGAGAAAAGGAATCTGGATGTCTTTGGAAGAAGGAAAGTTATGGAACAATCATAAGCATATATGGAATAAGGAAGGATAAAAAAATGAATACTAATTTGCCACAATGGCTTTTTAGTGTATTAATCTAGATTCTCTCTGGACAAAGGAAATATTCTGGGTTCCTTTACCAGGATTTCAACACATTTTTAAAATAATTTCAAATGTGAGTATAAATTAGAGTCAAGGTGATAAGAAATACAAAGATACAATTTTTAAAAAGGAAAAATAATGGACCATCTTAAGAGGAGCTGCACAGTAAAGATTGTATTAGTGAAATGAATTGAAGTGGGTTTTAGAACCCACATTCATAAATACTGTCATTAGAGATCTTCACAAGAAGGGGGAAGAACATGTCAATGACATGAACTGGGAAAAGCTGCTGAGCAGCTGAAATCAAGCTATTGCATCAGGGATGTGAAGACTGCCTGTCATGGAACCTTGTGTTCCTGAATGCTAACAAGTTGCTAATCAGAATTCCTGGTAAAAAATGCTGTAGGAAAACAATAAAAGAAGAGCATGCAAACCACCTGATTGTATGCTTACTCAGAGTGGTTTCACACATGGCAGGAGAAGGATTTTCTATGTAGGTTAAATATATAATTTAGCAGGTGTAATTCAGAAAAGATTAATGCCTTGAAGAGGCACAGAAGGTTAATGGGACCTAGAGTAGAAGGGGTACTTATTCTCTGACAAGATAAACTCTTTTAAACTTCAGTCTAAACTTTCAAAACACAGTTTTAGACAGGATAGAGTTGCTGCCTATAAATACATTAGGGAATAAATGCTGCCAAAAGGGCAGCCTTCATATAGAAGCAAACAAATTCACTCTAAAGAAAAATTCAAAGAAGATTCATAAACTCTGAGGTTTTATACCAGGACCAAGAAAGCACAGGACAGCAGGAGAACCACTGCTTTCCACATGTAGATTCACCGGGTCATGAAGGAGGTCATGAAACTTTTTTTTAAAAAGGGGGAATCTAACTCAGTGCCTAGGCAAGCATTGTCAATCCTAATTTGGACATAGCTGCAGGTAAACTCTTGTTCTGTTTGCTACAATTAAAAAGATTGATGTATTCACTGCTAAAGAGAGATCGTGACTCCCCTCTGTGCTCTTGGAAGTGCTTGCCAGCTCCAAATAGCCACATTTTTGTCCTGCTGGGACAACACTATAACTGCTGCTTGCCAGCAGCTTCTGGGCAGGTTGCTTTCCTATCTGGAACATAATCACATAAGGATCTAGAGGTTCCTATGTAGATTTAGCCTGTAGTCAGATTTTTTAGTTTACAGAAATTATGATATTTTGAGGCTCAGATCTGGAAGCAAGTCTTTTAAAGTTAAAACAAAATTCTGTTTCCCATTATTCAAGTTGTTTTTACCAATAGGCAACAATGTGTGTGTAAATATTATACATGATAATTTTGTAGAGAAACACTAAAATGTATATCTTAAACCCATCCCTACTACAGCTGCTAGAATTCATAGTTTTAAAGCAGCTCCCATGCCTCGGGCTTGCCCAGGTGCAGGAGCTCCCGGGACGGTTGGCTCCCCTGGCTACCTGCTTCCTACAGTTTGGCAACAGAGAGGAGCAGACCAGGATATCGACTGGGTCTAGAGCCCCACAGCACAGGTGCTGGGGTTACTCTGAAATTAGGAACTATTGCCCTAGATATTCAAGGGAAAGCAACAAGCTAACAAGCAACAAGCTAATTAACACTCTTGCCTCAAAATAGCCCTTGTCATCCTACCCTCAGTCACTGAAAGCTGGTTATTTGCTGGAGACAAGCACTCTGTTGATGTAGGGCTTGGGCAGCTGATGGCACCAGTGCAACAGAGTGTACGGATGTGGAGATGAAAATAAAAATAACAATAACTGGGAGGAGACATTTCTGCAACTTTTGCAATTATGAAACAGGCTAATATCACCTCAAAGAAAAGATTGTTATTTAGGCAGTTCTACTCAAATCTCAGTAATGAAATACAAATCGCAGGTGCCAGCGCTGGAGATTCACCTCGGTGAGTGACATAGATCAGCCTAATTTTGCTTGGAAATCATCCAGGGAACTTAACTCTAAATTGTGAATAGGCACAGAAGCAGCCCTCATAAAGTAGCGTCTGCTGTTCTTACGTTAAAAGACAAAAAGCCCTCAACAAGCTCCAGAACTCGCTAGTATATCCCGTGGGAAGGGATTACTGGTACAATTTTGAATCAGACTCAAAATGCCAAAATCCTTCTAGACATCCAGGCCTTTCATTAACATGAGTTAATTTTCCAGGGAATGACAGTTTTACTGAGAATAAACCCTTTTACAAGCATTTAGAGGTCGTCCCTCCCTACAGCATTGGAGCTAAAACAAGACCAGCCAGTGTTTCCAGAAGTACACCCACTCTATCTCAGGCTGGTGCATCTTGTGCTGTGCAGGATTGGAGAAGCTCCCTGGTATGCCAGTTCTTTGTGCCTCGGGCTGGATCCGTGCTGAGCTGAGCAAAAGTAGTTTGGTGCTGCGTGTTTCCAGATATCTCACAGCAAAGAGCAAAGTGCTGGGCTATTTGCAGGGGCCTGAATCCCTCTGATCAAATCTCCTCTGGTGTAATTCTACCAGGGAATCCCAGGTGACAGCTTTTTGGTGAGGATATAGCACTGGTGTGAATCTTGTACAGCATGACAAACCCATTGTGCTCTTCTCTGCCTGGCCTGCAAGGCTCATGGAGTGTGGCTGTTATCTACAAACCCCAGCATTCCCAGGAGGCACCATCCAGACCAAGTGCCCTGATGATGGAGTCACCTTTCATTCTAAGTGTCCACAGCTGCCAAGTGTCACCTTCACAAAAGAACTGACAAAGTATAAGAGATCATAGGTGGAAAGAAGACACGCGCGGTTACAGCAGCCGTGATATGATATGCTCATCCCTGAAGAGAGATAGAGAGGAGGGATATTGAAACCTAAGAAAGCCAGAGCAGCAAGGAGAATGCTTGGCAACCTCCCTGGAGAAGTAAGCAGAATTGATAGACTCAGGTGTGAGGTGGGAATTGCACGAGGCTTGTCCTGAAATAAGGGTAGACTGAGTCTGTCATTCCTCTGCTGTATAAAACTACCTTCTTCATTTCCCTTCCGAATGAAGATGGTTTAGACAAACCACAGGAACATGAGCAGGAGAGGGCATTGGAATTGCAGTTTATGGTTTGTTTTCCCCTCACAGCCCTGTTTCCTTAAGCCTTGGTAAATGAATGTCTCCTTATCCGATGGTTCGGTTTATCTGGTGTTGGAAGGAACAAAGTGAATCGGGATAATTGCATTGATCCTACCTACAGGTCACCCCCGAAGGCACAGCTCTCTGGCAAGGCCAGGAGTTAGGGACCATCTCTGGCACAGCACATGGCAGAAGCCCACGGTGCCAGGTTGCCAATGGCTAGCAGCCTGTGTTCCAATCTGCCAGCTTTTTGGCACAAGTTCCTCTTGCTCAGCACAAAATCCAGCCCCAGCCAGATCTTCTGCACCGCTTGATGGATCTTGAGCCCTCTTGCAGTGATGACAAACCTGTGGATATGGATGTATTCACACAGCTATGCTGAGCACATTCATAAAGGGACATGTGGGGATAACCAGTGATTTGGGCTGGGAAAGAGCTGGGAAAACTGGTTTAGCAGAGGAGTGGAGCCTATGGGGCATGGCGGAGAGCTGGGACTCTGGCAGTGCCACGGAGCAAGGCACAATGTCCCATTAACTTGTCCAGTGCCTTTTTGTGTGTGCACAAATCACATATTGAGGGAAAGGATTTTCCCCATTTTCCCATTTTCTGTACTACATGAAAAAGCAATTTGCTGGTTGGACTCAAACTTCCCACTGGATGATTTTAGTTGATTGTGCCATAAATCCACTATCCCAAGAGAGTGAGTGCTTGTTCCCTGATTTCCAACACCATACAAGCCAGGATGCTATGGGCACAGAGTTCACCAGGCTGGGTAGCCATGCCTGCTTTGTTCCTCCTTTACATGGAAACCACCCTCACCCTCAAACAGCCCTGTGGCACTGTGCATGCTGTTTCTGTTCCTGACCCTTTTGTGATGGGAAAACAAAACCATGGGCAAAAAAATGAGAGGAGGTTTCACCCAAGATTTATTCAACAGCAAGATCGGGTGGGTTTTTCTGTTTTGGTATGGCTTTTGTTTCTTTCTTGGTAATGCCTGGTGTTTACTTCACTTTTTTCTTAGCAAGTGGTGAGCTGACATCACCATGACCCTCTGGTCTCTTCTGTGAGCTTCATTAGCTGATTAAATCCCACCCTTGTGTTGTGAGTCCTTGATTACACCAGATATGCAGCACTTTGCATCTACCAACCTGGACCCCAGTCTGTTATCAATATGCCTGGTCACATTTGGTGCAGAACCCTATTCAGAGCTTTTCAGTATCCAGGTATACTCATATACATCCACTGAGCAGCTCCCACATGCTTCCTGCCACCTCTGAGGAGCAGGAGAAAGACTTCTGCAAAGTAGAGTTGTGTTACCCTCTTGCCTCAAAGAAATGCTTTACTGAACTGTACATCAGTGAGAAGAGGGGACGTTCACTACTGAAGAGTCCCTCACCCACTGCTGAGGGGAGGGGACAGGCATGGCTGAGGGGTCTGCACCTCAATACAGCAGGGTCCTTCACCCATTGCTGAGGACAGTGGACACCCACCACTGAGAGGCCATGGTCTCAGGGGTCCCAACACCACTGCTGAGGAGAGGGAACAGCTGCTGTCAAAGGATTCTCTACCCATCTCTGAGGAGAGAGGACACCTATGATGGAGAGGTGCCTCACCCACCACTGAAGAGAGGGGACAGTCACGGCCGAGGGGTGCTAACCCTGTTGCTGAGCAGAGTGGAAACCTATGGCTGACTGATCCCAAACTCATCACTGAGGAGAGGGGATACCCACTGCTGAGTGATCCAAACCACAACACTGAGGAGAGAGGACACCCATGGCTGAGAGTCACTTCACTCATCACTGAGGAGAGGGGAGACCCATGGCTCAGGGGTCTTTCACCCACTGCTGGGGAGAGGGACCCCCACACTTGAGGGCTCCTTGACCCACCACTGAGGAGAGAGGACACTCATGGCTGAGGCACAGAGGAGCCAATTGGGCTTTCCCGCCCCCGGCTCCACCGCATGTCCCGGGGAGGCACTGGGGTGGGGTAGGGGCACCCCCGGGGGGAGTCCTGGGTTCGAGTCCCGCGTCGGGCGGCTCACCTGGCCGCACCATGCGGCGACAGACTTTGCCTCCAGCCCCTATAAAAGGTAACGGAGGCGTGAGTCAGAGCCACCGCCTCCTCCCCGCCCGCTCTCAACTTACGTGCGGCCGGGCGGGCGGGCAGGCACGGAGCCGCCGTCCCGCACCCGCGCACTTGCCGGAGATGAACCGCGCCGCGCTGCGGGTCTGGCTCCTACTCCCGCTCCTGCTCCTGCCCTCCCTGAGCCGTGCCGGCTCCGACAGCGAGAGCGACCAGGAACACGGCGGCGAAGAGCACCCGCACTCCGCGGGGGAAGGTAAGCGGGGGTCCCTCGGTGCGCGGGGCTCCATGAGGCGTGGGGCACCCCCCTGCTGAATTTGGGGTCCCCGTGCACGAAGCGTCCTGGAGCTTAGTTTGGGATCACCAGTGCCTGAGCACACTGATGCGTGCAGCACCCCAATACTGAGTTTGGGGTCTCTGATACGTGGGGTGCCGTGATGTGCAGGGTTCCCTCCCTTGCTGGGTTTGGGATCCTTGATGAGTGGAGAGCCTTAGTGCAAGGGCTGCTAGATTTGGGATGTCTGATGCTTTGTGGAAGGGTGTCCCCAACGCCAGGGAGTTCTCCCCTTGCTTGGTTTGGGGGCGAGGGGGCTGCTGTACCTCCTGCTGCATCCTTGTTAGGACTCCAGGTGCGCCCCAGGATGAGGTGCCCCTGCGGAGATGTGTGCCCCCAGCATCGCCCAGCTGCGGGCTGTGCACCCCCCAGCACGTCCCTGCCTTTGTCCCTGCTCCCGCCAACTCCCGTGCGGCTCGACTGGCCCGACCCCTGCCCAGGGGCTGGGCCCTCGCTTTGTCCGCAGCCCTTTTCCCTCACTAAGCCCCGCTTGCATCAGACTGAGGGGCTCAGGGCTTCCTGGGATGGGGGTACAAGAGTTGTGCACCAAGCAGTCCCCGCTTGTTCCCTGGGGCCGCCCGGAGGTTCCAAGCCTGGACCCCGGCGTGGTGAGCGGTGGCCGGTCCCCTTTGTCCTGTAGCGTGTCTGCTGGACTGCCCTGCATCCACCTTGTCCCCCCGCAGCCCACCAGGAACGGCGTCTGGCCCTGCTGAGGAGTTAGAGCTGGGCTGCCCCATGGCTGACGATGGGGGACGGGGGACGTGACAGAACGCAGGGCTGCAGGGTTGTGTGTGTGCGCCCCTCCTCCTCCCCGTGAGATGTCTTGCTTGTGGTGTGGGGGCTTTCAGAGTTATAGGTTCAGGGGGAAAGTCCTGGGGCTTTGGTCTTGGTCCCTTTCCTGGTTGGAGGCTGTGGTACTGCCAGTGCTCTGCAGGGATTTTGGGGGAGTGCTGTGGATTTGCTCGCCTGGGGATGAGGGCTGCTCTGGGACATTGCCGTCCCTGGTTACGCTCCTTGTCCCCACTTTGCCCGCAGGTTTGTTTCTCAGGCTCAGCCTCATAACGTGTCCTCGGTTTTGCCTCTGGTAAGGAGCTGTCCTGACCTGTGCCAGGACAGCTGCCCTGTGGTAAGGACCGGGATTTGTTTGGTGCCAGGAGCTGCTTTTGTTATTGAAATGAATCACTTTTCTGACCAGAGCCGCTCTTGCCGGGCTGAGCACCGGGCAGGGATGGGGATGCAGACGGTTTTTGCCACAGAAATTAAGTAACCCAGGCCACAGGATGGGAGGGCGTCGGGCGTTCAGCATACCGGTGTGCTGCGCTGGCCAAGGGGCTGGACACTGCATGAGGTTTAGCAAGGGTGGGTGGGGAGGCTGGGAGGGAGAAGGGGAAAGGAGGTGGCCAGGAGGTAGGTAGGGCACAGACAAGTTAGCCCGTGATATACCAGTGTTAGAGGCTAAAGGTCTGGATGGAGTCCCGTGAGAAGCAGGTCATGGCTGGAATCCTCCAAGACTCCTGCCAGGTGCCAGAACCTGCAAGTCTCAGCACCTCTACGGGATGATGAGCTGGATCCCTCTTCCTCAAGGCTTGTGCATGAGGTAGGGCTGGTAGCCCCCCAGCACTGGGCATTCAGTGCATCCTCAGGAATTTGCCATCGGGTTTTTTCCCTGAGAAGACTGGCTTGCCCAGAGATTTGAGTCCTGTGTTAAGTGTGTCTTTGGGAACCAGCAACTCCCTTTCCCTGTTTCCTCTCCCTTCTATTCAGATGTGTCTTGCTCTCAGTGTCCTCTTCTTGCTCATCCTTCAATGTCTTTTTCTTCCAGGTGAACATATTTTTGTTGCTTAATACTCTTTATTCATCTCTTGCCTCAGCTCCAAGCACTGATCTGTCCTCTGGGATTTCCCCATTTTTATCCCTTTTGTTGGGATGGCCCTTTCTCTGCAGTGCTCTGATTGTTTCCTGTTTCCTCCAGCATTTGCTGGGTTCAGAAAGAGCAGGAACATGTCCTGGAGTAAAGCCTGCCCTATGCCTTCCTCCAGCCAAACCCTTGCCTGGCTCAGGGGGAGCTGGCACAGTCCTGGGCTCTACAGCCCAAGCAGTCCTTCCCCAGGAGAACAAAGAACAATCCCTGCAGCGACCTGTGCTACCAGTGAGAGATTAAAGGCTGATTCCAAAGTCTTGCAGTGGGTCAGAGTTTATAACACAAAGGGGCTTTAATGCAGCCAGGCTTGGGAGGGATCAGTGCCCCCATGGGCAGCACATGGGGTGATGTCCTGGGCTGAAAGTACATGGGTGCTGCTGCACGGGGTGTGTCTGGATGGAGAAACCGTGGTGGAGGTGGGGCTGGGATGGTACAGCCCTCCCATAGAGAGACTTCCTGTGGGGCTTGGCAAGAGGATGCTCAGGTTATGCAACCCCCTGCCGGGACCCTGTGCCTGTGCCATGTTTGCCACAGACTGGAGAGCTGACTTTGGGCACCATGAGCACAGTGGTAGAGTCCAAGAACCACGTTCAGGATATTGCTTTCAAAGGAGATGGTATTTAGATGTGTTTTGTAAGCTGGTACCCAGCTGCTGTGGCTCATCCCTACTTTGGGACTTGCATTCTGCTCATCTCTGTGTATCCTGGTACCTCCTGGCTTACTGATTCTCAGGAACAACACCCTGCATACCCTCTTTTTGGGGGTATGAGCCCCACTGATCCCCCCAAAGCCTGGCGCTGGTCCATAGACAGGGCACAACAAGCGGGTCCTGGCCTGGCATCTGCAAGCTCTCCGTGTGGCCAGCACTCCCTGTGGCTGAGCACAGGGCACCGTGTGCCCAGCTGATAAGAGAGCAGGATGGAAGAGCTAGAAGCAAGCCTGCTGCTCTGCCTGCCGCACACAAGCCATCAAACTTCTGGAGTTCCAGGAGAGCAGGCAGCACCAGTGGCTGTGCTGCTGTCAGGCAGCATCCACGCTGTGAACAGCACATGTGTTTCAGTGTTGTCAGGTGCCCTGAAGCAGCCTCAGACCGCATAGCCCCTAAAATACAAAAAAACTCAGGATGGGAGGTGCAGAGCTACACGGCAAACCCTCTGGTCTCCTTCCTTATTGTCTGGCTTTGCTGAGGGTTGCCCCTTGTTCTGTGCAAATGATCCTGAGTCCTTTGGGTGCACAGTCCATCCCTGCGTGTCCTTGGTGAGGTCTCCCGGGAGCAGCTTGCTGCATCAGTGCCTTTCCCATGTGTGATTCGCAGCAGCCAGTGGTTGAGCTGGCTCCTCACCCTGCCAAAAGCTGCTCCTACCCTTCCTCCCGGGCTGCAGGACATGCGGAGCAGCACGCTGGTAATGGCAGCGTCTGCCTGAACTCAGCAGGAAAGTGTTGTTGGATGGTGTTGGATGTCAAGGAGGGAAGGGAGCTGGCACTTGCAGCAAAGCCTGTATCCCAGAATGGGAGGGCTGAGTGGGAGCAAGGAACAGCAGGAGAAAGCACAAAGGGAGGGCGTGAAGGGGGGAAACTCGTGGGAAACTTGGCTGGATCGCGAGCTGCTGGGGAATAGGCGGGTGGCAGGCAGTGCTCAGGTGAAGCGGGGGGCTCTGCACGGTTGAGCACGGAGGCATTCTCGCCTGCAAGGGCAGGCAGCTCCTGCCAGCACCCTACTGTGTTTTCCGGCTGGAACCCCTGCAAGGAGCCCTCTCACTGCACCTTAGCTCCCGGTGTGCGTATCGCATCCCCCCGGTTGTTTCCCCCTACGTTTTTGGGAGTGCTTTGAAGTCCCTGCCGGTGCAGCGGGTGCTCAGAGTAAGGCAGAACATGCAAAGGGCTGCAGCACCGGCTGCCGAGGTGCAGCCACATATTTCGTGGTGAGTGGCAGCAGTTCAGCAGGAGGGAGACCTGGCATCACACGGCTTTTCGGAGGAGAATACGTGCTCCGGCGGGAAGTGTGGGAGGCAGACTGAAATTATGCAAAACAACACTTGGGCAGGGCAGTGGGTTAATGTTCATGGCAAAGGGCTGCGAGACTGCAAGTGCCCCCAGTCCCTTCCAAGTGGAAGGGATCAGAGTGGTAAGTGCAGGGCTCCTCCGAGCCGTGCCGATCCGAGCCGTGCCGATCCGAGCCGTGCCGAGGCAGGGGCTGATGCTGAGAGCCTGAGCCAGCGCCCGGGCTGGGCTCGCCTCGCCTCGGTGCTCTCCTGCAGCGCTCGGTGAGTGTGCCTAGGGGGCCCAGATCAGCACAGCTGTGCCTGAGAGATGCCTGCCCAAGGGGGTGGCCTCTCTGTGTCATCACTGCACCCAGATCCACAGGATGGGAAAACACACTCGAGGAGGTTTCAGTGGATGGATAAGAGCTCATGGTTTTGATGCCAAGACATCCCTGAGGAAGCCTGTTTTGTTGGGGTTGATTGAACTGGCTCCTGGGTGCAGCTGCAGCCTTCAGGGTGTCCAAAGCTGCTGAGCTGAGCTGGCAGGAGACTGCAAGGATGGTCCAGAGACCCCTTGGCTGTGGGAATGGATGAGTGCTGGGAGATGTGGGAGCCTGGGGTAGGTGGCACAGCCCTGACAAAGCAGGGCAAGTGTCAGCACGGTGCTATTGCTCAATCTGTGATGTGATGTGATGTTTGAGCTGCTTTGAGTCAAGGCAGAGTCCCTGGAGGTGAGAGAAAAGTGGGGTGTCAGAGCAGGCTATGCCAGTTGAGGCATGAATCAAGGAACCATGTGCCAGCTCTGGGGTGCTCTGCCTTTCCTGTGCCAGGACTGCCCCAGTGTGAGCATCCCTTTGTGCAGATAGTGCCAGAAGAGTGGGAGCAGAGTTGGAGAAGATGTCGGGTGTTTCCAGAGGAAGGTCCATGTTCTCTGGGTTAGGGTGCACAGTCAGTGTCTGGGTTGCAGGTAACCCTTATGTGAGAAAGGTGGGCTGGGTAAATTAATTCAGCTTGCTTGCACAGCTGAGTGCATCCCAGGGCAGTGCCATGAAAGCAGACATGGAGAGATCACTGCAGTCTGTCCCAGGGCACACATGTCCTGGTGCATTCAGCTGTGGCTTGCCCAGTCCTCTGCTTGCTGGTCCTTCTTCCTATGCCTTTGGGAATACCCAAGAGATTCCTGAACATTGCTCCTGAGCATCAGAAATGCAACAGAGGTGAATCAGTGGTCATGCCGGAGGGAACCCTGAGATCTGTTCCCATCTCTGCAACACACACTGCCCCCAAACAACCTCCAGCCCTCCCCAGCCCAGTCTGGCCGTGGTCATCCACTGTCCTGAGCAGCAGATGCACCAAGACCCCCAGCAGTGCCCATGCTTGGATCCTTGCTGAGTGGAGGGCAGGATCCTGCTGGGTTTAGGGCCTTGCATGGGACATCTGGGCCTGGGAAAGCTTGCCTATTCTTTTCTCACCCCCGAGCTGGAATCCACTCCTATTAATAGCAAGTGGGTGTCGATAGCTCTTGTCAGCAGCAGGGATAGGGGCCGAAGCAGCTCTTGCTGAGACCCTCCTGCATCCTGGCAAGGCTGGCAGGCAAAGGCCCCCACCAAGGGACAGAGATGATACTGGGGACTCAGCTGCGCCTCTTAAATGCTCCCACATGTCATTGCTGCTGTATGAATGCCCCCTCTGCCCCAAACCTGTCCCAGCCTGGCACTCTCTGCTCCTGCACTCATGGGCTGGGAAGTGCCAAGAGCCTGTCTGCAGCGACAAACAGTAAGAACAAGTCAGAGGAGGAGCCCATGAATTACCTGTTGTGCCAGTCAGAGCAGGCACATAATCCTTTTGGGATATTTCCCTGCTCGGGGCAAATCTGAGCCCCATATCCCTTTGCCTGGAGCTGTTTGTTCAGAAGGGCTGGTGATAGCCAAGGTGTTTGGTCGGGGCATTTGAGAAAAGGCTCTGGTGCACTTCTAAGACCAGCTCCAGTGATGTGCCAGGAATCCAGGCATTGCCAGCAGCTCTGGAGGAGAGTGACCATGTGAGGGCCAGCCTGTTTAGTACTGGATACTCTCAGGACCTTCCCAGGAATGCTTTGTCCCCTCTAGATCTGCACAGTGGACACACCACCAGCTGTGGGAAGCTCAGGTACCATCTTGCTTTGCTGTGGTCTCTATGTGACCCATGGGTGACACAAGAAATGCAGAGGTCCTGGCACAGGATCCCCCATCCTCCCTCCTGCTTTTCCTAAGGAAAGGGTAGGACCCTTTTGCAGCTCTGTGTGGACATTTGGGTGGTCACATGAGTTACGACAGGGGGCTGCTGGGACAAGAGTTGAGTGTTTGGCCTGGCACATTTTCCTGTGAAAACCCATCCCTACCGTAGGGGCAGTCACTGGTGTAAAGAGAAGGTTTTGATGCTCGTTTTCTGCCTCTGCTGTCTGTCCCAGGGCAGCTTTCCCTGGTGGGAGGAGGGTGTCTGCATGCTGCAGTGCATCTTGCTGCCCAAACTCCCTGCAGGGTGTGGAAGCTGCACTTATGAAGTGCCTTGTCTTGAGGCAACGGGAGGTTTTGGCTGCTCTGGAGTAGCTGCCAGAGTGCTGGTACAGCTGCTCAGTGATGGAAACCAATATCTCTGATTTTTCCTTTATAAGGATGATGACAAAATGTCAGCCCTGTGGTTTTCCCTCTGTCTGACAACTGCAGGGGACCTGGCCCTGCTCCAAGGAGGCAGTACCCTCTAGGAACCTGCCCTTTGCTGGGACAGAGGGAGAAGTGGGGAAGCAAAGGCGGGGAGGGGGATTGAAGGCAGGAGGAGCCCGGAGACCTGCTGCCTGGCAGAGGTGTGTTTGCTGACAACCTTTCCCTTCCATTCATGTGGTTTTTCTCTTTTCTTTTTTTTTTTAAGGCCAGAGCCACTGGAGCTATGAAGGTAAATACCCTGCAGATACTTCTGCTTTTTTCCTACTACCCAGCAGATCCTGGCCCTGAGCCAGCCAGGGTTAATGATTACAGAGCTTCTGTGCACACTCCAAGACTCACCCTTCCCTGCTGCCTGACCCTGACACAGTGCCCGCACTCAGGCATGGATGGGCTGAAGAGCCAGGGCTTGTTCTGATTTCAGCAGGAAGCAGCAGCTCCAAGAAGAGGTTTCCCAGCCCCGTGGGTGTGGGAGGATGCCCCTCAGGGAAGAGATCCTCCCTGAATGGGAGCTCCCCTGACCCTCTGCCAAGTGGGGAAAAGGCTGTACTCCCCGGGCTGGACTTGCAGTCCATGCTGGGACTTTGACCAGCCCAGGGATTACCTTGTCTGCACCTCTGCCCTCTGTCACCCTGCCTCCCCATCCTGCCCCCCTGCCCTCCCTGGTTTGGGGGGCTTCTCCACAGCACTCATGATGGGCATCACCACAGTGCTATGGCAGATGCACCCCTTACTGCTGCACCATTGCTCTAGGTTTTTGGCTCAGCTACTAATGCTCAGCTCCATATTTACAGAAGTCCTGCAAGGAGCTGGCCTGGGGGCAAGCCCAGGTTTGCATTGGCCCACAACACTCCGGTAGCAGCCCTCTGCAGTACAAAGGGAGGTTTCTGGGGCATCAGCCGTCCTTATCCCAGCTGTGGCACTGGGAAGAGGTGGCCATTTCAGCAGCCACATGAGTTGTCCCTTCACCACAGAGCCCAGCAGCACCATGGTACCTTGTTCAAGCAGCAGTGGGAGTGATACCTGCCAGAGGCCAGGCTGTGTAAGGCAGCAAGAGTGTGATGAGCTGCAGGGCAGCAGCTCCTTGGCTTGCCAAGTCCACTTGTAAATGATCTTCTTGCACTCTTCCTAAACACCCCAAAAATAGACTTTCCTGGCAGCTCACCATGCTCCGAGACCTTTCCTGGTACAGCTGCATTCAGTCACATGGCAGCATAAAGCTGCTCCAAAGCTAACTTCATGGAAGCTAACCTTATGTGCATGGCTAATGCCCTGGCCAGTGCCTGTCCCCTTCCCCAACACCCCCAAACCTTCTTTCTGGAGCTCTCCTCACCCTGGTGATCTCACTGACAGTCTCTCCATTCCTTCTTGCACCAGATGTGAAGCACTGGAGTACGGACTACGTGGACTGTGGGGGCACCAAGCAGTCACCCATCAATGTTGACACAGCTCAGGCCATCTTCCGCCCTGACCTGCGGCCGATCCAACTCTCTGGCTACAGCCTGCCTGCCAGCAAGCTGCTCAAGCTGAAGAACAATGGGCACACAGGTGGGGGCAAAGGCACCTGCAGGGCCTGGAGCACAAGCAGAGGACGCTCAGACTCTCCCAGCAGGTCTGGGCTTTTCTGATGCCCTTCCCTTGGGCTCTGGGAAGGAGATTGTCTTGCAGGCTGCAGCCCTGTTGCCCTTACGGCCAAAAAGAAAGCATCAGGCTGTAGAACCTTTACAGGTCCATGTATTTTCCTGGACTAGGTAAGAAGCCTGGAGTTGTCCAAAGCCTGTCCAAACCAGAAATGTATTAACTCCACATCTTCTCTAAAAATGTGCCCCTGGTATTTCTGATGCAGGTTTTCAGTTGCTGGTTCTTCCCCTGCATTTCACTTTCAAAGGACTCATCACGCTCTGGATGTGACTTAGCCTTTAAGTTACCTACATCAGTCTTTTAGGGCACAACTTTGACCACCTTACTCTAAGTTTGAACTTAAGTATTCTGTCTCAAGATCTCAAGATATTTTAAAGGTCTTTTGTTTCCTTTCTCCATTATTAGAATGGGTTTTGTAAAGTTCTTGACACAACTTATTAATGTTATTTTAGTATCAGCCTCAGTATGCAAAATACGGAGGAAAAGCACATCTTTCCACAGCTGAGGATGGTTGGACCTGGTTGCTACCAGCTTTTTCTTGGAGGAAGCAGAACTTTTTGTGCACACTGGTGTCTGCCAGCCCCCAAGCTAAGAAAAGGTTATGGAGAAAAGGACATAGGAATTTGCTGACCGTGTGATAAGGCACCTCCTTGCCCTGGTAGCCAACGAGATGGAGCTGACCTGTGTATACAGCAAACTTGACAGGTCAGACATGCTGTGTATGGTCAGATCAGCTGCATAGTGCATGCACAGAGCTCAATATTGTGGCCTCCTGCCCTAATGTGCCTGCAGAGTTAAACTAGTTGAGCTCAGTAGTTGCTATTTTAGACACCCTGGCATCTGGTGTTGCTTGGTGTTTAGGAAAGCAGTGAGAGCATTTTCGCTGGGGAGGGGGAAAGTACATGCTTTTAAGATGCCTTTTTTTATTGTGGCAACAACTGGTCTGCTTTATGAAAAGCCATAAATAAATAAAAAGTTACTAGTCCAGAAAGATATTTGTACAGTTACTCATTTTGGTAACAAAGTATATATGCTATGTAAGTTTTTTTTGTAGGCCTGAAAATGACTCAGGTATTTAGGAGAAGGAATACAATGGTTTAGCTATACAAAAGAAGTGTAAAAGCAGATAAATTCATAGGGAGGGAACAGTTTCTCACTTCCTGTATTTGAGTTTTCTATCTCTGAACCCAGTGGCAAGGAATTCTAGATGGCCAATGACTCATCACAGCCCTGTTACGTGGTTAATCCCAAATCTGTGCCCTGGCTTGGTGATGTGACTATGGGGTACTTCATCTAAAATGGAAAAAGGAAAAGAATTTACCTTGAAAACTAGGAAAATGGGCTTAAAAGGATAGGACAGCCTTTCTCAGGGTCCAAGGATGCTCCTGATATTTTTGCCACAAGTCCAGGTAGCTCAGTTTTAGATTTGCCACATTGCTGCGTAAATCCAAAATAGCTGGGAAAACCACATTAAAGTACAGGAAAACAACATATCAATTTATGGTGTCCAAACAGGGAAAAAATTTAGCTCTAAGTGCTTTCAAAATATTTAATGCTTCTGTGCCACCAGCTCCAGTGCTGTCAGACACTTGCAGGCTGATTTATTTGAAAGGTCCCTGCTCGCCAAGAGTTGCAGCTCTCTGTCCAAATGCCCTGCTATCGTAGATATTCACCACTCTGCCAGTACCTTTCTCTATGAATTTTGTCCATGGTCTCTTTATATTATTCTCACTTACTGAATAAATTGTTAGATAACATTTGGCTTGGAGCTGGCCCCAGGAGTCTTTGCAGAGGGGCTCTTCACTTTCCAGCATTTTCATAGCAGCTATTTTTGAACCTGACGTATTTACTGCAGTATCCTACAACCTTAAGTCAGAAGCTGAACCCTGACACATTGGCAGGCTTGCCCACAGCCTCATGACAGAGGGAAAGCAAGGTTTTCTGTTATGACCAGTTTGTAGAAGCCCAAGGTGCCTGTTTCCCTTGAGACATCTCCTCTGTGTATGTGGGGAATGGACTGGGCTTTATGTTGTACTACTGACCTCTTCCTTCTGTCTCTGCAGTTATGCTTGAGCTGCCCGAGTCCCTGGCCCTCACTGGTGGCTATGCCCAGCAGTACCGAGCTTCACAGCTGCATCTGCACTGGGGATCCCCTTCGGGACCCGGATCGGAGCACACGGTAAATGGGCGACGCTTTGGTGCTGAGGTAAGGAGCCCTCGTGGTGCTGGGCAGGGAGAGCACTGGAATGCTGTCATGCTTTTCACTCATGGCTCTGGTTGTCACTGGATGTAGGCTGTAACCCCTGGCCAGGATCCTGGGCAGCTCTGCAGCTGTGGAGTTAAGTGTAGGAGGCTACACTTTGGTGCTGAGCCAAATTCATGCTGAAGCCTGGTCCTGGGCTGTTGCAGCAGGAGCTGTGGCAGTCCCCAGCCTGTGGAAGCCAGCTTCCCCTGAGGCTGTGAGCCTGCTTAGGGAGCTACAGGAACTGTTTACTCTGTATACACCGTCCTCTTGCTCTGCCAGCTCCCATCTAGTTTTATCCCTCCTTCTCTATCTGCTGTCCTCAAACAGGGCCCAGCTCTGCAGTACGAGCCCCTGGTATACAGGACAGAGTGCTGGTTTGCTGTTCCTGACCAGGGACATCCCTGCAAGCAGACCTTCATCCTGGCTGCTTTGCAGCAGCTGATTTTCTTGGTCCCATCAGAATTTCCCCTTCCCTGAGGTGATACTCATCACATGTGCATGTCTCTCAGAGCACTCGCATCAGCAGGCTGTAGATCTGTGGGAGTGAGCATCTCCCAGTAGTGCCCATCCTGCATTGCGATTGAATGTTTCCCTTCCAGATCCATGTGGTCCACTACAACACCAAGTATGACAGCATTGCAGAGGCAATGGTTGAGCCAGATGGCCTGGCTGTGCTGGGGGCCTTTCTGGAGGTGAGTTCCACAGATCAGCAGGGGGAGGATGGGACTAGGGTGGGCAGAGTTGGACACAGTTCAGGGTACTGGCAGAGGTGCAAATGCACCTTGGAATAACAGGAGAAAGGGCAGAGCAGCGCCAGTGGAATGGAGGGATCACTGGGATGTGGTGTCTTTCTCAAGCAGTGATACTTTTCTAGCACTGCTATCGCTGGCTGGGCTCCATTTGGTCCCTGTCCTTGACATTACTGTGGGGTCTTTGTGTTGCAGGTTGGGCATGGGGAGAACCAATACTACCATGAAATACTTAAGCATCTGCACAAAATCCCGGAAGCAGGTAAGGCCCTGTCCCACCTAATGCTTTGTCTCAGGGGTTGCAGCCCAGCGGAGAAACCTGCTGCTGAGCAGAGTGAGGCTGCAGCAGGCAGCCCACATGCTTCCCCCTGTCTCCAGGGCAAACCAATCACTCTTCCTCTGGTGGCTGCAAGGGGCACATGCAGAGGCAAACTGCTCATGATATTCATGATGTCCTCCAAGGAGTTTGTACAAGTCTCACTCCCATGATGTTTCCTCCCCCAGGACAGGAAACATTGGTGCCCGGATTCAACATTGCAGGTCTACTGCCGGCCAACCTGAAATCCTACTTCCACTATAATGGCTCTCTGACCACCCCTCCCTGCTATCAGACCGTCAAATGGACAATCTTCAACCAGACCATGCTGCTCTCTCATCACCAGGTTTGTCAGAGCTCTGCAATGGGTCTTTCCCAGCCTCTCTCTGTAAGCTGGTGCAGGTGCTCTGTGCCAGCGATCTGCAGCTCATCTGGCTCCCAAAGGTGGGATGGATGCTACTCTGTTCACACTGCTCTCCTTCCAGATGTCAGTGCTGGTTTCAAGCCTGAGAAATGATGATGGCAAGATTCTGCAGAACAATTACCGGCCAGTGCAGAACCTGCATGGGCGACGGGTGCTGGCGAGTTTCCAGACCACCCTCTCTTCAGTGAAGTACTCTCCCGCTGGTAAGAAGTGTGTGAGTGTGCTCAGGCTGCTCTCAGCTGCAGGGATGTGGTGATTGGACAAGCAGCAGGAGTCAGTGCTTTGTGTCTCTTATGGAAATGCAGCATCTGCATGGGTTAGACCTGCCTGGCAAGTGACATGGCAGCACTGATCTTGGGGTCCTGCTCTCTCCCATTTCTGCGCTTCTTTCACCCTGCCTGGGGAAGATCAGTTTCTAGAATTTTTTTTTTTCCTCAGTCTTGCAGACATAACAGTCACAGGACTAGGGGATTACATGGTCAAGAGCAAACAGCCAGGTCCTAGCTAGCTACTTCAATCCCAAATGCAATAGATAAATCCAGTAGGAGCTGCCAGATGTACAAGCTTACAGTGAACACACCTCCTCCAAATCCTGCAGGAAGGGCAGTGCTGGGGACCCCTCCTGAAGGCTGCACTCTGGCAGTGGGGCCTCACAGCCATCCTGGCCAGGCACACAGTCCCCTGTCTGAGGGATCCCTGTCTGCCCACCCTCTATTTCTCCTTGAAGGCCTTTCTTGCACTGGTGATTTCCAGGCATGGGTAGAAATCCCTATTAATCCTCAGGTGTGACTATCGCTCCACATCACTGAATTTTTGCCCATTGCTGCTCCCTGAGGTCACTAGGGTTTTTCTGTTCAACATCCTGCTCCTTTTCTGTTCTGATGGCATTTCCTACACCTTTTGTGAAGGTGACTAATAGGAACAGCACACAGGCTTGGTCCCAGGCCACTGGGCAATGCCTCAATAACCACACACTGCAGTGCAAGGCACTTCCCTCACCGTCCCACCTGCAGCCAGCTTGCTAATGGCTGTAGGCTTTTAATCACTGTGGTCTTCAGCCTGGGTAGCAGTTTCCCATGTGGCACTGCATCAAATGCTTCACTGAAGCTGGGAGAGATAAAATCTACCGCATTTTCTTTGTCTGGAATATTACTTATCAAAGAAGGATATCGGGTTAGGCTGGCATGCTCTATCTTTGGTAAACCTGTTAGATACTTTATCATATTTTCCATTTACCTCCAAGCCTTTCTTTTACCACTTTCTTGCAGAAGCTCTTGCAAAGCCTCCCAATGCTGGGGCAAGGGGGGACTTGCCCAGCTCTAACTTTTTTTTAATTATTTCCTATTTCTATACAAAGATTCCCACTGTAACAAAGCCACAAAGCCCTTGCTCCTGAAGTGCCAAGACAATGTCCCAGTACTCCTGGATGAAGTTACTGGTCCCCTGCCTTGTGTGCACAGCATTGTTGGAGGTTTCTCCCCACGTCAGTGCTAACTGCCTGCTTTACCCCTGGGGCTGCTGAGCACTGAGATGGAGTGCTGTGGGGTCACATCTCATTTTGCCTGCAGCTGCACCTTCTGCACCCACACTTGTTGATCTTTTTCCCAGTCACCCCCAGTTCGGGACAACTGGTCCTGTCCCCAGCTGCTGGGTGGAGGTGGTGGCTTTCCTACAGCAGCCATGTAGCTGGATACAGCCCACAGATAGTGCCACTCTGTGCACAATACCCGAGCCATGTACAGATGATAAGGCAGCCCTTTAAAAGCCAGCTTTTGTGCTGGGCAAACATTTGCCCAGCACAGCTCCCTCCCAGCATGCAGGGCCACCAAGCCATCCCCATGCCAGGTACCCTACTCACAATGGGTGGCTGCCTCCTCCCTGGGAGCTGCTGACCATTTCACTGAAGACAACTGTCCACCTGGCTGCTGCCTGCTGGGCTCAGCCCACGTCCCTCTCTGTGGTCTCCTGTGAGGTCTGGTGGAGTCATGGAGCACTGCAGTGCTCAGCATCCTGCCTGTTTCCTAGGCAGTGGCAACAGCAATGGGGGGAGCTTCTGGCTGGGCTCAGCAAGATTCAGGTGTCGGCTGGAACTCAGGGATCCCTTTTTCCTTTTTCCTCATGCTTCTGCTAGGGTGTCAGGTCTGGGCTTCTTGCAACAAGGTGTTGCAAGCTTTTGGAACATCTCTCCTCTCATGGGTGATAGGGAGTCTTGCGAGCAGTCCTGCTTTGGAGTGGGGCCTGAAGGCCTGCAGGCTTGACACTTCCCTCCCCAAATACCCCAGGCAACCTCCTGACTGCACCCTCTCTCTTTACAGGCAGTGATGACTCAGCAACAGCAGGTAGGTTATGGGCTGGCACAAAGGAGGGGAAGGCAGATGGCGGTGTAACTGCCTGGGAATTGGCATCTTGGGAGGCAGGCAGCCACTGTGGGTTTGCAGGGCTGCTCTAGCATCTATGCCACTGGTTCTCATCCTCTGGTCTTTGTCTCCTTTGCAGGACACTCCAGCTCATTTCATCCAGGTAAGCATGCTCAGCTGAGGCTGCTCCTCTGTGTCCCCTCTGCCCCTGGGCTACCAGCCTGCTCCTTGCCTCATCTTATTCAGCCAGTAGCCACAGGAGAACACCCCTAGTGTAACACGCCTGTGCTTGACTTGCAGGAGACGTGCTGGCTGTGCTCTTCGGGGTGCTCTTTGCTGTCACAGCACTGGCCTTCCTGCTGTACATCTACAAGCACCGCAGCCAGAATGCACGGTGAGTGATGGGGAGACACAGGACAGGGCCTGGGGGCAGGATGGGTCCAGGGCTTGAGAACTGGGCTTAAGGATGGTCTCAGGCAACAAGATCCCTTGCTTGGTCTAACACTCCCCCACTCTTTCTTTCCCCACCAGGCTAGACTCGCCAAGCAAATCCAAGGTCATCTACACAGCAGCCAGCACTGAGAACACCGCGTAAACTCAATGCTTCCATGGCAGTCCCAGCCCCACTGGCTCAGCCTGCCACTCCACCTCCCCTCACTCCCACCCCAGGTCAAGGAAGAGCCAGTGCTCCAGCATCCCTTGGCTGCCCACATGGACTGTTTGTCTGGGGGCAGCATTTGACCCCAACAGATATTTTTTTTATAAAAAGTGGTAAAAATTAAAAAAAAAATAAAAAAAATAAAAGCCTCCCATGGTACCAGCTGTCTCTGCTGTTTTTGTGAGAAGCCGTGGGGCAGGAAAGTGCACTCTGGTGCAGCTGGACTCACAGCTGAGAGAGGTGTGCAAGGACCCCTTCCCAACCAGCAAAGACAGCATCAGCCTCTGTGCACTGGGAAGAGCTCCAGAGTAAGCAGCACAAAGCTTCTTGAACAGTCCAGCCCTGCCCTCCATCACTCTGGGACTTCTTCCTCTTCTTATTTGTGCAAAGCACTGGAAAAACATAGCTGCAGCTTGGTAGAGCTGAAGAGAGGCAGAGCTGAAGGTGGCAGAGCCCCTGTGTATTTGCTGGCCAGCCCCCACCCAGCTCACCTCCAGCTTTATGACAGCTAGATTAGCCAGAACAACCCCTAGATCCACGGCTACCTCCAATTTTTTGTGGTGCCTCCAGTGGAGCTGGAGCCAAGCCCCAGGGAGCTTCATAGCCATTAGCAAAACCAAGAGAAACTGGCCCTGCGGGAGACGAAAGGAACCTGCAGGTCTCCAGCCTCAGCAGCCTCCACCTCAAAGCAGTAAAACTAGAGCTCAGCCACTGTTAGGATGGGCAGAGCAGGAGCAAGGCCAGCAGGCAAATGGGGTCTGCAACTGCCAGACCATCCCGCTCCAGTCACACCAGCACAGGCCACTGTCACCACTGCTTGCATTCTCCCCCCAAGGGCAGTGCCAATGGCCACACACAGCCCCACTTGTCTGTGGTACTTAATTTTATTGGTATAAAAGCCCACTGTGGATAAAACTGCCTTCTCAGCCCGATGGCAGTTTCTCCCTCCCAGCCCTGTGGCACAGAACCAGGGCTGGTACCCGCCTGAAAATCCCCAAGAACAGGAGAGGGCAATGATCCATTGGAATGGTCCCTTGAACCCCCTCCCAAATCTGTGCCGGCAACAGCTGTGGCATTGCATCTCCTCCCAAGCCCTCCACCACCCTCCATGTCCACTGGGTCCTTTGGATACTGTCTTTCTCCCTCCCCTCCTCCCATCCTGCATGCTGTGGGTTAACCTGTGGGTCCCCCAGCACTATCCTGCTGCACCAGGATGCTGACTCTCTGCGCTACTGCAGGTCAGCGCCGGGGCCGTGGCTCCTGGGGCAGCAGGACTGGGCAGAGAGGTAAAAGTAAGGAGCACTACAGTAGCCAGCCAGGACCCAGGGCACGGCAGCACTTTGCAAAGCCCCTTCCTCCATCCTGCAGTGAGGAGGCAATGCGGGCCCCCCGCCCTGGCACAGGGGGCAGCACATCTGTGGCAGCGGGGGGAGAAGCAATGGGTTTCTTTGGGCTCAAGCCTCCGGCAGTCACAGGCAGGCTAACTGGGGCTGAGCTCACAGCAGGGCCAGCAAAGTCGGGTCCCCCAAAACTGAGATGTTTTACGGGGACTCTCAAAGGGACATTGGAGTGAGCCAGTCTCAGCCACACCAGTAGGCTGGCTGCCACAGCTGAACCCCAGCGCCTGCCCTGCCAGTGCTGGCCGGGGTCCCCCAGTCCAGGAGAAAAGATATTGCAAAGAAGGTGATGGCTGATCCTGCCGCCAGGATAGGAGGGGAGGGTAGGGGTGGATGGGGACTGGAACATCCTGCAGGGCCTCAGGATCCTGGTTGGGGGCTGGCTCCGCTCCGTAAACCTGCAGGAACCAAGAAGAGAAGCAGTGAGTTTTCACCAAACTCTTTATCTCACTCCACCCAGGAGAGGCAACAACCCAACCATGTCCCCAAAAACTACATGGTCCTCCAGTCTGGGAGACAAGGCGATGATGCCCTTGTTTGAGCCACAGGGAAAACCTCTTGACATCCCAGCACCAGTCCTGATACCCCACATGACCTGAAGTGTCCCCCACCCCCTTTATGGAGGAGCACTTACAGAGCAGGAAGCGCCGCAGGTTCTGCGCAGATCCCCCCGAGAGAACGTAAGCCCAGGCAGCAGCAGCAGCCATCAGCAGGTAGGAGGGCACCAGGCTGCCCACGTAGAGGGGGTTGCAAAATGACTGTGGAGAGAGGTAGGAGAAGTGTGAGCAGGCAGGAGAGGACAGGGACAGGATGTGTGGCAATGTCACCACCTCAGTGAATAGAATGGGACAGGGGACACCAACTCCAGGATTTGGTTTGTGCAGGGCCAGCTGCTTTGCTAGTGCCAAAGGCTGTTTCACCCCAGCACAGGGATCAGTACTCCAAATATAGGTGCAGGTGCAGAGCCCTACTCCCATTTACTCACCGACCCCGAAACAGTGAGATGCATGATAACGACTGCTGCGATCTCCCACCAGCGCCGGTGCTCGCAGCCATGAAAGAAGAGGATCCCCCAGAAGGTGTGAAGGAAAATCAGCACCATGGTCATAAAAGCTGCAGGGAGAAGCAGTGAGATGTCACCAGGGAATTACCTACCTGACCTGGCCTGCAGGCTTGGGGAAGGGATGGAGATGAGTCAGTAAATGGGGGTAGAGAAACAGCTTGGCTGGACTGGGTGGTGCGGGGTCAGACCTCGAGAGTGGGAGACATGAAAAGAAGAACAGGGAGGGTCACAAGGGACAGCAAGAAGGGTTTGGCACAGAGATGTGGTAGGGGGTCAGGCGGGTGTGGATGCAGCATGGACAGACAACCCAAGAGGGAAAACTGTTGCCTCTGCGTTGGTGCAGACATGTGAGCGAAGGGTGCCAATTACTCACCTGAGGTCAGGAAATACAGCTGTGAATCCCCATGGATGCCCACAGTGCCAGGCCCTAACGCGTCTGCCAGGAGATTGATCATGGAGAAGGCGCCACTCATGAGACCAAAGCCCACTCCAGCCACTGCCAGGACAAGGATACTGTTAAGCTGTGAGCCTCCCAAGGGCCACCCCACGCACCTCTCAGCCAGCTTTGGCATGAGAAATCTCCCTTTGCTCCCAGCACCATGCTCCGTCCTGCCCAGCCTCGCTCCCTGCCCTGCTATGCACAACACTCACCATATGCCATTTGCTGGATGGAAATGGGGGAGCAGCCGTCCTCACTGAGGGCCACCAGCCCCTCGATGGCCTTCCTGTGGGGTGAAAGCACACTGAAGTCCAGCAAAGCTAAGCCACCCCTCGAAGCATGGTGCAGTATTCACTCTGTGCCATGCCACCCTCCTGGCAACCTCCCCCTCCCCAAGCAACACCCACCATGGAGATCGTCTCTGTGACTGTACCACCAGACAAACCAGGCATGTGAAAATCACATGAAGCCACACAGAAAGATTTTCCACAGAGGAATGTGGGTGCCAGCCAGGCCAGCTGAGCAGGGCTGGTGTGAGCAGGACATTGGGTGTAAGGCAAGCAGCACCCCCGCATGGAAAGAGGCCCCACTGCAGGCATGGGAGGCTGTACATGATCTCTGCACTTATACTAAGAAGATGTTGACAAACAACGGAGGAGGTGCAGGGAAGAGCTCAAAGAGCTTTTTGGGGAGAGAAACTGGGAGAGGAGAGGCTTCATAATTTGTACCAGCTAGAGGTGTGACACGTGAGGAGGATGCCAGACAGCTCCTCAGCCCGAGGAGGACAGCAGCACTTGGGACCGGAGATCCGCAAGGCCAAGGAAACACAGTGGTTTATGTCAGAGGCTGCTCCGTGGAGCTCTGCTACCCTCTGCCTGGCCGCCTCTGGCAGTGCCCTGCCGCCGGGAGCAGCATGAGCCTGCAGACAGGGCTCCCCCCCAGCCTTCTCCCAGCTCCCATCTGGGAAGGCTAAGGGGTATGAAGGACACCTTCCCGTGCCTGCCTGCCCAGCCCCAGTGTAGTGTCCGTCCATACACTGGACAGGGGGCAGCACATGCTCCCCCAGCAGCACAAATCCCCATGCTCCAAGATAATGGTATGAGCAAGGCCAGGAGCTGCTGAGGCTGCACTGAGACTGTCTCCCAAGTTGGTCAGGGCACTAGATCCTCCATACCTTAGGGCTGTGCTGCTCCACCACCTGAGACCCAGTAAGGTCAACACACCGAAACAGGTGCCACCCATGTGCTCCCAGTAAGCACTGAGGCAGCTTGGTACCACACTTGACACTCCCCCTAACCCAGCAGCTCACAGACAAAATCTGGCACCACCATGGCCAGGAAGACTGTCCAGCAGCGCTGGCACAGCAGGGGAGATGTCGTTACCTGAGGAGCTTGTAGTAAAGGAAGCGAAAGGCCTCCTGCAGCAGCACAGAGAACATCACCCCAAAAATCAGGAGCCCCTTCTGCAGCCGCTCATCCTGGGGGTCGCTGGCTTTCACTGCGATAAACCAGATGAGGGAGGAGAGCAGCAGTGACACCAGCCAGAAGAAAGCCCTGTAAGAGACAGAGCTTGCTGGCACCAGTGCTGTGCCAGAGCCCCTGCTGTGGTGGGACTGGCACTGGCAGCTGTGCCCTGGCCTTGCCCACTCTCCTACCAGAACCAGTGCCATTCTGGTACCAGTGCTGGGCAGGTAGTGCCTGCATGCCTGACCCACTAGTCACTAGAAGTGGTACCAGTGGCCCTGTTGTGCCCACAGAAGTACCAGCACCTGCGCCAGGCTCATACCCACATCAGCACCAGTTACAGTACCACATCTTTCTTGTCCCACAGTGGTACTGCTTCCAGTTTCCCAGCTGCACACATGCACCAGTACCATCACCAATCCTCCAGTGGTACTGTATGAGTGCTGGTGTCCACGATGTGGCAATGGCTGCGACAGTAACAGAAACAATACTGGTGCTCCTGTCATGCAAGCAGTAGCACCGGTAGGTGTACTGGTGACTCCAGTGAGCCCACAACAGCACCACAAGGTGTACTGGTGACTCCAGTGAGCCCACAACAGCACCACAAGGTGTACTGGTGACTCCAATGAGCCCACAACAGCACCAGTAAGTGTACTGGTGACTCCAGTGAGCCCACAACAGCACCAGTATGTGTACTGGTGACTCCAGTGAGCCCACAACAGCACCAGTAGGTTTACTGGTGACTCCAATGAGCCCACAGCAGCACCACAAGGTGTACTGGTGACTCCAATGAGCCCACAACAGCACCAGTCTGAGTACTGGTGTGCCCATTGCATGCACGATGCTGCCTCAGCCACTACCAGTCACATGGCTATCACACCCCTGATGCCACCACCACCTTGTCACACCCATACTAGTACCAGCACCCTGTAACACCCACACCGCGCCGGCAGCGCCACTGGTGCCAGCGCCCCTGTCACGGCTACAGCGGCCGCGCACGGCACCGGACCAGCACCCCATCACACCCACACCGGCACCAGCACCAGCACCAGCAGCAGAATCAGTGCCCCCATCGCGATCGTCCCGGTAGCAGCACCGGCGCTGGTTCCAGCGCCCCGGCACGCCCGCAGCGCTCCCGGAGCCCATCCTGGCCCCACCCCGCGGCAGCACCGGAGCCCCCGCCGCTGACTGACCCGGCGATGAGGATGATGATGCGGAGCGGGTCGCGGGCGATGGTGAAGATGAAGAGGCCGAACGCGGGCCCGAAGGCGATGAAGGTGCACCCGAAGAAGACGGCGAGCGTCATTTCGGCGGGAGCGGGGACACGGGACCGGGCTCGGACCCGGAGCTCGGACCGGACGGGCCCCGCGGCCCCTTCCCCCTCCGCCGCCCTTCCGGGGCCGATGACGTCACACGTGCGCGCGCCGCCGCCGCCGGAAGCGGCGTCCCGGGGCGGGACGGGGGGCGGGGCCAGGCCTGTCAATCACGGGGCGCGGGGCTGGATGGCGGGAAAGGCCTGTCCGGAGCGGGTCGGGCGCTGGGACGGGCGCCTCAGGGAACGGGGGACAGAGCCAGCTTGGCGGAGCTCACCAAGCGTCTGGACAGTGCTCCCAGGCACATGGTGTGACTCTTGGGGTGTGCTGTGCAGGGCCAGGAGCTGGAGTCGATGATTCGTGTGGATGGCTCCCAGCTCGGGATGTCCTGTGATCCTGAGGGGACACAGCCTGCGCCCAGGCCAGCTTGGCGTTGTCCCCACGGGCACGCCGTGAGTGAGGCCCCCAGGAGTAGGGGCTGAGTGGGGTGTGCAGGCTGCCCCACCCTCAGTGGTGCTGTGCTCCCTCCGCTCGGCGCCTGGAGCCTCCCACCTCAACGGGATCGACACGGAAATCCGGGAGTGCACTTGAGGGCACTTTCCACACGCTGACACCCACACCCCAACACACACCCTTTCCACCTCCAGAAGACTTTGGACAGGTGCACTGGGTGTAGAGCTCTGCACATGCTGAATTGGCAGAAACGCAGCGCCCGTGCCAATCTTGGCACACATGCAGCAAGGTCAGAGAAGGCTTGTGAGGGGTCTGGGTCTCATTCACTCGTGGAACACAGGCCCTGATTCTAATAGGCACAATTCACAGCAGAGCACTCCCACTTGGGGTACAGAGGGCTCTCCCGAACCAGGGGAATCCCAGGGGAGCAGCAAGATGTGGGTCCCAAAATATCCCCTCCAGCTCATGGGATTGCCCTTGGAGACAGCAAGTTGATAGCTGGAAATGGGAACCACATTTTTTTTCCACTTCCTCCAGACATGTTTGGAGGAAGTGGAATGACTGATGTTTGCTTGATCACCAGGGTTTACAGGGCCAAGTCATGCCCCAGCACAAGGGATCCCAAAGAAGGAGAGAGGGCAGTAGTTTTGTCTCTGCCTAAGGTTTTGTGGCTTCTTTGCAAAGCAGCTCGATCAGATCATCTGGCCCAGAGAAAGTCACATCTCACTCTGTAAGCCGGGGACATCCACTTAGAGACCCTGTGTTCCTTTCAGTGATGGCTCTGGGAGATCTGCCTGCTTGATCAAGAGAGTTTCCTGGGTGAGGATACCCAGGACCCACTGAGGGGTGGAGATGAAGGCTGGGGCTTGCCAGCTGGGAGATGTGGCTCTGGTGGCTGCAACATCGGGGAGGATGGGTCACAACAGGAGGTGTCACAAGGGACATGACCAGGCAGCCCCAGCTTCACTGCAGCTGAATTCTGGTGACCAGTGAGTGTGCATGCAGAGGAATGCCAGACTGGATAGGGACAGGGGCAGGTTCCCAGGGGGTTTCTAATGAGAAGAGACATGAGCCCCTCAGGGCAGGACAGGGCACAGAACTGCACTTGGGGCTGAAAGAAGAGCTTAGGGCTCTCAGTGGTGGCAGGTGCCCAGTGAGGCTTTGGGGACGTGCTGGGTGTCTCCAGGCCCTTGCTCCCTGCCACCCAGACCTGATGAGCTCCCTTTCTGTCCACCAGGCCTTAGCTCCAACACTGATGTTCTTCCTGGCTCTGCTGACCATCCAGCCCAGACTGCTGCGCCATGACCAGACCCAAATGGACACAGCCAAATAGATGGAAGAGTGTGAGGAATATCTGCATCATGAGATGACTTGGCTGCTGCAGCTGGTTGAGGGGAAAAGGGGCACGCACCATGGAAGCCCCAACTCCTTTCTGCAGTGCAGCAGCAGTGGCTGTTTTGTGGTGCTGCAGCAGCCCTGGTCCTGGTCACTGTGGGCTGCTGTCTGGACAGGTGAAGGAAGCATGCCTCTGCCAGCTGCAGGCAGCAGGAGAGTTCCACCAACAAGGAGGACAAAGGCCAGGAGAAGTTCAAAGGTGCCCATAGTGGTGTCAGATCTTGGTGACCACCCTATCCATCACCAATGGAAACATTCAAGCTAAGGCTGGATGAGGCTGTTGAGAATGCCCCTGCTCATTGTGGCAATGGTCTTTAGAGATCCCTTCTGACCCCAACTATTCTGTGATTCCAAAGCAGGACCTGCCCAGCACATGAGCCAGTGTGATAAAATCAAGAACAGTGATTTTATCATCTCCAAAGGCTATGAAGTTCACCTAAATGATGATCCTAGCCCAGTCCACAGAGACAGCAAACATCAATATAGGGAAGATATCCTGCAAGAAAGGCATGGCATAACAGAACCCTGAGAACAAGTACTTTTAATTTATTTTCTTTTGCTCTGAAAGGCAATGAATCAACCTTGTGAGCAGCAACCACTAAACCAATGCAATGAATGGTCCCCAAAGGTCCCTTGCTGCCTGTCACGCTGTCATAGGCCTGTCTTGCAGCAGAGATGCTGCAGTGCTGGTCCCACATCCCCTGAGCAAGTGGAGCAGGGGCCCCACATCCTCCTGTACTGCACGCTGCACCCTCACAGACAGAACAGCCTCAAGCACTGCATATGGAGCATGCTCATACAAAAATGAGACAGCACCATGTACTCACAGCTATCTGTGCTTCCCTCCAGCTGCCTCTATTGGCATTGACAAGTCAGAAATACCAGTTTTGGGGCTGGGAGATTTGTGTGGCACTTGTCTTTAGGGGGTCTGACCTGTTTTCAAATCCCCCAGAGCCTTGCAAAACCCTCACAACTTGGCAACACAGTTTTCCTGGCCCTCACCCCGATGTTTCAAGCTGTAGATGCAGGGAGGGACTGAGGGGTGGCAGTAGTCTGTGCCTGGCTCTGCACAGCTCGACAAGTCTCATCAAAATATCTCAGATGCTCTTTGTGTGGTCCTCCCCCTCCAGCATGTAGTTCAAGGGCATTGAGCAGGAAGGGTTCAGAGATGAAATGAGGCACTGGAGAGATGAGAGAACTGGAGCAGAGAGCAGGGGTGAAAGGCTGCCGAAGGTTAATGTGCTGGTATATCAATGGGGTGGCAGCCCACGGCATAGCTGAAAGCTCTTTGGGGAGATCTTCAGTCTGCCAGGCCAAGGTAAACAAATCCAAAGGTTGAAATTCAATGGGAGAGGTGCAGAGAGAGGAAGGGAGGAGCACACAAACACCTCGGTCACCAGTGTGGGTCTGTGACACCTGTGGGGAGACATGCTCCCATGCCAACAGTTCCACAGTGCCCAGGCTCCCAGAGCTTTTCCTGGCCTGCATGTTTCTCTGTGGGGCCACAGTGGAAAGGAGATGGGTGGGAGAATGGAGGAAATGCGAAGCTTTGCTGAGCCATGACATTGCTCATGTCTTTCCCAGGCTGAGCATCACCTGGGAACAGCAGTCAGGATCTCACTGCCAGATTACAGGCAGTTCAAAGGAATAAAAAAGTCCTTGCAGCAAGCTGTAAATAGTTAAGTCAAGAGAACTGGTCCAAACCAGGAGGCAGCAGCAGCTAATGGGTAAAAAACAGTGGGTGTGAAAGGGCTCTTTGTCCCAGCAGGAAGGCGAAGGACTCCCAGAGGCTGGGCACTGGGACGCACCCTGACCGGGGCACAGGGCAGACTTGTTTGCAGTGCAGGGTGCAGGCTTCCAGGGAAGAGGTGCTTTTACACTCTGGTTCTTTTTGAAGCCAGACAACCCCCTGCCTAGGAGGTGCTTAGACTAAACAACAGAATGGCTCGGCTGATGCATTGCAGAAAAGGAAGGCACAAGGGCCCAAGGAGGAGCTCCAGCCCTTGTGCAGGGACAGCTCAGCAGTCCAAAACACCATGTACTGTCCTCCCCTCCAGCTCCTCCAGGCCAGGGTGGGAGGCTGCAGCTCGCAGCAGACCTTGCAGCCTTGGAAGGACAAACTGAAAATGAGCACCCCACGCACGAGGAGCTTTTTTCCCTGTTGGAGAAGGCATTAGAACCACAAAACAGAACTGCTGGGCCAGGGAGAGGGCAGGAGGCCAGCAGCACCTGGACAGGAAAGAGATGCAATCTCAACACTCTCCTTTCCTGACCCGAGAGGCACAGCAAATAAAGAAAAGCAGATAACAAAAGCTATCCCTGCCGGTCTCTTGCTGGGTCTGGCTCAACAAGGGGTCAGCGTGAATTGTGTTTCCTGGCAGTAGGTGGATGTGCTTTTAGAGGAATATCCGCTGGGTAGTGTGGGACAGCAGGGCTTGGTGCACATCATAGAGGGGCCCAAAATGAAGGGCAGAACTAGATCATGACTTTGAGCATCCCCAGGAAATCCAGCCCATTCTGGTGGCAGCAATGAGACACATCCGGCTGCTCTTCAGTTTATGTTGGAGAATATACAGCAAGACAGGAAGAAACTTCCTGAACACTTTGTCTGCTGCATTAATATTTGCTAGCTTATACAGCTGTTCCTCAGGCTGGCATTCAGTCACTGGGAGTAGAAAATGCAACTAGTACAAAGGGTGAGCAGCTAATCCTAGATTTGGTGAAGATCCTGACAACTATGTGTGCATGCATGATCACATGCTTGTATGTTTTCTGTGTTGTAAATATGAACTCTCCATGGAGAGCTCAAAGACCTTGTGGCTTCCCCAGGTGCCAAGCCAGCAATATGCAGACTGTGGAAGGGAACACACCAGTGATGTGGTTTATCACTGTGTATTTGAAGAGGATGGTGAGTTTGGACTGAGCTTGAGGTTTCCTCTGGATTCCAAGGAAGTGATGGAGATGAGGGAACACAGTCCAAGCTACATGGTTATTGTTCCAAGCCCACCACAGCCACAGAGGTCCTGCAGACCCTCCTTGCATGAACTGGGGAGAGAGACCCACACATCCTCTCCTAAAGCCTGTGCCCACCCAAAAGACCACACACAGTCATCCATCTTGTCAAACTGCTTTAATATTTGGACATGAAGACAGGACAGAGCCAGTTAGGCTGTGCACAAACAATATCCCCTTGAACAACAGTGCAAGGCTGCAGAGCTTCCCTTCTCAATGGATGTGTGGATTTGGCCAAGATGCAGTTCAGCTGATGACATCCTGAGCATGCCAGTGGGGTGCACGTGTTGGGTAGGAAACAGGGATAGGGGCTCGCCAGGGCAGCTCAGAGGTTGTTCAGCTCCAGTAAGGTCTGGTCCAGGACCTGGTGTATCCCCACATTCTCCTCTTTGGCACTGGCCAGGCTCTCTGTGAATAAAAGGGACACCCAGCCACGCACACAGACACAGCCCAAAGGTACCCAGGTGCAGCAGGACCCACACACATCACACCAGGCACAGACACACACACACGGATGGACATTTCAGTATGGCAATGGCCTCCAGTCAAACGGGGCGGCCCCTGTGGAGCACAGTCCACAAAAGTAGCCCCATTTCTGGCAGGGATGAGTCCAGCCACCCTGGGACCTGCCACAGAAGCCTGGCCAGTCAGGCTGCTCACTGTGGCAGGCAGTTACCACACATCAGCATTTCCATCTTCCTTCCCATGGTGCCCCACTGCCCATGGCTGAGCGCTCCACAGCGCAAGTGCTGTGGCAAGTACCATTATTTGGCCAGACACCAGGGCATCACCACTGGCCAGCTATGGGCACATGCAGAAACCCTTGGCCAGTGGAAGCGGAGAACCAGTGCCTGCTGCATGACCCAGCAGTGCTCCGTGAAGAAAAGGAGTGAGAAAACAGCCCATAAACAGCCCAGGAGAGTGGGCAGAGGACAAGAGAGATAAGGAGCAGAGCTAACAAGGCTACAAGGATAAGCTGTGCTAGGCAGCCTGCTGCCAAGGCAGCCTCCCTCTGGTGTTCACTTCCAAATGGTATCCTCCTTCCCCCAGAGATGGGGATGGAGTAGAATTGCTGTCCACCCAGCCCCATCTCCCAGTATGCCATGGTAGGCTCTTCCCTCTCCCAGGTTTGGGGCAGTGGGTGCTGCTGGGTCCCCAGCTCCTATCCCAGCCTTCCCAGCACCCTGCAACCTTTCTAAGGAGATCCTCCCTGCACTGTTTGGGGTGACCAGAGTGAGTCAGAAGAGGCTACCCAGTGACTCCTGGGACAAGGGGAGGAAGGCTGCAATACAAACCATCACATCCCTCCCCAACAGAGCCAGGATGATGCCAGAGGACAGCCATCACTACATGGGCATCCCAGGACATCACAAACCCCCTCATATCTCTCCCACAAAAACCTGATCAACTCCAGAGGGGCTCCCAGTCCTGCCCAAGCAGGGTAGTTACCCCTATGAGGATAAGGCAAGGCTTCACACCCTGCCTCACCCCAGTGGGGAGCAGAAAGGGGCTCCCAGCCCTGAGCCAGCCTGGCCAAAATGGGGCAGGGAGGCTGGGCTGGGGCCAGGAGCCCTGGGCAGCTCAGTTGTTAAGTTCAGTAAGGATGACCCGCAGCTCGTTAGTGAGAATACGGTTTTTCTCGGCCTCCTGCTGAGAGCGCTCTAGAGAAAATGAAGACATCAACGCAGCACAGGAAAGAGAGAGAAAAAAGTGAGTTAGTTAAAAGAGACAGCATTTCTGAAAGCCTTTGCTGGAAACACCAAAAGCCACCCAGCCAGTGGTGGAATACAGCTGGACTCACGGGAGGAGGCAGCCAGTCTTGGTGGGACAAGGCTGTGGGTCCATCAATTTGGAGACTGGGTTCTGGGACGTGGTAGGGTGGTGAGGAAGGACAAGGGGGATCAGGACCAATTTAGGGATCACAAGAGATCACTGCTGAAGGGTAGCATCAGCCCCTTCACCAAGACAAGGTGATGCAGGAGCCATGAAGAGGCTGAGATTGCTGCTTGTAGGCAATGTCTGGGAGTGAGGTCAGGGAATGGACAGTACCAGGTCTAACCCTGCTATTTCATGCCAAAAGACTGATGGAGAAGACAGCATGAGATGAGGAAAGCTGTGTACAAGGGTCAGAGGGTGGCTGGGGTCAGCACAATAGCCCCGTCCCACTCAATCTAGCAGCACAGAAGCCTCTTGGGTCTCAGCCACGGTCACCCTAGGGACCCGTGGCTGTGAGCTGCCTGCAACCACCTCCTACCACGCTGCTGACAGTACCCACATGAGACAGGCAGGAGATGAGGGATAGAGTGGCATGAAGAAAACAAAGGAGAAACCAATGTTAAACTTTTATTGATATCAACTCATTAATCCAGAGGGACAGAACACAAAAGAAAAGTCGTGAGATGCAAACTGAAGAGCAATGTGCAAAGGACAGAAGGGTGAGGGAGGAGAGGGGGTTGCCTGCCTGCCAGGGAACAGGGTGTCTGCACAGCTGGATCCAACCCTCTATCCCCCAGGCCTGAGCTTTGGCAGTGGAGGTGCCGCTTCCCCAGTGCAGGTCATCCCCATGCTGGGGCCAGCAAGCAGCACCGGGGGACTTTGCTGGAAGTATATGGGGGTAATTTGGCCCCCCAGCCCCGGAACTGCAGGGTCCCCAGTGCTTCTGCTGCTGGGGAGCCAAGGAGGGAGCTGCTGGAACAAAGGGCTTCTGGGCACAGTCCTGATCCCCAGGGCAATGCTGTGGCATGGGCCTACAACTACACTGTCCAGTCAGTATGTGGGGCTGCTCTCCTGCCCTGAACAAACAGCTCTAAGCACCTACTTCTTGTCTCCCCAAAGAGGGGTACAGCGGGAACACCCCAGGTCAGCTCCTGTCCCAAAGGAGCTGATGGACAGGCACAGGCTAGGTAGGACAGAGGAGGACAGAGAGGGTAGGGAGAGAGGTGGGGTGGCCAGGCAGGCAAACAGCCGAGCTGGGGAGGGGAGAGACAGGCAGGGTGCGGGTGCAGTGCTGGTGCCCAGCGTGGGGCTCAGAGGGAGGTGATGTCGTTAAGTGCATTGTCCAGCTCCTCGCTGATGGCTTTGTACTTCATCTTCTGCGCATACACTTCATCTGCAGGTGGGGGCAGGTGGGGAGCAGATGGTGAAATAAGAGTGGAGGGCACAAGGTGAAGAGAGAGAGTGGATGTGAGCGGCAGGCTGAGGGCAGCAGGAGTGTGCAGGCACAGGCAGCATGGATGTGACCCTATTCCCCACCCAAGGGCAGAGCCCAGACCCCAGGAGCTCTGCACTCCTGCACCAGACACCACAGCATCCAGCCTCCCTGCTCCCAGAACTCCTGCCCATCCCCTCCCTCTGGCCAAGCACTGTCCAGTCCCTCCGGGGGCATGGTGTGTCCAGTGCTGCCCCTGGAAAAAGGGACACAGGGCTAGTGGGGTCATTTTACCTTCTAGGTCATCAATGGTTTTCTCCAGCTTCGCCACAGACCTCTCTGCAAATTCAGCACGGGTCTCAGCCTGTGGGAAGCACAGTGGGGAGAGTGAGCTGCAGGACAGAACAGAGGTGGAGCAGGCTGCACTGCACTCCCTATCTGCTCCATTTGCATCTCTGATACCCTTTGCCAAAAGCCCTCCTGTGGGAAAGGCAAGAGACAAGAAGTGCCTAGGGCTCCACGGAGCCTCGCACCCTAAACCAGAACAGACTAGTGAACATCATCCCAGACCCAGGTACCTGCTATGCTGCTGAGCTGCAATTTAGGAGACTGTGAGAGGACATGGGCACAATGGGGTCAAAACCCATTCAGGATGGCAAGCTCATGCCAAGCTACAACCCTTACCTCCTTCAGTTTTTCGCCTAGAAGCTTGATTTCCTCCTCGTACTTATCCTCCTTGGTGGAATACTGCAGAGACAGAGACAAGCACCTGTGAGTCTCAAGGGATACTTCTGGCCATCCTTCACCCCAGCAAGAGACCGCAGCACTCCCAGACCCCATGCACTCTTCCCAGCCCCAGCAGCCTCATTGGGTCCTACCTTGTCAGCCTGGGCCTCCAGGGACTTCAAGTTGTTGGTGACAATTTTCAGCTCCTCCTCTAGGTCACCACATTTACTACATCCCAAGCAGAGCCGGCAGGAGGGGGGGAGTGGGGCCAGAGGGCAGGAGAGAGGCAGGAGCAGAAAGAACAGGCACGGTGAAGCAGGAAAGAAAGAAAGAAAACAAGTTGAGAGAGGAGAAAACTCAGTGCAGGTGGACAAGGAGCAGAGCCGCTGCGAGCAGGAGCTGCCGGGACGCATCTGTTCATCCATTCCTTGTGCTTCCTTGCACAGATACCTCGTGCATCACCACCAGCCAGGCTCTCACCACTGGCTCTCACCACTGGCCCCGCCAAGGGAAGCAGGGATGGACGGATGGAGGAGCGTGCCCGGCCTGCACCTACTGGAGAGGGAGGCAAGGGGAGGCTGGTGGTGGAGGCAGTGGTGCAGAAAGGAGAGAGGTGGCTTGCATGGTTTGAGAGACAGCGACAGAGAGAGGGGGCTGCTGCACATCGCCCCGTGCCCCTGCCCCAGTACCTCTTCCTCTGAGGCAATGAGGGATTTGAGAGACTGGTCCATGGTCCGCAGCTCTTCTTCCAACTGTCTCATTCGGCTGGGGTGAAAGAGGGGCACCCCGGGAAGGGGACAGCAGAGAACAGGGTCAAAGATGTGATGCCACTGGGTTGGCACCCCCCTACCCCCAGCCTCCAATCCCAAGGACCACCCCAATGACAGACTCTGCTGCTTCCAGAGAAGGACATCCCCATCCCCATGTCTCCCAGGGATCTGGGGCAAGGGCTGTGTGGGACCCTGCATGCTGCCCACCGGGAGCCCCGCTCACCTCTCTGCCACCTCTGCTCTCTCCTCTGAGCGCTCCAGCTCTCCCTCAAGGACGACCAGCTTGCGGGCAACCTGTTGATGGCAGCAAGAGGCCCATGTTTGCCCTGTGCTTGCCCCAGTGGGGGACACAGGGCTGCAAGGAGATGTCTCTGAGTGCTTCTGGGGGGTCCGGACTGGGGATGGGGGTACACACCTCCTCATATTTGCGGTCAGCCTCCTCTGCTATGTGCTTCGCCTCCTTCAGCTGCATTTCCTGGAGTTCCATCTTCTCCTCATCTTTCATGGCCCTGTTTTCAATGACCTTCATGCCTCTGAGGAAAGATCATGCCAGAAAATATTAGTATGGGTCAAGGAGGCATCTGTACATCCTGTACCCTAACAACAACATCCTCCAGCTTCAGAGACGCAGGACATTGCTCAGGGAGGATGGCACTTGCTGGTCACCCCATGCAGTAGAGTCACACCAGCAGTACCCCAAAAATGCTCCTGTGAAGAATTACAGTGGAGCTGGCCCCAGGGCTATGTTACAGAGTGAGGTATGACTATGGTGCCACTCAATCAGTTAAGTCCTGAACCCATGTTTGAGAGGGAAAAAGTGTGCAGTTCAGGATGAACCAGCCACAACCTCCACAAAAACAGCCTGACAGCCCTTAACAAATACTGGAAAACATCCTGTGGCAAAGGCTTTCTCATCTGGGGTGGTGCTCAAAAACAGGGAGTTACCAAAACCCTGCAAATCCCCACAGAATAAAGTCCTGCAGACTGCTCTCCTCTCACTCAGATGCTGTTGCTCAAACTGGTCTTTGCCAACGGAGGGAAGAGCTCATGTAGCTCATGTAACTGTCATGAATGCTGTGACATGTCTGGGCACTCCCAAACTACCTGAGTGCCCTTGCCTGCACAGCTCCAGTCTGGGAAACCTGCTTGCCGTGAAGATGGGGCAACATATGCTTGGTAGAACTCCTTTTGATTGAGGCTGTCTTGTTCTCAAATCTAACCTTGAGTTACCAGCACAGAGGTTCCCTCCTGGGCTGTTGTTGTGTCTGTGAGCATAGAAAGCTGCTCTGGGGAAGAGAACATGCTCATATATTCCTCTGGCTTTGATTACAGTCTGGTGCTTTTATAAATAACAGATAAAATTTCTCATGATTTTATGTGTGCTCTGTGTAAGAATGTCTGTATCTGGGGAACTTCTTTGCATTGTGGCTTTGCTCTCTCCCTTTGAAGTCTGCAGGAAAATCAACATAAACCCCAATAAGGTCACTTCAGAGGGACCCCACTGCAAAACTAAAGGGACTGTCTGCAATGGTGACCTGCAACCACTCCCACTGTCCCTTTCCATCCCACCTCTCGCTCTCATCAGCTGCCTTCTCAGCTTCCTCCAGCTTCTGCAGGGCAGTGGCCAGGCGCTCCTGGGCTCTGTCCAGCTCTTCCTCTACCAGCTGGATACGGCGGTTGAGGGAAGCCACTTCAGCCTCAGCCTGGGGGAACAGAAACCTCTCAGTCACCCCATGTCTCATACATACATTGAAAAAAGCACTTTCACTGGTTACTTCTACATTTACCATCCAGGACACCCCTTGGCACTGTGCAACAAGTCCATGCTCATTGGAATGGCATGTCTGACCATGCACCCTCTTGCTTCCTAAAGGGACAAGAAGATTATCTCCATCCCTAGGGCCTGTTTGATGCTGGCTTCTCCCAGCCTTCCAACCCCAGCTAGGCATGTGCAGCTGCACCATGTCCTCGCACCTCCAGCTCCTGCCCTGGAGGGAGACAGGGCACGTTCACTGGGGTAGGGTGGCCATAGCAGCCGTGCCGTCACAGGGATGGTATTTGGGGTTTGCAGAGCAGTGAGTAAAGGGGGAGGAATGCCCTGTGCAGCTTCGCTCCCGAAAAGGAGATCGGAGCTGCCTGTGGATTTCCTGTTTACAGAGGCGGTGGAGTGAGCTGGGAGCTTCTCCTGCAGGAACCCCCAGGGCCCTGTGCAACAGGGCAGCCTGAAGCCAAGCACGGAGCCCCCCTAGCTGATGTACAGCACAGTGCCGGGGGCAGTGGAGCGAGTCGCCCTCGGCAGGCTGGCGCCTGGCCAAGATGCGGCTGGCAGGACCAGAGCCCTCCCTTTCCCAGGCTCCCCACGCACAGGGCTGGGAGCTGGGGCTGGCCAGGAGCAGTGGCCCTGGCCCTCCGCCAGCCTGTTGACGCCTGGCCTTGCACTCTTTCCATTTGGTAAAGGCCTCCTGCTCCATCGCCACAGTCGGGAAACGCTGCCTCAGCAGCTCTCAGCTTCCCAACAGGGGGGTGCAATGAAGACAAACCTCTGGATATCAAGGGATGGGTGGCACTAAGACCTCCCTGTGGGGAGCAGCCCCATGCACCAACCCAGGAGATAATGTCTCCTGCTTATTCACAGGCTGCAGCAGGACTGGCTGGCTGCAGTGCCTGGACACATCCAGCCTCATGCTCCAGCACTGAGAATGCTCCAGGGAATATTCGCTAAGCACAGGAACTATGGGAGCAGCAAGGGGCTGTCACCCTGCATGGCCCCACTGAGCACCCACAATCCCCTGTGGAGGGGTTGGCAGGGTGGGGACAGGCACAGGCACCTCTCTGAGAGGGCTGCCAGCCCCACAGCTCCCAGCCCCACTGCCGCCTCCACCCCATGAACATCTTTTCACAGACTCTCTGAGAGCTTGTCCCTTGCCAGACCACCCAACGGGGAACTGAAGCTGGCCCCCACATGACAACGCTCTGCCTGCAACATCAGCCTTATCACATCGGTAGATTTTTTTTCCCTGGGAATCACCCCCAAAGTGGGTCGGAGCTGCCCGGATGGACACTTGGGAACATGAGCTTTCCCGGCAGCTCCCAGTGACCGGGAACCCGATCTGACGCTGCAGGAAGGGGCCATTTCCTCCACACACAGCCCGAGTGACAACAACCCGGGTACCGCACCCAGCTCTGCCGCTCCTGATATGGTGAGAATGTTGAATGAGTGGGCATAGGAAACAGAAAGCTCCAGCAACTAAAAAGACAAACCAGGAAAAAGCTGCAGCTTGGGAATGCCATCCCACTGCCAGAATGGAAATTTTGGCCTCAGGCAGTGTGAAGGGGTGGCTTGTCCCCATGAAGGGACAGGCTGGAGAGCTAAAGCTCGGCGGCCCGGACCGCAGAGTCCTCTGGAAGCCAGACAAGAGCTTGGGCGTGGGATTCTGAGCTGTGCACGCCGGCCTCCGAGGGAGGCGATCCTTTCCCAAGGCAGGGCTTGCCGCTGCCCGCTCCCAGCGCCCGGCCAGCCGGGAAGCCCTGGGGAGCCGCGCCGCAAGCATCTTCTCTCTCAAGACCCACGGAGGAGGAAGGCGGCTAGCGGAGGTTGCCCGCAGGCGGGGACTGCCCCGGGGGCTCTCGCCAGCTGAGTGGTAGCTCCCCGCGGTTCCCCGGGACCTCCCGGCGCTCCTCCGCCCCGGGGACAGCCAGCCCGGCTACCGGGGCTCGAGGGGGCCGGGGCCGGCCTGCCAAAAGGGATGCCGGCAGCGGGGCTGGAGCCGGCGAGGCATCCCGCGGAGCTGCCGGGGTGTCCCCCGCCCTCCTCTTCCCATCCCAGCGGCCCTTACCCGCTCCCGGGCCTGCCGCTCGGCATCGGCCTCCCGCTGCAGGTGCTCGGCGCGCTCCTCCGCCTCGTCGGCCACCTGCTGCAGGCTCTGGATCTTCTTCTTGACGGCATCGATAGAGCTGGCGCTGGCCATGGCGTGGGCTGCCGGCGGGGAGGCCACACCGCCGAGCCCTTTGTGGGATCCGCCCGGCTCGGGCAGGAAGCGCTCAGGCAGCGGCCGCTCCCGCCGCCCGCCCTGCCTCCATCCCTTCCTGCTCCTCCTCCTCCTCCTCCTCCTCCCGCTGCTGCTGCTGCTGCCTCCGACCGACCTGCTCTGCCGCTCCCCCGGGCAAGGCGTGCGGTGCTCACCCACGGCAAGAGAGAGTTCCCACGCCGGGAGGGATGCACAGTGCCCCTCATCCCAAACAGGACAGAGGGTGCCCCTGGGCAGGATGCATAGTCCTCTCCAGGCAGAGGTCACTGTCTCTACATTCCTGCCAAAGCTTGATGCAGAGCGGCTTCTGGGCAGAGCACACTGTCTCCCCAGTCCGGGTCAGCACGCATTCCCCCGGGCAGATGCATGGATCCCACGGAAACGGTGCATGGCACCCCCAGAGTGGGCACAGAGTGGCCTCAAGGCAGGACATCCACTTCTCTCTGTGCCCAGCATGCATGCTGCCCCGCAGGCAGGGGTGCACAGTCACACTGAAATCCTCCAGAGCAATGGAGAGGACCCCAGGGAAACGGACTCATTGCCAGGAGTCCATGGAGTCTGTGATTGCTGGAGCCTGTCCTGTGTGAGCCCCCATGGCCACAGGAGCAATGTACCCATAGGTACTCCCCAGGCACTGCCCTCCACAGCCCTTGCTGCAGAGCTAAGGAGAGTTGTGGACTTTTTCCTAATGGGAAGTCAGTAAGAGTCATGAGCAGAGCCCACTCCTGGGCATCCTCTGGGGGTGCCTGGGCAGCAGCCAGGTCCCCAGCATCCATCATGTTAAGTCCCTTGGTATCTGCTCCCCTACATGAGGACCTGTCCAGCAGCCCCACAGAGACTCATGGGGATCATGGAGATCCTGGTACCTCCTGCCCTGGTGGGTGCCCTGTGGGGGTGGCCAGACCTCCAGCTCCTGGCTCTCTGTCCTGGCTGGGGCACATGTCTTGATCCATCAGAAGAAGCTGGGGTTGCTGGCACTCAGTCCTCCCTTAAGAAGCACTTACAGCTATCTGGCTGCACTTCACACCTGCCTCCAGGAATGCTAGTTCCCAGGCTGACCTCACCAGCTGGCATCAGCTCCAGGCCCAGGGGTCCTGGGGCTGACTCAGCCACACTGCTATCTGCACCCTGTAGATCCATGTCCCCTTGCCAAGAGGCAGCGGAAGAGGTGATACTGTGGGTCCCCTGGGAGCACACAGCCTTGGGCTTGGCCTTGGGCCCAGCTGGTACTGCCCCACTCCCAGTCCCAGGATTGGATGTTAGTAGTGCTCCCAAATCAGGAAACAGGGGCCCAGAGCAGAGACAAGGGTTCCTGGGAGCAGTGGGGCAGGGATGAGCCAGCTGCGGACAGGCGAGGGACAGGCTGGGGGCAGCCACCCTGGTCCTGCAGTAGCCAGGCTAGGTGCCTCCTGCTGTGGCCCCACCCCGAGATGCAGTCACTTCCCAGCAGAGTCCCGTTCCCTCCCACCAGCTCAGGGAATTGCCAAATAAGAGCAAAGTCTTGGCTGGGAAGAGCAGCTGGGGCGGGAACATGGGTGAAGCTTTTGGGATCGTGGCCTGGGAATGGCGGCGTTTCCCTAAGGCCCCTCTGGAGTGGCTGGGGACAGGCCACCGCTGGGGATGTGGGACTATGGAGGGGGCTGTTCTGGCTAAACCTGCTGTCCCAGCTGCACTATTTCCAGCAGCCCTTGCCCACGTCCTGACCTGGGCACCTTGGGCTGTCCCTCCTGGGGACAAGAGGTGCTGGGACCTCGGTGGGCTCGCAGAGCTGCTGGGAAGCTCTGTGGAATTGTTGATCAGGAGTTAGGCACTGCCTGCTCTGTGCCACTATCTGACACCTTTCCAAGTGTCTGGAGTATCATATTTGCACTCTTTAGTACAGTCCCCATAGTGTTTGTGCCCCACCATCCAGGGCCAGCAGCAGGGCATCCGGGGCCATACTGAGGTGGATGTTTATTCTTTTAAGGCATTGACATTTTTGCCAAGAGCAGGAGGCTGCCTGGATCACTGGTATAAGCCTGACCCATCTGAGGAATGGGTACACTCTGTGCTCTCAGGCACCCACTGTCCTGGCAGTCAGAGAGGACACGGGGGTGCCTGGGGTGGGTGTGCTCTGGTGGTCTACCTGACGTTTCCTCTGCTGGATACAGGAGCTGTGCTGTGCCTTGCACCAGGGAGGAGGTGACAGCAGGCCTGGCACTTAGAGCTGTCAGCACATTCAGGTCCCTGGCGCCAAGGGGCGACTCCCAGAGCCCCGCACATGGTGCAGCCTGTCCAGGCTTTGGCATGAATCTGGGAGGGCTGTGTTGGTGATGGAGCCCCAGTCCTGCTGCCCCCCAACCTGCAGCCTGACGTTGCTCCTTTGCCATGGCTCCTGCTCTGACCCTTCCCTGACTCCCATCCACTGTATCTTCTGGTATGGGGCTCTCTGTGCTGAAGCCCACAGACTTGCCAAACTGCTGTGGGCCAAGAGCAGGGAAACACCATCCCTGCCCAGGATGGCATCGCACAGCCCACTGCCAGCAGCAAACCACTCCACACCCCACAGCCAACACCTGCCCAGTACCCCTGTTTGCCCCTTCCTCTGAGCCCTGCACTGGGAATCCACTCTCAACCACACTGAGTTTGCCCTGTCCCACACCAGCACGGAACCAATTAGTGTGAACCCCACTACAGAGAGCAGCCACCCTGCGCCGCCTGACATGCCTGTCCCATGCCAGGTTGAATGTGTCCTTCCAGAGGATTCTCTTTTAGAGGAGAGTCATCTGTAGGATCAGCAAAGAGGTCTGAGGAGACCCCTGGCTGCAGCCCAGGAGCTCTGGGCTGCCACAGGACTGGTGTTGCCGTTGCTCGTCCTTGTCCGCTCACCCCTGTCCTTGGCGGCGGCCTCAGAGATTTGACGCATCTCCCCCATTTAGCTCCATAAACCAGCTGGGATTGAATTTTTTGTTCTCAATCCTAAAAAGCCTAGCCATGCCCTGCTGGCTGTTCTCCAGACAGCTCTCCTTTAGCTTCTCCTCCAGTTTCCAGGGTTGGTTTTCATCAAAGAGGGACTGGCTATCAAAAGGAGGATTTATTTATAGGGTGTCAAATACCCTGTGTGGCACCGCAGGTCGTTATACCCCATTCCCAAGCTACCCCGTGGCCGCACACAGCTGTTCCACCCTTCATCCTGGCCAGGCACAAGCCAATTTCAACACCTTCCTAACATCTCCCCAGAGGGATCTATTTCCCAGGAGAAACATCAGTCATGGCACTAAATAAAACTCTTCCTGGCCTTGTCCTTCTCAGGGTACAAAGCAGTGCACTGGACCCCAAATCCACCCAAGTCCCTTTCCACACACCCCAAATATTCTTCCTTGCAGCCAGCACTCAGCAGCTAACCACAGCAAGAGATTTTTCCGTTTCCCTGCTCTACCACAGTTTAGCAAGCACCACAGTTTTTCCTGCGAGCATTGAGGAGGTGCATGCCTGGGGGACTTGTGACACAGTTTGGGACACTTGTCCTCATTAGATTTGGGGAGCCAGGCTGGAGGCTGCCCAAAAAGCTCCAGACAAGACTGGCACCCCCAGCACTGCTCACCACAGCCAGCCTGGCCCCCACACCCTACACAGGACCCATCAGCCCAGTTCAGTGTCAACATCGAAGGAATGGGATCCTGACAGTCTTCCCCTCGGACACTTGCCATATAAGGGCCCCCTCTTCCTTTACCCCCCCCTCCGAGAGCCAGAGCCTGTGCAGGGGAGGAGCTGCTGGCATGCCTACTTACATCTGTAGCTTTCTTCTCTGCCTGCTCAAGCTTCTCCTGGGCCTCCTTGACAGACTCGGAGTACTTCTCCACCTCATCCTCGGTGCCCTTCAGCTTCTTCTGCAGGCCCTGCTGTTCCTCCTCCAGCTGGGGAAAGGACAAAGGGTGGGGATCAGGGGAGATGGTGGTGTCTGCAAGGCTGAAAGTGGATCTGTCCTCACATCCTCCTGAGGACACCTATTCTCCTCCTGGGGACACCCAGGCTGTGGGGACACAGCAGGAGAACATGGACATGTCCTCTCTAACAGCTTTGGTTCTACACATCCTTGCGGGGCTCTTTGTGTAGAGCAGTCCCCAGGACCCCCATCATCCCTGTGAAGTCTAAAACAGGTATCTGAAAGAGAGGACTAGACCAAATTAGGAGTACAAAAAGCAGACAAATTTATTCAAGGCCTTCAAGGTACATCCAGGCAAGCAAAGTCCCCCTTGGCAGAGTACACCCAAAAAAATGGATGCTGGTCATGAGCCCTTCACCTTTTATAAGTTCTGTCCTGTTAGCAATGTCCTGTTCTGTCCAATGCCCCTAATTCTCCAATCACACCCTTAGGTGATGATGTTAACCACCCCAGACCTGCTCTCCTCATTTCACCGTTGTTTACATATTTTCAGGCCGTAGGGCAACGAATGTGTCCTTGGATTTTCTATTCAGGGAGGGATTGTTTTGGCTAAGGGTGTTGGGAACAGAGGTTTTTAGCATTTTTTTAGAAACACTGAACTACACCATGTTACAGATACACGAAGAGTGAAAACTAGAAATAGTTAAGGCATCACCTGAGCCTGGTGGAGGCAAGGGGTTGGTGGTCTCGCTTCCTCTATAGGGGACTGGGAAGTTCCTGACTTGAGGATACAGCTCTGAGGGACACCAGTCTGTGTTCCGATCTGTGTGTGGTTGTGGTGGGGGGATGCAGTCCCCAGGGTTCTCTCTGGCACAGGGACAGGGAGGTGGCACCAGGGTGTCCCACTGAGATAAGACATGTTTGAGGGGACCAGCATAAGGGGTAAAGAAAAAGACTGAAGCCTTGGTGCTTGGGGACAGACCCATATGGGGTGAGATCCCTGGGGATGCGGTCCCAGTGAGGTCAGGTCTCAAGAGCTGTCAAGCCCTAGATCTGGCATCCACAAGCAGGACACCCAGTGGGGCAAGGTCCTTGGGCCAGGACATCCTTAGGAGAGGAGACTCCAGGCTAGACAACCAGAACGGGGAGATCAGTGTGGGGACTGGGTGATCCTAGAGAGTGCAGTGTCCCCAGTCTGGACCATCAGTGGGATGGAATCCCCAGGGTTGGGCGCGCAGAGGAACAGGGTTTCCAGGGCCGGATAACCCTATGGTGGAGGGTGTCCAGGCTGGACTTCCAGCAGAGTGGGGTGTCGGGGCTGGACACCCCTAGAGCGGAGGGTACCCAGTGCCGGGGAAGCCCGTGGGACACCTACCTGCTTGCAGCGGTCCTCCGCCTGCTTCTTGTCAGCCTCCGCTTGCTCTGCGCGGTCGATGGCATTCTCCTTGTCCAGTTTCAGCATCTGCATCTTCTTCTTGATGGCCTCCATGGTGGCGGAGTATCGGCGTCGGGGCGCGGGACGGCAGAGGGACGCGGAGCACCGGGAGCGGCGGGAGCACCGGGAGCGGCGGGAGCACCGGCACTGCGCTCCCCGCCCCGCGGCGCTGCCTAAAAGCTGGGGAGGGGCCGCGCCGGGCGGGGGCTGCCCCGGTACCTCCCCCGCCGCCCGCCAGCACCTTTTAGGGACTGGCTCGCCACCGGCCCTCGGACCGAGCGGGACGGGGGGGCGGCCCCCCCGGTGGGCATCGCCGCAGCCCCGGCACCCACCGGGGCACGGGGCGAGGGACACCCCGGGTCACTGCGCTAGGGACAGCCCCATGGTAATTTGCAAGAGACACCCCAGAACGCTGTGTTATGGGTACCCTGGTGGCACTGGGCGTTGGACACCCCGGGGAAAATGCTCTGCTGGTACCCTGGTGACACGGGGTGAGGGACACTCCGTAGCACTGTGCTAGGGGTGCCCCAGTGGCGGCGGGCAAGGGACAGCCGGGGCACTGAGTAGGGGTACCCAATGGCACTGGCTCCGGTCAGAGCTGTCCTCATGCTAGACGACATTGCACAGCTGGCAGTGCCCTAGGTACACCACATGCTCTGTCACCGCACCCTGGGGCCTGAGGGACCCTGCTTGCTGGCACTGGCTTGGGGACACCTCAAGGGCTGGCATGGCACTTGGGAACACCAGTGGGCTGGCCCTGAAATGGTGGGGGCACACTCAGGCTGTGATTGCCCTGAGGGACATGTTTGGCTGGCATTGCCCACATGGGGAAAATCTCCCAGGAGAGAAGTGAGCAGAGCCCCTGACATCCCCACCCAGCTGCTGGTGGGGCAGGAGAGACCCAGCTCTGTGCAGACTTCTTGACACCCACCGCCCCCCTGCCCTGCATCTTGGTGCCACTGTCCCTGGCACCCACAGGGACACCTGGCACATGCACAGCCCATAGGGTGGCATTTCAGGGTGACACAGGGCATACAGGCAGCTCACTGCCCCTCTTCGTCTTTCTGCTCTAAATAAACTGTATTCCACAGCAACAAAACTGTATTCCACAGGCAAAAAAATGCAAACCCTTCAAATCCCAGCTCCTCCAAAAATAACCTGTACTTTAATAACGATCGTAAATGCTTCTGGCACATTCCCAGCTGCAGGGTGGGCTGTGGGTCGGGGGGGCTGGAAGGAGCTGGTGGAGGGGCCAAGGGAGCCGTGTGGCACGTGTGGAAGGCTGGGATGGGATGGGGACATGTGGGTTGCACAGGATCCCCCAGCCCATTGCCCATGGGCTGCAGCCAGCCCTTGCTTGACGCAGCTTCTCGGCACCAGCGCTCCAAGCAGAGAGGAACAAAAAGTTTTTGACAGCTGGAGAAAGTGCCTTTGTAGGAGCCCCCAGGCCCGGATGGTGGAGGGCATAGGAGGGGTGGGAGCAGCCAAGGACCAAGGAGCTTCTGGCTCCGTGAGGAAAACAGAGCCACTGCTGGACTCTGGAGAGCAGCTATTAGTACTGATGAATTAGGCACATATTTGGACAAGAAGAGTCTGTAACTGCCAGCATGTGGCTTCTGAGGGGAGGGGGAAGATCCATCTCCCATCATTCCTGGGAGAGAATAATTGTTTTTCTGCGAGACGTTCCAGCCTGGAGCAACTTCATGGGCTTGAGCAACTTCATGAGCTTGGTGCATGGGGCAGAGATAATGATGGGCATGGTGCAAGCAGCCAGGAAATCACCCCAGAGCCAGGCCAGCCCTCAAATGGGCCCCTAAAGGATGCAGTTTTCCCTCTCTGCCCCCTCCCCGTTTCTCCAGGTGTCATAACCATGTCTGATGGACACTGCTGGAATCAGCAGGTACTGAGGTCCATAAGTCTGCCCTTAAGCCCATCCTCTGGGGTAACCTGTGAGACAAGGGGTGCAGAGGTGTGCATGCACATCCCTTCTGTTGCTGCTTCATGCCCACACTTGGGCTGAGGTCTCCAAGGATGGCAATCTCCTCCATGTTTCACTCTGGGGGTCAGACCTTACTTCCAAGGAAAGACTTGTCCTCACAACTAGTGGAATCTTCCCAGGTGCTATCTATGCTGCAGCCTATTGTCCCATCCCTGGTCTCACCAAGAAGCTGGGACACAGATTCCCTGCTAACCTCCAACTTAGCTGAATTTGGATCCCTGCAGAGGATCCCAGCTCCAAACTTCTGTATGTGCTCTCCTGAATGTGCCTGCTAAAATAATCCCTTGAGTGGTGTGTGAAATAGAGAGGCGCTGGTTAATCACACCCCCATGTCCCTCCCTAGTGTTTGTGCCACCACTTCTTTCTTGTACTCAAGCTGGATGTGCTTGCAGCCCTGTGCAGGGGCTGCTGGAACTCCCTTGTCCCCAGGATGCCAGGAGGCCAGGGCTGCTGCCATGCTGTGCCCGCTCACTGTCCTTGCCGGACACTCTGAAGGGCCCCATGCCCCAGCTGGTACCTGGGTGAGAGCCTGGTGCCGGGTCAGGCCAGCGCAGATTGTCAGGGGACAGCTGGGAGGACTGGGATGCCTGCGAGAGCCACAAATCCACCCTGGAGCCTGGCCAGGGGTGAGTGTCTCAGGAGAAACAGCTCCTCCACACCCCCAGGGACATGACCACAAGGGGACAGGGGTTGCTGTCTGGGATACTACGGGATGCTGCCCTTGCCACTGATGATGTTTGTTGCTCATGCTAACAGGAACAGCCCCAGAGGCAAGGGACACCTGCCAACCTGCCTGTGCCCCTGTTGCACCCTGCAATGTCCCTGTTACACCCCACATCACCCCTGCCTGCCCTGCCACTGCTTAGGCCCCCCAAATCCCTGCTGAGTGACGGGGTGGGAACAGGTGGGGACACGTTGGGGCAGCTGCTGCCCGCACAGGTTGGCTCCGGGGGGCTATTTCGGGGCGTCAGATCAACGCCGGCAGCCGGGAGGGCTTGGGCCACATTCCCAGACCCACACCACACTAAAGACTGTTGCTTCCCCACTGATGGGCCACCAGTGACTATGGGGTGGGAGGTCACCCACTTGCACCCTATGGCACCCTACCCAGGAGTATATTTGGCTGGCAGCAGGAATGGGGCCAGGAGCTCAGCTCCAGGCATACATACCCCCCCCGCCTTCCCTGAGGCCCAAATCCTCCAGAAACAAAATCCCCAAGGCCCCCTCCTGCAGTGGTGGCCCCCCGGCAGCACCTGCGAGGCCGGCACATGGCTGGCAGCGGGGGTCCGGCCTGCCGGGTGCCTGGGGCTGGACGTGCCTCAAATATTTTCCATGCTGTATAAGCACCCGTGGTACACTCCCCCCTCCCTGTGCCGGGAGCGAAGGCGCCCAGGCCCCCCTGCCCTCCCCGTCTCCTGGAGAGGCCCGTTGATACCCAGTTGGCAAGAAAGCAGGAAAACCAGACTTTATTGATGAATACATCTTTCTGAGGAGACACTGGCATCCCCCACCCCACCCCGGAGGCTTGGGGGGGAGCTGGTTTCCTTCAATCTTTACTATGGGATGCTTAAAGTATCAAAATGGTGAGAGAAGCCTCAGCAAGTGCATAGGGGTAGGGACGGGGGTCCCAGAGCCAAGGAGGGGTGGGATGCTGGGCTACGGGACCCCGGCGAGAGCTGGGTGTTAGTGGGCAGGGCATGAGCTGGCAGGGAAATAAATGAACTTTGAAAGCTGCAGGCTCAATACTAGAGAAATGGAAAAGTTACAAAAATACTGTAGATCTTGGAAAACAATGCAGGCACTTGGGAAGAAGGAGGAAGGCAGAGCTGGCTGGGGCCGCAGTCAGGGGCAAACCCTGTGGGAAGGCAAAAAACAGCTCTGGGGGTGAACTCATCACATCATCCCCCATCCTGAGGGGAGGCACTGTGGATTCCAGCCCTGCTGCTCCCCAGAGGTGCTTGGGCTGAAGCAGATACTCATGGGGTAGACTCAGTGCCTTCCAGGGGAGCTGTAGAGGAAGAGGAAGATTCAGCCAGCAATAAGGCATTGGAGGTGAAAGGCAGCTCCACACGAGAGCTCAGCGAGGGGCTGCTGCTCCCTGCACGCCATCGCACAGGAGAGGGCAAGCCACCTGCCTGTCCCCATCCCGTGCAGAGGAGAAAAAAGGGGCACGAGAGGGAATGAAAAAGGCACAAGTAAATATCCCCTTGCAGTGGAGAGCTCTGTGGGCCCGCACCCCGGGGCTGGCGGGTGAGCCCTGAGCCAGTGCAGCCCCGGCTCCCACCCCAACCGAGTCCCTCCGAGCGCTCTGATTGTGCCTTGGGTGTGCATGGGAAGGTGGGCTGGGCAGCGAAGCGGAGTTGCTGGTGCGGCACCGGCTTGGAGGGGCAGCTGAGTTAGTCCCGTTGCTCTGGGTGCGGGCAGAGCTCAGGTCTAGCCCAGACAGCCCTTCGCTTGTGGCGGGTCGTCTTAAATAGGAGCAGGCAGGCGGGCGGGCAGGCAGCAGTCTGTGCGGTGAGCAGCGGAGGGCGTGCGGCTCAGTTCTGCTCCTCGTCCCGCAGCTCCGAGGGCAGGAACTTGTACTGCTGCTGCCGGATCATCGCCAGCTTCTTCCGCGCCTCCTCCAGCTCCCTCTCCTTGCGCAGCATCTCCTCCTGGGCGGCGATGATCTGCCAGGAGAGAGCCCCATGGTCACAGCTGCCTCCCACAGGGATGGCCATGGCAATGTGAACCCCAGAGCTGGGTTCTCCCAGAGCTGCTTCTCTCCCATCAGAGCCACTGCCTCACTGGGCAGGAGAGCTGTTGTCTGTGGGTGGGAGCACTCTGGAGCTAAACAGTGCAGCTCCCAGGGCTCAGCCCCACATGCCCCGTAGAGGGTCTCAGCTGCACAGAACCAGCATGGGGACTGTGACACCCCACACCAAGTAGGTCTAGCCCTCTAACCACTGCTCTGCATTTCGCATGTGTCATGGACACTGGGATAATGTGGGAACTGGACCAAGCACCATCACCCACTTCTACTTGTGGCAGGACAGGGTGAGGCCTCATTCTGTAACTGGTGCTCAGTGGGATAGGTGAACCCACTGCATTTTCGTGAGGCTCTCTCAAAACATGACCTGTGCTGGTGGGTGGTAGGACATGCTCCTGAGACAGGCTTACACAGGCTGTGGTGGCACCTAGAGCTGCTCCTGCATGTTGGAGCAGCCTCACTCCTCACCTGTGCAATTCCTCCGACCATCTTCTCCTTCACCACCACCGTTTCATCATGGTCCTGGAAGGCAGCTGCTTTCTGCGCTGCCTTCACCAGATTGTCTGACGCCCTCTTCACGGCATTTCCAGCGGCCTGCAGCACAGAGGAGGGGAGTGTCAGCATGAGTCACAGCCCCAGGCTACGACTGCTTCCTCTGGGTGTGAAGGAACTCCTGCCCCAGGCTAGGCCAGCAGGCAGGACAGGCAGCCAGGAGTGCTGGGAGCTGCAGGCAGGGATTCCTTTACAAGGCTTGCTGCCTTGCCACCCGCTCATGACCATTTCAGGCGCTTCTGCTCCCAGCCAGGCTCTGGCTCCTGTCTGAGTGGGGCAGGGACTGAGAGGCAGCCCTGCTAACTCTCCCCTGCCCCGGCCCCAGTGCTGAGATCCCATGTTAACCCCACAACGCATGGGCATTAACCTCATGTGTGCCATGGCCTCTGAGGATTAAAAGTGCTCCAAAACATGTCCTGCCCAACATTAACCTCTTGAATGCCAGTGAGAAAGTGCACCCATTTCAGGTACTCCTGTGCCAGTTCATTGTTCCTGAATGCTGCTGGGCTGAATAGCCCAGCATCACTCACATGCCTGGCACACAGCTAGCAGTGAAAACCAAGCAACCTAGAGCCTGTGCTCCAATGAACTTCCCACTGATGGCATACAGGTAGGGAGCACAAGCCCTGGAGAACAGCCATGTGCCCTCACCCCACTCCCTGCCACCCCTCAAGCAACAGGGGCTGGAAAGGCAGACTGGGACTCACCTGGAGCCGCTTCATGGCCTCCGAGTCATGGTCAGCCTTCACCTTGCAGGCCACCAGGAGCTGGGCTGTGGAAGCAGCCACCTGCTTGGCAGACGAGATGAGCTTCTCCTCACTGGCATGGCCCTGCACTGCGGCGTTGGCGGCTTCGCACAGGTTGTTGGTGGCAGCAGCCACCATGCGTGCCTGTGGCAAGAGGGGCTGTCAGGGTGGGTACAGGAGCCCTGATCGGCTCCAAGGAGGTTGTGGGCCACAGGACGGAAAGATCCAGCTTCCACACCATGTGGGAGAGGGTGGAAGAAGCATGGCTGCTTCTTCCACAGAGCAGAAGCACAAGGACAGAGTATCCTTATGTTTGCAACAGGAGTCAAGAGGAAGGTTTCCCCCTCAACCCCACAACATGACTTTGATACTCACGGCTGAAATGAGACCCTGGGACCACTGTCCATCATCCACTGCGTTGGCTGGGATGGCACCCACCTATGAGGAAGGAGGAGAGGAGTAAGGGTCACCACCCTGCACACCTCTTGTCATGGGACATGAGGGTTACAAGTAGCCCCAAAAGAAGGGAGAATCCTTTTTTAAATTTTTTTAGTTCTTCTTCTCTTATGGCCTTACTTTTCCTTGGGCCACTAATTCCCTCTGGGCTGCTGAGGCTGCCTTCACCAGGGCACTCGTGGCTGCAGCAATGGATTTGGCAGCTTCCAGGATCTGCTCCTCAAAGTTCAGGCTCTCGTCTGCTTGCTGTGGGCAAAAGCAGAGTGTGAGTTCCAAGCAGGAGTGCTGGGACAGATGGAGCAGAACAGGAGGATGGCTGCAGGGGGCTGAGGGGGCACAAAGCTGGATTAAGGGCTGTGGGGCACAGCAGGGCAGGGCTACCTGCGGAAGGTCCATCTGGGGATGTGGGAGGTAGCAGGAGTACAGGAGGGACCAGCTGTCAGATGGGACTTCAAACCTGGCTCAAGCACAGGCAGGAGAGCCCCAGCCCACCCCAAGCTGAGCACGCAAGTCAGACAAGGCTCAGCACTGCTACCTTGGGCTTGGCTCTTGGTTTCAGCTGCTCCAGCTTCTTGGCTGCAGCCTCAATAGCAGCTGCTGCCCCCAGCAGCTCATTCTCAGCGATGACAGTGGGGTCTTCTGGGTCAACCCACTCCGTCCCTAGGAACACCAGGAAGCCAGGCAGGTTACATCTGCCTGCAGCCTCATTTCTGACTTTCCCTACCTCCTCCAGCAGCTGCTGAACCCTCCACCCTATTCCCAGCCCTTGGTCCTGCCCCTCTGAGCAGAATCTTTCCTTACCTTTCATGGCCTCAGCTGCTTGGATGAGCTCAGTGACAGAGCTGGCCACGCGCTTGGAGTAGCCTGCCAGCTGCTGCTTCAGCTCGTGAGTTGGCTTCTGCAGGATCTGGGGAGAAGAAGCAGATGTAAGCACCTGGAAGAGGGGGACTTCAAAGATCTGTTTGGGCTACGCTCTCCAGGGAAGGAGGGTGGGATCCCCCAGCTCTCTCCCACATGTGAACCCATCAGGCACTGTCTGAGATGCTTTGTCAACTGACCCCTGTCTATTCTCTTTGTGACCTTGGATGGGATGAGCTTCCTCAGGGCCCTCCTGCATCCACAGCTTCTGGGACATCTCGCAGGCACAAGACCCTCAGCACAAGCCTTTCTGTGTTTAGCAGCTACCCACACCAAGATTTCTCCCCTGCAAATCACTTCAAGCTCCAGAAGCATTTTCCCTTTGCTGTCCACATTTTTGAGATTTGTTTGCAAACACAAGCGGGGTGAAGGGGGGGTACCCTGGAGCCACATCCTGGCCGAGGAGGGCTGGCCCCATCGGGAACAAGGTGGCAGGCACTGCTCCAAGGGTCCTTCCCTGGGTTGGAGGGCCACATGCACACACCACAGCACACATGTGCACGCATACGGGGTCTGTATGCACAAGCAGAGCTCACTGCTGGCCTGACTTGCACCACACAGGCAGCAGCTGCCCATCAGCAAGAGCAGGGGTGAGTACACACACACAAACACACGGACCCCAGGGTCCCTGTGCACACACGCAAGTGCCACCCCAGCACTGGGCTGGGCACACAGACACGTCATGAGCAAGGCTCATGCTGAGGTTAGAGACTAGCAGGCACCCCAGTGTTGCCTTACTCACCGGCTGACAGAGAGGAGGGAGAAGAGAGAAAAGAAAGCAGTGAACGCCCCAGCCAGGAGGAGACGAGGCACAGGGGGATGGGGGAGGGTAGGGGAAGGTGGGTGCTTTTTGGTGAGGGGTGAAGGGCAGCCAAGAGAAGTGGGAACAAAGGATCAGAGATCCTGGGTGGGGAGCTGTGCTACCATCATTAGCTCTTACTTCAGCCTTACAGGACCAGGCAAGACAGGGCACCTGGATGAGGCTGTCACAGCCAGAGGAGCCACCTACATTCAGAGCAGCCATGGATCCACTCTCCCTCTGACACCCTTTACACCTTTTTTCTCCCCACCCTGAATTGCTTCACTGCAGTTTTGAGCCACGGGATCTCCCTGCTTTTGGAGGGAGAGACCTATTGTTACCAAATACCAAGTCCCCATGGAGGTTCAAATTCCTACCCCTCCCCAGTGAAATATGCAGGCTTTCCCACTCCTCTGCCGGGAGCCATGTTTTCCAGCCCGAGAAAAATAACCCTAATTCTTGAACCCTAACCATACTTGTTCATGCTCTGTGGAAGGCACTGGTTCCCTTGGGGACACAGTGTACAACAATGACCTTGCTGCTGCTGGGGAATGAGACAGCACCCCATCTGCCATCTGCCCTCTCATTCCCCTAGATCCTTCCTGCTTGTGGTTTTCCAGGAACCTGCTGTCCTCTGATAAACAGGACCTATGAGCTTCATTCCTGCCTTCACAGACCCGAGTGCTGTGGAGACTGGGACAGTCATGGCTTTTTCCTGGCCTTGTGTTGGGCTATCCCAGCAAAGTCACCAGAGCTGCATGAGGCTCAGAGTACTCAAGCTGACAGCGTATAGTGATGGCTGGTTTGCCCTTATGAGCACATCTAGTCCAAATGCCTTATTATTAAGTCTGCTGTCTGCTCTGGCAATGTGTTTAAAACTGCTAAATGATCTCTGTCTGGAGCTGAAGGCACCCCGGAGGCTATGACCTTACTAAGAGGCACCTCCAGTGAACATTTCATGGGATGTTCCAATGTATGATAGTCAAAACATTGCACGGCGGCGGGACGGTAACACCCAAAATACAGGGGAATGGCGTGCTCCTGCAAGTAGGCTGACCTCAGGCACAGCCACACTAAGTCATTAGCCTAATCATCTGTTAACAACAGGTCAGCCAGAGAATTTCTACTCAGCACTCCAGCCTTGGCTGCCATGATTCATGTGTGCCTGAAGCATCTTCCAGGCAGACATTTGATCTAGATGCAGAGGATGGAAAACTCACTGCTCCCCTTGGAACTGTACCCCAGTGGTTACCTCCCTTGAATAAAACCACCCTTTGACTTCTCCTCTACTCAGCTTCAATTTCTAGCCATCGATTCCTGCCCACTTCCTCCTGCTGTTGCTAGCGCTGGTTACCCTTTGCATAAGGGGGCTTTCCCTGCAGAAAACCACGGCCTGGGCTCCACCACTTTTTATCCAGTGATCCTGGACAGCAGACTCTCACTAACCAGCTTAGTGAAACCTTTGCACAGAGCTGAATCACCATCAGTCTTCATCCTGACCCCAATTTGAGGGCTCTCAGAACACCATAGACTGCATGTGCACATCCCCACAGTGCCCAATTCCACTTCTGTGGTCTTGCCAAGAATCCAAACTGCTGGAAGGACTTCACTGGATCTTTTCTACCATGCTAGAGGCTTAATTTACTTCTTGTAAACTAATGTTTCAGCTGAAGTCCTTGGGAGGACTCAATTAGAGGGAGACTGGATCAAAAGGGTGCAGTGGGCACTTGCAGTTATTATCTTTGCTGTGGCAGGCACTGTCCATCTCCCAAATGCTGTGGGCATGACACACTTTGTTTTCCCACTGCCTGAAGTCTACTATTTCTATCACTTTTACTGGAAGCTGCATTTTCACAAGTTTATGCTACTGTGTTGTTGATTTCCAGCCTCCATCTGTTTACAGCCAGTTAATCTCCATCTGTTGTTAACAAAATACCTTTCTTAGAGCCTGCTGAGCTCTCTGACATCTGCTTCCATGGCAGGAGCACGGACACAGACAGATACTGTGCCAGCACGGGCAGTGAAGGGGGCTGTGCAAAGGCCTCAGTGGGAAGAAGTGAACAGCACAGAGGACCTTGGGGATTTGGGGACACCCAGGCAATCCATGGTCATCCTCTGCCCACCCTGGGAACTGGGGTGGGGACACTCACCACCAGCACATGCTCCAGGAGCTCCAGGTAGCCATCAGCACACTCCTTGCCGAAGCGCAGCGCCCGCTGCCGCACGTCTCCGCTCACCTCCGGGTGGTAGGCTGCTTCCTGCAACCCAGAGACAGGGAAACCCCGATTCACATCCAGCACCATCCCTGCCACCACCCACAAACCCATGCTAGAGATCACACCCCCTGCCCACCCCACCTTGCAGGAGCGCAGCATGTCCGCGATGGCCCGGCGGCTCAGGTTGGCCGTGGCGATGACATCCTCCTGCCGGCATGAGTTGCCAGCAGCCACTGCTTTGGCCGTGGCCATCGTGATGCCTTTCGTCATGCGGATGAAGTCCTCTGGGGTGGAGACCTTAGCAGGAGGCACAGGGGAGGAGAAGACCTGCAAGGCAAGAGGCAGTGGTGAAGCGTGGGTGGGTGAGTGGGTGAGTGGAGTGCCAGCCACAGCACCGCGGCCATACTCACCGCCAGCTCCTGGCGAATGTGCTCAATTGTGGCCTCCAGTGCCCGTGTCCCCTTTGTGGCCTCGTCCTCAACAGCCTTCACTGTCTTCAGCAAGGAAGTGACATTTGTCACCATCACCTGTGGAAGGAGAAAGAGAACCAGGTGAATCCCCACACAAGCTCTGGCCACCTGCCAGTGCCTGTCCCTCTCTTGCGGATTGGTCCAAAACTGCCTCACCTCCATACTCCGCTCACACTGCCTCATCAATGGCTCCTCTGCATGCTGTGTTCCACCTTTTATGTGTCCCTTCCTACTCTTTTGCCCTGGCTGCCCCCAAACTGTGCTTCTGCACCCACACAGACAGAAAAAACCCCTTATCTTTTTCCAGCCCCACTGCCTCATCCTCCTTTCCATCCCATCACAACCAGCACAGACCTTGGCAGAATTCTTCAGCTGGTAGACAGCAGGATCATCCCCAGCTTTGCCAGCAGCTGCCTTGGTGGCACCAATCAGGTCTCCAAGCGCCTTGGCTACATCCTTCACAGCATTGATCAGGACCACCTAGGGAGAGCAAGACCAGGGAATGGCTAAGCTATGGTCACAGTCAGGCTGGGACTGGTGTGGCCCAGCAGTGAGAGATTTGACCACCGCAGGGCACACAGGGAGTGCAGCCCAGGCAGAACTGGCCAAATCTCAGTCCCCTCTCCCCCCAGCTCTAGGGATCTAGCCCAGACCACTGTATGACACCTGCATCCCTCAACCCCTCCAAGCAAGCTTCCAGCAGCCTCTGCTCAGCCCTCACACCCAATCCTACCTGGGTCTCTGGGTCTTCAGATCCCAGGCTGGCAGCACCCAGCTTCACCACCTCTGCCAGGCGGGTGATGGTGGACACAGAGGACTGGGCAGCCTGAGCTAGCTTCTCCTGGCTGGCTGTGGCATTCTGCACCAACACCTTGGTGTCCTCCACCAGTGCCTTGGCTGTCTTCAAGATGCCCTCCCTGGGAAGAAAAAGTGAGTCAGGGAGGACACAGTCCTCTACTGCACACATGGTCCTTGTGGTACAGAGAGACTGTGGACCCTGTTTTTTTTACGTACAAGCTTGAGAGGAAACTGAGCCAGAATGACCTGAGCTTGAAGCTCTCCTTGGGGCTGGTCCATAGCTCAGAAATACCATGGCACAGAGCCTGATACCCCTCTCTCTGGCCAAGCAGAGGCTGGATGCAGCACCAGTACCGTGTGAGTACCTGTGGTCAGCAAAGGTCTCAGAGTTCTCCCGGTTGAGGGTTCCTGCTGTAGCAAACATGATGGTGGTGTCAAGGTCAGCAATGATGCCTGAGACAGCACTGGCTGCTGTGATGCAGGCTTGTGTCCCACGGTTCCCAGCCTGAAGAGCTGCCAGCACGTGAGACACCTGTGGGGTATGAGTAAAGTGACTGGAGGAGCAGAGCAGATTCAGGGAACCCTCACCACACACACCTCCAACACCTCCAAGGGTGGAGCTGCTCCATACCAAGGAGAGCAACAGGGAATACTTTGGTCTGCACACCACTTCTTAGTTTCCAGTTATTTACTTTTACCTTGCACCTATCATGTTTGGTGGTCTAAGAGATGCTGGACTCTGCTAGTTTTCAAATAACTAAGATTTGCATAATGGGCATCAGAACATCACAGCATAACAACTTGTTCCTTCTTTTAGCTGTTAAACATAATTTCTTTTCTTGGGCAAGCACTCAGGAGAAAAAGCTTCCGAATGGAAAGCACTAATGGAAAGGCAGGACTTGCAGGAGGTCCTGAGAATGCAGGTGCCAGGCATGATCAACAAGCATTTATTTTTGTGTTTTAGCTTACAAGCACTGCTGCTCTACCCTTATCAACTATACTTTTTAAGCCACATTTTCATCTGTTCTTCAGATGTTTGCTCTTTAGATTGGCTTGATGCACAGGATGCCAACAAAAGGTGAAGGGGAGACTGATCACTGAGCATGAGCTGCAAGCGTTGCTGCAGATATTTTGCCCAAATCTGCAAGACTGTATTTGGAGAGCTGTGGGCTGTCACCAGTGTGTAGATTGGTTTTCCCAGGCAGCCTGCAGCACCTGGACATCACACTCACCCACCACAAGCACCAGCTGCTGTTATGGTGTCTGCAGAGGGGCATCCATCCTCCACCCTATCAGCTGGGCAGGGGGAACGTGGCCAAGAGAGCCAACAGAACCCAACCGGACCATAAGAGAACCCAGCAGAGTGGGTCCTAGGCTGAATCCAGTAACCATCCCACCTCACCATGCTGTCAAACCTTTCTCTCATCCGCCTACCTTCTCAGAAACCTTGCGTGCAGTCTCTATCAGCTCCTTCTTGGTGTAGGCATCGCTGGGGCTGCACTGCAGGGCTCCAGCCTTGGTGACCAGGGCAGCACAGCCATGACCCAGCTCCTGCACCCGGCGTTTGATGTGGGAGCCGATCTGCAGAGGAATGTGTGCATGACAGAATCAGCAGGGAACTAAGCCCTGCATCTGTGATACCCATCGGGAAACACCCGTCACCCAGCTCCTCTTTCCCAATCCTCCCACTCAGGAGAAGGAAAAAGGAAACACAGCTTTGCTCCTTGTTTCTATGCCATGTTTCAGGGGAGGTGTGAAAGCTGCCAGCCCCAAGCTCCATTGGGAGGTTCAAATATCCCCGTCCTCTGTTCTCACGCCCCAACAGCCCCTGCTCTGCCTCATAGCACACTCCTGCCCTCCCTCCGTGCTCGCACCTCCTCATTCTCAGCAGTGAGGGCAGCTGGCTTGGCCTCTTGTGCCAGCTGCCCATAGTCATTGGTGAGTTGGTTGGCCAGTATGCCCAGCTCGTCTGGGTTGGTGGTGGATTTGGTGACCTGTTGATGGAAGAAGAGCAGGAGTTGGACAGGGCAAGGAGCACAGTAGCCTGTCTGGGTGGCAGGCAGTGCACTGTACAGTGACAAGCTTGCTTGCACCCACCATCTCCTGCACAGTCACTGCAATGGCCTTGGCTGTCTTCACCATTGTGGTCTGGTAGTCCACAAAGGTACCTTCTGGCTCACCCATGGGCCCCTCATCCAGCTGCAAGAGATCATCAGGGGATTATGGCTTCTGCTCTGGCTCACAAAGTCTTTAGCTTGTAAGGTTTGACCCTGACTTCCTCTCTCCCACAAGCAGCCCAGTCCAGGTCCTCTCTGTGCTCCCCTCACCTGGTTGATGGCTTGGGTGATGGAGTCCACCATGCCCCCCACAACACCTGCAGCACTGGCTGCCTCATTCAGGGTGGTGGTCAGGTCCTCCACTGCTTCCTTCATCATCTGCACAGCCTCTTCCAGAGCCTCCTGGGTGTGGGCAGCTTGCTGCAAGGACAAGCCAGAGTGAGGGAAGGCAGGCAGAAGCTCCCCTCCCAACAGGGATGCTATACACCAACCCTGGGCTTTCCATGTCTGGCACACGTGTGCACCATGCAGCACCCACATGCAAAGGGTGGGGCATGCCACTGGCACCTGCCCCTCCTGCTCACCTTGGGGTTCCCACCAGCCTCCTTGGCTGTGTACAGCATCTGCAAGGCGGATTCAGCCAGTGTTTTGGTCTGGTCCAGGAGGTTCATCTGCTGCTGGTGGTTGGGTGTTTTGGAGGCAGCGCCGACAGCTGCCATAATGAGCGGCTCGAAATACTGAGCCATCTGGGACACCTAGGGAAGAGCAATGTCAGCACCAGCAGCTTCCAGCCCCAGCTGCCTTGCACCTCTCCTCCCCAGGCACCAAGTGTCTTGTCAGCAACTCCACAGCCGTTACCTTGTGCCCCAGCTGCGAGGCCTCAGCCCGTGCCGCAGCAGCCACGGGCTCGATCAGGTTGCTGATCTCCTGGACAGCTGTGATCATCTGGTTGTGCAAAGCCTGTGCAAAGAGAGGGTGTTGTGTGAGGCTGAAGCTGGGCTGGAGTCCCTGAATGCCAGTGAGAGGTGGGGGAATGATGCCCACTCCCTTAGGCTTACCCACAGCATGTCCCTAACCCACCTCCTGGGAGATGTCTTGTCGGGGAGCCAGCTGCTGGCTGATGGCAGCAAGGGAGGCCTGGTCCACCTCCCGCAGGCATCTGTTCAGGACCTCAATGGCCTCATCGCACTCCCGCTGTCCTGGAGCTTTGTCCCTGTGTGAGAGATGCATCAGGCAAGCACTGGCAGCTGCTACGCCACCCCTTCACCCCCAGCCTCGGCTGGTGCTGTTGAGGGGCAGCACCCCTCTCCCAGGTTTTGGAGCAACCAGTGTGATAGAGCCTGGACACACCAGTGTATGTTCCCCTCAATGCACGTGAGAACCAGAGGAACATTTCCCATGAAGGACAAGATGTACAGCATCTTCCATCCCATCCCATCCCATCCCATCCCATCCCATCCCATCCCATCCCATCCCATCCCATCCCATCCCATCCTACCCCTTGCCTCCCTGCACCAGCTGTGTCCAGGGAGATGATGAGCCAAAACATCCCCAGGAATGCTCACTCAGAAACAGTATGTGCCAGCAAGGACAGAGCTGCAGCCACAGAAGCAGAACTCTGCTCACCTCATGTTGGTGATCAGCTTCTTGATGGAGTCCGAGACTGTGCGGGAGTGGCCAGCCAGCACTGACCACTGTGGCGGGTCCTTGGGGTTGACAGCCAGAGAGCGGGCAGTCTGGATGAGGCCAGCAGAGCTCTCCAGCATGGTCTTGGCTGAAGTGACAATGGGCTCCATGGCTCTGCGGCCCTGCACAGGGAGACAACAAGCTGGTGAGGTAAGGGACCATGCATGGGAAGTTGCTCCCTCTCCCATGGCCCTTACTGTGGGGCAGCCCAAGGCTTGCTGCCGCCTCCCCATCACACCCCCCAGTGCACCAGTGCCACACTGGGACTCCGTCCCAAGCTTGAAGAAGGCACAAGCTTATGCCTTCCTCTCCACCCTACAGCAGACCTTGTCACAGGCAGGCCCCATCCTCCCTGCCCCAACAGCATCCCACCTCTGGGCTGATTTGGGCAGGAACAGTGGCAAACTCTGGGTTGGAGGCGAAGGCTGTCAGGTTATCCACAGCCTCTATGAGAGGGGCAGTGGCAGCACGGCACCGCTCCCGGTTCTCCTCATTGAACTCGCCATCCAGGGCCTGGAGTGAAGAGACCAGAGCAGTTACCCAACCCTTGCTGTGCCCCAAATCCCATCCCCACCACAGTGCCTCAAAAGGGACCGCACCTTAATGGTCTTCACCAGGTTGGCCGTGCTGTTGGCCACCTCCTTGGCTGACTGGACGAACTGGCGCTTGGCCACAGGGTTAGCAGTGCGGGAGGAGGCCAGACGGCACGTGTTGCACAGGGCTGAGGTGTGTTTTGCTACGATGGTGGCTGCTGACAGCACCTGCAGGGGAAAGCAGAGTAAGGCAAGATCCACCATGATGCCCTATCCCCACAGCTCTCCCTTCCCACCCACCCTATGTGGGGCACCAAGGACCACAGGCATCCCTCTTGGGACCCAGTATGGATCACCAATATCCTGCATGCTCACAGAGCCCTCCATCTGGACTGTCACCATTTTACCAAAGCTGCCAGCTGTTTTCCAGTGCAGCTGATGAGACACTAGCCATCACCTTGGCCAGCTCTTGGGATGCAGCTCTTACAACTAGCCTCATCCTCCTTTTCATACAAGAAAATGCCTGTAATGGAGCCCTACTGCACACTCACCTGGGACTGAGTGCAGGCAGGGTCCACCAGGTTCTGGCAGGCCATCTGGATGGCTTGGTTAGCTCTGGCAAACTGAGTGGGGTCCACTAAGCCCTGCTGTCCGGCCTGGCTATTGGGGTCTGAGACCCCCACAAGGTAGGCAGCCTAGAAGCATGGGAGAAGTGGTGAGAGAGAGCCTGCACACCACAGGGAGGCTCAGAGCAGGCTGCAGAGGAGCTGGGCAGCACTGTCCCTCTGGTTTGGAAGGGCAGGGCAAGGGTGCACACAACAGCTGTGCCCCTGGGGTAAGTCTCAGGGCTGGGACTGAGTGTGGCTCACCTGGGCAGCTGCCTCTGTCAGCCCACAGAGAGCTTTGGAGGCGGCACTGATGGATTCACCAAACTCGGGCAGTTTGCTGTTCTTGGCATTCTGGGAGATGCCAGCCATGGACTCTCCCAGCACCTGCAGGACACACCACACACTGATTATGGAGACTGCCTCTAGCTCCCTCAGTGCTCCCAGTATCAGAGCTCATTGTGCTTCATCAGCAGGGGAGGAGCCACCTTTCCCTTTGTTCCCATATCCTTCCCAAGCCCTCCATGTCCTTCCCCAAACCCCTATTCAGGGCTCACCTTGGAGTTCTCCATAACACTGTCAAGGCAGTTGAAGTAGGACATGTCATTGACCGTCTGGGTGGGGTTCTCCAACAGTTCCTTCACCGTCTGCAGGGACACAGGTGTCACATTCAGAGGAAAATTCTGCATCCTCCACTTGCACCTCCTCTTCATTCCCTCTTGTCCCTTGCAGTATGGTGCAGGTCCTGCCACACCAAACATCTCAACCCCTTCAGTGCCTTGCCAATGCGGCTCCTTACCTCCAGCTCCCGCAGGGCATTGTCACATTCCTTCTGGCCTGGGGCCTGCTGGGTGCACATAGTGATCAGCTGGTTAATGCTATCAGTCACAGCCCTGCCAGGGACACAGGAGAAAGATCCACGGATCAATCCCCGCTCCACCATCCAACCCCACTGCTATGGTCAGCAGCTCTGAGTGAGCAGTTCCTCCTACCGTGCTGCTGCTGCCAGCTGATTCTTGAGGTTGGGCGCAGCAGGGTCAGCAGAGAGAGCTTTTGCAGCCAGCAGCAGCTTGCTGGAGGACATGGAAATGCTCTTCAAGTTCGACACCACCTGTGCCTGATCTTCCTTATTCTGCAAGGAGCCAAGGAGAGTTATTTACAGCACCTTTTTAAAGTTCACACCCACCCTGGGTCTTCTCTGGTGGTTTTCAAGGTGAGCTGGTTCCATTCATCCAACTTGTCCACCAATAGCAAGGATACAACAGTAATTCTTGCTGAACTAACCCAAGCCACACCTTCTCCCGGCTGCTGTGGTTTTGCACAGCTCCAGATCCCATCCCCCTGGATGCATCAGCCACAGCCACCACAAGCACCACTGCATGCCACCCTGCCTTTGGTCAGCCACCTTCTAGGGTATCCCAAATCTCTCACTGCACTCAGGATGCCCCAAAAGGCATTTGCTCTCACCGGGGACTGGCTGGCCATCTCCACTCCTGCCTGCAGGAACTCATTGAAGTCATGCCCAAATTTGCCAGAGGACTTGGCCAGATCTTGAGGGGTGCCACGCGACGCCTGCACCAGCTCATTGGCAGACTGGTTGAGCCCTGCCGCTGCCTGGTTCAGCTGGCTCTGCGCCTCCTGGAAGCTCTTGGTGCTGGGAGGGAACTGGATAGAAGGAGAGGGGTTAGGAGAGGCAAAGAGGTGAGTGGAGATGGAGGATGAAAGTCTGGCATATGCTTCGGGATATGCTAGAGGAACCCAATGCAGTTGGCCTGGCTTCTATCCCCAGACTTCCACCTTCCCCTCCCACTCCAGCTCAGCTCACCGAATCTGAGAGCAGCCTCTTGCTGGCCTCTCCCACCATGCGGATGGCAGCATCCACATCCCGCTGCCCTGGCAGGCAGTTAACGCAGCGGTTCAGGGCCTGTGACACCGCCTTGGCCACCTGCAGAGAAGCAAAGGGCAGTCACCACCTCCCATCCAGCCTCACACCACAGCCTGGGGCACACTGGGGTACCCACTCTCCCCACCTGTGCCAGGCGCTGCTGGCTCTCTGGGTCACCGGGCTTGGCCACTGCTTTCCGCGCCTCCTCGATGAGGTTGTTGGCTTTGTCCATGACATCGCTGGCACACTCCAGCATGGCACTCTGTGCCTGCGGGTCGGAGGTGTTGGCTGCCACACCACGGGCAGCCTGGCTGAGAGAGCGCAGGGCCTGGGCCACTTCCCGGGCAGCAATTCCTGTTGGGATGGAGAGGTCAGTGCCTGTTGGCTCAGTGCCCCTTCCCCCAGCCCTGTTGTGCAGGCCAGTACCTGTGTAGTTCTCATTGCCCTGGGCAACCTCCCCCAAGAGGTGAGCGATGGCAGAGCTGACAGCTTTGGTGCTGTTCCCCAGGTCCTGGGCACACTTCTCCATCTGCAGGGGGATGAGTTGGGACATGTTGGTGAGCTGCACCTTTTCACTGTTCCATTGCCCCATGGTGTCCCCTGAGCCACCCTTCCCTGCACCCTCACCGTCTCTCCGGGCAGAGGCTTGAGCTTGCCATCGCGGGCAGCTGCCTTGGCTTCCTGCAAGTCCCTCTCCAGGCTCTGCACCAGACCCAGCGCAGAGTCTATCTCCAGTGGTCCACAAGCCTCCTGAGCCTGTGATGGGGCAGAAGGGAAGGTGAGTGGGTGATCACTGAGCCCACGTGGCTGCAGCAGAGACTGTGACCTGCCACTAGGCTGTCCCTACTGCTCCCCGCTGCTCTGCACGAGCAGATGGGATTCACTGCAGGAAGGGACCCAGCCTCTCACCTTCTGGGCAGCTGTGCGGAGCTCAGCCAAAGCTGCAGCCAAGTTCTTGGCACACTGGCTGAGCTGCATGGCAGAGGCTTGGTCCGTTATGGTGGGGACAGTGGCCTTGGCTGCAGCTACCATCTTCCCACCAGGCTGTTGGGCCAGAACAAAAAGCAGTGAGAAGGGGACAAACATGCAGCATCGCAGCTGCCTGTGTGCAGAAGGTCTCCCAGTGCCTAAAAAGGGACAGGCATGGTAGGAAAGTTGTAATGCCAGAGCTGGCATGTGAGGCTCTGGGCAACATGGGTACCTGCAGGAAGTTCTGGCTAGCAGCAATGAGAGCCAGCTGGGCACTGGGGCTGTCTGGCTGGGACTGGCTTCCTCGCACACCTTGCACCAGCATCGGGATCTGCTCTGCCACCACCTGCCAGAGAAAAGGGTCACTGGAAGGGATCTGTCAGAAGGAGATGGATTCAACCCAAGACCAGTGATCAAAACATCAGCTCTTGAGAGACCTGAGTGAGGACCCTAAGGTCCAGTCTGACCACTGTGGCTGAGCACAAAGTACCAGAAGAGCTGATGAGAGAGGGGATGGGGAGATGGAGCACAAGAGAAACCAGGATCAGGCCCAGGCCCTTACCTTGCAGCTCTGCACCAGCTGCTGCTGTGCAGCGGGGTTCTTGTTGGAGGAGGAGGCATGCTGCGCAGCGGCAATGGTCTGTGTGGCTGAGGCGGCCGCCTGCTTGGCTGCGTGCTGGCAACAGGGAAGCATGGGTTAACTCTGGCAGCAGGGCACTCTGAATCACGCCCCCCTGCCATGATCAGGGCCCAGATCCCCCAAACAACTTCTCCTGAGCCTACCCCTGTGGCACCTGAGCATCCCCAGCACCTCCAATGCCCAGCACTCCAAAGCAACATGGTGCACACAAGGGAAGGGAGGTCTCTCTGTGATGCAGCACAGACACTGTACATGAAAAGGACTTTATCCCTCTGGATATGGGGGCTCCTCATCAGATCTTGTTTGCTGACTGTGCCTGCTTGTCCTTCGCAGACCCCTGCCCAGTATCTCACCTCCAGCTTGTGCACAAGCTTCTTCTTGATGGCGTTCTGGGCTGCGGCATTGGTTGCCATGCGGAGCCCCTCTGCTGCCTCACGCAGCCGCTGCTGCTGCTCCTCGCTGTCTGGGTGGGCTGCAGCTCCCTGGAGAAAGGAGAAAACCCATCACATTGTGCAGGGACCATGGAGTCCCTTTTCTTCCTAAAGCAGCACCTCTGGGCTGGTCTGATGCCAGGGAGTCCCCCACAAGGCAGCCTGGCTTATGGTGCCCAGAAGATGCCCAAAGCCTCTCCAGAAGAGTCCAGCAGCAGGAGAGGTAACAGCTCCTCTGCTGCCACCCACAGTTCTCACAGCCCACCCTCCTGCACAGGTCCCTGGGCAGTGCAAGATCTTGCTCTGGGAACTGCTGCTCAACCAGGGGCTGCTCATCCCCTCCTCAGCACTGTGTCAATGGCATCAGACAGGGCCAAGGCCAAAGCTAGCATCCATCCTCTCCCACACACTGACCTTTGCAGCCTCTACCATCTTGGCAGTGGCATCAGCCAGGATCTTGGCTGCACTCAGAAGCTTGCGTGAATTCTCTAGGTCTGTCTCTCCCTCAGCGTCGGCTTTGATGGCATTGACAAGGTCAGAGGTGGCCTGGGCCAGAATACGAGCCTGACGCACCATTTCCCCTGGAACAGAATGGAAGTGAGTCCTGTTAGCAAGTCCCAAGGGCTCCCTGGTACCTCCCCATCCATTGTGCTCTGCCCAGGTGCCACCAGCCCCTCTCACCTGCATCACCCATGGAGCTGAATATATTCTCCGTGACGTTGAGGATGGTGTCAGTGGCCTGGTCGTAGCGCCCAATGGGCTGCCCGCCCAAGGCGTGCTGCTTGATGTGCTGCAGCAGGTCATTCAGGGCCTGGGTGACAGCTGTGGCTGCCACCCCCACCTGCTTCAGCAGCTGGTCATCACTAGTGGCTGCCTTGGAGGCCTCCACACAGCCCTCAGCTGACTTGGCCACCAACTTGCCAGCCTCGATCAGTTGCTCCTGGCAAACTGGGGAGCTGATTGTGGGAGCCACAACCTGGAAGGGAGGAGAAAGGCTGGGCAGCAAGTGTGGTATGCTCTTTGTAGGAGCCATGCAGGGACAACTCTCCCAAACTTCTGCTCCTCCAAAGAGGATCCTCATTGCTTGGGCACAGTGGCAGGAACTCCAGCCTGAGACAGCCCACACTTCCCGTGCCAGATTCATGTGGCCCATGTGGTCCTGGCACACCTAGGACCCTGCCGTGAAGCTGTCCCCCGGCTAGGTGAAGCTCACAGCCAAGCTAAGGCAGGGGTTAACCTTGCTGCTTACCTTGGTGCAGGCCACCAGCTGGGAGGTGGAGAGGGCACACTGGGTGGCCGCAGCGATCACCTGTGTCTGCAGCGCGGCATCTTCTGTTTTCTGAGCCACATTCTTGGCTTTCAGCACCAGCGCAGCAGCAGCGTTGGCCACCGCCTTTGCCAGCTGCATAAGCATGTCCTGGGAGGGGACAGAAAGGGTCAGTGAGGCAGCCATGGCAGTGGGAGCAGCCGCAGCCATCCGCAGGGCTCTCGTGAAATATTCAGATGGGAAATGTGAGCCCTCGGGGGCCTTTCATCCACTCTGTCCCAGCACCAGTAGCACTGAATACCTGAATGGCTGGCAATACCTTGATCCCATCTCCACTGTGGGCTACACCTGTGGTGAGGCTGTAGCCTGATCCTCAGCTGCAGCCTGCACTGCCATGAACATCACCCACAGCAGCTTGGACAATGCTCAGCATCACCCTCACACCCACTCCCCAGGCAACCACCCATCCCTGATTGTACCACAGTGAGAACCTGCTACAAGGTACTGCCTGGATTTGATCGGGTTTGCAAGCATTTGAGCACAGCAAAAAAATGACAAACCCTTCCAGCCAAACAGCAGGCACAAGCCAGTCATGGCACATCCATGTGTGCATGCTGCCAGCAAGAGGCGAGTGGGAGATGCTCCCATGCTGATCACCTGTACTGCAGGCATGCCAGCTATTTTTATTTTCAATTCTAGCTTGTTGGCTGACAGGCTATAATACACCTTTGCTCTTATTCCTGAGGCTAGAACAGAGGTATGACAAGGCAACCAGCCTCCTCTCTCCTGGGTGGCAGGTACACAACAGGTGCCAGCAGGCAACAGGCAGGGACCAGCACACAGCAAACTGTTTTCCTGCAGGCACCAGACATGACAGCAGCCTTCATGATTAGCCCCTGTGGCATGCTGCTGGAGAAAACTGGAACCACCAGCACTAAACAGCAAAAACCCTGGTAGGCAGGGCAGGGTTCTCTGTCTGCTGCAGATGCCAACCTCCTGCTGTGTGTGTGCTCACAGAGAGCAGCTCTGCACCCCACAACAGGCAAGTCTCCGGCCCCCAGCCCAGAAGTGTCACAGCATCACCTCCTGCAAGCCAAGACTACTCCCACTGCAATCCACCACCTTTTGCGACAGTAGGAAAAACCAGAGTGCATGCATCCTTTTCCAGAGTCCCCAGACCACTGCATCCAAGCCCATGGAAGAAGTACATACACTCGGGTCTGACAGCTGTAAGGCAGAACATCCTGCTGCTCAGCTGCAAACTGTCTTCCAAGTCCTAAATTTGCTCTTTGGGAATGTTCTGTCCTGGCACTGCAGTGTGGCCAGACATGGCTTTCTGCCCTGGTACTAGCTTTTCTGCTCCCCTTGGATATTTGTCAAGGCCTTTCTACTCAGTCGAAGCTGTGTGGCTGGCATGAACAGAAACTCCTTCTTTCTGGGGTATTTTGGTCTATACTATGTCTGGATCGTCCTCTTTAGCACAGTGTGCTACCTCCTTTGTGCTGGAAGGAGCAGTCATGGGAAAGCAAGCCAGTTGGAAGTCAGCTCATCTGAAAAAAACTCCACACAAGGCTCCACCCATACTGGGTCTCTGATGGGGGCAGCTAGGCAGCTCCCACAGGCAGGGAGCAGCAGGCAGGAGCTGAGGTGGCTGCAACGGAAGATCCCCAGAGCAGGACTTGCCTCAGCAGCAACCCGAGTGCATGGACTTCTGAGAGCCAACCACCAGAAAAGTGGAATTTTACAAGAGCCCTTCTCCAAAGATCTCAGATGATAGTTCCCAGAGGAGCCCCCTTCACGCTGTGAGATGGCAGGGACAACCAAGCCTAGAGCCCTGTTTTACCGTCTTTGGTTCAGAGGCAGGAAGGATCCAAGCACACCGGTTCTCTGGGATCTACATGGAATCCACAAGGTAAGAGGTGTTATATCACTCTAGAGACAGAGATGGGCAATGACCTGTCCCCTCCCTCGCAAAGTCACCACTGGGCGCCAGCAAATGTTCGGCCTGGAGCCCTCCTGCAAGGTCCTGTGCAAAGGCTGATGCTTTTAGGGAGTGGGTGTCCTTGGTTGCTGCTGGGTTCACTCACCTGGAACCGGGGGTCAGTGTCACTCTCCCCAATCTGCTGCAGCAGCTCCCCGCTGGTCTGGCCCACGAGGCCAGCAGCCTGCAGGAGATTCTGGCGAGGCTGCAAAGAACAAGGCAAAATCAACACCAAGCTTGTGAGCAAGTCTTAAAACCTCACTCAGTAGTTCCCCCTGGCTTCCCCTTTCATCTTGGTGCCACAGCCCCTCCAGCTGCCCACCTCAGCGCTGGCAGGCTGTGCAGTTTTCAGCAGGTCTGAGACGGCACTCGCCAGGTTCTTGGCTGCCTGCAGAAGTTGCCGCCCATTCCCTCCCTCGTCCTCCATCAGTGCAGCCAGTAGCTTCACACCCTTAGACATTTCCGTCAGGTTGGAAGAGATGGTGGTGACGGCGCAGCCCACAGCAGTGTAGTCTGTGTCTGCTGGATCCCCTGCACAGGGAGACAAGCCAGAATGGGATGCACTCCAAGTGATGCTCCAAGAGCATTCCCACATCTGTCACTTTCTGGGAGCAGGGGGAGTCCTTCAGCGAGAAAAGAGAGACCAAGCCTTCTCCAGAACTCAGGCATCCCTCTTCTCCAACCGTCCACATACCTGCAGTGAGGTTGACCACTGAGGCTGTGCCAGCAGTTATGGCATCCACTTGGGAGTGGATCTCATGCTTCGATTCATCCATCTTGTTTTTGCGCCAAGCTTTGGATGCCTGAAATGGGGAGAACAGGATCAGGAGAACAGGAGATGGTAGCAGAGGTGGTAGGTGGCTGCACACATGCTCACACAGAGAAGTGCAGGGAGAACGATATAAGGAAAAGAGACTGAAGACCTGTGACCATCCAAACTCTCTAGTCCATGCTGACCAAGCAACATGACCAAGTGTCTCCTCCATGTCTGTCCCCAGAGTGGGATACAACCCCATCCCTTTTCAGGCAGCAGATCTTCCCAGGACCTGCTAACACTTCTCCTGGGAATGTGGCCAATCTCACCCAGACCAGCCTCCAGCAAGGTCCACCCCCAGCACCCCACCTTCACCCAGTACTCACAGCATCCTGTCCAAGAGGTGGCAAGGTCTCAAAGTCATCCAGTGTGGCCTGGGCTGCATGCACAGCCTGCATGCTGGAGTTGATGGTGCCAGTCAGAGCTTGCTGGGCTGAGGTCTGCAACACAGAGACAGACTGAGATATGGCGAAGGTTTGAAATCCAGGCTTACATATTTGGTTCACATGCTACCCTGCAATGTGCTGCTGCTGACACTGCTCTAGGTAGGTCTCCACGAGGTGGGATGCACTTAGCAAGAAGGCAGTCTCCCCTCTGCACCTCCCACTGGGAAATGCCTCGTCTCAGCACAGTTACAAGGAAATCTCAGAGTTAGCCAGCTCCACGAGTGGGGAGCAGAAGCTGTGGGATCCCACAAGGCTTTCACAGAAAGCCCCCACAGCAGGTTGAGTGGGCACAAAGAAATCAGCCTCCTCACGACCTTTTCCAAGTGCTCCTCCAGCTACACATTTTGGGGGCACCAAAATGTGGCATTGGGTTCTGTGGCAAACCATAGCCCTAGTGGGGCTGCTCAATCACAACCCAAATGAGAGTCTGCAGTCACCAGCCAGGTGAAAATGCTGGGATGTAGCTAAGTTTGCAGAGTGGGTGCAGGGGAACGCCAGCTCAGCTAGGCCAGCAAGTACATGAGGCCAGTGGCACAGAGCCCCTGCTCTCCACAGCATGGCCAAGAACCCAAACAGATGGGTTTACACAAGCCTGACAGGCACCTCTCAGAGCTTGTGCCCTATGGTGAGCACAGGGAGAGCTTACCAGGGGAGGCATGTGCCCTCGGTGCATCTGGCCACTGGTGATTTGCAGCTGAGGCTGTGGCATCGTGCCCACCTGGAAGTTTTCTGGCCCTCCAGCCCCTGTCCGCATGATGGCTGGCAGGGCCACTGAGCCCAGCTCAGCCTTGCCCACACGGTTAAACTGCTGCTGCAAGACTTGTGACCTGAAATGGAGAAAAATACCAGGTAAAGGGATGCCCACAGTGCTGGCACCAGGCCCTGTGGAGTGGCAGCTCTTCCTCCTTGCTGTGCTGCAAGCTTGGCTGGAGCATACTCTCCACTCAACTTCTGTTTTGCAGCCATCTTGCTCCTGGAATACTTACTTCTTTGGAGACACAGAGTCTTCCAGCATGGTGGACTCTTCATCCCCCTCCAGTCCAAAGTGGTCTTTGCTCTTTTTCTGTGAAGAGAAAGAGAAGATGATACCCCGCAAGCCTTCCCCTCCTCCTGCAGCCGAGTCACTGTACCAGGGCCACAGGGTTCCCTCCCCTGTCTCTAGCTCTCCCAGTAGTATCATGTGCCAACGGCTGTCTGGAAGCAGCAGAGGCTGCACCCTGCAGCCCTCTCCGGAGAGGGGCTATCAGTGCCCTTCTCAGCACAGCCTCACCTTTTTGAGGATGATATCGATGTAGCCAGCAATCAGCTGGGCGATCTGTTCCCCCTCCGTTGTCTGCACTGAGTAGTAACCATCCTGGTAATCTCCAAAATCCTGCAACGGCAGGGCACAGGGTAGCACCAGAGCAGGGCACTGGCGGCCATCCTGAGCCCCTCTGGTATGCGCTAAGCACCCAAGTGCCAGCCTACATAGCAAGCACTGGGAGAGGCACCAGAGGAGGGCAAGGCTGTGCCACCGTGGAGCAACACCTGAGAGAGGGGCTGGACTGAGAGGTGGTGGTACAGGCACCAGCGGGGCACAAGGGCACCAGAGGGAAGGGGGCATGGGGGACCAGCGCTGGTCCATACCAGGGTGAAGCTCTTGGGCGAGGCTGCCCAACGCTTGATGTTGGTCAGGCTCCACTCCTGAATCACTTCCTTGGTCTTCTCGTCTACACGCATCACGCACTCCTTGGTGATCCCCAGCAGCCGTGGCACCAGCTTGTTCTTCCCCTTCATCTTCTCCTGTGGGACACAACAGAAGGGCTGTGGGCTATCCCTGGGATGGATCCATCCAGGCAGAGATATCTGAGGTCTGCAATGGCTACCAAACACCCACATGGCCACACCTTCTGGTGGTGACAACCATCATATGTAGCTTGACAATGAGAAAAAGCAGGAACCAAGGAGTAGGAAGGCATTGGACAGAAAAAGAAAGAAGCAGAGGTGGATGGGGGAGATGCAAAGAAAGTAAGACCAGCATGGATTGAGGGGTAGCAGCTGGAGACACAACAGATGGAGGGATGCTGAAGAAGCAGAATTTTCATCAGTTAGAAGTGGGACTGGGGGGCTACTGCTCTACCTTGACCAAGAAGAAGGAGACCCCGTAGGTTTTGAGGGAACGGGCAAGTTTCACGTAGCGAACTTTGGCTTCAATCTCACTCATGTTCCCACAGCTTTTGTGGGCCTGCAACAGCAAAGACAGAACATTGCACCAGCTTCACAGTCCTGCCTTGACTCCACTGCACAGCCTTTCCAGGCTTTCACCCCCTCACCTCCATCCCCTGCCCCAGCTCTGATCTCTGGGAACTCAGGAGCTACCTTGTGTGCCCCTCTATAGCTCCTGCTCCTGTTTCTCACCCAACAGACTGCTACGTGCTGCCTCCTCAGACAGAAGTACCTCAGCCTTTAGTGAGGAGGAACAAAAAGCCCAGATCTTAACCTCCCCACTGCACATACCATGAAGATCTTGCGTTCTCCTTTCTGCTTGATGTACTCCTTGGGAAGGAAATCCTTGAGCCTGCCAAGAGACAGCCAAGCCAGTTGTTAGCAGCAGAGCCCAAAGCCAGTGTCTGTCCTTGACTATAACACGCCCAACCCAAAGCCTCGGACAAACCCCTGCCAGGGCACAAGCTGGGAATTTTTGGAAGCAGAAAGAATGTGGGAGAGACTGCTGCAGCAATGAAAGCTGTCCTTGGAGTTGCCCTAGCTGAGAGTGGGGTAAAGGTGCTGAGAATGCAGCCCTTTGTGTGGCATCAAGGCAGGCCAGAGGGTGGGCTGGGGCTGCCCCCATAGGAGCTGACTGCATGTCCCTATAGGGGTGCCAGAAGGAGCAGGATGGGGGGGCTGGCACCCCTCACAGCTGGTATGGATCTCCCATGTGCTGTAGGGAGGAGAGGGGTTGCACTGGAGGCACCCAAACCCCCAGAACTCCACATGGCAGTGTGGTGCTGGGTACTGTCAAGCTGCTCCAGCCACCTCGAGACAAGTCCCAGGGGATCCTCAAGACACTCACTCCAGAAAGCCTGGCTTGTGCTTCTGCTCATTGTATGGCCCAAACTGGATCTGGCACTGGTGGCCAGCAAACTCACAAGCTTTGTCAAAGGAGACAGGGTGGGAACCGTTCAGGATGTCGTCACGAGCCTGCGAGGGAATAGAAGACACTGCTGTGGGCTGGGCAGCCACACAGCCCTGCCACTGCTCATCTCCACACCAAGCACAACATGTTTTCCAGACTTAAAAGTGGCCCTGAAAAATAGGAGGATGTAGGCTGTCCCCTACAGAAAACAGCATCAAGCCTGGGAGAAGAAGAGCAGCAGGATTTCAGGATGGTTTCTACCAGACAGAGCTGACATGGGATTCCCTGGGGAGCTCTGGAGTACACAGAGAATAGACTGGGATTGCCAGTGTTGGTTGGCTCTTACCCAGAACATAAGTGGGTATCCCAGAGTAACCCCCTGTCATGGCTCCTGACAAAGCCTTCAGCCACCAGCCTTGTCAGGGGCTGGCATGAAGCAGTGGAGCTGAGTGCTCTGGGAAGCTGTACCTGCACGTAGAGCAGGTTGAGCTGCACAGGATCTCTCGAGTCCACATTCTGATCTGAGTAGAAGAACTTGCGCCGCAGCAGCAGCGTTTCATTGTCATCGATGCCTTGCTCACGAAGGGTCCGGCCGTGGTCCAGCCAGTTCACTGCAGGCAATGCCAAGGTGTGAGCAGGGACAGGCACCAAGGCACAGCTGGTCCTGGCCCTGGGGCTGCTTATGCCAAGTGAGAAATGGATGTCCGCCTGGTGCCTCCCAGCTCTCACCCTCCTGCCCTGGCTCCCCAGGCAGGAAACATTCCAGGGAGTGTGGGCACATGCTCCCTTTTTGCAGTCCTCTCCATGCCCTCTTCCCCCTGCAGAGGTCCCTGCTCCCCTCCCCAAGGCCCTTGGCACAGGCTGACTCCATTCCCAGCACATCCAGGCACCTACACTCGTCATCTGTGTGCAACTTCTGCTTGAGCTTCTCCATCTTCTTCTCGTCTCGCAGCAGGGTCTTGTCCTTCTTGAGGGTGCCAGTAACCTCTTCCTTCTTCTCTTCCATAATCTCCCGTACAAGTGAGTATTCATCATAGTTGGTGATGCCTGCAGGAGAGCAGAGAACCAAACTCAGTATGACTTTCCTGCCAAACACAGGGCACAGAGCAACACAGGGGTGCAGAGCAGTGCCCCCTCCCCTATGTCACGTACCCCTCAGACACCCGTGCTGCCAGGCCATCTGCCACAGAGCTGCTGCTGCTCCCCCAGAAGCCTTTCACACTGTGCCATTCTCTCCCCACCTCCCTTCTTCCCCCCACTGCAGTCCTCACCAATCCGGGCACATATTGTCATGAGCATGTCCGTGACAGTTTTGGAGTCATCCACCATCACTGTTTTCACTGTCCCATCCAGCATGCGGATCTTCAGGGGCCGCTGCTTCTTCTTGTACTCCATGGTATCCTGTGGGCACAGCAGAGCACAACTCCCAGCAGTGGCACCAGTGCAGGGTACCCACACCCCACCATCAGGCCAACAGCTCCCCTCTGCCCAGTGCAATGGTGGGGGTGACATGGTGTGCTGCGGGGCACGATGCAAGGCAGCAGGGCAGGCACCCACAGCACCTCCACGCTGTGAGCACATCCAACCACAGAGCAAAGGTTATAGCTGGAAGAATGTGGGCCGGATACCTACCCCATTGCGAAGCATGTAGTAGTCCAGAGCCTTCCCAGCCTCCAGCCAGATCCCTTTCTTTGGGTCTTCATCCGAGAGGAACAGCCCAAAATCATTGGCTGAAAAACAGGTAAAGTCTCTGCCAGGGTAGTCCTGAGCAGGACAGGGCGACCAAGGCACCACTTTGTGCCCAGGGATATGCACCGGTGCAGCCCAGTCCATGAAGCACAGCAGCCCTGCTAACACTGGAGCCTAAACCTAACAAGTGGGCAACAAAGCTGGCATGCAACTCCGAGGTTCTACCACAGTTATCTACGGAAAAATCATCTGCAGCATGCCTACGCAACACTGAACTTGGAACTGACAGACACAACAGAAGGAAGAGCTTGCAGTTGTGGCTGACAGCTCTCTGAAATCTCCAGTGCAATGCATAGTAGTGGTGAAAATAAGGTAATAAAATCCTGGGGATCACCAGGCAGGATGCTGGGGACTAGTCTATAAAATCTAGGCAATCCACACTTTGAGTACTCCCTAGTGGTAGGATCTGCATCTCCCCAGGTCACAGTACAGTTTGAAGATACAGAGAGGCAATTTAAATGATGGAATCTTGGTGTGACAGACTAGAGGAGCTGTGACTCCTCTGTTTGCAGAAGAGGAGGCTGAAGGAGATTGTGCTCAAGGCTTAAAAGGACTCAGAGGCAGTGAGTAAGTACTGTTCACCAAATCCTGCTCCCTCAGAGTGGGATACCTGGTGAAAGGGCTGCTGCTGGAGCCTGGGCAGTGGCTCCCCAGCTCGGACCCACAGGGACAGGCCCGTTTTCATGTAGCAAGAGGCCAGGACCACGCCTGGCTTTGCCCTGGAAAGGTCCTTCTCCACCTCTGCAACAATCCTGCGCCGCAGGCTGTCTTGGTTGGCTATGTTTATAACTCGTCATCTTGTTGGCAGCTCTCTTTGGGGAGGGACAAATTCCTGAGCCGCCCTGCGCCTGCCTGTCTAACACTGCTGTTAGGATCCTACTAAACACGGAGCAGAAAAATCATGAAAGCTTGCCATTTTATTTTTGAAGTAAAAAAAAAAACCAAAAAACCCCAAACTGTTTTCAGAGCAAATTCCAAGAGGATAAATCCAAAGCACTGAAAACTGAGCAGTTTGCCCCAGATCCATGGATTGGGCGGGGAGAGGCACTTCCTGAGACAGAGCAAGAACAGAGCTGGAAACTTACACCGAAGCTCCCCCAGCCCAAAGGTGACAAAAAAACAGGACAGCTCAAAAAAGGAGCCTGAATGCTTGTGAGTGAGGAAAGCAAAGAGAAATAGAATATGCAAGGAACACACAGAAAAAGAAAAGCTGTGAGCAACTGAAAAGGAACGCAGGAATAAGCAGTTCCCTTTAAGGCCTTCCCCTTGCTGCTTCCCCCCCCCTTTTTTATAAACAGGCTGGCTCACGCCCAGGAGCAGGAAATGCAATGCTCCTTCCAACACCACTACAGTCCTGCATATCCAAAGACATCCAGTCGCTTGCTGAAACTGAAAGCCATGGTCTGCTGGACTGCTGACCAACCGGGCACGGCGCGAGAAGGCATTTCCTTTCAACCTCAAGGAATGTGCTGCTCCCAGATGTCACTGCACTCCCCCTCCTCTTCCCACGACTCTTGACCTCCACTTTGCTGTCTCTCCTCTGTGGCACAGCCGCTTTCAGGGGTTGCAGGGACTCAGGAGAGCCCCTGAGACAGCGTCCCAGAGCTCCAACCCCCTATCCATGATGGGGACAGGCCACATCCGCGTGGGCGTGAGTCACATCATGAGCTGATGAGCCATAGGCTAAATTGTAAGCCTAGTGGCAGCAGGAAAATGCTAGAGCTGAGGCAGCCTAGAAAGGTAATGGAGCAGCAGCACGAGTCTGGCAGAGAACTGCCAGTGGCAGACAGACCCAGTGGAGATTATATATATATCCCAAGAAAGGAATAATTAACTCAAATGGTTTATTAATGTTTGCTGTGACCCCTGCAACTGTTTAAACCCATGTAGCCCAGGCTAGTGGTGATGAATGGAAGTAGGACAGAGGAGCAGAGACAGAAAGGGCAGCGGACTCAAATTGCTTAATGAGTATTTAACTTCCAAATGTGGTTTCCTAACTTCCAAACCCCCAAATGTTCTTCTGGAATGTTGAGGAGGGAGTCTGAGAAGCTCAGACCCTCACCTCAACTGGGCAAGAGGACTTGGACCTTGCTCCCCCCGCTCCACCACTTCTCTGGGAAAGTGCCAAAGAGGCACAGACAGAAAAGAAAAGGGAGACCAGTGAAATGCCAGGAGCTAAGCCAAGGTGGCCCTGGCGCAGCAGCCAGTCCCACCACAGACTTACACTGTCCTATCTGTGCCTCAGGCACCCGCTCGCGGATCATCCGGCAGGCATCGTACACCATGGTGGAGGGCTCGAACTGCATCGTCTTCACCACATTGCCAATGCTGATCTTCAGCGAGAGGGCAACCATGGTGGCGGCTGGGCTGTCCCCACTCCTGCGTCACCTGCCAGAGGAGACAGACACATGAGCTCTGACTGCTGACCCCACCAGTGTACAGGGTCCTCCCTCCTCCTTTGGCAGCACCTGAAAGCCAGGACTCAGCTTCCAGTGGCAAGCAAGGGCTGCACTCTGTGCTGGCGAGCCTGTGAGAGGTCCCACTTTCCAGATGCTGGGACCTCAGGCCAGCACTGGGACCCTTGCCTCCTCGTCCCAAGGTCCCAAAGCCAATTTTACTTGCCTGCAGTAGTGTCAGCAGCTGGTAACCAACAGAGATACTGCCAGAGAGAGGAAGTGAGCATGAGAGAGCACACTAGATAAGCTGGGAGTGCATGATGAAAGGGGTTATAATTAAACCTGCCATGACACAGAAGCCACAAGAGGAAAACCAAGCTTTGACCCGGAGCTGGCACCCTGGCCCAGATATCAGGACCCTTCATGTCCACAGCAGACGGTGCTGAGCTGGCAGCCTGACCACAAAGGGACAGAAAAGCCTGAAGCTGCTTGGCAAACCAAAATAAAGGCACCAGGCATTGAACTCACATGTTAAATATAATTACCTGGGGAAAGCACCACTCATACTCAAGGAGTGCTCAAGAAGGCAGGATCTGTGGCAGCTGACACCAACCCAGGGCAAAGAATGACATGCAGGAGGGCAAGGAGCCACCTGTGGCAGGTCTCACTGCAAGGGTGTACAACAGCCATACCATGCCACCTGAAACAGGAGTCAAGCTGGGTCCAGCTTCAAGGATCAGCTTCACAGAATAAAATCACACAATTATCAAGGTTGGAATATCACCCAGTCCAACCATACCTGTAGCACTACCACAGTAATGCCTAAATCACCAGATCATATCACCCTGCATCAGATCCAGACCCCTCCAAGGATGGTGACTCCACCACCTCCCTAGGCAACCTACTCCAATGCCTAAACATCTTAACAGTGAAAAAATTTCTTCTAATATCTAATCTGAATCTCTCCTGTCTCAGCTTAAGGCCATTTCCTCTTGTCATTTCACTGTAGGAATAGCAGAAGAAACCAGCCCCCATCTCACTACAGCCTCCTTTCAGGTAGTTGTAGGGTGCAGCTGCAAAGAATTGAACAGAGCAGCTTCAGAGCAAGCACTCTTCAAAAGGGCTCTGAAACACCAGCTTTAATAACACCTAATCAGAACTGCAATATTTGTATTACACAGTAAAAGCTGAAAGAAATAACAGAAGGAGGTTGTACATAAGTGCCCTGCTTGCCTGATGCAGTTTGTAAGAGTCCCTTCCCTTGGGTTTACCCACTGTGCAACAGCGTTCAGTGCTTTCCCAGGTTGCCAAATGTCTCAGGGTCCCTGTGCTGTGCCCTTTGCTCCTGCCCCACACCTCCATGCCCTTCTCAGCATTCCCTGTCCCCATCTGGCCCCAGCCCAATGCTCTCCAGCAGTGACATGCCTTTTCCTCTCCCTGAGAGCTTGCTCATGGGGAGGCAGTCCCCTGTTCTGCTGAGCCAGGCTGCCTTGTCCTTAAACTCTAGTGGTGGGAGGATGCAAGAGGACGGGTGGGATGCACATCTGCTTGTTCTCTTTGGGACTGATTTGCTCTTACCAGGCTTCCTATTATGGCTGTCAGAGAAAGCTGATCTTGCATCCTCAGCCTGGCCTGGGAAGGTTCTTGGGCAAAATGTGCTGGCAGCCTTCCTCGCACTGCAGCAGTACATGGAGAATCTGTGCATCCCTGCCTGATGCTGCCAGCTCTGGTACCCCTGGGAGGGAGTACACCAGCGCAGGCTGCTTCCAACCACAGATCTGAGCAGCCTAGGGGCGTCCAGTTTAGGCTAGCAGCAAGTCAGAGGGCAGGGGCCCTGCTCCAGCAGAGCCATAAAGCCATGCTGGTGGTGCGGGTGGGAGGCAGGGACCAAGGAGCGTGCCGCCTCCGCCAGCACATGGAGCGGCTCCAGCTCTGCATTCCTGAGCCGTTCTGCAATGTTTCTGCGGAGGCCCGTGGCCCCCACTGTCTCCGCTGCCGAGGAATGAAATGCACTTCAGCTCCGGAGCAAGGCAGCCCATCAGCAGAGGGAAGGAGGTGGCAGAGGCACCCGCCTGTGCCGTTGCCATCTATCCGGAAGCACCAGCAAAGCTGTGGGGCTGAACAAATGAGGAACACCCTGTCATGGAAAGGGTTTTCCAAGTATTTTATATGCAGGGCAGGCTGCTGCGGTCACCAGGCCAAGTTCTCTACATCTAAAAATATTCTAAAGTTGAGCATAAAGCTGCTTTCCATCCTTCTGCAGGAAAAGGAGAACATGACACTGACAGGACAAGGTCAGAGACCATGGAGGAAGGGGAGTGGAGGAGGTTGGACGGTAGAGAGGAACTGAGAGGAGCCAGGGCCAGGCCATCTGCCAGCATTTCTGGATCCTCTTCTTGCCCTCACAAAGCCACCCAAAATCAGGCACTGCACCAGAGGCACCCCTTAGCACACCCTTCACAGGGGGCACTGTGCTTTCCAAGACCCCACAAGAAGATGACTGCTCTAGCCTTCCCACTCCCAAACTTAAAAAAATGACAGAGCTCAGCAGGGAAGATACTGATAACATCGAAGAAGACCTCAGAGAAAAGGGAGATGGTTTGCTTCAACTGCCACATTCTATGGAAAAAGTTTGGGCTCCAGCAGCCGAACTTTGCTGACAGCAATGTCTAGAGCAGAAATGCTCTCTGCTGCAAAAGGACACCTCCTCAAACCCTGGTGAAGTTTGTCAGCAAAAAGTGGTAATTAATCACATGAAGTCTGCAAATCTGCTGCTGGTGTGAGAGCACCAGTGCAGGGCCCAGACCCTGTGGACCTCTCCCCTCTGGGAACTATGTGGGGAAGGAAAAGCGGAACTAGATGTAACAGATGAGACAGCGTGGGAGCCTGGCAGTGCAAACCAGAAATATAAAGGAAAAGGACGGTGAAACTCAAGCTGTCCCCCTAGAAAGAAAAAACCCAAACAAACCAAGTCTTGATGAACACACACCAACTTTTTACTGGCTCACCTCCAGAGCAAGCAAACCTATTCTCAGTCAAACCTATTCTCAATCACGTTGTCGGTATGCAAAGTCAGATAAGGCACTGGAGCAGCCGGATTAACACACTTCTGCTTTTCATAGCAAGCTGTGTGCAACCCTTTTTGAACCAGGGGTATATTCCTGAGCTGATCCCAAAATGATGAAGTGACAGAGCACAACTTCTATGCGGTTACACCACTTCCTCCAGGAGCCATTGCAGCCTCCTCCATCTCACCCCACACAAGGTGAGCAAAACCAAGACGGGTTAAGACATCCGGGCTCTGCGTGACGGCAGGGTCAGTGTAGGCAGGGATGGCTGTGGGCAGACAGCACCGTGTGACCCAATGAACCACCATGTCATTGCTGGGGACCACTGACAGTGAGTTTTCCATCACGTGACATAATTGCTATATTTGTGTCGGCTGAGTTTACTGCTGCAATAATGGTTATGGGGGAGGGCTTGCATCTTAAAAGAAAAAAAGAAAATGAACCAAAATTCAACTGCAGCTGGCTGGAACACTTGTGGTGAGTTTCCAGAACAAGCTGCAAATCTTCAGATGCAATCATTTTGTCATTTTTATTATGCTCTCTTTTAAGGGATACTCTGCAAGAGGTTTGGTGGTGGGGTTTGGTTTTTTTTTCCTTTTTTTAAACAGCAATACCAAATTTCACCTGAGCAAAGCCCCACTGCAGACCACCCCTGAACTAGGAGTTGGCTGCAGAAAGCTTTATCAGCTGCAAACTGCTCCACTGCTGGGGTTTTCCAAGAGCACAGCCCAGTCAGCACAGCCACTGGCACAGCCAGGCAGGTACCAGGCCACCAAAATGCAACGCCTTCAGCAGTGGCTTGGCTGGCATGTCAGCATCTGCACGCCAGCACCATCAACTGGGTCAAAAATCCGGTTGGTAAGAAGCCAGACCAGGCTCTGGCTGAGCCCTCCTGCATTCTCCAGTACGAGACCAGCATACACAGCCAAAGCAGGCACTGAGGTAGACGTGGCTCAGCCCTGCACCAATGGGAAGGCCGAGCCAGCAGCCCCAGCTGGTGATAGTGTCACACACTGCCGAGCCTGAACAGCCCAGTTCCTCTTTCCCAGCTGCATGTCCACGTCGGATGGGAGGACAGTTTCTTCCAGCTGAGGCCGAGCTTGCTCCTGGGGAGCATGAGTGGCTGTCAAGGCCAGACACAGCACCGCTGTGACCACTCTGCTGTTACCCATGGTTAGGACAGGAGCATCCTCTCAGCCCAGCAGGGAGGGCAGCCGTGCTCTGTGTGGAAAATGGATAGGGGCTGGGCAGCCGGTTTGGAGTATCACAGCCACAGCCTGCCTGCCTGCTCACACGCACTGAGCTGAAGCAGCTCCAGCCATTTAACTGCCCACATTTTGCACACATCCCACACGCTGTCTGCCCCTGCTGAGCATCCCGACCTCCAAAGGCACGGAGCACAAATCTTCCAGACTGCCCACAACCAAAGCAGGCATGGGGGCAAGTGGGACTCCAGCCGCAGCTCTCCTGCATATTTAGCAAGCTGGCCCTTTGGCAGAGGACCCCAAAAGCAGTGTTGAGGTGCAGTGGATGCTCTCATGGACTTTGGACAGCACTAGGTGCCCTGATCCAGGCATCCATGCATCCCATAACATGCGACTTGCTCAGCAGTGTACTGATGGACCAGCAGAAAGGAGAAAGAAGAATGAGAGCATGGCTGTATTTTGGGATCATTTCTCCACCCAGCAGCCAGCAAAGCTCAGTTCTGAAAAGGAGGGCATTCCACAGGTCCCTCTTCCCCTTTCTTCAGCCTTCCCACTCTCCCGTTCCCTAAATCTGCTGGGACGTGTCACTTCAGGAAGCACCAAATTCCTGCTGCTGCCATTCAGCAAGCAAGCCGACTGCTTGGCTGGTGCTCCCTACACAGCATCACAGGCTCATTTAGCACTTGGGGCGTTTCACCCCAAGGTCTAGGGGGAGGCAGGTGGTCTGGACCCTTTACTGGGCAACTCACAGGTTTTGGCAAAACTAAAAATCCTAAAATATGTACCCTCCCCTTCTCAGCAGTGAGGCTCGACGAGAGAGGAGAAGGGAGTAAACAATTATTGCTACCAAATATGGATCTAACAGCCAGCGATGAAGCCACGGCAGAAGCATGTAGACATCCTGCCGGCAGATTCAAAGGGATGGGGAGCTTGCAGGGGCTCGGGCAGGATCCGGCAGGGAACGGACAGAGGCTGGGGCACGGTTTCCCCTGCCTGGTTAGTTGCTCCGGCCGGCATATGGTGGGGACCCGGCCTTTCCCCGATGCGAGCCAGGCCGGCCCGGTAGCAGACCCACCCCAGCGCCCCATGGCCAGCTGTCTGTCCCGGTGGGAACTGCTGCGGCGACCTCCCTGGCTTCGCTGTGGCCATGGGAAGCTTCTCCCCTCGCGTCCCCACCCAAAACCACGCAGCGGGACACAGACACCCTTGCCACTTACTTTTCCCCACGCCCCGGCAGGGTGGGCGAGGTGCCGGGGGAAAAGCTGTGCCTGGCCTGCCCTAAAGGTCGCACCCTGGTCCGCGGGCTGGTGCCACGGCCAGGCTTGTTCAGCTCGGTCCCCAGAGACCCCCGAGGTGGGGATGCTGGCCTGGGCCTGGCCAGGGAGGACTCCGGGTCCAGGACGGGTGAGGCAGGGCAAGGGCAGAGCCAGGGATAACGTGGCCGGGGATAACGTGGCCGCGCCAGCCCGTGCTGCCCCGGAGCCTCCGGTGGGCGTCGGTGCTCGGATGGCGCCCGCCCCGGGGGCGATATGGGCACGCCCCAAAGTCTGAGCGAACCCCGGAAGCCCCCGGTCACCGCAGCGCCGCGGACAAGCCACGGCTGGAGCAGGGAAGACCCGGTAACCGGGAAGCTGCTCCCTTCTTGCCTCCCCGCCATTTACCGGGCGGGGTGCGGGGGCAGGGTCCCCGGGACATCCGTTTCCGGCAGCCCCCAAGAGCCAGGACGCTGCCTGCCCCCAGGACCTCACTCTGCAGCCCTCCCTCCCCGGTTACCGGGACACCGTGTGTCCTCCGTCCCCGGTCCCCGTACCTTTGCGCGGGCAGGAGCAGCGCGGCAGCCCCGCGACGCTGAGGGGAGCTGAGCGGGCGGCACCGCCCGCTTCCCGCCCCCCCGCCGCGCATGCGCCGGGACACGGCGCGTCGCCGGGTGACACGGCACGGCCCCGCACGGTGCCCCGGGGCTGCGCTCCGCCCGCACAGCGCACCGCGGGCGTTCTGCTCCCACCAACAGTGCTGCTCCGTACCCGCGCGACCCGACCCGACGCCCCGGGCCTGGGCACGGCTCCGCGCGCCGGGGCCGTGCTCCGCCCGCTGCTCACACCGCACCCCCGGGCGCCCGCCCGCTCCGGGACACCCTCGGTGCCCCGCATGACCCCGGGCCCACCGCCCTCCCCTCACGCCGTCTCTCCCTTCCCCTCCTCTCCCCTCCCTTCCCCGCCCGCCCCGCGCTCCCGCCACCCGCGCGCGCTCCCGCCGCCCACGGGCCACCCCCAGCCAATGGGCGACCGCGGCGTCAGCGCGGGAGGGGCAGGGGCGGTGCGCGGGGGCTGCCGGGAGGCGGGGTGACGTCACCGCGGTGCGTTGGAAGCGGCAGGGCTGAGGTGAGGGGCGGGCGGCGCTGGGCACGGCTGGGGTCGGGGCTGCGCTGGGCACGGCTGGGGTCGGGGCTGCGCGGCTCTCAGGGTCCAGGGGGCCCGGGGATCAGGGGCTGTCGGCCCGGCCCTCGGCCGGGGCTGAGAGGGTCTGCTTGCTTCCCCTCGGATGGGTGTCCCGGCGCGGGGCGCGGCCCCTGCGCTCCGGTCGCCCTCCCTCTGTCGCACCTGCTCCTCCTGTTCCCGTCCTCCCCGTGCTGCCTGCCTGGCGCACGGAAACTTTTCCGAGGCGGTGGAAGCCATGGGCCCTGGCATTGCCTGGGCTCTGCCCAGCTCCTCTTCCTCTCACCGCTCCACTTTCTGCTGGCAGCCCTGCTCCCAGTCAGCTGGCACCGCAGCCCTGTGGCTGGGGACTGCCCTGGCCTTCTAATTAAGGGTAGGGTTTCAGATGGTTTTGGTGGTATTCTGTTTTTTATAGGTTTTTCTTCTCAGACTGTGACACTTGACAGCTAGATGTGAAAGCTTAGCAGTGCTGATGGAGAGGTGCGGTGGATGCCCGTGCTCTGACAGCCTGAGTGGTGCCTTGGCTCAGGCATCGCCCACCAGCCGGCCAGGCTGATCCTGCTGAGAGCCATGCGAGGCTGCACCTCCTCAGGGACCGAGGCTCCTGGGCCATGTCTTGTCAGGACATAACAGCAGCAGCCCGAGCTGGGACCAGACAAAGCTAAAGTTGCTACGGCCACACAGGTGCACTAGTGCCAGGGCAGCGTTTGGCTGCAAGTGCTTCACTTTGCCCTCTAAGTACCTGTGGCCTCCCTGAGCCACTGAGCTCTACTGCTCTCAGGCTGCCAGGCCCTGACCTCCCTGGGAGCTGGGACAGCCCTCCAGGTCACTCCTCAGGGCTGAGAGACCCTTTGCCAGCATCTGATCTCTGCAGTGAGGTAAGGAGTGTTTTACTTTCAGCCTAAAGGTATATTGTGTGCTAGTGACATTTATGTATATCCATCTATAGCTTAATTATTACAAGTGTGTCAAATAATACAGTGTTTCACAGCTGTTTGAATTACTAAGTCATCATTTAGGTCTTTGTTAAATCATTTGTTAATTACCCTTCGATGATCACTTCATCACCATTTGATTACAGTTTAATTTCTGTTCACTCAGCGATTACTTAGAATTTGATCATCGTTTAATCATTAACAGAATCCCCTTAGTTAAAACCTCAACAATGTTCTTAATAATTTTCCTGTGTCAGTAAGCTCTCCCTGCTGGCTGCACAGCAGGGGGTATGGCACCTTCAGGCTTTTGTGGAACAGCAGGATCTTGCATGCTCTCCACACCATTAAGTCTGGGGTTGTTCCATTTTTCTTCTTCCTGCAGCTTTTATGCTCTGGGTGGAGTGTGGCTCTTGTGGCTGGGTCACAGTAACCTTGTGGGGAAAACAGTGTATTGTCACTAGTGGTGCTATAATAGCCTTACTGGGGAAGTACTTGTGAACTGGCCATCCCTGCTGTTGACATTGCATGGGGATACTTTGCCTGTAGGGTCTGAGGGACATCTTAAAGCAATGCTGGTGCCTCCCCTTGTGCCTGTGCTCACTTTGGGTGTCCTGCTCAGATGTCGTGCCCAGAGGAGCTGGATGCCCTGACAGATGTGGATCTGCTTGACTTTCTCCTGAAGGATGATGCTCCCTGCCCTGAAATCCCAGGGGAGCAGAATGGTCTGCTGGAAGACTGGGGCCTGCCAATGCCTGAGGTGAGTTCTTTGTGAGGAATTGTTGCTGAGTTGAGGTTTAGGAGGTTTGTCTCCCTGCTGAGTAAAATCTGTTTCTCTGCAGCTTCTGGACAAGGAGATGGATGACTTCATCAGCTCACTGCTGAGCCCTTTAGAAGATGAACCAGACAGGCTCAGTTATTTGCCTGCCAGCAATGACAGCAGCATTTCTGAGAATCAGCATCTGTCCCATTGCCTTGGTAGCAATTTTGCCAGCCGAGACATTGTGCAGGTTGATCACAACTACTCCCTTCACCAGGACTGGCCTGTGCTGGAAGGTGTGAGGTCTGACGTGGCAGAAGGAGATGTTACCATTGAGCTGGGTGAGTGATGTGTATGGACTCTTTCTGCCCTGGTTAGAGACAGGAAAGCAGTCCCATATCGGTTTGTTTTGGTGATGGAGTGATGGAGAGAGCCCAGAGTAGAGGCTTTCTGCTGCTGTAAAATTGCTGTTTCATGCTACTCAGGGCTGGCTGGTCAGGTGCTGCCTCACTGAGGCCCAGCACTTGACTCTCCTTTCCTTCTCCAGGGGCGTGGGTGGGTTTGGAAGGCACAAGCACGGCACTGGAACAGAGCACCAGTTCCCCCATTGCTGTTGCTGTGGAAGATGAACCCCAGCTTGTGCCTGGAGCCATTGTGCAGGTACTGACTCCCGTGCATGTGGACCCCAGCTTTTTCTTCTGCTCACACCTCTCCTTCTCTCCTGACTTGGCTCCTAGGTGGGATATCTCTGAGGGAAAGCTTGATGCTGTTTTGGGAGAACTGATTCCAGTTCTGTGTGTTTGCTGCATGCTGTCTCTGGGCCAGGGTGGACTCCCTGTATTTTACGTTCACAGTAGGTTTATTTTTGCTATCTTCTAGTCTGACTTCCCAGAGCTGGTCCTGACAGAGGAGGAGAAGCAGCTCCTGGAGAAAGAAGGTGTTACATTACCAACCTGTCTGCCACTGACCAAAGTGAGTCTTCACTGGAACCAAATAAATTTGGTCCACTCAAATGTGTCAGCTAGTGTAGGAGTTTGAAACTACAGGACAGCGCCTTGATGAAAATATTGGTGCCCAGGTGCTATGCTCAGGGCTCAGCTGCTGTTTGTCAGGGCTTGGTGTCCTTTTTCTCCTTTTGAGTCTGGAGGATGTTAATGTGCACAGCAGCTTCTGGCTGCTGTCAGTTTTCCCACTCACAGCTGTTTGCAGGAGGCAGTTACACCACAAGTGCCTCCAGCTATTTTTTCCTGCTTGCCTGGTAGTTTGTGAGCTTTTCATTTCCCTTAGATGTGTCTTAGTTCTGCTACACCATGGCAGCTGCTGCATCACCAGGCCAGAGTTTGCCTTGCAATTTATTCAGTGGTGTGGGAGGGACAAAGGACACAAGCACTTGGGCTGGGTGCTGAGGTTTGTGCAGGGTTTGAGAGGCTGGGATTGCCAACACCCTGGGATTGTTTTTAACGAGATGATCCCTGCAGGCTGAAGAGCGAGTTCTGAGAAAAGTGCGTCGTAAGATCCGGAACAAGCAGGCAGCTCAGGATAGTCGTCGCCGGAGGAAGATCTACGTGGATGGCCTGGAAAACAGGTATGGTCATGCAGCTCCATCATCCAGCGCTCAGGGATGTTCTTTTAGGGATCCTTGGCAGAATGAAGATGGCACTAAATTGTAGATGCAATTAAAAGTTCATTTTTGTATCATATTATGATTAGAATAGCACAGGATTTGTGATTAGAATGGCACTGTTTTTCTGCAAGCAGAATCAATGCAGTACAATCTATAAGCAGTGTAGTACAGGATTTATCATACAACTTAACTTAAGATTTCAAATCACCTACATTCTACTACATCTTAACTTACAATTTTTAGTCACCCAGGCCTTCTGCAGATTGCATCACATCTTAATAGACAGTTCTGTGTATCAATATAATGATCATAACAAAGATTCAAAAATGATACAAAGGAATGCGAATTACTCCCTCAGTCATGGGAGGAAACAGGCAATGGTAGACGTGTGCCTGGGCAGAGGGATCCTGAGCCTTGCTGAGGATCCTGAGTTCACCAGAAACTCTACTCCCAAGGTGCCCCTTAGGACTTCTAATTGCTTGATTTTGTGGACAGTGCAGTCTGTGCTGTTGTGCTTCTGTGCTCTGTGATAGGGCTGTCAGCAGCGCAGAGCTGGCTCTGTGCCTGGGACCTTCAAGGCCAGTAAGGCCTGGTGCCCAGGGACTTCCAGGCTGGCATGGAGGAGAAGAAATGTTTTGGTACTTGGTGCACAGAGCCTTCAAGGCCTGATAACGAGAATAAGGGAATGAATACATGACCTGGTCAGTCAAAGAATGGCTGCTCCCCTTGTACATGGCCTTAGCTGTGCTGACCACATTGCTGCGTCTGGGAACAGCAGGTGCCCATCAGAAGCTGCTGTGCTGTTTGGCTGCTGGTCTCTTGCCACCCTGAGCAGAGAGTGAGGCTGACCCTGGGGGCAGCAGCTCTCTGCAGAGGGTTCAAACCTCAAGATAAAGCCTGTCTAGTGCTCTTGTGCTTGGAGATGGCCTAGAGCCTGCTCTGTTCAGGCCAGGTAGCTGACGTGCCAGGTCGAATGTGTTTTCCAGGTCAGGCTAGTTTTTAATACAGCCTGATGTCACAGATCTGCAGGGCTGGTGTGCCACTTGGAGTGAGCATCTGTAGGGATTAGTCAATGGCTTCTCTCAACTGCAGGACTGGGCAGGGCTTCATCCCTCCCCATATCTGATTTGAGGTGATGCTCTCTGGGCTTTGCTGCAGGTGATACCTGTAGTCCCCAGGACCAATTTTGTCTGCCCCCACCACCCAGAGGTGGTGACTGATGTGAAGTCCTTGCTGTTGACCAACAAAATCTCTGGTTTTCCCCCATGCTGCTTGTCTTTCCTGCGAAGGGTGGCGGCCTGCACAGCTGAAAACCATGAACTGGAGAAGAAGGTGCAGCAGCTGCAGAAGCAGAACATGTGAGTTCTTGTTGGGTTTGGCAGGACTTTTGGTGGGGAAGTCTGTCCCTCTTCTTGGGGCTATGGCCTGTCCCTGGCTGCAGGGGGTGAAGGGAAGTGTGCCAGCTCTAGGCTCAGCTGCTCTGCTAACCTGCATCTCCTGCTGTCCTGCAGGTCACTGCTCAGGCAGTTGCAAAAACTGCAGGCCTTGGTGAGACGGTCCACCCCCAAAACTACCAAAAGAAAAACCTGCATCATGGTAAGTGGCTTCAGCCCTTGTGTCTGTGGCAGAACCTCTGCTGTCCTTACAAGTTTGGGAGAGAGGTGTTTATTGTGGCCAATGATGCCTGTCTATCACCTTTGCTGAGATCTGTGCTTATCTTTCTGTTTCCAGATTGTGGTTTTGTCCTTCTGCCTCGTTCTGTCCCCCAGTATCCGCTCACCCGCGAGCACAGAGCCACAGCAGGAGCTCAAGGGTGAGTGCCCAGGTTGCGTCTGAGTTGTGGCTCCAGGTGAAGTACAGCCCTCCAGGGCACAGCACTTTCCCCAGAGACAGCCTGAACTCTGGGGCAGCTCAAACTGAGCAGCCCCTTGCCTGGGGTGACTACTAGGTTTGGCTTGCTGTCTCGCCCTAGCTCCGGACTCTTACTCAGCCCTGTTGCAGAGGACGGCCTGGAAGTAGGGCTCTGCGCCAGGGGCGGTGCAAGGACAGGAGAGATCCGGTCCCTCTTGGAGCACAAACTGTGCTTGTGCCTGGCAGCTGTGCAGGATCCTCTCCCCTCCTCCCCTGGGAGGAGGAAGTCCTGGTTAAACAGTTTGTCCTCTCTCCTGGGCTCTGTGGTGACTCCATGCTTGGCACAGGAGGGTGGGAGGCTGAAAATGACAAGGTTGCCTCTGTCTCTCTTACAGTGCTGTCACGGCAGATCCGCGAGTTTCCGAACCAGAGAGCACCTGATATGCAGCTCGACACTGAGTTGGAGGGCTTCAGCCCAGAGCCTGGGGACCCCCCACTGCCAGGCAACCTCAGTCAGTCACGGGAAGAGGGGCAGAGTCCACTCAACCCCAGTCCCAGATCTTTCAACAGCAACTCATCCTCTGACCCTCCAGCAGCAGCAGGTTCTGAGCCGGGCCTGCCCCAGAGTGACCCTTTACCAGCAGCAGTGGTGGTTCCATGGAAAGCCAAGGGTCAGGAGTGGGTGGAACACCCTGACAGAGTTCTCCTCCAGCAGCACCATGCCAATGAGATGTGACCAATGCTGCGTCCTGCTCCTTGGGATGATACCGGGGGGTGTCCCATGGGGTGGGAGCAGAGCTGCATTAACAGATAGTCTATCCACGCAGTTTCTTCTGAATACTCTCTTGATTGCCAGCAGCTCAGAGGATTTATCAGGGAGGAATCATTCTGACATTTTATATTTGTATCAGGCTCCATCTGAGATGGGACAGGAAATTCTGAGAATTTCACTGTGGCTGCTGATGTGGCTTGCAGCCCAGAGTGCATCTGGTGGCTTGTGGGGATGGGCTGTGACAGGGAGGGCGGAGGCAGTCAGGCTGAGGTGCCGGTACTTGGTCTGACTGGATGCAGTTGGTGGTGGAGGCCACTGCCCTACTTCTTCACTGTCCGGCTGTGGATGAACAGGCACTTTTTACTCTGTGTTGTGGCCCCAAACATCTGTCCCATGCCCCTGCCCCTTAATCCTGCAGTGCTGCCTGACTTCTAGGTGTGAGGGAGCAAGTTGACCTTCAGTGCCCTCACAGGAGCGGTCTTACCTGCTGCTGCGACAGACCCAGCATGTCGCCTGTTCCTGCTAGCTTTTGAGCCATGGCCACAGCTCCCAGCCTGGCTAGAGAAGGTAATGTGGAGTCCTTCCTGAGCCATGTGTGCTGTTTGCCTACTGTAAGGGCTGAGCCTTTCATCTCCTGCAGGCTTCTGGGCCTCAGAGCAGGCATGTCTCGAGCCAGACTGCTGAGGCAGCACGTAGCAAAGAGCAGTGGAGCTGCTTGCTCTTTTGAAAGCTTTCCTGGCCACAGGAAGGTTTCAAAGCCATGTCCTTGTGTGCCCAAGCTTTGCTGTGCTAGCTGGTGATGCAGTCAATGGTTCTGGGCTGAGCAGAAATGCTGTGAGCTGGTGTCTTTGCCAGAGTGCAGCTTAGTGGTACCTGTAGAGATCTCTTTGTCCTACTTCAGGTCATTTCATAGTCATATAGAATGATTTAGTTTGGAAGGGACCTGTTAAGATCATCTTGTTCAGTTCCTCCTGCAATGAGCAGGGACAGCTTCAGTTGGATCAGAATAATAATTAATAGCTTTCTTTATTATTAAGAGTTTAAATAAATGTTAATGATGTGTGACTGTGTCCTCTGTGATTTTGGCAAGGTGCTGGTGAGAGCTAGGGCCTGCACCTGGGGCTGGGAGCCTTGTGGGAGAAACTCAGGGAAGGGCTGAGGGTGATCACCTCAGATCCGTGGAGGGGAATTCCACATGGCTGTGGCTGTGCAGAGGGGCTTTTGCTGAAGCACAGCACAGGATCACAGAGCTGCTGCTCCGCTCTCACCCCGCTTCAAGGGTGCAAAACCACTCAATTCAAGTAAAGCGTATGTGGTAAGCACCCAGCACCCATGGCGCACACCCAAGCCCCCAGGGCTGTGGAAGCAAGCAGCTTCCCTGGGAGGAAGCGCGAGGAGCCGGTGTCAACCCCCACCGCTGCTTTTGTAACGGGGAGCTGCACAATTGCAGGAAGTGGAGCACAGCCAGGGTGCTGCAACAGCCAGCGGGTGGGCCCTGCCTCCTGCGGGGTTGCTAAATTCAGGCTTGGCTCTGGGTCTGATTGGGATCACTGGGTCCACAGGAGGCACTGGCAGACCCTGAGCTCAGGCTTCGGAGCCCAGGGTGGGGTTTGGGGGCATGGGAGCTCAACAAGGCAGTGGGTGCAGGAAGCTCCATGCTTGCAGCCCACCCAGGAAGCAAAAAGCAAATGAGATATAAAACAACATTGTGCCGGGAGGAGAGAGAGCCAAGGAGGGGCTCACCCAGGAGCCCTATTTCAAGACAGGTAGCAGTATGCTTCCAAAAGGACCAGGACACACACACTCTACCTTGGCCAGGGCTCCCAGCCCTTCAACATCACCAGGGAAACACTGGACCTTTTCCCCCAGGAGCTGTTCATGGCATCAGGAAAATCTAAGACTCTGTCCACGCTTTAGTTTCTTTTTTTTGAAGTTCGAGGACAAGTGCATAATGTCCTGTTCCCACTTTAGTTTCATTTTTTGCAGTTCAGTGCCAGGGTGTGTAGTGTCATTGATGTCACACGGTGTCTCTGACCCAGCACTAATCAATATTGAATGAGCCATCTGGAGTAATATATGGTGGTGTTGCCAGTGAAGTAGGGAGCAGCAACATGAATTGGTGTTTGCCCAGGCACGTTGAGGTCAGTATTGCCCTTTGTAGCAGTCTGGTTTGCTTGGCCAAATGTCAGGAAGAGAGATAACTGGGAGAACAGGCAGGGAGCCAGGAGCTGGGAGTTTTGGGGAGGGTTGCTCCATGGCCTCAGCTCAAGGTGACCCATGTCTGCTATTTTTCTTTGCTTTCTGTGTTCCTGTGCCAGTCCTGCAGTGAGCAGCTCTGAGCTGGGGAGAGGAAGGAAGCTCAGCCTGGACCTCACACCTCAGGTTAAAGGGCAGCAATGATAATGAGTCCTTTGGCTGAGGACTTCATTATATCAAGCAGAGGAGCAGGAGGCACCTGCCACCTTCCTGGTCCTCTTTGCTGCAGATCCCCATCCTTTTCCCTAGCACCCTGCAAGGATCAGAGCATGGTCTGCCTGTGCATTGGTGCTGCTTTCACACACATACAACTCTGTGCTCTGCTTTAGGTCAGTGTTACGGTCCCTGCTCACCTTCCCCACTGTCTTCCCACACTCATGCCTAAGGTCAGCCTGTATCTCCCTTGTGTCCCAGCAAGTGCCTGTGTCAGCATTGTGAAACTATGCTGGCAGACTGGAAGCATCATGAGCCTTTCAGGGCAAAATATCCTGCACAGTCCTTGACAAGTCCCGGATGGGTGTTGCCAAATGAAAACAGGCTCTTTTTTGCTTGGTGGCTCCTCGAGTATCAGTCATGCCATCTCCTTTCCTTGGCAATGATGTACTGAAAATCATGGAAGCATTAAATGAAATTTGCTTTCTTTTGCCAAGGAAGGCCTGGGCTCTGTAACCAATGCAAAACACTTCCTGATCAAGGCCTTAAAGGAGTCAGGTTTCCCCTTTTTTTAAAATAAATTATGGAAGAGATGGGACATTTAGTCAGCAGCAGAAACAAGCTATATCCACCTTTTTCGGGGAAATCTAAATCCTGTGTCATCATCCATCCTATTTTTATCCACTAGCACCAGCTGCTGGATATTGGTGGAAACAGAAAAACTAGCAGAAATCTGCAAAGTGGTTTAAAAAGCAGCTGGAAATACAGAGATGGAGCTACTGCCTCTCTCCAGCTCCCACAGTTGGGCCCTTCAGCCCTGGACGTGCTGCACCCCCAAGGGTCCCACGACCCCACGACCACTTTGACAAAGTGTCTAAGGTACAAAGCACAGAGCTTGGGCTGTGATGCCTAAAAAAGTGCAGCCACTGCCAGATGCACCCTTCCCCTCTTCTTTTTCCCTGGCTATGTGTGGACATCAGGGTTTTGGCTGGAGACTCACCCTCCCTCCTCCCCCATGCCTCACTCAGGGGACATAGCCGTGCCGAGGGGACTTTTGGGGCGGTGCATTTGGGAGCTTTCCCCAGCCCTGCGATGGGAAGGCAGTTGGCAGCCAGCCACCGCTGCACATCCGCCGGGGCTGGGAACCGGAGGCTGCCGGCTCTGCAAGAGTCATTTGCAACCTCCCCGTGCATTCGGGCACCTGAGAACTTCCTCTGCTCTGCTCTCATGGGGAAAGCTCTGCGGTACTGGCAGCGGCAGCACACTGGGGCTGTGCCTCATCCTTCCTCCTGGTCACAGCCCGGTTTGTCCCCTGTCTCTGGGGACATCTGGGAGTGAGCCCGAGGGACATGTTACCCTCAGCACGGCATCAGGTTTGCAGGCACAGGACTGCTGCACACTTCCAGGGAGGGGAGCTGGGACAGCCCCTGTCCCCAGGGACCCTGCTGCCCTCATCCGTGCAGCGTGAAGCCTCCCTGTGGGAGCATGGCTGCCGGGTGAGACAAACCCCACAAGCTTGAGGCAGGGCAGAAAACAGAGCCAAGCCCTGCATCCCCACAGAAACTCTTTATTTTGCATCAGATGAACTTGCCTGAGAAAGCATGAACCTCTGGGCTGAGAGCTGCTCAAGTGCAGCACATCAGTGTGGGCAGAGCCTGTCTAGGGAAAACGCTGACTCCCTGCTGTCCTGAGCATTCTGGATTTCCCCACTTGCTGTTATTTTATCCGTGTGAAGATGCTAGTGCCAATCCTGCAGAAAACACCAAATCAGCTGGGGTCATGTGTGCTTTGGAGGGTACAGACAAGAAACCCAAGGGGAGCACTGTGTGTCTGACTGGGATACTGTGGGTACCAACAGCCTGTAGCAGAGGCTGTGCCAGGTGCTGCCATCTTTTCCTCCTGTCTCCCTGCTGTGGAGAGTGGAAAGATGGTGCTGGAGGGGGGCCCACTGTGGCCAGACCCCATCCTGGGATCCCCCACCCTGCAGCACATCTGCCATGAAGGGGCTGACTGTGTTACAGAGATGCACCTCAGCCCTTGGGCATCACTGGTGACAAACCCTTTCCACCCTCACAGTCCTCCCATGATTCACCCAGTGGGATTTCTCCCTTCTCCAGCCTGAGATGCAGGAGACCCTGGCACAGCAATGGCTGGGACTCAGCACTCACCGTGTAGCTTTCCAGTCCTCGGCTGGACTGTCAGTTGCCTCTCGCAGGAGCCACAGGGCATGCAGGGTCTCCTCCCCGTTGGGGTCCACATAGCACTGGCCCAGGAAGACAGTTGTCCGGGCAGTCTCTGAGTCTGGAAGGGTTTAAGGTGACATGAGTCAGGCTATGAGGCACCCTATGTCCTGCTGGCATCCGCAGTACAGGATGATGGTCCCTGGCTGCCTACCTTGGAGCTGCCAATTCACAGTGAAGGAGAAGGTGGGCTGTGGGACCAGCCCTGTGTCTTGCTGGGAGCCCTCCAGCGGTGAGGTGAGGAGTTCCGAGTTACCAGCGGCAGGTCCTGGCAGGTAAGAACCAGAGAATCTGCTGTCCTTGCCCAGGGTGGACACAACCATCCGGCAGCCGGTGTTGCTCCGCCAGGACCCGGAGAGGAGGCACTGCAAGGTCAGTGCTGTGGGTTGGAGTGCCCACACTCCAGGAAGGGGGGCATCCCGCTCCCACCCTGGCTCTGCCCAGAGATGTTTGCTGTGCCATGCACCCTATGTGCCCCCGGCATTGCCACCTCGGTGTAAGCGTCATGCCTGAGCACCAATTGCTTTCCTCCCAGCCGCTGTCAGGGACAGTTTCACCACCCAAGGGAGAGTGGGTCCCCACCATGCTAAAGCAGCAGGTGTGCTGCTTTCCCTATGCTCTAGGAGGGAAAACAGGAGTTGTCTGGGGTGTCTCTGCCTTCCTCTGAATGATTCCCTGCACTGGGAAGCATCCTTGCTGGAGTAGTCCCTTCCTTCCAACCTCATTGCATCTTCCCTCAGCACTGCACAGCAGAGTGCTCATCAGCTGCAAAGACCAGTCCTGGCTCTCTGTGGAGCTGTGATGCCCCAGCAGCAGACTTTGTGGTCTGGCAGTGTGCCAGTGCCATGTCCCCACTGTCACCTGTCCCCATACCTTCCTCTCTGCAGGGGCAACACACACTGCCAGGACAAGGGCGAGGACCAGGGCAAAAGCACTTCTCCTCATGGCTGCAAGGCTGCTAAGAGCTCCCCCCAACTCTGCAGCCTGGCCCCCTTTATAGGGCTGTAACTGGAGCCCCATCAGCACCAGGATGGCAGCTGTGACGTGAATGGCTTGATGTCAGGGTGCCCGGGACAGACAAGGGAGTTGAGGAGGTCTGCTTGACCTGGTCAGTGCTGAAGGAATGCAGGAATGAGCACGGCTGTGCAGAGGGCAGGGGGCAATAACCTTTTTATAAGGTCCTATAGCAGCCTGGAAAGCATCAATACCACCTTTTTTGGGAGTCTGCCTCCCGTCCAAGAAGACTGGAAATTATCACCTGTTTCAACATTTACCCCCTCCATGCTTTGCTGGTGCCACTGCCTGACCAGAGTGTCACCCAGGTGGTGCCAGGGCATCCCTGTCAGGTGCCAGCTGCAGAGGCTGCAGCACTGCACAGGAGAGAAGGCTTAGTCACTTTAGAAGCAATAATATTTCTCCAGCATCTTCTGGATATCAGCTGCTGATTTGGATGCTTTTGCTTTTACTTTTATGAGAGTCAGAGGAAGAAATAACCGCAGCGGAGTTTCTGAGGTTCCGGCGAGTGTGCTGACTAAACACAGAGTGCATGATAAACTAGTATTGCATTCACACCTCTTCCTTGTGCTGGCTGGTTTAAAGGTCCTTTGATGTACAAAATGCAGTGTCCAAAGATATGTCTCTGTGTTCCTGAGACATATCTTTGCTGTGATGCCTGGAGCAGGCATGTGGCTGTGGCAGCTGAAAATTCAGGTGGGATTCAGCTGAATCAACATGTGCTCTTTCCAAGAGAGCAGTGTTTGGGGCAGGGGATGGCAGCAGGGCTGCAGTGTGCATACTGGGGGTGGGGGAGTCCCCATTTGGGGTGGCACCTCTCAGTGCCCACTGCTAGCCCTGGAACACCCTGGTACGCTCTGCTCAGCACATCTCTTATCTTGGTAGCCCCAAAAGTTGGGGTGAGTGGAAAACACACCTCTCCCAACACATCTCTCCTCCTTGTTGTCTTTTTCAGTCCCAAACTCATGGCCTATTACATGGGCTCAAAGAAATTCCCCCTGGGGGTTCTTTTGCTCTTTTCCTGCATTAATTTTCCTCTGTTCTTTCACCCGACACCACCTCCTGCCTTTCTGTGTTCTTTGGCAGAAAGAACTTTGGGTCAAGCCACCTTGTTAGAGATGCCAGGGAGGTGGCACATATCCCTCCACTTCATGGCACTGTGCTAAAGCCTCACCAGAGCGGGACCTGGATTAATGGACTGTGTGGCCACTGTGCTGTCATCCCTGGGGCTGGGATATTTTCATAACACTTCCTCAAGAGGCTTCCTCTTCACCCATGGACCTGCCAAAAGCTTTGTGTTGAAAGAGCTGACTAAGTCTGGCAGGTGTCCACAGCAGAAAATAGGGTGGCACTGCCAAAATGCAGTGGCAGAGAAGGGGAAAATCCCTGAGTGTAACCCAGCAGGATGGTAAAGAATAGGACAGGCTAGGCTAAGACAGGACAGGACAGGACATGATGATGGGATGGGATGAGATGGGATGGGATGGGATGGGATGGGATGGGATGGGATGGGATGGGGGCTTTAACTTGTGCACATTTTACTTGGGCTATGGTATTTCACAAGGGAAGTGCTTAATCAACATCCCAAATCTACTGATAATGTTGACTGCGTTGCCCAGTCCTGCACTGGAGGATCTGGTGGGAATGGATGTGAAGGCATGGCAAGGAAGTTGGCTGGATCCAGGATGCTACTGCCAGCTCTGCTGCCATTGGCCAGGCAGAGGCGATGACACAGTGTGTAAGTTTGGGTTAAGATGAGATGGGAAGCCCAGGGAAGCGGACGGGTGGGATCAGGGAGAGATGCAGATGTCCCTGGGGAAGGGCAGTGGTGAGGCCTTACCTTAGCAGGCGTATCTTTGGGGACAGAAGGGGTAGTAAGGGCAGACTGTAAAAAAAGGCAACCGCAGCTGATGATTTTAAAATTTTATTTTCATTTGGGAGGCAGGTTTTTCTTGCCTTGTTGGAGGGTTAGCCTGCAGCCAGACCATCCCATCATGGGGCTGGAGAAGACACATCCTCACAGGGTGGGGACAAGCTCGGCAGGAGCTTTCCTTTTGTGGTGCGTTTGCGTGTGAAGATATTTCTGCCCACCCTGTGAGAAGTTAAGAGTTCCTGTGGGATGACCCACAGACACTGCCCACTCAGAGCTGCCCATGCTGGCAGGTGGTGGGGTGTCCCTAAATGTTCCCCAACTTCCCTCAAGCAAGGACCCCTCTGTGGAATTAGTGTCCCCCATATCCCCTCACTACCTCGTGGCTTTCCAGTCCTCCTCAAGGGACCTGACAGCTTCACGCAGCAGCCATGTGGTGGTCAGCACCTCCTTTCCACCTGCATCCACAAAACACTGCCCCACGAAGGCAGTGGTGGCATCTGGAAGGAAGAGCTTATTGGGAGATCCATGGGGAAACTGGCTGCTTCCCCTTCCCCCCTATCCTCCCAGACACAGCTGTGTTCCTGCTCCAATGGCCACACACCCACCCAACCCATGCTGGGGAATCCTGCCCTTGCCTGTGGTTCCCTCAGACCAGGCAGGATCTGTAGCACCACATCCCACATGCCCTAATGGTGTCTGAGCCCACCGTGGTCAGCCCAAAGATGCTGGGTGAGGAGGGGCTGCCCTGTACATGCCCCTTAGCCCCATGCTGTGCAGGTGCTGCTGCATAGCTGTACTAAAACATCACCCAGCAGAATCTCTGGCAAAAGAAAATTCCCTGTGGCTGTCTGTATGGCTCCCACTGACACAGCCGTGCCATTCCCAGGTGTCCCAGCACTTACTGGAGAACCTTTCCCAGCGCACAGTGAAGGCAAAGGTGGGCCAGCCTTCCTCTCCAAGCTGCTGCTGGATGCCCTTCAGGGGAGAGATTTGGGCACAGCCCCCAGAGAGGGTGACTCGTGTGAGGTATTGTCCCTGGAAATCCCCGTTGTCACTCAACACTGAAATCTCCATCAGCGAGTCCTGGTCATTCCTCCACAGTCCATTGAGCTGGCACTGAAGGAATACACACATATGCTCTCTGTCCCAATACACAGGGACCCCATCCCTGCTACTGCCCCACACCAGGAGCCACAAACCATGAGGGCATGGCTCCTCCTGAGCCCAGTTTGGGGAAATGCTGCCCCAGGGTGCTGCTGGCTGCTGAGAGGATGGTGGAGCAAGGCCACCATGTCCCAGCCCTGCAGCATGCACAGTATGCCCAGACACAGAGCCCATGGGAAGGGATGCCCCATGTGTGGTGCTCCCAGGCACAAACCCCAAGGGAAGGAATGCCCTATACATGATTGCTCCCCTATGGGAGCAAATCTTTCTAGAGGTGGTACCAGGTGGCTGGGGGTGATTCAGGGATGACTTGCCCTCTACCTGGACTAGGTGCTTGCAAAGCTCTCCTACGTGTCTAAGCCTAAAATGGTATTTAAGAGTGAGCTCCTGACTGCCCACACTGCATCCCAGTGCCATGGCTGCCACGCTCCCATTGTCACCCATCCCGGTACCTTTCTCTCTGCAGGAACAACCCTTGCTGCCAGGACCACGGCGAGGACCAGGATGACAGCGCCGCTCCCCATGCCTGTGCAATGCCAGGCACAGCTCCCTCCCTGCCCTGCATTCCAAACCCCTTTATAGGGCTGTAACCGGAGCCATGACGGCTGGCAGTTGCGGGATGAGTGTCCCGATGTCAGCGTGCCCAGGCCAGGGGAGGTGAGGAGGTCTGCGTGACCTGGGCAGCGCTGGAGGAACGCGGGGATGAGCACGGCCATGCAGGGAGGTGGGGATGCAGGGGTGATTTACACATCCATTATCCTAGAGGGTCTGCCGACCTGTTCCTTGCTCAGTGCCGGGGCCCTGTGGGCGGACACGGACTGACACTGTCCCCCTGCCACCGACCCGGTGCTGCCACCTAAATACGGGCTGCAGCAAGCGCAGGCCAGCCGGCTCTGTCTGCTCTGCTGCGCTGAAGGGTGCTGTGTCTCCCCGCAGGGGCTCACCCCTGTGACCGTCCCCTCCCGCATGATTAGTGTCTGCTGCTCTTTCTCAGATGTTTTTCGTCCTAGCTGTGCTGGGCTTTCCTTGGGTTTGGGAGCTAAGACCGCCACTGCAGCAGGAACTCTTGAACCAATCTTCCTTCCAAGTGCAGAAGGGCTTTCCTGAAAGACATGTCAATGTTAAAATTCGCTTGTCCCTGTGGGAGGGAATGCCCTGTCTATGGTGCCTCCCTAGACGCCGTGGGAGGTGATGCTACATGCATGATGCTTCGAGACTGGGCAGGGCCCTGTCTGACCCTTCCAAGGGATTCCTGATGGTGCAACACTGTAATGGAGGTGCACAGGCAGCCAGGGGTGCTCAGACTGCCTGGCCCTTGCACAGACATATCCTCTAAGATATCACTCTAAGCAGGTCAATATGTCACAGCCAATGCTGCTGAGGAGGAAAGAGGTGGCATCTGGCTGTGTCCAGATCATGAGGGACCTCTCTGGCCCTTGCCCAAGCACAAAGGATGAGATCTGCTTTGACACCTCACCTTTCCTGAACTTGAGCACAAGGAAACCCATTCTTCTCTTCCTCAGAAGGAAAAGCCTATGTTCAAATTGCACTTTTTTTAAACTAAAAAATTATAGAGCTGTGTTCAGGGATTTTCTTCAAAAGCCCTTGGGATCTTGACACCCCTCTCCCTTGCTTGCTGCCCCTTTGGCTCCCAGCACCCAGGGCTCAGCACTCCTCCATGAGCTCCATCAGCACCCGCAGGTGCAGCCCCAGTACAGAGTAAGGATGGACACAGCCCTGCAGCCCACCCACTGAGTGTCCAGTCATCCTCGAGCCTGTCAGCTTCGTCTTGCATGATCCATGTGGTCCTCAGTATTTCCTTTCTGTCCTCATCTACAAAGCATTGGCCCATGGAGGCAGTGATGGAGTCTGCAGTCTGTGAAGTGATGGGATGAGAGGGTGCTGGGATGGGGCTGTCCCTCTTAGGCAGCCAGTTTGTCAGTGGGAAAGGCTGCTTGTGGGTGGGTGATGTTTTCCTCCCCAGCCTCCTGTCCTGCTGGGACCTTGAACAGGCATGGGATATGCAGGACATGGTAGCATGAGCCCAGCTGAGCAGGCAGGTAAACTGTGAGGAAATCTCAGTGGAGAACAGGGGAGCTCTGAGGACACAAGAGGGAGGTTGGGAAAGGAGAAGCATTTGAAAAGCTCTAATTGACAGCCAAAGGTTGGCTGGCTCTTCTGGTTCATTGTGTGTGTCACCTCCAGCAGGGACACCCACAACTCATTCACAGCATGTGGTAGCAGCCAGTGAAGTTGCCTTTTCTGTTCACAGCCAAAATGGTCACATTGGAGCCAGGTCATTGACACACCACCTGCTCAGGGTGTAGTGGAGTGGAGGGGACTCAGCATTGGTGCTGCAGCACAATTGTTTGGGGCAGGGTGGCAGGAGTGAGTAACCCTCTGAGCCATGTAGGGCAAGCTGAACTCGCTGCAGGGGCCTCAACCACACAAGGGATTATACTGACAAAAGTGATGAGTTCAGCTGTAGGATGGGGATGCAGAACACATCTGGGAGGGTGCCTTGGTTCCCAACCAGCCCCAGGAAGGTCTTCAAACACAGTTGAGGAACTCCTCCATCCTCCCAGGACAATTGTCTGTGCTTGGTAAAGCTGCAGCTGGAGCTGGGCTATGGAGAGAAGCAGAAGAGCAGAGCACAAAGTGTGGTCCTAACCAGAGGACAACGCAGAAATGGTGGAGGGGATGTGAGCTATGTGTTCTCACTCATCAGTGAAGTTACAGCTTGAAAAATAAATTTACCCTTTTGTCATCACTGCAGAGTGGCTGCATACCAGATTTTGCCTGTGCACACACCTGAACCCAGCAGCCATGGAGTCCCTTGGGTGACCTGGGAACTCCCTGCCTGCATCTGCCTAGGTGGGTCAACAGCTGCAGTGAGAGAAATGTTGGGCACCAAGATGTTCAGTGTTGAGACATTCACAAACGGTCAGCAGGAACAGTTCCTGCAGAAACGATTGCATGGGACAGTTTTCTGCCTGTGGTTAAGACATGTAAGTGCTGGAGAAACCCTGCAATGGAAAGTCCTTCTCCATCCTAATGGTGGCTATCTGTTTGAAGGGATTTAATCCTTATACAAGCATTACCCCATGCCAAAATCCTAATAAATTAGTTTTTTGGTTTTTTTTTAACTGATACACTATGTGTGTGAGGACCTGTGCTTTATAGGAATGTCCATGTGATTGCAAGTACCTCCTGCCTCTGCCAGGTACCCCTGTCCCTGGAGGCATTCTCAATGTGTGAATGACCTGGATCAAGGCTTGTCATGCAGCAGAAACTTGCAGCAGTTTTTTTTCTCAAAGGGAAGTCTGCAGTGGGGCTGCAGGGGAACTCCTGCTCCTATATCCTTGCTGATGAGGCCATGCTAGAAGAAAATAGTGCTGGGTTTACAGACCAGCACCGTGAGCAGGTTTGCAGCTGGATAAAACCCAGTGATGGGATTTTACAAAGGGAAACATCTTTATCTTCAACCATCCCCAGATGCCTGCAGGCACCCCGGCACACCATGTCCTGTCACCTGCCTCCCCACACCCAAGGTGTGCCAGGAATGTGTCGCAGCCTTGCTGGGAGCAAGGGGGACTGGCATTGCAAAAGGTCTGCCAGCTCATGACACCACATTTCTCACCAGCACCATGCAGGGGTTTGCAGGATGCTCCAACTGTGGTCAGCACTGCTGCCCTGCTGGAGCGTCCTGGGAATGCTGCACAGCCTCTGGAGAGCCCTGCCTTGGGGAAATGTTGGTATGAACAAGGTCAGGAGGATGCAAGATGTGAGGCTGAAGGCGTAGCAGGGTGCCTCACTGCTGAGCTAGACACACTTTGGGTGAGAGCAAAGTCCCATGGTCCCTCTGCCTCTCACTTTCCCAGTCCTCAACCTCCTGTAAAGGCACATAAAAGGCTGTGCAGATGCATATGTGCATAGCAGAGGGCTGGTGTAAAGGCATTCTAGTCAGAAAGGCTGTAAGGGAACTGAAAAAGCTGGAGAAATGCCAGCGAGGCACCAAGAAGGGAACAACAGCACAGCTCTAGAAGAGGAAGATAAACCACAGGGAGAAAGACGTGAGAAGCAAACCACATGTGGGTTTGCAACAAGGCAGGTGAAAACACAGAACAGACAAACTTACTGAAGCCACAGATGCTGTTAGCAAAGCTCTCCCACACACAGCATTTGTGGCAGAAAAGCCAGTGGAGCAGTGGCAGCCCCAGCAGCTCAGTCCTACATTTAAGTTCCTCAAACCCTGGGCAGTATGCCAGCTCAGGGCACGCAGCACTGTTATGGGTTATTTTGAGAATCAGTTTCAGATTCAGAAACAGAGCTGATTTCTTGGAAATCATTTGCTTTGGCTTAGAGGGGCGACTAAGGCGGCACAGCCCATTATATTTAGTCACATAGTCCATGGGCAGAGATTTGAGGCTGTATTTGCTGTTCACTGGGTTCCCAATAAATCACACATTTCCTGGGAAGAGTTTTGGGCTGGATGTACTGCAGTGACTGGCCCTGTGTGGCTGACACAGAGCAGCACTTGAGAGTTTTCAGGAGTATGGACACAGCTGAGACCCCACACCTGCCTGCTCGAGAGCTGTGTCAGTGCCAGGAGTCCCCCAGCCAGCTTTTTGGGGTGCAGAAAATCTCCCCAGCTTACTGTCCCAGCACACTCAGCAAGTTTCCAGCAGGAAAGAGTGAGTGCTGGCCTCGCTTATTGTCATAGCGTTACTTTTGGGATGCACCATCCTGTTTGGGCTGGAAAAGAGGCTTTCTTGGGGCCAGTCTTGTCCCAGACTAAGGCCATGAAATTTTCATCCCACACCCATCACAGTGTTTTAGCCCAGCTTTTTCAGGACATATCCACACAATGCACAAGATTGTGTTGAAAAATATCTTTAATTTTATCTGGTGATTTTTGAGACATTTTCCCCCACTGCTGATAACATCAGGGCTTGCTAGTACACACTGATCCTGCTGAGGGAGTTCCTGGTCTCCCAAATCTGGCCAGAACGGGATGCTTCTCCCTCCTTGCAGTCCATTCGAGTGAAGGTGTTGCGGCCAGTCCTGTGGGGAAGCAGTAGCCCATTGGTGCCCAGCCAGCAGAGGGGTAGGGATCCCAGATGGATTGGGGGTCCCCTGGCTCACCTGGTGGCTTTCCAGTCATTTGTTTCAGAGTCAACTTTCTCCCGCAGCAACCAGGAGGTGTGCAGGACCTCCTTCCCATCATCCCCATTGAAGCACTGGCCCACGAAGACAGCTGTGGAATCTAGAGCAGTGGTGGCTGTTAGCATCCCAACAGGACCCCATCTGATTTTGGAGCTTCACAAGCATCAGTGGGTTTAATGCTCATGGAGCCCAAGTGGATCCCAATATTTGCAGGGAAATGCTGTGTGACAGAGATGTTCTCAAAGCAACTCTGTGCTGCCTCACCCAAACCTTGTCTTGGGAGGTGTCCTGCTGTGTGCAGACACCACCCAGAGTGGGGAGCGATCAGGGAAGGAGAGAGGGGACAGGAGAGAGACCAAAAGGATTGGAATGCGCACTGCAACCTGCCTGAGCTCCCCTCTCCACCCCACCACCTCATCCAGGAGCAGCCATCGTGCAGCTACAGACCTGAGAATTTCTTCCAGTTGACAGTGAAGCCAAAGGTGCACTGTCCATCCTTATCCAGGTGCTGAGAGCCAACCAGTGGGGATGGCTTGGGGGGATTCTTGGCACTTGACACAGCGGTGTGGTACTCTCCAGAGAAGGTGCCGTCATTTTCAACCTTGAACACTTGCATCTTGGAGCCCAGATCATTCTTCCACCAGCCGCTCAGGTCACACTGCTGGGGATGAGCAGACGTATCCCAGGGGGCTGCCTGCACAAAGCCCCTACAGCCTGAGCCCCCTGCCCACAGCCCCTGATGCCCACGGGGTGCTGCCACTCACCTTGACATTCCTTGTGCCTTTCTGCTGGTGGCTCCACCACCACCACCTCCAGCCAGTCGCCTTTTCCTCCTTCTCACTGGCCTTTTTCTCCCTGTGGAGCTCATCTCCCTGGCAGAGGAGCTTGGAAAAGAGCCAAAACACAGGTCAGGCTGTGGATGGTGACACTGCTGAGTGTTTCTGGACTCCTGTGAGTGCTTGAGCACTCCTTTATAGAAAACATTATTTATAATGTTGCTGCTATCACAGCCATGGGAAGAGCAACAAAGGCTGGGGTAAGCCAAGCAAAAGGGAGGGGTGAAGAGGAAAAGCTAGAGGTGGGAGCCCTGGACAGGCAGGAACATTGGTGGGAGCCCTGCTGCAGCCCTGGCAGGTGAGCTGTGTGAGTCCAGGGCACATCTACCCGTGTTTGTGGGGACTTGTGCTGTGCTCAGCACATGTGGGGCATGACAGAGAAGCCCACTGGGATGGGCATAGCCCTCAGGTCCCTGGTGGGCTCTGTCTCAGCCAGAGCCCTGCACATCCCACCTGCAAGGCTCTGGCTCATGTTCTGAGCACTGCCTGTTCTCTCCTACACTACACTGTCCTGGACAGGGGCATGTCATCCCCCTGGGGCAGGGTCCCCATGATTCCCCTGCCTCAATTTCCCTCCAAGTCTCTGGGAGAGAAGTGGGGGATTTCCACATGCATGCCCCCTGCACCAGGGAAGGAATCCCCATGCATATCCCTCCCGCGGACAGCGACAAGCCTGGAACATCCCTCCCCTCACCTCCTTCGGCAGGGGGTCCCGTCTGGATACCCACTAGAGGAGGAGATCCTCCTGTTGCCCAGTATTTCCCCCGCAGTTGGGTCTCCCACGCGTGTCCCACCCCTAACAAGTGCTGCATCTCCCATATCATATTCCACCCCTCCGGTGAGTCTCCCACTCCTGTCCGTCCCCGAGCACCGGGACTCCCAGGCGTGCTCCCACACAGACTTCCCCGGAACCGAGCTTCCCACGCGTGTCTCCCACCTGGAAGCCCGCCGCGGCCGCCGCCACGGACACCCCTACGGGCAGGGCGAGAACGGAGAGGACGCGGTGGCTCATCGGGATCCAGCTCGGGATGCTGCTCGGGATGCAGCGGCGGCAGTGAATCACGCCGCGCTAGTGACGCCGGACTTTTCTTTTTTAGCTCCGCCGCTGCTTTCCGGGAAAGCGCTGGGCGGTATCTGACGGAGAGTGAAGGAAAAACAGAGAGAAGGAAGGGAACGGAGACTGGGACGGGGGTGGGGACGGGGTTAAGGACGGGCAGGGGACAGGGCTGGAGATGGGGACTGGGACAGGGATGGGGATGGAGGAGAGGAAAAGGTTGTAGGGAGTGATGGGATGGGAACGGGAATTGGGGTGGGGATGGGGGCAAGGGTGAGGGATGGGGGATGTGCGGAGGGATGAGGACAGGAACAGGGACAGGGATGGAGGTGGAAGAAAGGGTGGGAGGGATGGGGGCGGGGCAGGAATGGGGGCAAGGGTGGAGGATTGGAGGCAGGTGTGGGGAAAGGCATGGGGACTGGAACAGGGACGGACACGGGGTTGGGGATGGGCAGAAATAGCTACGTAGGAGGGATTCTATGGGGCTGCCCACTGACACCACCAATCCTCGGGTCCTTAGCCCCGTGTCTACTGGTTGAGGGCTGGGTCTAAGTTTCCACCCTGCCCTGCAGGAGCTCCTGTGTCCCAAAGCACACCCTAGTCACTGCAGGGGATGGACCGAGGGACAGAGAGTCAGAAGGGCTGGGCAAGGTATGTGGGTGGGGGTAGCAAGTGATCGGCAGTGGGTCCGGGGATCTGGAAGATGAAGGAAGCAAACCTGCCCCAACACCAGCAGGAAAACCTCTAGGTAGGGCATAGCATAATCACATTATTGCATAATAGGGCATTGCAGGCTGGAGGTGTGCAGCCCAGGTTGCACGTACCAGGCAAGAGAAAAAGCCAAATGAAAGGGCAACAAAAGGGCAGGATCACATCAAGGTCAGGTACAGGATGTGGGACAGTTAGGACAGTTGACGAGCACAGATTATGACGCAGAGAGGGTGGTGCTCCCAGTGCTGATTTCTTGTAAACACTATGGTTTTACTTTCAGTTTCTCTATTAAGTAGGCACAATGTTTGCATCATCCTCTATCCTGCTGACTGCCCTCTTAGGAGAATCCAAGAGCCAGGGAATTTGCAGTTGAAGGACTAATGAAGGGACAGGAATTAAATCTTATGCCCTGGGCCCTCATGGTTCTCAGTTGCCTTGTCTCCCACTGCACACAGCTTCCAGCCTCACCTTCCACTTCCTCCAGGGTCCCAAGTCTTCAGCCTCAGAGATCACTTTGAGATGTCTTTGGGTGTTTATGGTGCTGGTGACAGCCATAGTGGGTGTTTGGGGAGGGGGAGCAGGAAATGAGTGCAGCACAACCAGGGCAGTGCCAAGGATCAGTGGGGATGAACTGAGGGCTCTGTGTGGAATGCAGAGTTGAGGATGAGGAGGATGAGGGTGAATAGGTGGCTTTTGACCAAAAGCTGGACCACCAGGCACACCAACCAGTTGTGCTTAGTCAATACAAGCATACCCTGGGCAGTCTCAGGTCTGTGCACTCTCTGGGAGCAGCCCCAGAGTCCAGCAGGGAATGAGGCAAAAGAGTGAAGGTGGGGGAAGGACAGGTACATTGTGAGAGGAACAGAATGGTGCACAGGCCCTGACACTTTCTTGGGGCACTGTCTGCTCTGCCCAAAAGTCTCTGCCCCATCCAGCAGTCTCTTTCTCCAGCAGCCGTGAGCCTCCAGGCAGCACAGTCCTTCACATCCTTTGCACCTCTCCCTGTGATGCTCAGGAGCAGAAGCTGGGAGCTGTGTGTTATGGATTAGGTAACTAATGAATTGGAAACTTCATGAGTTGCTGAAATGATGGATTTGTGAGGTCAAGTGCTAAGTCAATGCAAAGGGCATTGGGCCCTTGTTTAATTTGTTACCTTTCCTAATGAGATGATAAAATAAAGTTTAATGTTCAGATAACATCCTGTGATTCTGGGCACCAGAGAGGATGTGTATCCTGTTCCACCCCTTGGCTGATCAGGTGACATCCAGTCAGTGGGAAATACATGTATATCTGTACACATAAAACAGATTCACCTTCAGTGCCTGGCTTTAGCCACCCAGCAGCCCCACATGGAGTCTGAGGTCTCTCTCCTGGTCCCCCCAGCATCCAGCCTGGACTTTGTACCACCCACACACCCCAGACTACCCTCTGTGGGGGCTGGCACTCAGCTCTCCTGCTATGGGCACACAGCACCGAGACTCCCACCCAGAGCTGAAAACGGAGTTTGATGGGAAAATGGGGCAGAGTGCAGTGCAGAGATACAGGATAAGGCTAGATGAGAGTGCTGGCTGGCTTGCCTGCCTGCAGCTTTCACCTTGACCCACAGCTGTGGGTGTCCTGCTGCTCCACACTGTGGGTGCTGCCTGGGGCCATGTACTGCAGGGCCCCTGTGAATGGTTCCAAATGGGTGCACAGGGACGAAGGCACCTGCTGAAGCCTGAAACCATGATCAGGAAGCAGAATTACCCAGCTACTGTCCCCCAGTCCCAACTCTCCCTGTCCCTCCAAAACACTTTCTGTGTTCGCCCTGCCACCACCTTGCTCTGCCCATGGCCACAGAGTGGCTGCTGGGATCCTAGGGACACAAGGGACGCAGCTCTCTGCCATGTGGAGAAAGATTTATTTGGATCCATATGTGAGGGCAGCAAGTGTGGGAAGGGGGAGCCCCACCAGCAGGTTGCTGGGAGGCATTTGGAAGAAGCAGGGCCAGGTGATGGTGTGTTTCCTTGCCAGGAGCCCAGCTTGGGACTGGGACAGTGGAGAGACTTGGGGATGCAGAAGCGCAGCAGGGTGCAGGCAGCTCTGGTCCCTGTTCCCGTCACTTGGTGCGGGTGAAGATGGAAGTGCCAACCCTGCAGGGAAGATGTGTCAGCAGGACGGGAGGGAGGGCCCTGGGGTGAAGTGGCAAGGGCAGAACTCACCTGGTGGCTTTCCAGGTGTCCTTGTGGGACAGAACCTCTTCCTGCAGGAGCCCTGTGGTCTCCAGAGTCTCCTTCCCATGGTGATCCACAAAGCACTGGCCCACAAAGGCAGTGGTGGAGTCAGGCAAGGATCGAGACAGGCAGAGGAGGGTGAAAGCCTGCATCTCAAGACAGGGAAACTTGAACCACCTGATCCTGGCAGGCAGACAAACAAACATCACCTGCCACATGTCCTGCACAGAGAGATGGACTTCCCTGCCAAGTTGGCTAGGTGGAATGCTTCCACACCCCGTGGACCAAGAGTTGGGCACCAGCCCTGCCATGTCCCTTGAACACACAGATGGACACTCCCACCACCTCTCCCAGACAGTCCCACCACCCACTGCAGACAGCTCTCCCACCACCACTTCCCGTGGCAGCCACGGTTCCTCTGGGTGCCATAAGGGATTTGGGACACCAGCTGGGGGGTTCTCCACTCCCAAAGTGAGCATGGGATCGCTGGCACTGCTGTACCTCAGAACTGCCACTGCACAGTGAAGACAAAGATGGGCTGTCTCTTGGCACCAGGGTGCTGCTGGGCTCCTTGCAGGGATGACATCAGGATCTGCTTGTTGGTGGCTGCCACTGCAGTGTGGTAGGAGCCTGAGAAGGTCCCAGCTGTGTTCAGAGTCAAGGCAGTCATATTGGAGCCCAGCTCCTTCCTCCACTGGCCCTGCAGGTCACACTGGAGACCAGGGGTCATGTGGGTGGCTCAGGCAGTGTTGAGGCTTCTCTGAGTCACAGCCACCCTTCAGCTTCCCTAAAGCAGAGGGATGTGTGTCACATGGCACAGCCCCTCTGTGTGACAGCTGGGACTAGTGGCATGGCCACCAGCTGGGAAAACACCTCTCCCTCCCTGGGTGGGACAGGGCAGAGCTGGGGGTGCTGGGTAACCCCTTTTGCAGGGGGAGGTAACCACCAGTACCCCTAAGGACAGCACAGCCAGAGCTGGCAGCCTCCTTGATCATGCACACTGCACCATGGGGTAGCATGGCATGGCATGGGATGGGCTGGCAAGAGATGGCACACCAGGGCACAATAAGAGGGGACAAACACTGTGTGCTGTGGTGGCACAGGACAGCACAGCATGGCATGGTGAAAACATGCAACCCTGTCAGCCCTGCACACTGCAGCCCAGGGGTGGCACAGCATGGCACAGGACAGCATGGCAGAGCAGACTGTGGCACAGCACAATGCAGCACAACAGAGCCTGGAGTGGCACAGCACGGCAGAGCACAGCACGGCACCAGAAAGCAGAGCAGGAGCAAGCAGCCCCTTGGCCACTTCCAGCACACCACAGGGATGCCACAGCCAGGCTGTGCTGCTCCTTGTCCGCCGTCCTGCAGCCCGGGACAGCACAGCACGGCTTGGCACGGCCAGACAGCCCCAGGGCTGCTCTTACCTTCCTGGAAGCAGCATCGTGGGGCTCGAGCAGGGCTAGGGCGAGCAGCAGTCAGCAGTCCAGGGTTCCCATGGCGGTGGTGACTGTGCACAGTGCCCTTGGGCTCTGCCTGCTGCTGCTCCACACCCACCTGGCCCCTTTTCTGGCAGAGAGGGCTGAGGCTGGGCAGTGGCAGCCCAAGCCAGGCCTCCTGCCAAAGGACACCCGCTGGGAGATGGGCCACCAGCCACTGCTCCAGGCTGAAGGCACTCCTGTTCCCCTGGGCTAGGTGGGGGTCCCTCATGGTGGGTGAGTGGGCTGCAAAGGAGGATTCTCTGCCATTGAGGGTCATGGCAGGGGACACACACCAGGCCTGGGGCATGGTGACAGAATGGACCATGGGACACCATGGCAGGTATTGGTACTGTGTGTGCTGAGTTGTGACCGAGTTGCCCTGAAAAATTGGATTTGTTACCTGGTGCATAACAAGCTAGTAATTACATACACAAGAGAGACACTATTTATTTTAGTTTCACAAGCCTGGGTCCTCAGTGTTATTCCAAAGATCAAGTATACCAACTATCAAAACTTCTTGCTGTTTACACATTTTAGCAAACAAAGGCATTAATGTTCATTGGCTACAAGTTATTTAATTCTGTTATTAATTACTATTCTCTCTCCTATTATTTCAGGATTCTCTTGCTTCTCATGCTAATTAATCTGCAGGCACAGCCTTTCTCTTCTCTTGAGCTGGTGGCTTTCTTGAGTCAGTGGCCCACAAGTCAAGATCTGCCCCTGCCAGAATTTACCTTCTACCCTGTCAGAGCAGATTCAGCACTGAGTTGTCATTGATTCAGTGGCTATGTTGTCTTTACTAGTTTTTTCTCATTTTGGGGTTTCTATCAAATGTCCTGTAAACTCTGCAATCTTTGTGTCCATTACTTGTGGTACATTTTTCATCCCAAGTTTTGTTAACCTCCACCCATGTCTGAAATCATTGAAGCCTGTCAAGACCTAAACCTTAACACGGCAATTCTACCAAGTAATATCTCTTCCTAACACCTGGAGAGTTAGCCGCTCTCATTTAATCTTGTTTCACAGATTAAATCTCCTTTCTTTTTGATTAGGCTCAAAAGCATAAAAAGCTCAGACATCAAAGAACATCCCTTCCTAAGAAATTTTTTACTTATCCCACATTTTGCAACAACATGACAGGACACTGTATTTGTAGCAAAGCTTTATTTGGAGATGCTGGTGGTTGGTGGGAGCAAGGGCACACTCCTGGCACTGCCACCGGCCCGGGAACACCCCTGCTGCCACCCTCAGTGCTGCCACTACAGGCGGGTGAACACATTGGTGCCGACCCTGCGGGGACACAGAGGGACGAGATGTAAGACATATGACAGTGTCCAAACGCCCACCCAGCCATGTATTCACCCCCCGCGTTTGCACCCTGGCAGAATCCCAGGGGATGCAGTTTTTCCTTTTTGTATTTTGCATATGCACAAAGCAATCAAGTGAATCTTGCCATCGAGCTTTGTTAACTCACACTTTTGCAAACAGATATTAAATCTGCTTTGACTAATACCTGAGAGAGTGACTCTGTAAGTGGCTTAAACACTCATTTGTGACCTCCCCAACCCCTCGGGGGTGCAGAGGGGACCTGTGCAGGGCAGGGAGTGAGGGCTCACCTGGTGGCTTTCCAGTCATTTTTGATGCTCTCCACACGTGATCTCAGGAGCCACATGGTCTTCAAAACCTCCTTTCCATCATCATCCACAAAGCACTGGCCCGTGAAAACAGTGATGGAGTCTGTGGGAACAGGACAGGAGGTGGTCGAGGTGTCAGGTCAGTGTCTGTCCCAGCACAGGTGACACCAGAACCCTGGTGTACCTAACCTGTGGGGACAGTGGGATGGGGAAAGCAGGCAGGAGGACTCAGAGGGCTGAGGGTGTCTCATGGAGATGGGCAGACAGCACAGGATTCAGCCTCTGCTGCATCTCCTGCACCCTGGGACTGGGAGCTGACAGCAAGCAAGCAGCTCCAGGGACAAGGATGGGGGAGCCTCAGGGACAGCAGAGGGGAGGGAGAATAGTGGGGATAGTGCAGGGGAAGGCAGGGAATCAGCAAGGCCACTGCAGGGAGGGCAGAAGAGCTTCAAGGGGCATCACAGGGAGGGCAAGGGAGGTTCAGGATATCATAAGGAGGCTGGGAAAGAGGTACCTGAAAATTTCCAGTTGACGGTGAAGCCAAAGGTGGGCTGGCCCTTCTGGTTATTGCGCTGCAGTGACCCCTGCATTGGTGACACCTGGATCTTGTTCATGGTGGCTGTCACAGCTGTGTAGTAGGTGCCTTCAAAGACACCTTTTTCATTCACGGGCGAGATGGTCATGTTGGAGCCCAGGTCATTGACCCAGCGCCCAGTCAGGGAGCACTGGAGAGGAGAGAACTCAGCACTGGTGCCACAGCACAGCCTGCAGCCACAGCCCCCTGCCCATCCTGCCCACCATCCTCTGTGCATCCCACCCCTGGTGGTACCTTTTTCACGGAGTCGCTGTGAGCCCCCAGGGCCAGGAAGAGGACCAGCAGGAAGGGAGTTGCTTGCACCATCTCTGCAGCAGGCAGACAGCTGATGTACCTGGGGATGTGCTCCTTGCAACTCTCTGTCGATGCTCCTGCTCCCTCTGCTTTTTATTGCTGCCAGGGCTGTGAGTGGCAGCTCTGGCCAAGGGAATTGTGCAATCTGGGTGTTTCCAAACCTGTGGTTCACAGCCATATGAGGGGGTAATTTCAGCAAACATTCCCAGAAGTGAGTGCTGAAAGTGTCTGTCCTTGCTTCCCTGGCACCATGCAGGGAGGGCCCAGCTCCTGCTGAACAGTGGCTGCTGGGAAATGGTCAATGGGGAAAACCCCTTTCTGGAGCTGTTTTCCACTCTGTCACCCACTTGCCACATCATGTCTGTGCCCAGGCATTGAGAACACTTAATCCTGGTGACTTCAGGATTGGCTGCAGCACGTGGCTTGCACTCCTCTTCCTCACCAGACATGCTCGTGTGCAAACCAACCCACCACCCAGATTCTTTTGGGACTTAGCTTTTTTCCCCCTCCACACCCAGTCTGATTGGTCTAGAAATGTCTGACGTGAATGATAGCTGTTGTTTTTACAAATTGGTTTGTCTTGGAAAGAAATTATTTAGTTAATGAAAAACCAGCATTCACTGAATATCTTGGACATTGGACTTTAATGGTGACAAAAATGGTATTTACACAGTGATTCTTAGACAATTCTAAGTACATTGCTGTATAATTCCCCTTACATTATTCTTGTTGCTGGCCAGGGAGGCTGAAGTGAATGGATTCAGCCCAGAGTTTCTCACCCATTTCAAATGGTTTTCAAGGCAGTCTCCTAAAATACATATTTTAGTTCCCCTAGTCATCATAGCAAAATCTGATGGAGCCTATTCACCAGAAGAGAATCCTTTTTGCAAACTCAAGACAGCTCTTTGCAACATCTCAAAAATACTTCTCAGTCTTTGCTCTCTCTTTAATTTCTCTCTGGTAATAAATTTCATTGCTACCCAGGCTGGGGAGCATGGTATTTCTGCTGCTGGCATCTCCACTCTTCCCTCTCCTCCCTGCAGGAGCCCTACAACCCTCTTGCACCCCTGTCTGGAAGAGATCCCTGTCCAGAGAGCTGGCTGCCAGCTGGACATTCCTGCCCCAGTGTTTGCTGCCCCAGAAATCAACTGCATAATAAGGTACGTTGTCCCACGTAGCTGCTGTTTGCTTTGACTGTTTTTTGGCAAGCAGGTGTTGCCCGGAGCATAGTCAACATTTGGGATAACGAGAAAGGTCAATCTGGGAAGATTGCAAGGGGCAGGAGGGGCAGATATCACCCCCTCTCCATCACCCCCTCATCATCACCATGGCTCAGGGAGCTCTTGCAGGAAACCTCTGGATGGGCAAAACAAAGTCTCCATGCTGATGCTGGCAACCTCCAGCTCATTCACAGCTGTAGCTTTATTTTAGCATCACACAAACAATATTGTTTATTTCTTCACATAAGTTGTATTTCTCCTGTTGTTAGCAATCCCTGTGGCTTATCTTGCAGGTTCAGGGGCCAGCTCAGTGTTCAAGCAGGCAGATTTCTTGATTGGTCTCAGCTGAGGGCTGGGTTGCCTCCATGAGGTTTGCGCCCTCCAAATATCAGAGAGTAAAGTGGCTTGGTGCTGGCAAACCATGAGTAAATTCTGCAATGCCATGCCTGAGCCCTGGCACAGCAGGAAGTGGGGGCAAGTGGCAGGCAGGAAAGAAATCCAAGGCAGGAAGCACTGAAGAAATTAAAATCAGCAGAACTGTGGTTTGAAGCACATGTATGTTCAGGTTGTTATGAGAAATAAATGTTGTTGAATAATATTAAGAAAGGGTTAATGAACAATTTAACTTGCTGCTCAAATTGGGGTTGAGTCTGCCTTGAAAAACAGTAGTACAGGCAAATGTTGAGGAAAATAATGTCTGTGACTGAGGAGTATCCCCTCAGCCCTCAGCAACGTCCATACAGAAGCCGATGAAAGCTGAGCCATTCAGATACAAGAATTATTGAGGTGATACAACCAAAACTGGAGAAAAAATCAGAAATACAATTTTATACAGACTGAACACCCCAACCCTTGAAAGGCATGTTGCCTGGGCTTAAGGAACAGTGTTGATATGTCAAAGCAATACCAGTCCAGCCAGAAGCTGTGCTGGCCTCAGTGCCTGCTCTTGTCCCTTGCAGGCTGGACTGGGATTTCATTGCTATTGTTGGAAGCTGCCAACACAGGACAAATAGAGGTGGGAGCCCTAGGTGTTCCTCACTGATGTGCTGGCACGCATGTCACACCAGCCTTGTCACGGTGACCTTAAGGGAGTCATCTCCATCCCCTTCCATTGTCTGTTGGCTCTGACATGTGAGGATAACACTGGGTGCTCTGGTGGAGCTGCATCCAGGACAACCTGTCCTTCCTGGTTATTGTTGTTCCTCTACCCATGTGGTTAGAGGAAAACTCCCCTGGGGGGTGAAGAATAGGCCATTTGTCACCCATTGACAGCACTGGGCCACGACAGCGATCCCATGCCTGAACCAGCTCCCAGGACAGGTAAGTGGGGGAAGAATGCTCACAGCAGGTAGGAGAGGCTTCTTCCCACCCCAGCCCTAAAGACTATTAAAGACTAGGGACCACTAAGATATAAAGTGGACAGAAACAGCTTATGGCCCTTCCTGTGGTGAGCCCTTCCTCCTCAGCCCTCCTCACAGCGCCCTTCACTCTGATGTCCTCCAAGGCATCCTGCCCTATCTGTGCTGTTCACAGAGCTCCCCTGCCTTCCTCATGGTGTCTTTCATGCTCTTTTTCCTGCCCAGACCTATCTGAGATCAGGTGAGCCCCCTGTGCTTGCCCTGCACAGGTCCCCTGTGCATCCATCCCCATGGGTGTCCCTTGGCAGGAGACTCAGTCCCCTCTGCTATAAGAAGGGCTGGGTGGGTGCAGGGCAGCAGCACAGGCAGAGCCCGGGCACTGCTCACAGCCACCACCACCACCTCCATGGGGACCCTGGGCTGCTGCTGCTGCTCACCCTGGCCCTGCTTGTGCCTGGTAATGCTGCATCCAGGAAGGTGAGGGCAGTCCTGGGGCAGGGTCTGACAGTGCCAAGCCATGCTATGCTGTTCCGGGGTGCAGGGTGAGCATGCTCTGGCTGTGCTGTACCATGTTGTCTAATGAGCTGCACACTCTTGTTGTGCCCTGCAGTGCTATCCAGTGCCATCCCTCACCATGCCATGCCATGCCATGGTGCAGTGTCCATGACCATGGGAGTTGCCAGCTCTGGCTGTGCTGTCTCTGCAGGGACTGTTGACCACCTACCCCTGGCATAAGGGATTGAGTACCCAGCACTCCCAGCTCTGTCCTGTTTTGCCTGGGCAGGGAGAGGTGCTATTCCAGCTGGTGCCCATGCCACTGGTCCGTGATGCCACATGGAGAGGCCATGCTGGCCCCACACAATTAGGACACGTGTCCCACTGCTTAGGGAGGCTGGAGCTGGGGCTGTGACTCACCACTGACCAAGGCATCCTTTAAAAATTGCAATTCCCAGCACCGTGTGTCTGGGAACACTACAGGAAAGGCAGCAGACCTCCCTAAGCTGCACCCCTCCCTAACCAGCCTGGTGCAACCTTCAAATGCTGCGCTGGCAGAGAAGGGAGGAAAAGGAAGCAAGGTGCCCAGCCCTGGGCAGAACAGCACATAGTTTGGTTAAGAGCCAGCTGCTGACACAGCTGCTCCCCACATTTTCTGGCTCTTGGCCTTACCTTGCCTTGCAGGCAGCAGAGGAGAGAGCAAGGGTCAGGTCTTGCCAGCCATTACATCTGGGAGGTGGGTAAGGAGGCACATCCTGCTCCATTTAGCAAAACCTCACAAGAGCCAGCCACCACTGGGGCTTGTCCTCTCCTTGCATCCCTAGCTGTCCAACCCAGTCCATAAAGATAAAGGGGAACTGCAGGGGTTCCCTTTTCCAGTCTGGCCCTGTGCCAAAGAAGACACTGAAGAAAAATGAGGGGAGACAGCTGGACAGAACTGATGTGAACTGATTAAGATAAGTGATTTATCCCCTTCAATGTGCTCCACTGCCTGCCCCCAGTGCCAGCAGGGAGGGGGCCATGGTACCAGACCAGGACCTGCTTCTTGGGCTCAGATTGTCACCATCCAGGGAGCCGGGTCTCCCCTGGGGATTGTACCTGCCACAGGCCCTCCTGGGGCAGAGCCAGTCAGTATGTGCAGTGTCAGCCCAGGACAACTACAGCATCCATGTAGTTGCCTGAGTGCACCAGTCCAATATCCTCACACACACTCACCCACACCCTTTGTTTTCCCTGCAGGACAGGTCCCCACCTCACCCAGCCCAATGACTGCAGGAGAGAGGTCTCCTGTGGCCCTAGGCAAGGTACCAACTGCAGTTTGGGATGGGTGAGGAACCTGCAGGCTATCAGAGCTCTGAGCGATGGGAAACCTGAGTGCACAGAGATGGGGGGCTTTGGGCTCTACGCTCATGTGGACCCCTCAGACTGGGTCTGGAGTAGGATTAAAGTTTCCATGAGGAAAAAGGCAACACTGCTTGCTGGGTCAACTGCCCCTAAATACCACCTCAGGAAAATAACAGGAGGAAATGAAAAGCCTCTTTCCCAAAAATATTTTTAAAAATTCTGCTTGACAGAGGATGTGCTGAACTACATTCCATCTTCTTCCTGAGGAGGCTGACAGCTCACCCAAGGAGTGCATCCCCAAAAACAGTTTCTCACCCACAGTCTCTAGTCAAAGGCCTCCCAGCTCTAGAAATTTTGCACTGGGGATCTGGCCAACCACACCATCCTCATCTGGTTTTGGGTCACTACTGCTTGTTTCTTAGGTTAAGGACTGTTTGAGGACCAGACTTTCTCCTCCACTGTACTATCCTCTCAGCCTCAGCACTAGCTGCAGGAAGCATCACAATGCCTTCAAATTTGGGACACTGGCCAGATGTGGACGAAAGATTGTCCAGGATCATCAAGGCCAATCCGGTCTGACAACATCAGAATTTATTTTGCACTTGCAAAGTCAATGTTGTGGATACTGTTAGGTTTGTTTTGGCAAATGCTGGGAATTTTTGAAAAAGAAAGTACAAGAAAAATTCAGCTCCAGGTCAAGGAAAAAACAAAAACAGCTTAGCTGGAGTGAGTTCCAAAGTACTTTAATCCTTTCAATTTTGTAATCAGGTTATGATGCAAAGGGTTGTGGCCTAGAGTGGGCAACTTGGAGAGAGAAGGGGCAGCCTGGGGATGAAGAGGTCAGACTGAGATACACATGACCCCTGATGGTTTTCTATGTCTCATAGGAGATACCTGAAATGTTTCCCTCAAGGGAAAGTTAAAGACTTCTGAAAGATCAGCTGTGCTTGCTGGTTAAGCACCTATTTCAAGAGATTATAAAGAAAAAGTAAAAACCTGCCTCTAACTATAAGGAAAAAAAAATCAAAAAACTAAAGTAAGAATTCAAAGTACTTACCAGAATAGACTGAAGTATCACGCTGAGCAAGCTATTGCCAAAACAGAAAAAGAGAACAAAGAAACACAAAATGAAACTTTGCAAACAATAAGAAACCAAAAACAATGAACCTTGCTTGAGCATGAAACAACCTGCCAGCCAAACAAAAAGCAGAAGAGCAGAAGCCCAGCAAAGACTACATCGAGCTGAAAAGCCTCTGCACACAGCTGGAAATAAATACAGCCATTGCAACACTTTCATTACTGGCAATAAAGATAGGAAGTGTCAGTGCAGCAGAAGCCACGGAGTAACCACAGAATCTACTTGCAAGAAAGGGAAGAGCCATGAAGCTCATTAGCACGGCCCAGGGACATGCCAGACACTTCTTTCCACTCTGATGACACCAGAGCCAGGGGAAGTAGAGGCTGGGATGACACCAGGCAGGATCTTGCCACAGGAGGCTGAGCAGTCCAACCAGACAGCTTTGGCAGACTCAAAGCAAAAGCAGCAAATCCCATCTCTCTATGCTCAAGCCAAGTATCCTGGCAGACATTATTCTCCAGTGCAGCTCTGGAGATAAGCCATGGGGTACTGTGGCAATCAGCAAAGGGCTGGTGTGCCCTTCTCTGGCAGAAACTTTTGGGGCACAGTTTCTTCAGAACTGCATCACAGGCTGTTCTTACATCACATTTCTGACTTGTTCACTGCTGACTTGTGCATGCAGCAAGGGCATGGTAATGGGGTTACCAACAGGGTGGTGCCAGCCAGGCAACAGATCAAAATACATGGAAAAAAACTATGGATGGTCATAGGAAGAGATGAGAGGAATTCACCTGTCCCACCTGCAGTGAGCTCAGAGCTCACCAGGGAGCAGGGACAAGTGCCACTTTCAGCAGCAGGAGTCCGAGGCTGGGGAAAGGCAGGCCACATTCTGGAATGAACCACATTCACTGTGTCCTTCCCAAATGAGTATTACTGCAGAAGGGCTGGGCCAGATGCTGCCTGGAGTCCCAGGCACAGCTCCAATCCCACACTGAGTTAAACAGAGGAGGGATTGAGCAGGTAAAGGCACCTGAAGCTCCCCTCTGATTTACCAACAGACTATGACATGGTTTGTCACTCTCCCATGGACAAAGCCACTCCTCCCTTCACTCAGCAGAGGCATTTGCCTACCCATCTCCACCAGAAAGCTTTGCTCTGACAACTGCCCATGGGGCATAAATAACCCAAGGGTTGTCCACTGCCCGTGTTTCTTGCAGGTATTGCAGCACCAGCAGCTGCTCCAGCCATCCCACAAGATGTGAGGAATCTGGAGGCAATTCTTCTCTTGCAACTGAAGAGCAACAGACTTTAGGGTCCTGAACAAATCTTAGTCCCCTTACATATTCAAATAGGATTTTTTAAGACAGTAAATAACATGTGAAAAGTTTCAAACATGTTTTATTCTGTTTTTAAAGAAATAGTGTTGGTGGGGAGAGTTGTGCTGCTGGCAGCTGAACCCTGGCCTTTACCACTATGGAACCATTGTCAAGCATGGTTTGCAGCAAGGTGAGTGAGCGGCACTGCAGCAGTCTGGGCAGCTGAGACTTCTGACATTGGACTGATCTCATCCCCTGCTCCTCTCCTCTGCAGTTTACGGTGTGCCTGCGGTGCAAGGGGCAGACGATTTACCAGCAGGTCTTGTCCGTGGAGAGACCCAGCACCCTGCAGGGCTGGAACTGGGGCTACTGCGGCCACTACGCCTTTTACCACGCGCTGTACCCCCGAGCCTGGCTGGTCTACGAGCTGCCGGGGCAGAACGTGGTGCTCACTTGCCGACAGGTCTCTCCCGTCATCCCCCATGACTATAAGGTGAGGAGGTGATGACATCGCCGAGGGCAGAGCTGCCTATTAGCCGGGCTTTCCCAACATTTCCCGGTGTTTGCACTCAGCAATGGTCCCAGGCAGGGGAAGCCCTGGAGCCATGCGGGAGCTGGGGATTGCAGCAAGGGATGCCTCAGCTGCCGCAGTGCCCGTGCTGGCTCCCAGCCCCAGGCGAGGGTGGCAGCTGTGCTGCTGACACGTCTGACCTTCCTCTTACCCCAGCGCAGCACGTGAGCCTGTATCAACCTGCCGAGCAGATGAGTGATGAGACACCGGGCTGAGCCTTAAACGCCGCTTTCCGTCTCTCTGCTGCCCGGCGTGGTGTTTGCCTGCCCAGGGCTGCTTTTCTGAATTTTGTCTTGCCTGCCTCCCAAATTCCTCAGCTCTTGCTGCTGCTCCTCAGCTTGGCACCACACTCCCAAGACCGAGTTATTATTGCTGGTGCTCTTGCTCCTGCTGTGTCCTGTGTGGCGTCCCCAGCAGAGGGGAAAATGATGCTTGGGCAGCGGTCCTTGGAACACCAGCCCTGTAGATAGCGTTGTGTGTCTCTGCCAGGACTCCAGCCTGCCAGTGGGAGTGTTCATCTGGGAGGTGGAGAACGGGAGGGATGAGGACGTGGAAGTGTCCATCATGTTCAGCCTGCAGAACGGCACGGGAGCGAAGGAGGACAGGAGCGGAGGGCACTGGAATGAGCCCTTCACCTTCCAGAAGGATGGCGAGCGCGTTGCTGGAGTCCTGCTGCACCACTGCCCGGCTGTGAACCCCTTCACCCTGGCCATCTCTGCCCGGGAGAAGGTAAAGGGCTGGCCCTGGAGGTGTGAATGCTGCTGGGGAGGTTGTGCAACCCTGCTGGATGCGGGGAACTGCTTGCAGGCAGCTGGAAAAGGATGGGTGTGCAATGGGTTGGGACTGGCACTGGTTCTCAGCATCTGCTGGACCCCAGGAGTGGGGCCATGACCCCTGTGAGGGCACTCTCTTTGGGGGTGAGGTAAGGAGAGCAGCTGAGGGTGAAGCTTGCTGGGCAGCAGGTTTGGAGTCAGAGTTGCTGGGCAGACCTGGGGAAATGAGTGTGATGTCCTGGTGGTGGTGTTGGGGAGTGGAGAGCATTAATCTTCTTCTCCAAAGTAGCAGCCCCTGACGATGCTCTTCCCTTCCCCAGGCTGGCACGGGAGTCATCCATCTCACGGCCTTCAATCCCACAGGATTGGGTAGAGAGGTGTGGCAGGACCTCCTGCAGGATGGCAGGCTGGATTCACCCACCGGTGAGTCCCTCCATCCTCTGTGGGATGGGTGGAGGGGAGCAGGGGGAATGCATGACCACACTGGTTCTGGGCACCCAAGCCAGGGCAGAGTTCCCTTCCTCCAGCTTCCTTGGTTGGCAAAAATCACTCCAGGATGCTATGGCTTGTTCCCAGCTTTAGGCTGTATCCAAACTTCCTGTTGCTTGTCCTTGCTGTGGTTTTCCCAAAGCTGTTCATATCACTTTCTGGCTGTTCTTGGCTATACCAGTTACACCTGGGCACACTGTGAGGCATGTTGGAGGAATATCAAAGTGTGATGGAGGAATATCATCCTGAAGAACAGGTAGGGGAAATGAGAGCACCCTCCAAGTGGCCTTCTAAGGTTGGCTGCAGCAGGAGCATCACCACCTCATCCACTGTGTGTGAGTTTACAGAATTAGAGAATCTCAGAATAGTCAGGCTGGGAGATCATCCAGTCCAACCCCTCAGCCAAGGCAGGGTCACCTGGAACAGGTGACACAGGAATGCATCCAGATGGGTTTTGAATCTCTCCACAGAGGAAGACTTTGCAACTTCCCTGGGCAGCTGTTCCAATGCTCTGCCACCCTCAATGGAAAGAACTTCTTCCTTGTGTGGAGTTAAAACTTCTTGTGTTTTAGTTTATAGCCATTGCTCCTCTTCCCATCACTGGGCACCAACAAAAATAATTTAGCACCATGTTCCTGACACCCCTTTTGAGATATTTGTATCCATTAATGAGATCCCCTTTCAGTCTTCTCTTCTCCAGGCTAAACAGACCCAGTTGTTGTAGTCTTTCCTCCTAAGAGTGATGCTCCAGACCCCAAATCATCTTTGTGGCCTCCACTGGACCCTCTGCTGTAAACACCCACAACAGTGTCACCCATTTTAGCCTGACCCTTCATTCTTACCCATAACTCTCAACTCGTTTGTCTGTCCCTCGCTAGAACTTGATATATTCTAGATGCTCTCTCACATAAAGAGCAACTCCACACTCTGGCCTCTTTGACCTGTCCTTTCTGAAAAGTAGAGTTATCCATGGCAACACTCCAGTCATGTGAGTGATCCCACTGTCTCAGTAATTGCAATGAGATCATTGGTCCGTGACCGCTCTGAGATTTCTAGTTCTTCTTTTTTATCCCATGTGCTTTGTGTGTTTGTACATACACAGGTCAGAGCATCCAGGTTCCATAGAAGGGATGTAAGATGATTCACCATAACCACAAACACTCTTGAAGTGGTTAGCCCTATGATTCTCATCTTGAGAAGCAGTCAAGGAGTATCTTTCACTGCACTGGTACGACCAGCTCCCCAGGAAGAAGCAATGGCATGAGTATTGCTGCATAGAACCTTAACCCCTGAGTCCTTTACTTTAAAGCCAATCTCAGCAAATTGGCCAGCCTGCAGGCAGAAATTCTCCTGCCCTTTTTAGACTGGTGGATGCCATCCCTCCCTAACAGGCTACAATCATTAAAGAACAACCCAATTTCACAAAAGCCAAAATTTCCTCAACAGTACCAGCCATGAAGGCAGACATTGATCTGCACCATGTGTCTACTCTGGCTGTCCCCATTGCTCTAACTGGTAGGAGAGATGAGAAGATCACCTGGTCACCAATGTTTTCCACCTGTCCTGCTGGAGTATTACCATCGTCTCTGATCCTGCCTTTGACTTCCAGTGTCATTTGTACCCACAAGACAAAGGAAGAGTGGGTACAAGTCTGTGCTTTTAGCAAGTTGGGTACCCTGTCAGCAACATGACAGACCTTGCCCCTGAGAGAGAACACACCTCTTGTGACTCTTGACCAGGCTGGCAGATGAGAGCCTCAGTGTCCCTTAAGAGAGTTACCCACTACCATCACTTGACCTTTCTTTCTGTGGTAATCACTGCAAGCTGTTGGTGAAGGTTCTCCTTGTTGGCATTGTTCATGGACTTCTAAAGCCTTTAAAGCATCCTATCTGTTATTGGTCTGGATGTTGGAGGGTGAGGTTGAATTGGAGCCCTGCTTTTGGGGGTCACTGGGGTGCAAGGTGGCTCAAGCTCAGTGGTATCCATTGGACATGGCTGGTTCTGAAGCCATCTCTGTATTGGTTTGAAAGACAGGTGTCTGTTAAGGAAGGTGGAACCTCCCTTAGAATAGAGAATATGACCCCTCCCTTCCCTCCGAATTATTATAACTTTGAATCAGGGGCTTTCAGGCAAAGATATGGAAGAAGAACAACCAGTTATTTATTAGTATCTATAAGGAGGCAAACAAGCAACAACAACATTAGCAACAGCAAACAAAACCACAAACTCAGCGGCAGCTTCCTCTGGGCTGCCAGGCACCTTCCCTTCGGTGCAGTTCCGGTCACAGCCGGCAGAGGGCGCCGTTGGGCAGGGGCGATGGCTCCCCGCGCCTGCAGGGGGCGCTGTGGGCGAGCTCCCCTCAGGCAGTAATGGCGGACGGGCTGGAGGGCGGGACGGAGTGCAGCAGGAGAGCTCAGGGCAGAGGGCTGGAGTGCCAGGGCTGGAACGGCAGGGCTGGCTCACCCGGGCTAGCAAGCAAAAGGTGGCAAAACTCAGCAGTTGTGGAAAGAACCGCAGTGCGTCCCGACAGGCAAAGGGCGCGGGGCAGTGATGTCCGGGCTCCTCTGCAGCAGCTGCCGAACGCAGCCGGGGAGACTCGCACTCCAGGAGGGGAACAGACGGTCGGAATGCCATGCTTTTTCCAAACGAAGGGTCACCCAGCAAGGAAGAAAAAGGCGGTACAGAGCTGGACTCCTGCGGTTGCAGCGAAAGGAAAACAGCAGTTCTACTGTCCTGCTACGATACCCTGACAGCAAGTGAAGTTACCAGCAGCAAGGTGCTTTCCTGCCCTCACCCCACCTCGGCGACATCTTTTGTCTCTGAAGTACCCCGTCGTTATTGTCCCCTGGCAACAAAACGGGAACAATTTCCCAACCTCCAAAAAAGTCTCTATCTCCATTTCAGCCCCTCTAATACTTCACAGCCAATGAACTGTCTCTTGTAACTCAGCCACCTGCTGCAACAGGCCATCACCTGTGCACACTTTGTGCAGGCACTACCTTTTCTCCAGGAAAAGTATCTGGGCATCCTTCGCAAGCTACCACCTGTACTGACTTCTTCCTTGCCAGTTCCATCTGGGTGGAAGCAGCAGATGGATCAGGAGTTGTCTCAGTAGGCACACTGGTTTTGGCTCTGAGTGGAGTCCTCCACATTATGGCAGGGACCCAGAGCACTTAGCATTTTCCTGAGGCTGGACCTACTGGAAGATTGCAGCACCCTGCTTGCATACGCTGCCTTCCCAAAATGTCCTGTCACATCCTTCTGATGGGTCACATCCTGTTTGCCCACCCTGGCTGCCCCACTCTGGGTCATTCACATGCCCTGGATCACCTTAAATCTCCCATGAGTACAGCTGGCAACATCCCCTCCCCACATGATTGACTCTCCAGAGTTCTGCTGGAGCTCTGGGCTCCTGCTCAGGTGTCCCTGGCCTTGGGAACCATGCTGTACAGCACTATCTTACCCTCAATCCCCAACTTAACCCAGCTGTGGCTGCTGCTGCCACTGCCACCTCATGGTTTCCCTGTTTCCTGCAGCCAGCTGCCTTCCTGGTACAAGTTAGCCCTCTTCAATGAGCTCTACTTCATGACAGATGGGGGAGCCATCTGGATGGAGGTGTCCCTGGGCTGCTGTGCAGAGGACCTGCAGGGGCCAGCAGGGGCTGGACTCTCCCACCTCCTCCCTGTCCTGCGGGAGTACGGAAAGTTTGCTAATTTGGAAGGTAACTCACAGGGATGACAGGGAATCTCTCACCTCAATCCCTCCCATTACTGTAGCCATATGTTTTTAACCTGGCATGGGGATGTTTTTCAAACTCTGGTGTGTAGGGAGCAGTGGTGTTCCCAGGAAAACCCCTTGCAGCCTTGTAGGTTATGGCATGAGGTGTTCCCCAGGTCACTGGTGCTCTATGCAGGGAATAAAAGTTGCTTTGAATGGGAGCCTCTGCCTGTGCTGTCCTGGGCCATGTGGAGGGAGGACCTGCCCCCATTGTCTCCTCCCCATGGCAGGTCCCCTGTCCCTGACCATCTGTCATGTCCTGCCAGGCCAGGAGTACAGGATGTACAACACCTACGATGTTCATTTCTACGCCTCCTTCGCTTTCGTCATGCTGTGGCCCAAGCTGCAGATCAGCCTGCAGTATGATACTGGTGAGTGTCCCCAGTGACCCTGCCTTGGTGTCTGCTCAGGGCTTCACCTCAGGAAGAGATGGAGGATTTTGGAGAGGTCCTGCTGTACAGATCTGTGCTGTGGAGCCAGCATCCCCCTCCCACTGCTCTCCTGTGCCCAGGACTTGCAGCCCCCAATGCTGGTGCCTCAGCATCTCTGTGCCCAGCACTGGGGGTGCCTTGTGCCATGCTGGGGGTGCACAGCTGGCTCTGCCTGCCCTGAGGGAGCCCCTGGTCTTCCCAGCTCTGTCCTTTTGCCCCTTGCAGAGCAGACACACAGAGCTGTGTGCAGACTCCCCGTGGGAGATGGGCCACAGGCCATCGCTCGGGGCTGAGCAGGGTCCTGCTGGCCTGGGCCAGGTGGGGTCCTGAGGAGCACCATGAGGTGGCTGGGCTGACACAGACGAGTGCTGCCTTGTTCCCTGAAAATCTGCCAGCCGCCAAAAGCAGCAATGAAAAGGCGACTGATTATGCTGAACACCGTCTGGGAGTACCGCGGCTGTGACACACCCCGGCCGGTGCTTCGCCCAGGGGGAACGGTAGCCCGTTAGGAAAGTGGTAAAGATGAAAGAGCCATAGGCTTCTGCGTTTGGGATTCCAGCAGGTTTATTGTAGGAACACTGTGGGTGCTTGCAGGGCAGAGAATGGGGGAAGGCACGCCATGCCCGGAATCCAACACCCAGAAGCCTGCAAGCCCGTCTTGCACAACGTTATGAGAAGGGCGGAAACAGGTCGTGTCCAGCCCCTGAGGACAATCCAGGAAGGGTCTGAGGGAGAAGGGCAGGGTTACAAATCAATAACAGTGTTGCAGGGGAAGGTACACAGTTTTTAACCAATGAGATGTTTCACTGGTGGAATATTCTGGAGCAGAAATTATAAGTTTAATAAAGGTGGGGTGTTATATAGGGTTAATCTGCTGCAGCAGACGAGCACAAGCCATGGAGGGTCACAGCAGGGGTCACACAGTGGCTTTCAGGGATAGTGACATGGGAGGCAGTGGAGTGCTGTGGCGGGGACAGGGGAACAGGGGCAATGATCTGTGAAAGAAAGGAGACAATGTGTGTTTGCAGCAAAGCTTTATTGGGACAAGAAGGTGCTGAGGCAGGAGGAAGGGCCACAAGCCTGGCATTGCCTCTTCTCTGGAACTCCAATGCTGCCACTCACTCCATATGCTATTCCAGGCGCCAGAAGTTGTTGTAGCCAGTCCTGTGGGTGCACAGAGGGAAGACATGTATGTGTGGGACATGGCAGTGGGCAAATGTACACCCAGCCCTGTATTCTTCCTAAACATTTGCACCTTGGCAGGACCCCCAGGGAAGCTGTACACAAGCACCCTGTCCTCCCTCCATTCCACACCAGCAGCAGCTCTGCCAAGCACTGAGCATCACAGGCTGGGAGCACCACAGGCTGGGAGCACCACCGTTCATCCCCATCCTTGGGACATTCAGGATTCCTTCCTAGGCCTTTGCCTCTGCTAATGTCTCTCAGGTGGTGAAGCTGCTATTGAGATTGTCAGAGACATTGTGCACACCAGGTGTTTCTGTTGAGTTATCAAGGAAACCAATAGTCTGATAGGTAGTATTGGGATGCTACTTGCCTGAATCATAGCCTGAGTGTAACAATATTGTCATTATGGGAACTGTGGAAAATTCCTCTGATTACCATCTTGTACTAGGTCCAGGATGAAGACTGACTATGGATGACTAAGGTCAATCATCCCATGACTCTACAACAGCAGAGTTCCCAAGTGAGGCCCCTCAAGCTCTCCTGGCCCACTGCAGGGAGCTGTGCCACCATGTCCTTCTGAGTGCATGGGTGAATGGATGTGAGCACCCCATAGCAAGTGCAGTGTGACTGCTGCCAGATTGGATCTATAATTGAGTCTCCGCTGTAAGTGTGGTAAACTCTCTCAAATCACTTTACAAATGTTAAATTAGTCAATTAGGTTAAGTGCTGCCAAAACATTTAGACAGAAACCAGTGAGCAAGTCTGACACTGAAGCACAGAATCAGCCCCACCTAGGATCTATCAGTAGTTTAGAAAGCAACGGGTAACCCTGTGAACTCTTTGATTCAATCAGGAGGTCTCCCTACAACTTTTCCATCTCCAGTCTCCATGTAAATAATTCTAAATTTATTCTAGCCCATGTTTTCCTCACTGTGTTTTGCCCATGCACAAAGCAATCAAGTGAACCTTGCCATCAAACTTCATTAAATCGCACTTTTGAAAACAGATATTAAATCTGCTTTTGCCAATACATGTGGCAGTGACTCCTAATTGACTTAAAGCATTAATCTGTAGCTCCCCAACCCCTCAGGGATGCACAGGGGACCTGTGCAGGGCAGGGACAGAGATCTTACAGGGTTGCACGCCAGTTGTTTCCAAGATCGGGCGCACGAGATCTCAGGAGCCACATGGTCTTCAAAACTTCCTTTCCATCATCATCCACAAAGCACTGGCCCGTGAAAACACTGATGGAGTCTGTGGGGACAGGACAGGACAGGAGGTGGTCAAGGTGGCAGGTCAGTGTCTGTCCCAGCACAGGCAACACCAGAACCCTGATGTACCTAACCTGTGGGGCCAGAGGGGATGGGGAAAGCAGGCAGGAGGACTCAGAGGGCTGAGGGTGTCTCATGGAGATGGGCAGACAGTGCAGGATTCAGCCTCTGCTTCATCTCCTGCACCCTGGGACTGGGAGCTGACAGCAAGCAAGCAGCTCCAGGGACAAGGATGGGGGAGCCTCAGGGACAGCAGAGGGGAGGGAGAATAGTGGGGATAGTGCAGGGGAAGGCAGGGAATCAGCAAGGCCACTGCAGGGAGGGCAGAAGAGCTTCAAGGACATCACAGGGAGGGCAGGGGAGGTCTGGTGACACAGGAAACATGATAAGAAGCTATGTAGCACCTGTAAAGTTCCAGTGGACAGTGAATCCAAAGGCGGGCTGGTTCACCTTAATTAGGTGGTGCTGGGACCCCAGCAGTGGTGATGGCACAATCTTTAGTGGGACAGTTGACACAGCTGTGTAGTAGATGCCAGTGAAGTCACCATTTGCATTTACAGTAGAAATGGTCATGTTGGAGCCCAGGTCGTTCTTCCAGGTCCCGGTCAGGATGCACTAGAGAGGAGAGAACTCAGCACTGGTGCCACAGCACAGCCTGCAGCCACAGCTCCCTGCCCATCCTGCCCACCCTACCCTGTGCATCCTACCCCTGGTGGTACCTTTTCCACAGAGACACTGTGAGCCCCCAGGGCCAGGAAGAGGACCAGCAGGAAGGGAGTTGCTTGCACCATCTCTGCAGCAGGCAGACAGCTGATGTACCTGGGGATGTGCTCCTTGCAGCTCTCTGCTGATTCTCCTGCTCCCTCTGCTTTTTATTGCTGTGAGGTGGGTGGGTGGTACCCAGGCTGTGGGTGGCAGCTCTGGCCAGGGCATTGTGCAATCTGGTTGTTCCTAAATTTACCAGCCATCAGAGGTGTTGGTGACAGCTGATATTCCCAGAAAGCCTTTGTTCCAACACAAATGCAGGTGGACAGCCCAGGTGAGATGCGCCAGCATCCTGGTACCACAGCATCCCTCCAACCTCACTACAGTGATCCTAAGGGAGAGCTTCTTTGCATCTCTGTCCCTCTGCATTGGCTGTGGGCTCTGATATGGGAAGACCCCAGCAGGTACAGGGGGGTCGCATCTGGCAGCTTCCTCTTGCTTGTTGCTGTTGAGCCGCTAGCAGAGAAAAGGATTCCAGTTCTCAGTGTAGCAAGAAAAGGCGTTTATTATTTTGATTTCCATATATATATATAGACTTTTCAGAGGTCGCCCAGATTGGTCAGCCAGAAACCTCCCCCTAGGCCCAATTGGCCACGCCTGAACTGTCCAAATCTCGGGACACTGTTTGAAAAACATCCAGACTTTATCTTTGTTTATGAAATACAGCAGAATGTTCTCACGAGAAAGACCTGTGCTAGCCACATTGCTAGGTAACATTATTCCTCTGTGCAGAAATACTCCCCTGGGGAGTGAAGAACAGACCATTTGTCACCCACTGGCAGCACTGGGGCAGCATGGTGATCTGCTGGAGAATGGCCACAGTGGGGAGGACTGGCTGCTTCCTACCTGCCAGCCCTGATAGCTGTTGAGTATTAAGGGAGCACTTTGGTACAAAAAAAGCTCTCATGTGTGATTCAAAGGAATCTACAGTGAGGTACTGTAAAGTAAAGCAGACCTTTATTGGCCTGGCCAGGGGACCATGCAATGGTTAACACCCCCTTGTGCATGTCTGCCATGCTCACTTTGCAAAGGTTATTTATGCATTTGTAAATTCAGCATTCACCCTACTTTTGTTCATTTATCTACAAGTGCGGTGTTAAGGGTTGGGTTCTTACATAACTTGTAGCTTCCTTATCTTAGAGTTACAGACACGGCATGCTATACATTTATTGCACACTTATTTACTAATACACAGACCTAATTTTACTACTAAACACTTTGTTGTTCTATTAGTTATACTTCATCTATAATTGTGTATTGGTTGTGTTTCTATTTCCTACTACATATAAAAATTACATTTTGCTACACTTTTGTGATGATTCTTTTTCTCACTTGTCAGTAAGAGTAGCTTCCTTCCCCTATAGTATGCTTCTCTCTTATTGCTTAGCCCACAGGGTGGGGGGCTAGGTCTTTGTTTTGCAAGAAAGTGGTTAGTCATGCCTACAAGCTCCCGTTCCTTTCTTATCATCCTAACACCTTCTAGGGTTAGGCCTCTTTGGCTTACAAAAGCAGTTTTATCTTTGCGGAAGCAGTTGTGGTTAAGCATAGCGGCTAGCACTTAATGATTATTATTCTATACTTTAGCCAATGTTGCTGGTATATTGAGGTGCTTATCTTAAAAGAGTCTTGTGTTGCAAGTTCTCCCTTCTCTTATAACTTCTGCAAATTCTTTTGCAATTGTGATGTTATCCATACTTGAGATTGTAAGGTCCATATTTTTCACCACATCCATAGATTTACACCTGTAAGGTCTATGGTTGTTAGTAACAAAATTAAACTTGGGTGGATCAAGAAATTAAACAACTGGGTTGTTTTAGGTGATTGAATCCATTCAGGAAAAATGTCCCACCAGTGGTGTTCCTTTGTTTTTCCGCTGGAATCCACTATTTCCCTGATTCATTCAAGATCATGTTTGGCAGTCAATATTGCTCTTTGACTGGTTTCTTTAACATGTATTGCCATAGCATCCAGGTCTGGATGTTGGAGCATCTGGTTTAAGATACTATAGTCCATTCCTGTCCTCGCAGTACAGGCGATTTTTGTGGGTTTGGTAATTGTTGTGGTTTGTATACAAATGTTGCCAGTACACGAGAAGATACTACATTTAGTAACATCATGTGTACTTTCAATTTTTATGTCATGTTTGTAAAGCCAAAGGCGTGACCAATTGTTGAAAATATGCATGTTACAACTACTGCCTGATTCGTTGGTATATAGAAGGTAGTTATGTGGTGATCCTGTGTGGCAGTCCATGGCTGCAAGTTGCAGCAATAAAGGGACAGATCGCAGGGGGATGGGACAGCCTGTGCTGTTCAGGTCATGGTAACTGAAAGGATCAAAACAGTGAGCCCCTGCAGCAGAAGAATTAGCTATGCTCCAGAGAAGAAGATCATTGGCCTGGAGCTCTCCCCTGCCTTTTCTCCCTTATATGGATTTGTTTCTAGAAGAGTCTCCTTTGTTTCTCCTTGAGTTGTGTATTATTGGTTCATTTGAATTCTGTACCCTCCCCCTTTATGCTACTATTAGTCTGTACCCCTGTCCCTCTTTCCTCTGACAGTCCCGGTTGGATCTGCGAGCCAAACCACTCCCCTTTTCCTTCCCCATATAATCCCTTGTCACTGGTTGTTCCTGGCCTTGCTGCCTCCGGACCTCCAGACCCTTTGCCCGTCCCCACCTCTCCATCCTGCCTCTCCGTCCCCGGACCCTTACCCGATGGACCTACAATAAACCACTGGAAGACCGCAAGCAGCCTGGCTGCGCATTCTTTCGCCGCCCGCGCTCCTCTGCCTCTTGTCCCCTTCCACCAGACCGCACGGCATCTACAACAGTCCTGATTCCATTCTGATCTCTTTTTCAACGTCACTGTTTCCTCTCCCTCTGTCATCTCTCTTGGCTCGATTACTCTAAATAGAGATACTATATTTTCTCCTTCATCCAGGAGGACTGTTCCCAATGGTCTTGAATAGCCAGAACTTTGCAGAGGTTCCCCATCAAAATTGAAGCCAAAAGAATTATTTATAAATATGGGAAGATGTGAGTCTTTTGGGGTTTTATAGTTACAGACTGTCCCCACAGGATCATTTGCTGTGGGTTTCTCACTCATTCTATCAGGGACTGATATCAGCAATTGATTCTATCAGTGATTGTGGGACCTGTGATTCTTTCAGGAGTAAGGTGACACTCCTATGGGCCTGTCTCCACTGTCTAACTTCCATAGTATATCCTGTACAATAGAGGATCACCTCATGGGTGAAAGTAAAATCACAAGTACATGTTTCTTTGTGAATGCAGGTTATGAAAGATAAGCAGTGACTCATGTTTGCAGCATCTATTATATGAAATTATATTAGAGCTATTGGATAGCACAATTTCCTGGGCTTAAAGTTACATCTTATCGTTACTGAATCACATTCTTGTATTTGGAATGGAGAATTCTGTGCTTTCCTTTCCCGCTCACCTTTTACAATTTTTGTTTCACCTACCATCAGTACAGTAGTAATTTTCTTAAAAACCTGTCCCCAGCGGTCTGTGTTGCTCAGGCCTGAGTTTCTATCATATCTGTATTCTTTCCAATCATTCCAGTTCAGCCATGATTTTTCATGTTCTATTTCCATGTGCTCAACACATTTCCAGTTCTGTCCATTCATCCATGCAATCACCAGCAGCAGCGCTTTAATGTTGAAGAGGTTGGTCCTGTTAGTTCCATCTGCCATTGTCTTTCAGGTGCTTTTTTCATCCTGGAGTAATGGATCCAAGAGGGTAGTTCATGGGTTTTTACAGCTGTGAAGGTGGTTAAAAGGACCTGGAAGGATCCTTGGCATATCTCCTCCAGGGTATTTCCTGCAAAGGATTTAACAAAAATCGAGTCTCCAGGTTTATGAGGGTGTATGGGTTGATCCAGACCCCTCGCCCTGGTTCCGGCCACTCTCTTAGATATTTGATCAATATGTTTTCCCAGTAAGATTAGATTATCTGTTAGATGCCATTCTCCCATTTGGTGAAGGTCTTCACCACAATACTGAGTTTGGTATTATCTCCCATACAGCATTTCAAATGGACTGAGTCCTTCTTTGTGCTGTGCTTTAGTTCTTATTCTCAATAAAGCAAGGGGCAGAGCTTGATGCCAATGTAAATTTGTTTCTTGGCATATTTTAGTCAGTTGTTGTTTGATCAAGTGATTCATTTTCTCTACTTGGCCACTTGCTTGTGGTCTATAAGGGGCATGTAGTTGCCAATCTGTGCCAAGTATTTTATTGATCTCTTTAACTATGACAGCACAGAAGTGCGATCCTCTATTAGAAGATATGGTTGCAGGTACCCCAAATCAGGGAATGATTTGATTTAGTAAAGTTATAAAGACCTCCCCTGCTTTATTGGTTTGACATGTAAAGGCATCTGGCCAACCAGAGAAAGTGTTGGTGAGTACCAAAAGGTATCAGCATCCCCCTTTTCTGGGCAATTCTGAAAAGTCAATTTGCCACTGTTGCCCTGGGAATTCACCTTTTCCTATAGTTTCCAGCTGGATCTTGTTAGTGGTCTGTGGGTTATTCCACATACACACGTCGCACTGTTTAGTGACCTGCTGTAGTCTAGTGTATAAATGCTTTCCTCCTGTTTTCTTGGTTAGGCCACTATACAACGCAACTGCGCCCCAGTGAGTCCTATTATGTTCTTCCGGTACTATTTTCCACAATATCCTACTTGGTACTACAGTTTGTCCACTAGAGATAATATAAAAATTGGTTTTTAACTGACCATTTAAATCTTGTATAGGTTTAAGGTCTTCCTTTGAATAGGGTATATTAGTGTTCCAAGTTATGGGCTTAATATCTGGTATCAGGGCCAATGCCTGTACCTGTTCTTTATCTGCTGTCTTTTTGGTGTGTAAATCTGCCAATTGATTTCCCATCTCCTGTTCCCTGTTACCTTTTTGATGTCCTTTACAAAGCATAATTGCTACTTCTAAGGGTAGGTTGACAGCATCTAATAGTCGTAGGATTTTGTTACCATGCCTAATTTGTTTTCCATGTGATGTTAGAAGTCCCCTCTCATTCTATACGGCTTCATAGGCATGTGTAGCAATGTGGGTTTTTAGGATTCCGTGTGGCTTTCCTTTGTTCCCCTGCTCTGTATGTTATTGGTTCTTTTTGAAATATGCATCCTGCTGTATCTGAAATCTATTGGTGTGTTCCCCTTGCCTGTCTTCCCTTCAGACCTCCTGGGACTGGCTCCAGGGGAGACAGTCCCTCCCCTTTCCTTTCCCTTATAAGCCGATGCCTGCGTCAGGGGTCTCCATCTTCAAGCCGGCCAGCTCTTACTCCCATCCCCCGCTTTGCTCCCCCTTTCCCATCCCTGCACCCCGCCTAGTGACCCTAATAAACCCCCCTGGCAGACCTGGAGATGGAGTCCAGTTCATTCTTTCGCCTTACTTTGCTTCCTGCTGAATTTATGTGGCCAGAGACCCAAGCCACGCTGAGCGCACCCCGGAAGCCACCCGGCCCGAACTCGGTGGAGATACGCGCCCCAGGGACCTCATTTTGGGGGGCTGCCGGCTCCTGCCGCCCTCCCGCAGAGACATACATCAGGCATGTAACACACCAAATGCATATCTTGAATCCTTGCAGATGTTAATAATTTTTCCTTCTGCCAGTTCCAGTGCAGAGATCAAAGCAATGATCTTTGCCTTTTGAGCTGAAGTTCCTGCAGGAAGGCGTTGGGCTTCAATTACCATTTTAGTAGTGGTGATTGCACATCCTGCCTTTCAGGTCCTGTTTTTGACAAAGCTGCTTCCATCAGTATACTATGTTTCCTCAGCTTCTTCTAAAGGTGTTTCTTTCAGGTCTGGTCAGCTGGAATAAATTATTTCCATGGTCTCTACACAATTGTGTGCTACGAGATCCCAGGTTGCTGATGTTTCACTGAGGAAAGAAGCTGGATTCACAATGTTAGTTGTGATGATGTTCACATCATCTTGCTCCGCTAGTATGGCTTCGTACTTAAGGAACTGAGAGAGAGACAACCAGTGCCACCTTTTTGCTCCAGTACAGCCGCTACCATGTGCAAGAATAATAACATCAGTTATTTTCTGTCCCAGTGTGAATTTTTGGGCTTCCTCTATGTTGAGTGCCACAACAGCAACTGCCCTGTGGCACCCCAGCTATCCTTTGCTTACTTCATGTAGTTGTTTTGAGAAGTAGGCTACTGCCCTGCAGTATGGCCCTATTTGTTTTGTCAATACCCCTAGGGCTGTGCCTTGGTGTTCACGGGAAAACAACCAAAAGGGCTTTGTCACATCAGGAAGGCCTAAAGCCAGTGCCCTCATCAATTCCTGTATAAGCTGGGTAAATGATCTTTTAGTCTCTCCAGTCCAGGCCAAGTGTTTACTTTCATTTTTTAGTGTATTATGTAAGGGTCTTACATGAAGTCCGTAGTTACAGATCCATAATAGGCACCATCCTGTCATACCTAAAATGGTTCCGAGTTCTTTCACCATCTGTGATTGGGGAGTTTGAAATGGCTTCCTTTCGGTCTCATCCCAGCTCTCATCCATAGCACTGTCATATCCTAGGTATACTACTTGTTTTCTTGTGATCTGGGTTTTGTGTTGGGAAACTTTATATCCATTAAGTCCCAACAAATTGAGTAAACTTACTGTCCATTTGTTGCACTTCTGTTTTGGTTGCAATCAGGAGATCATCTATGTACTGCAATAATACTCCAGTTTCCGTTGGTGATACCAACTTCTCCAAATCCTTTGCTAGTTGTTTTCCAAAGAGGGTTGGACTGGTTTTGGATCCTCATGGTAACATGGTCCACGTCACTGTGGGTCACCGTGGATTACTATTTCTGGGTTTTCGCACTCGAAAGCAAAAAGCTTTTGGCTGTCTGGGGCCAGAGGCAGGCAGAAAAAGGCATCTTTTAAATCTAAAACAATAAACCACACTATTTGTAATTTAATTTGTTTAACGTTGTGTACGGATTTGCTACTACTGTGTGGAGATCTTCAGTTATTTTGTTGATGGCTCTTAAATCTTGGACTAATGTATAATTTACCCCTTCTGGTTTTTTTATTAGTAATTCTGGGGTATTATATTCTGATTCACATTCCGCTATTAATTTGTATTTCAAAAAGTCATCTATAAGTGGTTTAATACCTTTAAGAGCTTTTAATTTTAGGGGACATTGTTTTATACCTACCAGTCCCATACCAGGTGTTAATTTATTCATAATTGGGTTTGCATTTTTAGCTTTTCTGGGTTTTCCACTTGCCAACACTGCAGGATACTCTTGGTTTAATATTTCTTGGGGCATTATAGTCTCAACCTAAGGTGTTGTTAGGGCAAGACTTAAAATATTAATGAATTTGTCATATTTTAATTTAAATTGCACCTAACTGGCTTTGAGTTCAATGTAGCTTCCAGATTTTCCAACAAATCTTTGCCTAATAATGATTTTGGAGCATCTGGCATGTACAGGAATTTATGTATGCCAATGCTCTTTCCCAATTTATATTTGAGTGGCTTCAGAAAGTGAGCTTTCTGTAGTTGGCCAGTCACCCCAAAAACATTCACAGAAGTTTCATCCTGTAAAGACAAACATTGGTTTAATACTGAATAAGTAGCACCCATGTTGATTGAGAATTCTAATTGTTTTTTCTTGTTTTCCCAGCTCCATTGTAACCAGCGGGTCTGGTAGGTGGGGATCCACCGGTACCTTTCAATCTTCTTGCAGCTCTGCGAGTAAGGGAAGAGGATTATGTGAAGGGTTACTTTTGTCCTTCCTGTTTACAAAAAGGCACGTTGGTTGATAGCCAGCCCAGGCAAGGGATTTCTTGCCACAGCCTGTCTCCCCCTTCGTCCCCAAATACCTCCAAGCCTTGGCCTAACAAGCCCCTACTGCCTGTTCCGTGTTCTCCCAGAGCTGCAATAGTTACACTGGCTAAGGCTTTACTTAATTTTCTTTTTTTTCCAGGAGATCCCTGTTTTGATATACTTGCCACGATTCTTTAATTAATTTCTCTAGGTTCCTTTGGTCCTCATCTTTCATTCCTTGCAGCTTTTCTCGAATGTCATCTGAGGACTGCCCAAGGTATAGGGAAATTAATTGTTGCTTTCCCTGTTCCCCTAAGGGCTCTGGGGTAGTATACTTCCAAATTGCTTCCCATAATCTACCAAGAAACTCTGTAGGAGTTTCTGTTGTGTTCAGTTTTATTGCATACAGATCCCCCAGTTCACAGATTTAGGTATGCATTTTCCAACCTGAATTTAATCCACCCCCGGTAGCTTTTTAATAGCTGGTAATGATCTGGGTTATTACAGTCCCATCTAGGCTTTTGTGTGAGCACATAATCGTCTATGGTGCCTTGCAAAGTCTGTGCAGCAATCTCTGCCTGAACATGGGTTCTGGCTGCCTTTAAAACAAGTTCTCTTTCTGTATCGGTGTAATGCATCTGGCATCAAATCAATATCTTCCAATGCTTTTACAAAACCTCCAAACCTTTTTGCTATTCCTGATGAGTCATCCCAGTATATTTTAGCTATCTCTTTCCAGCTATCCAAATCCCTCATTGAAAAGTTCACTTTTAGCCCCATTGGCCCTGTGAGTCTAGCAGCCTCTCTCAGAGGGCCTGCAAAACCTCTCAAGCAGGCACCCAAGTCTCAGGAGAAACCGAGCAGATCCTCAGTTTCCCTCGAGTTCGCCTGCTCAGAGGTGAAAATTATGGTAAAAGGGAAGCCCAGTATCTTCCTCTTTCCATCTGCCTTCCCCTTTCTGGGGATGGCTGGGGAGAAAATTCATTTTCTTTTCCCCCATCTACCCCAGGTGAACTGACAAGGTCTTCAATTCTCTCTTCAGGCTGCTCATTTTGATATTTTAGGCAATGCTTTCCTATGGAACATGCTGAGCAACATCATGTCAGTTTTCCTATTCTCCATTTCAAATGATCTTTTTCTACAGTTAAAATAAAAGGGTCTCTTGGAGCTAAATTAATACCACGCTCCTTTTGCCACTCAGGGTGGTCCATGAGTTCAAAGAACATGTCTGCATACACCAATTCATCCCATTTTGCCTCTCTACATAAAAACAAGATGAGTTGTAGTAAAGTATTATAGTTTAATATTTCATTCTCTGGCCACTTCTCCCCTCCCTCAGATCTGTAAATTGGCCACCACCAGTTACAGTACTTGATAAGAGTCTTTTTATCAACAGTTCTCCCTGGTGCCCCCCAGTTTCTTTCCAGTGGTTTAGTATGCTTCCCAATGGGCTTTTGGCCACTAAATCTTGGCTATGTTTGTTTCCCATTTTACTCTCTTTTCACTTTGCTCCTCTCCAGCCGCTCCCCTCACGGGCCTATGGAAATGTGGATTAGAGCTCCCACTCACATTGCACTTACTCATGTATCTCAGTCATGTCTCTTTGCTCTCACACAATCACTGTGGGACTCGTTTCACTCATTCCTGGCCATTTCCCTCATGGGATAACAGAAACACAAATTAGAGCTCCACACCCCCTGGGTGCTTAATTGCATGTCTCAGTCACTCACACTGACATTCACTTTCAGCAACACAAGAAAAAATAAAATACAATTATAAAGCATCTTGCAGGGGTGCTGTAATAAAGAAAGGAAAGGGAAGAGAGGATAGCGTTATTGCTCTTACCACCCCAACAGAAGTCTAAAGTGGGAAACAACTTCATTTGATATAAGAAGAGAACCCTCCAATAAACCTCTTTATCAAGGTGATTAGAGCCAGTCCCTGTAATATTTCTAGTATTTCCTCTTTCACCACCTCATTCAACAATGATTCTTGAAGTACATATACTGCCCGCTCCTCAGAAATTCCCTCTTCCACACTAAACTGGTTTAATTCCTTCCTGCAGAGTACAGTACGTGATCTAACCAAAAATCACCAGAGGTTTTGTCCCACTGGCAGACTGGACAAAACCAACAAATCCTCTCTTTTGTGTTAAATTTTCCAGTGAACCCGCACTGTCTACAAAAGACGCATAGGAATATCAGATGGCGTTTTCCTCACAACTCACATCACGAAGGGAACACTTTTCCCCTGCCCCTTCCACAGCTCCAGCTAGGCTTTCCTTTGCTTACGTTTCACACAGACAGGGGATGGCAGGGGATGGTTTAAAGCAAGTATAGACAAAGTAAATCACCAGGCATAATAAAATTGCCAGTTCAACCCCTAACCCAAATTCTGACCACAGCATAGTAGAAGCGTGTAAAATGACAAAGGCAATACCCGACAGAGTAACAAAATAGGCAATTATTGCTATGACGGCTCTGATACCAGTCTCCTAGAAGACAGAGAAAGTTCATTAATACATTTAATGAAAGAAGAAAAAGCAAACCATCAGGGGCCCGATGTGGAACTCCCTCCCAAGGGCTTAATACCACATTACCCACAAATATCTTAAAAGGTGCTAGCAAACCGATATAGCTGCATCCTACGTATCGCTTATGGAGAGTATTACTTTAACTAGTTAGTTTAAAATCAGGTAAAGAATGCTTTCAAGTTTGCATACCTTGATGTCAGGATGTTGTCTGTCTCGACAACAATCCACCAGAGCGCAGGTGGTCTACCTGGAGAAGTCTCCAGAGGCACCTACTAGACCGTTCCCGGCTCCACGGGGTCCCACAGCTGAAAGGAGATTCTTCTGCCTGGCTCACCAAGCTGTTTCAAAGGAATCTACTCCACAGAGAGGTACTGTAAAGTAAAGCAGACCTTTATTGGCCCAGCCAGGGGAGCAGGTTAACACCTCCATGTGCATGTCCGCCATGCTCATTTTGCAAAGTTTATTTGTAAGTTTACAAATTCAGCATCCACCCTAGTTTCATTCATTTATCTATAGGTACAGTGTTAAGGGTTGGGTTCTTACATAACTTGTAGCTTCCTTATCTTAGGGTTACAGACATGGCATGCTATACATTTATTGCACACTTATTTACTAATATACACACCTAATTTTAATATCAAAGAGTTTGTTGTTCTAGTTATACTTCATCTATAATTGTGTATTGTGTTCCTATTCTTTATTACATATAAAAAAATATATTTTTCTACTCTTTTGTGATGATTCTTTTTCTCATTTTTCAGTAAGAGTAGCTTCCTTCCCCTATAGTATGCTTCTCCCTTATTTCTTAGCCCACGGGGTGGGGGCTAGGTCTTCGTTTTGCAAGAAAGTGGTTAGTCATGCCTACTAACCTTTCTTATCATTCCTTTCTTATCATCCTAACACCTTCTAGGGTTAGGCCTCTTTGGCTTACGAAAGCAGTTTTATCTTTGCAGAAGCAGTTGTGGTTAAGCATAGTGGCTGACATTTAATGATTATTATTCTATACTTTATCCAATGTTGATGATATATTGTGGTGCTTATGTTAAAAAAGTCCAGTGTTTATCTTGAGAAAGAGCTAATATCCCTTCTTGTGGTGCCTTCTTTTGCCTTTCCTGTGGTGTCCCCAGAGATCCAATGCCCTTCCTGTGGTGTCACAACACCACCCCTGCCATTCCTGTGTTTTCCCCAGACCTCCCCTGCCCTCTCTGTAATATCTTTAATGCTCTTCCGACCTGCTGCCATGGCCATCCTTCCTGCCACCTCCTGCCTTGTCCCCCTCAGAATTCATCACTGTCCAGAGGAATCGAGGCTCTCCTACCCCATGGTTGTGACTTGGCAGGAGGCTCAGTCCCCTCTGCTCTAGAAGGGGCAGAACCCAGAGGCACCATGCATGGCCACCACCTCCATGGGGACCCTGGGCTGCTGCTGCTGCTTGCTCTGGCCCTGTTCATGTCCCACAGTGCTGCATCCAGGGAGGTAATTGCAGCCGTGGGGCACAGTCTGGCTGTGCTGGGCTATGCTGGGCTGGGCTGTGCTGTCCCGGGGTGCACGGTGTCAGCTGTGCCATCCCTGGCTGTGCCATTCCTGTGGTGTGTGTTTTCTCTGTGCCATGTTGTGCTGTCCTGTGCCTCCCCAGCACACAGATTTTGTGTCTGAGGGGCTGCATTGCTTCCTCTTCACCGTAAGCATAAATACTCTTGAAATGGTTAGCGCTATGATTCTCATCTTGAGAAGCAGTCAAGGAATATCTTTCACGACACTGGTATGACCTGCTCCCCTGGAAGAAGCAATGGTATGAGTATTGCTGCATAGGACCTTAACCCCTGAGTCCTTTACTTTAAAGCCAATCTCAGCAAACTGGCCAGCCTGCTGCCAGAAATCCTCTTGCCCTTTTTAGGTGGATCCTACACCTCCCTAACAGGCTACAGTCATTGAAGCACTACCCACTGTCATAGAAGGCAAAACCTTCTCAATGGTACCAGCCGTGAAGGCAGACATTGATCTGCACCATGTGTCTACTCCTGGCTGTCCCCATTGCTCTAACTGGTAGGACAGATGAGAAGATCACCTGGTCACCAGTGTTTTCCACCTGCCTTGCTGGGGTATTATTGTCTTCCTGATCTTACTTATTTTTTGGCTTCCGGTGTCATTTGTACCCACAAGACAAGGGAAGAGTGGGTACAAGTGTGTGCCTTTGGCAAGTTGGGTACCCTGTCAGCAACATCACAGACTTTGCCCCTGACAGAATGCACCTCTCATGACTCTTGATCAGGCAGGCAGATGAGAGCCTCAGTGTCCCTTAAGAGAGTCACCCACTACCATCACTCAGACTTTCTTTCTACGGTAACCATTGCAAGCTGTTGGTGAAGGTTCTCCTTGTTGGCATTGCTCATGGACATCTAAGCCTTTAAAGCATCCTGTCTGTTTTTGTTCTGGATGTTGGAGGCTGGAGGCTGATCTGGAGCCCTGCTTTTGGGCGTCACAGAGGTGCAAGGTGGCCAAGTCTCAGTGGTATCGGTTGGAGGTGGCTGGTTCTGAAGCGACGTCTCTATATCCCTTTCAGCCCCTCTAATACTGCACAGCCTATGAACTGTCTCTTGTAACTCAGTCACCTGCTGCAACAGGCCATCACCTGTGCACACTTTGTGCAGGCACTACCTTTTCTCCAGGAATGGTGTCTGGGCATTCTTTGCAAGTTACCACCTGTACTGACTTTTCCTTCCTTGCCAGTTCCATCTGGGTGGAAGCAGCAGATGGATCAGGACCTGTCTCAGTAGGCACACTGGTTTTGTCTCTGAGTGGAGTCCTCCGCATTATGGTAGAGACCCAGAGCACTTAGCATTTACATGAGGTTGGATCTACTAGAAGATTGCACCACCCTCCCTGCACACCCTGCCTTCCCAAAATGTCCTGTCACGTCCTTCTGATGGGTCACATCCTGTTTGCCCACCCTGGCTGCCCCACTCTGGGTCATTCACATGCCCTGGATCACCTTAAATCTCCCATGAGTACAGCTGGCAACATCCCCTCCCCACATGATTGACTCTCCAGAGTTCTGCTGGAGCTCTGGGCTCCTGCTCAGGTGTCCCTGGCCTTGGGAACCATGCTGTACAGCACTATCTAGCCCTCAATCCCCAACTTAACCCAGCTGTGGCTGCTGCTGCCACCTCATGGTTTCCCTGTTTCCTGCAGCCAGCTGCCTTCCTGGTACAAGTTAGCCCTCTTCAATGAGCTCTGCTTCAAGGTAGATGGGGGAACCATCTGGAAGGAGGTGTCCCTGGACTGCTGTGCAGAGGACCTGCAGGAGCCAGCAGGGACTGAACTCTCCCACCTCCTCCCTGTCCTGCGGGAGTATGGAAGGTTTGCTTATTTGGAAGGTAACTCACAGGGATGAGAGGGAATCTCCCAACTCAATCCCTCCCATTACTGTAGCCATATGTTTTTAACCTGGCATGGGGATGTTTTTCAAACTCTGGTGTGTAGGGAGCAGTGGTGTTCCCAGGAAAACCCCTTGCAGCCCTGTAGGTTATGGCATGAGGTGTTCCCCAGGTCACTGGTGCTTATGCAGGGAATTAAAGCTGCTTAAAAGGAGCTTCTGCCTGTGCTGAGAAGGATCCCACTGTCCTGGGCCATGTGGAGGGAAGACCTACCCCTATTTTCCCCTCCCCATGGCAGGTCCCCTGTCCCTGACCATGTGTCCTGTCCTGCCAGGCCAGGAGTACAGGATGTACAACACCTATGATGTTTATTTCTACGCCTCCTTTGCTCTTGTCATGATGTGGCCCAAGCTGCAGATCAGCCTGCAGTATGATACTGGTGAGTGTCCCCAGTGACCCTGCCTTGGTGTCTGCTCAGGGCTTCACCTCAGGAAGAGATGGAGGATTTTGGAGAGGTCCTGCTGTACAGATCTGTGCTGTGGAGCCAGCATCCCCCTCCCACTGCTCTCCTGTGCCCAGGACTTGCAGCCCCCAATGCTGGTGCCTCAGCATCTCTGTGCCCAGCACTGGGGGTGCCTTGTGCCATGCTGGGGGTGCACAGCTGGCTCTGCCTGCCCTGAGGGAGCCCCTGGTCTTCCCAGCTCTGTTTTTTTGCCCCTTGCAGAGCAGACACACAGAGCTGTGTGCAGACTCCCCGTGGGAGATGGGCCACAGGCCATTGCTCTGGGCTGAGCAGGGTCCTGCTGGCCTGGGCCAGGTGGGGTCCTGAGGAGCACCATGAGGTGGGTGGGCTGACACAGCAGAGCCCAAGCCATGGAGGGTCACAGCAGGGGTCACACAGTGGCTTTCAGGGGTGGTGACAAGAGAGGCAGTGGAGTGCCATGGTGGGGACAGGGAAAAAGGGGCAGTGATCCGTGAAAGACAGGAGACAGTGTGTGTTTGCAGCAAAGCTTTATTGGGACAAGCAGGTGCTGAGGCAGGAGGAAGGGCTACAAGCCTGGCATTGCCTCTTCTCTAGAACTCCAATGCTGCCACTCACTCCGTATGCTTTCCCAGGCGCCAGAAGTTGTTGTAGCCAGTCCTGTGGGTGCAGAGAGGGAGGAGATGCATGGGTGGGGACATGGCAGTGGGCAAATGCACACCCAGCCCTGTATTCTTCCTAAATATTTGCACCATGGCAGGAGCTCCAGGGAAGCTGTGCACAAGCACCCTGTCCTCCCTCCCTTCCACACCAGCAGCAGCTCTGCCAAGCACTGAGCACACAGGCTGGGAGCACCACAGGCTGGGAGCACCACCCTTCATCCCCATCCTTGGGACATTCAGGATTCCTTCCTAGGCCTTTGGCTTTGCTAATGTCTCTCAGGTGGTGAAGCTGCTATTGAGATTGTCAGAGGCATTGTGCACACCAGGTGTTTCTGTTGCCTTATCAAGGAAACCAATAGTCTGATAGGGAGTATTGGGATGCTACTTGCCTGAATCATAGCCTGAGTGGAACAATATTATCATTACTGGAGCTGTGAAAAGTTCCTTTAATTCCCATCTTGTACTAGGTCCAGGATGAAGACTGACTAAGGATGACTAAGGTCAATCATCCCACAACTCTACAACAGCAGAGTTCCCAAGTGAGGCCCCTCAAGCTCTCCTGGCCCACTGCAGGGAGCTGTGCCACCATGCCCCTCTGAGTGCATGGGTGAATGGATGTGAGCACATAGCAAGTGCAGTGTGACTGCTGCCAGATTGGATCTATCTACCTCTCAAATCACTTTACAAATGTTAAATTAGTCAATTAGATTAAGTGCTGCCAAAACCTTTAGACAGAAACCATTGAGCAGGTCTGAGTCTAAGAGTAGAATCAGCCCCACCTAGAATCCATCAGTAGTTTAGAAAGCAATGGGTAACCCTGTCTACTTTGTGATTCAATCAGGGGGTCTACCTACATCTTTTCCATCTCCAGTCTCCATGTAAATCATTCTAAATTGATTCTAATCCATTTTTTCCCCTTTATCTTTTACCCACACATAAAGCAATCAAGTGAACCTTGGCACTGAACTTTGTTAAGTCGCACTTTAGCAAACAGATATTAAATCTGCTTTTGCCAATACATGTGGCAGTGACTACTAAGTGGCCTATGGCACTCATTTGTGACCTCCCCAACCCCTCAGGGATGCACAGGGGACCTGTGCAGGGCAGAGACAGAGATCTTACAGGGTTGCATTCCAGTTGTTTCCAAGAATGAATGCAGGTTCCCTCAGGAGCCACAAGGTCTTCAAAATCTCGTTTCCATGCTTGTCCACAAAGCACTGGCCCGTGAAAACACTGATGGAGTCTGTGGGGACAGGACAGGACAGGAGGTGGTCAAGGTGGCAGGTCAGTGTCTGTCCCAGCACAGGTGACACCAGACCCATGGTGTCCCCAGCCTGAGGGGACAGTGGGATGGGGAAAGCAGGCAGGAGGACTCAGAGGGCTGAGGGTGTCTCATGGAGATGGGCAGACAGTGCAGGATTCAGCCTCTGCTGCATCTCCTGCACCCTGGGACTGGGAGCTGACAGCAAGCAAGCAGCTCCAGGAACAAGGATGGGGGAGCCTCAGGGACAGCAGAGGGGAGGGAGAGCGGTGGGGATAGTGCAGGGGAAGACAGGGAATCAGCAAGGACACTGCAGGGAGGGCAGAAGAGCTTCAAGGACATCACAGGGAGGGCAGGGGAGGTCTGGGGATACAGCAAAAATGAAAAGAAACTATGTAGCAGCTGTAAAGTTCCAGTGGACAGTGAATCCAAACGTGGCATTTTTCGCCTCACTTCGGAGATGCTGGGACCCCACCAGTGGTGATGGCACAATCTTTGGTGGGACGGTTGACACAGCTGTGTAGTAGGTGCCAGTGAAGTTACCATTTTCTGTTATGTTAGAAATGGTCATGTTGGAGCCCAGGTCGTTCTCCCAGCTCCCGGTCAGGATGCACTGGAGAGGAGAGAACTCAGCACTTGTGCCACAGCACAGCCTGCAGCAACAACCCCCTGCCCATCCTGCCCGTCCTGCCACCCCACCCTGTGCATCCCACCCCTGGTGGTACCTTTTTCACGGAGATGCTGTGAGCCCCCAGGGCCAGGAAGAGGACCAGCAGGAAGGGAGTTGCTTGCACCATCTCTGCAGCAGGCAGACAGCTGATGTACCTGGGGATGTGCTCCTTGCAGCTCTCTGCTGATTCTCCTGCTCCCTCTGCTTTTTATTGCTGTGAGGTGGGTGGGTGGTACCCAGGCTGTGGGTGGCAGCTCTGGCCAGGGCATTGTGCAATCTGGTTCTTCCTAAATTTACCAGCCATCAGAGGTGTTGGTGACAGCTGATATTCCCAGAAAGCCTTTGTTCCAACACAAATGCAGGTGGACAGCCCAGGTGAGATGCGCCAGCATCCTGGTACCACAGTATCCCTCCAACCTCACTACAGTGATCCTAAGGGAGAGCTTCTTTGCATCTCTGTCCCTCTGCATTGGCTGTGGGCTCTGATATGGGAAGACCCCAGCAGCTGCAGGGGGCTGCATCTGGCAGCTTCCTCTGGCCAGGTGACATTGTTCCTCTGCACAGAAATACTCCCCTGGGGAGTGAAGAACAGGCCATTTGTCACCCACTGGCACCACTGGGGCAGCATGGTGATCTGCTCAAGAATGGCCACAGCAGGGAATACAGGCTGCGTCCTACCTGCCAGCCCTGATAGCTATTGACTATTAAGGCCGCACTTTGGTGTAAAAAAAGCTCTGATGTGGCCACAAAGAGCTGATAGCCCTTCTTGTGATGCCCCCACCACTCCCCTGCCCTTCCTGTGGTGTCCCCAGAGATCCAATGCACTTCCTGTGGCATCCCCACACCTCCCCTGCCCTTCCTGTGATATCTTTCATGCTCTTCTGACCTGCTGCCATGGCCATCCTCCCTGCCACCTCCTGCCCTGTCCCTCCAGACTCCATTGCTGTCCAGAGGAATCAGGGCTCTCCTACCCCATGGTTGTGCCTTGGCAGCGGCTCAGCCCCCTCTGCTCTAGAAGGGGCAGAGCCCAGGGGCACCATGCATGGCCACCACCTCCATGGGGACCCTGGGCTGCTGCTGCTGCTGCTTGCTCTGGCCCTGCTCATGTCCCACAGTGCTGCATCCAGGGAGGTAATTGCAGCCGTGGGGCAGATTCAGGCCGTGCTGGACTGTGCTGTGCTGTGCTGTGCTGTCCTGGGATGCAGGGTGTCGGGTGAGGTGCGGCACAGCCAGGCTGTGCCATTCCTGTGGTGTGTGTTTCCTGTGTGCCATGTTGTGCTGTCCTGTGCCACCCCAGCTGTCTTGGGTTACTTTGAAGGTGTAACCAAAAGTATGTATTCTATTACCACCTCCATAAGCTGTTAAAAAGAGGTGTGGCAGAGGTCTTTATCTTAACATGACACTGCCCTGATAAAACCAAGCGGGGTGGGGGGAGTTTGGCTATCTCCACTAATGGGCCATCAAGGTCTCCGGGAATGAGTCACAGAATCAGATCATCCCACTGTGAGATGCCCAGCCCTGAGGTACCTCCCTACCTCCATATAAGTATGAGGCTCTGGTATACTACAACACCATTTCCACTAGACCTCCAGAGATGGACTAGAATTTCTTCAGGATCACAACTTTAACAAAAACCACATCCATCACTCCAACAAGACTGCAGCCACCATTTAATGGGACTTCTACTACCACCCTGAGCAACAGGTTGGTAGGTTGTATTCTGACTTTGTCAGTTTAAACCATTGTTTCAGTATTATTCACTTCTATTGCTAATAGTATTGTTATAAATACTAGTAAAAAATTGTTATTCCTTTTCCTGTAACTTTTGCTTGAAATCCCCTTGATTTCAAAGTGATAATTCAGAAAGAAGGGGGTCATATTCTCTAATCCAAGGGAGATTCCTGTCTTCCTTAGCAGACACATGTCTTTCAAACTAAAACACCAGCACACAGAGTTTGTGTCTGAGGGGCTGCATTGCTTCTTCTTCACCCTTAAACCATGAACATGACCATAAACACTCTTGAAGTGGTTAGCCCTATGATTCTCATCTTGAGAGGCAGTCAAGAAATATCTTTCACTGCACTGGTATGATCTGCTCCCCAGGTGGAAGAAATGGCATGAGCATTGCCCCTTAAGACCTTACCCTCCAAGTTCTTTAGCTTGGTAAAGTCCTAAGGCCAATCTCAGCAAATTGGCCAGCCTGCTGCCACAAATTCTCTTGCCCTTTTTAGACAGGTAGAACCCATCCCTCCCTGACAGACTACAATCATTAAAGAACAACCCATTGTCATAAAAAGCCAAAACCTCTTCAATGGCACCAGCTGTGAAGGCAGACATTGATCTGCACCATGTGTCTACTCCTGGCTGTCCCCATTGCTCTAACGGGTAGGATGTGGCTAGCACAGGTCTTTCCCATGAGAACATTCTTGTATGTTTTATAAACAAAGATAAAGTTTGGATGTTGTCGTTACAGTGTCTCGAGATTTGGACAGTTCAGGCCTAGCCAATCAGGCCTAGGGGGAGGTTTCTGGCTGACCAATCCGGGTGACCTTTGAAAAGTCTATATATATGTTGGATTCAAATAATAAAGCGCTTTTTTCTATGCCACGCTGAGAATCCGGGTTTTCCTTCTCTGCTAGCGGCTCAACAGCGACAGTAGGACAGATGAGAAGATGACATGGCCATAGATATTTTCCACCTGCATTGCTGGGGTATTATCATCTTCCCTGATCCTGCTTATTTTTTGGGTTCCAGTGTCATTTGTACCCACAAGACAAAGGAAGAGTGGGTACAGGTCTGTGCTTTTGGCAAGTTGGGTACCCTGTCAGCAACATCACAGACCTTGGCCCTGAGAGAAAAAACACCTCTTGTGACTCTTGATCAGGCAGGCAGATGGGAGCCTCAGTGCCCCTTAAGAGAGCCACCCACTACCATCACTGACAGGAAAATTAATCCAAAAATGCCAGAGGTATAGGTCCAAAAAGGAGACACAGTAGTCCAATAACTTTATTCATTAATAAAGGGAGAGGTCATGGGCATTTCCCATGGGGTCTCTCTCTCAAATTTCTAGAGGATGCAGCCTCTTTTATCTTAATTCCCGGCCACAGTTCCCTCTCTCTTTCCCCATTGGCTGAGGTACTTGAGAGGTACAGACTTCCCTGAATACCTAATTAATATAAATCCACCCCTAATACAGACACCCCCAAAACACATTCCCCTTTTCTTCTTGTGTCTCTGTTCTTGTAGTTTATTAACATGGTCTTATGTAAGTCAACTTAGGGAAATTCGAAAGGGAATCTCACCCATCATTTCTTCTATCTCTCAGTATCACAGTTATCTTACCAGCAGACTCAGGTCTTATCTTTACCAGTCATTTGTTTGTAAAGACACTCCCTTTTTCCTTTCAATCACTCAACCTTTCTTTCTACACTAACCATTGCAAGCTGTTGGTGAAGGTTCTCCTTGTTGGCATTGCTCATGGACTTCTAAAGCCTTTAAAGCATCCTATCTGTTATTGGTCTGGATGTTGGAGGGTGGAGGCTGATCTGGAGCCCTGCTTTTGGGGGTCACTGGGGTGCAAGGTGGCTCAGGCTCAGTGGTAGCCATTGGAGGTGGATGGTTCTGAAGCCATGTCTCTATATCCCTTTCAGCCCCTCTAATACTGCACAGCCTATGAACTGTCTCTTGTAACTCAGCCACCTGCTGCAACAGGCCATCACCTGTGCACACTTTGTGCAGGCAATACCTTTTCTCCAGGAAAGGTGTCTGGGCATCCTTTGCAAGTTACCACCTGTACTGACTTTTCCTTCCTTGCCAGTTCCATCTGGGTGGAAGCAGCAGATGGATCAGGAGTTGTCTCAGAAGACACACTAGTTTTGTCTCTGAGTGGAGTCCTCCACATTATGGCAGAGACCCAGAGCACTTAGCATTTTCCTGAGGTTGGACCTGCTGGAAGATTGCAGCACCTCCCTGCACACCCTGCCTTCCCAAAATGTCCTGTCACATCCTTCTGTTGGGCCACATCCTGTTTGCCCACCCTGGCTGCCCCATTCTGGGTCATTCACACACCCTGAATCACCTTAAATCTCTAATGGATTAACCCGGCAACACCCTCTCCCCACATCATTGACTCGCCAGGGTTCTGATGTGGCTTTGGGCTCCTGCTCAGGCTTCCCTCACCCTGGGGACCCCGCTGTGATGCCTAAAACAAGCTACCTGAAACAGAGGCTAAGACAAAGTTAGGAGAATAAAAAGTGGAAAAATTTATTCAGGCCTGAAGGTACATTCAGGGCAAGCAAAGCCCACTCATAGGCCTACACCCAAAATGGACACCAGGTCACAAGCCCTTCACCTTTTATAAGTTTTGTCCTGTTAGCATATTGGCCCCTAATTCTCCAATCACTCCCTTGACTATGATGAACCACCCCAAGCCCGCTTCCCCCTACCTCACTGTTGTTTACATGTTTTCAGGCTCCAGAGCAGCAAATGTGTGCTTGGATTTTCTGTTCAGAAGGATTGCTTTGGCTAAAGGTGCTGGGAAGAAAGGTTTTGAGCATTTTATAAGAAGCACAGAACTACACCATGTTAGAGATATATGATGACCAAATACTAGAAATTATGAAGGCATCAGCTGTAAAACACTTTCAAACCCTAAATCCCCAACTTACCCCAGCTGTGGCTGCCGCTGCTGCTGCCAACTCAATGATTCCCTCTTTCCCACACCAGCTGCCTTCCTGGTACAAGTCAGCCCTCTTCAATGAGCCAACATCCCCCCCCAGCTGCTTTCCTGTGCCCAGGACTTGCAGCCCCCAATGCTGGTGCCTCAACATCTCTGTGCCCAGCACTGGGGGTGCCTTGTGCCATGCTGGGGGTGCACAGCTGGCTCTGCCTGCCCTGAGTAGGAGCCCCTGGTCTTCCCAGCTCTGTTTTTTTTGCCCCTTGCAGAGCAGACACACAGAGCTGTGTGCAGACTCCCCGTGGGAGATGGGCCACAGGCCATCGCTCGGGGCTGAGCAGGGTCCTGCTGACCTGGGCCAGGTGGGGTCCTGAGGAGCACCATGAGGTGGCTGGGCTGACACAGACGAGCCCAAGCCATGGAGGGTCACAGCAGGGGTCACACAGTGGCTTTCAGGGGTGGTGACAAGAGAGGCAGTGGAGTGCCATGGTGGGGACAGGGGAACAGGGGCAGTGATCCGTGAAAGAAAGGAGACTGTGTGTTTGCAGCAAAACTTTACTGGGACAAGAAGGTGCTGAGGCAGGAGGAAGGGCCACAAGCCTGGCATTGCCTCTTCTCTGGAACTCCAATGCTGCCACTCACTCCATATGCTACTCCAGGCGCCAGAAGTTGTTGTAGCCAGTCCTGTGGGTGCACAGAGGGAAGACATGTATGTGTGGGACATGGCAGTGGGCAAATGCACACCCAGCCCTGTATTCTTCCTAAACATTTGCACCTTGGCAGGACCCCCAGGGAAGCTGTACACAAGCACCCTGTCCTCCCTCCCTTCCACACCAGCAGCAGCTCTGCCAAGCACTGAGCACACAGGCTGGGAGCACCACAGGCTGGGAGCACCACCGTTCATCCCCATCCTTGGGACATTCAGGATTCCTTCCTAGGCCTTTGCCTCTGCTAATGTCTCTCAGGTGGTGAAGCTGCTATTTAGATTGTCAGAGGCATTGTGCACACCAGGTATTTCTGTTGAGTTATCAAGGAAACCAATAGTCTGATAGGTAGTATTGGGATGCTACTTGCCTGAATCATAGCCCGAGTGGAACAATATTATCATTATGGGAACTGTGGAAAATTCCTCTAATTACCATCTTGTACTAGGTCCAGGATGAAGACTGACTATGGATGACTAAGGTCAATCATCCCATGACTCTACAACAGCAGAGTTCCCAAGTGAGGCCCCTCAAGCTCTCCTGACCCACTGCAGGGAGCTGTGCCACCATGTCCCTCTGAGTGCATGAGTGAATGGATGTGAGCACCCCATTGCAAGTGCAGTGTGACTGCTGCCAGATTGGACTTATAATTGAGTCTCCGCTGTAATTGTGGTAAACCCTCTCAAATCACTTTACAAATGTTAAATTAGTCAATTAGGTTAAGCGCTGCCAAACCATTTAGACAGAAACCATTGAGCAGGTCGGAGTCTAAGAGTAGAATCAGCCCCACCTAGAATCCATCAGTAGTTTAGAAAGCAATGGGTAAACCTGTGAATCTGGTGATTCAATCAGGAGGTCTCCCTTCCCATTTTCTATCTCCAGTCTCCATGTAAATAATTCTAAATTGATTCTAACCCATGTTTTCCTCACTGTGTTTTGCCCATGCACAAAGCAATCAAGTGAACCTTGCCATCGAACTTCATTAAGTCGCACTTTAGCAAACAGATATTAAATCTGCTTTTGCCAATACATGTGACAGTGACTCCTAATTGACCTAAAGCATTAATTTGTGACCACCCCAACCCCTCGGGATGCACAGGTGACCTGTGCAGGGCAGGGACAGAGAGCTTACAGGGTTGCATTCCAGTTGTTTCCAAGTTTGTCTGCATGATCCCTCAGGAGCCACATGGTCTTCAAAACTTCCTTTCCATCATCATCCACAAAGCACTGGCCCGCGAAAACAGTGATGGATTCTGTGGGGACAGGACAGGACAGTATGTGGTCAAGGTGTCAGGTCAGTGTCTGTCCCAGCACAGGTGACACTAGACCCATGGTGTCCCTGGCCTGTGGGGACAGTGGGGATGTGGAAAGCAGGCAGGAGGACTCAGAGGGCTGAGGGTTTCTCATGGAGATGAGCAGACAGTGCAGGATTCAGCCTCTGCTGCATCTCCTGCACCCTGGGACTGGGAGCTGACAGCAAGCAAGCAGCTCCAGGGACAAGGATGGGGGAGCCTCAGGGACAGCAGAGGGGAGGGAGAGCAGTGGGGATAGTGCAGGGGAAGGCAGGGAATCAGCAAGGCCACTGCAGGGACTGCTGAATGGTGGTCTGGTGACACAACAAGGATGATAAGAATAGATGAAGCACCTGAAAATCTCCAGTGGACGGTGAAGCCAAAGGTGGGATGGTTCAGCAGATTTGGGAGGTGCTGGGACCCTTGCAGTGGTGAATCCTCAATCATTTTCTGGGAGGCTGACACAGCTGTGCTGTAGATGCCGTTGAAGTCACCATTTGCATCTATAGTCTTGATGGTCATGTTGGAGCCCAGGTCATTCTTCCAGGTCCCGGTCAGGATGCACTAGAGAGGAGAGAACTCAGCACTGGTGCCACAGCTCAGCCTGCAGCCACAGCACCCCGCTCTCCCTGCCCATTCTGCCCACCATCCTCTGTGCTTCCCACCCCTGATGGTACCTGTTGCGCAAAGAGGCCGGGAGCCTCCAGGGCCAGGAAAAGGACCAGCAGGAAGGGAGTTGCTTGCACCATCTCTGCAGCAGGCAGACAGCTGATGTTACCTGGGGATGTGCTCCTTGCAGCTCTCTGCTGATTCTCCTGCTCCCTCTGCTTTTTATTGCTGCGAGGTGGGTGGGTGGTACCCAGGCTGTGGGAGGCAGCTCTGGCCAGGAAATTGTACAGTCTGGCTGTTTCCGAGTTTGGTTGGAATCTCTGATAGCGAATCTAGATGGGAAGGGTGGGACATTTCCAGTCAGTGTAACTGGTGTGCATGACAGTCTCCAAACTTTCCTGAAAAAGACAGGAATTCCAGGAACTACTTAGGAGAAGTTGGGGAGGGCTTTCTGTGGCTGCATAATTTAAATACAGCACTGCTAACACTCCAGTACCTTATACTTCAAAACTTTCTACGTGTTATCACAACTGACTCTTTTATATGATTAAATCAATTATTTTATCAGAATATTTATAACATCCCCAGACATCCTCTGCCCTTTCTGTGGTATCTTTGATGCTTTTCTGATCTGCTGCCCTGGCAATGGTCCTTTCCAGCTCCCTTATTGTCCCCCTCAGACTTCATTGCTGTCCAGAGGAATCGGGGCTCTCCTACCCCATGGGTGTGCCTTGGCAGGAGGCTCAGTCCCCTCTGCTCTAGAAGGGGCAGAACCCAGAGGCACCATGCATGGCCACCACTGCCATGGGGACCCTGGGCTGCTGCTGCTGTTTGCCCTGGCCCTGCTCATGTCCCACAGTGCTGCATCCAGGGAGGTAATTGCAGCCATGGGACAGAGTCTGGCCGTGCTGGGCTGTGCTGTGCTGTCCCAGGGTGCAGGGTGTCAGGTAAGGTTTGGCACAGCCAGGCTGTGCCATCCCTGCAGTGTGTGTTTTCTGTGTGCCATGTTGTGCTGTCCTGTGCCACCCCAGGACACACAGTTTGTGTCTGAGAGGCTGCATGTTCTCAGTGTGCTGTACTGTGCCATGCCATCCCACATCATGCCCTGCTATCACATACTGCAGCATAAATGACCAAGAGGGCTGCCAGCTCTGGCTGTGCTGTCTCTAGGGGTACTGGTGGTCACCAACGCCTGAAACAGGGGTACACAGCACCCCCAGTTCAACCCTGCCCTGCTCTATCCAGGGAGGGAGAGGTGCTGTCCCAGCTCATGCCCATGCCACTGGTCCCAGCTGCCACACAGGGGAGCTGTGCCATGGGACACACATCCCTCTGCTTATGGAGGCTGGAAGTAGGACTGTACCTCAACACTGCCTGAGCCACCCACACAGGCCCCAGGGTCACCTGCAGGGCCAGTGGAGGAAGGAGCTGGGCTCCAATATGACTGTCTTGACTCTGAACACAGCTGGGACCTTCTCAGGCTCCTACCACACTGCAGTGGCAGCCACCAACAAGCAGATCCTGGTGTCACCCCTGCAAGGAGTCCAGCAGCACCCTGGTGCCAAGAGACAGCCCACCTTTGTCTTCACTGTGCAGTGGCAGTTCTGAGGTACAGCAGTGCCAGTGATCCCCTGTCCATGCTGGGATGGGGGAGCCCCCTGCCAGATACCCCAAATCCCCCATGGCACCCAGAGGAACCCTAGCTGCGGGCACAGACTGGCCCCATATATTTGCTCCTGCCTTAGGACATGGTGGAGATGTGGGATTGTGGGGATGTCTCTCTAGGAGAGTGTCACAGGCAGAATGGGAGCTTCAAACACACTTTATTAAAATAGCCCTCCCACTGAGTCACAAGGTCCAGGAAGACTCCCTTGCATTCTAAAATCCTCCCCACAGAAAAGTCTGGGCACAGCTGGATCCAAACTTAGCCCTAGAACTTGTCGATGGCTTATGTCTAAAAGATTATACAGGTGCAATAGAAACTTTGTACAACATAATACCACAGGATTGAGGATGGCAAACCAGATATATTTATATAGAAATAAATTATTATATTAGACAAAAATATCTTAATAAGAATTATTTACTACAGATTAGAAGTGATAACTGTTTGTATAGTATGATGCACTATTTTGAAGCAATATTAATTATATTAAAGCTAGTAAAACCAATTACAAAGTAGAGCCTGAAGTCACTCACCTGTACTAGGGATTGTGGGTAAATCTCTTTGGTTCAGCCTCATGGAAGGGGTACCCCCATGCAAGGGAGGAAGACTCTGCCCTTTGAAACTGGGAGCAGGCTTGTGATTGACTGTAAGCCAGATGTCAGCTGTGTCAGGCCAGCAGCTTCAGATACATTATTGGTAGTATCACTTGCTGTTTCTTTTATTTGGTTCTTTGCCAGTTCTATCACATCTTCACATCACTATCCCAACGTTTAACTTTGGGACTAACGAGTCAGACTCATTTCAGCATTATTCATCACTAAAAGCAGCATGGCATCCCTTTCTCCATTCACCACTGACAACTTTGCAAATAGGGAATTGTTCAAGTTGTTTTACCCCCATGGCAGGCAGACCATCCTGCTACAGGAAAGAGGACTGAGGTGTCCCTCTCACCATCTAAGGGATATAGCATCTATCTGTCCAGGGAGATCTGTGTGTCTGGCAGCACAAAGGAAAAGGCAGGGGAGCTCTCTCCTTTCTTTCCCTCCCAGACCAGGCTGGTGCAGCCTTCAAATGCTGCATGGCAGAGAAAGAAGGAAAAGTAAGCAAGATGTCCAGCCCTGAGCAGAAGGAGACTCAATTTAGTAGTCAAGGGCTCCCAGCACTGTGGCTCAGCTGCTCCCCACAGAGGCCTTCTGAGGAACGCTCTCTCTTCTGCTGCCTGCAAGGCAGGATAAAGCCAGTAGACAAGCAAGAAGCAGGTCTTGCGTGGAGGTAAGGAGGCACATCCTGCTCCCTTTAGCAAAACTCCACAAGAGCCAGCCACCACTGGGGCTTGTCCCCTCCCTGCATCCCTAGCCCAACAGCACAACCCAAGAAGAAAAACAGGAGCAGAAAGTGTTTCCTCCTCTGGATTGGCCAGGTGGAAAGAAGACACTCAAGAACAATCAGAGTAGACAGCTGGACAGATTTATTAAGAATTTAAGTGATTTATCCCCTTCAATATGCTCCACTGCCTGCCCCCGGTGCCAGCAGGGAGGGGGCCATGGTACCAGACCAGGACCTGCTTCTTGGGCTCAGATTGTCACCATCCAGGGAGCCGGGTCTCCCCTGGGGATTGTACCTGCCACAGGCCCTCCTGGGGCAGAGCCAGTCAGTATGTGCAGTGTCAGCCCAGGACAACTACAGCATCCATGTAGTTGCCTGAGTGCACCAGTCCAATATCCTCACACACACTCACCCACACCCTTTGCTTTCCCTGCAGGACAGGTCCCCACCTCACCCAGCCCAATGACTGCAGGAGAGAGGTCTCCTGTGGCCCTAGGCAAGGTACCAACTGCAGTTTGGGATGGGTGAGGAACCTGCAGGCTATCAGAGCTCTGAGCGATGGGGCAGGGGAGGCACAGGCTCCAGCAGCAACTCCTTAACCCACCCCGCTCTGAGGAGACATCCCCTGCACCTCTGGTCCCCCCTTGTGCTCAGCATCAGCGGCTGGAAGGCCCCTGAGGTCAAGGGCATGTAGTGGAGGTAGGGAAGGAAAACAGCAATGTGAGTACTAGCACGGAGTGGGAGGGAAGGGTCCCTGCCTGCCATCTGTGGCCCCTTCAGCCCCTGGTGCACCCCCTGCCCTGCCCAGGGCCACGAGGCTCAAGGATGGGTGGGGTCCTGGGGGAGCTGTGTGGGTGCCAGTGCCAGGCCAGCGCGGCGCTCCAGGGCCAGCTGCATGCTCCAGATGCTGAGGGGCCGCATGTAGGCCAGCGAGCGGTACACCTTCTTCTCCCGATAGGCCTCTGGTGTCTGGAAAGCCATGCCCAGCTGTTCCCAAACCATCCGGTAGCAGCCCTCCGCCGTACGGAAGCCTTCCTCCACCAGCCCCTGCGGGAGAGGGAAGAGGACCATCAACACATCCATGGAGCACAAGGAGCACATGCTGGGGAATCTGGCACCAGCATCCCCACGCACCTCCTGGATCATGGTGGCAGCCAGAGCGTAGACCACGCCGATCCACACCTCGTTGGACTGGACGCTGGAGGTGTCAGGCACCCCGTCGGGTCTCATGCCATTTACTGCTCCCATGGTGCCACCTGCAAAGCTCAGCACGTTCTTCTCAAAGATGGTCTTGAGTGCGCTGAGAATGTGGCTCTTGGGGAAAACCTGGGCAGACAGAGATGGGCTCAGTGCTGCTCACGTGGACCCCTCAGGTTGGGTCTGTAGCAGGATTAAATTTTCCATGAGGAAAAGGGCAACACTGTTTGCTGGGTCAACAGCAACAAATTCCTTCCACAGGAAAATAACATGAGGAAGTGAAAAGCCTTTTTCCCCAAAGAGAGAAAAAAGCTCCCAAAGTACGTAACAGGGAGGTGCTGAAACACGTTCCACCTTCCTCCTGAGGAGGCTGACAAGTCATCCAACTAGTCCATCTCCAAAAACAGCTTCTCACCCACAGTCACTGGCCAAGCCCCTTTCCTAACTCTTGGGGTTTTGCTTTGGAGGCCTGGCACCACACCATCCTCATCTGGTTTATAGTCAACATTTGCAAGAGAGCAAAAGCCAGGAAGCTCATCAGTGCAGCCCAGGGACATGCCGGACATTTATTCTGTCTGGTGACACCAGAGCCAGGGGAATGGGATGACACCAGACCAGACCTTGCCACAGGAGGCTGAGCAGTCCAACCAGACAGCTTTGGCAGACTCAAAGCAAAAGCAGCAAATCCCATCTCTCTATGCTCAAGCCAAGTATCCTGGCAGACATTATTCTCCAGTGCAGCTCTGGAGATAAGCCATGGGGTGCTACGGCGATCAGCAAAGGGCTGGTGTGCCCTTCTCTGGCAGAAACTTTTGGGGCACAGTTTCTTCAGAACTGCATCACAGGCTGTTCTTACATCACATTTCTGACTTGTTCACTGACTTGCGCATGCAGCAAGGGCATGGTTATGGGGTTACCAACAGGGTGGTGCCAGCCAGGCAACAAATCAAAATACATGGAAAAAAACTATGGATGGTCGTAGGAGGAGATGAGAGGAATTCACCTGTCCCACCTGCAGTGAGCTCAGAGCTCACCAGGGAGCAGGGACAAGTGCCACTTTCAGCAGCAGGAGTCCGAGGCTGGGGAAAGGCAGGCCACATTCTGGAATGAACCACATTCACTGTGTCCTTCCCAAATGAGTATTATTACAGGAGGGCTGGCCAGATGCTGCCTGGAGCCCCAGGCACAGCTCCAATTCCACATTGGGTTAAACAGGAGGGATTGAGCAGGTAAAGGCACCTGAAGCTCCCCTCTGATTTACCAACAGACTATGACATGGTTTGTCACCTTCCCATGGACGAAGCCACTCCTCCCTTCACTCAGCAGAGGCATTTGCCTACCCATCTCCACCAGAAAGCTTTGCTCTGACAACTGCCCATGGGGCATAAATAACCCAAGGGTTGTCCACTGCCCGTGTTTCTTGCACGTATTGCAGCACCAGCAGCTGCTCTGACCATCCCATGAGATGTGAGGAGTCTGCATGCAATTCTTGTCCAGCAACTCAGGAGCAACAGTCTTTATGGCCCGAATAAGATGTAGCTCCCTCTGATACTCATTTTGGACTTTTTAGGTCACCAAATAACATGTGGCAAGTTTCATACATTTTTTTCTACCATTTTTAAACAGCACTTTGCCCAGAGCAAACCCCAGTGGGGCCAAAGCTAACTGAAGTTCTGTATCTCTGCTGTGTGGGCTCTCTGTGAGAGGATTTTCGTTTAAGGTGGATTCTCCTGTATCCATCCAACAGCCTCCACTGGAGTGTGCACAGTGGGAGAGCAGGCAGCTGCCCCCCACACCAGCCCTAATGTGTAACCCTCAACATGTGCCACCTCTGCTGCTGCTTCCCTCCTGCCACAGGTCCCATCTTACCCCAGCCACAGCAACTGCCCCTTCTCTTACCTCAAACTCCTCTTGGTTCAGACCACAAGCCCCAAGAAACCACTGCCCAGCACACTGGTCTGCCATGATGCTGCTGGAGGTGTCACTTCCACTGCTGTCATAATTGTAGTATTTTCCTGGAAAAGGCAGGGAACAGTTTAAAATCAATAGTTTAGGATGCAGGCTCATGTGTGCTGTCCTGACACATCTCCCTGTGTGTGTGGCAGAAGAACAGCTGCTTTTTCCACAAGACTCTTCCTCCTTTCCCATACCTGTTCCCTCCCTGATACCTGCTCCTTTCCCTCCACTTAGAGGGGCAGTATTTCCCTTCCTTCCCCCCAGCTTGGAAGGACAGTATCTCCCTTCCTTTCCCCATTCCCCACAAGTCTCCATGATCCAAGGAGGAGCCACCCCCCCTCCCAAGGGACGCATTGCCAGCTGAGCAATGGTGGGTGAGCACCCACCATTCCAGAGCATCCTCTCAAATGCCTCCTTGCCCTTCTTCAGGATGTCCAGGTATTTCTGCCGTATCACAGTATCCCCAAGCACCTCTGCCATCTTGCACATCATGCAGACAGCAGCCAGCCACAGCCCACCACAGTAGGCACTGCCAGAGGAAAAGGACGGAAGAATCAGCAATGTGGGACACCTCAAGAGTTCCATGACAAATAGGATACAAATTCCCAGATCTGAGCTCTGTCCCCACCCCACAGCCCCCATTGCCAAGCCCCACCTGCCTCTCTTGCTCACCTGGCTCCATGCACTACCCATGCATCGTATGTCTGGTCAGCAAAGCCACCATTTTCAATGAGTCCATCATTATCTGTGTCAAACTTCATCTCTGACTCCATCACAGCCTGTGAGAGAGGCAGGAGATGGTCACAAAGCCCTTACATCCTGGAAGCTCCTCATGAGCATCCATCCTCTCAGGAAGTTGCTTGGCTCTCGAGGGAAGTGGGACAGGGTGGTGCCCCACAATCTCATCTCCCAGTACCTGGCACACTGGCCACATGTCCTGCAGGTACAGGGAGTCGTGTGTCAGGTAGTAGTCACGGTACACCTGCAGCACAAACTTCAGGTTGAGGTCCTTCCAGTCAGCCGTGTCGTGCATCAGGTAGGCATTGACACGCTGCCATGGCTCATCAGCTAAACAAAGACAGACTGGGTGCAGCAGGGCAGCAAGCAACAAACATCCCTCCTCCTACAACAGGAGCAAGGACCCAAGGGAGCTGTGATCAAACAGCACTGAAGTACCCTGTGCCATCTCTAGCGAGAACAGCCTTGCTGCTACTTCCCTCCGTCTCCCTTGTAAAAGCTCCATGCAGCATGGTCTTCATCACCACCCCAAATCATCCAGCTTTCAACTCCCAGAAAACAGAATCATAGAATCATTTAAGTTGGAAAAGACCACTCAGCACTGCCAAGCCCACCAATGAACCATGTCCCTAGGTGTCACATCTACACTTCTTTTAAATACTCCAGGTATGGTGACACCACAACTTCCCAGGCAGCCTGTTCTGATGCTTCACAACAACAAACAGCATATTTCATGCATCATACCCATTTCCCACAGCTTGGCACCACCTCTTCCCCACACAGGTCTAACAGACCCCTTACCTGGGTCTCCAATGTCATGAGGCACCACATTCTTCATCTTCACCTGGGCTGTCTGGCCACACATCAGGTACTGCCGGGGCTTGACATCCTCGTTTAGCACAGTGACAGCTGCAGAGGACACAGAGCAAGACATGTTAGAAGGGCAGCAGGAGCTCCAGCAGAAAGGTCCAAGCCCAGGAACCAGCAGGGCCACCAGCACCAGCATGCCAGGCTGCCCTTTGGGGCTCCAGTATCACGGCCCTCTGCAAAGGGTTGAGAGGACAACACGCTGCTCCCCATCCTCCACTCAGAAGGAGACATGCCACTGTCACCACCCCCTCAAGGAAGGGCTGAGAAGGGACACCAGTGGGCTCAACCCTTCCAGAGCCCAACAAAGGCTGTGCTCCACACCCCTGCTTGGGCCACCACCAAGCAGCCACCAAGCCCAACCAGAACACCAGGGTCTGCACACAGCTCTGTGTGTCTGCTCTGCAAGGGGCAAAAGGACAGAGCTGGGAAGACCAGGGGCTCCCTCAGGGCAGGCAGAGCCAGCTGTGCACCCCCAGCATGGCACAAGGCACCCCCAGTGCTGGGCACAGAGATGCTGAGGCACCAGCATTGGGGGCTGCAAGTCCTGGGCACAGCAGAGCAGCAGGAGGGGGATGCTGGCTCCACAGCACAGATCTGTACAGCAGGACCTCTCCAAAATCCTCCATCTCTTCCTGAGGTGAAGCTCTGAGCAGACACCAAGGCAGGGTCACTGGGGACACTCACCAATATCATACTGCAGGCTGATCTGCAGCTTGGGCCACAGCATGACAAGAGCGAAGGAGGCGTAGAAATGAACATCGTAGGTGTTGTACATCCTGTACTCCTGGCCTGGCAGGACATGACAGATGGTCAGGGACAGGGGACCTGCCATGGGGAGGAGACAATGGGGGCAGGTCCTCCCTCCACATGGCCCAGGACAGTGGGATCCTTCCCAGCACAGGCAGAGGCTCCCATTCAAAGCAACTTTTATTCCCTGCATAGAGCACCAGTGACCTGGGGAACACCTCATGCCATAACCTACAGGGCTGCAAGGGGTTTTCCTGGGAACACCACTGCTCCCTACACACCAGAGTTTGAAAAACATCCCCATAGCAGGTTAAAAGCACATGGCTACAGTAATGGGAGGGATTGAGGTGAGAGATTCCCTGTCATCCCTGTGAGTTACCTTCCAAATAAGCAAACCTTCCGTACTCCCGCAGGACAGGGAGGAGGTGGGAGAGTCCAGCCCCTGCTGGCCCCTGCAGGTCCTCAGCACAGCAGTCTGGGGGCACCTCCATCCAGATGGTTCCCCCATCTGTCATGAAGTAGAGCTCATTGAAGAGGGCTGACTTGTACCAGGAAGGCAGCTGGCTGTGGGAAAGAGGGAAACTCACCCTCAGTGGCTGAGGTGGTGATAATCCTCCAGAAGCCAACCCCAGGAGGCCACTGGGAGAAGATGCTCTCATCTCCCATACCTGTTCTCCAGGATTGGATTCTGCCATGCTTCAATCTTCCTCTCCCACTCCTTGTAGTGTGTCAGGGCGTAATGGGACAGTGCAGGAGCAGCATCACCTTCACTGCCAAAAAACCGGGTGTATCGCCTGCCAAGTGAGGGTTTGGTAAGCACCCTGTGGGCTCCAGCTGGAAAACCCACAAGGACACCACAGGGTGACACTGGACTACAGTGAACAGCAGAAAATCTCAGCTGCTGCTGCAGGGGCACTGGGGAGCAAGGGCTGGGCAGAGGGTCCCCTCCCTCAGCTGGCAGGGCCGCAGCCACAGGGAGTGGGTGGCACAAGGCTCCCCACATGGTACACCAGTCAGGAGGGATGGAAAAGGGGGCTTTGGGGGCATGAGCCAAACACCACTGGAGACAGCACACCTACCTGAGGTGCAGCTTTTCTTTGGAGCCAAAGTAAACACATGGCATATCCCAAGACAGGGCCAATTCCAGTGTCTTGTGCCCATGGGCAGGCACCTTGCAGCTGGCACACACTGCTGCTGCTGTCACCTCCCCTTTCTCTGTTGGGCTGCTTTTACCTGCCAAGAAAAATTAAGATATTCTTAAGCAACCAAGGAAGACCTATGGGGGGTAATTGAAGTTCACACACACCTTGAGAAAGATGAGACTGTTCGGACATACCAAAGCCCCTGCAAAACTTGGAAGATACATCCCCAGGGTTTTAAGGGATGATGTTGCCCCAGGAAAAAATACCTTCCATGGGAGGAGTGGTTAACAGGATTCAGTCATCCAAGAACAGGAACAAATCAGGCAGGAAAAGCCACCAGGCATGAATGGAAGGTACAGAGCATCCCATGACTCTGTATCTGCACTGCACTCAGAGACACTGTGACTTTCTAGGGACAGTCATTGTTTCCAGCTTTTTGCAGGGTGCTTGAGCCATACTGGTATTTAAGAAAAGCCCTGAGGCAGCTTGATAATTATATGCTGGTTCTGACATGTGTACAAGGTAAACTCATTAGAGCAACATAAGCACAGATTCTGACTATGATAATGTCTGGCATGCATGAAGGAAAACCACATCCCAATAGCCTGGAGAGCTCTGAGTGCATCTAGGCAGGAACCTTATTTTTCTGAAAAAAATTACATAGTGAACACTTCATCTACATAATTTAAGCCTCAAGAAATCTTGCAAAGAGCCAGAGTCAGCATCACTAGTTTGTCAACATCATCCTTGTTTAAAAACTGACAGACATTAGGCAAATAGTCAGTCACCTTTTATGGCAAAAGGAAGGGAGCAGAAAAGGCTACATATATGCCACCCAGCTTCAAGGCTCCTCCCAAGGGAGTGAGCAGAGAGATGAGGATGGATGCAGAATTATCGAGGGAATACCAGAGATCTTCAGAGAAATGGTACAGTAGAAAAAGGACAGCAAATGATGGCAGCACTAAACCCCAAGCACTGCTAAACACCTCTTGAAACAAATTTGATGGAATACAGCTCATTCATCTGGCACCTGGAACTGCAAGAAGGTGGCTGGACAGCACCCTGTCTATTCAGCAGAAATCTCAGCTTGGTGAGCAACCACACACAGACTAATGAGATAATGGCATGTGTAACTGATATAGCCAAAACCAGCCCAAAAGTAGTATGAACAGCTTTGGGAGAACCACAGCAAGGACAAGCAACAGGAAGTTTGGATACAGCCTAAAGCTGGGAACAAGCCATAGCATCCTGGAGTGATTTTTGCCAACCAAGGAAGCTGGAGGAAGGGAACTCTGCCCTGGCTTGGGTGCCCAGAACCAGTGTGGTCATGCATTCCCCCTGCTCCCCTCCACCCATCCCACAGAGGATGGAGGGACTCACCGGTGGGTGAATCCAGCCTGCCATCCTGCAGGAGGTCCTGCCACACCTCTCTACCCAATCCTGTGGGATTGAAGGCCGTGAGATGGGTGACTCCCGTGCCAGCCTGGGGAAGGGAAGAGCATCGTCAGGGGCTGCTACTTGGGAGAAGAAGATTAATGCTCTCCACTCCCCAACACCACCACCAGGACGTCACACTCATTTCCCCAGGGTTGCCCAGCAACTCTGACTCCAAACCTGCTGCCCAGCAAGCTTCACCCTCAGCTGCTCTCCTGACCTCACCCCCAAAGAGAGTGCCCTCACAAAGGTCATGGCCCCACTCCTGGGGTCCAGCAGATGCTGAGAACCAGTGCCAGTCCCAACCCATTGCACACCCATCCTTTGCCAGCTGCCTGCAAGCAGCTCCCCCGCATCCAGCAGGGTTGCACAACCTCCTCAGCAGCATTCACACCTCCAGGGCCAGCCCTTTACCTTCTCCCGGGCAGAGATGGCCAGGGTGAAGGGGTTCACAGCCGGGCAGTGGTGCAGCAGGACTCCAGCAACGCGCTCTCCATCCTTCTGGAAGGTGAAGGGCTCATTCCAGTGCCCTCCGCTCCTGTCCTCCTTCGCTCCCGTGCCGTTCTGCAGGCTGAACATGATGGACACTTCCACGTCCTCATCCCTCCCGTTCTCCACCTCCCAGATGAACACTCCCACTGGCAGGCTGGAGTCCTGGCAGAGACACACAATGCTATCTACAGGGCTGGTGCTCCAAGGACCGCTGCCCAAGCATCATTTTCCCCTCTGCTGGGGACGCCACACAGGACACAGCATGAGCATCAGCACTAATAACTCGGTCGTGGGAGTGTGGTGCCAAGCTGAGGAGCAGCAGCAAGAGCTGAAGAATTTGGGAGGCAGGCAAGACAAAATTCAGAAAAGCAGCCCTGGGCAAGCAAACACCACGCCGGGCAGCAGAGAGACGGAAAGCGGCGTTTAAGGCTCAGCCCGGTGTCTCATCACTCATCTGCTCGGCAGGTTGATACAGGCTCACGTGCTGCGCTGGGGTAAGAGGAAGGTCAGACGTGTCAGCAGCACAGCTGCCACCCTCGCCTGGGGCTGGGAGCCAGCACGGGCACTGCGGCAGCTGAGGCATCCCTTGCTGCAATCCCCAGCTCCCGCATGGCTGCAGGGCTTCCCCTGCCTGGGACCATTGCTGAGTGCAAACACCGGGAAATGTTGGGAAAGCCCGGCTAATAGGCAGCTCTGCCCTCGGCGATGTCATCACCTCCTCACCTTATAGTCATGGGGGATGACGGGAGAGACCTGTCGGCAAGTGAGCACCACGTTCTGCCCCGGCAGCTCGTAGACCAGCCAGGCTCGGGGGTACAGCGCGTGGTAAAAGGCGTAGTGGCCGCAGTAGCCCCAGTTCCAGCCCTGCAGGGTGCTGGGTCTCTCCACGGACAAGACCTGCTGGTAAATTGTCTGCCCCTTGCACCGCAGGCACACCGTGAACTGCAGAGGAGAGGAGCAGGGGATGAGATCTGTCAAATGTCAGAAGTCTCAGCCACCCACACCACTGCTCATGCCCCTTGCAGACCATACCTGGTTGGCGATGACCGTTTCATAGTGGTAAAGGCCAGGGTTCAGCTGCCATCGGCAGAACTCACCCCGCCAGCCACGGGTGATGGTGCCTCCCCCAATCCCGCCCAGCGGACACCCTGGCAAAGACAACAAAAGTTAGCAACCCCATTCCTCTCCCTGGTGGAATCTGGCTCAAAAACCCTTCCCATGCGTCTCTGTGGGAGAAGGGGAGGACAATCAGCATCACTCTCACCTCAAAAGCTCCTTGACTCACTCATTCCATCTAGCACCCTGATGGCCCCACGTGAATCCCTGCCCATCCCACACACTTGGCATTGCACCATCCCAGTGCCCAAAATGGAGGCTGACCATAGATCTGCTGTAGAGGAACAGCACACAAGAGGTCAATGAAGGCAGGTTTCTTCTCTATGCGGGTCTTCTTGATCCACCACCTGAAGTATCTGCAAGGGAAGGAGAGGTATTAAAAAAGAAAGAAGCAGGCAACACCATCCCTTCAGTATCACTGGGCAGGATTGAGCAAAGGTTGAGTTTCTCCTTCTTGTAGAGACATACACAGGAACCTGTGTCCCTGTATCCAGGATACAAGGGGTGAAAGCCTCTGTCACCCATCTGGAGCACACATCAGTCAGCACACATGAACAGCCAGGGCTCAGGCAGCTCAGGACTGACTGTGAGAGCACAGTGTGAAAACAACTCGAGAGCAGGACTCCCAACTCATGCAGCACAGGAGGCTTTCCCAGACATCCATGGAGAAGTAGGAACGCACACAAAGACCACCAACACCTCCATACCTGGTACACAATGTGCTGCTACAGAAGGCCTGGAAGCAGAGGTACATGGCCAGAGAAGCCATACACTGCTCCAGGGACAATAGCCTTGCTCTTCAACCTCCACTTCCCCATTGCCATACAGTGCCACACCCCTATGCCACATCCTTAAGGGCAGAGGGCACAGGGCAGCCTTTCCCTGGAAGTGGTGATAGTTGCTGTCTGCAGCCAGCAGGACGCTGGGCACACCAGCTGCGCAGACCAGCACTCCCCATAAGATAATTTCTCACCCAAAGGTCTGGGAATCGAGACACCCAAACAGGGGCACACCTGCAGCTGGGTGTGCCAGCACCACTCCAGGCAAGAGAAGCAGGGCTGGGCTCCGAGTCAGTGCTTGTAAAGGACTGGCTTTTGCTAATAAACTGCCCCAAGTTAAGCCTTCTGTACAAAGACAATTAGCACACGGAAACCAGCTACCAGACCAGAAGCTGCTGAACTTTGCCCAGTAGTCAGGCAAGACCCAACTGCCAGCTCCTTGGCCCTAATTGCCAGGTGGAGGGTGGGGGCACGGGGGCCCCCATGGTGGGCAATTTCCCTGAGCTACCTGCAGACACCAATGCCATACTGCTGAGCAGGAAACCACCCCAACCAGGAGCACACAGCCTGTCCTGCTCCTGCTTTCACAGGATGCAAAGCACAGGCAATGAGCAATAATCCCCTGGGACATGTACCCTCAGGGGGGCGAGGCTCTTCCATGACACACCTACCACTACGCTTCCCCAACAGGAATAACCCACACTTGACTTTTTTGCTGCTCACTGGCATTCACCTTTATTCACCAGTATCTGAAGTCCTTAAATCCTTCTCAGGGTGAGATTTCTTGTGCTGCAATCTCACAGGACCTGATTGCAGCCTGCTCAGCACTCCTACAGACCCAGCTTTGTGTTTGGTTGCCTATGGACATTTTGCTCACAGCGGTTTAGGGCATGATGAGAACCAGCCAGTCCTGCATGACTGCCCTGAACCACGGCATGCCACTATCTTCCAGCTCTATCTGCTGCAACTGCTCTTCTCCAGCCTGCTCTTCTCCAGGTAAGCCCCAGTCTTACCCTGCCAAGACAAGGTTTTGGCAGTGCCCTCTCTCTCAAGGAAATGATTATTCTTTTTCAACCGAGAATCACGGAACCAACCCAGCTGCTTCCCCAACAGGCTTCTGGCAACAGGAAATAAGGTGCCCAGGCAGAGTGGCTGCAGCACAGCCTAGCGGGTAATCCTGACTCCTTGGGAAGGAGGCAGCAGATGGGTTTCAAAAAGCAGTTTTTCTGGGAGCACACAGTAGAAGTTTGGGATTTACTGCCACTGCCAGACTCATTCTACCATCTCAACAGCACACTCATCTTCTGGCAGCTTCTCCCAAAATCATACAAGCCAAGAAGAGAAGCCCAGTGGTCAATGCCCAATTGCTGGCTCTTAACAGCTCTGCCAGGGCTGCGGAATAGCCAGGAGAAAATCTGTGTGTTCTGTAGCACCACGAGCACTGTAAGGGTTGGAGGGCATTTCTTTCCCTTCAAATTGGCAGTGGAATTAAAACCTGTCTGAACATTACCCAGCTGATCTGGATTCATGCCGTGACCCCTCTCAGGACACATGAGCCACCTCTGTGCAAACCTACCTGCACCTCTTCTCCCGCCTTGCCAGCCCCAGCTGAGTCCTCTGCACAATCCTTTCTTTCCAGACATGCATGTCCCCCATGGTTCCGCTGATGAGCCCTGGTTAACAAAATATCCTGCCCCAGGGCTGTAACACCCCCAGCCATGCCACCTGCATCAAGGGCTGGTGCTGCAGAAGAGGGCACCCATAATCACGTTTAATTCAACACAGTATCAACCCAGGATGTGGTGGCTCCTCTGCAGGTCCTGGATTTCCTGAGTTGAAGATGTGCAGTGACCTGGAGGTGCTCCTGGTAGCTACGAGCACCTGCACCAGGTGACTATGTACTTGATGCACTAGGCCATGACAAGTTTTGAGACCACCCCTGGCACAGGGGCCAGTCACCATGAGTCATTCAGGAAAGGGCAGGCCAATCTCCAGGTCTTCAAAGATCCCTGCACCACACTCCGCAGGACTGCGCGCCAGGTTCCTCTCACAGCACCAGTGCCCAGGTTTCCATGAGCTGGCTGCCCCAGCCAGGCAGTAACTGAGGTGCCCACCAACGCCTGGAGCATGCAGCCTCCCATGCTTCCTCACATCCCTGAATCAGCCACCCTTTGTCAGCCAACAACGCTGCCCCTGGGTTTCAACTCAAACCCACATAGGTACTTCTCATTACCCTAACACTTTCTCTCCTCTGCTCTTCAGGCTGGAATCTCCTTGCAAGGAAGCTCTTGTCCTTGCAAAAGCATTATGAGATGACAAGCAAATTACCTCCTAAGCTTGAACAGGAGAAGAGGCAACAGTTTGCGCTTCTTCCTTTAAAAACCTTTTCCAATGACTGATACAATCCACTTCCAAATTCCATTGAGAACAGGCCAGGAGCAGCCTCTCCAGGATGGCTTCTCCTCCCTGCTCACCCCACCAGAACTTCACGCTTTCCCACATGCTCAGCTCATCCCAACCTGCCGCGGCAGCTTTTCCAGCAGCCTTTATTTATCTCCAGTGCATGACCCAAGCTCTCCCTTGCCCGATGCTCAGGCTTGCGCCAGGGTGTCTCAGGTCAGACCGGCACACCGTGCACCCCGAAGCAATCCAGTATCTGCCCTTTCATCCAGCTTTGCAGGAACCAGCCTGGCAAGCAGCAGCCTCCAAGCACACCAGCAGAAAATGGAGACAGGAGACATAAATCCAGCACAAGGAAATAAGTGACACCGTCACTGGTCCCAGCGTTCAGGCTGACGGGTGCACAAACACTGCCAGCGCTCGGAATCCAGCTATAAAGGTTAAAACAACACTTTCGCTTTCCACGCGTGTTCTCCATGGTTACTTCCAGCTCACCCCAACGCAAAGCCGGGAGAGGTGCCCCGTTCCCAAACCTGCCGCAGCACACACCTTTCCAAACCCCTCCCCGCTGGCCCCAGTTTAACCTCCAGCTGCCAGCACTGGGGACGATGCCGGGGAGGATGCGGCAGCGATGAGCCCCGAGGGTGGGAGATGGGGGTCCCCAACCTGAGCGACGCTCCCAGTCCTGCCGGCTTTCCCCCGTTCCGCGGAGCCCGAGCGCCGGGTGCTGCCCCTCGGCACGAGTGCTCCCAGCGCCGGCGCCAGGAAGGGTGGAGGGTGCCGGCGGCTGCGGGCGGCAGGAGGGCGGCTCCCGCCAGCTCGGGGCCTTCCGTGATCTGCCGGCCTCTCCCCTCCGTACACCCGGGACACCGCCGGTGCCTTCCCGGGGCGAGCCCCCCGCGGCACCGAGCGGCTCCACCGCGACACTGTGTCCCCCGCGGGACGCCTCTCCCCCGTCCCGGTGTGTTCCCGGCCCGCTCCATCCCCCGCCGTACCGCAAGCCGAGGCCGACGTGCCGCAGGACGTCGCGGAGCGGCACGTCCCCGGCGCCGTAGGGCTGCCGCAGCTCCTCGAAGCTGTGCGCCAGGCAGACGCGCCAGCCGGCCACCGCCACGCCGCGGCCCCGCGCTGCCCCCTCGTAGCGCCGCATCAGCGGCCCCTCCGCCGCCTCCGCTGTCGCCATCGCCGCCCCCTGCCCCGCGCGCGCCTTCTTCTTCACTGCCCCGCCCCGCCCCGCCCGCACCCCCGGGGCACGGCGGAAACACGGACCCGCCCCGCCGCCGGTCCCCGGGGGCGCCGGGCCGAGCGGGGCCGAGCGGGGCCGAGCGGCTTCCGAGAGTAGCCGAGCGCTGAGCGAGCGCTTCTGAGGGGCGCGCGAGAATTGCCGAGCTTCGCCGAGCGCTGCCCGAGCGTTGCCGGGCGCAGCCCGAGAGTCGCCGAGTGTTGCCCGTGAGTTGCCGAGCGCTGGCGGTGTGTTGCCGAGTGTTCCCGAGGGTGTCCGAATGCTGCCCGAGAGTTGCCGAGAGTATCCCGAGTGTTGCCGAGCGTTCCCGAGGGCTGCCCGAGCCTTGCCGAACTCGGCCCGAGCGCTGCCGATCCCCGCCGAGCAGCTGAGGGGAGCCGGGCCTGCAACAGTGCTGGACGGAGAGCGGGGCCTGTGCGGGTGGTGAGTGGGCCCGAGGCGGAAGCTGCGGGAATTTTGCGGCCCTGTGACCCAGATCCTTCGGGTAGAGCTATCCGTGTGTCTATCTGCGGTAGGGACCGCAGGGTTGGGGGTGTCAGGGCTGTCCTTCCTCGCTCTCGCGGTTTGTCTTGATCCCCCTTACCTGTGTGAACTTGGGGAGAGGATGTATGTATGTGTAAGGCCGGGACTGTGCGTGTTTCCCCCTCACACTTCCTGTGTCTCTGTGTTCCCATTTTCCCTCGGTTACAGCGCCGTCGTCTCTCCGCGTCGCTGTGACAGGACAAGGGGGAATGACTTTAAACTGAAAAATAGTTCTTTGAGATTAAATATTAGGAAGAAATTCTTCACTGTGAGGGTGGTGAGGCACTGGCACAGGTTGCCCAGAGAAGTTGTGTTTGCCCCATCCCTGGAAATGTTCAGTGCCAGGCTGGAAGGGGCCCTGAGCAATCTGATGGGAGGTATCCCTGCCCATAGCAGGGGAGTTGGAACAAGATGATCTTTAAGGACTCTTCCACCCCCAACCATTCGGTGATTCTTTGAATTTGTGACTCTGTGATTCCATGCCCACTGTTGGCTTTTTTGGCAGGTGTGCAGCAGGACTGTCCAAGCCATGATTGAGGTGCTGGCCAAGCTGGGCCGTGGGCCCGTGTTCCTGGCAGGGGAGGTTCTGGAGTGTGTGATCACCTTCACCAACCCATTATCGGCCTCGTCGACCTCCGCCAGCAGGTACAGGGCCTGTGCCAGTCTGTGCATGGCATCTCCAAATGTTGGAGCTGTCTGGGTCCCTCCAGAAGGAGCAGCCCACCCTCTCTTCCCTCTCCCTCTGGAGCAGTAGTCACAGCTGGGTTGTGGGGCAATGGTGCCAGCTCAGCCCCCTGTGACTTCCTTACTCGAGGCACTCCCTTAAGGGAGCCTTGCACCATCGCAATTTTGGGGGCGAAGCTGAGGTAATTATGCTGGTTTTCTGCCCCCAAGAAGGAGACAAAGAAAGAAGTATGCAGTTAGAAATTCTCTGTCCCTCAGGTGAGCTCTCAGTTACAGTGACTGGCAGAAAATGAAGCCAAACTGGCTGTCAAAGTGGGATATCTGGTCACACTAGGGTGACAATCCCACAGAGCAAGGTCCAGGCAACGTCATTATTTCCTGCATTTGTGGAAGGAGCTTTCTTCTGTTCAGCAGTGCTGGATAGATCAGTGTGATCCCTGTCTCCAGAGATGGCAGACAAAGGAGTGAGTGCTGCCAGGGGTCTGAAAGGGGCACCTTCTGCAGCAGCATTTTCTGTGACCCAGCCTTTGAGGACTGCATCTTCCCTTAGCAGTGCTGAGGAAATGTGTGAAGATGGGAGCTTCCCATATTGGCTCACAGGGGGTGACTCCATGTCACAAGTAATCACCCAAAGCCTTCATGTCCGCTGAGTGTGTGGCCTTGTCTGATTCTTTAGGGAGTGGAGAGTGCTTTCTCATCTTGAGCCCTTCCTGGGAAGTGTCTGTTTCCAGCCCTGTTAGGTTCAGCATGTTTTCATCACCAGTGCAATATTCACGTGGTTGTTTTGGTGAGCCTGCTCTGCAGTTTCGGCAGCAGAGCAATCTCTTGTAGGACTTCTGTATTTATTGCCTTCCTTAACTTTCCATCTTTACTTCCTGCTTCCTCTTGCCTGCTGAATTCAGCTTTCAAATTCAGCTGTGGCATAAGCATCCAGCTTCCCAGAGTTTTGTTCTGTGTGATGACAAGGGATTTGCCTGGTTCTGAAACCTGTGGGACTGCAAGGGTACCAGGTGGCGTGGTCTGGAGGGTTTGCAGTGTGTTTATGAGACCTACATTTGAGAACTTCAGGTGTGTTGTGGTCTGTAGAAGACTGCCTCTTGGAAAAGAAAATTTTTAAAAACAATGAGAAAAACGCCAGGTGATCAATCTGACACAACCTGGCTAAATCATTCGAGTGGCAACCGCAAATAGATTGGTGGTTTGGAAAATGAGGCTGTGGGTTGCGTAAAGGCAGAAGTCAGATCAAAGCACAGTGACTCCAACAGGCAGATAGACCTGTCAGGGACTGGAAGGTTTTGGGGCTGACAGGTGGAGGGACAGAGAAGCTGCATTTTGAGCACAAGGACATAACTGAAGGAAAAGCAGAAAATTAATTTGATAGCAGAGTACAAGAAACAAATATCTTCTGCCCAGAGGCTGCACAGAGCACGTCCTGCACAGGCTACAGGAGTTGTGGGGGAAGGTGAGACAGGAGGGAAGTGACCTCAGCACCAATGCAGGATCCTCCACTGCTGAACAAGCACCAGCTGAACAAGCCAGGTCTGCTGGCAGGAAGGGATATGCAAATTTTGTTTGGACATCTGGCTAGAAAAAATGAAAACAATCCAGTGACATATTGTAGAGCAATACTGAAAAAGAAAGAAAGGTTTTTAAAGGTCCTGTAATCATTCTAAGCTTATATAAAATTAGCAAACATTGCCTCAAGCAAGAGCAGGTCTCTGTTTCCAAACAGCAGATACCTTGTAATAAAAAAATGTATGGCAGCCCTGATGGAAGAGCCATGCTGCTACTTTTGAAAATGTGTAACTACAATTGCAGGGCTCAAAGCAACTGGGTGTAGTAACTGCAGTGTGTTTGGATAAGGGCAGCCAGCACGTACAAAAGATCAAATAGTGCATCATTAGTCAGCTGACACAAACACAGCACTCCTTTTTCTGTGGTTCATCTGCCTTTAACTGCTCTGATGTGTCACATGGAAAGACAACTGTAAGCCATGAAAAAATCCCTCTGCCAGCTAAAGCTCTGGTGTTAGTGCTTACTAATCTGATCATTATGTTAGAAAACACCAGAGGAATTATTCACTGGTTGAACTATAGAGATCACTATTGAAATAAAAATAGGGGAGTTATTAGGAAACTGAAAGGTGTCAGTAGTACCATGGGAAATGCCCTGTGGAATGGCTGAGGTCATAGCAGAGTCCAAACCATGAGACAGTTTTGTGCTGGATGTGTGGGCCTACATTCATTCCTGTGGCTGTACAGAGAGGGGTCAAAATGACACCTTTGCCTCCCCTGTTGCCGTCAGCAAACCCCTTGCACAAGGAGAAGAAAATAGGTCCTAATGAAAGACCCAGAAACATCCTTCTTTGGTCTGGCACAAACAGCAGCTGATGTTCTTGATGGGGATTGTGCTGTGAGGGCAGAGGGAGCATGTCTGTGCCCTTTCTGCCCTGAGGATTGGGACAACTGGGTGCAGTGGGCAGGGGCAGCTGAACTCTGATTGCAGGAATTTTTTGCTTTAAAATTTGCCCACTCCCCTCATGGTTGTGTTGTTACCAGAGTGCTGCTCTGTATGTCATTTCTGGTTTGGGATTAACTTGTCATAGCAGAGAGTCCTCTGCCTGGCTGGGCCCATGTGCAGCCACTCAAGGTGTTTTCTCGAGGGTGCAGTGAGTGGCCAGTTCCAATCTGTGACCTGCGGTTGATGAGAAAGATCAGCAAATGGGTATGGCTTTGGACTGGATCTTGGAACACTTGATCTTAGCATGTTTGCTGGAAGATCCCTGTGAAGTTTTGCACAGGCCACCTCGTCTCTTGCTCCCATGGAAGGGGACAGGAGTTGCTGACCTGCACTGCCTGTTGTCTTCTGTCATGAGTGTGCAGCAGGTTTCTCAGGGCAGATGTGTTTTCTTGTGCTGTGTCAGTTCTGTGCCTATGCTCAGACTGCAAATGTTGCTTCTTAGAAAGAGTCCTTGGGCCAGAGAGCCAGGCCTTTGGGTGAAACTGTTGTCAACAGCTGGGGTGGAAGTGGCTTTGAGTCAGCACCCCAGCTTGAGCTTATTCCCAAGGCTTGTTTTGAGAGGGACTGTGAGTTTGGCTTCAGTGACAGTGAGGCACAGCCTTCTTCCTTCTAGACGAGCAGTCCTGCATGGAGTTGAGCAGACAAGAGTTGCTCTTCTCCCAGTTCCTGCCTGCTGTAATTCAGGTTTAAAGCATAGACATCAGTGTTGCTCTTTGCTTTCAGTGAGATGCTGGCATGGGCCAGCGCCCAGATCCACTGCCAGTTTCACGCCAGCGAGAACCGGGTGGCACTCCCTCCCTCTGATGGCAGCAAGCATGATGTGCAGGCAGAAAATGAGACTGTCTTTGTCCCCAACAGAGGTGAGTGCCACTTCTGCCTGTCACCTGAGTAGGCACAGTGAGAACACAGTGGGAAGGAGTCAAGCAGACCGTAATGTGTGTGTCTTGATGGCAGTATGCATAGAATGAGTGGGAAGTCTGTGTTGCTTTCCTTGTGTCATTCCTTGGTGATGGATGCTGTGGGACCTTGTTAATACTGAAATCAAAGTTACACTAGCTTGGATCGAAATATGACAGTTGTCTGTCCAGCTGTGGTGGGAATGTCTCATGATATGACCAGGGCAAGAGATGTTTCCTCCTTGGCTCTCTTCTCCCTGTGCATCCCCATGAGGATAAACCCTAACTAACCTGGACATAGCCTGAGGCTGAGCCTGAAAAATGTTTATTTTTCTCTTCCAGGAGAGCGGGGTCAGTGTATCCTATCCACCCCTCCAAAGATTCTCTTCTGTGACTTGCGACTGGATCCTGGGGAGTCAAAGTCCTGTGAGTCCTAGCTCCTCTTCCCCTGCTCACAAACCTGTCCTCTGGGGAGCTCCACTTTCAAAACTGTCTTTGCAGACCTGAGTGCTGCAAATGTGAGACCCTGGTGCTTGCAAAAGGCAAGGTGCTTTGGTGGGAGGAGCGTGAGTGCTCAGGAACTGCTGCATCATCCAGTCTCTTCTCTGCTGTGTTAGGGCTGTGTACTGCAACATGTTCCCCAATCCTGCCCCTGGCCTCTGGGCTTTGCTGCAGATCCACTGTGTAGCTGCAAGACATAAAACTTTTGAAATACGTGGTTGCAGCAGAAGGAATGGCTACACACACCTGCGTAGTACACCTTTATTTCTTCAGCCACACTGAAGTATTCTTACAATTTAGGCTGGTGTCCTCTAAAAGTTTGTGCTTGCTCTTCAGGTTATGGCTGTCCTGGAAATAACAGTCTTGTGTGTGTGTTCTGGTTTTCCTGCTGTGAAAGTGGGCACTCCTCATCTTCTCTGCTCAAAGCTCGTAATGTCTGAGTAGACAGCTGTGGAAACATCACTATGCACTGTTGTGTCTTGGTTGGTGGCTTTGTGATCCAGTTTGTTCAGGTCATGTCACATCTCCTTTGCATTCCAGCAGCAGTGATCTAGCTGCAGTGATGCTATTCCTTGCAGGCTGTGTGTGGAGAGCTCTGTTAGGTTGTCCCAGGGATCTGCTGGGAACGATTGATGGAGACCTCTCAAGCTGCAGAGCACAGGGAGTGGAGACGCAGTGCCTATGGTGAGGCAGGCTCTGCCGGATCACTGGGCTCTGCAGAGCTGAGAGCGGAGCTGCAAGTGAGACCAAGCAGCTGCAGGGTTATGACATGCTGGTTTTGTCTCCTGCCTTTCTGGCATTGGAGGGGCCTGACTGGAGGGAAAGGTGGACCTGGACCTGGTGAAACCAGGCTGGCTTGGCTTGGTGGTTAGTGGGGTGGGGCAGTGCCATCTTGGAGCTATGTCCCTAAACTGCAGAGCCAGTTGTCTGAAGACATTTGGTTATTTGCTTATTGTCCTACAGCAGCATGTTGGGGAAAGGAGCTGGCCATGCCAGCAGGGAGGAGGCAGAAATCTCAGGTGGCCAGAGGCTTACCTGTATTCTCCTGTATTCCTTGCTGCTTGCAGGTTTGGGGCTGGAGAATCCATTCCCTGGGAGCATCCATTCCCTGGGAGCAGACGGAAGTCCCTTTTTCTGGCACATATTAGGCTGGGCAGTTTCTGGGATAACAGATCAGTGACAACAGCCCAGGTTCCAGGTGGCTGGGGTGGACTGAGGGATTGACTGTGCACTGGCTTAGCAGGCAGAAGCTGTTCAGCCCCCAGCTCAGCTAGGGATTGACTGTCCTTCTCAATGACGTGATGTGTGTGTGTCCTGTCTGCCTCTGGGTGGCACTGGCACAAACAGCCTGCATCTGCCTGCTGCTTGAACACAGCTCCTCAGGAAGGACACCAACTTCTATTTTTTGAGGTTCGTCTGCTGTATGTTACAGCCTTTCCCCTTGGCTATGTGATGCACCTGTCTGTTTCATGCATCACATGTGATGTGGCTGCATGTGGCACTGGTTTTTTAACACTGAAATCCCGAAATCACAGCCCTGGTCTCATTCACTGCCAGGCTGCTCACACACATCCCATCAGCCTGTGGTGCTGCTGCTCTCACGCGAGACTGCAGCTGGCACGCTTGCACATCATTCCTGGGGTCTCCTGCCAGCTCCATGGAGGGAGAGTTAAGGCTGTGTGGGTGTGTATCTTAATTCTTCATTTCCTGTTTTTCAGAAGTTTTGAGTTTTGCTACGCAGTTTGGAGAGGGGAAAAAAAACCAAACCAGAAAACCCAAAAAATCTTAATTCTGCTTCAGCTCTATACTATGCTATTAAACTGCAGCCAGAGCTGGCACATAGAGCTGAGGTTGTGTCAGACTGTCTTTTGATAAAAGGACTTGTTTTCAATTGCTGACCAACTTATTCCCCAATACCTTACTCTTGTTATGGTGCCTGTGTGTTGAAGTTGACTCATCTTCCAGGCCTTTGACACATGGCCCAGGCTGAGCTCTTTAAATTTGTCACCATGAAGCATTTTCTTGAGTCTTCATTTCTGTGGCTGGTTTTGCCTCCTCTCTGGTTTTGTAATACCTTTAAGTATTTGGTAAATCACAGAAAGGGGAGGAAATGGAAGCAGCCTGGACACAAGCCAGGAGCCCAGCCAGTGGGCACAGTGGGTGGGTAAGGAAGGTATCTGTACTGCCAGAAATGTGCTTCCCTCTGGGATATGCACGGAAGCTAGGACTTCCTGAGTCTTGGCATTCCCATGCCAGGTAGCAAATGGCCCATCCTCCTCTGTCAGCAGTGGTCTCTGCTTAGGTTATCCTCACTGGGCATGGAGGCCTTTGTGAGTACTCCTGTTAAGTCTGGTACAGGGGTTACAGAAGTCTGCTTCTTTCCTTGGAAATACCTGATTTTCCTCCCTGTCCGGATAGTCCTCTGCTTTATCTGCATCCTGCTCCAGAAAGAGAGCTTTGTGTTTTAAGGTGTGACATCCTGTGGACACTACATGCTAGCACAGGCTTTTTTCTTCCTTCCAGTCCTGTTATTATAAATCCAGAAGTTATATTTAAAATGTAACCCTAACTTTGAATATAACCCTCAACATTCAGTATGTGCCAGACATGGGGAAGGATCTGTGGTTTCAGAGCAGGATGCTGCCCTTCCTCTGGCAGGGTGTATCTGCGTTACGGTGGGCAAGCCAGAGAGGTGGAGACTTTCCACAGTTCACTGTTTGTGTCTTTCTTGTTATACAGCATGTGGTTTGGGAAAGCTGCAGCAGTGTTCACACTGCGTCAAGAGGCATTGAGGTTTGTGTGGTGGCCAAGGGGCTCTAGGAGGGCTGAATGTGATGTAAGCCCTGGTATCTCAGAGCCCTCAGACTCTGAGGCTTTGTGGTCTAAGTCATCAGCCTGTCGAGGGGGACACACTACAGGTTGTTGTGAATGTCTCGGAATTGTTTCTTGATCATTTAGACACTGTCCTCGGAGAAAAACACAGGAAGCTAACTTTTTGCTGAGTTTGGTGGTTTGTGTAAAGCAAATACCAAAAGAGGCGTGAGGTGCTGATCCACATGGGGCAGGACGTGGAGGAGGCTGCGCTGTGAGAGCAGTGGGCAGAAGAGTGCACAGAGGCAAATTTGGGTTGAACTCGTGATGAGTAGGTTTAGCACTCATCTGTTTGTGTTCCTGGATTTTACATCTTTCACATTCTTTGGAGACAGAGTTTGTGTGTGTGGTTGTATGTGCTGGAAGCAATATCTGGATGATGGTGCATGTGATGTGAGGAGCAGTTTGCCTGGTGCAGGGGAGCTGGGTTGTTCTTGGCCTCTAGAGGAAAGAGGAGACAGCAGAAAGCACCAGGCACTGTCCCTAGCTCAGCACTGCTGCTGCTCCTAACGCTCGGTGCAGGGAGCCTGTACATGACAGCTGCAAGCTTCCTTTTGGCCTTGGAAAGCAAAGTTTCTGCACCCCTTGCAGATTCGTACTGTGAGACACTGCCTGTCGATGGCCCGCCCTCTTTCCGGGGACAGTCTGTGAAGTACGTGTACAAGCTGACCATCGGCTGCCAGCGGGTCAACTCCCCCATCAAGCTCCTGCGCGTGCCCTTCCGTGTCCTCGTGCTGCATGGTGAGGCCACACTCTGCCCTCCCTGCACATGCAGGCTGGGCTGCACCCTGCCCTGCTCATACTCTCGCCTTCTTCTCAGGGCTCAAGGATTACCAGTTCCCACAGGATGAGACTGTTGCACCCTCAAACCCCTTTCTGGAGGAGGAAGAGGGCTTGAAGAAAGACTCTCGCCTGGCGGACCTAGCGACAGAGCTGCTCATGGTGGCCACCTCCCGACGCAGCCTGCGTAGGTCATATTCCCTGCTCAAACCTGCTGTCCTTCCTAAGAAGCTGGGCATGGAGAACGTCTCAGGGCCAGCTGCAAAAATCTCTATCTCTGGCAAAGTGAAGTTCCAGCTGTGGCTGTGGAGCCAGTCTCAGCTGTTCCTACTTCAGCCAGAGACCCTCTGCCCAGCATATCGCAGGCCGGAGTTTGGTTTGCTCTTGCTCTCTGCAGACATTTCCCAAAGGAATACCACCTCTAGGGACTGTCCTTCACACCCAAGCAGGAGGCATGGGGTCATGTTATTAACTCAGAGCACTGCATGAAGCAGTGCACTGAGTTAATAACATGAGTCCTGCTCTGAGTCCTGCTGCAACCCTTACCCTCTTCTTACTCTACAGACCTGTATAACATCAGTAACACTCGTGGGAAGGTGGGGACGTTCTGCATCTTTAAGACTGTGTATAAGATTGGAGAGGATGTCATTGGGACCTTCAACTTCTCAGAAGGAGACATCCCATGTCTGCAGGTTATTGCTATCTCTGGGGCTACTGGGGAGAGGCAGGGGTTTAGGGTGGGAGAAGAGATTGGGGTGGCACTGGGCTGTGAGGGTTTTTGGTTGAGGATTTTGCAGCTGGGGTCTCCTTGGAGTGTGAGGAGGGCAATGGTCCAGTCCTGAGCTCGTTTAAGAAGCAGAACCCCTGGGCTTTGCACAAGGTGTGTATGAGGTTGTGAGAACAAACACCCTACCCATCTCCCTGCAGTTCTCGGTGAGCCTGCAGACAGAGGAGAGCATCCAGGAGGAGTTCCAGCGCCGGCGGGGGCAGCCTGTCTCCTTCACCGTGCACGCCCGCCATCAGGAGTCCTGCCTGCACACGGCACAGAGCAGCTTCAGCCTGCCCATCCCGCTTAGCTCGACTCCAGGATTCACCACCAACATCGGTTAGTACCCACCAGGGAAGGGACTCACCCCTGCTTGTCTCTGCAGGAGGACTGTGATGTTCCCAGCCCTGCCCTTGCTGGCCTGTGTCATTTGATGGCCTGTGTCACTTGCTGTCCCCTTGCCAGGACAGACAGTGCTGAGACAGCTGCTGTCCGTGGCCCTTGTGGTGTTGTCTGCTGACCACCCTCTTGCCCACAGTGTCCCTGAAGTGGAGGCTGCACTTTGAGTTTGTGACTTCTGGGGAGTCAGCGGGGACTTGCTTGGTTCGTGGGAGCCAGTCAGAGGCTGTCACCTGGACTGGCGTGGAGCAGATGGAAGTGGACACCTTCAGCTGGGACTTGCCCATCAAAGTTCTTCCCACCAACCCCATCCTGGCTTCCTACGTATCTCAGTTCTCCAGCACTAACTCCATCACCATATGAACTAGGAAAGGGTGGTTGGCCTGCAGAGCTGCAAGCATGTGCCACCAGTGAGAATGGCACACAGGACTGTCACCAGTATGCTGTGGGGCACACATACCAGTGTCCCCTTGGATTCATCTGTGACGCCCAGGTGGGCACCAGGCAAGTCTCTCCTGTCCATGGGTGGAAGAGCACTGTGCTTGATGCTGCAGCCTGCACTGTGCTGCAGCCCTCAGCTGGAGCTGGACCCTTGCTGCCTGGGTAAAGGTGCAAGTCCCAGCACTCTGCAAAAACAAATCTGCCTTCCAAGGGGATGGCTGATGTGCCTTTATCCCATGTGGGGCTTCCAAGAAAGAAAGGCCTAGCCGAGGGAGGGGAGAGGGGAGCTCTTCCAGTGAAGCCTCATAGCACCCTTGGGTGAAGGCTATGCCCTTGCAGAAACCCTACAAGCAGAGGTCTGGCATCCATGTGAAGCCCACTCGCCACCTGGGCTGAGTGGGAGCCTACTCTCCTGCCCTGGCACATGTCCTGCCTCTTGGAGAGTTGTCCCACACACAGTCCAGTGCCCCAGCCACCTCCACCTGGAGGAAGCAGGTCCTGGCAGGCCAGCCCTGTACTGCTGGCATGTGCTAGTGACCTGGATGCAGGCCCATGCTGTGTCAGTTCGATCATGGTGGTTCAAAACTGAGCAGCACTGAGCCCCTGGGCTGTTGTCTGCCTGGGCTCCTGGATGTGAAGGCATCCTGCTGGGCTTTGGATCCTTGGGGGGTCTGTAGAGAATGTATGCTGTGCATTCAAGAGCTAGGATGGAGATCTCCCTGCTCAACAGCCAGCTCCCCATTTTTACCAAGCTTTCCAATGAGCTTTCTTCTTTAAGTGTAATAAAGGTCTGAATGTGCAAAGCTCAGCCTTCTCAAGAGCCTTATTCCTACATTGTTCTCAGTGGTGGACACATCCCTCCTTGCACAGCAGTCACAGGCTGGAGACCTCTTTATTCAGTATCTTTATTGCAAGAACAGAAACGTCTACACAAGGCTCTGCACAACACAGGCATGGCACCAACTGGGCAGATGCCAGGGTGGCTGCCTCCACCCTGGCACTGGGATTGCTTCTGCTTCCTGAACCCTCCCCACCCTGCTCCCCTGCCAGTGGGGATGGGGGTCTCCCTGGAGACATTCAGTGGTTCCCCCTGCTTTGCCGCCCGCCCTGGGCTGGCTCTGTTGCAGTGTTGCCCAGGGCTGGCCTACAGTGCCAGGGACCCCAGGAGCTTTAGGAGCAGGGGCGTTAGTGGTTCCAGAGGTGGGTTATGCCCCTTGCACTCCAGGATCAGGGAAGGGGCCGGACAGGGTGTGGGGATCCTGCAGGAGGGGCTGTGGTGGTCCCCAGCGAGCTCCCTGTGGTGGCCATGCAAAGAATTAGCAATCTGGGAGGGAGTAGGGAGCTGCTTCAGGTGAGGGTGGATATGGGAATACAGGAGTGCCATGGAGCAGGCTGATTTAGTCTTGTAGCCCTTTTTTTAGTCACTGGAGGTTTTCTGCCCGCCTGGGAGGAGATCCCATAGGATCCACATTTCCACGGTGGGCAGAGCATCTCACAGGGAGCATGCCCTGGTTCAGGAAGCTGAAGGCAGAAGTAAAGCTTGGTACCATGGTGTGTGGATAGTGGTTTTCCTCAAAGGTGGTGGCGCTGATGCCTCTACAAGGGTGGGTGGGGCAGGTCTGGAGCATGCGGGTGGTGTGCTCTGGAGCAGGGAGGGTGGTGCCGGTGGGCACGGGGTGCTGCTGAGCCTCTATCTGCTCAGCCCTGCACCCAGCACCTTGTTCACCAGCGGCTCGGGGGTGCCCGCCGAGCCCCACTCATGCTCCACGCTCTTCACACAGGGCAGGCTGGGGTTGGCCTTCTGCACCACTGAGATCTGGCAGGTCTGCGAGTCGTAGTGAGCTTCGCACCAGTCAGGGAAGTCAATGGGGTGCTGGGTGCTGTGGGAGAGGACATGGTGCCATCAGCTCCCCTTGATTAATGCTGGGGGCTGCTAACAGCGCTGGGTGGCTTCCTGCTGCCAACCCCCTGCACAGGATGTCTCCCAGATCAGCTCAGATCAGGCTGGGACACAGCTCCTGGCTAATCTGGGCATCTTGCTGTGCCAAGACATCTTTTCTCACTGCATGGCCTCCCCAGCTCACCCCACCACCCTCTATGTCCTGGTGGGGTCCTGCCCACCTCTGCCTCTTGTTCCCCAGGCCCTGGTGCCCCACAGCCTGACCAGGGCTCTGATATCTGCTGCATTTGCAGCCACCAGACCCCCCTGCTGCAGGTGCAGGGGTACTGTGGTGGGAAGCCATAGCCCACCCCAGTGCCCCTCGGCCCCTCACTCACGTCTCGCAGCAGCCCACGCCAATGGGGTGCAGGCAGGTGCAGAGCAGGCAGTTGGTGCTCAGCCACGATTCCCCAAGGACGAACTGCTTCCCTTCGTACTCACAGGGAGCTGCAAAGGAAACAGCAGTGATGAGGACACACGGGCCTGTGCTGAGGGCAAGTGTGAGCCTCCTTGACACCCCTGTGCCCTGAAAGAGGGGACAAAGAGGTTATCATGACCTCCCACCCACCTTATGGTGTGGAAGATATGATATTTGGTGGTCTGCCCACCATCCTGCAGGTATGGAATGCCCAGTCATCTGCCGTGGGCGATGTGCCCATCCATCCATGCATTGTTGCTCTCCCCACTACCTCATGGGCATAGAGCAAGAGGCAAGTGGCTCTTGCTTCCCTGGAGAGGACAAATCCAGCTCCCCTTGGGGTCTGGGCATTTCTGCAGCCCTGGGGGGAGGCAGTAGAGGGATGATGAGCTGCCCTCCTCCCTATGCTGTTAGTCTTGCACACTTGGCCCCAGCCAGGCTCCTGCCAGGAGCCTTCATGGCCCAGAAAGCTGTTTCTCAGCCAGAGCCCTGGGGAGCTGTTCTGTGGTTTATAGACTGCTCCTTCCACTCACCACTGGCCCATTATCCCTCTCCTATGATGAGCACAGTCCCTTCCACCCTTTGCAGGCACAGGACAAGTGCTCTGCCATGCTGGGAAAGGTGAGGCCTTTTCCCATCAGCCTCTTCCCATCTCACCTCCCCACTTACCTTTAGCTTGGAAGTAGCATTTGGCCTGGGAGCCCGGCAGCTGGAGGAGGAGGGAAAGAAGCAGGCAAAGCCTGCCCCAAGCACACCCCATCTTCTGTGCTTGCATGGCCATGGTTGGTGTTGAGCTGGACTTGTTCGCTTTGCTTCTCTATTGCCTTTGCTTCTTTCCCTTCTCTTTCTCTCTCTCTGCCTTTTTAATGCTCTTCCCCTGATCCCTACGAGAGATATTTATAAAGTTCAGCTTTACGACCCTGGCCACCAGCTGTGCCCCACTGGAAAAGTTGTAAAACTCATTTCCTGATTTGAAAGGCATGAAAACAAGAGGTAGGATCAAGATTTTTAACAAGCTGTGAAAAGCTGATTCATGCCCTCCAGAAATTTCTCCAGTTGGAAGCCCCTGTGGGTGCACGGCTCCACAGCAAGGGGAGATCCAAAGGTCCCCAGCGGCGTTGCCCTCGGCAGCGTGGTGAGCACGTAAGCAGCAAGCACAGGAGACCTTGGCTCCTAACCAGGAGAGCTCCAGGCTCCCCTCTGGTCATGCTGAGCTGTCACTGCTCCTTCACAGTAGCCAAGGTTTTGGGAGCATCCCATCTCACAGTGACCAGAGCAGCACAAGCATGCTGCTAACAAAGTGTGGGATGCAAATGGCACCATCCTCATTTGGGGATGGAGGTGCTTGCACCCAGCTCCTGCATACCACATCATGGCACTTTCATCCCAGCCTGGGCTGCAGCCTTACCAGGCTGGTGGCCATGCATGGGCTGGGGGCAACAGCAGGTTTTATCATAGAATCAGAGAATCATAGAGTCATAGAATCATAGAATATGCTGTATTGGAAGGGGCCTATCAGAATCGCCATGTCCAACTCCTGGCCGTGCGCTGGACACCCCAAGAATCCCAGCATGTGCCTAAGAGCATTGTCCAAACACTTACTGAGCTCTGAAAGCTTTGGTGCTGTGACCAGAGCTGACAGTACAGTGATTGCCACTGATGCAGAGCAGGAGAAGGACCCAGGACTCATCTGAGCAGTGTCCGTGAAAGAGAGCTGTGCCTTTGCACTTGGAGTACCCACAAGGTACTGGAGCTGAGCACCCCCTTCTAGAGACTGGACACCAGTCCCAGCAGAAGTAGGAAAAAGGAGGGATAAAATCAGGAGGCAAAAGTGCTTTATGGCAACAAGTGAGCTGAGAGGTAAATGAGAGACTTGGCTGGAAGCACAGACCTGTGGGAAGATGCCACACCATCCAGGGATGTGCTTGTAGACCTCACAGACCCTCACCCAGCATGGCTGCTTCTGGATAGAAGTGATAAGGCTTCTATCAGCTGGCAAAATAAGGGGATGGGCAAGAGGGAGGAGGTCAGAGCCCTGGGAGCCACATGGCTCTGGAGAGCTACAAGCAAAGTGCTGACTTGCCAAAAGAAATGTGCAGTCCTTGTCAGAGGTGCTGCCAGCAGCAGGAAACAGGGCTCTGGGGACGGTCCAGCCAGGGGCTTGGCCAGCACAGGGCTGTGCAGGCAGTGAGGCAGCATCAGTAGCAGTGGCATATGTGGGTCATCTGCCCCTGCATTAAGCTCCCTGCTTTCTGAGAGTTTGGGATAAGTTTACACCTTGACGCGTGAGGCTTAATATCCCTTCCAGAATTTGTATTGGCATCCACTATTATAGCTAGATATTTTTCTTATACCCATAAGTGCCCAATCTGTCGTTGAATCCTGCTAAATTCTGGCATGAACATTTTCCTGTGGCAGTGTAATTAAGCACAGAGTGAGAAAAAGACTTCTTCCTTTTATCCGCTTTGGATTCGCCACCTTTGGATTTGAAGGCATAGTCCCTTCCCTTTGGTGCTCTGGGCCCCTTTGCCATCCCATTGCATTCCTGTCCTTCAACTTGTGCTCTCCCTGTTGAGGGAGCAGCCCTGGCTTTGCATCTGTTCTTCCCCATAGAGATTTACCCCAGCCCTCTTGCAGTGCCACAGATGATGCTGTGTCCCCTGGCGAGGTGGCTGGATGGCAGCAAGTATGGGATCTGTTGGGAAAGGCGGATAATAAATCACAGAGATGGTGGGCATTCCCTGCTGACCACGGGGCCGTGAACTGGGGTGGTGGAGTGTATCAGTGACAAATGGAATGCCCTTTGGTGCAGAGTTGTTACTATATAAGGAGGATAAAAGTGTTCGTCTTCAGAGCAGTTAATTAATATTCCTATTGTGTGTTTGGAAAAAGAAGTCTGGCACGCTAGTAACTGCAATGAAATAATCCATCATTGTTTCAGCAACAAGAACAGCAAATGTTTTTTAAAAAAGTGGTGGGTTTCACTCGGAGGCTCACAGGATTTGGACAGACTTCCAGAAGAGTGGAAAAAACCTGTGGCAACAGCATCTCTCAGCTGTGTGGAAGGGCATTGCCCCTGCTACATCAGGGACATGGGGAGGCATTCCCAGGATTTCTGTAGCCATTCAGGTTTACTAAATAGAAGGTTAAAGCCACCAGACCATTCATAGCCACTGAGTTTTTCATCAGAGTGCTTTGCTGGGAAAATGCAGAGAAGGAGAGGAAAGAGTGTCAGGACACCTCTTGGCACATTTCAGAGGGACCTGGGCAGTGGAGCATTGTCCACAATGTGGCTGTGCATTAGGGAAGGGGTTGGTGGTCCCCCATAACCTGTCAGTCCTGCTATTTCCCCTCCTGACAACTTCCCTTCCCCCACTTTTGCATTCCTACCTGGCCCCAGCACACACATCCCCATGGGTGATCCAGAGCATTTTAGTCCAGCTCCTGCAGGAGGGGAGTTGGAGTTTGGAAAGCAGTACCTGGAACTGGACTTGGTGCTTCAGAACTTCTGCTTGGGTTCTTGAGGGAGGCTATGGCAGGAGGAGCTGACACCCTCTCCTCCTGTGCCAGCTTGGAGGAGGTTTTGCTTCAGAGACTGAAAGAAGGCAGCTGCTTTTGGTCTCACATCTTGGGGGAAAACCGAGACCCAGGGAAGAACCGTAGAAAGGATAAAGGGGTTGGAAGAAGTGCCTCTCTGGAAGTTTGGTCACTTTGATTTAGCAGGCAGAGCCCAACAGCAGGCACCACTGCCTGTCTACGTGTGCCTGTGTACGTGGAGGAGCAGCCACCACCTTTGAGTATCCCAGGTTCCCACAGAAGGTCATATCTGTGCCTCAGCATCCTCCCAGCAGGACACAGCTCTCCTGCTTGGCCTGGCTCTCTGACTGTAGCTGTCCCTGAATAAAGCTGGGTGCTGCACCCCACCAAGGGCACAGCACTGCTGGCCTCCTCTCCCAGCAATCCCTCTGCAGGGCAGCAGAATGCCCAGTGCCAGGGATGGGACCCCATGGATGGGGAGGGATGAGCACCCAAGCCAGTGGGTGCTGGGCTGAGGTGACAACAGCCGACCCCAGCACCACAGGAGGCTCGGCGGGTAATAAATGATGATGGACAAGTTGCCCTCAGCAGAATCCAAGAGGGTTATAAAACCTGAATCTCCTGAGCCTTCAGCTGGGGCTGCAGCTGCAGAGCAGGAAGCAAACAGGATCCCGGCTGGCATTGTGAAAGCAAACACCATAAATCCGAGGAAGTGCTGTGATTGCTGTTTTAGGCACTGGGGAGCTTGGCTCTTGCTCCCCAAAGGTATTTTATTTTCTCTCTAAACAAAAAAAACAAAAAAAAAAAACCAAAAAAACCCAACCGCACAACCCCATTTTATCACTGGACCAAACTGCCTGGGTGCTCCTGTGGAACCTGGGACGTCTCTGGAATGTAGGCACCTCTTCTCACCCAGCACCTTGAGGATACTTCAAGCCCCAGAGTCCCCAGAACACCAGAACAGGTGCAGGTAGATGCCAGCTCTGAGTGATGACCACTCATGAAGGTTCACTGCTCACTGGCATGGCCAGACCCTGGGGAGAGGTGAGCAGAGGGGGCAGGAAGAGATGGGCAGCCAGGGGCTGGGAAGGAGGACAGGAGGAGACAAAGGGCTAGCCAGGGAATGAGAGGTGTCTCATGGCATCCTTCATCCCACAGATGGAATAGCTCACAGAGGCTGGAGTACAGGTGAGATCAGACCCAGCCCCACCAGCAATGACTGTTGCTCCAAAAAGGGGACAAAGCATTGGGACGTGATTAAAAACTTGATGTCACCTTACTCTGCAGGCTGGCTGGCTGCCTGCTGGATGGAGCTGGATGCCATTGGAGGAGCATGGGCTGTGAGGCATGCTGGCATGTCCTGTACCTTCCCTGGGAGTACCTGGCCTCAGCACCCACACCCTGACCCTCCTTGCAGGGGAGAGATGTTCCCACCCCAGGGGTTAGGCGCAGTATTTTACAGGGACCCTACAACTCTGGTTGGAGGGTGTCTGTGGGTTCCCTGCTGTAGGACAGGACCTGCTCTGGGATGGTGTCTGTCCCCAGTCATGGGATGGGCTCTATGTTACAGGCAGTCCCATGCTGTGCTTCACTCGTGCCCTCCTGCCCTCTCTCACAGGGTCTCATCCTCCCTTGCTCGTTACCATGCCCCATTCCTTTGGCACTCTCCCAGGTCGTTTATCCTAGCTCTGCACCAGGGCAGGTTTTGGCATCAGAGGGCCAGCCAAGCATTCCTGCTCCCCGCAGCCCTGGCAGGGTGTTGGCACCCACCCTGGCTCTCCAGCACCCTGGATACCCCAGCATGGATGTGCTACAGCCTGTGGCTCTGCCTGGGCTCCCCTCAAGGAAACATGCCAGGAGGTCACGGGGTGTTTAGGAAAACAGGCCTTGGCACTTAGTGGCCATACCAGGAAAATAAAAACATCCGGGCAAGCAGCCGGGTAGTGAGTGCGAGAGGCCGGCACTCCATAAATCCCCTGGAGCAGGTGCTTTGTAGTCGGCACAAGGAAATGAGCATGTTATTCAGCTTGGCTTAAACCCCAAAATGTTTCCTGCCCTGTGAGTCAGAAATAATCCTGGGAGATCATTCCTAGGCCATGCAGAAGCCACACCAGCCAAAAAAGTGCCAGACACTTGGTGGGCCTGGGGACTTGCTGGGGAGGTGAAGGGTCCAGGCACCCTGCTTTGGAGGGGACTTGGCCATGGCAGTGTCATGCCACCAGCTTTGACCCCAGCATATAAATGCTCTGGGACATGCTGAGGATCCCCAGGGGACTCCCAGACTGGTCCTAGGCACCTTGTTTCATTGGGATGCAGGGACAGGGAGAGACCCAGGAAACCCTGAGGATTTCTGTGTGCTGGATGGGTACTGCAGATCTTTGGCCTCACTCTGATATAGGAAAAACAGTGAATTGGCCCAGTGCATCATGAGCTGTTTTACTGGCACACACTGAGCCACCCTGGGGTGCTACCCTGCTGTAGGGACACTGTACAGGAAAAGCCATGGATGGCTGGTGGCTTCATGGTGGAAGAGACCACGCAGGCATGGGGCTGGGACCCCACATACTCCATCTGGGGGTCCCAGAAAAGCTGGAGGGGAAAGCACTGTAGCAGGTGTCCCTGGCTTGGCACAGGCAGCACCCACCTGAAGGGGTTCATGGGTGACACTTCCTGTCCTGGTGCCCTGCAAGGACACTCATAGTGTCCCACCCTGCATCTGGGGCACAGAGGTGTGGGTTCTAGGAGTTGTCCCCATGGACACACAGGGACAACCTTTGCCCTGAACCAGGAAGGTGACACAGCTGCCACATTTACCCACATTTTCCCTTTAAAATATTTGCCTTTGCTCCCATTTTTCCATTACTGCCACACAAACTTCAAATCCGAACAAGAAGTCCTTCAGGTTCCCTGGACTACAGGAGTACAGGAAGCCCATTTGTGAAAAGGTCACCCCTCATACCTGCACCCGTCCCTGTGTGCTTTGTGCCCACCTGGCCAAGGCATCTCCTTCACCTGGCCCTGGCAGGGACAAGCCTGCTGCAGGCACTCACTTGTGGCGCCTGCCATGCTCTTTACAGCCACCTCCTGAGGCTGGCAGGTTTCTGGCTCCACTCTCAGTGCAGAGGTGAAGGAGCCTGGCAGGATGCTGCAGCCCGTGGCCTTGAGCTGCTGCACACCAGGAGGTGGAAAATCAATTGCCAGCTCTGGGGACCAGGGGCTTGGTTTTGCTTTCTGGGAGCATGGAAAAGAAGATTGGAACCTCGGGGAGAAGAGCTCCACAGGCCAAACAAGCACGGCTGTGCCCTTAGCACCCATCATGATCTGGTGCAATCCTAGGACTGGTATGGGTGTTACAAATGAGCATTTGAGATCGCTTAAAAAATCACCAGAAAGGGTATCAGCAAATACCAGATTTTAATATTAAGCAGCAGCACAACAGAGTTTGTTGGCAAGGTTCACTCTACCCCTTACTGGACAGTTAAGGCACAGCAAGGGAAAGAAAGCAACAACAAACAAAAGACAGTGAATCAAAACAGAAATTAACTGAGAACCATCTAGGGGTGTGTGTGAGTGTGTGCATGTGAGTGTGTGCATGTGAGACTCTGTGTGTGTGTACGGCTCTGTGTGTTTAAGTGCACGTGACAAAAGGATAGTGAGGCAAGGATAAAAAGGAACATGGCCTAAAAGCTTAATATCAACCAAATTTAACAGAACTTATTACTTTACCTGAACAATTTAACAGAGGAATAACACTTAACAGCATCTAACCTATATAACTTAAATGTAACAATTTAGGAAAAAAAAGAGACACTGAGCAGCATTTAACTTAGCTTATAATTTATGACTTTAGCTTATTTACAAGTCTAACTTACTTAGATATCCAAGGTACTTAAACATCTAAGAAAGCAGCATTTCTCTGAGATTTCCTATACCATATGCCTAGGGGAATGCACACAGATAGAGTCAGTGCAAGCAAGGTACCTGCGAAAAATTTCCCTCAAAGGCAGAGAAATACTCACTTTTAATACTGTTACATCTCCCCAACGGGCAAAGGGTTGGGCCTTGAGGAGTGGGGGTGTCAGCCCACAACTCATCATTGTTCCTTGGTCCTCCAAGTACTCAAACATGAGAGTTCCCTGTGTCTGAGAGGTGTCTCTCACTCAGAGGAAGGTTTCTGGTCACACCCTGCTGCAGTTCCAGGAGAGCTCCAAGTTGGTTCTCATTTTGGAGCACTGTTTACAGGGTCGCAAGGGAGTGGGCTTTAGTCATAACAATGTTTTATCCTTGCCACATTTTGGGTCAGCACTTCCTTTGAATGTCTGAGAACAGGGATGTTCTGCCATTCAGGGAAGAAGTTTGCAACGCGGTTTGTAAAGAAAGCAGGAGCTTGTTAGACAACAGCAGTTCCTGGAAACAGGGTTTCTGACAAGCTCGAGAAGAGCTGAGACCTGATGCTGTAAATAAAAGGCTGAGGCGAAACAAGCATTTCTCAGTTCTCCTTCAGGCTGGAAGAGCAGGGGGGGAATGCACCATCACAGTGGGAGACCATGGATTCCCATGGACCACCACAACCCACCACAGACTATCATGAACCTTTCTGGAGTGCTCCAGACCATCAGAGGCCACCGTGGACTTCCATGGACCACTACAGATGGCCATGAACTACAGACCACCAGGACTGGGGTGCTGGGCACAGCCCAGTGCAAGGGAAGACTGTCATCCCCAAGGTGTGGGATGCCAATAAAACTCAGTGTGAGAGTGTGGGATAGGGAAGGTGCAATGGAATTAGAGAAACCCTGAGATATGATACATCTGTGTGTATGGTGAGTGTATGGTTTGTGTGTATGGTGTGTGTGTGGAGTGTGTGTTATGGGGTGTGTTATGGGGTGTGCATGGGGTGTGTACAGTGAGTGTATGGGGTGTGTGCAGTGTGTGTATGGGATGTGTGTGGGGTGTGTATGGAGTGTGTTATGGGGTGTGGGGGGGTGTGTATGGGGTTTGTGGGGGTGTGTACGAGTTGTCTATGGGGTGTGTATGGTGTGTGTGTGTGTGCAGTGTGTGTGTGGGGTGTGTGGTGTGTATGGTGTGTATGGGGTGTGTGTATGGTGTGTGCAGTGGTCTGTCTGGTCCGTGTGTCGTGCCTGCACCGTGAGTGGCACCGGGGTGGTGACCGGGTCCCCTCTGCTGGCCCACAGAGCACTCACTGGATGCCCCCGCACCCACATCCCCCGTCACGGGCATCCCACGCACCCCATCCCTCCAGCAGCGAGGGTTCTCCCTCGCTCCCTCCGCCCCCTCTGCTTTTTCCCCCATATCTCTACTGTTTAACCAGAGCCGTTTCTCCGCTGGTTGCATCCCGCCCGCCGCAGGTCCTGCGGGAGCAGCACCACCTCCCGGAGAGATCGAGGAGGAGGCTTCTCCCACCCAGGCTGCTGCCAGCCCCTCTGTGCCCCCTTTGCCCCCGGGCTGTGCCACTGGAGGATCAGGACAGGACAGGGCTGGGTGCACCTGGAGCGTACAGGATCTGCAGCCATCCGTGCCCCGTGAGCAGGGGTGATTTCGCAGACGCTGTGCTCTCCAGTGGGAGTGGGACCATCACTACCCCACCATGCCTAACCACACGCTCCATGGGGAAGCTCTTCCAGATCCTTCCAGCTTCTCATTTCTGGATGTAATCACTGTCGCTTGGATTTCACTGTCAGGCACGGCTGCCTGCTCCGCACCACACTGGACTGAGATATTTATAGCCCGCAATCCAATCCCTTCGTCTCAGGTTGTGCCGGGCTCGGTGACCCCACGACGGGAGGGACGTGCCACTCGTGGTGAGGACACCTGCAGTGTGAACGGTAGGGGACAGTGAGAGGAACTGTGATTCCCGGCAACCCGAGAGATGGAGGGACCCATGCCAGGGCACCCTGCGGTGCCATGCCCATGGTGCTGCTCTGCTCCGGTGGCCCGTCACAAAATCCCGGCAGGGGACAGCGACACCCTGCCGGCCGCGCAGCGCAGCATCCCTCACGCATCTGAGCCACGCGGGACCTGGCACGGCCAGTGACATCCGCAAGACTTGCGGGGTGCCCGTGCAGCCACTGCGCTCCCCTGTGCTCCCACATACAAACATCCTGCTCCACACAGCTCTGAGCCGTGGGGCAGGGGCTGGTAATACCCCCAACGCCCCCCTCCAATCTCTATCGCCCCCCAACCCCGCCCGATGGGAGCAGGCAGCAGGCTGGGAATGCGAGGAATGCACCGCAGGCATGCTGCCCCTGCCGAGCACCCCTCGCCCCATCCAGGCGTCCGGCAAAGAAACGCACGGCACCTCTGTGTCCCCCCGGGCTGGGCAGCTCCCCATGGCATCCCCTTAGTTCCTTCCCAAATTCCCGGGAGGAGCGGCAGCCCTGCCCTGGCCGCGTTATCCCAGACCCACGGCGTCACGGGGGCTGTACAATGCCCATTGCCCCATAGCCACATCTTGTACCCCGAAGGCTCCCCTGTGGTCCCCTCGTAGGCGTCCACCCTCCTACTCCACCACGCCACAGGCCTGTGTCCCACAGCACAGGGGCCGGAGCCCCAGAACCCGCAGCAGTGAGATGCCCGTTGCCTCCAGCCCCCTGCCATCCCCTGCCTCAGCTCCCCCTGCCCTGTCAGGTCATGTGTCGAGCAGGTCCCTGCGCACGGGTCGCAGTGCACCCTCCGCTTCTGGGTGACACAATGGGTCACAGAGACGTCTGGACCCCCAAGGCAACTCAGCAACTCAGGGTCCAACTCCCCAGTTGCCTTCCTGCATCCCAAATCCCTGGGGACCTCCCCAACCGCCTCCCCTGCCCCCAGGGAGATACCCACACCCAAGGCACTGGAAGTCTCCCTAAGGGAGGCACCCAGATCCCGAGCAACCCCTCCCTAGAGACTGGTTCCTCCTGTATCCCACAGCCTAAGACCCCCCAGAAATCCCTTGTGGGGACACCCACACCCAGGATATCTCCTCCCCTTTCATCTGGTTGCACCTCACAGCCGTGTGCCCCTTCACATCCTTGCATCCCTTCCCAGGGTACCCCTTTGCCCCATCATGCACATCCCCTGCACCCCAGTAATACCTCAAACCCTGGGGACCCCCAGCATGAGACATCCCCTCCCCAACCCCTGGTCAGTGGGGGACCCTACAACCAGGATACTCCCTCACTGCATCTCCCCGGACCCAGGTACCTCATTCTCAATCCCCCACCCACTGGGGAAACTCCAAATCCTAATGCTCCCTCCCCAATTCCCCTCACCGACCCCCAAGATCCCACGCATCCCCTCTTCAATCCCTGCCCACTGGGAGCCGCCGGTTCTGGGGACTTCCCTCTCTTAATCCCCCTTGGAGACCCCTGAGTCAGCCCCCAACCCTCCCAACCAGAAGATGAGCACCCTAGCCCCCTGCCCCAAACCGGTGCCCTCTTCTCTGGTTCCCCTTCACTGCACCTCACCAGAATCAAAGCACACCTCCCTCGGCCCCCCACCCATTGGGGACACCCCGGACGCGGATGCCCCTCCCTACCGCCCCTCCCGGACCCCCTAAAACACAGGCACCCCTTCCTCAATCCCTGCCGACTAGGGGCTGCCAGACCTGGGGACCTCGCTCCCTAACCCCGCCCTGGAGACCGCATCGCTCCCCCCTAAGCTGGAAGCCAGACGGCGAGCACCCCGCCATCCCGCCCACCACCCCAACCAGCGCCCCCCATCCCCGCTGGCCCCACCCCCGGCCCCCCCTCTCCGGGGACACCGCCCCCCGCCCCGCCGCGGTGCCGCCCATCCCCGTGCCCGTCCGGCCGGGCGGGGACCGGCGGCGCCGCCCCCCCGGGGGAGGGCGGTCGGTGGCGGTCGGCGGGGCGGGGGCGCGGCGGGGGCGCCGGAGCGGCGGGCGGCAGCCGGGGCGGAGGAGCCAGCGCGGCCCATGGCTCCGCCGCTGCCGCTGCCGCTGCTGGCGCTGCTGCTGCTGCCGGTACCGGCGGGCGCGGGGCGGCGGGCGGCGACCCCCGACGGGGCGCCCGCCAACTTGACGGTGGCGGTGGTGCTGCCGGAGCGCAACGTGAGCTACGCGTGGGCTTGGCCGCGCGTGGGTCCGGCGCTGAGCCTGGCGCTGGAAGCGCTGGAGCGGGGCGAGCCGCCGCTGCTGCCGCGGCCCTTCTCGGTGCGCGTCGAGTTCATGAGCTCGGAGCTGGAGGGCGCCTGCTCCGAGTACGTGGCACCGCTCAACGCCGTGGATCTGAAGCTCTACCACGACCCCGACGTGCTGTTCGGGCCGGGCTGCGTGTACCCCGCCGCGTCCGTGGGGCGCTTCGCCTCGCACTGGCGGCTGCCCCTCATCACCGGCGGGGCGGTGGCCGCGGGCTTCAGCCGCAAACGGGAGCACTACAGCACGACGGTGCGCACCGGGCCCTCGGCACCCAAACTGGGCGCCTTCGTCTCCCACCTCCACGCTCACTTCAACTGGAGCGCCCGCGCCGTGCTCCTCTACGTGGACCGCAAGACCGACGACCGACCCTACTACTTCACCGTCGAGGGTGTCTACCAGGAGCTGCAGGATGGCAACAACCTCACCGTCACCGTCCACATCTACTCCCCCGAGGAGGGTGGCCCCGACAGCGCCGTCCACTTCATCAAAGCCAACGGGCGCGGTGCGTGGGGTGGCGCGGCGTGGGGTGGGGGGGGCCGCGATGACCGCGGGCGGGATGGGGCTGAGCGCCCAGGGAGTGGGGGCGGCGGTGTGGGGGTGAGGGGGGGAGGGAGAGCAGAGGGGGCTCCCCTCGGGAGATCTGCGCAGGGCTCCGTGCGGGGAGGCAAAATCTTCCGCAGGGCACAGCGAGGGGCTGAGAGTGCAGTGGGATCCTTGTGGGGGACAGGGTGGGCAGCTGGACCCGCCTGGGGCTCAGCAGTAGGAAGGATGGAGTGCAGCAAGGGGACTGGGGTACTGTGGACAACATGTAGGGTACAGCAAGGGGTTAAGGGAGCAGCAGGACCCATCTGGGGCACAGGGAGGGGATGGGGATGCAGTGGGACCACTGCAGGACACAGCAAAGGACTGGGAGCACAGTGGGACCGGTGTGGGGCACAAAAATGGATCAGGGGTGGCAATGGGACCTGTTTGGGGCACACTAAGGGGTTAGGGGGGAATGGAGATCCACACAGGGCATGGGAAGCATCAGAGAAGCCAATGAGATACATGTGGGGTGCAACAAGGGGATGGGGATGCAGTGGAATCATGTGGGGTGCAGCAACCATCCAAGGAGACAATGGCAACTTTGTGGGGCACCATGAAGGTCTGAGGACACAGTGAGACCTGTGAGCAGTTGAGAGGAAAATGGTGCCCATGTGAGGCATGGCAAGGGGCCAAGGATCTGGTGGGACTCAGGGGGGGTGCAGCAGGGGTTGGGCAGAGTGAGACCCTTGGTGGGATTTGGCAAGAGGCCAGAGGAAGAGTGGGACCCCTGTGGGAGAGCAAGGAAGGGCTGGAAGCACAGTGGGACCTGTGTGGGGCATGAGGATGGGCTGGGGACACAGTGGGACCTGTGTGGGGCACAGGGAGGGGAGTGCAAAATGGATTCTATGCGAGGTGCAGTGAGGTTTGGGCACATTTTGTCACAGTGGGGCTGGAGGAGCAGCAGAACCTGCACAGGAAGGTGAGTTCACAGAGGACAAGACAGGACTTGAGCCCCCCCCGGCCAAGCCTTGTGCCAGTGGGGCCACGATGCATCAGCAGGAGGGGCACAGTGTCTCCCTGCCAGGACCCCAGGCTGGTCAACTTTTGCCAGCAAGAGCTGGGGCAGACCCCCACGTTGGTGGGACAGGTGCTGTGAGGGGCACCCCGTGGGGCCACCACACCCTCTGTGTTAGCAGGATCGGGGTGAACCAGGCACATCCCTGGAGGCTAAAGGCGATGGAGTGGATGTGGGTCTCTGAAGGACAGCATCAGCTGTGGTTACGTGCCCAGAGAAGCCTGCTGCCAACATACTTTGATGGCTGTGCCATGCTCAGGCAGAGCCCCCAGACTGGCACCTGGGGACCCAGGCTGTGCCTGTCCCCGCTGTGCCCCCGAGATGGGTCTGTGATGGCCCCACCCTGCTGATGGAGGGATAAATCAATTTGGTGCCTTGTGAGTGCCCCAGGAGGGCAGCTATATTGGGAGCGAGAGGAAATGGAGGGGCTTACGGAGGCAGCTGGAGAGCAAGGGCAGCCTGATGTTCTTTCATTATTGATGAGCGGGGTGTATCGATCCCAGAGTCAGCCACTCTGCAGTGCTTCTTAATGGATTCTGAGATGCTGTGTCATTAAGAAGGACATCTAGCTGGGATAAGTGGAGCCAGATGGGGCAGCAGGACTCATGTCCAAAGTGGGGCAGGACCAGGCTGTGGGGGGTGGTGTGGTGCTTTGGGGTGCTGGACTGGGTTCTCGTCAGGGCTGAGTCCATGGAGTGAGCATCCCATGGCTGCTCCTCTGGGATGGAAGTGCCATCACCAGCTGTGGGGTTTGGAGCTTCTCATGGGATGGCAGCAAAGGACTCTGCAGAGAGGAAGGCTGAAATCAGTGATTCCCATCCATGTTTCCAGCTTGGTGCCACAAATCAGCCCATCGGGAATCAATCCCTTCTTGTGCAGGCAGGGGGTCGTGGCTGCTGGGGGAGAAGGCCAAGCATAGGCAGAGAGAGACCTGAGGGCTTTCTAACCTGAGGTCATAGTCTCACAGAATCATGGAAAGGCTTGGGTTGGAAGGGACCTTAAAGACCATTTAGTTCCATTCCCCCTGCCACGGGGAGAGGGTCTGAGCCTCTATGGCCACAGCTCAGAGGTGGGGCCAGGGCATGAGGCTGAGTGAGGCTGAATGCTTGGCCCTACGGAGGTGAGTGCTCAGGGCTGCAAATCTGGAACTGCAGGAAGTGGGGACCTGCAAGGCTGTCCTAGCAGTTGGGACCCCTGTATGGCATGGCATGGAGAGGGAAGCAGGGTCTTCAGCTGCATCCATGTCCATGCCCTGCAGTAATACACGTGTCATCCCTCTTGGGATCACCTTCCTTCTCCCAGGTCGTGGGCAGGAGTTTGGTAATCCCTTCCTGGGGAAAGCTGTTTCCCTGCCCCACCGTAGAGCCCTAACACTGCTGTTTCTTGATATTCACAGGTCTAATAAACAGGCATGAGACAGGGATGGGGATCACCTCCCTCACTCACCTCAGTGCCCTGGCGACGTGCAGAGGCCCATGTCTCTCCTGCCATTTGCAAAAGCACTGATATAATTAGAGCTGTGGTTGAGAGAATTATTGGAGCATCTGCGTGCAAAAAGGCCAGGTTCCTTGCCTGGGGAGATGGCTGGGTGGTGCTGCTGGAGGGGAGTGCATTTGGTCCTCACCCCCACACTCCCCCTGGGCATGGGATGGTGCTTAGCCAGGGTGAGTCTCTACGCTGTAGTCCCCTGTGCTGGTGGCACTGCTTTAAACTGGGATTTGCTCCTTGAAGGCAGAATTTGCCCTCACTTTAGGGTTATCTTCCATCATGCAGGAGTCAAGCAGTGTTCTGCCACCTCATCTGCACACACTCATGGTCCTTCCCCTTCCCTGGGACCCGGCACTTGGCCTCCCACACCACAGATGCCCCCTAAATAAATGTCGTGGGGCTGGACACACTCCAGACTTACAGGACTCCATTCCCCTAGTCCTGGGTGATGCTGAGGCTGCCTTTGGCCATTCGCTGGCCCCTGGGGGGTGTGTGAGCCCCCTGAGCCGCTACTGGTGGTGCAAGAGGCTGCCAGCTGGAGGCAGCTGCCCGCCTCGGGGAGAGCCCCAGGCACTGACCCTTCCTTCTACAAGGCTCATGCAACCTGTCCCCTGGGAGCCGTCCAGGCGCCGTCCATCCCCTTGCTTGGTGGCCTTTGACCAGGCAGGCTTTCGATGCCGCCACAGGGGCTGGCTGCCTGCAGTGTCCCACCATCTGCCACCAGCTGTTGTGGCTCCCCAGCCCCTATGGCTGCCTTTTCCTGGCGCCTGCAGTGGGATGGGGAGGGTCCCGTCCATGTCCTTGGTGGGGACGGACCCTCAGGCTCTGCATGTTGGGGAGGTGCTGAGCTGCCCAGCCTGGATGAGAATTTTGGGGAGGGTACATTTCTGGGTGCATGACTAGCGAAGTGGGGAAGCTGAGAGTGTTTATTTGAAGTATTGCAGCATTCAGAGGGAACCATTTCAAACCCTGGAACAGGCTTTTGCTCACATACAGCCCACGGTGCTGCGATTTCCCTCTCCCCCGTGCCCAGGAGCAGCTCCCCACCTTGCTATGGATTCCCTGTGCCCAGGGTCTTTTTTCCTGCCTGTGGACTGCCTCACTGCCCCCGTGGGTCACCCTGCCAGCCCCGCTACTTGTGTGGCTGAGTGCCTGCGTGGCTGGGTGCCTTGCAGCATCAGAGACCCCTTCCCAGAGTGAGGGGCTTCCTTGCTGTCCCCAGCCCCTCCCGTTCTCCAGGTCCAGCCGGGGCACTGGGCCCCATGCAGAAGAGCTGTGTGCCGGGGCCAGCGCCCAAGCGTGACATTCCTCCAGCACCCGCTGCCGCCGCCTCCTCCGTTGCTCAATCCCGGGTTCCCAGCCAGGCTGGCTGGAGCGGGGGCCCTGGTTTTCCGGGGGGAGGGAGGAGGCAGTGTCAGGATCCTCAGCAAGGGCACGGAGGGCCCCTGCTCGGGGGGGTTCGGACACTCTCGGGCGCCCGACCCTACAGCCTGTGATGCTCTGTGCCAGCCCCGTGCCGTCCCCACACAGCACTTGGGTGGGCATCCCATGGGGGCTGACCGAGTTCCTGGCAGAGAGTGGGGGCGGGCGGGGCGGCCCGACGGGGCCCGGGCACCCCCTTGCCGTGTGGGTCACACCGGCGAGATGCTCTGTTTCCAATTAGCGCCAGTGGCGGCCGAAGGTGCTGGAATCTGGGAACCTGCGCATTCCTGCCGCACAGACAGCCGGCCACGAACCCAAACATGGGTTTGTCCCATTCCACAGCCCGGGTTCCCCAGGGGCCTCCGGCGCACGGCTCCAGTGCCTCTCCCAGCCCCCCTGATTCCCTGGCTGGGGCTGGCATGGAGCAGCTAGGAAGCTGAGGCAGGGGGTAACATGGATCCATGGGTCAGGGAGTGTGGGGTCCGTGCCTGGGGCATCCATCCCATGATTTGGAGCAAGATTTCCCCTGTTCTCTCCCCCTTCAGCCCAACTGATTCATGGGTCTGTGCCAGCAAGGGCTGTGGGTCTGGCTGTGGGGCACAGGGAGGCAGTGAGCCAAGCACTGCCCAATCCGCCTCTTCCATCCCCCTCTCGGACACTGAGCTCTCCCGGGGTGCTCTGCCCCATCTGCCCCATTCCTGGCTGTGTGCCCAGGGTGCAGTGGGGTGTCCCTGTCCCTCTGAACCCCTGCCTCTCTCTGGCAGTGGTGTATCTCTGTGGGCCACCAGAGATGCTGCGGCAGATCATGCAGCTGGCGCAGCAGGAGAATCTCACCAACGGCGACTATGTCTTCTTCTACCTGGATGTCTTTGGGGAGAGCCTGAGGGGTGACTCTGCCCGTGACCCCTTCAAGCCCTGGCAGGATAGCCCGGGCCAGGACTCAAGGCTGCGCGAGGCTTTCCAGGTGAGCTGCGCCCACCTGCTTGGGGACAGGGATGTCTCCAGCCTGGCTGCAGTGTGTGAACCAGGGTGCTGTGCTTGGTTGCAGATGGTGCTGGTGATCACTTACTACGAGCCCCAAAACCCTGAGTACCAGCATTTCCAAACCCAGCTCATCCTGCGAGCTAAGCAGAAATTTGGGGTGCAGCTCAACTACTCCCTGGTGAGTGAGTCCCCCTGCATGATGGGGTGGTGGGGCTCCTTCATATGGGTCTGAGGCACCTCACCAGGATGCAGAGGGTGGGACACAGCCATGTGCAATGCCAGAGGAGTCATCCCTGGAGGGAACAGCCACAGGCACTGCCATCCCTGCAGGGTTCATATTGGCCCCAGTACGTTTATGGGGCCGTGGGTGGGTGCGTGGTCCCAGTGTGAAGGTTCCGGGATGCTCCTGTGTGCGTGGCTGTGGGTGTGCTCAGATTCCCCCTGGCAGATGAACCTGGTGGCGGGGTGTTTCTATGATGGGATGCTGCTGTACGCCATGGTGCTGAATGAGACGCTGCGCGAGGGCGGCTCCAAGAAAAACGCCACCCACATCATCGAGAAGATGCGGGACCGCAAGTTCCAGGGTAACGCTGGAATGGGGGAAGCTGGGCTGTGGATGCCATGGGGGTGGTGGAACCCAGTCCCGGTCCCACATGGGTCTTGTTTCTGCCACAGGTGTGACAGGGCTTGTGAGCATGGACAGCAACAATGACCGCGACACTGACTTCAACCTATGGGCCATGAGCGACCCCAAGACTGGGCAGTACGAGGTGGGGGCCAGCACCAAATTCCCCCTGGATGGGATGGTGGGGTCTGGGGATGGCCTCATCTCTCTCTGCCTCAGGTGGTGGGACACTACTCAGGTGTGGAGAAGCAAATCCACTGGCTGGGACGACCCATCCCCTGGGTGAAGGGAGCTCCCCCCTTGGATAATCCTCCCTGTGTCTTTGATGTGGATGACCCCTCCTGCGATAAAAGTGAGTGTCCTGGGTCTCCACATCCCTTGGACCCCAACACCCTTCCTTATGGGTTCATGTCAGCCAGGCTGTCATAACTAGCTGGGCCACTCTGACATCCTCTCCTGTCTGCAGCCCCCCTCTCCATGCTGGCTATCGTGGCCTTGGGTACAGGCCTCACCTTTGTCATGTTTGGCATCTCCAGCTTCCTCATCTTCAGGTCAGTCAGCTCTGGGGGAGCATCTGTCTGGTGGGGAGAGGTGGGCAGGGCAGGGGGGAATGGAGGCCTGACCCCTATGTGTTCCCCAGGAAGCTGATGCTGGAGAAGGAGCTTGCCAGCATGCTCTGGAGGATCCGCTGGGATGAGCTGCAGTTTGGAAGTCCTGAGCGGTACCACAAAGCAGCGGGCAGCCGTCTCACCTTGTCCCTGGTGAGAGAAGCTATCCCTGGGGCACCACCCTGCCCTTGTGCTGCCTTCCCTCCCTGCACAACACCCCTCCCTGTTGATCCCTTACATGGCCCTCTGTTTCCTACAGAGCCACAGCCCCACTGCCTCTCTACTCAACACAGCCCTTCATCCTTTACATAGCTTTCCGTCCCCTATAGAGACACACTCCATCCATCCCTGGCATGACTTTCTATCTCCTACAGAGCCACTATAGATCATCCTCTACACAGCCCTGAATCCCCTATGTAGCACCATACCCCATCAAGCCCTATCTTTCCTCCATCTCCTACACAGACATACCTTATCTATGTCCTGCATTCCATGCAGTGCACCATGCCTCCTCCCAGAGTCTTCACCCTTCCTACAGAGCATGCAGAGCTTATCCTTATCCTTTAGAGCCCATCCTGCAGCATTCCTTGTGCACTCTTGGATGAACATGTCTTGCTCCACTGGTGCCTGCCAGCGCTCCACCTAAGGGTTTCCCTCCCTAATCCCTTCCTTCCCACAGCGTGGCTCCAGCTATGGCTCCCTGATGACCACCCATGGCAAGTACCAGATCTTCGCCAACACCGGTCACTTCAAGGTCAGTGCAGCAGGCAGGAAACTGAGCTCTCCCCCTGAAATGCTCCAGCTCTGTTGTGTTCCCCCTTGGCTGCACCCCCACCCCAAAGAATGTTGGCACTTTCCTCCTGTCCACAAATTCACCTGGTGGGTATTGACCTCTTCTCCTTCCCAAACACCCCAGGGCAACGTTGTGGCCATTAAGCACATCAACAAGAAGCGCATCGAGTTGACGCGGCAGGTGCTCTTTGAGCTAAAACACGTAGGTTTGGGGTCTGGGCTGGGGTGGGCAACTTGCAGGGTGCAGGGACTGGTCCTCGGAGTGTGGGAGGGTAGTAGGAGCAGCAGCTCATCCCCTTTGACCTCAAGACTGTCTTGGGTTTGCTTCCACCTGCAGATGCGGGACATCCAGTTCAACCATCTGACCCGCTTCATCGGGGCGTGCATCGACCCCCCCAACATCTGCATCATCACTGAGTACTGCCCACGGGGCAGCTTGCAGGTAGTGGGGCTTGGGGACACTGTGGGTGACACTTAGACACTCCTGGTGACCCCATTGGGCTGGGCATTGAGGACAGTGCTGTGGATGCTGATGGCCACCTGAGCCCTACAAGGCTCACAGCTGAGGTGTCCAAGCTGGCACCAGAGGCCAGTGGAGGGGTGGGGGTGGGTGCTGCAGACCCCCGCAGCTTGGCACTTGGTGAGGTTGCTGTCAACCATGCCCTGGGTGCTTTTTGGGGTCCACTCAATGTGCTACACCAGGATGTCCTGGAGAACGAGAGCATCAACCTGGACTGGATGTTTCGCTACTCCCTCATCAATGACATTGTCAAGGTACCCACTGAGGGGTGCGAGGGGCTGGGGGAGGTGCCTGAGAAAGATGAGCTTCACTGTGTCCATCTGTCCCAGGGAATGGCCTTCCTGCACAACAGCATCATTGGCCATCACGGTAGCCTCAAGTCATCCAACTGTGTGGTGGACAGCCGCTTTGTGCTGAAGATCACTGACTATGGACTGGCCAGCTTCCGCTCACCCAGTGACAACGAGGACACACATGCACTCTATGCCAGTGAGTGCCTACCTGGGGGAACTCAGCCTGTAAGGGCAGCCCTGTCTCACTGCTCCATTGCTCTGTTCCACCAGAGAAGCTGTGGACAGCCCCGGAGCTGCTGCAGAAGGGGAACCTGCCCACCCCGGGTATGCAGAAAGCTGATGTCTACAGCTTTGGCATCATCGTGCAGGAGGTTGCTCTGCGCAATGGCCCCTTCTACATCGAGGGCATGGACCTGAGCCCCAAAGGTGAGGGTGGGGGGCATGTGTGGGGAGGTCCTGTCCCCACCAGGGAGGTCTGGTGTTCACCATTGGCCAATCCCTGTCAGAGATCGTGCAGAAGGTGCGTAACAGCCAGAAGCCCTTCTTCCGCCCCTCCATCGACATCGGGGTGCATAGCGAGGAGCTGGCAGTGCTGATGGAGCGCTGCTGGGCACAGGAGCCGGCCGAGCGCCCTGACTTCAGCCAGATCAAGATCTTCATCCGTAGATTCAACAAGTGGGTGGTGGGCATGTGGGGACAGTGGTCCTGGGTGGGAGTGGGGACACCCATGAGGGTGGTGGTCGGGGGGCACCTCTTCCTGCAGTGCCAGCTGCCTGCACCCTGACAGGGAGGGAAGCACCAGCATCCTGGACAACTTGCTGTCACGCATGGAGCAGTATGCCAACAACCTGGAAAAACTGGTGGAAGAGAGGACGCAGGCCTACCTGGAGGAGAAGCGCAAGGCGGAGAACCTTCTCTACCAGATTCTGCCCCAGTGAGAGGGAGTGTGTGGGTCTGAGGGTTGGCATGGGTTCAGCATGCACCTGCTGCTGTGCAAGCATGGGGTCCCGTGCCAGCTTTACATGCTGGTGTGGGGCAAGGGTTGCAGAGGGAGTGAGGGGTTTGGGGTGGAGCTCACCACCATCCTTTCCAGCTCTGTGGCAGAGCAGCTGAAGCGTGGAGAGACAGTGCGGGCTGAAGCTTTCGACAGTGTCACCATCTACTTCAGTGACATCGTGGGCTTCACTGCCCTCTCAGCAGAGAGCACTCCCATGCAGGTGAGAGCAGAGCTTGAGGGCAGTGTCTCTGTGGGGCAGGTGGGGGTCTCACACCCTGGCAGTGCCACCCCTGGGGCTGGGAGGACATGCCTACTCCCACCCACACACAACACTCTTGTTCCATCCAGGTCGTGATGCTGCTGAACGATCTCTACACTTGCTTTGATGCCATCATTGACAATTTTGACGTCTACAAGGTGAGTGGGGTGGTGAGAAAGTACAGTCCCCCAAAGTGAGGCAGGCAGCAAGGAGCCCAGGTTGTACCTGCTCCCCCTGCCCCCACAGGTGGAGACCATTGGGGATGCCTACATGGTGGTCTCAGGGCTGCCGGTGCGCAATGGGAAGCTGCATGCCCGTGAGATTGTCCGCATGGCCCTGGCCCTGCTTGAGGCCGTCAAAACCTTCAAGATCCGTCACCGTCCCAACGACCAGCTCCACCTGCGCATTGGCATACACACTGGTGAGCTCCCTTGCCAGCTGGCTGGGGGGTGCTCACCCACCCCACCTGCCTGTGTCCTGCAGCATCCCCGAGTGCCTCTGTGCCTGCAGGTCCCGTGTGTGCCGGAGTGGTGGGTCTGAAGATGCCGCGGTACTGCCTCTTCGGGGACACAGTGAATACCGCATCCCGCATGGAATCCAATGGCCAGGGTAAGCCATAGGACTGGCAGGTGGGGTCTAGAGTCACAAGGAGTGTCCTGCTCCCGTAGGACACAGCCATGTCTCTTTTGCCCCTTTGTGCTACCCAGCTCTGAAGATACACGTCTCATCTGCCACCAAAGAAGTCCTGGATGAGTTTGGCTGCTTTGATCTGGAGCTGCGTGGGGATGTTGAGATGAAGGTGAGGGCACAGCGAGGCTGGTGGGGTACCAGCTCTTCTCACCACGGGAGCATGTGATGAGGGTGTGGGTCAGGGCTGGGACAGATTCCCTTTGTTGCCCTCAATGCTGGGGATGACACTCAAGGAGCAGCTCCAGAGGTGGGCAGGGTCTGACTTGCTCACATCTGCCTCCAGGGCAAGGGAAAGATGCGGACATACTGGCTGCTGGGCGAGAGGAAAGACCCCTAAGTCTTCTGAGCCCAGTGGCTATGGCAGAGCCCCAGCTTTCCAGTGCCCCAGGATGCACCGGCAACCCCCCCATCACTGCATCCACCACCGCCTCTGCAGCCCCCCTGCTTCAGCAGGGCCTGGGCAAGGTGGGGCAGCGGCCACAGCACCGCCTGCCCCCTTCATCAGCACCAGCAAAGCCCACCTTCCCCACAGCCTCTGCTGGAGTGAGGTAACCAGTCCTGATCCAGCCTGAGGGACCTTGTATCTCCCCCACCCTCTGAGGTCTGCCACTCCTGTCCTCTCCCCTGTGGCTCAGCTGGCTCTGAGCTTCTCCGGGGCCTGGCTGCCCCGCAGGGCACTTTGCCGTCTCTTTTCAGTACCTGGCCCCCAGCAGAAGTTGTGCCGTGCCCATGTCAACCTCTCCCTGGGGTGGGGGGAAATGGGGATTCCTGCCAAGACTGACTCCTTGGCCAGGTCAGGCTTCAATGCCGCAGATTCCCCCCGCCCCAGTCTCCCCTTCCCCTGTATATAACCCCACTGGGTCATGTAAATACCCACCCCTCCTCCAGGTGTAAATATAGGACTTGCTGCAACTATTTTGTTGAAATACAAACTTCCCCAGACCCATCTGTCCCATGACCTCTGCTTCACTCTGCCCCAGCGTGCTAAGTGGGGAGGGGGGCCGGGGGGATCTCAATATGGAACTCAGCCTGGGCTGGGGACGGCTGTCTGAAACTTCCCGAGATCGTATCCCGGGGGTCTGTCTGCAGCGTAGGGCTGGGGTGTGGGCACGGGGAGCCGGTGCTGGGCAGTCGTAGCAGCGGCTGTTGAGGGCTTGGGCGGTGCTGGGAAGGCAGGGCTGCCGTGGCGGGGTTTGCTTTGGCGTGAGGGCTGCAATGCGTTCCTCTGAGCTCATGCTCTGGCCGCCCCGCTGCCGCCTCTTACTGGAACACACCTGTGCCTGGGGACTGGAACAGCGGTTGCGTGTCACCCGCTGCGTGCGCCGGGAGAGGACATGTCCCAGGGATGGGGCTGTGCCAGGGGCTCTCCCTCCATGCCCAAGGAGGGACTCTTGGAGGCACAGTGTGTTTTGGGTCAACAGTGACTTGCAACGGGGCTGAAGGGTTTCCCATTTTGCTTCATGGTCCCACGGGATTTGAGATCCGAGGGACACAGTGCTGCCCCTACAAATATCCAGCTTGAGGACAGCTTTGGGGTGGGTGAGGAAGCTGGGACCACCTGTGTCCCCTTGTTTTTTATTGCTTGTGGGGCTGGAGCTGGCTGTTTAGGGGGTCATAGGGGTTGCTGAGGTTGAAGGGCGCGGGATGCCCTAGGTACATAGTAATAGGAGTGGAGAATTCTGAATTCTTCTTGAAGGGAATGTTTCTGCCAAAGATGGTGGTGTCACCCTGGAGAGGAGAGAATTGGAGAGGTCTCTGTCAGCAGCTGAGAGCCTCAGTGTGCTGGCAGGGCAGGGTGGTGGGGAGCTTACCGGCAGTCCACGGGCTTGCTCCAGCCAGAAGCTGGTTGGCTGCTCTGTTAAGTAGTTGTGAGGCTGCAGTGGAAGCAAAATGTGGACAGGAGGGAATGGCATGCTCGGCAGGACACAGGAGCCTTGCAGCCTCCCTGGAGACTGCTGCAGGGTGGTGGGGGGATGTCTACTGCCCGTACCTGGGTGATGGGCTGGGGTGTGGACTGGAAACCCATGGCCCTGTAGTCATGGTGCGTGGTGGAGATAAGTTCCATGCGCCTCGGGCGGGGACGGATCTCCTCCTCCGTCTCCTTACTGCAGTCAGAGCAGACCCCACACCCCTCAGCTGTGGGATCCCTGTCCCCCAGGTTCCCCACTCTGGGGCATAGTCCCAGGGGTGGGTGTTATGCAGGGGGTGCAGGCTTGCCTGTATTTCTCATAGAGCATGGCTGCCAGTGTGGCCTTCCGCTGCCCTGCAGAGGGGAAGGTGCCATCAGTCCCCCAGCTAAGATTCCCCTTCTGCCTTTTGGGGGTGCACATGGCTTGGGGAGTTCAGCCTCACCTTGCCCCACCAGCTGGACCCTGGGACGTGGGTAGTTCTTCGGGGGAGAGGTGTCAGTGAGCGAGGAGAGAAATTGGTGGAACGGCAGTCCACGGTAGCCATGCTGGAAGTCCTCGCTTTCCAGATCCTTTGGCCGAGAGTCCAGAGGATCCACGAGTACCTGGTGATGGACAGTGGGGGCTGTGGAAGGGGGCAAGGGCCCATACTGCAGTTTCCCATGCCTGCTCCTGGTTTTTAGCCTTTTGATAGTCCTAGAGGCATAAGCTGCAAAGAGGGGTTATGGTCTTTCTGGGCAGAAACCTAGGAAAGCTGGAGCAGGGACACAGCTTTGGCAGGGCTGACCTATCCTGCCTGGTGGAGGGCAGCCAGCCTTGTACAGCTGTCCCAAGCACCTAGGTGCCCAGACTGCCCCTGGGCAAGCGCTCCTATGGCACTGAACAACCTGTGAGGTCCCCAGGCTGTGGCACAGCTTAGCCCATCAGGTGCCCCCATCCTGGCTTGCCCAAGCAGACATACCCACATCACTGTGATGGGCCATGACACACAGCTCCTGTTTCCCAGCAGCAGGATCACAGGCTCCCTCCCAAGGCCTCGCTGTTACTCCCCACGTGCCTGCCAGTGCTTTTGTGCTATCGAATTTCATCCCTTTTCTATTCTCCTGGGCTCAAGGTCATCTGGGTGGCTATTTAAAGAGAGGGGTCTGCCCAGAAGCAGGGAACTTCACAAGATCAGCAGGTGGGACACGATGGGGCCAGCTTTGAGGGGCACCAGCCTTACGGAGTTACCTCCTTCTGCCAGTCGCGGGTCAAGCGGCTCCGCTGGGGCACCGACTGGCTGGACTTCTCTGCTGGCGGGGGTGGGGTGGGGGGCAGGGCCGGCACTGCTGTGGGTGACTCCTTCTCGGGTTGAGTCCCCCACTTTCCAAGCCAAGGAGGCAGCTCAATCCCAGAGGGAACCTTCCCAGTCTCTGGGGGTGGTGCTGTGCTGGGCTCGACTGGTAGGGTCTCAGTGGGCAGCTCATCTGTGTCTGGTATCTCCTGGGACAGCTCGGTTATGCCTGACATCTCGTGGAGCCTCTTGGAGGTGGCTGTCAGTGTTTCAGTGCAGCAAGGGAGCCTCTCCAGGGGCGCCTCAGGCACAGGCTCATTACGCCGGACCCTGTACAGTGGCCTCTCCCCATGGTACCTGGGAGGCACATGGCTTGTCAGAACCCCTCTGCAAGTGGGAAGAGTCCCTGAAGAAAGGCAGCAGGGTGCATCCCCCAGTGCCAACCACATCCCCAGCCCCCACCAGCATGGGCAGGATCCTGACCCCAGGTTCCCTGCAGTGTCACCCCTACACTGGCAGTAGGCACAAGGCACTCCTCTCCGTTTGAAGGGCAGAAGCAGTGCGTGCTCCTGAGTCTGCGATCTGGAAGGGTCTCCATTGCTCCCTTCTGCCGCCTTGACCTCCTACAGCAACATCCTTCCCACACCTCTGCCTGGGCTCAGCCCCCTCCCTGCTGCGACCTCCCCACCGGTCGGGCCCACCATCTTCCCATTCCCCCCCGGCCCCTAACGCTCCACAGGCCCTGTCCCCCGACTCTCCCCACGGGGTTACCCCAGGGGGCGTCGCTGCCCGCGGCCTGGGCCTGGGCCGCACCCGCAGCCGCAGCCGCCCGCCGGCTTCATGGCGCGTGCGCGCGGCGGGACGCGCCGCTCTCCATGGAAACGGCGCGCGGCGGGCGCGCGCCCGTGGGTGGGGCCGCGCTCGTGCGCGTCTCCCATTGGCGGAGAGCCCTGGAGAGGGCGTGGCCAGAGGCTACTGTGGGCGTGGCAAGATGTTGGTTCAGGCCGTTAATGGGCGTGGTCTATGGGGCGGGGCGGTGAGGGGGGACGGGGGACGGGGAATGGGGCACGGGGCTGCAGGGACACGGAGGGACGGGCTGCAGGGACACGGAGGGACGGCCTGCAGGGACACGGAGGGACGGAGGGGCCAGGGGAATGGGGCACGGGCCTGCAGGGACACGGAGGGACGGGCTGCAGGGGGCGGGAATGCGAAGGGATGGGGGTGCAGGGAGATAGGAGCGGAGGACTGCAGGGACATAGAGGAACCGCACTGCACTTCAGGACCGCGATTGTCCCACCCCTGGGGTGCATGTCTCCCGTGCCAGCCTCTCCCGGTGCTCTGGGGCCGCCACTTAGCTGTCGGGGGTGCACCGTGCCTGGGCAGGGCCAGCACAGCCGCACTGGGCCAGCCGGAGGGAGGTGTCCAGGTCTCCTGAGGACATAACTGGTCCCCACGGCTTGACCCAAGTGACTCCCACGCCGCTTGGCCCTTGCACGGGGATATGCCCGCTTGCCCCAGGGACCCCCAGGTGGTGATGGGGCGGGACGTGCCCGGCGCCTGGCTGGGTGCAACCGGTGCCTGCCGGCATGGAGCAGCTGCCTCCTCTCACCACCAGCCCTCGATGGGTCCCCGGCCCCATCCCCACAGAGGCTGAGCAGAAGAAGGGCCCTTTGATAGCAGGCGGCGGGCTCGGGAGCGAGGGCTGTTATTCCAGTGCTCTGCGGTGTGCGCCGGCAGGGCACCGTGCACTCCACGCTGGGGCCTCTGTTTTTCCTGGCTTGGGATGTGCTCGGCCCCTCTGGCCTCGGCCGGCCGGGGGGGCCCCCACTGGGGACCGCTCCTCCCTGCGGGCGCTCGGCCCCGTGCCAAGCAGGGGCCCCTCCAAGCCCATCTGCTGCACAGGTGCGGGGAGGAGGGAGAGACAAGGAGACATGTCCCGAGCTCATCTCATGGCTCCCCTATACCGGGGCCATATCGGCCCGGCTGCCGCTGGAGAGGGGTGCCAAGGTGCCCTCAGGGCTGGCAGCTCGCTGTGAGGGTTCTGGGGTACATGCTGTTGGTCGTGCCAACATGTTCAGCCACAGGCCCAGTGGCCCCTGAAGTACCCCAGCTCATGCTAAAGGGGTGGCAGCTTGGGGATCTTGCCCCAGCTTGCATCCCTGGGTGGTCTTGCCAGGACCATCCCCAGATTCCCCACCAAACACACCTGGGCTTGCCAAAAGCCTTACCAAGCAGCATGGGTCAGCCTGAGGGACACTGGAGGGATACTAACAGCACCCCAGTCCACTGTTGGGATGGAGAGCCTGGCGATGCCACCCCGGGGGTACACACTCACTGTGGGGCAAACCACCCTGGAGTGGCCTATGGGGCATCGCTGTGGGGCTGTACTCTGGCAGCATCAGCACGGGGCAGCAGCCCTGGAGCTGCTGGAGCACATCTGGCTGCCTCTCGCCGGCTGACACATCCCCCGCAGCCCCCCCGCCCGGCTCTTTTGGGAACTTGCGTCATCTGTGATCCTCTCCGGCTGAGGAACCAAAACAGCAGTTGGCCCCCGTTCCCCCCCCGCCTCGGCCCCATGGGGCTGTGACCACCGTCCTGCCCCGCCGCTGCTCGGGGACTGACAAAATAAACCTGGCACAGGAAGAAACGAGATGGCAGGCGACTGGTCCCGACCTCGCGTGCCAGCTCGCGTTTTGTGCCCAGTACAGCACTCCCTAGGGGACTGCTCCGAGCGAGCCCTGCCGGATGATGCCCTGGGGATCCCTGACCCCTCTTTAGTGTCCCCACTTCCCCAGGGAAACCCAGCCCCTCTTTTAGGTACCCATCCCTGAGGCAGGGCTGTCCTGGCTCCAAGAGTGGCTCCAGCCCGCGCTGAGCCTCAGAGGCAGGAAGCAGGAGCATCAACAATTTTAAGGCTCATTTACACCCCGAAAACATTCCCCATACTATACTGGGTGTGTATGTGTGGGAAATGACTGGGCTCTGCCACAGCTCCCGGGGGCCCCCCGCCGCCAGCGCCACCGAGCCGGGGGATGAACAGAGCCGCCATTCTCTCCGGCGGGCTGCGGTCCCCTGCGCGGCGGCTGGCGGGGGCCCAGGCGGTCCCGACGGCGGTGCCAGGTGGGCCGTGCACCGCGCCAGCACCGGCCCCTGCCACTAAATATAGCCACGGCACCCGGCCACGGACCGGCGGGCGCGGGAGGCACGCGGCAGGGAGCAGGCAGCCACATGCGCCGAGCCCCGGCGTGTGCTCCGCTCACGGGGCCGGCGGGGACACGTGCAGGCACGAGACCGCGGTCAAGGGGTGTAAACAGCGCTGTGCATGCACGGTGCTGGCGCTGCTTTGTGCGCAGGGGGGTATGGAGTGCGCAGTTTCCCTCGGTGGTTCTCATTTGTGGGGTCTGGAGTGAATGTTGCAGTGTGTTTTCCTCAGTGTGCGGCTGGAGGTGGGGGGGGGTCTGGGGTGAGTTAATACAGTGAGTTTCCCTCGGTGGTGGACAGATGTGGGGGTCTGGGGTGAGCAGTGCAGTGAGTTTTGCACGGCAGACACAAGTGGTGTGGCAGGTGCAGTGTGGGGGAGTACACGGGTGACATGGAGGGGGCCACAGGTCCACCCACCATGTAGCCTGTGCTCTGCTCAGGGTTATGATCCTCCTGCGAGCTCCCAGAGAGGCCCCTTTGGGGTGGACAAGAAGTGCATGTGCAGTCAACAGGCCTGCTCTGAGAGCTTTTAGATCAATCTAGTGCAATTAACTGCTTTTGAAAAGCAGAGAAACATCAGTGTCCAGTGTAGGGCTCTGGCGGCAACACGGGTACTGGCGGGGGGGCAACCTGAGGCAGGGCAGGGCCATTCAGGGATGCTGGGGCTGTGTTGTGCCGGGTGGGCAGCCCTGGACATGGTGTGCTACTGACACCCCTCGGATGTTCCCCAGCTTAGGGACACCCTTGTGGCACCCAGCCTGCTTCCCTAGCCCAGCACCAAGATGAGTCTTTTGCCTGTGAATTGCAGACAGTTCCACAAAACCCTTTTGTTTCAACTGTGGGGCTCCAGAGCATCTCCAGCATGGCCAGGTTGGACTGTGGGTAGCTGAGACCCTCTGTAAAAGCAGGGTACCGGCTCTCTACTGCTGTAACAATAGAGGCCAGCCCTGCCCAGGCCAGCTACCTCCACCTCCAAGAAAGCCACCCTGATGCAGAACCATTGAAGTCACCACCAAGGAGATACTTTATTGGGGGAATTGAGATACTTTATAGCGGGTAGTGAAGGTTAGCCAGGGGGCCAGCCCATCTGCCGCCCCCCCAGCACATGGAGATGCAGGTGGTAGACAGACTGTGCGCCATGTTTCCCATCGTTGATCACTGTGAGGAGAGGCACTTGGGTCAGGCCACCCCCTGTGCCTGCAGCCCCCAGGATCACCAGCCTGCCCCACAGCACAGCAGGGGACACCAACTCACCAAGGCGGTAGCCATCAGCCAGCCCTTCTGCCTGCGCCGTTTGTGCAGCCACCACCATCAAGTGACCCAGGAGCTGAAGGAGGCGGGAGTGGGAGGGTCATCATGGTATAACCCCCATCACCAATGTCCCAGGGACTCCCCACACTCACCTCAGTGTCTTGGGGACCCACGCGGCTGATCCGGGGGATGGGGCGCTTGGGGATCACCAGGAAGTGCACAGGGGCTTGGGGGGCCACATCACGGAAAACCAGGCACTGCCAGGGGGAGCAGGGTAAGCCCCACACCTGTGGGTTCTGCCCCCCTGCCCCGGTGGGGACACAGATCCTGCTGTGCTAGCTACCTTGTCATCTTCATAGAGGATGGTGGCAGGGATGGTGCGGTCGATGATTTTGCTGAAGATGGTGGGCTGCCCTCCTGCCTCTTCACCGGCCACTGCTGCCCGCTGCGCCTTGCCCACCTCACCATCCTGCCCGCTGGGCGCCGACATGCATCGCTGGGGCTGAGGGCACATGGGCCTTGTAGCCTGTGCTCACGGGGACAAGGACACCGAGGCCAGGGGTGGCAAGGGCACGTAAGGGACATGCATGCAACGGCAATGGAGGGGAGCACATGGGGGTGATGGTGAGGTGCACGTGGGAGTGACAGGGGGGCATGTGGGGGAATGCACATGGGGGTGACATGGAGTGCACACGGGGATATGGGTAGGGGATGCATGGGGGGGGTGATGGAATGGGGGATGCATGTGGGGAGTGTTGGGATACATACAGGGGTCCTGGGGGTGCACATAGGAGTGATAGTGGGGTACACGTGGGGGTGATGCTTGGATATGACAGGGAGATCCACTTGGGGCAATTGGGGAGTGTACACGAAGGTGACATTCGTAGGGGTGACGGGGTCAGATACCCAGGGGGCTGAGGGGGGGCTGTGCTCACAGCGATGAAAGGGGACTGTCCGGTCTGGGCAGTTGGCTGTGTCCATGAGGGTGACAAGGGACTGTGCCCACGGGGGTAACAGGGGACTGTCCACGGGGATGACAGGGATCTGTGTGCAAGGGGGTGGCGGGGGCGCTGTGCCCACGGGGGCGCAGGCTGGGATGGGTGTGGATGCACACGAGTGCTCCGAGGCCCCGTGCCGTGGCACTGGGGTGCGCGGGCCAGCGATCATGCCCGTCGCGGACTTTGCCCCAGTGTGGAAGCAACGGCGAGCACGGTGCGGATCCGGCCAGGTGCCCCTGTTCCCCCCCAAACCCCGGTGTGTCCCCCGCTTGCCCCGGGATCCATCCCATCCCCGCGTCCGTCCGCGCCCACCTGCCCCGGGCGCAGCGCGCCCCGCGCCAGCCCCCGCGCCAGCACCGCCGCCATGGCCGCCGCTCCCGCCCCGTCACTCACACGCCGTGCCTGCTCCACGCCCCCTTAAAGCGCCCGCGCCAGCCTGCGACCACGCGTGTCATGTGGGTGACCCTCGCGTCGGAGCATCCCGGCGGGGACCCTCCGACGGGGGGAGACAGTCCCTCCCCGGGGGGAGTCCCGAACTCGGGCATCCCGCCTGACCTCTTCTGCCCCAAGGGCGGGTGCCTTGACAAACAATTGACGCCGGGAAGGAGGATGTGTCAAGCAGGTTTATTTGCACTCAGAAGCCCATTCGTGGGCGCTTGCGGCGGGGCTGCGAGGCAGAGGACAGCTGGCTCTGGGAGGAAGGGATGCACAGCTGGCTCTGGGAGGAAGGGATGCACAGCTGGCTGGCTTGGCTTCCAGGGGGCTCTGGGGGCTCAGGAGGCCCCTCGGCCCAGACTGACAGGTAGTCCCGTAGCGTTTTCCGCCGTTCCTTGGGGATGCCGCGGCAGCGCAGGCTCTGTGAGGACAGCAGGGCTTCGTCAGGCGCCGGTGAGGTCGGGGGGCTACGGACTGGAGGACTGCCGGCTGGTGGGGAGCCCTCCTGAGAGAAAATGGGTGGACGGCCAGGGGAGGGCAGTGGCGGGCCTGAATCACTCAGCTCAGACAGCTCAGACTGGTAGGTGAGGGAGGAGGTGAAGCTGGCCGAAAGGCTGCGATGCCCCCGTGCTCGCTTCTGCTGCCGCCGCCGCTCCCGCAGTGCCCGCTGTCTCTGCGCCACGCTGAAGCTTGTCCTGTCCTCCCACCACTGTTCCCAGTCCCCAGCCCAGGCTGCTGTCAGACGGGCGCTCAGAGGGTCCAGACCCCCTGCTGGCTCCAGAGTCTGTGGCAGGGGAGGAGGCTGGAGAGCTGAAGGCTCCCAGCACTGGATGAGGCCTCCTTCCTTCATGGCTTGGCACAGCCGCTGGCGCATCTGCCTCTGCAGGGTGGTGGGGCCTGCTGACTCCTCCAGATCTCTGCGGCTGAAGAGGCGTCTCTGGCTGAGCCTGGGGAGCCAGGTGTACTGACTGGACTCTCTGCAGGCCCTGGAAAAGGCCCTCAGCCAGCGGCGGTACCGCAGGGCTGCAGCTGGGCTGGGCACTGCTGGAGAGGGCTGGGGGCTGGCACAGGGCTCTTGCGGGAGTTCAGCTTCCTCCAGGGGTGCTGGTGTGCCCATGTCCTCCTCCTCCTCCTCCTCATTGATAATCACCTCCAGGTTGGACAAGTAGAATGTTTGCTCTTCCTCCTCTTCTTCCTCACCACCCAAGCCCTGTGGGCTGCTGGCTGGAGCCTCAAAGAGAGGGGAAGAGCCAGGGGCTGTTGTGACCTCATCCCTTGATGGGGGTGCTGAGGGCTGTGTTGCCTTTTGGGTCAGTCTCTGGCAGAAGACATCCCCGGCCTCAGAGAGCTGGAAAACCAGCATGGACTTGAGCGGCCCATCCTCCTGCAGTGCAGCAGCCATCCCTACGGGAACAGGCAAGGCATTGTCACCAGGGTTCCAGTCCTGGGGATCCTTCAGGGGCCTGGCCAGCAAGTGGGGGCTGCCTCCACGCCTAAGTGGGCACATTCACTGCTGGTTCCAGCCCTGTACATTGTTTTGTAGGTCATTCATCTCTTGCACAGGGTTGCTCAGGGCTTTGCTTTTGCTTTTTCAGCCACCCTCCAGGCAGGCCATGACAAGGGCTACACTCCCACTCCATTCCACCTTCTCCCCTACCAGGACCTGCAGCCTGGGGCAGCGTGGGACACTCACCTGTTGCCGGGGCTGTGAGGCGCTGCTGGAGCAGGTGGTGGCGGTGTGGAAGCTGGGTGGGCAGGTGCTGCAGGCACCCTGCGATGCTGTGCAGCTTCTGCGGAGTCCCTGCCAGCTGACAGGCTGATTGGCTGCCCCCTGAGGAAACACCCCAAAATCTAGCTGGTGAGCACAGACACCAGCAAGAGCTGGTCCCAGCAGCGAGGAGGCTGGGACATGGGGACAGAGGAGTCGTGGCCCTAGAGCTTGATCTCTTACCCCGGTATTGCAACAGCAACAGCTCCTGGGTGCGGGATGCGCCGAGCAGCACCTTGTGGCTCCTCCCAGGATTCCCTGGCATCAGGTGGGCAAAGAGCGGAGGGGCCTTCATCATGTGTGCCCACTTTAGTACAGGCACCAGTGGCAACCGCTCGTCCAACACATACACGGAGAACTAGTAAATGAGGCATGGCTCAGATGGGACACAACCCAACACACTGTGGTAGCCCCGCTCAGCTGGGAGATCCCTATGCCCCACAGGCACTGGGAGACACAGCTGTATGGGGTGTCTCCCCCAACTCCCAACTGTGGTAGGACTCACCTGGGTGGTGATAAGGTACTGTGAGGGGTGAGCCCTGCCCAGGTACATGGGCAGCACCACACGCTCACCCTGCTGGCATCCGGCTTCCTCGCCTACCTTGAACAAGTCGAAGTGGCATTTCTTGGGGGCCTGCAGTAGAACAGGCTGCAGTCAGCACTTTGGGCTGAGGAATCCCCTTCCCCGCCTGCCCCAAGCCCTACACCCACCCTCCCAGGCTCACCCGGGCATCCAGGCACTGCAGACCTGTGCGGTCAGCACAGCTCAGCACCCGTGGGTGGGCAGTGAAGTCACTCCAGCGCCAGGGCGAATGGTCCCGAAAAAACATGGTCTGGGGGTCATAGCGGACCTGCTGCAGCCTGTGGGGAGATGGCAGTAGTCAGCATGGGGCAGGGCTGTCCTTGTTACTTGGGCCCCCCACCCCCCAGGACTCCACTGTCTGCATGAGTCCCTAGACAGCCCTGACTGCCCCATCTCACCCTGTCTCGATGTTCCAGAGGTAGACGGTCCCACTCTGGGTGCAGACAGACAGCTCCCCAGGAAGGTGAGGGCTGCAGGACAGGGGTGCAGAGCATCACTATGGGGTGACAGCATCACTATGGGGTGACACCCACCACAGGGAGCAGGACTGTATCAGCAGAGCTCCCTCCTCGCACAGCCCCATCCTCCGGCACTTACCTGACAGTGAGGCAGGAGGCAGGCACATCTGTCCGGATGACCTGTAGTGGGGTGGGAGCTGCACCTGTCCTGCCTGGCACCCTCCAAACACCACAGTGATAATCTGAGCGGACCCCAACGAAATCTGTCAGGGAAAAGCAGGTGGCATGTGAGCTGGAAGCATCCCAGGGGTCCCCCGCTGCCCCTCCTCCCCACATCCTGTCTGCCTTGAGATGTGGATCCTAGGGCTGGCTTACCTTCCCCATCCACACGTGCTGCAGCCACTTGCCGGATGCGCCCACTGAGCTCAAACTGCGCTGCGGAGCCCCGGGTGCGGGGCACCTTCTCCAGCACCACGTCCTGGAAATCTGGAATGCTGGCTAAGGGTGGTATGACATGACCCCATCTTCCCTCCCCAGGGACACCCTGTGGGGAAGGATACAAAGGTGGTTCATGGCCTGCCCTCCAGGGTGCACCAGGCGGCCTACAGGTGTGTCCCCATCTCCAAGGGGCAGCCAGGCCAGAGCCCCGCCTGTGAGGCTGTCGTCGAAGAGCAGGTTGGACCACTGTAGCATCAGCTCCTCGTGCAAGCAGTCTGCCAGCAGCCCCAGTGGCACCTCGAAGAGCCAGTCACGGCAGAGGTGGGAGAACCAGCGCAGGCGGGAGGCCAAGTGCTGCCGGGGGCAGCCACTGCAGAGCATGGACAGCATAAGGCAAGGGGACAGAGCAGGAGCTCTTCCAGACTTTTGCAGGGCAGGGAACATGGGAACACTCACCGTCGGGCCTCCAGGCGGTTGATATCTTCCACCAGGGCTGTCATCCGGATGGTGCTATTCCGGGCTGGTCTCTATAAGAGAAGGGGGCAGAGGCTGAGACTGGCAAGGGGAAGGGTGAGGAACAGCATTGTTACCCCTGGACAGACAATGACCTTCAGCTTGGAGTGGCCCAGGTAGAAGTTCTTGTGTAGCAGATGCCCCAGAGAACCAAAAGCGTCTTCTGGGTGATCCACAAAGAAATGGCCCAGCTGTGTGGGAAGGACAGGAAAGGGTCAGTGCATGCAAGCGTCCCACGCTGTCACCCAGGTCCTTGCCAGGATGCAGCATCTCAAATCCCACCTGCCTGGCGAAGTCCAGAGTGGCTCCAGACTTGCCTGCCCGGAGCTTGCTACACAGGCCGCTCCGGTACAGGATGTCTTGAGGGGCGGGCGAGGGGATCCAGCAGCCTGTGGGGAGAGGGCAGAGGCCGCCTGGCTTTATGGGAGCACCGGGACACTGCTCAGCACCGCGGGGCAGCAGCAGGGATAGAGGTGGAAGGGATGTCCCCCCAAACCCCGTGCGCGCTCCCTCCCGCGGCTCTCACCCTCACTGGGCAGCAGCACCGGCACGGCCGCGGCGTCGGCGACTTCCCACCTCTCGCCCGCCGCGCCACGGCGGGGCACAAACGCCGGCTGCGCCTGCGGGGAGTGAAGGAGCAGAGTCAGAGCGGTCCCTGCATGTCCCGCCGGTTCCCCCGGCCGGCCCGGACCCCCGGCAGGGCCTCACCTGGCGGCGGCCGGGGCCACCCTCCAGCACCTGCCCGTGCTCGCCCCAGCCGGCGACAGGCGCGGGGACACCATCCTCCCGCGGCGGGCCGGCGCCGAAGTAGGAAGGGAACAGAGCGGCTGGGAACTCCATGGCGGCGGTACCGGGCACAGGGGGCGGCACGTGGCTGGGCCGGGGGTCCCGCTGCCCCTCGGGGACGGCGCGGCCACCGCGCGTGACGCTACCGCCGCGCTGCCGCCTCAGCACACCAATCAGAGACCGGCAACGCAGCGGGACAGAACGCCGTCGGCGGCACAGCCACGCGGGGCGCGGCCGCCCCCTGGTGGCCGGAGGATAAAAGCGCACAGGACGGGAACGGCACGGGTCCGGGATGGGAACGGGACAAGAACGGGGCGGGAAAAGCGGTGGGACCAGGTCGGGAAAGGGACGGGAATGGGAATGGGCATCGGGAGCAGGTGGGACCGCGTGGGGAACGGGACGGGACGGGGGCAGGGGAAGCAGTGAAACTAGGACAGGACAGGGTGGGGGGAACAGTGGGATAGGCCTGGAACAGGACCAGCACTGAGGAGCCATCAGGACAGGATCCCACCGGAACTGGGAGCAGGTGCTTGGGCATTGTTCCCCTCTGCTCACCTCCAGAGCAGTGGAATCCCTCTGTGAGTCCTGCTGTGGTCACACCTGGTTTTCCATGGCTCCGGCTGTGTGGCCATGGGATACCCCACATACCAGTGGGGTGTGGGGCCACGGGACAGTCTCAAATACCTGGGGGATGTGGTGTTAAAGTCCGGCTCCTGGAAGGCTGAGGATGTTCTGGTCCCTGCCCTTCCCGTGTGACCTCACACCTGCTTGGCCTTGGGGATGCCAATCTCACCCTGTCTCTGTGCTCCTTCCTCCCCACAGGGTGTCTTCTGACTTCCCATGAGGGACCCATCTGACCTCAGACCCCCATGGGTACCCACAGAGTTCAGGTTGGTCCTGTCGGGCTCTAGTGGGACCCTGGAGCTTTTGGAGAGTATCTGGAAAGGAGACAGCTTCCCCTGTCCATTTCCCATGGTGAGCATGACCAGCTGCCTCCTGGAGGGACCATGGACCTCATACATCCCTGTGCCAGAGGCCACCAGCCCCAGAGCTGCGTCTGTGAGGTCTGCACTGGGGAGGGGACCTCCATCCATGCCTGGAGGGGATCTCTGCTCTGGGGAGGGTTGCTGGGCAGTCAGGCTGGGACGCAGTGGGGTGGCTGCTCCCCAGCTCCCAGGGTGGCCTGTGGGAAGCACAGCTTAGGAGAAAAGCACTCCCATGAGTAACCTGCTGCCTCCATCATGGCCAAGGAGGATGGTGATATCACGGGAATCTGGGGATGATGTCGGGGACTTTGGGAAAATGTGATGAGAGCATTTCCAGTCACGATGCCCTCATCCCTTTGGGCAGTGCCCAGACCACCTCTGTGTGACACCCCCTCTCCAAGATACGTTACAATTTGCTGTAAGAAGGTGGTAGCCACTGATAGAAAACCACCTGACCCCCTTACACAGCTCACATAGGTAGCCCTCGCTGCCTCCCATCCCTTTTCCCAGTTCCAGTACATGCCATCCGCCCCATGTCCCTCTCCACCAGCCCTATATTTCTGTCCCCAGGACATATTCCTATCCCCAGCCCCAGGGCCCTGTCCCTGTCTGCCAGACCCACATCCCTGTCCCCAGTCATTGCTTCTGTCCCCAGCTCCATGTCCCTCTCTCCCAACCTATGTCCCTGTCTGCAGCCCCATGTTCCTGCCCTTCAGCCTCATATCTCTGTTCCCAGCTTATATCCTTGTCTCCAGCACCATGTCCCTGTCCCAAACCCTGTGACCCCATTCCTGGCCCATATCTCAGTTCCAGCGTCACATCCCTGTCCTCAGCACATGTCCCTGCCCCCAGCCCTGTGACCCCATTACCGGCCGCACACACGTATATCTCAGTTCCAGCGCCTTGTTCCTGCCCCCAGCCCGTGCCCCTGTCCCCAGCCCGTGCCCCGTTCCCGGCCCACATCTCGGGTTCCAGCCCGGTGTCCCTTTCCCGCAGCCTCCCATCTCCATTCCCGCCCGTGTCGCTGTCCCCCGGTGCCCCGGTCAGCGCCGGGTCCATCCCGGAGGGAATGGGGGGAGGGATGTCTCTCGGGGTGGGTGGAGCGTGGCACGGCCGCCGAAGATTGACGTGCCCGAGGGCCAATGACAGCCCGGGGGCGGCCCCGTGGGGGCGGGGCGGGTGACGTCAGGGCCGCCGGTGCGCGGCGGGGCGGCCGGAGGCGCGCGCCCCACGGCAGCCGCGGCGGCGGCGGCGGCGATGGCCCGGCGGGGCGGCGGGGGCGGCGGGCAGCGCCTCCCGCTGCCGCTCCCGCTGCTGCTCCTGCCCCTCCTGCTCCTGCCGCCGCCCGCCGCCGGTGAGCGCCGCCGGGAGACCGGGGCGGGGGGCGCGGGTGTGGGGCGGCGGGGCGAGCGCGGGACGGGGCGCGGGAGCGCACGTCGAGGGTGCCGGCGCGGCGGGGGCGAGGCGACACTGCGGAGGACGTGTGTGCGATGGGTGGGAGAGATGCTGGAGCGGAGTGCGGGGGTACGTGCGGTGGGACGCACGGGATGAGCTTGGGATGGCTGTGAGGTTCGGGAGCAATGGGATGCTGGAGGTGCGCGCAGTGGGGCGGGGGGTCGGTGAGGATGGAGCGCGGGGGTGTGTGCGCTGGTCAGGAGGTGTAGGGCGCGGGGTACGTGCGGCGGGATGCAAGGATTGAACTTGGGATGGGTGTGAGGTACGCTAGCCATGGAATGTGGGGTGTGTGCACAGTGGGGCGGCTGGGAAGAGAGCACGGGGGTGTGTGCGGTGGGCAGGGGGGCTGCAGGCACGCGGCGCGGGGGTCCGTGTGGCGGAGCACAGGACAGGGTGCCCTGGGGCAGGGCGATGAGCGTTTAGTGGGCGTGAGGTACACAAGCAATGGGATGTGGGCTGTGCAGGCAGTGGGGCCGGGGGCAGGTGAGAATGGAGCACGGGGGTGTGTGCGGTGGGCAGGAGGGGTGGAGGTGTGAGGCACGGGGCTCTGTGAGGTGCCGTGGGCAGAGGGATGAGCTCGGGATAGGTGTGAGGTACACGAACAATGGGCTGTGGGATGTGCACGCAGTGGGGCAGGGAGTGGGTAAGATGCAGTGGGCAGAAGGGCTGCAGGTGTGGGGTGCGGGGGTCCGTGTGGTGGGGCGCAGGGGATGAGGTTTGGATGGGTACATCTGCAGACTGGGATGAGCAATGGGATGTGGGGTTTGCGTGCAGTGGGGCAGGGTGCGGGTGAGAATGGAGCACGGGGGCACAGCTATGGCGGGGGATGGCCTCCTGGGATGTGGGGTGCACATGTGATGGGACACGGTGAGTGTGGCACAAGGGATGGGGCGAGCATGCAGTGGGGTTTGGGGCAGATATGCAGCGGAGTACAGAGGTGTCCCCAGCTGTGTGTGGGGTGTGTTTGCCATAGGGCACGGGGTGTACATACAGTGGGATGCGAGGTGGGTGCGATGGGCATAGAGATGCGTGTGCAGGGAGGTGTTTGCATAATGGGATACAGGGATGCCTGTGTAGAGGGTACCGGATGTCTGTGGAATGGGATGCGTGGATATGCATGCAGTGGGGCACGACGGTGAGCTTACTGTGGGGCACGGAGTACCCATGCAGTGGGGCACGGAGGCAGATGTGCATTGGGGCACGGAGTTGTGCATGTGAGGAGGACGCAGGCAGTGCACAGGCAGTGTAACACCCCGGGAGGAAGGCGTGTGTGTGGGCAGTGAGTGGGCCCGGGGGGCTGCAGATGCAGGGCAGAAGGCTGCGTGCATGCAGGGGGCAGTGGAGATGGACAGCCTGTGTCCAGCGGGCCGTCAGGATGTGCAGGGGACACTTCAACGGGAGTATGTGAGGCCAGGAGCGGGCTGTGGGGCAGCGAGCTGGCTTTGTGACCGGGATGCGGAAGGGACACTTGGGGGCATGGAGGGGACATCCCCTGGGAAGGGGGGCAGTTGGCCGGGGGCTGCCAGTGCCGGGGTGCAGCCAGCGATTGGGCGGCAGCGGGAGCTGTACGCGGTGCTGACCGCCGGCCGCGGAGCTGTCCGCGGTGCTGACCGCCGGCCGAGACCTGAGGCCGTTGTCCCGGGATTGGGGTCCTGCAGCTTCGGCTGCTGGCCTGAAGCAGAGGGCCTTTGGCTTTTCTCCTTCAATCCGCTCTGCGTCCATGGATAGCAGTCCTTCCCCATCCTCCAGGACCTCTTCCATGCTCTGGTTGCACTGCTACGGTGCCTCAGGCTGACCCTCTGTGTGCAGCCAGTTCCCTCACCTTGCTGTGGGCGAATGAGCATGGGAGGACTGCACTGGGACCGGGTAGTCCCGGGTCTTTCCCCCAGCTTCAACACCCTCCCTGAGGTCCCCTGCCAGGTCGCTGTCCCCACGTGGGGCTGTGCAGTGAGTTGGTGGTTCACGGTGGAGAAATTGGGATTGGGTGCTCTTGCATTGAGGAGACAGGTGTTTCATGCCTGGCTTGTGCCGGCAGGGAGTGAAAGGGAGGGGGAGTTGCCTTTGTTCCAGACAAGGGAGCAGATGCATGTCAGTGTACAGCCTGCTGGGGCTGCACACACGCAGCACAAACACACGTGCACACAAGCACATGCGCACACTTCCAGGCAGGAACATGCCATGCAAAGCTGACCCTCTTCTCAGCTATCCCACTCCACACTAGACGACTCCTCCTGGTCACAGACCTGCTCCCAGCCCACCCTCTGCTGGCCTCCCCCTTTCCAGCAGCTTGTGAAGAGGTGCATCTCGTTGCTGCAGCTCTGGGGAATAATGGATGGGTCTCCCAGGCTGGCACTGGGGGGTTGTGGTAATGGTAGGTGAAGTTATGGCGTCTGCCTAGAGTCCTGCTCTCCCTTGTGACGAAGTATTTGCCTCCCTGCTGCTGGGGCTCCTGGAAATCCCTGAAAATCGAACTGTCAGGCAGCTGGTCAGGAGGAGGTGTCCCCCACGTGTGTTGTGGGCCTGCAGGAAGTGTCTTTCAGAGATGGGGCTATGCACAGGCACACACCCCCATGGATGTGGGTTTGCACGCCTCCACTCTGCTGTGCATGCAGACAGCACCCCCGTGTGCATATGTGCACACATATGTGCACTGTTCCTCCCCCGCAAACCATGGGAGAGCTGGGAGGCTGTGCAGGAAGTGCTCTGCTTGCTCCTTCGTCTTGTGGCTCTAGGGTGAAACTCTGCACTTTATGATGGGCTCAGTGCTGAGCCTCCCCAGGAGTCAGATAAGGGGGAATCTGTTATTGTGGGAGCTGACCTGCTAGGGCATGGCTGAAGCCATGAAGAATGTCCCTTTATTACAGGTAAATGCAGGGAGCAGAGCATGAGCAGTCAGGGCCATGGGTTCCTCAGACTACAGATGACCAGTACCCACAGCTCAGTGAACTGGGCTTGAGGCAATGCTGAACCAGGAATGATGCAGACTGTGCCAGGGCTGGGAAACACAGCAGGGGACAACTGACATCATCCCTAGGGATTCACCAAAACGGCACTGTCCCAGTCCCTCCTGCCTCCAGGCTGCTGGATTTGAGACATATTCAGAGCCTGGGTGGTGGGCCTGCTCTAGGAGGGGTGCTACACAACCCCCTCCACAGTCCTTTACTCCACTGAGAGCCCCTTGGATCTCCTTTGCAGATGGGCTCTTTGTGACTGACTACTTCACCCGCACGCCACGCAAGCTCAGCCCCTTCCGCTCCTTTGCCAGCATCGAGCTCTTCCACTTCCACATTCCTGAGGACACAGTCATCGCCGTCTGGAACCTCATCACCTTCAAGGAGCAAGGTGGCACCTTTGGGGATCAATGCCCAGACCGTAGCATCACCGTGTGAGTAAGCAGCCTGCCCTGCCTGTTTCCCTCCTGCCTGCCTCTGCTGCTCCTGCCTGGATTTGCCCCACAGCTTGCCTGCTCTTGCCTGCTTTTTCCTTCCAAGCATGTGTACATATAGAGTCAAAGAATCATAGAATCACAGAATGCTTTGGGTTGGAAAGGACGTTAAAGATCATCTCGTTCCAACCTGCTACCATGGGACATGTTCCACTAGAGCAGGTTGCCAACTGAGTACTGCACAGCTGCTCACTCACCCTCCCTGCTCCCCTGGTAGGGAGAAGAATCGTGGAAAAAAAGTAAAACTCGTGGGTTGAGATAAAAACAGTTTACTGATCAAAATAAATATGCCAATAACACTAATGATAAAACAGCTACAACAATAATAATAACGTTAATGAGAAGGAGAGAGAAAAATAAAACCCAAGAAAGATGAGTGATTCATCACACAATTGCTCACCACATGCTGACTGATGCCCAACCTGTCCCCCAGCAATGATTGGTGGCTCTCTGCCAACTCTGCCATGTTTATACAGTGGGCATGATGTTCTATATGGAATGGAATATGTTCTATATGGTATGGAATATCTCTTTGGCCAGTTTGGGTCATCTCTCCAGGCCATGCTCCCTCCTGGCATCTTGTGCACCTGCTCACTGGCAGAGCATAGGACACTGAAAAGTGCTTTAGAGTAAGCACTGCGGAGCGCTAACGTCAGTGTGTTATCAACATTATTCTCATACTAAATCCAAAACACAGCACTGTACCAGCCACTAAGAAGAAAACGAACACTATCCCAGCCAAAACCCAGACAACATGTACGCTCCCTCCCCATGATTCATCTTCCCAGGACCATTGCAGGCTCCACTCTTTTGTGCATCTCATAGATGAACTGTTTTGCTTGAACACCCACTCAGGAAAGCTCACAGTCTCCAGAAAGGTCCCAGCTTACAGATGGCTTTCATGATGTCTTAAGCACAGAGGAAAGACACCCACATATGGGACATACTGGCCCTGCCGCGATGCCCAGCCTACACCCTGCTGACTGCTGTCTCTCCTGCAGGTATTTCCGCTCAGGGGCTCCCTCTGTCATTAACCCGCTGCACACGCACTTCCCCAGGGACACGGCCGTCCCTGGCTCCTTCGCATTGACCCTCACCTGGACTCTGCCCAACCGCACCACGGGAGTGTTCAATGTCACCAGCCCGCTGCCTGGGGACTGGTTCCTGGCTGCCCACCTGCCCAAAGATGAGGGCAAGATCTCCGTTAAGGTGAAGGGCCTGGAGGGACCGTGGGGTGGCAGAGCTGGGGTCTGACTGCGCTGGGCTGGCAGTGCCCAGGACAGGTGTCCCAAGTGGGAGCAGTGCCCTTGACTCTTGCCCTGTGCTGACTGTCCTCTGGTGCAGGGGCTCTACGAGGAGTGCCAGTACCTCTTCCAACCACAGCTCATTGTACAGCGCCTGGTGAACATCGCTGTGCTGTACCCTGGTCATGTCACCGAGCAGAGCATGGCCCCGCACAACCGCTCCTGCCTCTACAAGTGAGTGTGACAGGGTGTCCTAAGGAGGGGCGTCCTCAGGGTGGGGAGATGAGGGTGTCCCATCCCTCTGGCTTTCCTCCCCAGCCCTGTTGGTCCATAGTGATGGGCACGACCTAGCACTGCTGTCCCACAGGGTGTTTGTGCCCAGCTACACATCACGAGTGCTTGTGGAGGTGCTGCGGTGCCGTGGGGCTGAGGGCTGCCCGCTCTGGCTGCGTGTGCGGGCCAAGGCTCCCCCCCTGCACAACTCCACCACACTGGACTGCAGGGAACACACTCCCTGCCAGCTGGCACAGGACCTGCCCTTCTGGCAGCACTGGTACTACGTGCTGGTGGAGAAACACCCCGGGGTGCCGGGCACCATCTCCTTCCAGGTCACCGTGCAGCTCACAGGTGAGGGTGCATGTGGAGTTGTGGCTGGAGGCATGGTCTTGACTCTTCTTTGGTGTGGGGGTTAAAGGATGCTCACAGGATCTCTCCCCAGCTGGGCACAGGGTTATACCCAGCTCTGCTGGGATGGGGATGCTGGAAGGTGTTGGGGCTGGGTTGCAGATGGAGGTGAGTGGTGGGCAAAAAGGGAAGATGGGAACCAAGATGGGGCTGGAGCTGTGTGGTCCCCAGGCTGATGTCTCTGTTCCTCCAGACTGTTCCAGACCCAGCCTGGCCCGGCCACCTTTCCTGCCCTCCAGCGCCTCCATGAACATGCCCCACTCCTTCGGCTCTGCAAGCGGGCTGGCGCTGGGGGACAGCCCTCCACCCACCAGCCCCAACGACACAAAGCACCCGGTCCCCATCCCTGTCACCTCACACGCCAGAGAGCGGTGCTGGCCTGTCCGGCCCACGCTGCGCAACGAGCTGGACACCTTCTCCGTCCACTTCTACATCTTCTTTGGGCCCAATGTGTCAGTGCCACCCGACCGCCCTGCTGTCTTCGTCATCAACCTCCTTCCAGTGCTGGACAGTGGTGGGGTGCTCAACCTGGAGCTGCGGCTCAACGTGGTGAGGTGGCCACATATGCCCTGAATGGGGCAGGGTACCTTGGCACAGGGGGCAGGATGGGAGATGGGTGATGTCAAGGTTAAAGCAGGGCAGGGAACAGGATTTGGAGTGCTCTTGGGTCATGTGCAGTGGTTGTGGAGTTTTTGTATGATGGAGGATGGATTAGGGTGCTCCAAGGGCAGGATGATTGCCTGGGTTTGGGGTGTTCTTGGGTGAAGGGCAGTGGGTTAGGGCACTGCGAGTTGGTGTGCTGTGATCCAAGTGCTGTCAGAGGAGGGGACATCCTTGGCATTGGTTTAAGGCCATTTCCTCCTCAGAGCTCCCTGTGTGGTGAGAATGTGACAGTGTTTGGGTGTCTAAACCACGAAGTCCCGCTGACGTCCGGTGACAACACCTCGGTCACCTGCGAAACAGGTAGGCTGGGCTGTGCATGTCCATCCTGCCACGGCCATGGGGTCACACCCTCCTTGTGTGTGGTGAGAGGCTGGGTGGGGGGAGGCTGCAGAGATCATGGGGGCATGTGGCCCTGGAGCCTGGCACAGGGCACTCTGTCCCTGTTCCAGCTCTGCCCAGAGTAGGGGGCTGCACCTTGCCCTGCTCACCCAGAGCTTTCCTGGCCCACAGAGTCTCTGGCAGGCTTCCTGCTCTCCGTTAATGCCACAGCCAGCCTCAGCCGCCTACGGATTCCCTACCCACAGACAGGCAGCTGGTACCTGAGCCTGCGCTCGCTCTGTGCCACGGAGCACGGGTAAGAGCCCCAGCATGTCCCCTCCCTGTGCCTCCAGGGGGATGTCCCCACGGTGACCTGTGTCTGTGTGCGCCGTGGGTCTGTGGGCATGCCTGTCCCCTGCGCTACCTGTCTCCACTCATGTGTGTGCACGTGGCTTTGCGGGCTGTGTGTCACCGTGCGAGCGCTGCGTGGGCACGGATGGCTCCATCTCGCGTCTGCCTGACCATCTGTGGGTCCCCGCGGCTCTTCCCTCTGTCTCGCGGTTAGGAAGTGCCTGTCAGCTCGCGAACGCCGGGCATCTGTCAGCGCCTCTCCGCCTCCGCGGCAGGGCCCATCTGTACCCGTGCCCGGGAGGGGACCGGGCTGTCACTGGGAGGACAGGGCTCTGCTCTGCGTGTCAGGGGGCATCTCTGGTCAGGCTGGGGTTCTGCTCAGCATCTCAGGGACTGGTTCTGTGCTGTAGCTCTGCTCCTGGCCTCTGTGTCTGCCTGGAGCCCTGTGGAGGAGAGAGGCTGATATGTATGTGTGTGTGTGTCGGTATGTGCAAGGATACATGAGTGTGAATGATGCTGCATGCATGTTTGGTGCAAGCAAAACATGTTTGGGGGCATACATGCAGCCAGCTCTGTTTGCATGTTGTGATTTGGACAAGCAGTCAGGGCTTTGTTCAAGCAGTCAGGGCTGTGTGTGTTCTGCACGCACGTGGATTTGACTGTGTGAGGACACGGGTGGACAGCAGACACATGTGCAGCCGACCCTATGTGCATGTTTGTGCGTGTTGGGGTGCCTGTGTGTGCACAGTAAGCAGCTGGTGCGTGCTGTTGGCTCCTGGTGTGCTGGAGCTGAGGAGGTGCTGGCAGTGCCCAGAGTCTTGTGCGTGGGCGGTGCGGGGCAGTGGGGGTGTGCCTGCCCTGAATCCTCTGCTGCGTTTCTAGTTCACGCTGAGTTGCCAGTTGTAGTCAGTCCTTCCTGACGGGTTCACACACGGGCATTGCAGGGCAGGGCACAGTGTTTGCACAGTAAAATCCAAATTAAATAGGAGCCAGATGAATGTGCTGCTAAAGGCAAAGGGGGTTTAAGTGTTGCCACATTCCTCCTGCCCAGGCTGGCACAAACAATTGCAGCACACAAGATCCTCGGGGACCAGCCCTCAGCTACCATACGCAGCACCAAAACAGCTCATTTTCGGGCTCACCCCACCCCTGGGTCTCTCATTACCTGCCAAGTCTGGGTGCGATGGGTAGAGGCTCTGATAGATGTAGGAGCTGCTCAAGGCCACGGGGTGAGGGCTGATCCCCTTCTCCTGCCCCACAGGTTTGAGCCCTGCATCAACGTGACAGCAGAAGTGTACCTGCGCGCCTACCTCTCACCCTGCATCAACGACTGCGGCATCTACGGCCAGTGCAAGCTGCTGCGCACCAACAACTACCTGTATGCTGCCTGCGAGTGCAAAGCTGGTGAGAGCTGCCCCGGGCACCCACAGACCCAGCAGCCTCCTCCCCTTCTCCCTGAGGGTTTTGTATCCTGGTAATCCCTTCATGCCAGGTCTCTGCAGGGTGCTGGAAAGGGAGTTCCGTGCTCCCCGCCAGCTCCTGCAAGTGCTGCAGCAGTGACGGCAGTTCTTCCTGGTCGCAGGCTGGAATGGCTGGGGCTGCACGGACAATGCTGAGGCTTTCTCCTATGGCTTCCAGCTCCTCTCCACGCTGCTGTTGTGCCTCAGCAATGTCATGTTTGTGCCTCCTGTGGCCATTGCTGTCCGCAGCCACTACCTCCTAGAAGCTGCCGTCTACATCTTCACCATGTTCTTTTCCACTGTGAGTGGGGGGTGGGACAGCTGAGGGGCAGGTGAGGGGTAGGGGCTGTGCAGGGAATCTGTCACATCCTTTTTCTGCTACCCCAGTTTTACCATGCCTGTGACCAGCCAGGCATTGTGGTGTTCTGCATCATGGAGTATGATGTGCTGCAGTTTTGTGACTTCTTGGGCTCTCTCATGTCTGTCTGGGTCACTGTCATCGCCATGGCCCGGCTCCAGCCCGTAGTCAAGCAGGTAAGTGTGGGGAGGGACCATGCAGAGGAGGCATGGAAGGGATTTATCCTGATGGGTGCCCCACTGCCGCACAGGTGCTGTACCTGCTGGGGGCCATGCTGCTCTCCATGGCTCTGCAGATGGACCGTCATGGGCTCTGGAACCTGCTGGGGCCCAGCCTTTTCGCTTTGGGGATAATGGCCGTCGCTTGGGTAAGATGGTGTCCCTTATGTCCCCATTGTGGCTGCGCTCAGTATCCTGCCCCTGCCAGCATCTCCCCTCTGCTGCCTTCACCCTTCCCTGTGTACCCCTCTCCCTGACTCCTGAGGGATGTGTCACCATGGCACAGGGTTTGTGCCCATCCCTGCCATGGCTCCCCCTTCTAGCCCATTCTTTCCCCACCACAGACGGCTCGCACAATCCGTCGCCGCCACTGCTACCCACCGACCTGGAAGCGCTGGGCTTTCTACCTGTGCCCAGGAGCGCTGATCGCAGCGGCGGCTGTGCTGCTCTACGCCTTCGTGGAGACGGAGGAGAACTACTTCTACATCCACAGCATCTGGCACCTGCTCATCGCTGGCAGCGTCGGCTTCCTGCTGCCGCCCCGTGCCAAGCCCAGCAGGCGCCTGGGGCCACTGCCCCGGCGCAAGGGATGTGGGTACCAGCTCTGCGTCAACGAGCAGGAGGAGCTGGGGCTTGTCGACCCCGCTGTGGCCTCGATCAATAGTATTTGTACCAGCTGATGCTGATGGCAGCTCAGACTCCTCTGGCATGGACAGCAGCCCTGTGGGGCTTGGCACCCGCTCTCTTTGCTGGCCACCCATCTCTGGGAGCGCCAGGACTCCTCCGGGCAGGCACACAGCCACCTGTGCCACCCTGTTCTTCCAATTACAGCCTGACTGAACTTGTCTCCAGGAGTTGCTGTGGCTCAGTCTGGGGCAGAGCTGTGGGGGGTCAAGGCTGAGCTGGGCCATGCTCCTTTCTTTGCCAGGCCATGAGGTTGTGGAGGGGAGGTGGCTGGGTGTGGAGGGGAGGAACAGCAACAATCTCTGGCTCCCAGTCAGTGGTCTATAGCAAGAGCTGCTGCTCTGTGATAGCTGCTCTGGATCTGATGCAGGTCTGACATAGAGCAAAGTGGCTGGCAAGAGATGGGGACCAGAGGCTGCAGTGTTTTGCCTCCTGGTAAGAAAGGCTGCAAGGCTGGGATGTCTTTGTTGGGGCACTGTGCTCTCACAGGATGGCTGTAATATCTGACCCAGGGACAGCTGTGCTGTGCCAGGGCAGCCAGGATCGCCTCCAACCCTGCAGGACTGTGGGGAGCCCATAGACGTGGGGGTGGCTGCCACTGGGGAATGATGTTGGTGCTGCCTGTCCTCGCACTGCACAGGTCTGAGAGTGCTCTGCCTGTAAGAATCACATCCCCAGGAGGCCACAGCCTGCTTCCCCTCCTGCGTCAGCACCCCACATATTGCTACACCCAAGGAGCAGTGGATGAGTAACCCTGTGTCCCTGCTGTTGCCACCAGCCTTGTCACTGCAGGGCTCTAGGCTCCAGTGGGAGGGTCATCACATGGACCTGTGACCCAGCTGGGGTGGCTCTTTCTCAGCCCTGGCTCCTTGTCTGCCTTATGGTCAGACCTGTAAATGCAGCACTGCAGCCAGTGCAGCCAGTGGTGACCATGGTATGGTGACAGACACCCAGGCTGTGTGTGTGCCTCAAGGACAAGGGGTCTTCACTCTGCTTCGGCAGCCCAGAGGGGTCAAGGTGGACTAGGGAGGACTGGGAAAGTTCCACTGACACTTCTCACCGCACTGGGGACTTCCCCAATTCCCTGAGAATTTCTCGACCCTGCAGGGGTCTTTAGAGTGCAATCCTGAGGCAAAATTCTGCATCCTAGCAGCCACATCCTAGCTCAGCAGAGCCCACCCGCCAGCAACCCCCCTCTCTGTACCCCTAGGGACAGAGCCCAGCACAGGGAGATTTACTGGATGCTTAACAGGATTAACAACTGCAGGCGGGCAGGCAGCTATGTAATAGGATTGCAATCTAATTAAAACTGTTGCTTGGGAGCTGGGCCCCAGCTGGCCAGAGCAGGGTGGGCTTGGGGAGCTGTGGGGGCAGCTGGAGAGGACTGTGGGGATGGGGTGGGCAGAGCAGGAGGAGGGGTGAGGTAGCGAGGACCATGGCAGTGCTGCGGGGTTCAGAAGTTTGCTGCCTCTGTCTCTGGGCCTTGGTGTGGGATATGTTCATGGGGAGCCAGCCTGGCGTGGAGGTGTGCTGGGCAGCCTGTGGAGGAGCTCCAGTCATTGTGCAAAGTCTGGGCGACCTGTGTCTGCCATTTCCCTTACCCCCAGAGCTCACCCTCCAGCCCTCTCTCTGCCACACGGAATGTCTGGTCTGGTCTGGCCAGGTGGCAGATTAAGGATTAATTTTTTAATTAAAAACATTACTCATTTCACCAAGTCCAATTGCACCCCACTGGCAGCAGCAGCCCCCAGAGGATGAAGAGCTCAGCTTTGGCTTTCACATGAGCAACATGCTGGAGTGCAGTGCACACTGGACACAGGCTGGTCCTGCACCAATGCACCCCAGTGTCACGGAGATGTCAGGGCTCCTTACAGCATCCTTACCCATTCCTCATCCCTTGTCTCACTGCTGTAGGGCTGAAGTGCAAACCTTCTGCTTGTCAAATTTGTGAAAACCCTACAATAACAGACCCACTGGTGGGATGAGCTTTTCCTTTGCAAGCAGCTGCAAGCCCCCTGGCCTGTGCAGACATCATGGGTGACACATGCAGGACTGGACCCTTGAGGGGTAGTGGCAGAGGTGGGCAGCGGTTTTAGCCAGCAGAGCTGCCCAGGGAAGCCTGGAGGAGCCACACACCAGCTCTGCTAGACTCTGCTTTTCTGGGCTGCTGGTGCGGCTCAGAACTCCCTCTCCTTTTAATTAAACCTGCAACTGCATTTTTCATCTCAAGGACAGGCCATGCATCTGACCGCACTGCCCGGGAGGGAGCTCAGCCAAGCAGCACTGGAGGCAATCCAGGTATTCTCTGCCAGCCCAGCTTGTCCCTGGGGGCCCATGGGCTGCCTGCTGAGAGCTGGGAATCCCCATTCCCACTTCTTCTCCCAGTCCCACGGTGGGTAGGAACCCATTCCCCTGCCCAGAAGGCCAGCACAGCTCAGGGGCCATTGAGGTGCATTGTGAGTGCAGAATACACAGTCTCACAGGACAGAAAGGGTTTTGCTCACTGCTCCTGGCACCAAGCACAGAGAATTTGGTCTCTCCTGGTCTCTCCTGGTCTCTCCTGGTCTCACTTTGCTGGGACACCCAGCAAAGGGCGTGTGCATGTGCCTCTCCCACCAAGCCTGTCTGGGACCATGCTGAGACGCACTGTGGGAGATGCTGATTCCCCTCAGTCACCTCTCCTTTGTCACAGAGTCAGGAGCACCAGCGTGTCCATCCCTGTGGGTCTGAGTGAGATTTTCTGTCATGGCTCCCCACGGCCTCCAGCCTCTGCCCTATCAGGATGCACCTGGGGTGAAGGCTGGACTCTTCTGCCTTCCCTTCCTGCTCAGAGAGTTAGGGTTTCCGTGATTTCCACTCCCCCAGTGTAAACAGCTTTCTCGATGCTCCATCCCTGCCTCTGCCAGGCACAGCAACCACATAACCATGGCAACAGTATCCCTATAACAGCCAGGTACATCTGACATCCCCATGGCAACCAACTCCCGGAACAGCCGATGAAGGGCTTTGCTTCCTCAGTGCTGGAAAGGGATGGGGGGGCGGCTCGAGCCATAGCAGGTCAGGTGGTGGTAGGGACCTGGGGACAGACACAGCTGGGAAGGGTTTTTGACTTGGTGCCTGGGACAGTACAAGCCATCGTGGCCTCTGTCCTGACAGGGAGGTCGCAGTGGGCACAGGGGGTGCATAAGAAGGTGGCAGCTCTGGGAACAGTGTCATCCTGACTCAACCTCCTGCATCCCAGCTTCATACTGTCTGCGGGGCTGTCAGTGCCACGCGGCCAGCACTCCCTGCTCCGACACAAGTTTCCTTGGAAATGTGTATCCCAAACACTGGTACTGTGCTTTCTGCCACAACCTTCTCCCACACCAGTCCCCAATGCAGGGGTGCTCTGCCTGCTGTCTACACCCTGCCCTCCCAGGCCCTCCCACCACTGCCTGCCCATGCCTGCTGTCCAGACTCATCACCCTGCAGCCCTGATGCAGTCTGTCATTGCAGATGGCAATTGCATGCCATGCAACTTTAATGTGTCAAGCCTGAATTATTGAGCCCTGCAGCAGGCTGCGTGCACACAGGGGGCATCCCTCCTCCTCTCCCTGCCCATGTGTGCCCGACCAGGCAGCAGTGGGTGGGGGCTGGTGAGAGGTCCAAGCTTTCGGGGTCTCTGTGGGTGCACAAGGGTTCTGTTCTCCCTGCTAGCCACCATGGCTGGGAGGTGTGGGTGGAAGGGTGGATGTTGGTGTCACCAGATTGGTCACCTAGGGGTTGGTGGGTCCCCAGGCATGGTGTTATCCCAGTGGGGTGCAGGGAGAGATGTGTAACCCTGCCCTGTCCCCACCTCAGCATTTTCTCCCTGTATCCTCATGAAACCCCAAGTCTAGAGGGAGCAGATCCCCTAAGGCTGCCCTGGGAGTCCTCATCCATCCTGCTCATTGTGCTGCCAGACCCCAGTGAGACAAAACCTTTCCACCTCAGTCAATGTAAATCCCATGGTGGATACAGACAGAACTTGCTCCCTGGCCGGACATGGCTGTCACTGTGCCACTCTGGGGATGATGAAGGGCTCAGAGAATGCCCTGTCTGCTCTCTTTTTTTTGCAGTTTGCCTGAAGAACCCTGCAGCCACTTGATGATTTTCTCATCAGAGTAGCAAAGCTTGACTGCCCTCCCCACACAGACCCATCCATCACCCATGGCTGGCACCACCATACAGCTCACAGGCACTGGACCTGCCTGCCCTGCTCTGTCCCTGGCTGTCCCTCAGGTTTGCAGGCAGTGCCTGCACCATGGCCAGCCTGGGGGAGCAGCTCTGGGCATGAAAAGGGAGGCTGTTTTCCCTGGAGGAACCCATGTGCAGCTTGCTTGCTCACCCCTCCTTTTCCCCTATCCCCTATTGCCAACTCTCATCCTCTCTGCTGCCATCCCCAGCCATCATCCCACATCAGGGATCCCTCAAAGCTTCAGCCCCACTCTGCTGCATGCTGTGTGAGGACCAGGTGGGAGCCAGGCACTCACAAGTGGGAGATATAGCTACAGATGGAGAAAGCCCAGCTTCAGTAGCATAGGGCATCTCTCCAGGTTCCTGTTCCTGGGAAGCACCGTGCCAGGGGTACCTGTCCCATAGAACAGAGATAGAGCTGAGCATGACAAAGTCAGCCCAGAACAGGGACAAAGGGTTCTGAGGGGGACCTGGGGCATCAAAAACCAGCATCCCCATGCAGAGGCTGTGGAGTTGAGGGACAAAAGGCTTGGTTGTACCCAGTGGGACCAGAGCATTGCAGCAGGAATGTGTCAAGAGACAAACAGCAGCTGCCATGGTCACATGGCTGGAAGGGAGCAGCAGACAGGAAAGGGGGACACTCAGACATGGGAAATCAGGAAAATGTGGTGGTGATGCAAAGCATCACAATTTTCAGCTGCTGTTAATTGAGTTTCTTGGAGAGGTTGGTGGGGAAACCTGCGGGGGGGCTGGACTCAGGACTTTATCCCTGGCAATTTAGAAGAGGGCTGTTGAAGACCTGCTCTGTCGAGCGGAAAAACCACTTGAGTTGTGCTTAACTTCATCAAGGGAACTGCATAGAAATCAGGGAGCTTGCTAAGAGAAATTAATAGAGCAGCCAGGGGGGCAGACTGCCTGCAGACAGCATGAGAACCTCTTAGATCCGCATACCGGAGACTTCCAGTAAATGAACACGTCCTTTAACAAGATTTGCAAGGCCAGCATGGCCAAGGAGCAGAGTGAGTAAATGGGTGGGAAAGGTCATTCCTCAAGAAAGGGCGCTGTGCCAAAATGAAAAGCACATGAAAGGGGGGGAAGTTTACATGAAAAACCAGAGCAAAACAACCCCCAAAGAGGCTTTGAGGAAGATCTTGGCAACAGCTTAAAATTGCAAATAATTTTGCAGTGCTAAATTTGCTAAATTGTTGCCATAGCAATGAGACTTTGGGGATGTCCGGGGTGCATCAGAGTGCTGCAGCTCCGACCCACCCCGTTGGATGAATCTTGGGGTAGGATCTGTGAGTCCCGCAAGCTTTCTGTAAGGACAAGGAAGTCTGGTATTTCTATCCTCGAAGCAGATATCTAGGGCCCACAGAGGGGTGATGCTGAAGTAGCAGCCTTGGCACATCCTGGCCAGTGAGCAGGGGAAGGGCTGCGATTGTAAGATCAAAGACTACAAAATGTAGCTGGACTTGCTGTCAACTGGTAGGAAGTTAAGGCAGTTGCTCTTGTGAGAAATCAGCCTTGCACCAACAGAAATCAAGCTGTTACACCAAATGCAATTCTGGATAAATTTATCTTAAGAAGCAAGCCTGCAGAGGAAGATAAAATCATGTTAGCAGAGGCTGAGAACATTGTCCATAGGATGCAAAGCCACTGTTCCCTTTATGGCTTGCAGATTAAAGTTTTCCCTTAAAAACATCTCCCCCCCACTCAAACACTACCACTAAATTTCCCTTGAGTCCCAAGTGCTAAGCAATATGTTTTTATGTAAGAACAGTGCTCTCAATGGAGACTGCATTAAAGAAATCACATTGAAGCTTCCTGTTGGACTGCAAGAGGTGCTTACAACGAGAGCAATATTACAGATTACTCTTACTTTACATAACTATGCTTCATCACTTCCACAGCTAAAACACAGGGCTCTGCACTTTGAAGAGGAATGTTTTTGGCTGAAATTAAATAGGCCTGGAACAAGTACAATCCAGAGGCTCCTGGCTCAGCAGGAGGGGAGGTAAGTCCCCAAAGACTCTGTGTGCCAAGTCCTCCCGAGAAGCTTTGCCCCAAGGCTTGCCTGCAGTCAGCAAATCTCCTGCCAGCGCAACTACAAATCCCAGATGAGCCCAGGAGGATTGTTGTTCTAATTAACTAATGAAGTCGTCTCCTGTTGGGAAGATGGATAATCTGAGCTAGAGGCTTCCTCCCTGTCGTGGGGGAGGACCTGGAGCAACACCCAGCTCCTCTCAAGGGACCTCAAAAATGTTTGTACACCCCGAGGATGTACTTGCTGCAGGGAGGTGCCAAGTGTTCCCAGACACAGCATCTCCCTGCACTCTGCCTTCAACCTGCCTTCAAAAACCCATCTGACCCTGTCCTCTGTCTGGCAGGTCCAAAGACAGCTTGGCTCATCCCTGAGTTTTCACTTTGGTCTCATAATTTTCAAGCAAATCACAAGAGAAAAATTAACGTCTGAGGCGGGTGAAGTCTATGCAGGATCTCTCTGAGCCACAGCCATGCGCAGCGCAGGAAGATCCACTTCAAAGGGAGGAGTCACTTCATTAAAAAAGGGAGCTAGGGCTTTTGATACCAAGATAAACATCCTGATACACATCAAAGCAGTTTCCTCTCCTTGTCCTTAGACACCCTCTCCTGCTTAAATTCTGGATTTTGGGATTATACTTCTGCCTAACCTATGCTTTGCCGCATCCCATCTGGATGGTTGTTTGGTGGGGGAGATTCTGGGTGCTGCTTTGTGGTATGTGAGACCTTCAGGTCATGCCCACGAGCCTAAACACTTGGCCGTTGCCTTCTGTTCCATCTGTGAAGAACTAAGAGTAGCTGGGAAAGCAATTTTATTTCCATTGAAAAGCTCCGTGTTTTTAAAGGAAAGTGCAATAGAGAAGTGCCCAAGAGCCAACTGCATTGCCTGAGTGCCCAGTGGTGTCCATCCCTCCAGACACCCTGCCCACAGTGGCTGCAGGCACATCCCTGGCAGCAGATTGGGCATTCGACAGCCTGGGATAGAGCACTGAGGTGTGAACACTGACCATTGGCACAGGGAGAAGAGAGAGGTCGCAGGGACTGTGTGTGCACAAGGTGCTGGTGCAACTCATATCCACCATAGTAAACCTGTCCTTCGGTATTTGAGATTATGTGAAGAGTTTTGAGAGGCTCAAGAGCCAGGTCCTGTTCCTGATGTCAAAACCTCATGCTTTTGCTGTGGCCGGGGGCTTTATCAGGGTGGCCATCGGAGCTGGGCTGCAGGGTGAGGTGTGGTCAGGGGGTCTGTGTCACTAGGCCACCTAAGGGCTTGGGGCACTCTTAGGGACAGGAAAGAGAAGAGGAGGGGCTGATGCACTGGGGAAGCTGCAGGACTGAGAATTCAAGTACTGGCAGGCAGCTACAGACACAGCCAATAGCTGCTCTCAAGGCAGTCATTTGGGTAACACTACCTGTACTCTGGGTTTGCAAGATCAACCTGTGCTCAAGTGGGCATACAGCATCACCTCCAGGTGGGGTTGGCTGGGAGCAAGGTACAGGTGCAAAGGGCTTGCTGCCACCGGCAGGTGACAACTTCACTATTTCAATTCTTCCAGATATTATTCATTGGCTCTAGGCTGAGGCAGGCCATGGAGGAGGGAGAGGATTGGGAGAGTTGTACATCTTTGATTTGTTCCAAAACGTGTTGAAAACAGGGAAAAAACATGCCCCCCAAGCCTCCACTACACCAGGGATCTGCTCTAGCTGTCCTGGCAGTTGGCTGTTGAGTTTCAGCTGCCCTGTTGCGAGATGTTTTGTGGGATGGAGGCGGAAGGAGCTGCATGCCAAGGGCGCCAGGAGCAGCATCCTCATGGTTCCTGGGCCACCAGACAGCAACACTGAAATCCTGAGACCTGCTGGTGCTTTCACATGTATTTCCAGCCTGGAGAAGACCTTGCATGCCCCAGAAGGAGCTCACCTTACCCTCTTTGGGCTTTTTCTGTGTTCTCCTGGCTTTCACCCGAGCCCTGCAAGTGCAGAGCCAATGCAGGGCCAGAGAGTGTCACCAGGCACAGGGCTTGTTTCAGATGAACACGCTGAGGAAAGGCGATGGCTGTGTCCATCTCAGGCCCTTCCACACCTCCATCCCCTCGTGCCAGCCCGTTACCCTTGCTGGAACCACCACCTGCACCGCATCCCGGGGCTGGGGGCTCGCTGGAAAGACGCTGGGGACCAGCCCCACCCCACCGCCCCTCTGGCACCGCCCTGAGGGCGAGCTGGAAGGGAGCAAAGGGCACTGGAAGCCTGGGGCATGGGATACTTTGCGGCCAGAAGCTGGAGCAGAGCGTGCCCCGCGAGTGCCTCAGCGTACCCCTGGCAGGACACCCCACAGCGGCCCAGCAGCCCCGGCACGCGGGAGGCGGGGAGTGAAGCCTCAGGGGCGTGGAGGTGGGTCAGCCCTTCGGCACGGGGGACACAGTCCGGGGGGTGGCGATGGCCCAGCCCGGTGCCGGACCGGCCGAGCAAACACCCGACCCTCCCCCAGGAGCCCCGCGGCCAACCCAGACCGCCCGCTCGGGGAGCGAACACCCGACCCTCCCTCAGGAGCCCCGCGGCAGGCCCCGCCCGCCCGGGGAGCCCCGCCCACACCCCGCCCACACCCCGCCCCTCTGCCTGATTGGCCGCGCCCACCCCTGCTCCGCTACGGCCCCTGCGATTGGGTGGAGCTCCTCAGCCAGACCCGCCCAGCCTCGCCTTCCTGAGTTCCTATTGGCTGCCGTGTTGTCACTCCATACAGGACACGCCCCGTGCGGGCGGAGTTGGGAGCGGCGCGTCGGGGGTGGCGGTGGTCGTGGGTGGCGGTGGTCGGGTCACGGTGCAAGCGCTCCATCACCTTCGCACCCTTCTGCAGCCCCATCGCCACCCTGCTGCGCCCCCGCAGCCTCACTGCACCCCCGGCACCACTTACTGCAACTCACTGACCCCCACGCTGCACCCCCGCTGCAGACGTGTGCAGCCCGTCGCCAGCCTGCTGCAGCCCCGGTGCTCCTCGTTGCACCGCTCCTTACTGCGACTCACTGCACCCTTCGATGCAAACCTCACTGCAACCCCACTGCACCCCTCGTTGCACCCCCTGCACCACTCAATGCACCTCTCACTGTGGCCCCCCGCACCTTCTTGCACAATGTCGAACCCCCATGGCTCCTGGTACTTCACATTGCTGTCTCCCACTTACTTGCACCTCTGGTGCCATCCCATGCACTCCTGACCTGCAGCCCCCAGGACATCCCCCACAGTCCCTGCTGCAACACCACCCTCCTCTGCAGCCAGACCCTTCCTGCACCCCCATCTCAGAGCACCCCTCACTGCCCTTCACCTCCTGCCAGCGACCTGCATGGAGAGGGGACAGCCTGTCCCACTGCCCCAGCACCCCAGGGCTGAGGGAATGGTGCCATGGTGTCCTAGGGCTGGAAGTAATAGGTTGTACCCCAAGTAAGGACCATGGCAGAATTGCAGGGAGTAAGCCAAGGTGTTGGGGAGTGTGGTGGGATGATGGGGAATGCAACAGAGTGATGGGGAGCTCAGTGGGGTGATGGGGAGCATGGCAGAGTAATCATTGGAATGATGGGGAACAGAGCAAGGTAAGAATGGAGCATGGATAACCACAGCCCAACCATTGCAACCTCACTGGTGCAAGCAGCAGGGCTCAGGAAGGGAGATCCCACCTTTCTCCTATCTTTGCCCACCCTGATAGCTCACAGGGAGGGAAATCCAGGCCAGAGATGTTTGCAGGCAGTGGCCCCATCATCATGAGGCTCGCAGCCAGAGCTGCCAGTAAGCAGCTAGCTGCTTTCTGCTCCTACTTGGGAGCACAGAGGATGTTTTGTGTGTGGTGGTGGGAGCACCATCAGCATCAGGGCTGGCCCTGCTCCCGGCAGCCCCCACAGACCCCCACTCCCAGCCCACTGCATCACGAGGCCAGCATGCCTCTGTGGCATGCCCTTCTCTCCAACTCAGGGTGCACAGCTGGTGTGGGATGAGGGATGGTGCCACGGGGGGGTCACAGGCTTTCCCAGCACTGCCTGCCCATGCTTCTCCCCTGCCAAATGGCATCGGGGCTGTGATGTTGTTGCTCACTGGTGCTGTGACACCTGCTCTCCCCTGGCACCTTACTGTGACTGTACCCCTGGTCCCTCTCCATGGCTCAGCCACATGTGGGGTGTTCCAGCTGGCTGGAGTGTGCATCTGGAGGATGCTGGGTGCCCTGGCAAGCTCCTGGAAGATGGTGGGGCAGGCAATGGGCCACAGTGTGCAGTGGGAAGGGCAGGAGTTCAGGGACATCTTGTTGGGAAGCTACAGGGACATGTACTGCAATCTGACCCTGAAGGTCATGCATGGAATCCAGGCAGCGGATCCATCATCAGTACATCCTCAACTGCTTCAACATGGACTGCCTGCCCACCTTCCTGGCTGGGCTTGACCTGGCATGGACCAGCCTCTACCTGGTATCCCTCCTCTTCCAGAAGTGGCAGGCAACATGCCAGCTCTCCAGCAAGTGGCATGTGGCATGGCAGGACTATTGTCATGATGTCTACCCACGCTACAGCAGCACTATCAACTACTTTCTCTCCCTGGATGTGGCAAAGAGATTCTGGAGGCAGAGAGCAAACAGCCTCATCCTCATGGAGAATGTACACAAGCTGGTGAAGCTGGTGGGTCCAGCCAAGAGTCAGTGGCCATGGCATGTCTGCAACTACTCTTACCTGGTGGTGATCCATGTACTGAAGCAGGAGGATCCATGCTGGAGTAGGAGGGCCTCACTGCAGTGTGTGCAAGTCTGCAGCACTGGCTGTGAAAGCCCCAGACTGTCCCCTGGAAGGGACCTACCAAGGATCTGGACATCAAGGGACCACAGCTGTTGCACACACTGCTTCCCCAGCCTCAGTGCTGCCCAGCATTGCTCACCCCAGCCTCTTCCCTTGGAGAAGGATGCAGCCTGGCAGTCTGAGTTTCCTGCTCTCCAGTCCTGACAACAGCCCTGTTCTGCTCCACAGCTCAGCAGCATGTTCCTCAGGCAGGGTGATGCCTGCCCCAGGCAGTGCTGGAAGGGGTAGACAATGTACATCTGCCCCATGCTGTGTGGGTAGGTTGGGGAGTTTCTCAGAGTCTGTAAATAGCCGAGTTCCCCTCCTGCTCATCTCGAAACTGAGAAGGGGAACATTCCCCAGAGAGAGGGAAAGAATTGGTCAATTGTCATTGCTGGTAGAAAAGCTATTTTTAATTTTATTAAAATGTCTCTCTAGTATAAACTTTCAAAATATCTGGAACCTCTGCTATAAAGATTTATACCGTGGCTGTGTAGCAAAGCTGTTGCTCCTGGGGCCAGTGATGGTGGCACTCATGGGGGGATGCACCTGGCATGAGGGGACAGCTGAGGCTCCTCTTTGTGATCCAGGGAAGTGTGGGGAGTGCCACGGGAGCAGGGCACTCTGGGGCCACCCTCAAAAAGGGGCATGTGGGGGATGTAGTGGCCAGTGGGGCCAGGATGGGTCTGCGGCCGGAGCAGGAGCTGGTGCAGGGTCTCACCCACCTGCACAAGGCTGTGGGAGAGGAGGTGGAGGTGGGAGACTGTGTCGCTGGCCAGGCTCTCCAATAGTGCCTGCTGCTGCCGTGATGTCTGCAGGATCTGCACCAGCAGTTGCTGGACGTTCTGGAGCAAGCCTGCCACGCCAGACCCTGCAGGGAGAGAAGGGTCAGTGGCACCTCACCATGGCTCCAAGGGCTCTCTGTGAGGCAGTCAGGAAGCTGTAGGGAGCACCCACCATGCAGGCTTGCGTCTGATGCATCTTCACCTGCTGCTGGCTGCTCACTCATGGCTGCTGTCCCATGGGAGCCTGTGGCTGCAGCAGCCACTGGCAGCATTTGGTTTCTTCTTCCCGTCCCCAGGGACACCTCACCAGGAAAACCTGTCACGAAAGCTTGGCATGGAGGAAACAACCAGAGTGATGGAAACGCCAAGCCCCAAACTCAGCTTGACCATGACAAAGAGCCCTGGGAGAGCACTGCCTCTGGTAGCCCATGCCCTGCATTCCCACTGGCAGGACAAGACAGAGCTGTGCCCTGAAATTCAAAGCTGCAGGCACTTACCAGCCTTTCCTTCAGCTCCTTCCTGCTTCAGTTCAGTGTGACAGCCTGCAAGGACAGCAGAGAAAGCCTGTGAGCAGCAGCCACCTCCTGCCCCAGGGCACACAAGCATGTTAGTCAGGGCATGGTACTCACCCAGGAGGGAGAGGGGAGGGAAGCAGCAACCGGCGTCTGCAACGAGAACCGTATCAGACCCTGCTTGTGGGGCTGAGGGGGTTTACTGGGCTGAGCAGGGCAAGGAAAGCCTTACGTGGCATGGCGGGGTGCGTGGGTGGCACTCCAGCAACATGGTCCCCATCAGCTGCTGGGAGAAAGCAGAGAGGAGAGATACACCTTCTGAAGGGACCTGCTGGTGGATCACCGCCAGCCCAGGGTCTGCCCGGCTTGCCCCGGCCAGCCCCACAGCCTGACATGCCCTAGCCACAGCTCCAGAGTGCCCTGCAGGGCCCCAAAGCATTTCAGAGCTAGGTACAAAAGCAGGAGTCACTCACCCACCACTGCAATGCAGCCACCTCTGGGCTGGAAGGCAGCAGCGGCGGAGCAGCGCGCAGCAACGCTACACAACAGACTAGGACTGGAAGTGAAGGAGAGTCCCACATCCACTTGAAACTGCAGGGGGAATTTGGGGAGACAGAAGGTAGTTACCCAGTGGGGGAGGCTGGCCAGGGCGCCCGTGCAAATCAGACTCATGGACATATCCTGCATCACCTCAGTGCCAAATCCCCGGGAGTGCACACAGTGAGGGGGGTGCAGGATATGTGCCTGGGTGGGCTGCAGGGCAGGGGAGCTGCAGGCAGCTCTGGCCCTCACACACAGCCCTAACTCATCCAAACCTTATGGTGTTACTGGGCAAGTGGGTAGCCAGGAACTGCTCAAGGACAGGGAGTCACGTGCCCTGCAGTGCTACCAGCCACAAGAGATCCCTGCGCTGTATCAGGGCCGCTGTCCCTTACAGACCTTGCACCTTGTGATCTGCCATAGGGCAGCCAGCAGCCTTGCCATGCCCTCAGGCTGGGACCCCCTCCTGCCCTAGCCCAGCCATCCTCATCCCCTCATGCTCTGGGGCTGGTTTGGAGCCTAAGCCTTTGGAGACAGAAGTTCCAACACACCCATCGAGCATCCCTGCTGAGGGACAGGTGATGCATCCCCTGATCCCCTAAGCCTGCCACTGCCATCATGCTGGCACGAGCTTGGGCTGGAGCCGTGGCTGTGTAGCTCAGTGCAGCAGGGCAGCTCGGTACTTACGACTGTCTGGCTCGTCCTTCGCACACTGCAGCATCGGTGACAGCAGTGTGCCGGGGGTGTCCCCGCCAATGTCGTGCTCTGCAGAAGGAGGTGAAGGGGTGCAGAAAAGAGCTTCAATAACTGGGAGAAGAGGGGTGTTTGCCACCTCGCAACCAGGACAAGCCCCACTCCGGCTGCCTGAGCCCACGGGTACCTGGTGGCTCTGGTGAGGATGGAGAGCGTGTGGCAAGGGCTGACCTACGCTTCCTGGAGGGCAGCTTCACCACGTCTAGTGGAAGAGAAAGACCATCAACAGACTCTGGGTGTCCACGGAGCACCAGTGCTCCACCAGCACCCCATGTCCAGCCACCCTGCTAAGCCCGCACGCCCGTCCCCGGCACCCACCTGGCATCCTCCGTTCGCCAAAGACGGGCCGCCCGGCCGCCTTCCAGATGCTCTTCATGGCTCGGTAGTGCGGCGGCAGCCGGGGCGAGTGGTGTCCTGCCCTCCGGCGCGTCTCCCGCTCCGAGTGGAAAGCCTGCTTGAGCGCCTTCCACTTGGAGCGGCACTGGGCCACGCTGCGCCCGTAGCCGGCCGCCGCCAGACCCCGGGAGATCTCCCTCCACAGCGCCTCGTTGGGTCGCGACGTGGAGGCCATGAGCAGGGCGGCCTCCCCCGAGCCCCCCACCAGCGACAGGAGGCTGCTGACCTCCGCCTGCGTCCAGGCTCGCCCGCGGGGCATCCTGCCGGCCCGAGGCGGGGCTGCCCGGGATCGCTCGGGCCCGGGCCGGCGGCGGGCACGGAGCAGCGCCGAGCTCGGCCGTGCGCTCCCGAGGGCGCACCGGGAGGATGCCCCGCCGGGGGCGTCACCGGGAGCCGCACCGGGAGCCGCACCGGTGGCCGCCCTGGGATCCGCGCCGGGTACCGCCGCGCGGCCGGTCGCACCGGGAGCCGCACCGGGAGCCGCACCGGGAGCCGCACCGGGAGCCGCACCGGGAGCCGCACCGGGAGCCGCACCGGGAGCCGCACCGGGAGCAGCACCGACCGCCCCTGCGCCGCAGCGGGCGCCGCGCCGGGAGCTGCCGGGAGGCGCCGGGAGCCGCATCGAGCATGTGCAGCCCCGGGAGGAGCCGCTGGGAAACGTAGTCCTGGACGAGATATCCTCGCCCAGCGAAAGCCGCCAGCCCGCAGCGGGGTCGTTGCCTGCCCGCAGGCTCCCGGGGGCCGCGGGGAATCCTCCGCTCCCCACTCGAGGCACGGCAGGGATGGCCATCATGGCAGCTCACGATGCTGAAGGCTGGGGCTGGGGAAGGAGCACCCCAGCTCCCCATTTTCCAGGGCTGAGATGCAGTTGCAGCCCAATGCAAAAAAAAAAAAAAAAAAAGGGGTAGCAGAAACCACTTGTAAGCAAATATCCCATGGCCTTGCTGCTTGGAGAGAGTGGCGTGGAAATGTGTCCTGTACCCCAAGAATACCCAGTCTTCCCTTGCAGTCCCTAAGGCAGATTAGACTGAGGGAGCTGGCGTTGTTCAGCTCGGATGAGAGAAGGTTCTGGGGCGACCTTAAGCAGCCTTCCAGTACCTGAAGGGTTACGAGAGAGCTGGAGAGGGACTTTTTACAAGGGTGTGTAGTGATAGGATAAGCAGGAATGGGTTCAAACTGACAGAGGGCAGGTCAGGTAGATAGATATGGTAGATATTACTCACAGAATCACAGAATATTCTGAGTTGGAAAGGACACACTGGAACCTTTGAGTTTCTTTACAACCCAAATCATTCTATGATTCCATGACATGGCTGCACAGCCCAGCCTTGGCTCCATGTTTAAGCCAGCAACCATCCTCACTGCTTGCTGCCCTAAAGCCAGAAGTGTGGGGATTCCTCCTGCCGGGATCCCTGGATGCTGCCTCGACAGGGCTTCCCCTTGCCCCAGGTGTCTGGCAGTTCCACAACACCCCCGGGCTTTTGTCTCAGGTGGTGCCTCTGGGGACACCACCAGGAAGTGACACTTTCCATTTTGCATCACAGCCGTCTGACAATTGGGGCTGGGAAAGGGTTGCTGTCGCCCCCGTGGGCTGCAGAGCAGGAGACCAAGGGAGGGATGGAAGAGGGTGTCACGTACGCTGACCTGCGCTTTCGCCCCACACCAGGTAATGTCCCCCCAGCTCTCTCAGTGGGTTCCCTACCCTGCTGCAGCTCCTTGCCTTCCCCAGGAATGTCCTCCCAGACCTGTTCCCTCCACTCCCTCTTTTTGGGTGTCCTCTCTCAAACAGCTCCTCTCCAGCCCTCTTGCAGACTCCCTGCTCTCAGGGTGGGGGGCAGGAGGGGCTCAAGGGCAGGGAATGCCCACTGCACCTCCATGCCACAGCACACACACACACCCCGCTCTCTGCTTTATAATTTCTAGGGAGATAATTTCTAGGACAGCCAATCCGATGCAAATGGACTCTCCCCGACTTTTCCCAGGCTCCCCCACTGCTTCCTGACATCCTGCCTGGGATTCACAGACCTTTCCTAGCTCAGGGTTCCCCATTGCTCCCTCCAAGCCCCCCCAGTCTACGTTAACTGCTTTTCTCAGCTCCTCAGCAGCGAGTGCGCCTGCCGTGGTGCTGGGCAGCTCTCAGCCTGGGTCTCCTCTCCTTGATGCTCCTGCTGGCACAAATTATCCTCGTCAGCCTGAGTTTCCACTGTAAGTACTGGCCTTCCAGTGCCAGGATCTCTACATCTACATGTACAGGAGGGGTTCTGGGGTCAGGGCTGGCACCATAGCACCTGGGTGCTAACAGGCTTCCCCATGGAGCTGGGCCCTTCTGCTTGGGGCTGAGGGTGTTGAGGGTTTTGGGGCAAGCAGGAAAATTGGTGAGGCAAGACACCACCTATGTGTCTGGGAAAGGAAGATGGGGCGACAGCGTGGGCTTGGGGAAAGCCACTCCATCACATGGCAATGAAGGGAAGGCAGGAGGGAGCGCTGACACTGAAATGGAAAGACAGCAGTGCTTTCCCTGAAAGCCTGTTGTGTGTAGAGCTCCCAAGCACAGAAAAAAACTGCAAGGACCTTGGCAGGCTCGGGTACCTAAAGCAGGGGACACCTCACCCACAGCCATGGGGCTGAACTGTGGGAGAGGGCAGTGGGTGCTGCTGGGAGCAGGAGCCCAGAGTTACTGGGACACCCCTGAGGTCTTCTTCTGTAGATTTAGTGCAACAACAAGTGAGCTGCACAAACGGTCCCTGGAGCCCAGAGGAGAGCCCCAGCTATGGGAAACAGACACTGCAAGGTAAGAGAGCCTGGGGGCTCCTGGATAAGGTTTGGAGAGGGCCTGTCTGCTCCTGTCAAGCAGCAGGATCTGTCCATACTCAAGGATGTTTCCCCCAGTTCCATCCCTACACATTCCTTCACCCATATTCCTGTTGCCTGGCTCATGGTATGGAGAGCTGTCCCAGCACTGCTGAACAGGCTGAACTTCTGGGATCCCTTTAGAAGAGATGACCCTAGATGGCTCAATGATACCTGGGCACACCACCAGCACCAGGCTCATGGATGCCACCAGCATTCCTATGCCAGATGGCATCAGCTTCTGGTGCAGCTGAAACCTTGACTGAGTTCCCAGCACTTTGGAAATTGTGTTTGTATCACCTCCCCAAATCTGCAATTCCCTGCCCTACCCAATGCCTGCTCATTCCTGTAACTAGCCCTTCTTCCCAGGGCTCTGTCACTGGAAGGTTGGAGCTGGGCTCCCAAGTAAGGGCAAGTGCTGAGTGGTCTCTGTGGGGCAAACATATGAACACACTGGGTGGGTTGGTGCCCCGAGTGTCCACTGTCTCTTTCCTGTTCTTGGGGCTGGGGGCTGGTGCAGCCCCTGTGAGTTGTCCCATCCCAGCTGCTGCATTTCTGGTGTGCAGGGCAATGCCAGTTCTGCCCAGTCGGCTGGCTCTGGGATGCAGGGCAGTGCTACTACTTCTCCTCTGCAAAAAAGAGCTGGGAGCAGAGCAGAGAGGACTGCTGCTCCAGAGGGGCACAGCTGGTCACCATCCCAGTCAACACCACCCTGGTGAGTGCACCCAGCCTGGCCTGTCCAACTCTCTGTGAGCACTGGGCTGTGCTGGTGACCCCCTCAGCAGTCACCCACCCACAGCATTGTCTTAGCTCCCTGGCCCATGTGCCCAAAGCCTAGCAAAGCCTCCAGGCAGGGAGCTGGCAATGCTGTGCCCATACAGCACAGCCCGAGTCACTAATTGTGAGGCTGGGCTGGGTGTCCCTCCAGGGGACTGATGTGGGTCCTCTCCTGTGCTAGGCTTTCCTGGTGCGCACAGCTAACATGGAGATCTTCCACGTGGGGCTGAAGCAGGATGGCTTCAGGTCTGACTGGAAGTGGCTGGATGGCACCACGTTGGAGGGGTGAGGCTGTCAGTTTGTTCCCAGCCAGGGTTGATGACAGTCCAGCACCAGGGCTCGGGGATGTGACAGGGGGACGGGCAACCCACTGGCGTGCAGTGATGTGCTCCATATTTTGGCTGCCTCTTGTCTTCCCAGGACTGCATTGGGGAATTTTAGGGAAGGGACATTTTTATCAGGGGCCTGGCCTTTGTTCCCACACTCTGCCTGGTTGAGGGGCTGCAGAGGATCCCCCAAAAGCAGGTTCCTAGTTTGGTTGGTGCCATTAGTGCTGAGCTGTGCTGGGAGTGACCTTGTGGTTCTTCATGAGTGATGGGGCTGGGGGCATCAGGGCATGTAGCCTAATTGGGAGGAGGGTGGCAGGAGACTGTGATCCATGGGGAGGGTGAGCTTTGCCCCCACAGCATCCGTGTGCAGCACCTGGTCCCTGGCTGTAGGGATTGCTGATGGAACAGCCTCAGTTCTTCCTTCCCATCCCATTTCAGCCCACTGTCTCCCTTGCAGGGTCTCCCCAATCCTGCGCTACACCAGGTCTTTCCAGGCCTGTGGCAGAGTGTCAGGCTTGGGACTGTCAGGTGGTGCATGCACAGAAGCCCTCAGATGGGTCTGCAAGCAGAGTGCAGCCACCCTGCAGTGGCTGCAGTCCTCACCTCCCGCCTTCCTCTGGGGAAACACCACCTACAGCTGTGTGAGGCCCTGATGGCCATGAGGGCCTCCAGCCTCTGCCACCACCCTGTTCCCTGCCTGACTCTGGTGCATGGACATTCCCAGGCACTCCTGGTCCAGACCTCTTTACTCCCTGGAACTCTGCACTTTGTCAATAAACTGCTAATAACTGCAGCTGGCTTTGGGGTATGAGGGTGGTAGGATGGAGGTGTATCCTCCAGCTCTCTGATTCAGTTGCATCACTGACAAGTGGGAAATTGCATCTGCTGCTCTGTGGCCAGGAGCCAGCATTGAGCCAGCAGCAATCTGAGTATCCTCATGGCAGCATGAGGCAGCTCCTGTGCAAGCTGACACAGGTCCCCTGAAAGCTAGGGGCTTTCTGATTGTGGTGGCTGCCTGGGGTTTATGCTTCTTGGGGCATGCTGCTGCGAGGTGACCCTCTGCCTCTGCAGTCCCACAGAGGACTTGGGCTGGGCAGCAGCTTGTTTGCTGGTGCCTTCCTTGTCTGAGGAGGTCCCAGCAAACACCCTCACTTTGCTTTGAGACTGGGTGATGTGTGAGAGCCTAAAAGGCCTGCTGGGGCTAAATGTGGAGTTGTGTGGTCCCAGAGGCTATTCTGGTTTCATTATAGACCACTGGGTTGTTCCAGCAGCCTGCAGCTCTGGCACAGACATCCCTGGGACTCCCTCCCAGTCTATGCAAAAGACCAAACTCCCACAGTCAGTGCACCCTGTCAGCCTGAGCAGGGGCTGGGAGGGAGAAGGTGATGCATGGGGAAATGTAGCCCTGCTGTGGCCAGTACACATGGCCTTGGGCTCCTCACAGCCTGGGGACCTGGAGGCAGAGCGTGCTGCCCAGGAGGGAGCTCTGGCACCCCCCACTCCTCAAAGCAAGAGCATATGCAGAAACAAACCGCTTTTTGCAAATAAAGCAACTACTTCTGCTTTCCTGCATATAAAGATGTGTTTCCACCCAACATAGTCTTAGCCACAGTCTGCCACCTGACCACAATGGAGAAGGACAAGACTGTGTTCCTGGACTGCTGCTGCCCAGCCACTTTCATGGCTGAGAATGTGGTCTACAATGACCTGAAGTTTGCTGAGACCCCTGCTCACTGCCCCTACCTGCCCTGCAGACCCCAGTGAGAATGACATCCACTATGAGAACCTGCTGCTGGGGCTGGTGCTGAGAGTGTCCAGCCCAGGTGAGAACCCGGCTGTGTCCACTGCCACAGGGATACCTCAGCACAGGGTGGGCACTGGGTAATGGCAGTGGGACCATGGGGTGATGCCCATGGGCACTCATCTTGTCTCTAGATTGTGGCCCCCCAGTCTGGGTGCCCTGCAGGAATGTCTCATCATCTCGATAGAAAAGAAGAACTGGCTGAGCAGCCATTACAACTGCATGGGGAAATTCACTCAGCTGCTGGTCCAGGGTCCAAGTCCATCATGGATGGTACAGATCAGGAGAGCTGTGTACCCCAGAAGGGTGGGTCTGGGCAGAGCCCCATGAGGACAGCAGCAGCTGGATCTGTGGAGGTGCTGGGTGGCACTGTGACCGTGGGTTCCCATCCTGGTGGTCTGCAGAGAGGAACACAGCTGGCCCTGGGGCTCCTGGGCATGAAGAGGGTGCTGTGTGTGGGACAGGTGGTCAACAGCTTGTCTCCCCACTAGCATTTTGAACAGGCATGTGATTGAAATCATCATGATAAACCCAAGGGACTGTATGGGAAGTTGTATAAAGATGAAGTTGTTCCATCCTGGCCACCTGCAGGAGGTGTCTGCATTTTAAAACCAGACTTACAGAAAGGAGGCTGCATTTTTGTGTTCCACACTCATGGTCATGTTGACATCCCCAGTCCCTGCCCTACAGGGACTGCTGTGACCGAGGGAGGGTGTTTAGGAATCTTCCCAGCCTGACCATTCAAGAAACTCCTTCGTAGTCACATTCCCAGTGCCGGAGACTTCCACTGCAGAGACCGAAGCCTCTTAGTGGGCAGCTCGAGTGAGTCCACAGGTGCCCACTTGACTCCCCCCACCCCCCATTTACACACCTGGTATTTACAAACCAATACCAGGTTTCCTTGCTGATTCGACCCCAGGTTTCCCATAAAAGAGTCTCAAATGTCTCGTTCCACAAAGCCATTTATTCACAGCACAATAACACAGGAACAGTTAGAGCTGGTTCCTCCGAGGAGGGACCCTCAACAAAGGAACCCCTGAGCTTTTATCCCCTCACTGTCTGCACTCAAGCCTCGCTCTTCTTCCTCAGTCCTCTTCTCTTGCCCTGTCTCTGTGTCCATCCACTTTGCTCGCGCCAGCCGTTGTCTCCTTTGTTTCCTAAAGGGTCAGCAATTCCCGGCTCCTGCTGTGTCTCTCAATGTATATTTACCTGTCTGGCACCACCCATCTTCCTGCCCTTTGTTATCCCAAGGGCTGGCAGTTCACAGCCTCTTGTCTCGGGTTCCCACGCAGAGCTCAGTCTGCGCTTCCATCTGCATCTCTAACTGCAGCTTGCAAGCCCAGCTGCCTGGGGCAGACTTATTCCTCATCAAGAGGACGTCTGTGCCAACCTCCCGGCTCACCTCTGCTCCCTTCCACTGAGGGTGGTTTAGGAGGAGCCTCTTGCACCTTGTGAAGCTGGGTAAAACGGTATCGCCCTGGGGACTCCGTTGGTTTTCCTGGCTGCCCCCTTCCTCTGTCACTATTTGCTGCTGGCTCCTGTCCTGCCCTTTCTTATCCCTACGACACGTGCCTAGAGCTGAGCTTTGTTCTCTCACCTTGGCACCGGGAAGAAGATGTAGCTCACCTCCTGGGCATGTGATGGTCCACGATGGATGGGGAAAGCCAGGCAGGATTTACCATGGGCAGGTGACGCCTGCCTGACCTGCCTGGTGCTGTGGGAACAATGGGCTGAGGATAAGGGCATAGCAATGGGAGACATTAATAATGAAATTTTGAGGTCTGGGACATGGTTTTCCATGGTCTCCTCACTGGCAAAGGGGATATATGAGGCCAGGAGAAGAGGGTGGGTGGAAAACCTGAATGGTGTGAGGGCTGCTGTGGGTATCAGCAATGCCCTCATTCCCTTGACAACACCCCTGAAGGGTCAATCCTTGGGTTTATGCTCCTTGAAGCCTACATCAGTGCACTGGATGATGGATTTGGGGTGGCCTCAGGCAGCTGGGGGGGCAATACCAAACTGGCCAGGAGTGTGTATACTGGAGGGCAGAACTGGGGTACAGAGAGTCCTGGAAAAATGTTTTGATGAGAGCCTGCTGGTATTGGAGTGGGTGAAAGTGCAAATCCTGCAGCTGGGAAGGAAGGAGAAGCCCAGCACATCAAGATGGGCAAGTAAGTAGCCATTCTAAACCAGTGTGGGGGACCCATGGATGAGAAGTTGGGTGGGGTCTGAAGTGTGTCCTCGTAGTGGCAACTATGACACTGTGGGCAGTGGAGGCTGGAGTTCAGCGCTTCAGGAGCAGGGAGGATGTCTGAACTCCCCAGGACAAGCCAGACACAGCAAATCTTTGTTTTGCATGATAGCTGAGACAGTAGGGGACCTTCTGCAATCCTGTCCCAGCCTTCCTCTGCCATTGGGCTGGCTCCACCAGCCTCTTTCTGTGGAAGCTCTCCCAGGAGCTGCCCTCTCAGTTTGAAGCCATTTCCCCTTGTCCTTTCATTGCAAACTTGTGTACAGTCTCTGTCCAGCTTTCTCGTAGCCCCTTTTGTTACTGGAAGTCCACAATAAGTTTTTGCTGGAGCCTTCTCTTCTCCAGGCTGAACAAGCCCAATTGTCCTCAAAGGAGCTCCATCCCTCTGATCATCCTGGTGGCCTCCACTGGACTCACTCCAGCAGGTCCATGTCCCTCCCATGCAGGGACCCCAGAGCTGATGCAGTGCTCCAGGTGGGTCTCACCAGAGCAGAGCAGAGGGGCAGAATCCCCTCCCTCCCCTGCTGCCCACAGGGCTCTGGATGCAGCCCAGGACACGTTTGGCTCTCTGGGCTGTGAGTGCCATGGCCAGATCATGTCCAGCCTCTCACCCACAGCACCCCAAGTCCTTCTGGGCAGAGCTGCTCTGATCTGTTCATGCCCAGCCTGTGCTGATACTGGGGGTTGCCCTGACCCATGTACAGCACCAGCACATTGAACACAGGCCTTGTTGAACCTCATGAGATTCCCATGGGCCACTCCTTGAGCTTGTCCAAGTCCCTCTGGATGCCATCCTGTCCTTCAGGTGTGTCAAAAAACCACTCAGCTTGGTGTCACCTGCAAAGTTGCTGAGGATGCAGCTGATCCCACCGTTCATGTTGTTGATGAAAGCATTAAATAAAATTGGTCCCAGTATGGATCCCTGAGGGCCAACACTTGTCACCAATGTCCACATCAGGACACTGAGCCACTGACCTTTATCTTCTGTATGCAGCTGTCCAACCTTACCCACTGAATAGTTCATCCATCGAATCCATCTCTCCAATTTAGAGGGGGACTGTGTTGAAGGCTTCACAGAAGTCCAGACAGAAGACATCTGTAGCCCTTCCCTTGGTCACTGATGCAATCACTCCGTTGTAGAAGGCTACTTGGTGGCTTAGGCACGACTTGTGGTGGAGCTGTGCTGGCTGTCTCAAGTCCAGATTTGCAAAATAGTTCCCAACACCTTCCCCTCTCTGCAGAAACACTGAGTGAGACAGGGAGGGTCAGTCCTGCCCCTGAACTCCCCCACCCACCCCAGCTGGGTCCTGGACAGGGCTCTCTCATCACCCTCCTTTGGCAGATCCTGTCCCACCATGTTATTAGGGATCTCTCCCCCTTGGTGGCAGGGGTCTCCCCTCTTCCCCATGTTCCCATGTCTCCCCAGAGCTCCCCCCTCTCTCCTTCTGTCTTATTAGTGCACCTCCATTTCCTCAGAACCACCCTCATTTGCAGGTCCACTGCATCTGCTTTCTTTCCATGGTGTCAGGATTCCCACATTCACCTCCCATGGTCTTAGGGCTCTTCATTACACTCCTTTCCCTTCCATGGTTTCAGGGTTTCCTTATTCACCCACCATGTTCTCAAGGATCCCCAGTACTCCCCCATCTCCCATGTGGTCCCAGGGCTTCCCAGCAGTTTCTCATGCTGATGGCACCTCTGCCTGCACTATTCCCAGGCAAAACCCAGCCCAAAGCCCTGGGCAGGTGATGCAGGCAGGAGAAAGGGCAGGACAAGAGCTCCCAAGACCAAGAGAAGGGACAGGCTGTAAATGCACAGGACTCCCCCAAATGGTGTCCCAACATGTCATCCCCCAGCTCCAAAAAGATGCAAATGGTAGATCCTGCACCCCTGGCACCCTTGAGGGAACACAGAAGGTGGGAGCTGGGGCTCTGCACTGGAGACCTGGGTGAAAGCTGTGCTGGCCAGGGCACACAGGGACACGCAGAGGCACAGTACAAAGCAGTATAATGCAGGTATGCATGAGTGTGAGAGAGGGGAATAAGGCCTATTCTCCATAATCCTTGCTTTAAAATAGAGACAGCAGTCAGGCCTTGGCCAGGAAAGGAGGTCGGGTGTCAGATGCACTGCCCAGCTTTGGGGATATCTCGCAGATCCACTGAAAGGCTCCGTTGCACTGCACACGCCACACTTCCCCATTAATTACTGACCAGCAGTCTGAATTATGCTGTTTCCTAGGAAAGAGGGTACATCTCAGAGCAGCAGTGACAACATCCTCACCATGGACACCACTTCCCACAGGTCCCAGTGCAGCTGGGACAGGCTGCGCACCTGGCACAGAGACCAGTCTGAGGAAGGGTCACATTCCCTCCTCCTACTCTTCTTCTCTGCCACTTGGATATTTGGCACTGCACCCTGCAGCTTGGTTCTACCCCCACCACCCTCCCTTGGGGCACTTCTCATGGGAACATCACACCCTTTGCTGAGGGGTATCATGGGGTAAAACAGCACCTTTCTAGCATGCCAAAAGGGCAGCTGCTTGTGCCAAGGACTTGGACTTACAGGGAGTGTTTGCTGTCAGTCCGTAGAGAATATCTCCTTAGGTCAGGAAACATTCTTCCTCCAATCCAGTACCTTATACCAGAATCCTTCACAAATTGCTGGGGTGGGGAGAGAAGCTGTCAACCACCTGCTTCATGACCAGCACTTGTCTGGTGCCCAGGAGCCCCTGGGCTGGCTGTTCTTTTCCCCCACAGACTGCCAGGATGGGAAGCTGGGGCTCACAGTGCCACCCCAGCACCTCCACAGACACTGCTGCAGCTGGCCCCGTGGGGCTCCGCCCAGCCCCACCCTCCTGGTGTACCACAGCCCCCCTGCTCTGTACCGGCACTTGGAATGGTGCCCAATCATCTTGGACCAGGAGTTGAGCAGATCTCCCTGCGCACTCTTCCTGGCTCTCCTGCCAGGTCGTCTTTGTCACCGAGATGTAGAGACACTTTCTTCTGTAGAGTACCCAGCCCCAGGGGCAGCAATCTGGGGGCAGAGGCACAGCTCAGGCTCTCATCCTTCCATGATGCTTGGGGGGCCCAGTTTGGCTGGGTTCAGCCCCTGCATCTGCACAGCAGCAACACTGCCTGTGCCCTGACCCCGCCAGGCTCTACCTGTATTCACGCAGGCACTCAGGCTGCTCACAGTGCTCTCGCTGATGTTGAGCCTCCCCTGCACCTCCTGCATCTTCTCATGCAACACAGCCAGCTCCTGCTGCGTGTGCCCCAGCTCAACATTCTTGCTTTTCAGCTCTATCTGGGTGACGTTGCCCTCACGCCATGCTTGCTGCAGCTCCTCTCTGGCCCGTGCCAACTCCACTTGTGTCTGCTCCAGGCTCTGCTCCCGTGCCCTCAGCTCCTGTGACAGGCGGCCCTGCTCGGCCATGTGCTCCCGGGAGGTGTCCTGCAGGCTGCGTGTGACCTGCCAGTCTGGGGACAGGGCAGGTGAGCTGGACATAGGCATGGGGCCCTCCCTGGGGCATGGCCCTTGCAAGGGAGAGTAGGATAAGAGTATCTGGCTGTGGGTGGAGATTGTCCTGGGGGTGGCAGTGGGAAGGGAAAGGAAACCCCAATGGTAGGAAGTGGAGGGGAGACATTAAAAGGCAGTGGTAGGCAGTGGGAACACAGTGGAAGGGAGTGGGAGGCAGTAGGAGGCAATGGGAAGCAGTGGGAGGGTTTGGGGGGCAGTGGGAAGACAGTGGGAGGCAATGGGAGACAGAGGGAGGCTGTGGGAATGCAATGGGGAGGCAGTGGGGGGGAGTGGGAGGCAGTGTAAAGCAGTGAGAAGTCAGTGGGAGGGAATGAGAGGTACTGAGAGGGAGGCAGCTGGAGGGATTAGAGGGCAATGGGAGGCAGTGGGAAGACAGCGGGAGGGAATGGGAGGCAGTGACAGAGAGTGGGAGGCAGTGGGAAGGATTGGCAGGTAGTGGGAAGACACGGGCAAGACTACGGGAACGGGTAGGAGGGCAGTGGAAGACAGTGGGAAAGACAGTGAGAAAGGCAGTGGGAAAGGCAGTGAAAGGCAGTGGGAAAGGCAGTGGGAAAGTCGATGGGAGGCAGCTCCTGGCGGCCATGCAAGAGCACCGGACCGCGCCCCAAGCACTCCTCCCTGACAGCCCGCAGCCGCCTGTCCCTCGCCCAGCCCGACACCCGCTCCTGGCGCTGCCCTCCCGGCTGCCCCCACCCCGCGGCAGTCACCGACTCACAGCAAGCCCCCAGGGCCACGACGGCCACCAGCAACAGCAGGAGCAGGAGCAGGCTGGCTGCCAGCAGCGCCGTGGGGACGCGCCACTGCCGCGTCCAGCGCCCTGCAAGAGAGGAGCACCCGCAGGCATCACTCCGTGGTCCCCCTGCCACCACCCTGCGCCGGAGACCCCGCGGCAGCGGATGGGTTCCCACCTGGGCTGGGCGCTTCTGTCACTGGCCCCAGCGGCACGTTCTCGTAGGGACTGTCATCATCATCGGGGACGGTGGACTGGGGGCCCGCGGCAAACTTCAGGTCGGCATAGACCACGCTCTGGGCCATGTCCCGGGCTGCCCCGATGACCCTGCGGGCTCTGCTCCGCCTCAAAGGCAAAGTGCAGCTGGTTTCTGCAGAAGCAGAAGTGCGCTGTGGTGCGGCGGAGGGGAAAGTACGGCCACAGCATCGGCACCCTTTCATTGGCCCGGCACTACCATCCTGTTCCCCTTCACACCCCGAAACTGCTCAGTGTCCCCTGGGATGGCACTGGGGTGGTGCAGCTTGGGGCTGGAGCACTGGGCAGAGCTGTAGGGCTCAGCCTACAGAGAACTGACCAAATTCTCTAGGGCATGGGAGAGCAGATCTGGCTTCCAGGTGGGAACAGGTAGCTCTGCTGCTGACCCCATGCAGGATCGATGTGCTGTATTCAGCTTCTTTGTGCTCTGCTCCAGGATCTCAGCATCACTGCCCTAATGTCTAAAAGGGATTTCCACATTGCAATATGAGCTTTCACTTCTCCTCTCGTCATGGCCACATGTCTCCGCTCTGCCAGCGAGAACACTATGGAAAAATACATCCCAGACATAGAAGAGTCATGATAAATGGCCCCATTGCTTTCCCCTTGTCCCCAGCCAGGTGCTTCCAAGCAGTAGAAGGTACTTTGGGCAGTCACCCAATAAATCCCACTGCCCTTTCTCCAGCGTGTTCTCCCTGGGCTGAGCCCCTGCATGCCCAGGAGGACATACTCCATTTTCTTCCAGGAGATTGAGTAGAGGCTGCCCAACCTTCAGCTTTCCAAACTTCGTTCCTGCCCTCTTTGAAGCTGGCTTTGATTTTTGCCATTCTCCACTGGGGAAGAACTTCCCTTGCTCTTACAGAGATGATGGACAATGGCCTTGCAATGCTGTGCTCCTCCAGTTCTGTCCCAGGGAGTGGCTGTGTCCAGATGTGCCCATCTGGCCCCCAACTCAGCATCCCTTCTGAAACCTGTGTTTCTCTGGATGCTGTTCAGGAGAGACCTCTGAGATGCTGAGGGGCTGGAGACACCAAGAAGAAGGTGCTGTCCATGCTGGGCTTGTGGTTTTGCGAAGGCAGGGCAAAGTGCATGCCATTGACCTTTGTAACTCTCCAAGGGCATTTTGGAGCAATGCCAAAGCTAGGTCATCTTAGGAGGGTACCAGGAGGAGGATGAGAGGCAGTGGAACAAAATACTTAATGAGGAAATTCCCATTTTCAGAGGCTGAGAGGGGAAACCTCTATCTGTGAAGACCTCCAGCCCTCCACAGAGCTGTCCACCGGGCAATTTGCTCCTGTATTCAGGATTGCCCTGCTCTTCTCTAACTCTCCCCTAGTCCATGGATTTGGGTCTATCCTTTGCTCCACCACTGCTGTGACCTCTGACTGTGCTGCCCTGGTCCTTCCCTGTGCTGAGGGGAACCATGAGCACTCTTAGGGTGTGGGAGGGGACGAGCTGGTGTTTCTGGGACCAATGAGAGGATGCTGGTCCCCACAGCCATGCCTCACTGGTCTCATCTGCCACAGCGCTGAGCAAACTTCTGCAGATGCTGGCTGCACTTCTCCTTTGCACCTCTGAGAGACGGCGCAGTCACCAGAAACAGGGACATCTCAGAAAGGCATCCCAAGGGCAGAGCAGGAGCCAGCAGGGCTCAGGGCTTGCCCAGCATTTGCCCACATGGCCCAGCTTTATGCTGACCTGAGGTTTGCCAAAGTGATGGGAGGCCGGAGCATGGCCAGCCAGGCACTGGAGGCAGGTGAGAGCCCACCGGCCCCACCACGCTGTCCCTGCCATGCCCAACCCCACGGCCTCAGCTGTTCTCCCCTGCCTTCCTCCAACAGCCCTCGGCATGAATGAGGCAGAGAGCCCCTATGAGAACACGCAGCCGGAGCTGGCAGGGCAGGATGGGGATGGGGCAGAGCCCAGCCCAGGTGAGTATCCAGCTGGATTCCAGTGGTGGTTCTGGTCTGGGCAGTGGGTGGTGTTTTGGGCTACTCCCACTCCCATCTCCACACCATGCCACCTGCGCCATCATGCCACCACTCCACTGCCTTCAGGAAGGAGGTCTGGGGGCTGCCATGGGTTTTCTAGCTCTCCAAGTGATGTCTGCTGCCTGTTGTGTCTTGCAGGGCGCTGGTCCCGTTGGTGGTGCATCCCTGTGGGTTTGCTGGCAACCTGCCTGCTGCTGGTGGCCACTGTGGCCCTGGGGGCTTGTTGTGAGTTGGGGGGCTGTGCACATCTGGGGTGGGTCAGGGTCAGGGAGTGGGTGGGTCAGGGAGGCAGCTGGGCTAGGGTGGGCACAGTGAGTGAGCGGGGGGTGAATAGAGGCATGCCCATGCACATTCACTGCTGAGTCCCTTTGCCTTGTCTGCCGCAAGCTGGCCTGTATCCCTCACACATCCTGAGCACTTCCCTTGCCTCCCATCATCCATCTTCCTCACCTTACTCTCCATTTCTGCTCCTTTTCTTTCCCATCTTGGTGTTGCCCTGCCTCATATTGCTGCTCCATCCCTGCCCCCTGCCCTGCTGTGTCTGCTCCTACACCCCATCCTGCCTTGCCTGCCCGCCAGATCCTGCCCAACCTTCAACCATACTCTTCCCTGCTGTATCCTTCCCTCCCATCCTTTCCCATTCACCATGGATAACTCCCTGCCTTGCTCTACTCGTCCTACCCACCTTAAGCAGGGTCAGCCCCACATCTGGACTGTCCCATGCCTCAGCTCACCCCCTCTGTCCCCAGACTGGCAGGTCACACGCAGCCTGCAGGACACCTCCCGCGAGAACGCAGCCGAGCAGGGCCGCCTGTCGCAGGAGCTGAGGGCACGGGAGCAGAGCCAGGAGCAGACACAAGTGGAGTTGGCACGGGCCAGAGAGGAGCTGCAGCAAGCATGGCGCGAGGGCAACATCAGCCAGCTGGAGCTGGACAGAGTGAACACGGAGCTGCGTCGTGTCATGGGGGTCCTGGGCAGGACGGAGAGGGAGGTGCAGGAGGTGCAGGGGAGGCTCAACAACAGTGAGAGCACTGTGGCCCTCCTGCGCTCCTGCACAGCTATAGGTAGAGTGATGAAGGAGCAGGGATGGGGTGCCCCAGGTGACTGGCACCACTCAGCAGGTGCCAAAGGACACGTACTGGGTTTTTGGGCATGTGGTGGGGACAGGGTGGTCTAAAGGCTGAAGCTATGCCTGAAGCAGAGGCTGAGCTCTGCTGGGATGTGTGGTGGTGATGTCTGCTGAGAAGGTGTGGGGCTGTTCCTTGTTCCCCACTCAGGGCATCTGTGGCTGAGCAAGCTCCTGAGCTGTGCCCCTACCCACAGATTGTTGCCCTTCGGGCTGGCTGCTATACAGGGGCAAGTGCCTCTTCGTCTCCTCGGAGAAGAAGACGTGGGAAGATAGCAGAGATGAGTGTGAGAAGACATATTCTCAGCTCCTGGTCACCAAATCCTGGAGTCGTTGGACTGTGCCGGTAGGGTGCTGGGGGAGCTGAGGACAGGATCTGGTGTATCCAGCCATGGGGTCCCCAGATGGGCTAGCACTACTCTTGGGTCCCCTGTCCTGCCAAAACATTGGAGGGTGCAAGGCTGATCTCTGGAGCACACGGCTGGTGGTTGACATGGGGCAGAAAGGCTCTGGCACCCCTGGATGTTTCCCAGTCTGGAGCAGGGCTTACCGGGGCAGCTCCAGGTCCGGGGCTCCTTGGGCAGGTGATCACCCTCCTGGGAAGCACCTAGTACTGCAGTACACAGGTGCCATGGAATAAAACATTAAAAGGCACTTTTTCTTCTTCTCCAGACCTTCCTGAAGAATGCAGATATCCCATACTGGATTGGACTGCAGAAGGGCAGCTTTCCCTGGTATGACTATGGCTGGCTGGAGGAAGAGGACCCAGATGATGAAGGTGCCTCAGAGGCCTGGTTCTGGGTGGACGGCTCTCTTTATGAAAGGTACGTGGCAGCACTGCCTCTTGCCAAAGCTCCCCTCCTCCAGCATGACTCTAAGAAGCATTTTAAATCCCATCAGTACCCAGTTCCAGGCACAGGCACTGGGAAACAAAGAGCATCAGAGCAGCAGGGACTGAGGAATGGTGGGTGAAATGGTAGAGGATATGCAGATGGAAAGCCAAGACTTGGAGGGGTGTAAAATGCAGGGCATATGAAGCAGGAGGCAGCAAAGGTGGACAAAAGAAGCACCAAGTTTTGTTTGGGGCCAAGGCAAGACCTAGGTGGTGTTTGAGCACCACCTCTATCCCCCACATGCCTTCTTGATTCCTCTCCAAAGGGAGATGAAGCCTTCCCATCTGTGGAGAGTCCTGGGCTCCTCCCTGCCACGTGCACCACCTCCTCAGCTTGCTGTGCTTCCTCTTGCAGTGTCTGAGAGCAGTGGAGAGGAACAAACCTGTCTGGCCAGGTTCTGGGTACCTGGCCCTCCATCCTCAGCCCCGCCATGGGGGCTGCACCCAGTGCACTCAGGGCTCAGGCCAGCTCCTCTGGTCATCCACGTGCCCTCAGAGAGGACCTGGCTCTCTCCTGCACAGGGATGGAACAGCCCCCAGCAGCAAGTCTGAGAGGGGGCATGCTGAAGGGTGTTGCAAGCACTGCAGACCTTTTTACAGAAGTGTTCCTCAGCCTGCCCGAGGAAGCGCAAGGATGCATCAGCTGAGCCTTCAGCCTGTGAAATCAGTAGGGGAGGACTGGGGGATCCCCGTTTTGACTGCAGAATCCAAGCCCCAGAGTACAAAAGGCAGTTGTCAGCAGCTGCAACTGTCTCAGCGGGGTTTGTAGACAGAACATGTCAGTGCCTGATGTGTTGTTTCCCCATTCAGGCCGTGGCAGTCAAAATCAAATGGAACCTGTGCCATAATAAGCCGTGGGAGCATCAAACCCGCCCAGTGCACTGGTCCAAACGACCTGCACTTCTGGATCTGTGAGAAGACAGCAGGGCCAAGCCACCCTTTCTAGTGATGACGGTTGCTGGCCCCAGCACTGCTGTGGTGAGTCTGCCCACACTGTGTTCTGCTGAGTCTGGGATGCACAGAGCCTGTGGGGTGTGCAGGGAGGAAAGCAGGGAGCCTGCAGCTCTGCCTGGGGCATGTTGGCCCCCTCCCTTGGAAAGGGAGAGGTATGCTGTCACCTCCCTGTGCTGGATGGAGCCTGCCTCCATCCCTTCACTGCCATGGTTGTCCTTGGTCTGAGGTAGCTCAAGGGGACTTCCCTGAAGTTGTGGCTGTCCCTTGCCACTCAGCAAAGGGGCAAGATGGGGGAAAACCCTTAGCGAGGTGCCTTCCCAGCCCTGTTGCATGTGGTGGAAGCTGGGCAGCATCTCACCCTCACCTTCACGTTCACCCTCACCCTCCTCTGCTTTCCCTTGCAGCACCTGCACCCTGCACTGCCTCTGCTGTAGCCTTGCTGCGTCCCTGCCCAGGATCCCATCCACTCAAACCATTCCCCTCTCACAGCCCACTGCTCCTGGGCCACCCCAGTCCTTCCCAGCAATGCCCAGTAGCCCTTAGCCCCCAGCTGATGTGCTTTGGCAGAGCAGTACATGCCCCACAGCCCACCCCACACCTGCATGGGACACTTTAGGTCTTCCTGAGCACGGGGGCTAGTGGGCCATGGGGAGCCTGGAACTGAGTGCAGAATGGAGCAAGCCCTGACACTCAACGCTGGAGCCATGCCACATCCTCAGCATGAAGCGAGCTGTGCTGCTGGCATGCCAGGAACAGGAGTTGGGGACAGCACAGCCCCACACCCACAAAATCCCCTCCCCACAGCAGGCATTTTCTGCCTGACCCTATTGCAGGAGCAGCTTGGCCATGGCTTTCAGAAACTCCAGCACTCAACAGCCTCAGCAAAGCCTCAGCTCCCAAGGAGGGAAGCTGAGCCTAAACTGGCTGATGCCTGTGCTGACGTTTGGGGATTTTTTTTGTGCTAATTAGAAAGTAGAACAGTGACCTTTAGGGTCGTATGGTGTGACTGTGCCTTTCAAAAGCAAAAGTTAACTCAGGCACTTAGCAAGCTGAGCTTAGCTTTGCGAGACAACTCATCAGGACTTTAAATAGCTGCTACACACGTGCACATGTGAAGATTAAGCAAAGTAGCCCTGATGTAACACTGCGGCCAGGTGAGAGCAGAGGAAGTTATGCTCAACCAGGCAAAAATGCTCTCGGTTTACAATGGGGTGGTGTGTGCCATATATAGTTGGTAACTGCTATGTGAGTGAGCTTGCATGAAGAGCAGAAGGGTGTTAAAGGCACGCTTTTTGGAGGTGGCACGTGTCACTTGTCTGTCTAGTCTGCTGGCTGAACCCACTTTGTAGCAATAAAGAGACCCAGTTTGTCTGCTCTTTGCTTTCTTGTGTACCACAGCAAACACGGACTCAAGGGCATGAACCCAAAGAATCTAAATAATGAATGGGAATTTGTCTGAAGCTATCTCAGTCGAGATGGGTGCTTTGGGGGAGTTGAGATCTCGAGCTGGGCCGGGCTGGTTTGCAGTCCTGGAGGAGCTCCCCAGAATGCCAGGCAACACCATGCAATCTTTTGGGTCCGGAATCCCTTCCAGATCTGAAGTGCATCCGAGACAGAATCAGCAGTCTGAGTTGATGGGACATTCAGTCTTTATTGAACACTTTAAATAAGCTGGGTATATATTACTAGCAATTATTATTAATAATAATAAAAAACACAAAGAGTTCTGCATTCACCAGTGCATTGTGCAGGAGGGAGGAAAGCCGGCTCCCACCCTTGCCGGGGGCCAGGCAGCCTAGCCGTGCTGCCCACTGGCCCCATCCCCATGATGCCAGGATGGCATCCTGGCCCCTCTGCCAGCATCCTGCTCCCAAACCTGCATGCCAGGGGGATGCGAGGCACTGTGCTGGTTCAGCACCCAGCCCTCAGCATTAGGCAGGCAGGGACAACCCCAGTGCTGGCAATCCTCCCCGTGCACTGCCCATGGGCATTGCCCTTCTCCCGGTCCCCTGCCCTCTTCTCCCCATGTCAGGGACTGGCTGTGCTCCCCACGCTTGTGGAAACACATGGGTTCACCCACCAGCCTCCCAGGATCCCCAAAAACAAACATACACACGCTGACCTCTCTACCCCAGCCCAGTCCCTCTCACCCTCCTGGGTGGAGGGCACTCCCAGTTCTCCCGAAGTAGCAGGCTCGTTGCACACCCCTATACAAGAGCCTGCAGAGAGCTGAGCCCTTGGGGAACGGGGTCCTGGATCCAGGGCTTGAGCCCCGTGGCCCCTGCGGGGGACCAGCCCTGCCGCTTGGGGCAGTGCTCAGGGCAGCGGTGTTATTGCACTTTGGTCCCCAGCAGAGACCCAGCCCACCTCCAGGGTTCCCTGCAGATCCCCAAGGCTGATTCTGGTGGGGTGGGTGCCCGAGCGCCTGGGCAGTGCCGCAGCAGCCACAGCACATAGCACCATGGCCATTGGTGTCCACCACGTGCTGAGTGAGGAGAGACCGTGGGGACATACCAGGCTCCTGCACTGCCCAGTGCTGTGGCTGCAGAGGGGTGCAAGGGGTGGCTGGACGCAGCCCCACTCCCCGGGGTCCCCATCACTAAGACTGTGCCTCTGGCAGCTTCAGGCTGGGCTCAGCCAGCACTGGCCCTGGGGCTTTCTGGTGTCGGCCCCGATCATGGCAGATGAGGCTCTTGGCCTCACAGTTGAGGTTCTGGTAGCGGGGCGGGCTGGGCGCTGGCCGGTGGCAGATGGAGGCAAAACTGAAGGGACTCAGGCAGCAGCCGGGGCAGGGCAGCACCTCGTCCTGCTCCAGTACGGCACCAGAGCTGTGCCCAGGCAGCATGGCCGAGCGCTCCGTCCGCTCCAGTGCCGCTGCACAGGAGATGCTGAACTCAGAGAAGCCGTGCTCCAGCCCACTCCCCCAGGCCAGAGGTTTGCTGACCATCGTGCGGTTGTTGTTGATGAGGAGCCCACTGGGGCCTCGCATGTCTGGCTGCCAGGGCTGTGCACCCGAGGATGCAGTGCGGATGAAGTTGCTGCTGAGGGGGAGCGCGGTGGGCTGTGGAGGCTCAGAGCTGTCAGGGCAGTAGTCCATCTGCTCCTCTGCTCTGGAGCTGGGGGTAGGGGCTCCTCCCCATGCTGGGACAGGAAGGAGGGCAGGGGACTGTGGGTCATTAGTGGGTTGAGGGGACCCCACACTCAGCTCCAGGCCCCCCCGGTGGGGCAGCTCAGGAGAGGCGGGCAGAGAGTGGCACTTGCGGGGGCTGGTGGTGGGTGCTGAGAAGTCACACTGCACCTCCACAGCGGGCTCAGGCGTCACGGGGCTGCTGAGCTGCAGTGGAGCAGGGGGTGGCAGGTCAAAGGTGAGTGAGATGACCGACTTGCTCGGTGTATCAAAGAGCTTGATCTTCCCCCCCTTCAGGTCCTCACGCTGGGAGAAGGGGTTGACACGAGGGGATGTCTCCTTGGCCCTGGCCCCACTGCAAGGCTCCACTGGCCCCAGTGGCCCCAGCAGGGCAGGTGACTTGGGAGGGAACATGTCGGACTGGCTGCGGGACAGGCGCTGGTCTGGCTGCAGGTGCTGTGTACCTAGCTCACGCGGGGGCGACTGCTCGGTGTGGCTGGCTGACGTCCTGGACACTCCTGGGCATGGGCACAGGACAGTGTTACCAGCAGCCAGCACCTGCCCATGTGGGGTGCTATGGAGTGCTGAGCACCCAACAACTTACAGACGCACCCCAAGGGAGGAACATGGACCAGCTCCATCCTGCTGGCCTCACACAGCCCCATCTCCTTCCCCTACAGCTGATGGGGTAGGAGGGGACACCTCACACTCCCCCATCTTTGCACCCTGCTATGGCCTGTCCCCAAGGTGCCCACGTACCACTGAGCGTGGCTGCAGTCCCAGATGCAGGCAGGCTCTCCCCGATGCCAAACAGGGTGGCCCCGGCACCCTCAGCGCCCAGCTGGTGCTGCAGGATGCTCTCCAGGCACTGCGTGATTTCCAGGAATGAGGGGCGGGAGGTGGGCTCCATCTGTGGGCAGGAGGGATTCCCCGTCAGCTATGTGCCTCCTCAAGCACCACAGGGAGCCCTGCACAGCAAAGGCCTTTCTCTCCCTATGAGCAGGCAAGGCAGCCTGTCCTGCCCGCCTGTCCCAGCAGGGAAGGGCAGTGGAGTCTTACATTGCAGCAGTGAAAAGCCAGCTGGAGGAAGGCCGCCGGGCAGTCAATTCCCACCATGGTGCGGAAAGTGGTGATGTCCAGACCAAAATCCTGCACCAGGGAAAGGAAGAACAGGGAGGTTGGGTCTCCTGGGACATCACAAGACCTGAAATGCCTGCCACCCACTCCCTGCGCTGAGTGCCACCCAGGGCTGTGGACCTAAACCCAGCTGGGGCACAGAAAGGAAGGACCCTGAGGTCACCCCAAACTGGGTTAAGGCTAGGGGATGCTGGGAAACAGATATCTCTTCTTGCTCTCTGCCTGAATCTAAGTGTCCTGCTCTCCCATCCAGGCTGACTATGGGTTCTGACACTACCGGCAGAGATCATCCCTCCCCGGGCAGCAAGTGGGACACAGCACCCCTGCCCGGAGATGTGGGGCTGTCCTGCACATGGATCTCTGCCAAACATAGAATGACCTGCCTTGTTCGATAAAGTGGTCCCAGCCCTTATGCTGCTGCCCATCACTCCTCCCCCTGCTCCCTGTTCCCATCCCAGAGAGTCACCTCAGTGCGGGGCAGGTAGTCGGGGTCAGCTGGGACACGAGCGATGGTCTCACATAGGATGATGCCATATGCAAACACATCGGCCTGCAGAGAATGGGGAGTCATGGGGGTGCCCCGCAGCCCTGAGGAGATGTGCCACGATTCCGCAAGGCCACAGCCCTCCTCCTCCCTGCAGAGCCACACTGGGCCTCTGCCACCTCATCATCAGAGGGATGCCCAATTCCTTACCTCTAGGTAAGGAATTGTAGCACCCCAGGGCCACAAACTCTGCAAATCACTGGCAGCCCAAGCCCGTGGAAAGCAGCCTCACCTTCTCGTTGTAGATCTCCCCACGCAGCACTTCAGGTGCCATCCAGTACGGGGAGCCCACCACGGCCAGCGGCTCCTTCTCGCTGCCCTCACTGGGAGACACAGTGGAATATCAGGGGCTGCCCAGTCCCCCAAATGTCCAATCTCCCACCCTCCTGCTGCAGCAGCCCAAATCACCATCTCCGCCACCCTTCCCAGGCAAGCCCTCCTCCATGCACCCTACAAACTACTCTCTCCCCAGCCACACCAGCCCTGTCTCCATCCCCCCCTAGTCAGCCCCAAAGTGTCCACCTGCTCCTAGAGTACCCCCTGCCACAGACCACCTCACCAGCCCCATGTACGCTGCCCACATACCTGTAGGTGGGGATCTTCTCTGCCAAGCCAAAGTCACCCACTACAGCTGTGTAGCCACTGGCCTCGCAGCGCACCAGGCAGTTCTGGGGACACAGGAGGACCTGTCACACCAACTGCACCAGCCCTGCCTCCCTGGCCACTGCTTCCAGGATGCCCCAGCACAGCACAGCCTCCTACTCCCCAGCCTGTCATGCCTGTGGCAGCAAGACAAGTATGGGACAAGGAGGGCAGTGCGGTGCCTTGGAGCACCTCATACCTTGGAGGTGAGGTCACGGTGAAAAATGCCCTTGGAGTGCAGGTAGCGTAGGCCATGGGCAATGTCGAGGGCCAGCTTGACACGCACGGACCAGGAGAGGGGCACAGGGCTGTCCAGCAGCTGCTCCAGGTTCCCACCATTGATGTACTGATGGGAAGAGCCAGACCATTGCATCACTGCATCCCTCCCCGCTGTAATACTGGATGCCCATCTATCATCCTAATGCATCTTCCAACCACCCCACAGCACAGCCTCCCAGTAGGCCTTGCCTGCACACGTGTCACAGGCCAAAAACGTGTCCCCACAGGCATCACTGTCCTTTCCCCAGGCTTGCAGGAACCCCAAAATTCCTGGCTGTTGCAACGCTCTTACCTCCGTCAGCGCGTGCAGCTGTCCCTGGTGCACACACACCCCCATGAACCTGTGAGACAGAGAGGACCTGAGGGTGGCTGTGGCAGGAAACAGCCCTGGGAGCTCATCCAGCATCAGCAGTAGCTCCAAAGCCCCAGGCTAGTGAAACGGGGCACAGTGGGTCCAGCAGCAGATCCTACCTGAGGATGTTGGGGTGCGAGAGGCGGTTCATCAGCTGCACCTCCCGCAGCATGTTGCCCCGGTTGCTGGTCAGCTTGTTCATCTTCAGCACCATGATCTGTCCTGACTGGCGGTGCCGCACCTGGAGGGAGATGCAGGGAAGGCTGAACCCCACGTACCTCCACAGCCCCTCTGGACACCAAGTTTTACCCAGCTCCCACCCCAGACCTAGAGAGGGGAGCTAAGCATCCCATGTGACCAATGCACAGGCACCCCACAGACCACTAGGGCTAGGGGGGACACTCTCTCTCCATCTCCAAGCACTCCCAGTACTGATGACACACATCCCCATCCCTGCTGGGGCACCCTGCTTGTTATGCTCTGCCCACCATGCTACACTGCCCTGAACTCCTGAGAGGCAACAACAGCTCCCACAAACTGTGCGCCCAGTCCTACTGCAGGAACAGGCAGGAGCAGGACTGGGGAACACCAGGGAGGACTTTTTTTGGGTCAGCACCATTCAGCCAGAGCCTACCAGCATGGTATGGAGAACAGAGGGGGCACACTGTTCCTCGGAACCATCCCTGGGTGTGGCCTACACTGCTGTAGTGCTTGACCCTGGTCTGGCAGGGAATGGTGCTCAGTTGAGCTGTATATTTAGCCAGCCCCAGCCCGACGCTGTCATGCGATCTGGGGGCCTGGTCCCCTGCCAAGAACAGCAGCTGGAGAGTGGCCAAGCACGGACACCCCGTCCATCTGCAGATCCCTGGCATGTGCAGGGCAAGGGAAGAGCAGCAAGGGGATGCCCTGACCCAGCACTGCACTGGGGGGTCAAACCAGTGCTGAGGGTCCCCTCCTGAGCAGGTGCTGGGGGTGGGATGCCACCCCCACCTCAGAGCAGCAGCTGCTTGGAGGGACAACCCAGTGAATCCCAGCTGCCCCCCAGCACACACGGAGCTGTGCACGGAGGCGCAGGCATTCCTCAGCGCTGCCGTCAGCTCCCTGCTCTTCTCCTTTTTAGTCGATGCTGGTTGAGGCTGCTGTGCCGGTGCCAGCCCCTGGCCCGCCCCACAACACCCCCACAATACCCCTCACCTCAGGGATTGCCTTCACAAGCAAAACACAGGGGGTTGGCTGGGAGCATGATCCCCAGCACCCCCATCATACTTGCAGCTTGGCCCTTGTCCCCACCACAACAGAGAGAGGCTGGCATGCTGGGCCCTCCAGGGCTCTCCTCTCACACCATGGCTGCTGGCATGACTTCAGGGAGCAGCTGTCCTGGGGTATATGCCATGATGGGGATTGATCCAGCAGAAAATACCCAGGGGATGGGCAACAGCACATCTCTTCAAAAGGGCCTGGGGGAAATGAGTGCTTTATGAAGATCCCTCTACATGTTTGTGTGCACTGATGCCAAACCAGTCCTAGTCAGAGTGGAAGTGAGAGGGAGTAACTGTGCTGTGCCACCATCAGCTCATTGAGTACACGGAGAGGCTCTGAATAATTCAGCAGACACCTGCCTGCGGGCACCCCGCTCCAGTTACACCTGCATCACCTCCAGCCAGCCCCAGACAGCCAGCTGGCACTCCTGACCCACCGACAGGGGCCACGTGACAGCAGAGCTCAGAATGGACTCTGGACAAGTGGGAAGGGGACACCCCAGACACCTGCCACCACAGGTCCCTATCTTGGCATCCCACCATGCTGCTGGGAGAAGGGAGGATGGATTTCCCCACGCCTCCTCCTTGCTGAGCACTGGACATACTGAGCTCCTGGGCTCAGGGATGTGAGTCCAGGTATCCAGTCACACAGTCCAGGTGTCTGCTGTGAGGAGCACCCAGAGAGCTCCACCTAATGGTGCTCCAAGTCCTCCCTGTGCTCACTACCCTGCTCACCCTACCAGTGTCCAGCAGCACCTGGAGCTGCTGCCAACCCCATCCTGGTGCCCTAGGGCTCCTTGGCCACACCTGGACCAAGGGCAAGGGGCAACCCCATCCCATCCCCACCACTGCTGTCTTCCCTCCATCCCACCCCTGTCGATGGGGCAGCTGAGGGCAGCACTAGAAACAGAAACTGGGCTCTCAGCCAGGCTTCAGTGCAGGCTTGAAGGAGGGAGTCTGTGTGACCAAAGCAGGGTGGGCACAGTCTCCCTTGCTCCCTCCAGCTCCCCACAGAGCTGGGGGCTGACGAAGCCAGAGCCTGGACAAGGCCAGCGGGATCCACAGCCTTGCCAAGCCGCTGGCACTGCGTGCTGCCCAGCAAAACCCATCACTCCTAACCCAGCTCTCCTGGCGGCAGTGCTTCCTTCCCTTCCCACGCCATGTGGGGCTGGCAGGACTGGCTCGGTCAGTTTGGCTGGCACCAGCAGCTGCCAGACGGCAGGACCCGGCTCAGTGGCGCAGGCAGGCTCATCCCCGCCGGGATGGCTGGAGGCGGCAAGGCTCCGGCGCCACGCGCCCACGTTGGGAATGCCGCGCGGCATGCACAATGCTGGCACTTGGTGGCCATGTGCCGCAGGGCTGGCCAGCTCCCTGCCAGCAGCAGTGGCCCTGCATCAGGGAGAAGAGTCTGGTGGGCACCAGCTCAGCCCCACGTGGTCAGGATGTGCCCGTGGCTTAATTCCTCATTAAAAAGCCACCTGCCATTGGAATAGGCTGGGTGAGGTCTGAGTGCAGTCACACGGTGTAGGACACCTTAAGACTGGAGGAGAGGCAGCCTGGGGGAGAGAAGGTCTGGTTAAAGCTGCTTCTCCAGGAATTATCCCAGGGATCCCACAAGCTCCTGGCCAGTACAGCCCTGCCTTGATGTCTTTTGCCGTGACTCCATCCCCAGGGGCAGGAAGGGCTCCAGGGGCTCTCAGCCCCCTATCCATGGGGCATGATGTCCTTGAGGGTGTCCAGTGCCCTGAGCTCACTTGTGAGGCCCTGTTCTGCCATCTCCCCCACATGTTCTGTGGCTCAAGGCCAGCCCATACCTGGGACAGCAGGGAAGGAGTTATCTCCCTTCCCATGCCTCCCACATGCACTGGGCAGTTTACCCAGTCTGTCCAGGTGCTAACACCAGCCCAGCACCCTGGCCACTCTCTGAGACAGACACAGCAGCAAAGGGCACAAGCCATGACCCCAGGGGGCATGAAGCCCCTCACTAAGGGAGTTTCATCCCTCACTGACATCTAGGGAAGGCATCGGGCAGCACAACCTCCTCGGGCAGGAAGGTGTCCCCTCTCGCCTCTCTCATGCACTCTGGCATGGCGCCCAGGAATCCCAGTGCATTCCCTGGAGCTGAGCTCAGCTGGGCAGCCTGTGGGGCTGCAGGGGGAGGGCAAGCTGCTTGTCCCCCACCCAGGAAATAGGCAAGCCCTCACCCCTCACCAGTGCTCCCTGGCATTCCACATGGCTGGTCCATTGGGAACTTCGTGGGGGTACTGTGGCTGAGTCGGGGTGCCGTGGCATGTTGGTCCCCGTCCCATCTGTCGCTAGCAGGCAGGGCTGGGGGATGGGACGGGCTGGCGGCAGCCCCAGCCTGGGCACAAGGGATCTGAGCTCTTTTAACAGCGGAAATTAGAGTCTTATTTAAAGAGCATGCTAATCAGAGCAAGCAGACGGCCTGCTCCCTCCTCACAGCCGGCGTTCCCATGTAGACATGGGGCAAAGCTCCCCGACATCTCCCCACCCAGAGGTCTCAGCAGCCAGCCCCCCTGCACCCTGTGCTGGGGACAGCCTGGCACACAGCCCCACTCTGCATATTCCCTTTCCGCCTGCCCCACACAGGCAAAGCACAGTCACACAGGGACACCATCCTGCACCCCTCACCCCAGAGAATTCTGAGGGGAAGACAGGAGGGGGGCCAGGGAGCTAGCAGTGCCACTGGTAACCCTGCAGCTACCCCACGGCTGCATCTGAGCTCACAGGAATCCCAGTAACACGACTGGGTGGGACTGGAAAACGTGCTCATCAAATGGAACAGGCAGAATCAGTCAAGACAGTCTTTCTTGGAGGAAGAGACAAAGCACCTGCTCCTCGAGAGCGTTTGAGCATCAGCAGCCTCCCCCTCCCGTTCTGCCAGGAGCGGCACTGTGGGCACACCAGGAGCCAGGGCAGTGCCAGTGTGGCACCGTGGTGGCAGATCATCGCCTGCCCTCACTGGCAAGCCTGGAGTGTGCTAGAGTAGGAGAGGGGCTGGCAGGTCTCCAGCTGGTCAGCACAACATGTTTTCAGTGCCCAGGACTCCCGAGTGGCAGCAGTGGGGCCAGGGCTTCTCCGAGCCTTGCCACAACTGGCTGACCTTGGCAAATCCACTTCCTCCCTGCCTGCCTTAGTTTCCCCATCGGTGCCATGCTGTTTCACTCTCCTCCGTAAAACAAGGCAAGGTCTGCTGATGAAGGGCAACAGATAAGAGGGAGGGAGTTGCTTCATTAGTTCCACCAGGAAATTGGAAGTAAATAGAATATCCCAAAGGCTGGCAGGGAAGCAAGAAGAGATGGACAGGTGACGATGCCAAAACCCTCTCCTGAGCTTTGCCCATGCTGAGAGCTACTAATGCACGTGCATGCACACACAAAATGCTCTGGAATGGGGTGCTGGGCAGAGCACATAGCAGCTGCACCCTAGGAAATGGCATTTCCAAGAGGACGCGTAACACCAGGGCCTGAGATCTGGATGAATGAAGACCTCTGGATACAGCCTCAAGGATGCTGCCAACAGACTTTGGGTCTGCTGCAGACAGCACATGGGAAAGTAAGAGAGGGATTTGGGGAAGAGATGCAACAGTGGCTTAAAGGCTGGAGAAAATACGTGGTACAAACAGACCTGGCTCAATCTGCTCAGTCAATTGGAAATAGAGAGGTGACTTCCTGCAATGTCTGTGTATCTGAAAAAATGGGGGGGGCTAGTGCCTCTGAAATTGCACAGGGAAAGGCAATGAGAACCAGCTGCTCCAGAGGGAAACAGCCCTGCTCTGCAGCACAGTGGGGGATCAGCTATGAACAAGCGCCATGAAAAAGAGCAGCTTCTCATCATTGGTGTCTCCCGTTTGCTCTGGACAGCCTCTCTGACAGAGGTGCTTGGCTGGAAAAGGATAAGACTCACCGGAGGGGCTGCCTTGGGACACGAGAGCTTGGACACACTGTGCCCTTTGGCTTTAATGCTGAGAAGACAGTCAGATGTTTGTCAGCACCCTGCCTGGCCGTGGCTCAGCTGCACATCAGGACTGAGCTACCTGCACAGGGGCAGAGATGTCCAGGTCCCCTCCCTGTCCTTCACACCCACCAAGGCTGGAATGAAGTAGGACTCAGAAGCCACACAGAGGAGGCAGATTCAAGTGCCCACAGCCTTGAACAGCTACAGAACGAACAACGGAGGTGGGAGGAAAATGGGTCCTGGGTTGCCCTGCCAAGCTCTGTCCTCCTCACAAGCTCAGGCAGCCAAACCCCAGCTCAGATCCCAGGCCTGCCCCACCATCCCGCTGAGCTCTTGGACTCAACCCACTGCATGAGCACAAAGCCCCATCTGGCCCCCTCCCATCCCGGCTTCCTTGCCACCATGCATGCATGTCGACTCCTGCTCCTGATCCCCTTCCCACCCCTCAATCTTTGCCAATCCCCCAAATCCTACATGCCAGCAGCCCCACAAGAACATAAACAACATGTGGGAGAAGGAGCATTCTGTGGCTCCCGCAGAGACTGGGAAAACAAACAGCGAGGCAAGAAGAGACCGTGGCCTCACTGAGACACGGGAGCATCCATTATTAAAGAGCCATATCCACGCCTGACATTATTAAATGCCTCCTTCTGCTCCAAGGTGCTGCTGTGCGCTCCAAGCCAGAGATCAATAGCAGGAACCCAGCCAGCAGGGAGGTCATGGCTCCACTGTGAGTTCCAGGAGGGAGCACGGAGGAGAGAGACCCCTCTACACACCTCCCATGGCCCCTCACAGGACATCTCTTCTGTGGCTGAAGAGGAGATGGGTCTTGGCATCTCCCTGCTGAGTGGGGAATGGTGTCAGAGGGACCCCAGGGTACTGCCGGGATGTGGATGTCCAGTAGTGCTGCCTGTGACCCCAGTGACTGTGGTGGCAGGTAATAGGAGTTGTGCTCAGCCTTAAGCTGCTCTTTGAAGGATATGAAGCCACTAGATCACTGCTTAAATGCAGTCCTTGCCCAGTAGCTTATGGCACCTTAAGTGATGCCGAGGTTCAAAACAACACATGCACACACCTCCCCGCTGACGGGAGAGGTGGTGGTGACATCGAGGCACAGCCCTTCGTTCCCAGCAGCAGTGCACTGAGCTGACAGGGTACTGTCACCACGCACCTCTGCCTCACTGTCGGAGACCCTGAGCTCGCCATCAGCACTCACATCTGGGCACGGGCCACACACAGACAGCCCCACCATGACAGTCCCAGAGAGGATGGAGGACAAAGGCAGCTCTGGGGTCCCAGGCAGTGGTCAGCCCCGTGCTGTCCTACGGCATCACATCCCTGTCCCACAGCCAGACACCTTCGTGGGGCTGCCGTGGGGAATCGCCTATCACCTGCCCAGCAGGCCCGGCAACGCCGGACATCACTTTGGAGTGGCTACGAACGCTACCTGGATTCCCCGCCACAGACACGCTCTGGGCGGGCTCGGCTCTCCAGCCTTTTGACAGGGGTCCCCGCGGCTGGGCTGCCCGCCACCCGACCCCCCGCGCAACCCACGGCGCAGCGCTCGGAGCGCTCAGCCTCCCCGGCTGTAAACAGAGCCGGCGCTCCCCTCCCCCTGCCCCAGCGGATGGAGGCACAACGCCCCGGCCGGGACGGGGCTCCCGCCGGGGTCCCCAGGTCCCCTCCACATGGCACCGCCTCGAACACCCCCCGGCCTCGCCCGGCAGCCGGGGCTGGAGGAGGTGGGAATCACAGACCCCAGCGAGGGCGCGGCCGGGGCTGCGCTGTCGCCGCGGTCCCGGGGGATGCCCGATCCCGGCGGGATGACCCGCGGACCGCCATCCCCGCTCCCGCCCCGCACACCTTGAAGACCTCGGAGAAGAAGCCGGCCCCGATCTTCTCGCAGTAGAAGTCGTCGATGCGCGCCAGGGTGGAGACGGCGCTGCGCAGAGCCCGGTACGAGGAGGGCCGCAGCCGCCCGCAGCCCGGCCACGGCCCCGCCGCCTCCCCCTCGCCCTCCCCGGGCCGCCGCGGCAGCTTCTCCCACTCCATGTCGGTCCCGCCGAACACCCCCAGCGCCATTCACATCCCCGCCCGGGCAGCCCCGCGGCCGGCAAGCCAACGCTTTCCTGGCCCCCGGGGCGATGCTAGCGGCGGCGGCGGCGGCGGCGCGGGGCGGGCGGCGCGCCGGGGCGCTCCGCGCTCATTGCCCGGCGCCGGCGCCCCCCGACCCCCGCAGCGGCCCGGCGCTGCGCCTCTGCCGCCCCGAGCTCTGGCACCGGCGGGGCGGGGCCGGGGCGGGGACAGCCTTTAACTCCTTGGGCGCTGCCGGCGCCCAGCTCGGCAGGAGAGCCCCCCCAGCCCTGCCCCGCCCCGCCCCGCCCCGGCGGGCAGCGCCGTGTCCCGCCCGTCCCCATCTCCGCATCCACCGGCACCGGCCTCCGGTGGGTGCCGAGAGGGCGTCTCCCTACACACCGGGGGGACTGTGAGGCCCTGAGATCCTGGGGCACGGCTTGGGCAGACCCCACGGACACAGGGCTTTGACTGTTCCCAGCCCTGGATGCGCGCTACAGGTGTGGGAGTCTCCCTCCCCTGGGTCCCACCTGGATGCACACTGTAGATGGAGGACTTCCTTTCTCCCCTGGGCCCTGCCCGGATTCCCCGTGTAGCTACGGGACTCTCTTTGTCCTCGCAGCACCCAGTCCCTGATGGATGGACAAAAGGCGTGGAGATCTAATTTGATCTTCCCATGTATCCAGCCCCACCCTATGCAGTGTGGTGGGTCCAGTTCCCCCATACAAGTAGCTGCTGCCAGAATGAGCCCCGTTGATGTAGGCTTGGATGTCCCTACAGGGGCTCTGATTCTTCCTGTGCATCCACCCCAGCCTGCATGGTGTCCCAGGGGCGGTGGGATCTGTCCTCCAGAGGAGCAGGGAAGTGTAGCCTCTCAGTGACAGCATGCCTGGTGCCTGTTGCACCTTTTCGCGTTCCTTGTTTTCCTGAGCTCTTCCACTTCTCCCTGGTTTTCTTATGCTTCCTGCTCCCCCACTTCAGGCCTTTTGCCTACTCTGAGGCTGATCTGTCCTGTCCTTCCAGCCCAGGGACTTTCTGCAGCTGGATCTGCCCTTGCTCAGTCCCACACATTTTGCTGACGCTGTGCTCTCCTTGGCATCCACCTGCCTGTGCTGGCCCAGCCCTGCCCCAGCCGCCTCTCTGGGTGCTGCCACAGCTCTGACTCTGCAGCTCCCCCCTAACACCTTTGCTCTAGCTGTTGCCCTGTGTGGTAGGACTGGCTGCACATGCCCTGCACCACTCTAGCTGCTTTTTCTGCTGGGAAAAGCAGCCACGTAGGGTGTCTCCTGGTGTGGCATTTTTTTGGCCAGTGCTTGGCTCCAAGTGTCACCAAGCACAGCATGAACACCATGGGCCATGAGCCCTGAGTTTTCCTCCTTGTCTCAGGAAGGAGAATAACCCTGTAGGCTAAAGCAGGGAACTGAGCCTCTGACTTATTTATGGTGGAAACAGTGCCCTGCCCTCCCCCTAGGAATTCATGGTATTCCTGCTCTTCCAGGCCTGCAGAGGGAGTGGGTTTGTGCAGGGCAAGTTTCTTACATGTAGGGAGGCAGAGCCTGAGGACAGGGCTTTGCCAGTCCCTGTCTCACAGGGTCTGAGCCATCCTTTTTCTGACCAGTACCCCTCCCGCCTGCCAGGGCTCTGGATGGCATGTGCCAGGGAGGCTTTTGCAGCCAATGCTGTGCAACAGGCCACATTCTTAAATTTCTTCAGCCTCATATGTCCGTCCTGCTGACAACAGCCTGACAAAATGACAGGATCAGCTTCATGGATGAGAGGAGAGACCAGCATCTGTCTGTGGGGACAGGAAGCTGCAAGCTGTGCCCTCCCACCCTGGTGTCGAGCTGCAGCTGCTCAGATGGGTGGCAGTGGGTGCCTACCTGGGCTCAGCCCTGCTACCTGAAATCTCAGGATGTTGCTGCACCCACACCTCAATGACCAGCTCCTCAGTGGTGTGGGACATTGCTCAGAGGAGCACAGCCAGCAGCTGGGGCAAGAAGTAGAGCATCTCCCTTCCACTTGAGTGCAGCAGATTCCTGATGGTCAAAGCACTACAAAGGATGGGGAGCCCTGGTGAGGCATCTTGAAGACAGAAACACAGGACCACTGTCTGATCAGAACTCCTGCTGCTCACAAGTGACTGGGTTTACATCCAATTAAGTTGTAATGGATAAATTAAAGCCCTGGAGATGGCTCTGACTGTGGAAATTGCTGCTGCAGGATTTGCAGTCCCTTCTCTCATCAGCACTGGTAACTCTACTGTGCTATTTCCATCACGCTCTGCTCCTGCCTGGCACAGCAGGGCTGGGCTGAGACATGGCTAAAAGTCTCCAGTGCCCCAAATCCCTCCCATGGTGCAGGCAAGTACACTCTGAGCAGCTGGGTGCACAGTCAGGCTGGGCTGAGCCTGCAGCAAACCCTGAATTAAGCTCTTCAATCCCTGGTGAGGAAAAGCAGAAAAGAGGTCTCCCTGGCTGCACTCTGCTCACGTGGATCTGCAGGGGAGAGAGGAGGGGGGCTTTGTCCTCTTTGCCCTTCTCCTTCTGGGCTCTGCACCCTTCCTCTCTCCCAGGGAAAAGGCTCAGGGATTAATAAACATCTTCACCCTGCCTGCTGGGAATGGTGCATCACCCAGGCAGAGCAGGGGTGGGAGATTTCAAACAATCTAGGGAGGCTGGAGCTGGAGAAGTGCAGGGACTCTCGTGTAAGGCTCAGGGCACACTACAGGTGAGGGGTGGCCAGGCTGTGTGCAGGGCAGTAAGGGGTGCAGGGGTACTCTACACAGAAAACCTGGTCCTTGCTGCACTCCCACCTCTATTCCACAGCAGCACCTGTGGCACTGGGGTCCCTGCAGGACAGCTCTGAGTGGGATGAACCAACAATAATCTGCCCTGACCAAAGCCTTGCCCTGCTCAGAGTCCCAGAGCCAGAACTTGTGCAGTGCCCTCCTCTGCGCCCATGTGCAAGAGCCCATCTGTACCTGAGCCTTCTTCTCTGCAAATACTCTGGAAAATCAATGGCTGCTGCTGCCAGGGGTTCTGGGAGGAAGTGTGTGAATCTGTCATACAAGACTTCAGTGCACAAGCATGTTCAAGCCTGGAGGGCCTGTACAGACACAGGGGTGAGCAGGACAAGGAGCACTGTGTGACTCAAATGACTCCTTTTGGAGCTTGTCTCCAGAATGGGGGTGCAGCCTCTTGGTCCCAAGCATCCTCTTTCCTCCTGTGCCAGAAAATCTCTGCTCCTTTCCCACATTACCACACATCGCACTGCAGACCTTCTCCATGTCCTGCATGTTCCCCAGCTCACTGCTTATGAGAGGATTGATCCCTGAAAAACATTTCATGCTTCTGCCCTGTAGGAAATAGGAGAGGAGGGCACAGCAGGGGCTGTTACACCATACTAGGAGGCCTGGTCAGTTCAAGGAGCCCAGGGTAAATGGGAGAAGGTCCCAGCCCCAGCCTGCTGATGTCCAGCAGCACACAGTACAGGTGATGCAGAAGGACTACATTTCCCAGTGGCTGTGTGCTGCTGAGCCTGGCAGGGCTGTGTGTGCTCCACACCCAGCACCATGGCTGCAGGCTGCAGCAGCCCTCATCCAGCTGCAAGCAGAGACTGGCAGGGTCCCTGCTGTGCAGGCACATTGGCTGTGCCCCCATTGCCTCCCTGTCACTCCAGCTGCAAAGCCATTGCTGGGCTGTGTGCAGCATGAGGGCTGCAAATATTTGTTGTGTCATTAATATTCTTCAAGCATAGTCAGCACAGCACCTGGCAGCATTTGCTTGCTGCCTCCTGTTATCTCTTGTCGATGCTTCTCATGCCTGGGTGCCAGTGCCATGACATCCATGGAGACAGCATCCACATCCATCCCTGTCTCTTAGTGCTGGGCAGTGATTTCAGCTCCCTGCTCTGCAACTCCTGAAGCAAACCCCAGTGCCTGTGCCCGGGGGGGCATTGATGCCTGAACCCAGCTGAGTGTGTGCTGGCTGGAAGCCCCAAGGGGGCAGTGAAATTGAAAACATTGAGAACACTGATAAAATAAAGCCAGCCACCACCTCTGAAAAGGAGGGACAGGCAGCTCTGGCTGTGCCTGCACCACGTGTAACCCAGGGCGACATGACATGCAGCCATGTGAGCACAGCTACAGAGAATCATGGAATGGCTTGTGTTGAAAAAGACCTTAAAGATCATCTTGTTCCAATCCCTCTGCCATGGGCAGGAACACCTTGCACTAAACCAGGTTGCCCAAAACCCCATCCAAACTGGCCTTGAACACTGCCAGGATTGGAACATCCACAGCTCTGGGCAACTGGCTCCAGTACCTCACCGCCCTCTCAGGGATGAATTTTTTCCTAAAATCTAATGTAAACTTAGTCTGTTTGAGGTTGAAGTCACTTTCCCTTGTCCTATCACTTCCCAGTTCCTGATGAAGTCCCTCTCTAGTTTCCCTGTAGGCTCCCTTTAAGATACTGGAATGCTGCTATCAGATGTCCACACAACCTTCTCTTGAAGGCTGAACATTCCCAGCTTTCTCAGCCTGTCTTCATAGGTGAGATCCTTTGGTGCCCTTATCATCTTCATAGCCCTTCTCTTGACTTCAACAGTTCCATGTCTACATTATTGCTGTGAATAAGCACTATAAGGACCTTCACAGATCACCACAAGCTGGTCACTTAATACCAAACAGGTAGGGATGATGCTACCATCTCCAGCATCACCCACCCTGCACCTGAGCCAGCCCGAACTGCTTATCTCACAATGCCTGGCCATGCTCCCATTCTTCAACACTGCCCAGCAGGTAACAGGGTTTCTCCTTGTCGTCTTGACCTGAACCTGGGAAATGTGGCTCTCAGCAGCTCCATGCTCATCCCAGGAGGCTGTGCCAGCCTTGCTCTATCTCCTGCATCTTGCCAGGCTATGAGTAACACTCCCCAGGGACACTGACCTGAAGGGCTTGTAGTTCTGCCAGATGTGAGCCAGGAGCATAGATGCCAAGAACCTGATCTGGCTGCAGTGATGGGACAAGTGGAGCCATACCAGAGTGGACTGGCCTTGCACAAGGGGTGCCTGTGACCAACAGGCAACAGTTGCAGGAGAAGAAGTGCCCTGGTTTAATCTGGGATAGGGTTAATTTTCTTCTTGCTAGTTGTTTTGGTGCTGTGGTTTGGATTCCGTATGAGAATAATGCTGATAACACACTGATGTTTCAGTTGTTGCTCAGCAGTGTTTACCCAAATCCAAGGACTTTTCAGTTTCCCATGCTCTCTCAGTGACCAGGTGCACAAGAGGCCAGGAGGGAGCATGGCCAGGAGAGCTAACCCAAACTGGCCAGAGAGATATTTCATATCGTAGAACATCATGCCCAGGAGCTACTGATAACTGCTGGGCACCAATAAGCAGATGGTGAGCAATTGTGTTGTGTCTCATTTAATTCACTTGAGTTTTTTCCTTCTCCTTTTAATTACAATTATATTTTTTATTTTTAATATTATTGTATATAACAACAACAACAACAATAACATCACAATGACAACAACAAGAACAACAGTAACAACAACAACAACAACAATTTAAAAATTATAAAACCTCTCTTATTCCAATCCACAAATTTTACTTTTTTCCCCCTGAATCTCCTCCCCACCATGGCAGAGGAAGAGTGAGTGAAAATCTGTGTGGTACTGAGTGGCTGGCTGCAGTTAAACTGTGACATCAGGGCGGCAAGAGCCTTCACCCATGATTCATCACTGCCCTTTGATCTGAGGCTTGATGTTGCTGCAGGGAGAAACTCAGAAGCAGCCCAGCAATATGTAGGGAAAGGCCAGTGAGGGCATGCATAGCTCAGCACAGCATCTGCCAGAGACCCTACAGAACACACCCAAAGGGCACAGTTCACCCCAGAGACCCTGCACTAACAAACCAACATCCTCCTGCTTGCCCTGGCTTCCTTACCTATTCTAGAGCTGACAAAAAGAAAACCTTTTGGAGGGAAGCAAAGCTGGAGAACCATTCTCCTTCAAATGCTGAGCTTCTGTTTGGGAAGGGCACATCCCACCCCAGCTCCACCAGGATGGGTGAGAGAGACGCTCTCAAGTCCCTTCTGCTCTGCTGACCTCAGGTAGAGACAGTGGAGCCCTGCTTATTTTCCCAGATGCCTGAGCAAGAGGTGGGTTCTGCAAGGAGCTCCCCACCCCTGAGACAGAGGTCACTCAGGCTGCATCTCTCTGAGTATCTCCTCAGCCTGTCCATGGTCCTGTAATCATCCACACCATGCAGTTTTCTTTCCTGACACAGCTATGGTCTGGGCTAAATAGGGCAGGTTCAAGGGAGGTCATTGCTCAGATTATTCACAAGAGGCTACATGGACACAGCCAGCTCCAGGCAGAGAATTTATTTCTGGGCTTGTCTTCCTCTGTCTGTTGCCTTCCCCTTTGGCTTCCCCTCTCCCTGCCAGGGAGCAGTTTGACAATGCTGGACTCTGGATGCCCATGGGAGCCCTTCCCCTGGAGGTCATCATTGCCACAGCCACGTGTGGGCAGTGATGCTGTGTTCAGGTGTTGGAGGAGTTGGAAAGCGAAGCATCAGTTCTATATGCACTAGAAAGCTGGGAGCTCTCTGACTGTAGGCACTTCCTCGCCCTTTCCCGTGTCCTTGTGCCCTTTCCAGGCAGGGCAGGCTGAGGCAGCACAGGCTGAGGCATGGCCTCCCTGAGTGGGGAAGGAAGGCAGCAGTGCTGTGTTTGTCATGGATGCCACTGCTTGCAGCCAATTCAATCACAGCTCTTTTATTGCTTCCCCCAGCTGCTGAAAATCTCATTATGTTTAGTGAGCTCCGTGAGCAGCCCTGCCAACCTTCCTCGTGTCCTGTCTCCTTCCATGAATCCAGGCACCCTGACTGCTGAGGAAGTGCCTCAGCACACTCCATGTGGCCTGGGATGAAAAACTCACACCCCAGCATACACAGATGGATCCGGCATGGACAAGGTGTACTGGGATTTTCCACAAAGACAGAAGCAAGGGAAGGAGGTGTGTATTGTTCTAAGCAGGGACATCTCAACAGCCTGACAGCGAGGAGACAGTGCTATCCACAGATAGCAGCTTTGTACTCCAGAGTGGGTCAAAAATGGGGAAAGAGGGTGGGTCCCACTTGGCTGTGTCAGGGTCAAATGTGATCCTGATGGTCCCAAGCTAGCACCAGCAAAAGGAAAGGATACTTCAGCCAGGACAAATGGTGGCAGGTGGGATATATGCTGGCTCCAGCACAAGGCAGAGCTGAGACAAATGGGGCAGGGCTTTGATCCTGCTGTGTCCTGCATGCTGGAGCCCAATTCCATTAATACCTTTGATTACTGTGACCTCATTTCTGTCCACCTGTGTCATGGGTGGCTGGCCACCCCACCCTGCAGAGCCCTTGTTCTGCAGTGGTCGATTGCACCAGCACTGGACTGACTGGTCTCTGGGGGGTAATTACAGACAAGAGACACCCGCTGCTGCAGGCTGTGGGTGAGCCAAGTGTGTCACCACCAGCCCAGCGCCTGGGATGTAAGTCACACCATGATGCATGGCAGGCCCTTCCTTATGGGTCATTCAGGAGCATCTCTGTGGATGCCCTGGAGCCTGGACTCTCGCAAAGAGGGACAATAAAAAGCATTATCTGTGTTTCTGCTGGCTGAAGGGGCAGAGGACTCCCCATGGGAAGTTGTGGCATGAGACAGGACCTTTCCTTATCCCCCAGGTCCACTGTGATGTTGCTTTAGGTCTGCTCAGGATCTTGCCCTTGGACTGATCTTGGGCTGGAACACACGTGACTTTATGCACGTATTTATACAACAAAGGGCAGCTGCTCTCTGAGCTCCGGGCACTGTGCCATCCACACCACTCACACTGACTTGCCAGGACGCTGTGCCCTCTTCTCTCCTTCTCCCCCACCTGCCCAGCCTCTGTGGGGAGCAGGATCATTCCATGGCAAGCCTTGGTCAGCAGCTGAAGGCTGGGGAAGACAGCAGGCTCCCGGGGGTTCTGCAGGGTCACACACTGAGGAAAGGTGTGAGCAGGAGCCCAGCCAAGAGCTCACCTTTCCAGTGTCCCATGTGTGGAGGAAGCTGCTTTGGGGAGGCATAGCATCCTGGTGATGGCAACTGCAAACCAGGACATGGACAGGCATCCTGGGATAGGTCAGTCAGGAGCTGTGCCAGCTCAGGGTCCCACTGGCAGCAGTGATGCCTCTTCCAATGCACCACTAATGCAGCAGAATGATGGGGCTGTGCAGACCACGGAAGACTAGATAGCATCACTAGCTGTGCCAGCTTTCCCCCTCCACTATGCTGCTGGCTTCATTTCATTAGAGAAACCCCTGCTTGGCTTTTTCTTCCCTTTTCATCTGGTTCCCTTTGGGGTCGGTATATTTTGAGCACTTCTCCCTTCCTAGATACCCTGAGTGGCATAGGTGGTTTCTCTGGATTTGCTTTTCTCTGGAAGCTGTACAGGCAGAGAACTGTAAAGGGGAAATCCAAGCTCTTTATTTAATGGGATAGAAGGAGAGACTCCGGGCTCCACCAAACACTGCATCTGTTTTCTATGAAAGAATTGCGATGACAGGGGTCAGCACATGGGGTGGGGTGTAACGTTCACATGGGAGCAATGCAGAGAGGCTTGGGCAAAGAAGGAGGTGCACAGTGAAGAGTCTGTCAAGGAGATAGCTGGTCAGGCAGTGGGACAGACCACTGGCACAATATGCCACCTGTGATGGAGAGCAGATGGTGGGAAGTGGGTATAAAGCACGAGGGCCGAAAGAGCAGATCAGGAGCTCTGATCTCAGTGCAGACAGTCTTCAGGCAGCAGGGTTCAGGAGAAAGCTAGTCTGACCTGAGATACTGCCCCAAGTTCTAAAATTCCCACCTGCAGGGCTTAGCCATGTTTTGTGTCCAAGAACCAGGGTGGGACATGCTGAAGATGATTCTGGGGATGGAAAAAGGAATAGGTGGGCCAGATGTGGAACTGCTTGGATGTCAGAGCTGGAAACCCCATTCACAAGCACATCTTCCTCAAACCAAAATGCAGCATCCAACATCCGCCCCAGCCTTACTCCACCCTGCTCCCAGCTGCGAACTGCTTATGTCCAATTTTATGTGCTAAAAATATCTTTCTGGGCAGTCAGCAAATGCACAGCCAAACGGGAGACATTGGCAGTCTGAGCATGAAGAGGAGTTTGGGTGTATTTGGGGTTGGTGTGGGCTGCAGTGCCAGGCCAGGAGGGCCTGGGCAGCGAGCAGTGGGCTGGCAGATTTGCAGAGGGACCTGCAAGGTGGCAGTGCCAGGGCAGAGCCTTGCTTGGCTTTGGTGTGTGCTTCTGGGGAGAAGGCAGGCACAAGTGGACTTGGAAAGGTGGGGAGATGCTTCCTGTGGAGAGAGGCAGCAGATCCTTCTCTATGCAGCAACCATAGCAAAGGGGTTATCCAGCCCCCAGGGCCTTACCCCTGCTCTGCCCAGCATCCAGAGTGCCGTCCTGGGAACCCTACGACATGCTGGGCTCTCCCCTGACACAGCTCTGCTCTCAGCACACCTGTCCTGGATCAGGCCTGGCAGCTCCTCAAGCCACCACAGGAGCAGAGACAGTAGCCTTGTGCTAGGCTTGGTAGCCTTGGGTGACCTGTTCCACAAGAGGGAGTTCCTGCCCCTGCCGCTGTCACCAACTGGGTGACACCAAAGGTGCCCCAGTGCCACCACTCTTTCGAGTCAACAAAGCTCCCTGCAGACCTCCCAGGTATTTCACTAGGTCCAAGGCAGACCATGATAACTGATCATGGCCAGGCTGTCACTTTGGAGGGATCCCTCTGCACCCCAACACTACTGGGACTCCTCTTACCCTGCTTCTGCCCATAGCTCTGGGGTTCTACCCCCAGCTCTGTAGACGAGCTGTAGCGGTTTGAGATGTCTGTGTTCTGTCCTCATTTTGGGAAAGGTGCTGGAGGGTTCCTAATTTCAGGGGGGCATGGAACATGGAACATGGGCCATTGTCCTGTTGATGGCACTGAAAGATCCCTGTGTGGAAGGAGGTTTGGGCCTGGTAGGGTTGAGGAAGTCACTGGAGGGGTGAGGAAGAGCCCATAGCTGGGTTTGAGGCTGGGTTCTGGCTGGGATCCTCTGGGCATTTTCCACTTCTCCCAGCCAGAAGAGGCTCTATGCTCTGCCAGCACAGGCTGCAGCCCTGACTGAGGCAGACTCTGCATCCTGGAAAGGGACCAGCAGCATGTGGGGACCCAGACCCCTAGATCACACAGGGTCATGTGCTTGTGCTGTGCAGGGAACAGGCGCCTTCCTGGCTTTCCTGGAGCTGGATCTGACTGGGTTACCCTCCTCAGGGCTGATCCTGACCAAGCATCCTTGGGATGACATCCCAGCCCCCATCACCTCACCATCATCTGATGAGCTACAGGTACACCCCACATTGGGCTTCCTTAGGGACACACATGAGGTAGGGATGGGGATAAGACCCTAATGTACTTCTGCTTTTTGCAAGTTCTGACACAGTAATAGACTTTACTATCGGGGAACATGGTGGCTGTACTAGCAGTGCTTTTCACAAAGCCTGATTCTCAAAAGCCACAGCTACTTCTCCTTTTCCTTGTGGTTTTGTGGATGGTTTTGAGCCCTCAGTGTTCTTCTCTATCATAAGTAAATCTGATTGTAAATTTGAGGTGGTTTGGGTTTTTTGCTCTTCGGTCTGAAAGTCTGAGTCTGGGTAGCTCTTCAGTGTCCAAATGGACCTTCAGGAAACAGACCATCAATCATGTTTGCAATGATACTGAATGCAATGCATATGGCTGAATGTGCTGGCTTTCAGTATTTCTTCAGTGTTTTCTAGTGGATGGTATACACCAGCACAACAACGAATTTCAAAACAATGATAAATTTCTAAGGAGGAAGAGGCCAAACACAGATTGCCAGGCCTCAGTATGTTTCATAATCACATCAGCTGCAATAGGAAGCCTGTTGTATCACATGTGAATTTTTGAAGCTTGGCTGTTTAATTTCATTGGTTTTGCTTCTTTCACATACCAAAGAGTGTCTGTGAGAGTGTCTGTGTCTAACCCAGGGATTTTATTAGGGCGTTACCCAGTGAGTGCTGGCTGTGGCCATTCTCCTGAGTGCTTGCACCATTTTTGACTGCACAGGGACAAGAAAAGCCTGGTTCCCAAAGCACAGGGCTCCACCAAGGAAACAAGGAGGATATAACTTAGTGCTGCTGCTTCTCTTGCTGAAAGCTTTCTAGAAGATTCCCCCCATTAACCTCACAACAGCTGCATGTGACACAGCTGGACACGATGTACTGATGTTCCCAAGTGGACCTTGGGTGACCAAGTTTACAGAAACCCCTCAGTGTGGCTGGTTTACTGGGATAATACAGATAGGTACACCAAGCACTGTCCTGAGGATGGTGGTTCCTGGGAAGGATATGCCACATGCAGCTGTTGTGGGACTCTGGGCCAGCAAGTCCCACCTGGGTGGCGAAAAACACCCTGGGTGACAGCACCTATTCCCAGAACACTGCTAGTGTTGGACCATAGAGCAATTGTGCTTGTCTGTCTAGGAAAACACAGGGAGGCTGTGTAAACCACAGAGATGAAAGAGGAAGGGCCCAGGAGAGCTGCCAGGACACAGGGAGTCAGGGCTCATGGAAGCTTGAGGCCATGCAACAGTGTGTGAGATGGAAAAGGGCTCAGAGAAGAGCTTGGTGGTGACATCTGTAGGGGCAGGAGAGTGGGGGAGTGTGAGCAAGCCCCAAATGGAGAGCACTTAAAGAATTGTCTCCCATGTCCAAGGACCCTCCCTGATTCTGACAATAAAAGGAATAAGACACCTCCATCCAGCTCCAGGAAGACCCTCTTAGTCCCATACTGTGCACACTGTGCCCATGTTGAGGGTTTCACATCCTATAAGGCACTGACAAAGGGTAGCTCAGAACAGGGTAGCAGCAATGTTTGGAGAAGAAAGGAAATGAGAACACTTCCAGGTTGAGTAGCTTGTCTTATCTGGAAACTCTGCTGGTGGGGTCCAACAGCAAGAATTTTGTAGCTGGATCAGTTCAAGGTAATAAGAAGAGACATTTTTGGAAGTATTTAAAAGATGGGTAGATGTGGCACTTAGGGACATGTTTTAGTGGGGGGCTTATTGTGCTAGCTTAGTGGTTGGACTTGATGATCCCAGAAGTCTTTTCCAACCTAAATGATTCCATGATGTGAAGGTGAAAGTGATGCATGATGAGAACACCCTAGGGTGACCTTGGGTACATTAATCTGGGGTGTGTTCCTCAACATCCTCCACTGAATCTGGAAAGAGAGAGACAGACATGAGAAGGTTTTGGAGGTGTTTGTGGGAGCAGGGCTATGGGAACCTGAGGTAGCCAGGAAAAACACTGGACCAAGACAGCTGGGAGACCACATTGAGCCTGTACCCACTGCCTGTGGGAAGATGGGTGAGAATCAACACCGAGGCTGGTGGGATGCTCTCTTCCCAAAGAGGAAGTTTCTTGCACCACATGATTCCTCTGCCTGTGAGCATTTCTGTGCTGAGTGCCTCTCCTGTGTGGAGTTACACAGACACCTTTCCTGAGAGGCTCACAGGGAGTCCTGCCTGGGGACTTCATGCCAGCATGGCCCTGCCAGGGTTGGCTCTGGCATTTCTCCTGGTCCTTGCTCCTCACGGTTCTATGAGTCCGCAGGCATATGAGGAAGCAGGTAAGAATGGACTGTGCCTCTGTCTCAAAAAAATGGGATTGCTGCTCCTCTACCTGCATATTTGCTGCACGGCCTTACCCTGCTCAGCCCAAAGCTGAGGCTGTGGGAGGGCTGAAGCTGGTGCCTGTATCAGCCTGAGACACTCAGGCATCCTTCAGGTTGTGGTGGGGCAAAGCTCTGACTGGGATGGAGAGCAGCAAGCCTTGGGGTGCTGGGAAAGCCTCCATGAGGGTGGGAGCTGTAGTGTCCCACTAGGAAGTGGGTAGTGTCCCTGGGAGCTGGAGGTGGCTGTGTCTTGTTATGCAGCAGACAGATAAATCTGGGGTAATCAGAGCAGTGAGGGCCTTTCTGGGCAGTCCAAACAGCACCCATGTCACAGGGAAAGGTGATGATGGTGTTCATCAAAGATGTGGGAAACTGTGAGATTATTCCCTCTGTTAGTTGGGATGCCTGCTCTCTCCCATCCCTCAGACCCTGGGGCTGAGGGAGCTGTAGTTTGGTGGGATTGTTCCCATTGAGAGGCTTGTTCTGTTCTTCTCCATGCCTGGAGGGCTAGGGGCAACTCCTGGGTCTCTTCCTACAAAGAAGGTGGGCTTTCCTATGGTGACTGTTGGTTGGTGGTACCTGTTGAGGTTCCCATGGGGCACAGCATGGCTAGGGGACCCGAGCTGTGAGTCATTGTCTCTGTAGGGAAGTGGGAGCAGAAGTGGCTACCAAATCGTCAGATGGGTCATGAGTCATGCTGCCCATCACTGGTGGCTGAAGTGATGCTGCCCTTCCAGCAATGGGCAGCTCTCAGCTATCCAGGGCAGGATGGAGCCTCTTCTCCTCTCACAGTCTGTACTCATGTCTGGGACTGACCCAAAAGGATCCTGGATGTCACCCTCGGGCAGGGGGTGTGTTACTTCAGGGGGTTTAATGGCAGGAGGGGAGAAGGTGTGTGAGGGGGATGCCGAACGAGGCTGGGACCAAGTCAAGTTTCAGGTAGTTTGTCACAGTGAAGCGTGTGATCTGAGGGCATTTGGAGAGACCTAGCTGAGGGGGAATAAGTTTCGTGTCTGCACCATGTGGTCTAAAAGGATGGGGCTGGTGACCACTGTCCTCAGTGGTGGAGAGCTGAGAACATGGGTGAGATGATGGCATGGAAACCTGCTACCAGACAAGGGAAGTGGTGAGTGCTGGCTGGCAGGAAGTGGGCAGCTGTAGCTGAAGAGAGGTGCTCCATCTTCGTTTAGGGAAGGCTGCCTCCATGCCCAGTGCCTCCTCACGGACTTGTTTTGCACTGAGTGAGCAAGTCTAGGTGATGTGTCTGCCAGGACAGGGCAAGGCAGACTCATTTTGGGTGAACTGCAGAGGCTGGGCTGAGCACACTGAGCAGGGTGTGAGCTCTGTGGCCAGAGGTGTGAATGTGGGTGGTCTGACAGGCAGACTCTAGTTGAAAGCTTCTTTCACTCAGCGTGGAAGAAGCTGATTAACACACAGAGTCAAGGCATTTGATTTATTTACTGTTCTATACAGAAAGGTGTGCTAAGTGGCAAATCCACACAGCCAGCACAGTGAGGCACACAAAAACAGGTACACTTACAATCTTTGGCTATTAGTGTATCTTTGGCTATTAGTATATCAATATATACTGAAGTCACTGCTTGCCTGCCTTACTATGACTCATCTTTTCCCCTCTTCACTGTAAAAGCACAGTGTTCCAAGAAGTCATGGTACATGCTAGGTGAATGGTGGTATTTTTGAGAGAAGGAGGCAAATGAACTAGGATGTGGGTTTTTTACTACTATTAAGAGCAAGGATTCATCACTAGGGTGATGAATAATGTAGCAAAACTCGTCAAAACGGGGTGTTTGTTAGCTCCCAGTAAAACATCCTGGATGAGAAGGGTGTTATCATTTTTGTTTTTTCCCTTTCAAGGACTTAGACAATTTGTTTTCTCTCTGCCTCATTCCTGTAGTTATTGCTTCCACTGCTGTTTTGCTTTGTTCTCTCGCTTGTTATCTGGCACTTTGTTCCTGTTATTCTGGCAGTCACGTCATGAGACCAAGCTGTGGAGTCTGCAATGGCAGCAGAGACTCTCTGGGTCTGGTGCACTCCCACAGCCCCTGTATTTGTGAGAGAGAGCAGCACCCACCAGGCTGCTGGATGCCTCTGGCTGGGGTCCCTCCATAGTGGTGGGTTAGCAGGATGGCCTGTGGATAACCCTGCTGCACTGTCCCTGAGGGTGTGAGGAGGGATAAAGCCCCTGGGGACTGGAGCTCATCCTGGGAGGTGGCATCTCTGCCACTCCTCTGAAGAGAGGGGGACTGGCACCCCTCTGGATGAGACACCCTCACCCCAGAGGACGTTGCCAGAGCCCAGTGACCCTCAGGCTTTCCCTTTGCACACAGGAAAATGTAAAGTTCCCAGCTGGGACCCCAAGCTGCAGTTTACCCCGATGAAGAACATCTATGCCTTGAACGAACTGGTGCAGCTGAGCTGTACTGGGGAGTCTGTGCCCTCCATCACCCAGATCAGATGCATTTCCAGAGGGGCCCAGGCTGAGTGGAATGAGACTGCCACCTGCAATGGTAAGCACAGCCCTGCATCACTGTGACCCAGGGTCCCGAGATGGTGACAGACCCTCCATGACCTGGCCATGCATGTGACAGTGCAGGAATGGGAGAGCTGGATGCCTTGGCTTTTCCCCATGTCCTGGCAGTGATGATGTTCTTTTTGTCTCACCACCTTGCTGTAGGCACCTGCTGGGGTATGTGCTCCTGGGGAGAGGAATCCTTCCCAGCCAGCACCTCCTGCCTCAGCATGGAGTAGGAATAGCTGCAGGGGTTCTGCTTGTTTGCCTGGAAAGCTTCTCTAGGGTTTAGGTTGTCTCTGGTGTGGGAGGTTGTTACTGCTGCATGGGTCACCTGCCCATGAGGGTGTCAGGGTGAATAGGCAGAGTCATGAGAGATCTGTTCCAAGTCTTCCCTCATCATCTCCCAAAAGTACTCCTCACCCAATTTTACCTCTGACAGAAAGATGCCAAAGGCCTACTTGGTGGGACCCCAGACTCCAGCTGGCACCAGCCCGTGAGAGTTACAAAGAGAATGAAGAAGTGACTTTGAGCTGCAACAGTGGTTTCCAGCCATCCTTCACCCACATCAAATGTGCAAACAGGGTTCAGCCATCCGATTATTCTGGATTTCTAAAGGGAGATGTGTGGCTGGGGAGAAAGAGCAATGATGTATGGATTGAAGTTGAGGGGAACATAGTGTGCATTGGTAAGCAGGGTGTCAGGAGGTGCTTCCTACAGAGCTCTGTGATTAAATCCTGCCCCATTCCTCCATCTCTGAGCTTCCATCATCACCACTGTGGCCAGGTATGCACTTCTGATGCTGTGTCAGGGCCACTCGGATCTCAGTGCTTTTGATGCCTGAGACCATTCCCCTGCTGAATTCTGGCATGTCTCTGTCCACCACCTGCCTGGACAGGCACCAGCCCCATCTGACACCAACAAGGACAGTCCCATCCCAAGCAGACAAATTAAGGGGTCCCATGATACCAGATGGTTGTGTCACCTTCCCTCTCCTTCCAGGGGCTAGAGGGACAGCTGGGGATTGCTGAGACCACCCCCCACATACCCTGCTCCTCCTTGAAAACTCCCAGCCCAATTAACACCCACTTTCACCTCTGCCAGAAACATGCCAAAAACCCCGCTGGGGCCAGAGACTCCAGCTGGCACCAGACCAGGAGAGTTACAAGAAGAATGAAGAAGTGATGCTGAGCTGTCCCAAGGGTTTCCAGCCACCCTTCACCCATGTCAAATGTACAGGAAAAGTTCTGTCTATTGTCAATGGAAAACCTGTACACAGAGAAGCTTGGAGTGGAAGGGACAGCAGAGGCAGCTGGATCAACATTCAGCCCATGTTCAGGGTACAGTGCCTTGGTAAGGAGGCCTCAGGAGCATTCCTGGCTGCCCTGCTCTGCCCTTCCTGAGCAGGGGAGGCAGGCTGTGGGGGCATAGGAGGTTTCTGGCCGTATGCTGGCTGGGGAAATGGCAGGTGCTGCTGATGGCAGTGTTGAGGCAGCTCCTGAGTCTGCCCTGTACCTACTCTGGGGGTCCAGGGGTGCCCTGATAGGGAGGGGGCTGATACCAGCTTTAGTCCCTGAGGGTCCTGGCAAGAGGGAACTTTGGTACAAAGGTCCCCACCTTGCTACCAAAGTAGCTGTTCTGGCAGTAACCAGCACTGCCCATGGCACAGGAGGGCAGGAACGATGCAGGGCTCCAGGCTGTGTTCTCAGGGATTTGGGAGGTGTGTGGGAGACACAAGTCTCCCTGAGGGCTTCTGTCAAGAGCATGTGCAAAGAAGTCACAGCTACAGTGTTGTAGGTCTAACAGGTGTTTGTGGCATAGGTGAAAAAGAAGCCTTGTGTCAGGGTCTAGAGGACCACAGGACACTGCTCTCTGTCACGAAACCATAGAATTGTTTAGGTTGGAAAACACCCCTAAGGTCATCAAGTCCAGCCATCAACCACCACTGCCAACTCCACCATGCCCTAAGTGCCACATCTTTTTAATATCTCCAGGGATGGTGACACTATCACTTCCCTGGGCAGCCTGCTCCAGTGCTTGGGAACGTTTTCAGTAAAGGGTTTTTATTCTAATATCCAATCTAAACCACCCTGACATAACCTGAGGCTGTTTTCTCTTCTCTATCAGTTGTTACCTGGGACAGCTGAGACCAACCCTCACCTCCAGCCCTCTTCATGTGCTGGCCCCCTCCTCATGTGCTGGTTCCTCCTCCCTGTCCCTGCTGCATGCTGTCACTGCAGAGCCAGATTTGGGGCTCAGGCTTTGTGTTTTCTCAGGAGGAGTTAGGGTGTTGTCATCCTGCTTGAGGGACAACCAGGGCAACAGAGTTTCTGGGCAGGTCTGGTGCACAGTGCAAACCTCTCATGGGCTCCCCTCAGTCCCTGACTCCATCTTCTCCTGACCTTTCCCAGGAGACCTAGGGGAAGAAGTTTGGAGTCCTTCTTGTCCTCATCCTCTTGCCAAGAATCTGATGAGGAAGGTCCACTCTATGCAGCTCCATCTCTTGCCCTGATGGGCCAGGGAAGGGGATGCCCTGCTCCATCCCCTGGAATGCCCTGTGGAGCCACGCACTGCCCAGCTAACACCTTCCCATCTTTTTGGTGCAGAGAAATGCCAGAAGCCCCAGTGGGACCCCAAGTTTATCTTTGACCAAGAACAGGGGATCTTCAACCCTAATGAAGTGGTGAAGATGAGGTGCCCTGAGGGGTACTGGCCCCCACCCATGGAGATCAAATGTGTGATGTTGAAGCCAAAGGAAGGTTCCATGATTTCTCATAGTGGCTGGATAGTGAGGAATGGCACAGACACCTGGCACCTCATGAACGAGAACTTGACCTGTGTAGGTAAGTGAGCAAGCCAGACACTCTCCCAGTGCTCTCAGTCTGAGCTCCCCAAGCGTGGAGGGCAGTGCAGCATGTGCACCCCAGGATCAGTGCCCTGTGCTTGGGGTGGTCAGGGCATGGCAGAGAAATACAGAGAAAATTCTGGATACATCTCTGGTTTGTGTCTGTGCTGTTGGCAGTTCTGGCATTTGTAGTCTGGGAGAGGGCAGAATGTCTTTGTCCACTCTGTGCTGGGGACTGGCTAGTGAGGGAATAGTGGGGGTAATGGAATTCGGTGTCAAGGCTTGAAGGGGAAAGGAAGAAGTGATCCTCTTGGAACATTCCCTTCACAGACATCCTCCAGGTTGTCCCTGAGAGCTTGGAGATTTCCAGCACCAGCATCAAACTAAACTGGACCTGCATGCTCCCTGCCACCTGCCAGCAAATTCGGGCCAGGTGCCGGCTGGAGCATCATTCCTCCTCAGAATGTGAGGCTAAGGAGGTGAAGGGAGAGCAGATGCTACAAGGCCAGGCGGGAACTTTCATCTGCTCCCCTCTGAAGCCCTTCACTGTCTACAGTGTCACCATCTCCCTGCTACCTAGCACAATCTTGTACACACGGCACCTCAGCACAAAGGAAACGGGTATGTTTAAATGAAATGTCAGGATGCCCTTCACCGTGAAGCTCAGCCAGGGAATCTGCTCCCTGTTGTGATGTTCTTGGGATCAGAGCTGCATGGAGCTTGTGGGGATCTGGGGAAGGGGCTGTGCAGGGCCCTGAGCAGGGCATGTCCCCTCCTCACTTTCCCCCTCCTCACCACACCATTGCTGCTACAGAGGCACAAGGAGCCTTTGTGGGGGGCAAATACTTGCTATCCATGCATGATCCTCTTCTCCTGTACTTCCAGTGCCAGACAAACCAGAGATGCTTGAGCTGGATGGCAGCACAGGGTCCCTCAGGTGGAAGGCGCTGCCCCCGTGCAAAGGGGAGATCATTGGATACCAGGTACCAGGGTCCATGGAGTGCCTGTGGTCTCCCCCCACCTTGTCAGGCATCTCCCTGCCTCGAGTTCTGTGCAGGCAGCCTGGGGTGAGATGTGAGCCCTCCTTGGCCAGGGCCCACAGGCTGTACACTGCTGGTGTTCCTAGTGGGGCCAGCCTCCTGTGCCCAGCCAGCAGTAGCAACCCCTCTTCACAGAGCTGCCCAGTGCAGGAGCAGGACATTGGTGCTAGCAGCTCCCTGTCCTTCCTCCAGCTGAACATCACCACCATGAGAGCAGATGATGGCAGCTTCCTCGAATTCAATCAGGTGTTGGTGAACCAGTCTGTCACGGAGTACGTGCCACCCCATCAGACAGCTGGCAGCAAATACCTGGTGACAGTGCAGGGCCTGACAGCAGCTGGGGCTGGGGCTGCATCACAGCTGGAATTCCAAACCTACGTCGTGGGTAATGGTGGTTCTGCCCTGGGTCTGGTTGGGGTGGGCTCTTGGGGGTTGGGTGCTGAGCCTGGAGCAGCTCCCAGACCTGTGTGTGCATCAGCCCTGTCCCAGCTCAGACAGGGGCAGGGAGTGTGGGCACCTGGCTCAGCAGTGGGCATGAGGCTGGGTGAGTCCTGCCTCGAGAGTCTGCATTGCCATGTCCCCAGAGGAGCTGCACCCCTTCAGCCACTGTGTGTGCCTTTGATAGCAGACCTGCCCCCTCTATTCTTCCACTGAAGAATGTAGAAGCAGCCTGCTGCAGCCATCTCAAGGGCTCTGTATAGAAGCAGTGGCCTGCTGCAGCCATCTCAAGGACTCTGTATAGAAGCAGTGGCCTGCTGCAGTAATCCTGACTTTGATAAGCAACCCTGGGAACTTTGATAAGTTCCCCTGGGAAAGCGCACACCAAAGGATTGACTCTAGCCATGAACACCTGTGTGTTGATGCCTTTCTTGCCACCCAGAATGCTGGGTGGGAGTTGTTTTTGTGCGAATGACTGACAAGGGCAGAAACATCTGCTCTGCCGGTGCTTGGTTTGGTGTTGGCTGTTTTGTCTCTCCTGCTGTGCTTTCCCAAAACTTTCCCACAGAAGAAACAGAAGAAACAGATAAACACTGAAGTGTGTTTAATAATGAGGGATCCTGCTAGATTAAGCAGTGGTCTCTGTTTTTTTCCAAGCAGCTGCAAGGAAGGCAACATCCATCCCTGCATTCCACAGGTGCACGGGTGGCTCAAGGTCAGAGAGCACTAGGGCTGCTGAGCCAGGGTCTGTGTCCTCCTGCTGTGTGCAGAATGGCTCAGCAGGCTGCCAGACCCTCCAGCTGGGGACATGGGACAAGTCCCTGTTTTCCAGACCCCAAGCACATGTGCAAGCAGGGGGAGACTGTCTCACTGCCTGTCCCTGCAGCAGCCAGGGCAGCAGGGCCTGGACACACATTTCTGCACACATGTAGACATCCAGCACCAAGACTGGGACCACTGCTGGTGCATTGGGACCACTGGCTCAGGCTGTGGCACCCACTCCTCTCTGTGTCAGTTTCAGGGCAGCCTGTGGACCCTTGGCCTGGGTCAGCAGTCACAGTAGTGGTGGTGGTGGTGGTGTTGATCCCCTTGACTGCAGGAATCATCTGGTTTGTGGTGTCCAGGTGAGTGGCAGATTTGGAGTCTCATCACTGCCTCAGGCCATGTTGTGATGTGGGGTGGGTGGGGATGGAGAGGCTTCTCCAGCTGTTTCCCACCCTTCTCTGGGTGCAGAGGATGCAGCTGGCTGGTCCTACCACAGTTTGGCTCTCAGGCTCCTGGCTGGGGCTCTAAGTGTCATCCTCAAGGCTAGGACAGGGAACCTGTGTGCCAAGAGACCCTCTCCACTTGTTGCTGTTACAGCCACCACTGCTCTCCCCTGGGGTGTGGGTGGACAATGCCTGCCAGGGCAGAGGGAGAGTGTGCAGAGCCCTCCATGCCACTGCTGCTGGGTTCAGCAGGGTCTGGTCCACATCAGCCTCTCCCTGACTCAGGACTGCCCTTTCCTTTCCCAGAAAAAAGAAGGCCTTGCCCAGCAAAGCCGAGGAGGATCATTACACAGGTAGGGTCTCCAGCACAGAGCTGACTGTAGGGCTGGAGCTGGGAGGGGAGCAGGTGTATTTCAGGAGAACCTGTTGGCATTCTGAAGGGGCTGCAGGCAGCCCAGCTGGCTTTGGCTGACCTGTTAGACCAGTGTGTCCCACATGTATTCTTAGTTGGGACCCTGCTCTCTTCCAGCAGCTCCTGGCTGGGATCTCCCTGTGGTGCCAGTGAGGGTTGGGAGCTGCCCCTCCTTTTCACCCTCTCTTCACCTCTTCCCAGCCCTGCTGTCCTGATGGTGTGCATCCCAGGGTGATCTGCAGCCCCCAGAGATGCTGCCTGAGGCTGCTCTGCTCCTTCTTCCACAGCCCCCAAGTTCCTTAGGCTGTTTCTGTCCTGTTCTCTCCCCAGAGCTCCAGCCCTATGAGAACGTAGATAATTACTGCATGATTGAGACTTTTCTGGCAGAGCAAGATGCAGGTAGGAAATGGGTTGTTCTGTGTGTGACCCCACATGGCACAGAGGGGACTGGCAGCTGTGATGGAGTGTCTGAGCTCCCTGTGCTGCAGAGTGCATGCTGCAGCCTCTGCCCTGGGTTCTCTTGCTCTCTGCAGGTAAATGTAACGAGGTTGGAGAGCCATTTCCCAAGACCCTGCCTGTTCTGGAATTCTCAGGAGACAGTCAGAGCAGTGAGGAACAAAAGAAGCAAAGTGGACATCGGAGCCTCCGTGGTGATGGCACTTCTTGAGGCTTGGTCCTCCACCACCGTGACGTCCTGGGATTTCAGCTTCTATATTGTCATGTATCTGTAATCCTGTGATTTTTAGTGTATAACTCTAGGCTACATATAGGGCGCTAAGCTACTGGTCTCAGCATTTTTAGACAAAACAATTCCTATCTAAGCTCAAAACTCAAGGACACCTTACTGTCTCAGGCTCCAAAATATGTAAACAACATTGAATTGGGATGAGCAAACTTAGAGTAACTGACTGCATTACCTGAAGCTGTAATTGGAGGATTAACCACCGACATACAAATACACAAAACTTACAAAGTATGAAAAACCTGTGACCTGTCATCCATTTTGGGTGTAGCCTCTGAGTGGGCTGTGACTGCCCCAAATGTACCTGAGGGCCCTTCAATAAATAGAAATGCTTTTAATTATCTTAACTTTGTCTAATCTCTGTTTTAAGTAAGCCTGTCAAGGCATCACCAGAAGCAGGACCATGAATCTTGTAGTGGGTTATTGCTCCCTCTCAAATTTTGTCCTTCATCAAGCTCCAGAATCCTCTGTCACAGCACAGGAGCAGCTCAAGGCATGGGATGACCTGCTTGTGCCAGCAAGGATGTGTCCTGGTTGTTCTGCAGTGCTCTAGCAAAGCCATCTCATTGGCATTCTGGTGCCTGCAACTCTGCCCTGAAACTCCTGTTTCCACCCTGTGTATCCCTGTATCCATCTAGACCCTGTGCTCTGCTCAAGTTTGGTCCAGCTGTGCTGCTTTGGATGCTGTGCTGCTCTGTCTGCACAACCAATACCTTGTTCTGGTTTGCAGGGGCTGCCTGGTCCACAACACCTCCCACCTTGCCATGGGTCCTCCTTGTTTTGTGTGTGAAAGACCTGACCCCACGAATCTTCATGGAAGAGCTTGGAGTAGGCTTTTCCAGCCCCTGGCAAGGAAGCATGTCTGATGCACTGCATGCTCCCAGTGCAATGCTTTGGGTGGCTGCTTTCCCTCCTGCCCATCCTACAGGTAGCACTGTCTCCACTATGCATAGCTGGACCTCGTGTTGGTCAGTGTCCCCCCTGTGTGGGTGTTGGTGCTCATCTCCCATTCTGAGAGGTACAGTTGTCACTGACCCTCTTGGGACATTTGCATCCTGCAGCCTTCGGGATTTGCTCAATCTTGGCTGCTGCTGCTGCCCCAGGTCCCCTCCAACAGCCACTGCCTCTCACCCTGTGGGATGCCAGTGCCCAGTGCAGCCTGGATGCTGAGGGACAGTCTGAAGGCTCTCCTTGGTGAGGGGCACACTGCTAGAAAATGGGGCAATCAACCTCTCTTTTCTCCTGCTGTGAGTGTTGCTTGTGGTTTTTCCATCTCCTCCTGCCCTCGGGCACACAGGCTCTGCTGAGCTCCCTGGACTTGGGTATGACAAACTGGTTCTGGCTGAGCTTTTTACAGCCCTGAATATAGAGTTGTCATGGGTTTTTTGCTTCAGTGTTATCTCCCTCCCCTGTCAAACCTACCAATACCCAGTGCAACCTGGAAGCTGAGGGGCAGCCTGAAGGCTCTCCTTATTGAGGAGTGCACTGCCAGAAGATAGAGCAATTGACCTCTCTTTTCTCCAGCTTTTTTTTTTAGCCTGGGATGACTTGCATGTGCTGGTAAAGACATATTTTGACAGTCTTTCATATGACCTATCTGCCTATCACCATGGTACCTGTAACTGGCCTCTGGGACCCAAGTATCTCCTTCCTGTGGACTGCTGCTGGTGTGACTTGTGTGCCTGATGGAGTCGCTCTTTGTGGGTATTGGGCAGAGAGGGGAAGGGGAGCTCAAACCTGTGTGGCTGCTGCTGTTTGAGGAATGGGAATGTGCAGGCTTGGGATAGGGAAGAAGACTTGCCATCTCCTTGGTTACCCTGCTTCCCATTCCATATCTCCATACCCAGTCAAACCCTGGGCTGTCAGCCTCATGACTCCCCCTGCTCTGTCCAGACAGTAAAAGCTCGTGGTTTGGAGAGTGCTACCCGCTGCCCCCCAGCTCCTGCCTAGTCCTCTCACTGCCCTTGTGAGGTGCTGTTCCCTGTGGGGTGCTGAGCTAATTGCACCTTGTTGAGGGGAGCCATGAGCAGGACACCATTTTTCCTGGGCAGGAGGGTGTCCTGTGCAAGTGCCACATTCAAAGCTGAGTGACAAGAACAGTCTCAGTGCCTCTGCAGCCCCTCATGTCTGATCACCCAGCCTTCTGTAACCTGAGACATCCAAAGTTAATGGATGGTTCTGGAGGAAGAGAAAAGCAGTGGCTGCTGAAGAGCAAGGGGGATGGTTTAGTATTGTGAATGTTTGCTCAAGCACCCATCTGGCACTGTAGAGCTGTGTCGTCTGCACACTTGGGGTCAGAGGAGAGTGCTGCCAGGCTGAGAGGGAGCAGGAGGAGGAGGCAGCTGAGGATAGAGAAGCGGGGAAGGATGAGAGAGGGTGTGGGTTGAGTGTTTCTTTCAGAAGGGCCACAGATTGTTTCAAGCATTGAAGTACTCCTTGCAGTTCATGTCCTCATTCCTATCTGTGCTTCTGACCAGTTCTTTATGTGCTTTCTCAAAGGTCCTCCATCTCCGGTGATCATTGAGGGGAAGTGACTCATCACCACTCTAAAACCCACGCAGTGTCAGGAAGCACTTGGATATTACCTCAGAAACAGGAGTAATAGTTCTTGAATGCTCTGGTAACTAGGAGGGTTTTGGGAGGAAACTCTGGGATCTTGGTGACAAGGTTCCTTCTGTTGAGTCCCAGAGCCTGGATGCACCTGGGGCAAAAAGATATCAAAAGACAGGAGTGCTGACAGTGATGGGAGGTTCCCTGCCCAAAGAAGAAGCTTCCTGCATCTCATGAGATGTGCCCATTTCCTTCCGGTGGTTGCAAGTCTTGCAGTCAGATACGGATGGCTAGGCTCAGAGGCAGCTAGTGGGGCTGAGATTTCAGTCCTGTCTGGGGATTTCAGGCTAGAATGGCCCTGCAGTTGCTGGCTCTTAGGTTTCTCCTGGCTCTTGCATCTCTGCTGTCAGCACGGGGCCAGGATTTCAGCATCCAAGTAGAGCCCCAGGGAACAGGTAAGAAGTGGTTCTTTCCTCTTGGAAGACTTTGCTGCCTTTCCTCCTCTAAGGTGGGTATTCATCTACACTGCCAGCACAGCCCTGGGCTGGAGCCCAGATGGACCTCTGCGGGCTGTGTCAGCTGGGGCACCCACTGTCTCTGCCCCAGGGGCAGGAGGTACCTTGCAGTGTACGCTGGGGGTGTGTGGGAGAGAGAGGACTGGGCTGGATGTTCAGTGATGAGTCATGCCCTCCAGAAAACCAGTCTGCCAATCATTACCTGGAGACAGTGGGCATGAATTAGGTGAGAATTCACACATTGTGAATCAGGGGAAGGGTCTTCAGGGAGAAGAAGTGTCACCTTCTGTGCACATCCTATTCCCAGGTGTGCCTGAGGGACAATCTGCCTGCTGAGAGCAGAGCAAAGGGAACTTGCTGCTGCTTTGCCAGACAGATGGGCTGGGGCAGGATCAGGCTGGATGCCTGTGCTTGGGGTGGATCATGGTCGTGTGGCAGGAGACAAAGCTGCTGGTTGTGGTGCTCAGATGGGCATCTCTGGCCTTCTGCTATCAGGGCTGTTTGAGAGGAAAGCCCGAACACAAGTGGCTTGACACCAGCATTTCCCTTTGTGGCTGTTCAGAAGTTGGTCTGAACCATGGGAGATCCCATGTGTGCTCATGTGGAAGAAGGAAAATTATATTTCAAGCCCTTTCAGGCCTCACAGAGCTTCTTGCAGAGCTTTGAACAGGCAAGAACTCCTTCCCAGGAGCCAGCAGCCTTGTCTGTAGGAACTCATTGCCACAAAGCCTCTCCCTGCAGCACTGGACAAAGTGCTGGGACCAGCTGTGCCTACTGAGCCTGGAGGATGGTGAATTTGGTGAGGAGGTGACATGAAGAAGGAAGGGTTGTGCCAGGAGAAAGGGACAGGGACATTGGTAAAGCAGGAGATGTGCAAGGAGAAGGCACTGCTCACCCCCATGTCCCACTGCCCAGCAGTGTGGGGCAGAGGGAGAGCAGCCAAGGGGCTGAGTGAGACACAACAGGGACCCCACAAGTGTAACAGGGGTGTGGCTGATCCAGTGGGAGGGATGAGCTATGGCTGAAGGGACATGCATGCCAGCAGGAGTGGTGGTGCCAGGGCCCAGCAAGTGCCACCTGAGCTGGGTTGGGTGACCTTCCTGAGTGAGAGATTGGAGGGAGTCTCCTCATGCAGGGATGACTGTCCTGGGCATTTCCCTGTGGTGAGCTATGGAGAAGAGAATCTGGTGTCCCTGGACACAGCGAAGTGAATGGGGGAGTTTGAGGGATGAGTGATCCTTCACACTTTCCATGCACAAGAAAAGACAAAATCCCCTCCCAACAAGGCTTGCCTGCAGGTCACATCCCAGCAGATCAATGTGTCACCTTCCTTCTCCCTTCAGAGCGTTGCTGGGGATTTCTCTCCCACCACTCACCCCTACCCCATCTCATCCCCTCCCAGCCTAAATAACACCCCCTGTCACCTCTGACAGAAATATGTCAAAGACCCCGGTGGGACTCCAGACTCCAGCTGGCACCAGACCAGGAGAATTACAAGAAAAACCAACAAGTGATGCTGAGCTGCCCTGGAGGTTTCCAGCCACGCTTCACCCATGTCAAATGTGGGAGCCAAGTCCAGTCCTTCACTAATGGGAAACCTGTATACAGAGAAGTCTGGACTGGAAAAGACTCCAGAGGTAGCTGGGTCAACATTCCATCCGGCGTGGAGTGCATTGGTAAGGAGGCCTCAGGAGCATTCCTGGCTGCCCTGCTCTGCCCTTCCTGAGCAGGAAAAGCAGGATGTGGGGGCACAGGAGCTTTCTGGCTCCATGCTGCCTGGGGAAATGGCAGATTCTGCTGAAGGCAGCATTGAGTCCAGTCTGCAGATCACCACCGGGGGTGTCACAATAAGGGTGTTCATGAGAGGCTTTGTGGCCTGTGTCCTCTCAGACCATACAGCTGTGAGTACCACAGCTTGCTCCCTGTAGGCTGGGCTCCTCCAGGCTCTGTGGCTTGGTGGGTGCAGGCTTGGCATCATCTTCTCACATCTTAGACATTCCTGTCCCCTCCAAGAGAGAACCGAGCTGCACTTGTTGGACTGTAGAGATTCTGGGACACTCAGACACCTCAGTTTTGAATCAATGGGGAAAATTGCTTGAGCAGTAGAAGTCCACTCATTCACCCACATCTATTCCTGTTCAACTCCTCCTGCTCCCCTTCGAGAGAGGTGGAGTGACCACCTCCAGTCTCTCACATTCCCTCCCAGCAGGCTGGGTGGTGAGCAGGCATGCCTCACTGCAGCATGCTTGCACACCTGGGAGGGGAAGGGAATAGAGTGACCCTCTGGCAATCTTTCCTTCACAGAAGCCATCCAGGTTGACCATGAGACCTTTGAGATTTCCAGCACCAGCATCAAACTGAACTGGACCTGCAGGTTCCCTGATGCCTGCCAGGGCATGAGGGCCAAGTGCCAGCTGGCAGTGCCTTCCTCCCCTTCCTATGAGGCTGATGAGGTGAAGGTAGAGGAGATATTACATGGCCAGGAGGGAACATTCACCTGCTCCCCTTTGCAGCCCTCCACCGAGTACAGTGTCACCATTGAATTGCCCCCCAGCACAACCCTTTTCTCATGGTTGTTCAGGACAGAGGAAGCAGGTATGTGTACAGAAATATTGGAGAAAAGGGCTGTGTCACAGGTGGATAAATGGTCCCCTCACCTGTCAGCTCAACCTGATCATCCCAGGCACAGGCCTTTGAGAGAGCTGGAGTGACCACCTTCAGTCTCTCACATTCCCTCCCACCCGGCTGGGCGCAGCTCATACCCCAGCAGATCAATGTGTCACCTTCCCTCTCCCTTCAGAAGCTGGAGGGTTGCTGGGGATTTCTCTCCCACCACTCACCCCTACCCCATCTCATCCCCTCCCAGCTCAAATAACACCCACTGTCACCTCTGACAGAAATATGTCAAAGACCCCGGTGGGACTCCAGACTCCAGCTAGCACCAAACCAGGAGAATTACGAGAAGGATGAAAAAGTGATGCTGAGCTGCCCTGAAGGTTTCCAGCCATCTTTCACAGAAATCAAATGTGAGAGTGAAGTCCAGTATGACTCTTATGGGACGCATGAGTACAGACTCTTGTGGAAGGCCAAAGACATCCATGATGACTGGATTCAGATATCAGAAGTGAAATGCATTGGTAAGAAAGGGTTGAGGAGCAGGATAGTCCTTTGCAGGGGGGATCCTTAGAATGTCTCTGAGGGGGACAGCATGGAGAAGGGCAGGACAGGGTTTTTCCTTGGGCCCAGTGCTGTGGGGTTGGTGACTGTGGAAGCAGCTCCTGCTTCCAGGCCAGAATGAAATATCTCCTGTAATGCTCTCCCATGGCACCAAAGGATGAAACATCTCCTGTTGTTCTCTCCTGTGGCACCAAAGGATGACTGCAGCCACACACAGCTCAGAGGCTTTGAGGGAGGCAGGATGCCTTTGCTGTGGCCTGTGAGCTGTGATGTAGCCCAGCTGGGCACACACTCTCTTGGATTCCCTCTCTCCCCTTCGAGAGAGGTGGAGTGACCACCTTCACTCTCTCACATTCCCTCCCAGCAGGCTGGGTGGTGAGCAAGGATATCTCACTGCAGCATCCTTACGTGGCTGGGGTGGGAAGCGAATAGTGTGACCCTCTGGCAATCTTTCCTTCACAGAAGCCATCCAGGTTGACCATGAGACCTTTGAGATTTCCTGCACCAGCATCAAACTGAACTGGACCTGCAGGTTCCCTGATGCCTGCCAGGGCATGAGGGCCAAGTGCCAGATGGCAGCACCTTCCTCCCCTTCCTATGAGGTTGTGGAGGTGAATGTAGAGGAGATATTACATGGCCAGGAGGGAACATTCACCTGCTCCCCTTTGCAGCCCTCCACCGAGTACAGTGTCACCATTGAATTGCCCCCCAGCACAACCCTTTTCTCATGGTTGCTCAGGACAGAGGAAGCAGGTATGTGTACAGAAATATTGGAGAAAAGGGCTGTGTCACAGGTGGATAAATGGTCCCCTCACCTGTCAGTTCAACCTGATCATCCCAGGCACAGCCCTGCAGTGATGTGCTTGGGATCAGGGCTGCCTGGATCCTGGGGGGCTCTGGGGAAAGGGCTGTGCAGGACCCTGAGCAGGCCATGTCCCCTTCTCATTGTCCCACTCCACACCACACTGTTATCCTTCCCACTGCTGCAGCACATGCAGCCTTTGCAGGGCACAAGCCCTTCTTAGGGAGTCCCTTTGCAGCCTGTTCCATAGCCAGGAGCTGCCTGCACCCTGCTCTGGCCTCAGCCCCTGCTCATGGGCCTGTGTGTGACCCCATCCTCCTGTGCTTCCAGTGCCGGACAAACCGGAGAAGCTGTGGCTGGATCCCGACAGGGGCTCTCTCAGGTGGAAGGCGCTGCCCCCCTGCAAAGGGGAGATCATTGGATATGAGGTACCAAGGGACCAGGGCAGAGCCTCACCTCATGGCCTGGAGCTCTGGGCAGACAGACTGGGAAGCATGGGAAAGGGACAGCTGGGATGAGCCAGAGTTCCCAGCCTGTGAATATCTGTCTTTGATGAGTACAGGTTTTTCTGTTTCATTCTGAAGATTCCTCATGCTGTGGAGATGCCCAGTGAGGTGTTGAAGGCTCCCTGCCCTCTGGGCTTACTTGCTGGGTGTGCTCTGCTTTGGGTTTGCCAGACTTTTGCAAGTTTGGTGTGCAACACATGATGATGTGTCTTCTGGGGTGGCATCCCATTGTTTCCTGTGTTTCTTGCGTACTTGCTTCTGGTTCCTGCCACAGAAAAAAACTGTGGTTTGAGTAATCCCCTGAAAGTCCCTCCTGAAAGCCTTTCCTCCAGAGAGCTGCACCATTCTGTTGAGTTTTCCTCAATGCATAGCTAGAAGCATTTCCTCTGTCTCTGGATCTGGGACCACCACTTTCCACAGCTCAGCCCTGCTCTCTAGCAGTGGGAGCTGGATTTTGTGCTGATGAGATCCTTCTCAGAGTGCTCTAGGCCCTCGCTCAGGACAGAGATCTCTACAGTGTGACAGGGACCTTGCATGCTGTTTCTTAGCTCTTTCCTGGAAACTGTCACACAAGATCTTGATGACATTGTTTGTGAGCCTGTTCAGCTGGTTACCTGCTCCCAGACACCTGTGTTTGTAGAAAGAATCCTTTTTTTCCACTTTTGAGCCTGGTGGGAGGGAATGTGAGAGACTGAAGGTGGTCACTCCAGCTCCTGCCCATTCCTCTCCGGTGCCTTCCCCGGCCGGGCAGGCACAGGGAAGCTCAAGCTGGCACGACGGTGCCAGCGGTGAGCACCTTCCCAGCGGGCAGATGGAAGCTGCTGCTGATGCCTAAAATGCTGGTAAAAAATTTGAGACGCAGATACACAGTATAGGAAAAGGGCAAACCTTGGTTTGAATAGAATCCCAGGTGCACTACAACAAAAAAGAGAGCGACGATATCACGTGTATACAATTTATGGACCTCATAGATTAGCATACCTATCTAAAATTCCCCAATAAGAAGCTTAACAAATGAAGTAATTGCCCTCTTATTCAAATTACTTCCCCCCAAAAAAGTTACAACTTAGTTTACAAAAACATGTCCCAGTGATGGGGCTTTTTCCAGGTTGGTGCTTCATGCTCTTGAGATTTTGGAGATTGTTTCGTCTTCTCCAAAGAATTCTGAGCAAGGCAATAGTACAAGGGTTATAAACATGTGGGGCTAGATACAGGGAGTAAAAAGCACATGAATGGGAAAGAGTAAAAAGGATATAAAAAGAGTATAAAAGTATAATGAAAAAGGACAAAAAACCCATCAGGCATCACTGCATTCCAGCTATGTCTCCTGTCCGCAGCTGAGCATCACAGCCAGGAATGCAGGGGACAGCAGCATGCTAGAACACACGCGGCTGTGGCTCAATGGCTCCGTCACCGAGTACCGGCTAGCAGAGCACAACCCTGGCACCAGCTACGCTGTGACGATGCGGGCACGGACGGCTGCTGGAGACGGGCCTGCGCTGGTCAGGGAGTTTCAGCTCAGCAGCTCCGGTAAGCTTTGCTACGTCCCTGTCCCAGGAGTCTGGGCACAGAGGAGCTGTGCTCTGCAGCCTGCCTTGCCCGAGGCTGCCCCTGCTCCTCACACGGCCCTGCCATGCTCGTTCTCCGGCTGTTCCCCTCCAGACACCGCGCAGCCCCTGGGCATCCGCTGCCGCAGCGTCCGTGACATCGCCCCATCCCAAGGGACAGCCGTGCTTCCCCTGCGCCCCATCGCCCTTCCCTCTGAGGGATCCATGTGAGTACAGCCCCCGCAGCTCTGCAGCTCCGGGATGGCGCTTCCCACCCCAGTAGTGGCCTGCAGAAGCCTCCGTTCCACTGTCCCCACTGTCCCCTATGGAATGCCTTAACATCCCGCTGACTTTCGGCCCTGCAGGGAGCACGGGCTGCTGGTGGTCCCGACGCACAACACCTCCGTGATCGAGAGCATCTGCTCGGGGCAGCCACAGTTCGTCAATATCAGCTTCTACCAGGCCGCTATTTTCAACCTCACAGCCCCCATGGACTTCGTGCTGGGCGACGGGAGCCGCGGGCGGGAATACCACAATGCTGCCCTCCACCCGGGCTGGGACTACACAGCCGTCCTCTTCCGCTTCTCGCAGCAGGTATTTATCGGTGTGCTCCTGCTCTCTGGGGATACTGGGCCCCTCGGGGTGTCTGGGCTGGCTGTGAGGGCAGATTCCTCTGCCATGCCTTGGCAGGATGGTGTCCCTGGTGTCCCTGGGGTCACTCAGTGGCCCTGGGTGGGGACCTTTGCTGCCAGGTAGGGTAGTGCTGCAGGAGTGGGCTGAGCTCTCTCTCCCTCGTGTCTCCTCCAACAGGTAAAGAAGGTCATCTGTGTCTGCTACAGCTTCTCCCAAGGTAAGTATCTCCTTGCTCCTGGTGCCCAAGCCTGTCTCCTGCATGTTCTCTTTTGCCATCCTGGCAGCTTCCCTGGAAATGAGCTTGCCCAGGGGTTTGAGCTCTTGAGTCTCACATGGAACAAAACGAACTTTTGTTTCACACACCTGTGGTGGTCCTCCCTCCCAGAAGAATCCTAAGCCAGGACACAGACCTACACACTTGCACATACCCTTCGCCGTCCATGGGGGCATTGCCAGCAGGAGGCCAGGCTGTGGCACCCACCTCTGGCTCTGTGTTAGTTTCAGGGCAGGCTGCGAGCCAGTGGCATGGGATTGTGATTGGACTGGTTGTGCTGTTGGCAGTCCTCCTCGTGGCTGCAGTCATCCTGTGGCTTGTCCTCTCCAGGTGAGTGTGAAGGGGACAGGTTCAGCAGGGACATACACAGTGCCAGTCTCTTACCCAGAACTCCCCTTTGCCTTGTCAGGAAAAGGAAGTATTTGCCCAACAACACCAAGGAGGATAATTAAAAAGGTAGGAAAATGCAATTCCACAGACAACCATCACAGAGGGGACCTCAGGGCTGTGGGACAGCTGGGATGAGATCAGCAATCTCCCAGGAGATTCTGAGTGTCAGAAGAAGCAGCAGCTCATACACTGCTCTGACACATCTCCCCATTTGCCTTAGCTGGGGATGGTCAGGATGGCTTTGCCCACTGAGCCCTATATAGCAGCACAGTGTGGCTCCAGGCAGAGCTTCCAGCCTGGAGCAAGGGCACAAGCAAGCAAAGATGGGATTCCAAAGGGTGCCTCATGGCTCAGCCCTTTGAGGACTCATGTCTGTGCCATCCCTCCCAGGGGATAGACCTGCAAGGAGGGGTCTCAGAAGGGTCAGGCTCAGGGACTGCTACTCACCCCTTGGCACTGACAGGCACCACTGCAGCCCTATGGTTGCACACAGCTGGGATGAAAGGGTCAGGCTGTTGGGTTGGAGGGTTGGAGCACTGCCCTATGCTCCAGCCTGTTCCCGACACTGGGGGCCCTTTTTCTCCCTAGGTAAATGTGTCTGGGCTAGAAATCAGTCACTTCAGCCCCAGCCAGGACCATGGAGACATTCAGAGCAATGCCGAAGGAGAGAAAATAGGAAGGATTACCCCAACTCAGTGCTGATGGCTGCCACGTGCCCTGGTTGTCCTGTGACTGTGACCAACATGGGGATCCTATGCAATTTATCCAATTCAGCAGGGCAAGAGGAAAACAGAAGGCCAAGGAGGGTTGCGAGGTTTTGCATTCCTCAGGCCCTTCACCTCCCAGCTTTTGCTTACCGCTTTTGTAAGGTCTTTGAATTTGGCTTTCTGTAGTTCCTTTTTTCAGGCTTTGCTTTCATTTTTGCTGTCCTGGAAGCAGGACTTGTATGCCAGATTTCCCAATCCCAGACTCACACAGGCTCAGGTTGATGGCATTCTCCTGCTGTGCTCTGGGTTCCCAACCCTTCTGCCCTCTCTCTGCTGATATTCAGCCAAACCTAGGGCTTTGCTTGGCCTGGCTAGACTGCTTTATAACTCTGATTGTTCTGTCTGGACAACAAATAAAGGCTTATGGTTTGGAGGACCTGCCTGGTCCCATCATTGCCCCTGTGGGGTGACATCCCTTTGTAGGGAGCTGATTGTTCCTTGTCGAGGGAAACCACAAGCAGGATTGCTATGGTCTCATATTCCCCTGGTGGTGCCTGACAGCTTTTCTGACTTCCTGGGCTCTGTTAGACAGCTCTCATTGAGTTTGGAGCAGATGTGTGGTAGGAATCCATCAAGGGTGATGTCCCTCAACACACATTTTGGCCAAGAGTGTGTTCTGTGCCCATGCTGTGGTCAGAGCTGAGGGATCTCTGTGCATTCAGCTCCTCTGTGGCCCCTGTAACAGGTCAAACCTGGAAGAAAAGTGAAGATCAGAGGTCACCACCACCATGGCCTTTATTAGTGAGACACAGGACAGAGAGCCATGGGGTCACTCCTGGTTCTGAAGTCTCTTGCCTTTGCTGTGCCACTTGAACCACATCCAGGATATTCAAACTGAGCCACTAGAACCTGAGATTGCCAAGGTGGAGCCAGACAGGCTGACGAAAGAGCCTCTCTGGAGCTTGTAGGGCAGTGACACTTGGAGCAGCACCACAGAGATGGAGCCCCAGGAAGAGATTGTGTGGGGCTGGAAGGACCAGTTTAGCCCTGCAGGACCATGAGTTTTTCCACACTTGGCTCTTGTTGGCCTTGGACTTCATGCTTCTCCCAAAGTAGGACAGATATCCTGTGCTTCAGAGCACCATGGATCTTACAGCAATTTGATACTTCCCTAACCAAACACAGTGTGGGTGTTGGTGCTACCCCATTTTCCTTGGGGCTACCTGAAGGGATAAGGGAACCTGCATGTTCTCTTCATCCTTGGCCAGGAAGGACAGGTCAAGTCCTGGTGCCTCTGTTCTGGTCTGCATACTCAGGCTGTGATTCCAGGTAAGTTCCTGCACAAATGCTGGGCAAACGGTCAGGTTCCCATTTCAAAGCCTGGCCACAATTTTTTGACACAGTCCAGCCTATGCTCTGCAGCCACAGAAGACCCTTGGGGTGGTTTTTCAGGGGAGTAAAGCACCTTGGGGCCATGTACATCCTTTTCGTTTCCTCTTGCTTTCAAGGGCTGATGAAGGGCTGTTAAGGGAGTCAAAGTCCCGTCCAGAGATGTGCTGTGGTCTTGCCCCTACTTGAAATTCCCATAGGTTTCAAATGAATTCAAGTAACTGAGGGCTAGTTCATAGCAGAGCCTGTACTGTTCCTGTGGAAAGAAGGATGCACATGAGACTGGTAGACCAACACCTGCAGTGGAATGTCACCATTGGTTTCCAACAGCTTCCTGAGCATGCCGGGCACAGGTACAATCCACTTCCCTCCTCACAGCTGGATTCCCCGGCTGAGGAATCACAGGCATGTGCTCCAGGAGCTGGAGGGCTGGACAACCCCAGTGCTGGAGCCAGCTGGTTTTGGGAGGAGAGCCAGCCTCCACAGCACAAAGTGTTGAGCAGCCAGATGGACCAGAAAGGGGCCATTCATCATTCAGAGTGCTTTGGTGCCAGTTCTGTTCTGCAGAACCTGCCTCTGAGTGGGTGGGTATGTCCCAGCCACAGAAAATGGGGTTTTCAAAGATTTCAACCACCCTGCTGGCCCCAGGATAATCTGAGCACAGAAGGGCTAGGGCAGCTACTGGGGGAATCGAGGATATGGCTCTTGTTCTGGTGTTGCCATCTGGGTTTGAAGGCAGCACCTACCACATCTTTAATGAACTGTCTCCGACGCCTCTTCAGCATCCTCACAGCCTGGGACACATCCACCACGCCCTCACTTTGGATCTGCTCACACAGGAAACCAGCAGCACAGAAGATCCCACTCCGGCTGGCTCCATCCCTGTGGAGGAGGGCAAGGGAAGAATCACTTGCTCTGGGATCAGGTGGCAGGGCTGAGCCTCAGAGGTGTCCCCCTAGACACCCACACTTCTCAGGATGATCTTGCCCATAGGTCCTGCACCCAGTCAGTCTCCACAGGGAAGCCTTCTTCCCTGAACACAGACAAATTCACATACATCACCCAGGTTCACTGACACAGCCTGAGCTGTGTCCAGCTCTATGCCATGGCTGCTCCTCCAGAGACATCACTCACCAGCAGGTGACAAGGATATGTCCATCTCGGCTCTGACGGTGGTGTGTCTCCACTTTCCCTAGCAAGCTGATGATGGTGTCAGGGTGTGGGGGAAGATGCTGTTGCATGGGCCAGTCTGTTAGTTGATGTAACTGGATTTCCACTGCAGATTTCTTGGGCTAGTGGGGAAGACCAACAGTGGGCTGAGCAGAGAAGAGACCTCTTGGCTTCACGGAGGAGAGGAGAGGAACAGTGCATGCCAGTCCTGGCTGAGCCATGAACACTGGATCAAGGGAGCAGCTCCACAGTGGGACAGCCCAGCCCCAGACTTTGCCCTTTTCCACTGAGTGCTCTGAGACTGGCAGGTGGACAGAGCACAAGAGGGGAGCTAAGCATCAGGTGCAGCTCAGACTGATACCAGTCCCATGTCCAGCTATTGGCAATGCCTATCCCCTTCCATGATCCACCAAAATGCACAAACTCCTACCACAGCTGGTGTCCTCCAGTTGGAAAGGCACACAAAGATACCTCTGACTGGTTCCTCTGCTTGCAGCTTCACCTTCTTGGCATTAACCTCTCTCCCAAGGCAAAAGACCCTGCCCTGGTCAGTGCCCTTCCAGGGCTCCACCAGATCCCTCTGCCATCTTTAGCTGTGCCTTTGACCCCAAATTATAGCCTGTTGGCAGCTGGTCCTCCCAGCTCTTGCAAAGGCTGTTCTCAAAGGAGTTTGCTGTCTCTGAGCAAAGGGCCCACCTGCTGCCTGTTGGTGAGGACAAGTGTCCAGGTTGTGAAGCCAGCTCCAGGCTCCTCTGAGATCAGCTCGACATGGAAACGGCCATAGTCATCTTCGCCCTGGGTGGGCCAGAACTGCACATATGTCTGGGGGAGGGGGAGAGGTGCATGATCACACACAGCCCCAACCTGCACACAGGGCAGGGCTTGGCACCTCGCGGGGTGGGCTCACACCAGCCCCTCACCCATAAGCTGTGTACACACAGCTCTGCCAGACACCTGCTGGGCACCAACCCAGTGCTGCAGCCAGAAAATAACACTCCAGCAGAGAGGACACCTGGGCAGGGTAAACAAAACCTGAGAGATGCTCACTTGCAGTGAGACTGGGGACAGACCACTGCTGTGGTGGTGTGGTGCTGGGACTGACCTCAGGGTTCTCCCAGGTGGATCCCCACAAGCAGTGGGTCCTGGTGCAAGCAGGGCTCTCATGGTAGGAATTGTGCAGGGTCAAAGGCAGCAATCATGCTGCTTGGCTCCACAGGGAGCCAGGAGAGGGCAGAGACGTGCTCAGGCTGCTGACCTTGTCCAGCTCATGGAGCTGATTCAACACAACCACCGATGTACAGGTGTAGTCCCAGACCAGAGCCCAGAAATCCACCAGCGTGGTGGGGAAAGGCAGCTGGGTGATGATGATTCTCTCCTCCTCAGTGTACGTCTGCAAAACACACCGCAATGAGTGTGAGGGGAAAGCCACAAAACCCACTCCCCGAGAGCCCTTCCCACAGCGGGAACAGCTCCCTGCCTCCCTGCCGAGATGGAGAAGACACCGGCCACCCCCGCGCTGCTCAGAGCAGCTCAGGTTTGCGCCCTGCTGCCCCCTCAGCTGATCACACCCCGGCTCAGCTCCCAGCAGGCTGTGGCCGGCACAGGCTGCTGCGCTGTCTGCACGGGCAGGGCTCAGCCGATCGCGATCGCGGGGGCCATCTCCTGGCAGCAGGGCCAGCATCACTGAGCAGGAGCCCGAGGGCTGGGACACCTCCGCCCCAGGTGGGATGCTCTGCCCTGGCCTTGCGCAGGGGGGTTCCTGCCGCCCTGAGCAGCTCCCTCTCCCGCTGGGGCCGGAGCCTTACACTGGCAAACACGGCGTTGATGTAAGCTGGAGAGCCGTCTGCGTTCACGGAAGACATCAGGATGGGCCGGCAGGAATCCGCTGCAGAGGCAAGGGGCAGAGAGAGGGAAATGGTGGGTCATCCTCCCCCTACAGAGAGGCAAGGAGCTTTCCCTGAAAGAGGTATGGTCAACATAGCTCCCTGAGGCATGGGCTGGAAAGGCTTTAATGGACAGGCACCACCAGACCCATGGCCGTGACAGGTCAGGGCACCTGGATGTGGGATGTCCAAAACTCCATGGGTAGAGGCACAGCAGGTCCACCCTCTCCATTTCTCCCTGATGTGCCTCTTCTGAGCTTCTCCACTGGGAAAGTTTAGACCAGGGACATGTTTATCCCAAGTGTACCCTATGCTATCAGGCACTGGGTTTTAAAGCAAGGCATTGCTCAGACTGGCCAGCGTTACCTGGCAGGATCCCTGGCTTGCGGTTCTTGGGTTGGTTTCGGGGTTTCCCTGCTTCTCTGCATGGCAGGAGCTGGAACAACTCAGAAAATCTCTGCAGGGCCTGTAGAAATGATTCACCCAAGTCAGTCCTGCCTGTCAGCACTTCACCTTAAGCCATCCCACAGAAATGATCCTCCATCTCCACCCCACAGCTGGGGAGGGGAGCAGCGAGGGGGTTGGCACTACAGACCAGCACCAGTGCACCATATCCTGTTGGTACCTTGAACTCTTTCTCTAGGACACTGTTGTGGCCTGAGGTCTCATCTTCTCGAAGGGAGTGGACAAGGGTGGCGATGCTCTCCACTGGGACTCCGGTGTTGCCACAGAGCAAGCCTTCGAGCAGTGCCTCGTACAGGAAGCTGTATTGCTCCTGCATGGGGATACGGGTCAGCTGTGCAGTCTGGAGACACTCCAGGAGGAACCCTGGAACTCCAGACCACCAGCTGTCCTCAAACTGTGCCAGAAGTGAGCCACGTTCATCCTTCACCTTCCTGCTGCGAATGCCTGAGGCCAGACACTCCTCATTGCAGCTAGCCCTGCTTTGGGACACATCCAGCAACTCCAGCAACCCAGAAAAGATCATCTTCCTGTGGTTTAATGCTCCCTCTCAGACCAGACCCCTGCTCTGGAGAAGGCAGCCCAGAAAACCTTAGACAAGTATCTGGTTGGTCCAGCCTAACCTAATCTTCTCCAAGGGGACCCAGCACTAAGCAGAGCATGGGGACATAGTCCTTAGGCCAGGACATGGCTGCCTAGGAGATGCTAGGAGGGCACACATCTTGAAAGCCTGAGGGACAGGTGGACTCTCATTAATGATCCTTGCCTGCAAGACAGCCCTTCTACATCAGGGTGACCAGTGCATACAAATACTGCTGATACCTCAGTCTCAGGGAAACACAGATCCCAACTAGGTTTGGGAAAACAGGATCCTGCAGTCTCCACCACCTGACAGCCCCAGTCCCTGTGGCTAGATGATGACTGGCATGGCTAGTGTGGCTTTTCATGCCACATCCCTGGGAAGGGTGGTGTTGAGAGCAAAGAGTCAGAAGCAGAAGAATGGCAAGGAGGATGGTGGATTCACTCAAGTGGCCTTACAGCTGGGAAGTGACAGTGTGAGAAATCCCATATATTGTACATAAACACCTACTGCTATTTGCCCTCTGTCTGCTTTGAGAAGTAGAAACTCTGTGTAGTGATAATGTAGGTATTTACAGAGATGTGGAAGCCACTCTCACGAACATGCTTGAGCTCCCTGTTTTGGGAGAGAGATTGAAGACCAGAGATCATGAAAGCCCAGAGGAGGTCACAACATGGCTGGTAAACCACACGCACATGGGCCCTTTTATCAAAGGGACAAACAGCATCCCTGCCATCCCCCAGGATGGACTGAGCCTGCTGGTGCCAGCATTCCTGTTTTGTGTCACCTCCTGGGTGTTGCTTCAGGATCCTCCAGCTAGACTCTTTGCTTTTCAGCCATAGTGTTGTGGTTGTTCTGGTCACCTGGCTTTGTCAGCTCCCACAGGTGGGAATTGGATCTGCAGGCTGAGATGTGCAGGGAACAAGTAACTCTCCTCACCTTGGTCTGCACCATGCTGACCCGCTGCTCCCGCAGCTGCTGCACACAGTGAAACACATCCACCTTCCCCTCAGCCTTCCCCATCTTCAAGAGGAAGTCCAGGGCGATGAAGGTACCTGTGCGCCCAATCCCTGCACTGAGGACACAGAAGATTGTGGGTCAGTGCCACCCCTGCCAGCCATGCCCAGCATCCAAGCACCCCCAGCCCAGTACCTGCAGTGCACCAACACGGGTCCAGCAGGCGATTCCAGCACCCGCTTGTTCACCACCTCCACCAAGCACAGGAGCTGGGAAGGATTTCTGGGGACTCCGTGGTCTGGCCACAGCAGGTAATGAAACTGCTCCACTGCTCTTGGAAGAGCACAGCCTGCCTGCAAAGAGACAAACATGGCTGGCAACATGGAGCTGGAAGCGACCAGGAAACTTGTGTGAAGTGGTTGCATGCCAACAAGGAGAGAGCAGTGGAGAAAACTGCTTCTGAGGGGCACCAGCACACACTGCTCCCTCCAGCACCCACACCATAAGGACTGCTCTACTATAGTTCCTTAGACAGAAAAGGGCAGATTCATCCATCACACAGCCATGCAATCAATTTTGTTCTCTGCTTCACCATGCTGTGAACAGTGAACACAATGCAGTAAATGCCGCTTGTGCCCCAGAGGAAATTATAAAAATCACAATTTTGGGTGCTTCCTTAGTCATCAAAAAGACCTGGCTTGCCCAGAAAAGATACTGCCAAAGGCTGTTACTACACAAATGTGAATGTAGTCACTTTTGTTACCAGCCCATTATGCATTTTCCCCTAAACATCATATTCACTTGGCATGAACTAATGAACTAATGCTACATCTTACCATCAGGTGCTCTTGAAGCTTTATCTTTCAGCTACATTTTGCTCTAGGCAAGACAAGAAAGGCCAGGAATATGCATAACTGCAATTTCTTTATATTGCACCTCTTTTCCCTCCTTGCAGCTCCTTCAGTTTATGCTCTTTATCTTAGGTGTAACTTCAGCAGGAGCACCCATCTTGAGAAACAACCTTATGTAGGTTATCTTAAACCATAAACTATCAAAACTATTTGTCCAGGTTTAGGACTAAAAGTGACCAAGGAGCTTCAGTGTGGACCTTCTGCAGATTGATTCAGGTGACAGGCAGGCACCTGTCCCGTCATCCTGGATGTGCAGAACTTCCATTTTATAGCTTTTGACTGCTTTTATATCCTTTGTAATCACCTCACCCAAGCCCTCAGGAATCCACAATATTCCCAAGTGCATCATCAATCCAGACACATCTGGGGTGACCACTGGAGATGATTGACTGCCTTTGCCTGACACAGAAACCTGGGACTCATGTCCTGGCATGGAATCCAGTGATAGCAACATGCTAACACCAGACCTCATGCTGGGGACCAGGCAGGGCTCCCCATGGTGTAAGTGGCTGACAGCTCTCACCAGCTGCTGAAACCCAATTGTATCCTGCATTCCCACCTCAGCTTCATGCCAGGCTTACCTTCTGCAGGCAGAAGATGCGTTTTACAAGGCCTGTGGTGGCCCAGGTGTTGTTGAGTGTCACAGTGAAGTCGCCGTAGACCTGCTCCTGCTCCGGCCAATACTGCTCACACTTTATCTGTCAACAGCAGTGAGACCTCTGGGCACGAGCAAACTCACAAGAGGAGCATTGCAGGGGTGCAGAGCTGCTCCCTGCCCTCACTGACAGCAACACCGGGAGCACAGCAGGCGTGGAAGCCTGGGCTCTGGTGGTGCCCAAGCTGAGTGTGGTCTGAGGGGTTTTCTCTACCTTGTTCTGCTCCACTAAGCCCGTCAGCATCACAATGACTGAGGTCTTCTCCTGCCAGACCATCTGCCAGAAATCCACCACCGTCCCAGCCAAGGGGCCTTGGGAAGGAAGAGGAGAGCCCTACGCTAGTGTTGAGGCCATGGGGGTGTGTTCCCAGGCACAGTTCAGATGTTCCCAGGTTTCCCTCTCCCCAGGGACAGAGGTGCAGACAGAGGGCATCAGCACCTGGCAGGGTTGCTGGGCACATCGGCTTCATCACCATGTTAGGAATTAGGACAAGGAGAAGGGAGAGAAGATGAGCCCAGGACAGGTCAGGGATTCACTGCTGCTTTAGGGGCTCCCACATGCAGACCCTCAAGATGATTGTGAGCTTCTCCCACATTTAGGGTCCTATTTCCCAAAGAGCATTTCTGCAGCTCTGCAGGGAGCCCAAGACCTCCTCATTCCATGCTGCACAGAGCAGACAAACACATCCAGGCTTTGCACTGTTGGGAGGAGACTGGATCCAAGTGAACTGGGAGCAGATGTGACAGGCATTTGCAGGATTGTCCCTGTCACGCCCCCCCGCCAAAGGGAGCAAACTAGGCTTGTGGGTGGAAGGACCATATCCTCAGACTGGGCAGTGCAGACACCAGCTCCAGCTGCTGCCAAGCCACCACTGAGAGCTTCCACGTCCTGCAGCTGCTGTAGCCACTGTCCAGGACAGAGACCCTGGAGATACAGGGCTTTGGACTGAGCCATACACAGCTCCATGGCTGCTATCCCAGTTCCCCACTCCCCAGATTGCTCATGGCAGTGACTGGCATCTCCTGAGGATGAGGTTTGGGAGCACCTACCTTGAGCTGCAATAAAGAAGTGTGGACTTCGGTAGCTCTGCAGGGGAGAGATTCAAACAGCTCTGATCACATGGGTTAAATGTTTAACAGGGTATGAAATAAAAGATCCACCTCCACAGGCACCAAACCCAGAGCCCCCAGCACAGTGTGTCCCACAGCACTACTCTTGGCCAGCACAGAGAGTGGGTACCCAGGGGCTGTACCTCAGCTCCTCACACAGTCCCCTCACACAGGTCCCTTTTTGTTAGAGATGGGAACTGCACTCAAACCCAGAGTACTCCAGGCAGCTCAGAGTGGATTCAGGGGAAGCAACATCCCAAGACCTGCTAGAACTTGAAGGCAAAAGTGCCAGACCTCAGAGCCTCCCATGTGAGCAGGACTGTCCTCACCCAGCACCTCAAGCCAGACACCTTTCCTACTCTTCCCAGGGCAGCAATTCCTCACTACCTACATCCACGTAGCTGGCATTGATGTAACCATTCCCAGTGTCAGAGGGCTGCAACACCACACGGCAGTGATCATCTGAAAGAGAAGGGAGGTGGATGCTTTAGGGCAGCCACAAAGAGACTGATTAAGGGGGAAGATGTAATTTATTAAGGTCTGTGACTGTCTGTTGTCTCCTCAGCAGCACACCAGGTCTCAAGATATGTTCAGGGGCAAAGAACGGCTGATGAGACAAAGGGTGACATGGCACAGCAGGAAATGCAATGGGGTTTTAGAGATTATGAAATGGCCAAATGTACACACCATGTGGGGCCCAGAGGAGCTTTGAATTTTGAAAGAAATTGGGTCACACTTTTCCACAAATACCTGCCTCTGGGTGGGACATGGCAGTGTTCAGCAATAACTACCATCAGGAACAGGAATATAGTGATGTTTGATTAAGTTTGCAAGAGGATTTGAAGAACAGAACAAGGATTCTCCAACTGGATATTGAACAGTGGGGCCAGAAATCCCTCTGGGTTTCAGTGGCCATGGAGGATGAGATGAATAGCTCAATATTCCTGAAGCGCTGGAGGGGCACCTACACCAGCCCAGCACCCTGTGCTACCCCAACCAGCTCCAAGTGCCTGAGGCAATTGCTGCAGAGCTCTGCTTACACGGGATGATGCTCTTGTAGCGGTTCTTGCTTTGATTACATAGCTCCCTTCCAGCCTCGCAGGGGTGCAACAAAGTGGAAGATAGTTGCTGCAGAGGAAGAAAACAAGACCACTCAGCATTGGGATGTATTCTGGGGCTGGCCAAAGCCAACTGCGTCACACATCCAGGGAAGGGGTGAGGGCTGGGTGGGCAGTGCAGCTGGTTGGGAAAGCAAAGCTAAACCAGACCTGATATTCTTTAAGAAGCCCAGCATCATGCCTGTCAACTGATTCATCATCTGTCTGATCTGCCTCCATTTCTTCCCTCTTAAACATCTTCAGAGTCTCCAGCAGTTCCTCCACTGGAATCTGTGTGTTTGGTTTGCATACATCTGCAGAGACCACAAGGATAGGACTTCAGCATCCAACTGATGCTAAACTGGCCAGCCCTGGAACTCTGCAGCTGGGACTGAGATGGTATTGCAGCTGCTAGGACCTCTCCAAACTTTAGATTGTCCTTCCCCACACAGGTCCCTTCTTCTGGGAGGCATCCCTTTCCCCATGCCAGCCAGCTCTGATCACCTTGTTCCTGCAAGGATCTTATGGACCCTGCAATCATCCCACCTGTGCTTTTAACAGACAGCCTGTCTAGACAAGGTATACAGGGCCTTTGCTCATACTTCACCTTTTTGACATCCTCTCAGGGGTATAGTGCTGTTGTTCTCTGATGCTTTTGAATTGTTGCGCTTTAGCCTGCAAAACAGCAAATCAGACCAGCAGAACAGAGAGACAGAGGAGAGGCTGTTGCCCATCTAAACACCCTGCCTCCCACCCTGCTTCATCTCAGGATCCATTTGGACACTCCCTGCCACTCAAGCTGCAGAATGCCTCACACAGGGAAGGAAAGGTGAGGCACATACTGACCTGAACAGAACAAAGAGCAGCAAAATCCCCAGTGCCAGGAATGCAACAGTCAGTGCTACTGCTATAACCACAGGCTTCCTGTCCAGCAGAGATGATGGCTCCTGCCCTGCAAGAAGCACAGCCCAGGCTCAGGCTTCTGCACAGCCTGAAGGAAGCATTGGGAAATCCCATATGGTCATGGTGAGAAAAGCAACTTTCCTTGTCTTCCACCCTAGTCTGTGCATTAGAAAAAAGATAAATAGGGGCAGAAGGAGCAGGTGCTTGCTTTATTATGGACCCTGTGTCCCTGACAGTCCCTGTCAGCCCTGACAGCCCAGGCACTGCCAGCGTCTGGCAAGGTTATTTGCATTTAGGGGTTGCACACACACTGGGGGAGCACTGGGACTAGAACTAAACATGGGGTGATGGCAGGGGTGATGTGCAAGGTCCAGCAGCCAGTGGGGCCACACCTGCCCCAGTGTCCTGAGGATGTCCAAAGTCCATCTACCATAGATCGCCTCAGGACCCAGAGAATTTCTATGAAGACTGAAGTAGGACAGCACCCAGCCACATCTGCACTGGGCAAGCTCATTTCCAGGGAAGCTGCCAGGATGGCAAAAGGGAACGTGCAGGAGACAGGCTTGGGCACCAGGAGCAAGGAGATACTTACCTAGGGAGAAGCTGTAGCAGACACAGATGACCTTCTGTAACTGTTGGAGGAGACACGAGGGAGAACTCAGCCCACTCCTGCAGCACTACCCTAACTGGCAGCAAAGATCCCCACCCAGGGCCACTGAGTGACCCCAGGGACACCAGGGACACCATCCTGCCAAGGCATGGCAGAGGAATCTGCCCTCACAGCCAGCCCAGTATCCCCAAAGAGGGATATCCCCCGAGGGGCCCAGTATCCCCAGAGAGCAGGAGCACCCCGATGAATACCTGCGATGAAGGGCGGACGAGGAGAGCCGTGTAGTCCCAGCCCAGGTGGAGGGCAGCATTGTGGTATTCCCGCCCGCGGCTCCCGTCGCCCAGCACGAAGTCCATGGGGGCTGTGAGGTTGAAAATAGCGGCCCGGTAGATACTGGTATTGAGGAACGGTGGCTGCACTGAGCAGATGCTCTCGATCACGGAGGTGTTGTGCGTCGGGACCACCAGCAGCCCGTGCTCCCTGCAGGGCCGAAAGTTAGCGGCATGGGGGACAGTGGGGACAGTGGAACGGAGGCTTCTGCAGGCCACTACTGGGGTGGGAAGCACCATCCCGGAGCTGCAGAGCTGCGGGGGCTGTACTCACATGGATCCCTCAGAGGGAAGGGCGATGGGGTGCAGGGGAAGCACGGCTGTCCCTTGGGATGGGGCGATGTCACGGACGCTGCGGCAGCGGATGCCCAGGGGCTGCGCGGTGTCTGGAGGGGAACAGCCGGGGAACGAGCATGGCAGGGCCGTGCGAGGAGCAGGGGCAGCCTCGGGCAAGGCAGGCTGCAGAGCACAGCTCCTCTGTGCCCAGACTCCTGGGACAGGGACACAGCAAAGCTTACCGGAGCTGCTGAGCTGAAACTCCCTGACCAGCGCAGGCCCGTCTCCAGCAGCCGTCCGTGCCCGCATCGTCACGGCGTAGCTGGTGCCAGGGTTGTGCTCTGCTAGCCGGTACTCGGTGACGGAGCCATTGAGCCACAGCCGCGTGTGTTCTAGCATGCTGCTGTCCCCTGCATTCCTGGCTGTGATGCTCAGCTGCGGACAGGAAACACAGCTGGAATGCAGCAGCTCCCATCTGCCCGCTGGGAAGGTGCTCACCGCTGGCACCATCCGTGCCAGCCTGAGCTTCCCTGTGCCTGCCCGGCTGGGGAAGGCACCGGAGAGGAATGGGCAGGAGCCTCAGCCCCGTGCATGGACCTCAAAGGAGAGGAGAGGAAAGAAGGCATTTGGAGCCAACACTCCGAGGGGCTGCCTCTGTTAGCAAAGGGCTGAACCTCTGTGAAGGGAAGAGGAAGGCTGTTTGAAGGGGTCTAGATACATGTATTGAGTCTGAGGACAGATCTTGCAATATCACAGGCACTGTGTTGACATCCTACACAGGAGGAGTTCTGAGCTTTTCTTTCTTCCTACAAGTCATCACGACTATCCCTTTCCCCTGCTTCCCAGTCTGTCTGCCCAGAGTTCCAGGCCAAGAGGTGAGGCTCTGCCCTGGTCCCTTGGTACCTCATATCCAATGATCTCCCCTTTGCAGGGGGGCAGCGCCTTCCACCTGAGAGAGCCCCTGTCGGGATCCAGCCACAGCTTCTCCGGTTTGTCCGGCACTGGAAGCACAGGAGGATGGGGTCACACACAGGCCCATGAGCAGGGGCTGAGGCCAGAGCAGGGTGCAGGCAGCTCCTGGCTATGGAACAGGCTGCAAAGGGACTCCCTAAGAAGGGCTTGTGCCCTGCAAAGGCTGCATGTGCTGCAGCAGTGGGAAGGATAACAGTGTGGTGTGGAGTGGGACAATGAGAAGGGGACATGGCCTGCTCAGGGTCCTGCACAGCCCATTCCCCAGAGCCCCACAGGATCCAGGCAGCCCTGATCCCAAGCACATCACTGCAGGGAGCAGAGATGCTCTGGCTGAGCTGACAGGTGAAAGGCACTTTTACATCTCATCTAGGTGGACACACACCTGTTTCTTTCGTCCTTTCGTGTTTTCTGTAAATGACCGTGCTGTGGGGTGAGTCAAAGATGACAACGTACTCAGTGAAGGGCTGCAAAGGGGAGCAGGTGAATGTTCCCTCCTGGCCATGTAATATCTCCTCTACCTTCACCTCCTCAGCCTCACAGGAAGTGGAGGAAGGCACTGCCATCTGGCACTTGGCCCTCATGCCCTGGCAGGCATCAGGGAACCTGCAGGTCCAGTTCAGTTTGATGCTGGTGCTGGAAATCTCAAAGGTCTCATGGTCAACCTGGATGGCTTCTGTGAAGGAAAGATTGCCAGAGGGTCACACTATTCGCTTCCCACCCCAGCCACGTAAGGATGCTGCAGTGAGATATCCTTGCTCACCACCCAGCCTGCTGGGAGGGAATGTGAGAGAGTGAGGGTGGTCACTCCACCTCTCTCGAAGGGGAGAGAGGGAATCCAAGAGAGTGTGTGCCCAGCTGGGCTACATCACAGCTCACAGGCCACAGCATAGGCATCCTGCCTCCCTCAAAGCCTCTGAGCTGTGTGTGGCTGCAGTCATCCTTTGGTGCCACAGGAGAGAACAACAGGAGATGTTTCATCCTTTGGTGCCATGGGAGAGCATGACAGGAGATATTTCGTCCTGGCCTGGAAGCAGGAGCTGCTTCCACAGTCACCAACCCCACAGCACTGGGCCCAAGGAAAAACCCTGCCCTGCCCTTCTCCATGCTGTCCCCCTCAGAGACATTCTAAGGATCCCCCCTGCAAAGGACTATCCTGCTCCTCAACCCTTTCTTACCAATGCATTTCACTTCTGATATCTGAATCCAGTGATCATGGATGTCTTTGGCCTTCCACAAGAGTCTGTACTCATGTGTCCCATAAGAGTCATACTGGACTTCACTCTCACATTTGATTTCTGTGAAAGATGGCTGGAAACCTTCAGGGCAGCTCAGCATCACTTTTTCATCCTTCTCGTAATTCTCCTGGTTTGGTGCTAGCTGGAGTCTGGAGTCCCACCGGGGTCTTTGACATATTTCTGTCAGAGGTGACAGTGGGTGTTATTTGTGCTGGGAGGGGATGAGATGGGGTAGGGGTGAGTGGTGGGAGAGAAATCCCCAGCAACCCTCCAGCTTCTGAAGGGAGAGGGAAGGTGACACATTGATCTGCTGGGGTATGAGCTGCGCCCAGCCTGGTGGGAGGGAATGTGAGAGACTGAAGGTGGTCACTCCAGCTCTCTCAAAGGCCTGTGCCTGGGATGATCAGGTTGAGCTGACAGGTGAGGGGACCATTTATCCACCTGTGACACAGCCCTTTTCTCCAATATTTCTGTGCACATACCTGCTTCCTCTGTCCTGAACAACCGTGAGAAAAGGGTTGTGCTGGGGGGCAATTCAATGGTGACGCTGTACTCAGTGGAGGGCTGCAAAGGGGAGCAGGTGAATGTTCCCTCCTGGCCATGTAATATCTCCTCTACCTTCACCTCCTCAGCCTCATAGGAAGGGGAGGAAGGCACTGCCAGCTGGCACTTGGCCCTCATGCCCTGGCAGGCATCAGGGAACCTGCAGGTCCAGTTCAGTTTGATGCTGGTGCTGGAAATCTCAAAAGTCTCATGGTCAACCTGGATGGCTTCTGTGAAGGAAAGATTGCCAGAGGGTCACTCTATTCCCTTCCCCTCCCAGGTGTGCAAGGATGCTGCAGTGAGGCGTGCCTGCTCACCACCCAGCCTGCTGGGAGGGAATGTGAGAGACTGGAGGTGGTCACTCCACCTCTCTCGAAGGGAAGCAGGAGGAGTTGAACAGGAATAGATGTGGGTGAATGAGTGGACTTCTACTGCTCAAGCAATTTTCCCCATTGATTCAAAACTGAGGTGTCTGAGTGTCCCAGAATCTCTCCAGTCCAACAAGTACAGCTCGGTTTTCTCTTGGAGGGGACAGGAATGTCCTAAGCTGTGAGAAGATGATGCCAAGCCTGCACCCACCAAGCCACAGAGCCTGGAGGAGCCCAGCCCACAGGGAGCAAGCTGTGGTACTCACAGCTGTATGGTCTGAGAGGACACAGGCCACAAAGCCTCTCATGAACACCCTTATTGTGACACCCCCGGTGGTGATCTGCAGACTGGACTCAATGCTGCCTTCAGCAGAATCTGCCATTTCCCCAGGCAGCATGGAGCCAGAAAGCTCCTGTGCCCCCACATCCTGCTTTTCCTGCTCAGGAAGGGCAGAGCAGGGCAGCCAGGAATGCTCCTGAGGCCTCCTTACCAGTGCACTCCACGCCGGATGGAATGTTGACCCAGCTACCTCTGGAGTCTTTTCCAGTCCAGACTTCTCTGTATACAGGTTTCCCATTAGTGAAGGACTGGACTTGGCTCCCACATTTGACATGGGTGAAGCGTGGCTGGAAACCTCCAGGGCAGCTCAGCATCACTTGTTGGTTTTTCTTGTAATTCTCCTGGTCTGGTGCCAGCTGGAGTCTGGAGTCCCACTGGGGTCTTTGACATATTTCTGTCAGAGGTGACAGGGGGTGTTATTTAGGCTGGGAGGGGATGAGATGGGGTAGGGGTGAGGGGTGGGAGAGAAATCCCCAGCAACGCTCTGAAGGGAGAGGGAAGGTGACACATTGATCTGCTGGGATGTGACCTGCAGGCAAGCCTTGTTGGGAGGGGATTTTGTCTTTTCTTCTGCATGGAAAGTGTGAAGGATCACTCATCCCTCAAACTCCCCCATTCACTTCGCTGTGTCCAGGGACACCAGATGCTCTTCTTCATAGCTCAGCACAGGGAAATTCCCAGGACAGTCATCCCTGCATGAGGAGACTCCCTCCAATCTCTCACTCAGGAAGGTCACCCAACCCAGCTCAGGTGGCACTTGCTGGGCCCTGGCACCACCACTCCTGCTGACATGCATGTCCCTTCAGCCATGGCTCATCCCTCCCACTGGATCAGCCACACCCCTGTTACACTTGTGGGGTCCCTGTTGTGTCTCACTCAGCCCCTTGGCTGCTCTCCCTCTGCCCCACACTGCTGGGCAGTGGGACATGGGGGTGAGCAGTGCCTTCTCCTTGCACATCTGCTTTACCAATGTCCCTGTCCCTTTCTCCTGGCACAACCCTTCCTTCTTCATGTCACCTCCTCACCAAATTCACCATCCTCCAGGCTCAGTAGGCACAGCTGGTCCCAGCACTTTGTCCAGTGCTGCAGGGAGAGGCTTTGTGGCAATGAGTTCCTACAGACAAGGCTGCTAGCTCCTGGGAAGGAGTTCTTGCCTGTTCAAAGCTGTGCAAGAAGCTCTGTGAGGCCTGAAAGGGCTTAAAATATAATTTTCCTTCTCCCACATGAGCACACATGGGATCTCCCAAGGTTCAGACCAACCTCTGAACAGCCACAAAGGGAAATGCTGGTGACAAGCCACTTGTGCTCGGGCTTTGCTTTCAAACAGCCCTGATAGCAGAAGGCCTGAGATGCCCATGTGAGCCCCACGACCAGCAGCTTTGTCACCCTGCCCTCCCAGCCTGCCAGGAGGGAATGTGAGAGACTGAAGGTGGTCAGCCCAACTCTCTCAAAGGGGAGCAGGGTGTGTTTGGGGTCATGGCGTACTAAGGAAACGGAACATGACCCTTTGGGTGAATTTCTCCTGTGAGAAAACTGCACCTGTTCAGTCAAACATCAGGACATATTGGGGGGAAGAGAGGGAATCCAAGAGAGTGTGTGCCCAGCTGGGCTACATCACAGCTCACAGGACACAGCAAAGGCATCCTGCCTCCCTCAAAGCCTCTGCGCTGTGTGTGGCTGCAGTTATCCTTTGGTGCCACAGAAGAGAACAACAGGAGATGTTTCATCCTTTGGTGCCATGGGAGAGCATGACAGGAGATATTCATTCTGGCCTGGAAGTTGAGCTGCTTCCACAGTCGCCAACCCCACAGCACTGGGCCCAAGGAAAAACCCTGCCCTGCCCTTATCCATGCTGTCCCCCTCAGAGACATTCTAAGGATCTCCCCTGCAAAGGACTACCCTGCTTCTCAACCCTCTCTTACCAATGCATTTCACTTCTGATATCTGAATCCAGTGATCATGGATGTCTTTGGCCTTCCACAAGAGTCTGTACTCATGTGTCCCATAAGAGTCATACTGGACTTCACTCTCACATTTGATTTCTGTGAAAGATGGCTGGAAACCTTCAGGGCAGCTCAGCATCACTTTTTCATCCTTCTCGTAATTCTCCTGGTTTGGTACTAGCTGGAGCCTGGAGTCCCATGGAGGCCTTTGGCATATTTCTGTCAGAGGTGACAGGGGGTGTTATTTGTGCTGGGAGGGGATGAGATGGGGTAGGGGTGAGTGGTGGGAGAGAAATCCCCAGCAACCCTCCAGCTTCTGAAGGGAGAGGGAAGGTGACACATCTGTCTGCTGGGATATGATCTGAAGGCAAGCCTTGCTGGGATGGGGCTTTTCTTATGCATGGAAACTGAAGGACCACTCATTCATGAGTTTCCCTTATCCACACGCTTCTGTCTGTGGACACTCGTATCCACCTCCCACAGCCCAGAGCAGGGATGTTCCCATGTTATCTCTCCCTGCTCATTTCTTCCTAGCACTGCCACACACTGCCATGCCCACATTGAGCGCAGCTCTGTTCCTGCCTGGGACAGCTCTGCATCCCCTGATGGACAGCATTTATCCTCCCCATGGTCCTTCCCATACAGCCTCCAGTCCCAATGCCAAGAGCTGAGTCAGCCCTGTACCATCAGGGTCCCCTTCATTCTCCTCCTCTCCAGCTCCTGCAGGTGCAGGACATGTTCCCCAGGTCCCTTATCCATGGACCAGCAGGGGAACAAGCAGACCTGTGCACTCCAGGGCGGCACCTGGAGCCACAGCAAAGTTCATGAAACCTCCATTGGTGCCTGGGTGGTGGCCTTGGATTCTGTCCGAAGGCCAGGCACCCATCTGGGAGCCCCAGACTTGGCCTGCTCAGGAACCACTGCAGGAGCTTTCAGCTTGCCCAGCTGGTACTACCTGGTCTGTTGTCTCCTGGCTGGGTTGTCCCCTTCAGCAGTTTGCACAGGCAACACAGCCCCAAGGAAGGACTGTGGTGTGTCTGCTGCTGAGTCAGGCGGCTGAGGGAGAAGGTAGAGGGAAGACATGGGAGAGCTGCTGCAGCCTCACTTACCCATACACACTATGTCCCTCTCAATGTGTATCCAGGCACCTGTGCTGTTCTTGACCCACCAGACATCTTCATAGAGTGGTTTTCCAGAACTCCCTTTCCGAAGTTCCTTTGTACATTTGACCTTGGGGAAGGATAGCTGGAAACCTTCAGGACAGGTGAGTGTCAGTTCTTTATTCTGTTGGTATTTATTTTTGTTTCCGGGGAACTGAAGTCTTGCATCCCACTGAGGTTTTGAGCACTTTTGAGCTGTCAGGGAGAACGTGTGAAAGTCCTTTTCAGACAGGGAATGCTCAGGCAGTAGAGAGACCAAGGCTGCTCCATGACTGACTGTGGTATCAGCATTCAATACCATGAGGAAACCTAGTGGCCCAAGAGCACAAAAGGAGCATGTGCCTGGGCAAGGAGGTGATACAGGACACTGGGAGAGAGGTGAGGGGCAGGACCTGCTCCCCTCCATCTTCGCCATGGCCTACAACTCAGGAATAGATTGGGAGGACAAGCAGGGACAGAGAAAACCTGTCCCACATGGAAGGCTTCTAACCCTCTCCATCTTGGAGCCTGCTCCCAACTGGGACCTGTCTCTGAGCTGTGCCCAAGGTGTCTCACAGATGTGGCAGGATGTCCAGGTCCCCTCCACAGGAAGAAGTGCATGCAGTGGGGGAGATCTACTGATCTCTACCCAACTTACCCATGGTGCAGTTCAGGCTCTCTGTCAACACATGCCACATTCCCCGAATGTCCTTTGCCTCCCAAGCCTTTTCCCAACCTGTAGAAATCCTGTTTGTGCATCTGATCGTAGCAAGGGGAGGAGTGTTCATAAAGCATCTCACTGTCACCTCTTCATTGAGTCTGTAAGACCACTGATCTGGGATAAAGCGAAGCCTTGAGTCCCACTGGGGCTTGTAGCATCTTTCTGCTACAAGCAGAAAGAGAGGAGAGGAGAAGCAGCACAGATAAGCAGGATGGGAAAAGGTGTGATGGGACATCTCTTGCCCTGGTTTTGACAGTGTCAGTCTCCTTTGGTTACTGCATTCAACTCCAAATCCCTCTCTTGCAGACAGCTGTGCTGCTGGCTCTCTGCATGGCACTAATTTGTGTCTCTACCCTCTGCCCAGATTCCACTTTTCCTATCATAAGAAATGCAACCCTCTGTGAGTGTTCATCCATGCAACAAATTTAGCTGTAGCTACCCAAATTTTGCCCAAAGTTAGTGGGGTGCAGCCAGGAAGGCACAGTGAGTTTTCACTGCTTCCTTCAACACCCAAATTGTGTCAAGACTCACCACAAAACCAGGAGTGCTCTGCACGCCTCACACAGCACTTCAGTGAACAACAACAGCTGCACCACCCCAGACAGAATGAAGCACCTCATGAAAAAGTGGAAAAAAACAAATACCCCTAGCCTGGCAAAACTGAGCAGCAAGTATTTCAGGCAGGTGAGAGCACATGAAGGTATTTCCCATGTTTTAATGTGTGTTTCAGGGCCCCAAATTGTGCCTGTACAGAAATTATTCATTGATGGGTATTCTTCAATCCTAGAGTCACCACAGAAATTGTTGCTTGAAAAGAATTGTGCAGGGCCTGGCCTGAAGCCAGGAGCAGTTTGAGGGGATGAAAACTCTCCAGTGGAGGCAGCCTTAGAAGCTGAGGGGGCTGTGAACACTCACAAGCATCACTGGCCTCTCCTCCGTTGCCCCACTCTTGACTTCAGTGCAAGCAGACCTCATAATTTTTTCATTTTGTAACTGTTCCACACCTCCTGGTAGCTGTGAGAGTCCCCACACCACCCAAACCACACTGGCAGCACCACACTTGACAACCAGCTGGGCAGCAAACCAGGAGGAAACGAGAAATTTTCCTTTGCAGGCACCCTGCTGACACAGGTGCAGGTTTCAAGAGATATCTGGGCCAGTGTTTTCCAACAAACATGGATGCTCTGCTGGCAGGGGTGATGGCAGCTGTACAGCACAACTCTGCCTTGCTTCCAGCTTTCCCTGAGTCTCGTCATTTAGCAAAGCTGTTACTGCTACAACAACCATGAAAGGGCCTCTCTCAGCTTACTGGGCTTCTCTGGGCAATGTGTTCCAGTGGATACCAAAATACTGACTGCAACTCTTTGAGAGTCGCTATCCAGCTAACTCCTCCTCCACTGAGTGGTCCATCCATCATTCCACACCTTCACAGTCTGGAGACAAGGATGTCTGTGGTACAGTGTCAAATGCCTTGCACAAGTCATATTGGGTCTGGCTGAATTAAAGCTCACAGCCCTCCCAGTGCTTTGCTTTAGTAGCTGGAATGATGCTGATAACAGACCAGTGTTTGGCTACTGCTGAGCAGCACTGCCTCTCTGACATTCCTTCCCCCATCAAAGGAATGGGAGTGAGCAATATCCTGAGAGGGGACACAACCAGGCCTGCTGCCCCAAATCAACCAAAGGGATATTCCATACCACATGATATGAGCTCAGATACATAAAGCTAGGGGAGAGAGGAGGAAGGGGGGCATTGGTGACTCTTCAATGTTTCAAGGACTGTAGCAGGTTGAACCTTGGCTGGGTTGAACCTGGCCAGGTACCCACTAAGCCACTCTATCACTCCCCTTCCCAATGGGATGGGGGAGAGAGTAAGATGGAGAACAACGAGCGGGTGAGATAAGGCAGTTTTATTGCAGTGAAAGGAAAGCAATAAGCAAGAGCCTGTGCAAGAAAAAGCAAAGAAAAAAATCAGTCTCTGCTTCCCATAAGCAAGCAATGGTTGGACACCTCTTGGGAAGCAGGGCTTCAGCTTGCATAATGGTTCCTCTGGGAGGCAAACACTGAAGAGTTACAAATGTCTCCCCTTCCTCCTCTCTCCCTTAGCTTTATGTCTCTGAGCTGATGTCACATAGTATGGAATATCCCTTTGGTTGATTTGGGTCATCTGGCCTGGTTTTGTCCATCCCCAAGGTCTTGCCCACTCCCATCCTTCTTCATCAGTTCCTGTCACTCCTGCCACTTTACATCCTGCAACGTACAACTTACACCATAGATTATTCTTAGCCCAAGGTTAAATCCTGAGGCACACACCAGGTCTCCTCACCCTTTTGCCTTACTCACCAAGTACATCCAGGTGCTTGGGCAAAGACAATACCACAAATCAGTTTGCCTTTTTCCATGGGGAAAGAAATCCACAATGACTTCCCCAGCCACTTCCCTATGTATAGTGTGGGGATCTTGACTCCTTCCACAGTGTCTAAGGGCTTCGTTTGGGCAGGACCAGGGTAGTTAGGAGATCCCCTTGTGTTGAGTAGCCAAGTGGCTTCTGCTAAGTTCACATCCCAGTGCTTCCATGTCCCATTAGGTTATGTCCTTAGCATAGTTTTCAGCAGCCCATTATACCTTTCAATCTTCCCAGAGGCCTGTGGATGATAGGGAATGTGATATATCCACTCAATGCTATGTCTCCTTGCCCAGGAGTTTATAAGATTATTCTGAAATTTAGTCCCATTGTCTGACTCAATTCTCTCTGGCTAGGAAAAAACTGCGCACTCTCACTTTGCTCTGAATTTCTTCTTAACTATGTTATCACAGAGGCATAACCAACATCTCTAATCGGACCAGCCTTGGCCAGTGGCATGTCCATCTTCAGAGCCATCAGGGATTGGCTCTGCTGGATTTGGTGGTAGCTTCTCACAGAGGCCACCTCCATGGCCCCCCGCCACCAAAAACCAGGCTGAGCAAAACCAACACACAAGTCCAGGTGGATGAAGTCAGTCACCCACCATGGAAAGCCAACAGATTTCTAAGACATGATTTGCTCTTAGTGAAGCCATCATCAATCACTTCCATATGCCTTAGAATAGTTTCCAGCAGGAACTGCCTTGTGATCTTGCCAGGGAGACTGACTGGTCTGCTGTTCCCTGGGTCTCCCTCATTCCTCTTTTTTAAAAAGGGGGTTGTGCTTCTCCTTTTACAGTCAGTGGGAGCTTTATGGGAAGTTCCCTGCTACAGCTTCTCAATTTGACTGGTAGTGGCTTCGTCTCTTCCTCAGCCTTAAGGACCCACACAGGTATCTCATCACGTCCCATGGATTAGTGTACCTTCAGGTACCTCAGATGCTCTCAAACCTGATCATCTCCTACAGCAGGCTGGTCTTCATTTTCCAAGTCCCTGCTTTTGCCCCCTGCAACTCAGGTAGTTACTTTCCCTCAGGTATGGATACAAGAAAATAGGTGCTGTGTAAGACTCCTGGACTGGAAACAGGTAAGAAGGGATTGCATGAACTGAGCTGGCATAACAGCCACACATTTCTGACTAGGCTGTTCACCTTGACTGGGATTCCAGTGAATCATTTCTCTTAAACCTGGGCACTTATCTGACTTAATCTTTTGCCAGGAACATCAGCCTATTTTCCGTTGTCTTTGTTTCAGGTGAAAAGGGCTTCACAGAACTGCAGACTTGCTCCAGGTTTTCCTCAGTGTTCCTGTCATTGGCTGCTGAGTTGGGGTGGTGGGATGTTCCAGGGATGCAGCGTGGTTTCCAGGCAAGAGTATACACCTGAAATGTGCTTCTACAAAGACCAAAGGTGTGCCAGCAGGGCGTCAGTGGCCACACCTGCCCTTCGGATGCAAAGACTACAGGGGAGAGCAGTCCTGAGCAAACCCTCTTGTTCCCTCCTTGCTCCTCCTCTGCCCACAGAGCCCCTTGCAAGCACCAGGGGGATTCCTGTCTTCTGTGACTCATCCTTTCCTTCCAAGCTCTCTGAGCTGTGTTTGATGCCATGTGCTAGATGAGAAGAGCTAAGAAAAGCAACCACTGTGTCCACAGAGAAAACCACTCTTTTTCCAGTGTAGAGTTGCACTGCAAGCCACTAGGAACACAAACACGGGTCTTAGAGCACATCTCTGAGCTTGGGAATGGAGGTGATAATTTGGACCCATTTTAAAATTTTCTACAAGCTCTCCATGCCCTTTGGCGTGCCTGATGTCCCCCTGTTGTGCTCAGGTATGTGACCCAAACTGGGCATGGACTGTGCTGAGCAAAGCCCGAGGTCTGGGAGGGAGAGATCAGAAAAGGTGGGCAGACCCCACAGTTCATCCCCACGCTCAGAGAAGCCAGGGACTGGAGAGTTCCACTACAGGGGAATGCATCAGCATCAGACAGTATCCTGGGAATTAACCCTATCTGACTGAGAGATGGGTATGACAAAACAGCCTTGCTTGCCTTGCAAAGGGGCAGTGCACACCAGCAAGGCAGCCTGGGGAACTGCCAGAGCCTATTTACCTCCTGCACACAGAGCACCCTGCCTGCAGTGCCCCAACATCACAGCCCTTCCAGGGCTTACCTCCTGCCCACATTCCTGTGGTTGCAGGGGAGCTGAAAACATGCAGAGTTTCACAGCATGACACCATCTGCATCCAGGCATCTACAGCGATCTGAGTCCCTCCTGGTGGCATTTCTGATGATTGTTTGAGGGTAAAGCCTAGAAGGCTCTGCTTCCTTGCAGAATGGGGAAGAGAAGACACTTTCGGTTCATGTCTGTTTTCGTACCAAGAACATCGCTGAATACAACCCAGCTTGACCTCACATCTCCAATAAGTCCAGGCCTGTCAGCCATGTGATTAGCACTTGAGACTCATTGGGAGAAACTAATCCATGACTGCTGGGTGCAGTCAAGGTGCACAGGCTGGGAGGGACCCCTCTGTCCTCACCTTCCTTATACTCCTTTCCAAATAATTCTGTAAAAATTCCCATGGGAAAAGGGCACCTCTGAGCAAAAGAGCCCGTGCTCTAACCCAGGGTGGCTGTTTGAGTGCTTTGGTGGCATCCATGGGAAGCTGTTAAGGGATCTCCACCAAAGAGCTGGAGCTCACCCCTTGTGCAAAGCCATTGAATGTACATAGGGGGCTGGGGCACTGATGGGGAGAGTGCTCAGACACAAAAGGGAAAGAAACAGCTTCCAGCCTTGTAGGGACTAACAGCATCTGGGAGAGTAATGGAACAGTCCTCAGAAACTGTTTTTCACCCTGCACAGTGGCATGCAGAGAGCCGCCCACATGCTCTCCGCCCCAGCTAGAGGAAAGAGGCTGAGTCAAGTGAAATTTCAGCAAGGAAAATAAGGTGTAGATATGACCAAATAGGCACCTCTTGTAATGTGCAATGTGTGCTCACTGTGAAATGGGAAATGTTGAATGCCTAAGATGGAAGTGACAAAAGGTTTGTCTATTTGCCTCCTAAAGGCAGATATTTACTCTTTGGAGATTTTTTTCTAGTTGATGCTATTAAATGAATACCTTCCTTACTGATATTGTTTATTACTCATGAATATAGAAAGCCTTTTACAGAAATATCTGGACTGCCTGTCCCTGCTGCAAGGAGCTATGAGGCTGGCAGGCTAAACAAAGTCCCAGCATGGGCCAGAAGGGGAGGGCCAGGAGAAAGGAGAAATAGCTATGCTGGTAATTCAGGTCAGGCTCCTGGGTTCAGCCCTTTGCTTTATAGCAAAAGGTGTTCTTTCTTACATTATATTATTTCACATACAAAGAATAAAGGACAAGGTGAAATCTAAGAAGCAGCAGGCAGAGTTCAACCCTTTTGCCAGGGCAGCTCAGCAGCTGAGAGAGGTGACAGCAAAGTGCCCTGCAGTCTTGCTGTGTTTGATGCCATGTGCTTGCTGAGAGGAGCTATGAAAAGCAATCACTCTTTCCACCAGTGGAGAGTTGCGTTGCAAGGCACTGAGAACACAAACATGGGTCTTGGAGCATCTCTGTACTCCTCACTAGCAACCAAAGCTGCTGAGTGGGCTTTAAGAGTGATAGAAAAGGAGAAGAGAGACCTCAGGGATGCTCTGCTTGGGATTCATGGCAGGGAAAAGAGGTGGCAAAGCAAGTCACTGAACGAGGCACTGTGGGAAGAGCTGGGAAATGGTGGCACTTTAACCTGTGCCGGTCCGCCAGATGCTAAAGGGCATCTGAGAGCTATGTAAGAACAGGAGGCAAAATTCATGTTTCCTGCCCAAGGCACTTCTCTGCAGTACCTCTCAGCATTCGTGTTCCCCACAGGATCTACTCTAGACACAGTTTGGAATTTGACTGACAGAAAAACCTTTCAGATTGGGTGTGGTTTAATTTTAGTTACCACCCTCCCACCCCTGGTCATTGCATCTATGCTGCTCGTTAGAACTTCTTGTCAGCTGCCACTAGATCACTACACAGTATGAAACAACCCTGACAAAAAAGGGCTACCTTTGATCACAGACCCTGCCTTTGGACAGAAAATATGCCCTAGTAACTTCTCCACTTGCTTTCCAGGTGCACTGGGACTGTAAGGGGAGGAAAGTTTTGTACAGGTAAATCAACTCAAGGAGGAAAAACGCCCTGTGAGAGCAGCACAGCAAGACAATAAGGTGACACCAAGACAAGAAGACAATGCACCCTGCTCAGTGCACGGTGTCCCCATGACAGAGTGAGAAGAGCAGCAGTGCTAACCACCCGTAGCAACCACATCCTCTGCTTGTGGCTGCACTGCTCTTCCTTGCACTGTTCTCTGTGGCACTATGCACAATGGGTTCGACCAGGGTCATGGAATATGCTCAGGGATCCCTGTATTTGATGTCTCTTGGCCAGGGTCGTGGGATATGCGCAGGGATCCCATCCTTATGCCCCCCTCTCAGTCCAGCAGCTTTACCCTGCCCCACTGACACTGTCAGCCCGTTCCACCCGAGCAGGTATGGGAGGGATTCTTCTGCCTCACCCTGGCCATCTTCCTTGCCCTGTCCCTCTGCAATAGAAGGACCCTGATCTGTCAGGTGGGACCTTAGCAGAGGTGCCAGGATGGGATGAGCCCACGTGCTGAGGACGCGGGCAGTGCTGCTCACACTGCTGGGTGTGGCCACCACATGTTTTTGTCTTGGTTCCTCTCTTCACAAACACCAAGGTGCACACTCAGCAATATCATCTCTGTCACAGGCAGCCCCAGACTCTGGTGATGGTTGGGTGACTGAGATCTGCAGAGTGTGACAAGAGCCTGCAGGCCTATAGGCTCCTGTTGCATCCCACTGTACACAGACAGATCCTGGTCTTAGTGTGCACCTTGAAAACAAAAAGGAAAGCCACACAATGCTTAGACATGGTTGCCCATGCTGGCCTGCCTGGGAGAACAGCTTCATCAGGGATCTCGGCAATGGGAAGACACTCTGGGCAGGAGAATATCCTCTGTTGCAGTTTTAGCCTTCATTTTAGCATGCTGTGTTTACACTCTCTGCAACCACATGGACATATTTTCCCTGGGGTCCTGTGACACATCACACACAGAGCAGACCCTGATGTCACTTCATATCATCAATTAAAGTTTCTGATCCCATTCCCTGGACTCTGTCACAGCCAGAGTACTTAATCAGCAGTTTTCTCTAGCCTGCACCCCCCCAGACACAGCAGCACACTGGACCAGGACTACATGATTAGACACTAATTTAACAATTTTTATCATCTAGCTCTGAGTTTAATGATTTTATCATCTAGCTCCAAGAAAATTAGTTTAGGGAAATACTCCAGACAGATACAGAACAATGCAAGGTCACAGTCCCTGGACGACAGTTCAAACGCCAGAAAATGCAGCCTGCTGGGAGGGCAGCTAACATGTGGCCCTGAAAATTCCCACTGACTCCGCTGGCATCACAGTGTGCAGCCTGTGTAGGAAGAGCCCAGCAGAACCCTGGGGGTCCTCTGACCCTTCCAGCACCAAGGAAGCCCATTAAAGGGCAATCCCAGAACATTATAACTCCTGTCTCCAGGCTCTCCTGGACACCCAGGGGCTCAGCTCATGGCTCCCCAGGTCTTTATTGGGCACCAGCACCAATCTCCTTTGTGGTGAGGATGTGGCACCCACACACTGTGCAAAGACAGATGGACACCTTGTATTCCCAACTCCATGGAGGGACACTACAGACCCTGCAGAGGCTTTTCCAGCACCCCAAGCTTTGCTGCCTTCCATCCCCAAACAGAGCACCACCTAACCACCACCCAGCTGGTGGACTTGGGCCCCAGTGTGGACATCAGACCTCTCCGATACAGCTGCCATACTCTGCACGCCATGAAGATGCCCAGCAGCTCTGCAGCAGAAGTGCAGTAAAACCTTCTCTTGGGGGCAGAGGAATGAGCATTTCTTACCTCCTTCCTGGGGTTTTCCATAATTGTTGGGATAAGGCTTACCATAATTTTGTGCTGCCAACAGAGGGGGGAGGAGCAGGAGAAACATCCATTGCAGGGCCATGTCTGGCTGTGCTCCCAGGGCAGGACTGAGGTCTCAGACACGCTGGCTGCCTCACTGCACACCCATCTGATTGTGAGAGGTGCAGGCACAAAAAGGAAACAGGCACACAGAGAAATCACATATGGTGCAAGAGGCTTCCTCATTGGAGAAGGAAACTCTGCTAGTGTCAGCGCCGCCTTCTTTCTTTCATCTCCATGACCCTTTTGCAATCTTCCTCTCTCGAATTGCTTGTCTAAAATCACAGTTTTTAGGTTTTCTGTCACGAGCAGCTACTAACCACAGCTGGATTGCCTCTTATCCCAACACAGATCTTAGAAGGACTTGTGAGATGTTCTGGTTCATGGCTGGGCTTTAGGAAGAATACGTGGCTTCCATACTCGCCTAGAAAGTGAAGCAGTGACTACATCAGGACAACCCTCACCTTACTGCTGCCTTGATGAGGATTTTGATAAAATGGACTTCTGAAAGACACAGATGATCTTAATTATCCAGTAGTGTGTGCCATGGATGGGAAAGCCAAGGTTTAGCCAGAAGTGGCTGTGTGCTCAGGACTGGACTGAGAGAAGAGACTTGGTCAGAAGGTGACAAGAGCCCTGGCATGCAAGTGCTATGGCACGTTGTGTTGTCAAAACATGGCAGCAGCAAGAATAACCACGAAGGAGTGAGAGGCCAGCACAGACAGTGGACAGTGGGATAGAAAAGGGCTGCTGGTGAGGCTGTCTGTGCAGCTGGAGGCTGATGGCCACAACAGCAGACCCAACAATCAGAGGTGGTCCAGGGCAGCAGGTGCTGAATTTGTGTTTTCCCAGCCACCCAGCAGCCCTTGCTGGATGTGCCTGGCCTCCATCGCAGCTGAAACACACAGCTGGGAGAAGAACAAGCCCTGAAATCTTCTCTGAGGCTTTGGAGCCAGGCTGCAGCCCCCTGTGATGACCCTCCTCTGTGGTGCTCCTGGTAAAGGGCTGGTGCTCCCACTCCTGGGGTCAGGCTCTGCTTTCCTCAGATTTGCACACCCTGCAATGCCTTTATTCAGCAGCATTGAGCAGGCTGGTGTGGGGTGATCCTTTCCAAATACACTCCCCCCAGCCATTCCCGAAAGCTAGCTGTGAGCAAAACATGGTAAAGTCTTGTTTTATTATTTTTCTGCCAATATACGAAGTGCTTGGGGGCAGATACTCCCACAGTATTTTACCTCTCAGGAACAGAGCTGGAGACTGCCCAGCCACATTCCCTCCTAGGCTCAGAAAGGCAGTCTCAACCTCTTCTCCCTTGTCTATTTCACCTCTTCCTCCAACAGAGCTGGCAGGGCCAGGGGTGCCCACCCCCACAAACCTGCCTTTTTTATTTCCTTTGCTCAAATATGAAGCTCACCCATACAGAGTTCACTGCACTCAAACTCACTTGTCTGAAAAAGGTGTCCTGGAGCTGCAAGTGCACAGACAGGACCCTGGCATCACAGCAGGGCACAGACTGGAGGTGCCTGGGAGGTAGCTGTGCTCTGCCTCAGGTATCTGGGAGGTTTTGGGGAGTGGGGGGAAGTAACTGCTCCTCTGCCTCCAGCAAGAGCAGCAAGTGAGAGGTCACCTCTCCCTGCTCCCTGCCTATTCAAGAAAAAAACTGAAGAGCTGCAAAAGCTCTTTTGGTGTCAGCAGGCAAGTTCTTCAATTTGGAGAATCTTTGGAAAAGGAGTGGGAGAATTCCATAAATTAAAAAAGACGTAAAAAAATCTCATCCCTGCTCCCTCTCTGCACCAATCCCACCAACACAATGGTTCTCAGCTCCTATGTTACCAACATCTGGCATCTCTGAAAATCCTCCATGGCCCCATGTGAAACCTCAAAAGCCATGGAGGAAGTGTGGCCGAAGTAGCTGTCAGAGAGATCTCTAATTCTTCCCACTTCCCCTTGCTCCACATCAGAAAAATTCAGCCTTGAGTGTAACCCAGGCTCTGGCAGGAAGGATGGAGGGGTGTTGCAAGACAATTCTGCCTTCTCCAGAGGGTCCAACCTGTTCTGGTCACACCAGGCAAACTGAAAGCCACACAGACAGCTGCACCTGGCAGGTTTGGCTCAGCTGGGAGGATGGACAGGCTGGATCTCAGCAGGTGTAGACAAGGAGCTGTGTCCTGCTGCAATGCCAGGACCCAGGCACACTGCCTGAGTGTGTCCCATTTCACCATAAGCCTTGCAGGGTGCTGGCACTGGAGCTACATATTGCAGCAATCGTGTTACCCTGGGGATGTCACTACTGCGAGGACATGGTCTCCTGTCAACCCTGCAGATATTGTGGCAGATTTGGAGCTCTTGAAGTGTTTGCAAAGAGGGCTGCTGGCTGCTTCTACAGGCTGTTCTTTGCTCCCTTTTTTGTTTGCCTTATCAAGAATTTATGTCTTACCTGTCTGATACTATTTTTGTCCTCTGGACATGACTTCTTCTTTTTGAAGGGATCTCTCTGTTTTGAATAACCTCTGCCCCTGGTGGTTATGCCTGCTGCTTCCTCTCTACCTTTTGATACCAGGAGACCTGAAAGACTGCGTTAACTCTCTGCAAGATTGCTGGACACTGTGACCAGACTGCATTATCTAAATTTCCTCATTTCCACATATTTCCCCTTTCTGATGCTGATTAAGACACTCCTGGACTTTTCAATCTTTGGTAATTGTGCAGTGTCATGGAAACAAAGCATGTTGTGGCTGTCACCAGCAGGCAGCCCTTTCCTGGGAACATGCTTGGCTCATATTTCCTGCACAGAGCTCAGTTCCCCATCTTCCCCTCAGTCTCGTGGTGCACGTGGAAAAGTCCCACACTGACACCTTGCTTGCCCCTGCCTGGTATTGCAAACCAGACATGGGGGTGCTTGAAGGCTAACAGCAGAAGCACTACACCCTGTCCTTTCCTTTCATGTGGGATTGCTGTTCCCAAAGGCGTATCCATGGTGCAAAGCGGTCTGCATCCCTCCTCTGAAGCAGGAGCCCCATCACTGGGGTCATACGTTGGAGAATCACAGAATGAGCTGAGTTGGAAAGCATCCACAAGGTTCATTGAGCCCAGCTTTTAGCCCTGCACTGGACATCCCTAAGAGTCACAACATGGGCCTGAGAGGACTGTCCAAACTTCTTGAATTCTGTCAGGTTTGGTGCTGTAATCACTTCTCTGGAGAGCCTGTTGCACTGCCTGATCATCCTCTGAGTGAAGAATCTTTTCCTGATACCCAACCTACATCTTCCCTGTCTCAGCTTCAGCCCATTCCCTCGGGTCCTGTCACTGGTCACCACAAAGAAATCAGTGTCTGAAATGTCTTCTGCCTGCAGCTGGAAGTCAGTGCTTGCACCCACATATGCTCCTTCCCTGCACGAAGCTCTTGAGAAGCAGCATCAGGATTGCCAGTCCTCCCCTGCCATGGAACACATGCAGCTCCTGGTGCCAGACTAGGCCTTGCCCCACAAGCATCCAGGCCAGGGGGAAAGGGCCCTGGGCCGTGAAAGCCACTTGTGGGCTATGCTGCCACTGAAGTTCACTCAGAGGAAGCCTCCTGGGTTTCACTGTACAGCTGGAGGCACTGAGGCAGAGAGGGAGCCAGCAAAGGGGCCAAGGGAGGAAGTCAGCACAGCAGGAGCAGATTTCACTGCCAGGCCCCAGGATGGTGCCACAACAGCAGCGCTGTCCTTCCTCCAGCTGAAGGGGAACCAGGCTGTGCCCCAGTGTCAGCTCAGCCTCAGCACTCCTGGCCCACTGCCACAAGTGGGGTCACACCCACCAGGGACCTGGAAAGTGGTTCCTGTGACACTGGGCTGGGCAGTGGCAGTGCAGGGAGGTGGCCTGTCCTCACGCTAGGCTGCCGCTGGGCTGGCCCAAAAGCTGGATGTTCAGCTGTCAGGGGTTAATATGAGCTCCTACTTAGTTTTCTGTCCCCAGTGCAGTGGTCACAGGTATGTCAGAGTCACCTGCATGCTCATCCCCAGCCTGGCAGCCGCTACCCATCCCACAGCTGCTGGAATTTCAAATGTTCAAAGATGGGGCTGGGTTGGATAGGCCTTTGAGCAACTTGGTCTAGTGAGTGGCATCCCTGCCCACAGTTGCAGGGGTGGGACCAGATGATCTCTAATGTCCCGTCCAACCCAAACCATTATTTGATTCTATTAACTGTGTGTGTGTCACTGCCCGCTGAACTTGCAGTCTGAGCATAGAATCTGGCTGCCAGGAGGGCCATAGGAAGGAAAGGCATTCCCTTCTCTCCTCCAACATGTGTCAGGCCTTTCTATTGGGCACATGCATTCTGGAGTTGCTGTAGCACTGACAGGCAGCTGGAGTCCATGGTTAGAGCCTTTGACCCGAGGATGAACCAGGTCCTGACAACCCAGGTGGAGAAGGTCCATGAGGACCTGCCAAGATACCCTAGCACTTGACAGCAGCAGATCCCCCCTTTCAGGTGGCACATGTTCTTCAGATTGTCATGCACATCTGGACTCCCACACCATCCTTAATCTGCCCCAGCCCTGCTGTCACCCCATGACTTCAGCCCTCCCACCACTGAGTCCCACAACCATATATGTCATCACCCCCAACTCCTATACCACGCAGAGCAGATTCCTGTACCATGAAACTGAGCCCCTCTTTGCTTCCCACAGGATGAATCTCTGCTCCCAGTGTTTACCCACAGAGCCCAGAACTTCTTTACTAAGACGTGCTTTGAGATCTCAAAGGAAGCCAGGAACAACTTTGCTGAGCAGTGGCTCAGAGTTGCCTGCGAGGAGTGGGAGAGGAGGATATTACTGCTGCTCAGGTGACATGAGACAGGTGACATGACACAGGCAGGACTGACTGTGCATCTTGATGCAGGTCCAGAGCTGCCCCTGGCCTCACTCTGCACCTGTGAGAGTGCCTGGACCAGCTGAGGGGCCTAGCTCTGGTCAGCAGTGTCCCCAGAGAACAGGAGCCCCCATGATGAGTATCTACAGACACCCTGTGTGTCTTCTTCGTGCTTAGCATGACCCTGACAGAGCTCATAGGCCAATGTGCCCATCAGGATCCAGGACCAGGCGACCAGCAGGACAACCCAGTGACAGCTCCATTACCGTCCCATATTGTCCCAACATCCCATGCACATTGCTGTGTGCTTCCAGCCTCACAGGCTTCAAGAGCTTTGTGCCCCCTGTCCAGTTCCTGGTTGGCACAGACTATCTGATAGCCACCAACGTGGATCTGCTTGACTCTACCCAGATGACCCCAAAGAACGCCTCAGCAGCTGCAAACCCCATAGCAGCAATCCCAAATCCAGCCTCTGACACCCTAACCACCCCTCTGTGCCTCCCCTGCATCCCATGCTATCCCAGCAGCAAGTGCCCAGTGAGCTGCTCAGTGTCAGCACCCACAGTGCAGGCAGCTGGAAATCCCCTTTCCTGCCCCAGGGCTGACTCAGCAAGGTCCCCTTCCTCATTTGGGCCAGCCACTGCACGTGGGGAGAGCAGCCTGGCTCCATGCAATCTATAAACAGCCCTGACCACTGCGCCCTCTGAGAGCTTAATCACAGCAGCCTATGTACAAGCCCTGTGCTGCTCCAGGCCAAGCCAGGGCTTTATGCTGCTTAATTTCTGTATTTTTTTCAGCAGTTTTGACGCACTGCACACATACATATAATTTGTCCGCATGGATGAGGCAAACTCCAGAGTGGTGCTCTTGCAGCGAAAGCTGGAGCCTCAAGCAGAGCTTTTCCCATCTTCTTTAGAGCTACTGAGAGGTAAAGATGTGGCTCTTGGGGTTTATTGCAGACTTGGAGGTCCAGTGTTTGTTGTGAGTCTAAATTTAAAATCCCTGCAGTCTCTCCTTGTGAGTGACTCACAGCCAGTGAAACTCATGGCCACATTGTCCAGGCTATAAGTCTCAGCCCACAATCCCTCCTTCACCTTTCCATGATCCAGGAGAAGCAGATTCCAGGCTGAAATGTGATCTCCTGTCCAAAACCTGCTTGGGTCTCTGCAAGCAATGCACAAGGAGCCCTGAAGAGTGCTGTCTTCCCAAGCCATATCACCCTTTGTAGTGCTGACTCCCCCCACCCCTCAGGCCTGAACTGACAGGTCTGATTGCTGGGGCAGCCCATCTCCTCCTGAAGGTCTGGTGTAGGCTGTGGTGAAGGTGACAGAAAGCCTACAGTGCAGTGTACCAGCTCAGGTAACCCCCAAACCCTTCCCAGAGATGCACCGAAATCACAAGGCTGGGTAGCAGGGAGGTCAATCAGCACCTTTTTTATTAATATGCATCATAAATAAAGAAATAAATAAAGGCGAGACACCTCATTCTAACAGGGAAATACAAATTAAATATGGTGCAACATCCGCTAAGCGATGTACAAGCAGGAGGTAACCTAGCAAGACCAGGGCCCCTTGCCATGGTGAAGCCAGCCCAGGCACGATGCTGTGAACAGCGTCAAGCCGGCCATGGCACCAAATACTGTCATGGCCTTTCATTAACACTGTTCCCCACCTGACAGGCAGGTGAAGATCCCCACTACAGCAGGCGGCATGAACATGGCAAGGAAGGGGTTGACTGGCATTGCCTCGACCAAGGACCCCAGGACCTCCAGTATCCCCTTGTGTTTGTGCACAACACTTATCCCCCCCACCCCACGGCACTGCTCAGCAAGACCAGAAACCCTGTGCCAAAGGGAGCACCACCCCTCCCTCCCCAGGCTCCCCAGCTCCCTCTGGGAGCACCCCCAATCTACTTGCTGGGAGCACTGCCCCCAAATCCCTAGCCCAGTCAGGGACCCTGCCCTCATTCCCTCCCCTCCAGCACCCTTCCACTGAGCATCCCAGGGCTTCCCAGGCACCGGTTCCTTGCTCAGTGTGAAGGGCACAGGGCCTCCCCCCAAAGCACCCATCTCTGCACAGGGTGGCACTACCCATCCCTGACCTACGTAACACTGAACATGCCTGTGCCTTCCTCACAACCCCACACGGCCCTTTGCTCCACACACACACACACATACCCCGTCCCCCTCCCCTGGCTATGGCCACGCACAGCCCCAGCCCTGCAGTGTGGCACCGCCAGGCCACTTGTCCCGGTACAATCCACCCGGAACCACTACGGCACACTAGGACAGGGATGCTCCAGTGTGCGGGAGCCTGCCTTGCAGTGCCTCATCAAACACAACCCATCAGTCCAGCCTCACAGGGACCTTGCCAACGCAGGATGCTCCCACCCCTGTGGCTGAGGATGCCGGGGATGCTGGAGGGTACAGACTGCACTGACACCCCAGGGAGGGGACAGCCAGCATCCTGCAACCTCCAGCATCCCACAGCTGGGCAGCAGGGCAGCGCTGCCCTGGCAGGGACTGCTTGGGTTCCTGTAGTGTACAAGTCCATGGCCTGTGGGTGCTGGAGACAGTGTGGGGTGGAGGGGGGGGTCAGGCGGTCCCTGGTGTGGCTGCATGCATGGCGATGCCTGGCAATACGAGGTGCAGCTCGCAGAAGACCCCGGGAGGCTAAGTTGGCCTTTGGCAGCTGCACAAGGAGGAGCAAGAAGGAACCACCTACGGTTACTGTATTCTGTAATGGCAGGAAAGGTAAGAAACTAGCAAGAAGCTGTGTTTGTTCCTCTGGCAGGGAAGGCTACCCCAGAGGAGCCTCAGCAGCCCAGGAAACTGTGCTTGGCCTCCTAAACATGTCAATAGTCCTCGTCCTCCGGGTGGGTGACATACATGATGGGCACCAGTCCCTTCTCGGAGCCAAGGCTGCACTGCAGCCAGTCACCATCCACCTTGGAGATGACCTGCAGAATATCCCCTTTGTTGAAGCTCAGTTGTCCTGCCTCAGTGGCAATGTGATGGCAAAGAGCTTTCACCTCACTGCAGGCAGAAGGAAAGAAGGGTTAGCTTACCTCAGGACACTCACCCCACCCAGGAACCACCACAGATGCAGAGGAGGGAGGAAAACACCTCCTGCCTCCCTTCCTAGTCAGGCTCCCAGCTGCCCCCCAGCTCCCCATCACCTGCAGATTGCAGAGTTGTGGTGGAGGAATGCATAAGCTGCATCACTGCCCAAACTGTTCTCTGGTCCATGACTATGAAGGAGGCCAGCCAAACTGCAACAGGTAGAGCTGTGCCACCCTTCACCTACCACATTCCAGCATCTGCAGGATCGACCACTTGATGTCACTCACCAGGAAGGGTGAGGAAACATCCCCCGGGCTGGTTGTGCCACAGCGGGTGTCTCAGGTGGCTCTGGATTGGGAGGGTCTGGCTCTGGGGCTGCCTCACGCCACATGCTTGCCCCAACTGTCTGGGCCACCAGCTGGAACACAGACTTGTCCAAGCTCAGCCAGCCAGAGGGCAACCTGGAAGGAGGAGAGAGAAGCAGTTAGTGGCAGGGAAGGGCAGCCAGGGGAACAGAGCAGCCCCTCTCATGGCAAGGTCACACCTTAGAGGTTTGGCTTCATGCACAAAGTGCACGGCAGTCCCCAGGTGGTGCCCCAGGTCTCCTGGCACGGAGGACTCAGCTGTAACACCACAGCCTAGACTGGGAAGACCATTTCCAGTGGTCATTTTCAGGAGCAGTAAGGGTGTATAGAGGGAGAGACAATGCAGGGAGGTCTCATACTGGGGGCAACTTCATGCCTCCCCCTCCCCTGTGGTGAGCAACAGGGATGGCTCCATGTTCTGTTTCCAATACGTGATTTTGGGAGGCAGGCTTTGGGAGGTGATGATGGGGCCATGTAGCAGGGGCCCTTCCACTGGACAGAGGGTTTAGGTGCCAAGGCAGTGGTAGAGCTCAGGCAGAAGAGGAAGGCTCAGATAGACTGAGTAAGGATATGGGAGGAATTTAGCCAGGCTGGCAGGGCTGAGTAGGGTTACAGACACTTGATGTACCACTATGGTGTAGCCCAGCAGTCAGCTATTGGCCTGACTTCCACCTGTACTGCCGCACTCCAGGTTAACCAGCCCTTCTCAGCCCCAAACCACCTCTGCCCTTACCTGTTTGGTTGCCTGGGCTCTTTTGGTACCTTCCTGGATCCAAACAAGTGTCCCCACTTGATGGGCTGGCTGCTCTCTGATGCACTGGTGCTGCTGTCCTCTTGCGGAGCTGCTGCTGCTGCTCCTGCTCTTTGCTGAGTCTCCTTCTCCTTGCTGCGCTTCAGCTCTGTAAGCACAGAGTCTGGGGGGCTGCCCATCCAGAAGGGCCAGCTCCGTTCCTTCACCTCTTCGCCGACTACTACCTGCTGGGGCTTTTCCAAGGGCTCTTCCATGGCTTCAGGACTTGGTTTGCTGGCAGCCTTGGGCCTCTCCTCCAAGGTGCCTTCAGCAATGGGACAAGCCTCTGCGCCCTCCACAACTCCTTCTCGGGGAGGTGGTGCCTTGTGGGTCTCCACTGACTTGGGCACAGGATTCAAAGCTGCTTTCTTCTTCTCAGAGCGGATGAACTTCGAGCCTTCGGCCGAGCCCTCGATGTAAATCTGAGAGGTCTGCATGAGCTGGTACCACCAGCCTGCCTGCTTGTCCTTCTTCCCCTCCCATGCGCTCTCTTGCAACTTACTCTGCTCTTCTTCCCTGTCACCATCTCCACAGGAGGCCCCCACTCCTTTGACCCTCTTCTCACTCACAGCTTGCTGTGGGCTGTGCCCTGGTGAGATGTCACCATCCCTGGCACCCCCTTGGCATGTTTCAGGGGCGGTGCTGCAACCGTCGGGATCCTCACTGCTGCCCCGGGTTCGCATCAGCTGCAGGGTGGAGTGCACAGAAAGCAGGAGGTCCTGCTTCACACGCAGCAGCTCCTTTTGCTGCTGCTGCTCTTTGCCCATCTGCATCAGGTGGTGCTCGAAGAGAAGGTCGAGGTTGAAGGGCAGCAGGGAGAGAGGTTGGAGCAGGAGCAGGAGCTCCTCAAAAAGCGGCTGGCACACGCTGTGAGACAGGCACAAGAAGCCCACTGGCTGGTAATGTGCCAGGATGATATCTGTAGGGAAACAGATATTAATTAGAGGCAAGGCTCTTGCCTCAATTCAGAGTCACCATGAAACAAGGAAAGGAGCTGGACACTAGTTTTTGCTCACAGTGTGAGGCTCAGGCCTGGGTCAGGGAGCATCAGATGCTCTGTGAGGTTTCAGCAAACTGGCCCAGACACTGCTTTCCAGGACCTACTTGGCAGACTATCAGCCTGGATGACCTCTGCCACAGAATGCCATAGAAGTAGAATGGGAATAAAGAGCATCAAAGGGTTGGCACATGTGAAAACTGTGTTCTCCAATTTGGGGAGATGAACGAGGAACTGCAGATATGGCCAGTACCAGTCCCCTGCAGATAGAGATGACAGCTGAGTACAGTCTTTCCAGGGACCTGTGGGCTGAACTGTGAGTCTTCGCAGAGAACGGACTAGCACTTCTACCTGTAACATTCATTCCTCACTTGATTTGACCACACCCGCACTACCCCTCTGTCTTGCTTTGTCAGGTCTCATGTCCAGGGAGAGAGCTGGGAATAGGATTTCTGGCCATTTGGCTCCAGTGAGATAACAAACTACATAGACAGGATTTGCACCTTACCTTCAACCCCCTCTGCCTAGCCCTCATCCCCCTGACAGCCACAGTTTTTGCTCACACTTCCAGTTCTTAATGATGGCTTGAAATAGGTGGCTGTCTTCAGCTTTAGAAAACCGGGATATGCAAAGATTCTGTTCTATTCTGTTCTATTATATTCTTTTCTATTCCACTCCATTCCATTCCATTCCATTCCATTCCATTCCATTCCACATGCATCCAGTAAAATCTGCTTTCTGTTTGTCAGGTTTTCCTTTCCATTTCTTTCTATTTCCCATGCCTGAAGAGTTTCAGCTAAGTGTGGATATTTCCAGGCATATAAAACTCTCATCCACTGGGCAGGGAACACAGAAATTTGGGGATGGTTAGATCTGATCTCCTGCAGACAGACTGAGGAGTCTGCACTGATAACCCTTGGCTACCAGCTACAAGTGGGAAGGAGAATGGATGTCCAGGCTCAGGTGGAAAGAGCTGCATGGAACTTGGACTTCCACCTGGAACTTCCCTGATACATTGAGACTGGGTATAGCTTAGTCCTTCAGCTCAGGGCAGAGAAGAGCAGCCCAAGCCAAGACAGCAACAAGAGAAACACATTTCCATCCCATGCTCTATTTGTGTGCAGAATTTGGCTCCCACTGCAGCCCACAGCCCTCAGGCTCTTACCTTCATGGTTGTAGAGGTGGTTGAACCAGAACTCCAAGGATCGGATACTGTAGGAATGGAAAATAAGCAGGGTAAGAAAAAAAGAGTGAAAATCAATTCACCACATTCATCTTCCCTGCTCTGCTACAAGAAGTGTGGCTGGAAAAGGGCATTTACAGAGCATGAACCTCAGGAAAAGGACAGTGGCTTGGTCCCATCAGCATGCCCTGATCACAGACACCCAGCCTGTCACTGAACATCCATGCAGCTTTACATGTGCACGTGTAACCCCTAACAACCATTTTTCCAGCCAGATTACTTACTACTCTGCTCCTATGTCCTTGGCAGATGTTTGCTTTGCTGAGAAGAGGCTGCTGTGGAAGAGGCAAATCATCTACAAAACTAAGACTAGTGCAGGTGGCTCGGCCCAAAATATGCTGGTATCCTGTTTCAGCAGGGGAGAGCTGGGCCACCCTGGGTGGAGAGAGCAGGGCAGAGCTTGTTCCTGCTTGCAGGGGTTCTACAACATCTGGAGATTGTGGGGACTCTGTTGCCACTGTCAGAGTTCTTGCTGACCACCAGAGAGGAGCAGAGAAACACCATCCTAGCAGCACTTATCCCTTCACCCACAAAAAGGTGCTGCTGTCCTCCTCTGTTAAACACTGAGCAGAGTGTGTACACTCCTTATCCAAACTGGAAGAGCCAGTCTGGAATCTGGGATGAGGGCAATTTCGATTCCAGAGCCTCATGCCCTGGAATCCACTGCAGCTCCAGGAAAGAGTGGTTTAAGCAGGGATTTCCTGGAGTAATTAATGCATATATTATGTCTAAACTCATATAAAGTTGGACAGACAGACTCTTCCCACCTAATGTTTTGAGGCTAAAACAGACTGACCCTGTTCCTCATTGGGCTACAGCCACCCATTCTCAGTCCTGACCTGCTGGGGAAGGTTTGATCCATGTGGAGTTACCTGAGGCTTACAGCTTCCTCTTCCCCTTGCCTACTTCTGGGAAGTGGCACCCCAAATTGTTAAGGTTTTTTTCATGGTCAACTGTGCCTGCAGTCAAGGACCAACAGCTGCTGCCAGCCCTGGACAGTGACATGCAGCCATCCCAGGAGTCCTGCTTACTTGAGAAGGCCGAAGATGAATGCATTGAACCTCATGGTGTGGTTGGTGAGCTCTGTGTACTGGCTGATCTTGCTGTAGAGGCTGTGCAGCAACTTTGTGGAGGGGCCTGTGGATAGAGGTGAGTTGTAGAGATTAGTTGTGCTGAGCAAAGCCAAAGCTGCACCACAGGATGGAGCATCAAGGCAAGACAGACGTCATCTGGGTGTCCATGTCTGTGTGTGCACTGCCTCTCCACCATGCCAACATGAGCTCACTCCATCCCAACACAGACTACACCTGGGAGATGGTCTGTCCCAGACTGCCACTCCAAAACTCTGGGAGAGTTTCAATGCCACAAGGACCTGCCTCCCACACTTCAGTGACCATCACAGCCACTGGCTCAAAATCAGTACGTAAAGAGAATGTTGTGGTGGGTGCTTATAATTTGGGGTATCTACAATCATGGAGATAACCCCAGAGCTGAAGATTTGCCATCACCAGGCTTCCCAGTATGATGCAGATATCACTGGGGAATTCATTTTGTTTTGGTTTATGTTGGGTTTTTTTAATGGTTTGCTCTGTTACAGGAGAATTTGCAAATTTCAGGGGAAATGACAATAAATACTTGGGCAGAACAGCACAGTGTCTCTCCCTTCAGACAGGAGACAGTCAACATGCACCCTGTTCCATGCTGGTAAGTGGGGAACTTTGCTCACCCATCCTTAGACCCAAACTTCACCAGCACCTCCCAGCCACAACTACCACAGAGTTGCACAATATCCATACCTAGCTGGGTGGATGCCTCCACCACACTCCAGGGAATGTTCCTCCTCTGGCCAATGATCATGTCCAGGACGTAAGCCTTGAGTCCATCACTCAGAATGTCACGGACAGCGGGGCACAGGTATTTCAGGATCAGATGTCCCACATTGGGGCTCACGGAGCTGTTCCCAAGTTTGGCCTAATGGACAACAGGCAACAGGGAGAGTGTTGGTAACTGTTTTCAAGGTAAAGGAAACAGTTCAGCCCTGCTTGCATACTACAGACACCCAGCAAGCAACATCCAGGCTCAGCAGCTCCTTGAATATGTAGGGTCTTTGCTTTCACTCCTGATGTTTCATACACCAGCTCTGGACTGCTTTGTGCAAGGTGTCCCCCAGGCTGGGAAGAGGCAATACCTTGAGAAAATAATATCCTAGCTTGGGAAGAGGATATTGCAATTAGAAGGGATGCCTGGGTCTCCCAAAAGGTATAACAGGGCACTTCTGCTGGAGGAAGAAAAAAGCTGGGAATTTTCCTGCTGCTATAGATTTTCTTGTCGCTAATTTTGGAGCAGGAAGCACCAAGTGACATAGAGCTACCAGCACCCAGGGGTTAAGGAACACTTAACTCAGAGACACGTCAAGCCCTAACTCCCAGGGATTACTATAAATAAACAGGATGAGGGCAAAATGGATGGCGAGAGCTCAGACTGAGGTGAAGAAGAAGCATGTAAGAGCCCAGCACCAGCAGAGCAGGGGCATGTTCTGCTGTTTACAGTCTTTGAGCTGCCAAGAGGTCTATCCAAATGGGTCAGGCAATGATGTTCAGGGCACAGGTCTTACCAGCTGAGCTGGAATTATACTGACCAGTTGGCACAGGTTCACAAAAGCCCTGAACTGAAACTGAACTTGGCTCAGGAATAATCCTGTCAGATCCACTGAGCACAGCAGCAGCAGCAGGGATGGATGCTGCCTTTTGACAGGTGAATGCTCAGCCCGTGGCACACTGATGCATTAAGAAACCCGAGGTTAAAACCACAGCATTGTCTGATAAGTAATGGGGGAATGTTTCCCCAAACCTACACTGCAAGAATTGGGAATTCACAGGGAAACCTTAAAAAGCCATGGGAATCTTAACAGCTCCGCTTATGTTGCACAGCCATCTCTGCATCAGCAACAGACGTAATTAGGGAAAAATTACTCTGGGCTCTGAGATAAGATTGAATAGTTTTGGAATCCGTCCCAGTCAGGTTTCTCTTTGGGGAAAGCATGCCAGGGGAGTTGTCATGTCCAAATAGTGTCACATTGCTGCCCCACAGCTGCCTGACTGAAGCTGAGCATTCAGGATTGAAAGGAGGCACCACAAACATGCTGGGTGTCACAGGACTGCAAACACTGCCTGGTATAAACAGAAGCAAAATTGCTCTGCTTCTGTGTTATTCCAGAAATGGGGGATGAGGGAGCACAGGCCAAAGACAGCCAGCCCCAGGGCAACCGAGATGCACTTCTGTGTTATTCCAGAAATGCGAAATGAGGGCAGCACAGGCCTAAGACAGCCAGCCCCACAGATGTGCTCTGAGTACTCTGATGTATTCATGGTAAGGGCTATCATGGGGGAGACCAACTGCCCCAGATGGGCCATGACTAATGCACTTTTTTATCATTACTGAGCCCTGTGAGACACTGAAGGATGGGGAACACTGCACTGTACCCTGGCACCAGGCTAGAATCATGGAACATGTGGAGGAGGGAGGCACATCTCTCCACGGAGTGAGAAAAGAAGTCTGCTGCATCAGACCAGAAGGGCAGCTGGTCTGGTATTTTTTCTTATAAAGAGCCATGGTAAATATATAAGAAAGAGTTAAACCAGAGCAAACATATATAATACTTGCCCTTTATACTTTCACAGCCTGCAACTACTTAACTACTTTCAACTCAGAGACCAAACTGGACATTATCCCTGTGTTTAGTAAATCTCAGTGAATTTCCCTTCCTGTGTTTTTCTGATCTTCCTTTAAATACATGTACTTACTGCATCATGCAGCAGGAATTGTCCCAGATTTAATATGTGCTGCATGGTGTGCTATCACCTTGGTTTGATTTGCTCTTGGTACTACTGCCTTCATTAGATACTCTGAAGTTTTTGACTGGCAAAGAATGGCAATCTTCCTCCACACTCTCCGTGTCAGAATGTTGCATGCAAGACATACCTTCACCCCTGGATCCCTGCTGGTTCCAAAATGAGCCACAATCAGGTCAACAGCAGTGTTGATAGCCTTCACCAGACCTAGAGGGAAAGGACAGGCCAGAGAGCTGCTGAGAGGCTGCTGGGACAGACCCTAACAAAACACACCTTGAAGTGATCAGCCAACAGCAGTGCAAGCCCATGTCTACACACATGCCCTCTGCCAAAAACATGCAGAGACTCTCCTAAATCCTCACCAAATCTGTCCCTGCCGGTTCAAGCACTCACCTAGCAGCCTGGCAGTAGGACAACCTATTAATATTCCCACAGGACAGGGACTATCACCTACACAGCCCATCCCTGGAGGCAGGAGAGATGGAATCTGAGGCAATGAGTCTTTGCCTGCCTTGATACCACAGGGTGGCAGGGCAGAAGCCCTACACTTGGCAGGTTCTGTAACGACTTTCAGTAACAAGTAAGTGGTGTGCATTTTGTCATCTGCACCAGAGTAATGTGAGAACAGAACTGAAACAGAAGGGAAAGCTGCCACCTGGTAATCATGAGCACACAGCTGGCAAAGGCACAGGAACGTTTCTGCACACTCCTTGCCTCTGAAATGATAACAAATCAGCTGTCAAATACCCAATCTCCAGCCCTGCCTCTAGCATGGATCCTACCACAGCTGTATCTTGTCCAGCTTTGGAATTCTTTCTCCCACCTTTTTACGGAATTTATATAATTTTATATTATTTATATAGGACTGAACAGACTCTTTACCTAAATTAAAAAATCTCAGGTTAGCACATCTGCAACATCACACAGATACACACAGGTCTACCTTTGTCTGTAGAGCCTGAGGTGGTAGCATGCCCTGTCTCAGGCTCACACTCCTGTGCCTGTCTGCTCTCTTTGCTCATTCTTGTGTACCTAAGATCCTTTCTAATCACATTTCCCCGGACAAGCAGCTCAAACACACTCCGTGGCACATTGCATGGTCCACCAGAGAGGCATGGACCCACCTTTCTTCTGCAGCAAGTCAATGGAGATGGACTCCGTGTTGCCATCTGGGGAGAGGCAGAACTCAGCTGGGGGTTTCTCTGCTAGTGAGAAGTAGTCAGGGAAGAAGTCATTGTAGGTAAGCTGGAGTTGCCTCATAGACTGTCCTGCAGGGACAAAACAAAGTGGACAAGGATCAGCCCCAAAGCCTCTTCCATGCTGTTTGCTTTTCCCAGAAGGAACCAGCAGCAGTCTTCATCCCAGCCTGTCCTGTGCTGGGACAGCAAGGTGACAGGCTTGTTCCTACCCCAGCAATGGTTCACAGTGTGTGCCTGTACAGTTGATCCCCATGGCCCACCCAATATCCATCTCCAGCTTGACTGGTGGCCCATGGGCCCTGGAACAGGCCATGGGAGGTTCACTCTCATGGGCTGGGGCTAAGGAAAACCTTGCTGCAACAGATTCTCCATGCTGCTGCAAGCAAGGTCAGAAGTCAGCACAGAGAAAATTATTCCTTTTCACACACAGGAACCCGCAGATGGCATGTTTTCTGCCTGTCCTCTGGGATGGCCTCTGTTTTCAAGGGGTGACATCTGCAGTAGTTCTTTCATGTGCTTAACTTCCATCTGTCTGACTCTGTGCTATGCATCTTCCCTTGAATAAAGGATGGAGAAACTGTTTGGGTTGGCAGAGTGAGGTATAAGGCTTTGAGGAATTCTCTCCATGGCTTGAGGCTAGCCTGTAGAATGCTCTCCCTCCCACAGACAGACCATGCTGCTCTCCCCACAGGACTCTTGGAGGTTCAGTCAAAAGGAGCCTGCCCCTGTCAGCCCTTCCTGCACAGGTTTTGGAGGTCAGGGAAGACCTTAAGAGAAAAGCATGCAGAAGACAGAGTACTGTGAAGGTCTTTAGTGTTGTCAGCTGCCCCATGAAAGCTACAGCTCAGCACCCAGTATATTGTCTGGGCTGGGGCAGATGGTCAGGCACTGTGGGGCACAAACAAGGGCCACAACTCCTGTGTGAGACAAACTACAAGCTGACCACAGTCCAGGAGCACTTTCTGAGGTCAGAGCAGGCTCTTGAGCTGTTCACTTTCCCCTTCAATCTACCGCAGAGCTGGTCCTGACTGCTCTCGCCTCATGGAGAAGGGAGGCTCCGCAAAGATTTGAACCAGCGAAGCAATTTTCACCTTCTTCTTGAACCCTCCAGCCCCACTGTGAACAGATGTATCATCCCTCCTGCTCTGAGCAGGCAGAGCAGTGATTAATCCAAGCTTAACCTGAGCCCCCAAAAACCTGAGCCTGAGTCCCAAGATCACCTCCCAAGACCCCCCAGCAGAAAGGTGGTGCGCACCGTTCAGCTTGCAGTGGAAATGGCTGGTGCTGAGAGCGCCAGGGAGCTCAAAGATGGGGTTGCCCCGGTTCAGCCGAGGCTCTTGCTGCCTCCTGTCCAGGCTGCCTGCTAAGCTGGGCAGCCCTGAAACGCGGTCCAGACCCAGGGGGTTCCTCCGCCTGTACTCCCGCCACTTCAGCGCTTGGGGGGAGAGGTGGTTCGCTGGGATACCACAGGCAGTGAGCACCAGACGGGACGATGAGAGCACACAGGAGGATGCAGAAGGGAAATGGGAAGAGAGAAGAAGAGAAAGAAGTAGGACAGAGAGAGACAGCACATTATTCACAGGTCCAGCAGCATTTCAGGACATTAGCACATGCACATGGAGACAGGTGGAGGCCACTGCCAAGCAGGGCAGGGGCTTGGGTGCCCTTCTGGCTGCAGGCATAGAAGCAGCAGGCTTGGGGTAGCAAACACCTGGCACGGGGTGCTCTAAGATCAGCAGCCCACACTGCCCTCTCTGGAGACACAGTGCAAGAGTTGGGACAGAAGGGACATGGTCTTAGTGTAGATCTTCCTGCAGCACTCAGATGAAATTTTATCCTGGTCTGTGGCTGTAAGAAATGGTGGTAGTATAGGGAACAGCCATAGCTATAGGGAGTTGGAGATGCTCCAGACTAGCAGGTCTTGGAGGATGGGTACCTACCATTGACAGGCCGTATTCCCATGCTGCTCAGGGGACCAGAGCTGCTGGTCTCACTGCCACTTCTCCAGTGGGAATCTGCATGGCTTCCAACTCTGCTCATGGACATGCCACCCACTGAGAGGGGTGGAAGGGACCCACTGTGGAGCCGGTATTCAGAGAGCGGTGGGCTCGCCTCCAGTGGGGCCTCCTTCTTGGGAAGCAGCTTGGGGTTCTCCTTTTGCCTCAGGGTATCAGCTTTGGTGGCTTTGGAGGGCTGCATGGCACTGACAGCAGGCGATGACCTTGTGGGAAGCAGGTTGGCAGAGATGGGGCAGGACCTGCTTCTAGGGGGCTGGCTGTCTTCAGCTCTCTCTGCAGTGGGCGAGGAAGACGAGTCCACGCTTTGGAAGAAAGGCACGTTGCATCGCACGGGGGAGTAACTGCCCAGCGGGGACGGACGGGTTGTTTCGGGGCCAGGCTTCTTGATGCCCCCATCGCCGCGCGAGGCAGCTCCGTCTGCTGAGCGCTGGGTCACGAGCGTGCCATGGGCTTGGCTCCCTGCCACCGCCACCTGCTCTGCTGAGGTGACCAAGGCCGAGGACTGGGAAGTAGAGATCTCCCGGCCGGCAGACCGGTTGCTGGACAAGCTGTAGAGCTGGGAAAGGCTGGAAGCAAAATGGCTGTGCAGGGCACGTGCCTTGGGTGGCTTGCTGAAATGGTGCTGAAAAACAAAGGGCTGAATGGGCAGAGTTGTGGGACGCTGGTCCTTGCTGTAGCGCACCACGGGCTTGCTGTCTGTGCCACCACCTTCAGGGAGAGAAAGGGGAAGAAAGTGTGAGGATAGGCAGAGCAACAATCATCCTCAGCCAAGCAGATTGCAGGCAACAGGAAATGTCCTCTCTGTTGAAGCAGGAAGAGGATGAGCTAGAGGCCAGTTATAGAGTGGTTCAAGTCTGCACTGGTTACACACATCAAGAGCTGGCAAGATAAAGATATGTGGCCCCAAATGCAGAGTTTCCAGCTGTCTGGAAGAGCAGTGCACTGCACCAGGAGCTTGTCTGTCCTGGTCGGGTGAACAGGTTCACAGTTTTTCCCAATCCCTTGTACCCTGGACAGCACAACGCCACGGGGTTAGGTGCCTGCCCTTGAGCTGCCTTTGCACAGCAGTACCACAAGGCAGTACCACAAAGTCATGGCCCAAAACTTTGTGGTACAGTCAGATTTCTCATCCCAAAGGACTGTCCCCTCCCACATGCACTGCAGATTTGCACCGCCGAGCACAAGCTTACATGCAATAGCACTGCAGCTCTGCATCTCACATTGCAATATATGGGTGCTGTTGCAAAGGTTGCCTGCTTCTCCTTCTCCCTCCCTCTTTCTTCTCCTGTAACTGTCCCTGCTTTGGAATGCAGAGCTTCCTCCATCCCCCTTCCTCTACCAGACCTGAGCAGGACATTCCCAACATCTTGCCTCCAGCCCTGGAAAATGCCAGTTTGCTCCAGCAAATAATGTACTGGGATGACCTGAGGGAGTGTAGTGGGCTGATCTCCATGGGTACATGCCTGCAGCTCCTGATGGAGCCACAAACATCCCAAGGGACACAGCTGAAGCATGACACACTGTGCATTCAGTGCAGAACATGCACAGCACTGGATGCACATATGGGCGTTGACTGAGATCCCTGATCAGCCCTGGTGTTGCCTGCTGCCTGTAGGGTGTTCCAGACCTTTCTCCCTGTAGCCAGCTTTTAGCAGGGCTTGCTTTCCCTCTAGTCCCTCTCAGAGTCTCTAGGCTGGCATGCTGCTCTGGGCTGGAGCAAGGCAGATATGCCTCCATATCCAGCTGTAGGCAGAAGTTTCCTGCACAGCCCTGTTGTTCCTGATGCCTGCCTTGCTGTCACAGTGCAGAGGGAGGGACCCTGTCCAGGATGTAGGCAGCAACTGCTGGGATATATTTGCCTGAAAGCTCCCGTCTGCCCCCTCCACTCTTAGCAGGGCCTGCTCTTTCCAAGCCCTCCCTCTGAAGCTAAGAGGGCTGCTCCCAAGCTGTCCTCCCCCAGCAGAGGCCTGCCTTCACTGCCATCCCACACCAAACACATATTAAAGGCTCAATAAACAAACAGGAAAATAACTACCAAACTTTTGCTCCATAGGCCAGAATATCTCCCAGCCCTGCCATGGCAATAAGTGACATGTTCTCATCTCCTGAAATTTTCAGGACCTTAAGTGGAGACAGTGTGTTTTTTGACATAGTAGGAGCTATTTACTGCAGTGGTCTGGTCAGAGGCATTTTAGAAGGGATTACACCTGTGAACCAGATGTAAGACCTGCCTAGGGCAGAGACAAAGGTCTCCCACAATGCTGGAGAAATGGCCATACCTCCAAAGGGAGTGTCGCACTTGGAGTACAAGTGACAGCAATATCAACATGGAAAACAACTCCCATATTTCAGGCTTCCCTACAGAGGTAACTGTGACAATGGCTCTCCACAGGAACCTTTGCTGCAATCCACAGCACTGTGGAGGACATGACCAGGATATTCCAGCAGAGACACACAGATTACACTATGTAGGACTCATATGGTAAATCCTAGCACAAACTGTGTGAGCTCCCTGTACCTGCATGGACAGGAGACTGCTCGCTATGCCTCTTCCCTCTCCACCTCTGCCCCAAGCAGCTCCAAAGAAGAAAATCTGTGACTCTGCTGAGCAGCTTCACATCTCTGGAGCTAAGGGTAGGTGGTTCTCGTGGACAAGCACAGTAAATATCCTGGAGGAGATACAACTCTTCAAGCTGCACAGACTCTCTCAGTGTCAATGCCATGTCCTCACTTACACAATATGAGAGGTTTGAACAAAACCTCAGGAGGCTTTAGGAATACAAGGACAGGACATTTGCACTGATATGAGACTGAAGTGAGCACAACAAGGTTTTGTCCCAGGGACTGGCAGACCAGAAACCAAACTGCACAGACACTGGTCTCCTGTCACCATGCAGGCTCCCCTGCTTGTCCCCTCATATCCCAAAGAGCTGCCTTCCTTTTTACTTCTCCGTTCTGCCTAGTTGGGCTCCTTACCGTCTGCTCGAGCTCTAACATCTTTTTGTCCGTGGCCACTGGCAGAGCCACCCGAGAAGCTGGCATCTGCCTCCGTCAGCAGGGAGAGAGAGGCTTGCTCACCTGCCCCATGCCCACTGGGGACCTTCTCACTGGAGACCGAGTCTTTGGTGGAACACAAAGCCTGGTTGTCCCCAAAAGCATGATTCAAACAGAAGCCCTCGCAGCTCCGGTTCAGGCCATGGATGAAGGGCATGGGTGGAAGACTCTGGCTGCGCCGAGCTCTTTCTTCAAGGAAGGTTGGGCAATCCCGTTGGGTCTCAGGAATAGGAGAGAACTCCAGGGAAGAATCACCACTAGAGCGGAGTGGTGGGGAGGTGCCGTTCTTTTTCCGTCCTTTAGCCAGTTCAGCAAACGATGTCACCCTCCTGGGGGGAGAGCTCTGGATGGGTATTGCCGGACTTTCACTCAGCTTGACTGGACAGCTCACCATGCGCTCCAGGGAGCCCAGCCTGCTGCCAGGACTCCTGTCCAGGTTCTGATCATAGCTCCTGGAGCGCTGACGGCTTGTGTTGAGATTTGGTGGTGACACATTGACATAGACCTGACCCTCAATCATGTTCTGGCTGGATTCTCCCTTTGGCTCCTCTTCACTGCACTCTACATTGCCTTCTTCTTGTCTCAGGTCAGGCCTTCTAAATAGATAGTATTCTGTGGGCTGTGCTGGGCTACCCTTGGTCTGGTCTTCTGAGCAGCTAGTTATGGAAGATCCTGCAGGGCTGGGGGAAGACTGGGAAGACAAGTCACATGTGACTAACTTATAGTAATTCTGAGTAGCCACAACAAGCCGTGCTTGGCTCTGGAAGCAGGCAGTGAGGTCTGAGCTCTCTGATGTGCAAGGCTCACAGTGGAGATGGTAGGAGTTGCAGTTAGCATCAAGGACAGGTGAGGAGGAGTGTTGACACCCACACACCTTCCCTGAACTCTCTGGGTTATGAGACTCACAAGACATCTTGGATTCAGTGGGTGATGAATGTAAATCCAGGTAAAAAGCTCCTGTGTCTGAGTGGCTGCAGAAGGAAGAGTCACAGGACAGGTTGGCTGAATTCAGGTTGGATTGAGACTGGCCATTCATTTTGTTGTAGAGAGCACTGAAGTTCACCAGTACCCCATCAGAGCTGTTGCAGGAAGAGTCACTGATGTAGCCCATTTGTTGGTCAATCACTTCAGACTGACTTGAGGAACTGTAGCAGCGACAGTGATGGATCTCTGAGCTGGAACAACTGCATGTCCTGTGCAGGGCATCCTGATTCCTCAGCGATTCACCTGTGTTCTGGTTCCACTCCTGGTCACCGCTGTCAAAGGAGAAGTTGGAGGAGCTACCACGATGGCAGCTGCATTCATCCAACTCCATGCGTTCCGAGGCCTGGTGGCACCTGTTAGCATTGTTCCTCTTCTGGATGTCATCGCTGCTGAGCTTGTCCTCTTGCCCGTCTACCACACCAGACCGGCTGGCCATGTTCCAGGACTTCACAATATGGTTGGAGTCGTGAAGGTGGAAAGGGGGCAAGGCCAGATCCTGCAGACTGAAGGGAGGTTTGCCATCGACAAGTGAGTTGTGAAGGTGGAAAGATTTTTGACCCAGGTCATCCCCAAAAATGCTGAGGTCTTCACCCTCACTCAGTAGGAAAGGGTTGTGTCGCTTACTGACACTAGGGACAATCAGATCCCTTGCTTTTCTTTCTTTGTTGTCTGAGGCCTCTGCTGAGGTTTCAGAGGTCTGGAGAAAGCTGCTGTACACCAAGGAGTCAGTCTGTGAAAGGTCTCTGTCTGGAAGGGCAGAGGTCCGTGTAATGCTGAGCTCTGGCTGGCAGAAGGGGTTGGTCCTTTTGCTCACGGAGCAGCACTGTCTATCAGGGACCTGGCAATGCACCAGGGGAATGTGATGGACAATCAGCGTCTCACCAGTCAGTTTGGGTGGACTATCCATGGTGAGGAATGCTCTTCAGGGCATCAGTGAAGCTGGTACCACCCATGAACAGGTAGGGCTGCACATGAGAGGCAGGGAAGACACTTCTCATGAGGGAATTCAGATACCTACAGAGAGACAAAATCACAAAGGAAGTCACCTCTCGGGAAAGGCAGTGACTATTTAAAGCATCCTTGGTTTGACTGAAGATTTCATGTGTTGACAAGGATCAAACAGACTGGTTCCTTGTCAGCACAAGTACCTGAGCACAAGGTCCTTCTGGGAAACAAACCATCGAAATGCTAAACAAACATGTCACCCCCCCTGCAGGCTCCTGGGACAACACTTGTGATTCCACCTGACCCCTCTCAAAGTTGTCTGAAGAGAGTAACTGATTTCAGTCAAGTGGCCAAAGGGCTGTAAAGGCTTTGGGCCAAACAAAGACCTCACTGCAGATGGCACTGTGTGCTCACAAGAAAACAGCACAGGGTCTGAAGTGAAGCACTGCACCCTGGTGAGAGCAGTCTGTCTTCTCACACTGGATCATACATCTTTGTTTCCTTTTATTGAACTTTCCTTCAAGAACCAAACACTGCACGGTCTTGCAACAGACACACACAAGTCCAGGCAGAGACTGGAAAGCATGAGCAGACTGGAACAGAAAAGCAGCAACAATCATTCCTCTCCAAAATCCAGTAGACACCGTGAGGTCTTGAGCCTTTTTAATGGTCCCAGGGGAACATGCCGAAGTATGCAACTACTTATGTACACAACCCTCCAGTGAAAAGGAGTGGATGACTTCAGTGGGGCCATGGGGAGCCACTGGCATTGGTCAAATAGGTCCCACACAGCACACTGGCTCTTGCTGACCTTTTACTGATGGTGAAACCTCATCTCAAACTGGTCCCTAACGTGGTCTGGGAGGCCTGGTTCACATTATCTGTGGTATTTACCTGCTTATCTTATTACCTGCTGCACTTCATAACTGTATGAATGCCACAGCCCTAGGAACCATACAGGCAGGGCACTGCACAGGCAGGGTACTAAGAGCCCCACTCTCCCTGTGTTCAGTGAACAGCAGGTTCTCACAGAGACAGAGAAAAAAAAATGGTTTGGTCTGAAGGGACCCTAAAGAACACTTCATTCCACCCCCCCTGCCATAGGCAGGGACACCTTCCCTAGAATCAGGTTGCCCAAAGCCCCATCCAGCTTGGCCTTGAACACGCCAGGGATGGGACATCAACAATTTCTCTGAGGAACTCAATCCAGTGCCCCACCACCTTCATAGTAAAGAATCTCCTCCTAATATCTAATCTAAACCTATCATCTCTAAGCTCAAAGCCTTTCCCCCTTGTGCTGTTACTCCCTGCTGGTGTCAAAAGTCTCTCTTCATGTTTTTTGTAGATGTTCACCAGCATTTGACATGCAAGAGCAAAGGACAAACTCATTTCTGTTTCCCCATCTATCCCAGAGGTCGAGCCTACAAGCACTTCCAGCACAGTCTGCAGGGGGTTTTCCTCTTGCCTTCCCTTCAACACATCAGATAACCCAACTCAGACAAGTGCATGGGAGGGCAGCTAAGGCAGCAAAGATATGGAGAAACCACAAAAGACACCAGTGATCCAGGGTGAGTCTCAGAGATTAAAAAATGACCTAATGCTCTCACAGATCTACCACTTGGTCTGAAGACCCTGGCCCAAGCACCCTTGGTCAGCATTACACATCTTGTAACTCATCCAGGCATCCTCAGTGCTCACTGCACCCTGAAAACTGCACGCTGGGATCCTGCTCTGGATTCCAGGACCCCCAACACTGACCTTCAGACTCCAGAAAAGTGGTATTCACAGTGGCCTTTGCCAACCTTACCCCAGTATTTGTGACTGTGGGGTGAAAACGGATTTGGAGCAGACCTGCAAAGGCACATGGGAGCCCAGGAGGGAAACTGAGAAATGTGGGTTAAGTGAAGTTAGAACAAGAGCATAAGCAATGAGGCAGCTACACAGAAACATCAGGAACTTTACTTCTTTCAGCCTCAAGCTGTAAGAATAGCAATTAGAAGATTATAAAAATGATCAGAAGAAGTACTCTCCTCCCACGCACAGTAGTGCTTCTCACAGACAGAGGATGATGCTGGCAGGAAATAAAAATACAAAGATGGAAACAGAGCTAGTGTTTACAGTAAACACCCGATAATGCAGAAGTTAATGCTAACACCAGTGTTGGAATAGACAGGCCTTCTAGTAGATGCTACCAGAGACTTACATGGCTGGGACACTCCCTACATGTCTGCTTCTCCTGGGATGTCTCATCCAGGTTTATGCTCTGAAGAAGAGGGATCACCAAACCACTTGGACCACATCCAACTGGACTATTAATTGTGAAATCCTAAACTCTTCCTCACCTTTAGTCTCCCTAAAACTCTATCAGCCTTTACACCCCTTTCAGTGACTCTTCTGTCTTACAAGCCCTTGGTTCCTTTCCCACAAATGCTGCAACAGAGGCTGATCTGTACTCAGCCCAAATCCGGGGGGACAGATTTTCTTCATCAAGAATTCCTAAGATCCCATTGTGCAAGAGCCTCTGTGGATAACAGCAGCTCCTGACCCTGAGCCTAGAGCACACATACACACACTTGCTGAAGTTGTGTTCATGCCCCAATTTGGGCCTTGTGCATCACTGATGGCACAGCAGGAGCTCTGGGTTTATCTGATTTTTTTCTATATAACTCAGCAGGGGTTTATCCTATCTTCCCAGCCCCACCTCACAAGCATTTTGGGAAAAAAGCGGGACCCCCAGTGCCTGTCTCCTCATGTAGCCCACCCCTGCCATTGTTACTGCTCTTTTACCTGACTGTAATGCTCAGATCATGTCTCTCCAGCAGGCTTTTCTGTATCCCGTGTGCTACCACAACACAACCACCTGAAAAGCATAATTTTGAGGATACAGACAATGATGGCAGCACACCTCACTGCTGAGGCACCAGGTCTCTGCTGCCTTTGGGAAATGGCTGCTTGGATGAGGCTCCCAGCACCAGCACCCATCTGCTGACAGGCCTGGCTGAGCAGCACACAATTCACGTCAGCGCAGAAGCTGCTGTGGGAGGACGAGGCTTGCACAGACACACTTTGACATTTGACGGCAAAATGTCAGAGCTGACATGCAGCCACTTCCCATCTGTCTCTCTGGTGCTCTGGCTGTCACACGCAGCTTTGCCCAGCTCTCTGGATCTGGTAGCAGCACAGGATGCCGGGTGGGCTGTGATTCTGTGCCCTCCACAGACGCTGCAGCAGATGGACACCCATCCTGCCTGCACCCATAGCCTGCTCCCAGTGCCAGGCCCTGAGGTGCAGGAGCACAGGCAACATGCAAGACAGCTCCTGCCATCAGACATTTAGATGAATTCTCTAGGGATAGACATGGCATTTTGTGCCGTAGCTATTCCTTTTTTCTACCTTGCAGCACCTCTCCTGGCTTCCTCCAGACTTAGGGGAGGAAGGCTGCGCCTTAGGGGCACAGGAAGGCTGGCAATGGCATTGCCAGCACAAGGATTATTCAGTTCCCAACACCAGAGCATCCTCCCTGGCTGCACCATCAGTTGACCCTTCCTTGTTTTGGAAGATGTAGAAGTATCCTTCCTCTTCCTACTCAAGTTCTGCTATGCTGGGATTGACATTGGGGAATAAAATGCAGCAAGTGGACTAGTTTCATATTTTGATGGGTTTGATCAGCTCTTTGTAAAGCCCTCACTCCCCTTTTGCAGCAGGAAATTGGCAGATCTGCATAGGCAGTTCATACCTGAACATTTTTTGCCAAATCAGTAAATTCTTCTTATAATTGTGCTGAATCCTGCTCAGTCCTATACACACAACAGCAAACACAGCATCCAGCACTGATCCCTGCCTAGAAAAGCATGTCATGGCAGTGCAAAGCAGGGAGGCATGCAGCGAGCACCACAACTCTAAACATGTCTATGCATCAGCCATTTTATTTTCAAATGTCAGAATTCTTGCCTTCTCCACACTGACACCATCTGCTGCAACATGGCAGATATGGCTTGTTTATTCTGGGAGCTCCTCCTTGAGGTGCTAAGGGTTACCCAGAGAAGGTGAGGGCCACACTGTGGGTGTTTCATTCCAATCAGGATAATACAGAGCAGAAAGAATGGCTTTTTGTAAGATGTCTACATTTGGTACGGAATTGCTCATGAATGATTTGTACCCCCATGGAAATAAATATACACAACAAAAGCTCCTTAGCTGCAGCAAAGCTTGAGGTAAAAAGCAGGTGAGTGCTGAGCAGCAAAGGATGGTTCAGCACTGACCTGAGAGCTGCCTACCAGGTGATGTCTGCGCTTTAGAGAGGCGGCAGCATGCTGCAGGTAACAGAAGCAGGCAGAATCCTTTGGGCTCAGCACTTCACGCCTTTTAAGCTTCAAGTCCTTGCTGACCATTACACAGAGGCCCCCAAACCCCACTCCTGTTATACCCCTAATATGGAGGACACTGTGCTAATTTAAAGGTGGTCGGTGTGCGTCGCTGTTGGACCAACAGCAGAGTGAAGAGTCCCGAGTCGTCAGAGAGTGCTAAAATTACTAAATTTATTAAATAATTAACAGATTTATATACACGTGAGAAGGCTATTCCAATTGGCCAACAATCATCCACCCCCCAGGGATTGACTGGCCCAGGCATTTGAGCACCTGTTTTCCAAAAGCCGCTTTCAATAACATGAAACTTTATTGTTATTTAGAAAACATAAAAGAAGAAGAGAAAAATTCCTGTGGGAAAGAACCTGTGCTGCCACAGGTGCAGCTTCACAGCTCCTTGGGTACAAACTCCTGCCTCTGTAACACTGCTGAGAAGATGAAAAAGCCACCAGACCTGGCTGCAATTGCCTCCAAGGGCTGATGAGTTATGTGTGGCTGTACATGAGAGCAGAAACTCCATGATTTTGGAGTTCTAGAGCTGAACCCTTAATATCCAGCTTGGCTCAGCGCTGTCCCCTGCCCACATGTGGGGCAACAGGGTTCAGCTCACAATTACCCAGGCTTCCTCATAAAACATAATGCATTGGAGGAGGCATGCAGAGATATAAGAAATAAATGTGATTTAAATTTAAAAAGACTGCACATAGAGCACAGAGGATGAAGAAGCAAGAGCAACATCATCAGAACTGTCAGCTGGAGGCAATGTTGGCTTTTTGTAGGATGGCTTTTCTGAACAGATTATTGTTTCTACAAACCTCAGTCACTTCATCTATGAAATTGAGTGTCCAAAGGAGGCCTTTAACTGTGAGGGTTGCTGCTGACTCTTTCTGTATAGCTATGGTTTCACAGTCATCATCACCCTCCTCAGATGGACTAAGATCTATCGTGTCATTCAAGGGTGAAAGATAGAAAAATGGGGTAAAAATTTACCAGGCATTCAGTTTCATAGAAGAAGAAAAAATTCTTTTGTATCAGAGCTGCTTGTTCTTTGAGGGTTGTTCCATGTGAATCCCTGACTCCTACAGTGCATTTGTATTAACATGCCTGAAGAAACCACACAGTCCTACAAACAGCCCTACAAAACAAGCACCAGCAGAAATGCTGCAAAAAGCAATGGTTTGTGTGATCTTGCAGACAAAGGCGCAATGCAGACATCTCCTCTTTGCTCCATAGGGGGAGACAGATTCAGTTTACTCCCTGTATGTCTACCTCCAGGCAAAAGAGCTGGGAGATTAATCCAAGCTGAAAGCCACCCTTCAGACAGTGTGGGGGATCTCAGGGCTCACTGTATCCAGCACCAATACTGCAGTTTGTCTCTGCCTCAGCTCTGTCACTCCAAAAGCTGCCAGAAAGCAGGATGGTTTTAAACAAAAACTTAGCAGGAAAATTCGAGGAAACTGGAGGGCATTCAAGGAGCAGCATCAGAGAAGATGGATAAGCTAAGTGGCACAGGGTGAGTGGCCTGGGGATGGGTCTGAACCACGGGGCTGAGGAAGCAGAGGGTGGAGGTGAGGAAGACTGTAAGTTGTTGTAGGATGGGTCTAGTTAGTGGTATTTATTTGGACACCTGTTTACTTCTTGCCAGCTAATACATCTCTCTCAAATTCACACCTTCATTAAATACTTTATTAAATCATCCAGTCTGTTTAATGAAAGAAAAGGTGCAAAAGGAAATGCTAGTTATTTGACTCATCCTAAACCTCCAGCTCTCCTTCCCTGCCTCAGGGGACAGGGAGCATAGTCAGGGTGGTCTGCATGCTCCCAGGGTGACTATTCCAGCACTTTATGCTTAAAGGGAGCTGCAGAAGAATAGAAAGACTAAATACTTCCTGAATTTCTGCCTCAGCTCAGGCTGGTTCCTCTTGTGGTGCTGTGCAGTAATTCCTGAAAAGATCACTTCCCTTTCCACAAAGCCCTGCCTTGGCCAGGGCTTTTTCCAGTGGTTTCCAGGACAGCCTGACTAAACCTATGATTAATGTATCATTACATCCCAGAACTATATGGGATTATGATGTGTTCCAAATGTAAACCACAGCACGTGACAGTCAGTCAAAGCCCTCATGCTCCTGGCAGAAAGGAGCTGCCTGGGTCAGGGATGAGGGGTCACCAGCACACACAAAAATATGCAATAGGTTGATGCCTGATGGGTTTTTTGTCCTTTTTCATTATACTTTTATACCCTTTTTGTATACTTTATATCCTTTCCCATTCCTGTACTTTTTACTCCCTGTATCTTAGCCCACATGTTCATAACCCTTGTACTCTAGCCTAGTTCAGAATTCTTTGGAGAACACAAAACATCCCCACAATCTCAAGAACATGAGGCACCAACCTTGAACGGAGCCTCATTTCTTGAACACGTTTTTGTAAACTAAGTTGTAGCCTTTGGGGGGGGGGAGGTAATTAGCATAAGGGGACAATTACTTCATTTGTTAGGTTTCTTACTGGGGAGTTTCAGATAGGTATGCTAATTGGTGAGGTCCATAAAATTGTATACGCGTTGTACCGGAGCTCTCTTTTTGTCGTGGTACCACCTTTGACGAGGGTGCACCTGGGATCCTATTAAACCAAAGTAATACACTTTTCCCTGTACTGCAATGTCTGTGTCTCATTTTTACCAGCATTTTAGGCATCAGGTGTAGTGTGTGTATTCCTGCCGATGACATAACCAGCATGAGGCAGGTACTGCCTCCCAGTCAGAGGACAAGAAACCCCAGCTGCTCTGTGCATTCAGAGTTACACAAGACATCAGAAATAGCTCAAGCAGCAGATCTGTACCAGCTAACACAGGAGCCAGGACAGTGACCGAACCAGTTTCTCCCATTTCTGTGCTCCCTTGCACTGTGACTCATCATCTGGCATGTGGCACTCGGCAAGAGCCATTTACAGGCCGTGACTCAGAGCATCCACTGAGGTGCTCTGGAATGGAACCTGCTCCTCCTCCTCCTCCTCCCTGCCCCAGCCCCCACCACATATGCTCCTAATTACTTTATGCAAATCCGCAGAGAAGAAAAAGACTGATGTTTCTAGCTGTTCATATCACACAGAAACTGCTGCTGAATTAAACTGCAGACACAGTAAATCCTTTCTTATCACAGACACTCTAGTAGCAGCAGCAGCAGGAGGAGGGACTATGCTTGTATAGCATCTTTCTGCCTGAGCACTCTAAAAGCTTACTGAAGATCTTATAACAGCAGAAATCACACAATTCCATTTTGAAACACGGACCTGCCTAAGTGTTGGAACCTGGGTGCAGCAGGGTCACCAGAGCATTCAAGAACCCATGCACAGAGAAAGAAAATCGTGTAAGCATATGAAATTTCTGCGCACACTCAGTATCCAAAGATGCCAAGATTAACTCCTCCCTAACTGCACAGCTTGGTCAGGGCTCAGTGATCCTGACCTAATGGGTGGCTTCCCTGTCCATGGCAGGGGACTTGGAACTAGATGGATGACCTTCAAGATCCCTTCCAACCCAGGTCACTGTGTGCTTCTATGATTTGTGCAAAGCAGGACTGTCAGGTGGCTACCTCATCAATGGGCTCCTTCTACAGACCTGCCCAACTGAGGGCCCCAGGAACCAGGAGCTGAGTGGTGTCAAAGCCACAGCCAGCACCTGTGGGTGAACCTGAGTCAAAGCCAGCGGAAGTCTGGACTGAAAGCTTTCCTAGCAACTCCTGTGCCTGGGAGCTGTAAGATCAAAGCTCACCACCACAACAGCCACAGGAGGCAGGGAATGGCGTGTTTGACTGAGGGAGGCAGGCACCAAACTCAGCTCAGCTTCAGCAGTCAAGGCCAGCTCTCTAACCTATGCCTGCTCCCCAAGTCTGTCATATCTCTACATGCAATGGTGAGTGAGCAGTTGCTCTTGCTCAGGTGTGCACTGCAGGGGTGAAGGCTCCTAGGATGACACCAAGAGGTGGTGAGAGCACAGATGCTTCCTATGGACAGAAATAGTCTCAACAGCACTGGAGATTTCAGGGCTTGATGAGGATCTGTAGCATCCCTGTAATTAGAACTGCAGAATCATAGAATATGCTGAGTTGGAAGGGACCCAACAGGATCATCAAGTCCAATTCCTGGCCCTGCACAAGACACCCCAAGAGTCACAGCATTGCAGGGAGGGAAGGGTCGAAAGTGGAAGATTTGGCAAGGAGGAAAAACAGAGCTGTTTTCACTCAAGATGACCTGGCAGCTGGGGGATGCTAAGAATATACAGTGTGAGAAATGTCACATATTGTGTTTGCTTTGTGTTATTTTCTGTCTGTCCTGAGACATGGAATTTCTGTGGAAAATAAGAGAATGCTGTCCATGACTTAAACCTCCTTCTTCACAGGTCTGGGCCTTCCCACTGGGAAAAAGAGAGGCAAGAAGCTTGGAGGTTATAGAAAGCATGGAATTGTGAAGCACTGCACATGGGCCAGGCCCTTTGAGATACTGTCACTGGGGAATGGGCCCATGTGCTTTTTGCCCCTGCTAAGATGGAATAAGCTTAGCAGGGTATGTGTCCCTATCTGGTTTTGAAATCTTCCAGCCTAAGAGGTGACAGGATTGACCTACTCTTCCTACTCCAGCTGTGGTTGCCTTGGTTACTTGCATTTATCAGTTCACACAACCATGCACCACCCTTTGGAATGACCTCTCAAATTACTTGCATTGGACTTTCTTCCACAACACTTACTGGAATCTGGCTTCAGGCAACATAGTGTTGGCCAGACCATGGCAAAGCAGATGACCTACTTATCCAAAGCTTATGGGAGGATAATTTCAGTAGCAAGCTTCATCTACACAAAAAAAAAAGCACAAGGCCATTTCTGCTTCAACTAGTCTTATATCCTCTACCACCATCATGACTTTGGGAAAAAAGATGAGCTAAGTCTTAAAACGGACAAAGAAGGTCTATCTTCATTGTGAACAAGATCCTGCTGCAGTACAGCTCAGCACATCCATACAGACCCCAACTACTCCATGGCAGCATATCTTTCCTGCTGCTTCCTTTCTGAGCAGATTAAAACTGGCATTGCATTTCTGTCCATGCAGACCATGCATTGCAGGAATCACAGCTGCAAAACAATCCCTGCAAGAACAAAAACCCTCCCTGCAAGGCAAAACATCAGTGACCACTTGAGAAAGCCCGACAAGAAAGGAACTCAGTCTTAAGATAACTCAGTTAAGGAGGCTGTAAAATGATGTTTACTGTCTCTTCAGCCCAGAGTGCCACATACGTAGAAATCACTCACTGTCAAGTGAAAAACAAACATTTCTGGGATGGCAGATTACAGATGTACAACCTCATGCAGCACAACAGCAGAAACAGAACAGGCAGCAGAGGTGGCTACAGGAGAGTGAAATAAAACCACAGCCAGGCCCAGTTCTTCAAATAAAAATATATTACCACACAAGCCACTGTAAATAAAACAGCTAGTGATGTCAAAAAGCTCCAGCAGGATTATTTTCAGACTGGAACACAGCAGTGCTGCAATGGTTTGCTGCCACATCCCAGTGAAGAGGAGAAGCAGTGCAGGTATGGCATTACCTGGGAGTGATGGACATCAGATCTGCCTGGCAGCCTGAATGCCTGCATCTGCAGAGCTGTATTAAATGATGCAATCCTACACGGAATTTAATGCACACTGCGTGCAAACAAACCAGGAGAGCCAAAACCAGGCACAAACAGAACACATCCCAGCAGAAGCCTGCTTTTACTGGATGTTCCTCTTCCACACTGCACATCTAAATGGTTTTTCAATCCGCAGCTGTGACCAACAGCTGACTCTTGCTAAGGCTACAGGAGACTTTAACCCTTCCCAGCCCTAGGCTGTTCTACCAAGATCAGAAGAAATGCCTGGATACACAGGGATTTTCTGTGTCTCCAAGCCAGGAATACACAATGGTCTGTCTGGAGGCTGGCAACTCCCTGATTTGGGGATGATAGCATTGTACAAAGCAAAAAGGCTCAGTAGCCCAATAAAGGCAGCATCTGATGAGATTAACACATTAAATTTATCCTTCCTTCTGAAGACATCAAGATCACATATAATATATATGTTAATTATTAATTATATTAACACATGAATATATCTAATACATTATTTATACAATATATTAATAAAGAAATATATATAATAATAACACTGGTACCCAAATTATTTTAGACCACAGGCTGGATTTTACAATCCCTTGAAGGTAGCTGGAGGAAAAGATCCTGTACACTCAGATTTGAAAATGGAAATTGCCTGATTACTGTTAAGACTGTGCATTTCTTGACCCTTTTTTTGGCCAGGTACCTGAAAAAAGAGGTCTTCTGCAATCATAGCTGAATCTCATTTCAGCAGAGTTGAGTGTGGGGAAAAAATAAAAAGGGCATAATGATTCCTGGGACAATAAGACAAGAAGTGATTGATGTAGGGACAAATCCTTGGGCCATCGTGAGACTACCCAGTCACAAGCAGCCTCCTTCATTTGGGAAGAGTTTACATTGCAGAGCAGGTTTCATAACCTGCCCATAAAAATAAAGCAGACTGTACAGTCATCCCTCAGTGTCCCTTTTGTTTTTTGGAATTCTTGCAAATTTTTAGAGCTTGTGACTTCCCAAACCAGTGCCATCCAGACCAAATTACACACCACACTAGTAGTTATCTGTCAGTACTTTTGAACATAGGGATATTTAACTTCATTGCTTGTCCTTGGGCTAGGGCGTGCAGATCATATTTTCTACTCCATTTGCCAGCCTTCAGTGCCAAGACCTTCATTCTGCTCAAGTACAAGAGTATTCCCAGATCCTTGGTCCGATTACCAACCTCTCTCCAAGTGTCCTCCTGATGCGTGGGTGTGTTTGTATGTTCACATGGCTGGCAGCAAGGCAGAACTCAAGAGGATCTGGATGAAACCACGGCATCAGTTTATATAACAGAATATTTTCCATGCAGCAGAACTAACAAAAGGCAAGCCAGAACCTTAATAAAATACTTATGAAGCAGACCACGCACTTCTAATGATTACACATACTTTTCTTCTGAGAGGGAAATATATCCCTTGTAGGGACTGGCAACCCAAACCAAGCTCAGTTTGTAAAGCTCTATTCAGGACAGTTTATTTTAGGATATCACTCCACAAGACAGCTCATGTGCTAATTAGGCTTGGAATGACTGGGCTCAACAGAGTATTAAGGGTAAACTAAATCTGATAACCACGGATTAACCAAGGTCTTCTGCTGAGGATGTTTGCCTACACAGACCTATTGACTACAGAGAGAAAAGGAGGGCAAACAGGGATGATCCTTGACTCTGTACTGGAAGAGCAGTCAGAGTCCTCCACCAGGTTTACTTGAAGCAGCCTGGTCTAGTGGAAGGTGTCCCTGTCCATGCAGGGGAATGGAATGAGATGGGAACTTCAGGGTCCTTTCCAACCCAAACCATCCTATCATTCTGTGAGCAGATTCCCTTTAATCACTTCAAGGGTGTTTGAGAGAACTGAGGAGACATCCTAAGATTGCAGGCTCCCAGATCTTCACAGCTGGGACACACACATTTGAATGTCTTCTTTATTGAAGCTGTTGCATCCTTTCTGGACCAGAAGTCTCAGAGAAGACAAGCAGCTGAGACAAATGTTTGCCTGTGTTAAGGCCTTGCACTGAGATGGGTCTCAACAAAACCACAAGGTTTTAAAACTCTGCAACTTCTGAACACATACTATAAATACACTGGGTAGTCTTATTCACAAGAATACCAAACCATTTGGGAATACTGCTGGGCTTTGAAGTTTGGAAGCAAGATTCATGGACTAATTAATCACAGTGTGTGAAAAGTGTTCATATTATCAGTTGCAAATAGTCCTCCTTAATTTCCTGGAGTGGTTTCACGTTACTATCAGGGCACCTCATAAATCATTATTTTCTTTTTCTAGATTGTTCATTATTTCATATCACAAACCCTACAGTTTCCCATTTAACACAAGTAACTTCCATTTCTTCAATCTCTCCTCTCAGGAGAATTTTCCAGGGACTTGTTCAGTTTCCTAGGCAGTTTCTCAATCCCCTCCAGCTATGCATTCATGCTTCTGAGCTGGGGTGACTAATTTCACACAGTTGTCCAATTGGCAGTGGGATTAGAAGCTGTAAAATAGGTTCCAAATCCATTTCTTAGGTATCTTAACATCCATATGTTCATGCCCACCAGGTAATGTCCCTTAAGACCAGGGTGACAACCAATTACTTTTTGCAGTTTAATGACATCAGTTTAATGACTTCAGTTTAATGACTTGGAATGCATTTAATCAGTTTAATCATTTGGAATCTGACAAAGTGTACTTTTGTGAGTATCTCCTCTTACACACACTTATGTAACTTAGCATCAAACTAAAAAATCTCAAGATTTGCAACAAGACTACCCTAGAAGAAATCAGGGGATTTTCTTTTTTTTTACGTACCCATTCTCTGAGGAATGGAGTTCCTTTTCCCTCCTCTCTGGAGTGTGGGTTTTGGGGGTTTGGTCTCTCAGGCTGCACAAATTCTTGGCGTGTCCCCACGCAATTTCTCTTTGAGGTCCCCCAGAAGATAAAAGGGTCTGCCAAACTTTACTAGGGTCTGGGCTGAAATGTATTTCTCCATAGTGAATTTGCCTTACTAAAGCAGTGAGGTCTAGCGGCTTGCACCCTGGAAAGAAGATTCCCCTTTCATTTTGATGGGCAGGCCAAGAGGTTCCTGTGGTTTTTCTTTTCAACCTCAACTCATGCCAAGGGGAAAGCAGAAACAAGGCACTGGACCAAAATCCTGGCTGTTGAATGTGCTCTGGTACAGAGGGGAATCGCTCCTCAATGCCTCTGGGACAAATGCAAACACATTATTTCAGTTTGGGGCGTTTCCCTACCCTGGGGTACCAAATCATGTCACCAGCACAAAGCCTGGGAGAGGTCAGGCTTATGGAGACGGAAATACTCTATGGGGTCTCTGAAACTTTTGCGAAGTCACCAAGAAAACCAGAGATAGCAGAAACCCCAGTGGGCCAACAATGACTCTCAGTGTCTCAACCAGATAGGGCCAAGCATAAACTGAATGGTTGTGGCTGGAACACTGCCACCTTTGTGCATTAACCACCTTCATGCCATTGCTTGTCAGTGCCAGGACACACCTTTTTTCTTGCAGTTTCCCCCTTCCTCCTCTCCTGCTGTGCTATGAGCTGGCTAGTCCCCCTGACAAGGGTCAGGGATGCCTGAGGTCACCCTGTGCTCCATGCTGCCTCACCTCTCCTCTGAGCCAGTCCTCCCTCAAAAACAGCCACTCTGAGGAGCACATGGGAACAAACAGGCTCTCAGGCTTAGTGTAATAAGCAGTCACCACCTTCAGAGCGCTTTATAAAGACAGTAATTATAAATAGCAAGTGCCTATGGAAATGAAACGAGGCATATGACAAATAGCTGAAGGCAGGAGGAGACATCTGGGTAAGGACAATGTTCTCCTCAACACCATTTCAAGCACTATGATCTGCAGCTGGAGGACAACCCTCAGCAGTAGGGTAAGTTAGATGCTGTGGACAAGTGAGGACAGCTTGTGCCAGTAGGAAATGGCTAAGTGCAGGTGCATGCTGAAATCCTCTTGCTGATTTTCTGAAGGGAGCTACAATCACTGCTCAGAGTAAGACACACTTGGGCAAGAAATCCCTTAGAAGCTGCTACAACAACTCACAGAATAGCAAGCGGTGAAGGAGAGGTCAACCAGAGTAAGCCAAACCCCAGGGTGGATGTGTCACTCCAGGTATCAATCACCAGAATGAACTAGGCAAAGCCAAAGAAAATACCCCATGTGGGCCAACAGTATCTTGAGACCAGAGATATGAAATATTTATTCCTCCCACTGGACCTTCTCTTTGTGTGGGCTTACCATTCTGCCACCTGAGTTACTGGAAAAGGTTTGAGGGTGGAACTAGAGGGAAAAACGCCATGTAAGCAAACACTGTAATGAACCTGCCAGCTAAGAGCAGAAAACTGCACTAGCACAATAATCAAGACAGGTCATTCTCCCTGCTAAGAAGGGCATCTAGGAGTGCAGCTATGCCATTTGAGCTTACACAGGAGACATGTGGCCATGAAGCCTGAGGCACTCATCCCTGCTCTTTGCCATGGGACCCCCAGAGAGGGACCAAAAGAAGGTATCTTGCTGAACAATCCTGGCAAATTTGGCCTAGAGGCAAAAGGAGGCAAAGTAACCATGTGCTTGCTCCTCCAGCAATGCAAGCAGAGCATAACAGAGAAGAACCAGCCCACTGAAGGCACTCAGGGCATGCTCTTCCAGAATGGCAGCTGCTGAGAGTTTATAAAGAATAAAGGGCAGCTCTGGAGTCAAACTGATGAGATTAGTATGAGTGTGTAGGGAGCAAAGACTCTAGTCTGAGATAACAGTGGGTCTGAGTAAGTATCAGGTGAAAACCTGCTGTCTATTTGCCAAGGGTTTCCACACAGGCTCTAATTTCGTATTTTTCCCTGTAACTCTCAGAGCAGAAACTCCCCTCTTGCCAGAAGGAACTGCTAGCATTAATACACTCTGAGATATCTCTGACACTGTCCCCAAAAGCACAACAACAGGACAGTGACACTCTTTCTCTGCTTCCAGAGAGCATTTAGTGTGGTAGCAGAGAGTGGCATTTAGTGTGGGAGCAGAGAATGGCAGCTTGATATTAAGGCCAGTTTCCTATCACTTGCCAAGGGTCATTACAAAGCATTGCTGCCATCACTCAGATATCGATTATTTATCACTCAGAGGTACTGCCAGCCCCACACCCTCAGCACTGCACAAAGACCAACACATGGTCTCTCTTCCAAGAGTCCAAACTCAGAGGTTGAGCCTGAGCCAGGAGCTGCCATCAGTCACATTATGGCCACTCACCTACATTACAGCTCTGCCTTCCCCCTCCATCCCCTTTACAGCAGTTAACAAACACGGTGGGCTTTTGTTTGGTTTTTTAGGGGGATAAAAATACTTTTTATCCCCCTATCTGTTGATACAGCCATCATCAGCCTTGCACAGTAAAAAGTATTTGGCTGTGTGTGAGGGATAGAAAAAAAACATTGTCTACATGATCCTGAGGCTGCAACACAGCTATGGTGGGGAGAAGAAGAGCTTGTGGACCAGCCTGCTTTTGTGCTCATCTTTACAGGTACATGCCTGCTTTGACCCACTTCTTTCAGAAAATGAACATTAAAATCATCTTCAAGAGAGAAAACTGGAGCAGGATTAGGGACCAGAGGTATTTTGACAGCCCATTTCTTTCTTACTGCAGAGTAACCAACTTTGAGATGAGTGTGAGGGCACATAGGGAACCTGCTTGGCAGATAACATGGCAAATCCCTGGTCAGGCTCATTACCAATGCAGCTGTCATTGATCATTGCTATGGATTTTACCCCCTGCCAGCCAAGCTCCCTCAGCTTCTTCAAGCCTTATCCTGCAGCCTTTTGCACAGCTCTGGAACACCTCTGGCTCTTTGAGGCTTATTGACTGGACAGCCAGAAGCACTTTACCCACATCAGAATGCTCCCCATGAAGCAGCACAGGTGGAAGACAAGTGAGGTCTTCCGCTACCAGTCATATTTCAATGGTTTCCACGAGCATGAGGACAAAATCTTGTTGTCCTTGATTCCACAGCTGGCAGGGAGGTACCTCCAACCTCTAATCCTCCACCTCTCAACCACCTGCACAGATATCCACATCTCTTACTTTTTTGGATAGTTTTTTTGGCTCAACTATCAGAACTGTGCCTACTGAGATGAGTTTTCACCCAGCATCCATGATACAGAAGTGGCTTTGGATTGAATATCTCAAGCTGACCCAGTTTATATTAAACAGAATGGTAAAAAGCAAACAGAGCTGTAATGAAACCTTTTTAATTTTTAAAGAGCAGATCTCCGGCGTGTCAGGGTAAACAGTTATAATGCCAACAAGAACAAAGAGCTTGAAGAAGTACTGCAGAAAATACTTTGAATGTAAGTAAAAACAAAAAACAAAACAAAAAAATCTGGATTCACCAACAAAGATGAGGAGATTGGAGGAAAAAGGCTAGGAGAAAGGCTCCTGACCAACCTGAATGGGTAACCACACCAAGGAGGATATTAGAGGTAAGAAAAACAGCATCTTCCATGCTATTTTGGCAAGACAAATATTGAAGCTGCAGCAATGACAGGGTAGATAATACAGGGGGAGGAAGGTGCAGAAAAGGATATGAGCTTTTGAATGGAAACGAATTCAAGAAGATGAAAGCACTCAACTCAGAAGGACATGATATTCTTATTCCCGGAACAATGAAAGAATAGCTGGTTGATCACAGCTGGCAACTGTGCTTTTGATAAAAATACCCATTAGAAAAGAGAGGAAGAAGGTGAAACCATGTGGCTGACAAATACTAAAGGTAAAGGTCTGCAGCTGTTCTGCAAGGGCAGGGAAAGTGACCCATGTTAGATTTATCAACCGGCCCTTACTATTACATAAGTCTTTCAGGAGACACTGGAAAAGAAAAATATGACTGAAAAATAAATTAAAAACAGGGCAAAGCACAACAAGGGGCTGCAAAAGGCAACCTCAACTGTGTATAAGGAATAACACCAGAATGAAATCTTGACTCACCAGGAACATCAGACTGGAAGAAAACAAACATGTCTGGGACTGAGAATTTGCTCTCTGTTTGCTCTCACAGCCTCAGACACCTGAGTGGCAGTAATGGAACTGTGGCCAGGCCATTCATGAGTTCACAGCACATTCTCCTGGGCCACCTGCACTTTCTGCAATGCAGGTCCAGGTCTTTTGTACCTAGAGATCCACTTTATCTCCATCATCTGCACTGATGCAGTGAGGAAGACACACTCCTGTGAATCATTTCAGTCAGCCCCAGTCACCACAACCTCTTGCCCATCTTTTAAGCCTCTCAAGGCAGAGATTATCTGTGCACTCTCACTGCTTAACAGATGTTCTTGTAAGAGTGGTACCTACTAGCCAGGCACAGTCTGTATGCCCTGGGGACATTCCCACCCCTCAGAGAAGAAGGCTGCATCACCTTCCTTTTATTCCTTTAGGCACACATGGTCCACACAAACCACATATTCATGAACGTTCTTCCTCACGCTGATACAGGTATGTGTGTCCTGTATGTTCTCTTGCACATCCACATGATGTGCTGTACACAGTCATAGTGAGGTTACCCAACACCAGCCTCCCACAGGAACCTGCTCTGCAGTGGCACCACAAACCCAGACTGGTGCACACCTGCAGGAGACATCCTGCTCCCTGCTCCCATCAGCCTGAAAGGGATGGACTCTGGGAGACACAGGGAGGTTTTCTCCAGTCCAAGAGCAAGACAGGGGTGAGAAGGAGCTGCAGTTCAAGCAGCCTTATGGTGCTTCCAGGATATTGTCACTGATCTGCGAGAAGACCACATGCCGCTTTGAGATTTTGCTGGAAGCTCTCTCCTTCTCACCTGGCACCCTGCACTGGAACTCATCACCAGGTGTAAAGGCTGTGGAGCCTTTCCCCTCCATAGGGATGGAGAAGGAGCAACCAAACCAGAACCTGCAGCAGCAAAATGGTTCCTCCGGAGAACTACTGCAGGAAAGGCTGTGCTGAGGATCACCCCCACCCCCACAAACCCTGCAGGGCTGCACACAGCACCAAACGTCTCGGGGAACACAGTGAGAGGCTGGGGAATGACAAGAGAAACAACACATTTGCATTCCCTGACAATGACAACCCTGAATTTCCCCTCTGTGAGCTCTCCCACTGGTCTCTGACCCAAACCTGCTCCCCCAGCACTGCAATGCCTCTCATCTGCCTCTTCCTTCCATGGTTCCTCTACAGCTCTGCCAAACATTTACCATTTTATCTACATTTCTCTTACCATCCTGTTGATCTTTATAGGCCTAAAAAAGCTTTGTCTGAATTATTCTCGGGTTGCTGGCAAATGGGAGAGAATTTTTGTTAATAGGTAAGACCTGCCAAGCTCACTCTGTAGCAGCACTGGTATAAAAAGCTGCAGGTGTGTGGAGATAAAAATGCAGGTCTCTACTTTCACTGTACTCCAACACACCTTTATGACACCCATCAATCCACACCTTGTATGATATGTTCCTCTGTGACTCCCATTTACTCCACATCCACCCAAAATCCTGCAATTGCAACCCCACACCCTCAGCATTTTCCATAACTCCAAAAGACTGAATCTGCTATTCGATTATCTCCTTTTGTTATGACATTACCATTTGCACATTCCCCTACAGCCACGTCACTTTAACACATATACCAAAATCTCATTCTTTTATACCTCTGCTTTATTGTTCTCACTGTCATGCTGAACATCGCCCCTTCAGCATCCATATCCCTATCCCACATACATCCTTCGCTTTGTTCCAGCCCTTCTCCCGTTTGCAGAGGCAATTTAATGGAAGGATTTGTGCAGAGGGTGGGGGAGGGAGGAAGAAGAAGGAAGGCGGGGAGGGAAAAGAGGGATTTGGCTATAACAAGACCATGTAATTAAGCTCCAGTAACTGGTACCCAGCCTGGACCATTCATTTCAGTAATTAAAAGCAGTAATTCCTCCATTCCTAGATAACCTTTCTCATCTGATCCGTGAAAAGAGGCAGGGAGAAAGCATCCATTTACACAGCCAGCACAGACACACCCTGGCAACACAAAGGACTCCAGCCTGCACAGAGACCATTTATCTCTTAGAAAGAAGGACGGGTTTTACATGCCATGATGTTTTACCCTAACGCCTTCTGAACAAATAATTTACCAGTATTTAAGAGGGAAAAAGAAGCAGGGCAGAAAAAAAAAAAAAAAAGAAGCCAAAAGCCATAGTGACAGCAACCTTTCCTCTGTCTGAGCCCTTTGTCTCTGTCTTTTCATGGAAGCGCTGTCTGTCAAAACAGCTTTTGAGCTGCACAGCAGCATCACCGCCAGGGATGCACGGAGAGCACGGTGGCTGGCGGGACCACAACAATCCGTGTGGGCTCGGCTGTCATGGCAGGCACAATGGAGAGCTGTGCGGGGGCACTGCCGGGGCGAAGCACGACTCGCCTCTGCACAACCAGCCCCGGACATGACAACTGCTATTTCACAGCCACAATGGACAAACACACATTCTGCGCAGCAGCCACAGCCACTGGCTCGCTCACATCCATGACAGCCACCGCCAGCTCCATAGCAATGCAGCCTCTGAAGAGACAAAGCAAACCTAAAATCCTTAAGCTTCACCGGCTAGCTGGCATCCTCCACAAAAACAAACCAGCCACTGTGCAGGGCAACGAGTGGCCTGAAAACCAACAGCACAATTGACGCCCACCCCGATAATTTTTTCATCTCACCTTTCCACAGATCCTTCGTTCCCCGTCTCCTGTCAGCGAACACTGTTCCGGCACTCCTGAGCGCTCAGATTCCAGAAGGCTCCGTGCTCTCTCACCAGGATGCTGTGGGAAACACAGAGTCAATTTTTTTTTTTTTCCAGATTTTATTTTTTTTCCCCTTCACAGCTGCATCCCTGGCAATGCAGAGGGTCTGCGCAATCACATCTCCGATGCTGCTGCTGCTGTGACGTTGCTGCGTGTGAAGGAGCAAGCATGCCCACAGCACCGCCGCTCCAGCTCGCAGTCAGTCCCTATGGAACCTCAGACAAGGCAGGATGGGAGGGAGCAGAAAAGGAGGGGATGATGGAGGATTGATTCTTATAGGAACTGGGAAATCAGGAAGGCAGAATGAGGAGAAATAAAAAGATCGAAGCCCGTCCTGTAAAATAGAGCTGCAGCATCTTATTCTGTGATGAGCTTGGATTTCAGATGCTGTGTGCTTGCAGGCTGTCTGATCTCTTACCCTGTGTTTGCAAAGGAAAGCAAAATGGACTGGACTGTTATGTTCCTACTGTTGTGTTCCTACTGTTGATAATGGCAGCTAGAACCCATGGAGATAAAATGGCAGTCTGCACAGAGGAGGAGGAGGATGGGAAAAATGCAAGAAGCTTCCTGAAGCTTCTTTAAATTTCTGTAGTGCATTGTCCTAAACACCTTCATCAACAGTATCTACACAGCGTCCCTGAAACACAGCCACCTCCAGAGCAAGATGCAACCACCAGCACTTCCCACAGGGCCGAACCCACTTGGCAGGGGCAGGATGTCTGCAACCCCTGCTCTCACAGGGGACCTCAAATCAAGATCCCACCAACTTAGCTCCAGTTTGTGACTGAAGTGCTGCCCATGACCTGAGCTAAATCCCAGCATCTTGGTAAAGCAACCCACAGCAGATCTTGCTACCTGAAACAGGGAGTCACCACCTGCAAAACTCAGCCTCTCTTGCCATCTGAAAGGATTTTTCCATATCCTTTTCACCAGAGGCAGCTGGTGAAAAGGGGTGATGGAACTTGTTCCATAGGCAGAGTACTGCAGCTCCTGGCAGGGCACAGGTAGCTGTGCAAGGGACAAATGTGGCCACTTTTGATTTTCTACTGGGTGGGGCATAACCACACTGCCCAGAAATTCAGCTGTGCTCCAGGCTGTGCCATGCCAAGGGAGGCATTTCTAGCACTGGAGCAGCATCTATCCTGGAGGGACCACTCACATTACTGCTCTTTCTCACCCAGCCCTGTGTCTGTAGCCCTGCGCAGAGCCAAGCTGAGAAACAGGGGCATCCACATTGGAAAAATCAAAACCTCTGAGTGCAAACCAAACCGCATCTCCTAAACTGAGACTCCATGGGAAGTGAGCAAGTAAGTCAGAGAAGGGGTAAAATTGTCGCACGGACACAAAATTCAACAAAATTAAGAACTAATTAATTCTGAGTACTTTTTACTTTATGCCACGGTGTACCCAAAGCAACAAACAAGTAACACAAATACAACAATCCAGACAATATCACTTTACAGAAGATCCTGCCTCTGAACAGGTCAACACAAAAACAGTTATGCCAGAAAAATGTTAGACTTATTACTGGAAGTGACTGCCAATTACCTCAGACCCAAGAACATGATAAACTTTTAAAATATCTCTTCAAGTAATACTTAAATCACATTTCTGACAGAAAACCCAGGGGCTGGGGGTGGCTCCCACCAAGGGCATCAGAGGCAGGAATCCAGGACTCCCCCCCCGGCACAAACAGACCATTCCACTAAAAAACAGAAAGGGTGTTGGGCTGTGAGCTGTGCAGACTGTTTGCAACGCACTGGAGCCGGCATCACAGATGCAGTTCTGCTACTCACCTCCAAAACACGGGGAACGATCCCTCAACCAGTCCCAGAGGTGAGGCTCCGCAGGTCCCTCCTGGGAAGTTGAGGTAGCTACCCTATCAGTGCCACTGGCAGTACTCCCCAGCACACTGCCTGCCTTTCCTGGGATGTTTGGGTCCCACACCACCAGCTCGTCCTGCTCAAGCAGCAGGGATAAGCCCCCAGGAGGATACAGGAGTCAGGGACCTACCTCCATGCCTGACCATTACAGCAAGCAGAAAGCCAGTCCTGGCAGGCTCTGCTCCAGCCAAGCTGCAGTAAATGAGACTATTTACTGTGCTCCCATTAACGTGCAGCCCCAGAACCCCTGGTATGGCCAGTCCCATTGTACTGTCAGTGTTAATTAAAGCAGGCTCTAGCAGACATCTCCGGCCCCTTCAGCTGGGACAGTCAGGGAGCAACAGCGAGGAAAGAGATGGAGAGTTTCAGCTGTGGAGCTCTGTGCAGAACAAGGAGCATTTGTTACCCAGGAGACTCGTTCCCACAGCAGAGAGGAGAATGGAAACTATTTCGGTGCCCTCCCCAGTCCTCCACAAGCATTGCCAATGCTGACGCCAGGAGGTATAAATGCTGGCAGGCTGAGTGCTTGCCTTCATCCCTGTCCCTGCCACAGGACACTGGCATTAACCAATTCACTGACAGCAATGCCTGTCTTGTGTAGCAGACACACATACACACCAGAGCTGATGGAGTCGGGGGTATTTTATTAAAAATCAGACACAGCAATGCAGCAGACAAGGAGCTCCCTGAGAAACACTTCTATTTACACATCTGTTCCCAGCATAAAAATCTGTATTCTCCTCCCCAAAATACATCCTCCATGTTCCCCAGATTTCAAACTCACATGGCCTCAACCCTCTGCAGCACACACCCGTTTGCCGCATCTCCCTCCCCGATCTGCCTCTCTCGGCAACAGGGCTAGGAGCTGATGGCCTGTCCCAAAGCTTTGCAGGCAGCAGGAGATCTCAGGCACTAATGAGGAAGAAGAAAGATCTTTCTTGCAGACTGTCTTTAAGGAGATGACTTCTCTTTGATCACAGAGATGAGTCAGTGCAAGAAGGGGAGCATGGCTGACTCCACAGTGTCACACAAGCAGGGAGCAGGAATACAGCAGGCTGGTGACTGTATTCCTTGGAGAAGGAAGGGGAGGGAGATGGAGCTGTCAAGACATGCCTGCCCCTACAGTAACAGTGGTTCCCATCTTTCTTCACCTGGGCAGGTAACATTAGGTGCTTCCCACAAACTCCAGCACTCTGTGGTGTACGCAGCTTGGCAGAAGAAAATTCCTTACAAGCAGTGTCAGTCCCACTTTATCCACAAGCATCCCAGGTGCCAGACAGGTTTTTTGCCACCTTGCCTCCTTACCCTTTGCTCCAGGGCTGTCAGAACTGAATGCACAACAATCTCCCACCTGTGAGTTCCAGTAAGGAGGTACATCCTGCTCCCAGTCCTAGGCTGCAGCAAAGCTTACCACTTTGGGTGAGCCACAGGTCCTGCTCTCACACTGGACAGGTGCTGCACTTGTGCCTGGAGATCTTGCTGACAACAGCTAAGACACAAATAGATTTACTGGATGTTTGTTAAAAAACCCAACACATTTCTGTCTTGGTCTTGGGCTTCTTCCTTCATATACCATGCAGGAATTGGCTGATAAGGTCAGCACACGCCCACATACAAGAAGAACCCATTCCACTTTTGCTACAATTGTGCAGCAAAATCACCCACCAGCTGACCCAGCCTCCCACCTATTTGCTGCAAAGCTGCTCCAGTGATGTGTGAACTGGAAACAGCTCAGCCCCAGATTCCAGTCAGCTGTCAGGGCTGTACCCCTGACATCAAGTACTGAGCTAGAATAGGTCTTAATCACCTCTCACCATCAGGTGTGGGGCACAACCTGACCACCCTTGAAACTGCCAGGCAGCCCCAGCTCCTGCCTCTGGCTCACAGCTATACCCTGGCAAAGGGAGTTGTCTGCCACCTCCTCCAACAAAGTGGGCATTTTGACCAAACTCTCATTACCTTCAGTGTGTCCATGCCTCTCAAGCAAGCAGAAAATGGGACAAGCAACAGCAAGCTCTCCATCACAGCAGAAAGCCAGTGCCTTGCTATCTGCAGGTTCAACATCAGGAACCTGCCTAGGATACAGATTCTGGCCACATTTGTAGTGTGGCCACAGGGACATCTTCACTCCTTCCCACGTGCTGGACCACTCAGGAGCAAGGTGAAAGCAGCTCAGTGCCTTCCCACCTGCTTACCCATTTCTTGTGGCAGAAATCTAAATCCCATGGCAACCCCACCCAGGCTGTTTGGGAAATGTCGGAGAGAGGGATTTTGGTCAGAGTTGAATTAAGAGCATTGCTCTGCTCAGCTGGGGCAAGGGGTAACCAGAATACAGAAGCTGACAGGAAAGCAGATGATGAAACTTTACAAAAAATTCTCATAGACAGAAACCAAAATAATTCCCCATTCCTTCAAGTCCTGTGCTTCAAGGTCAAACAACATCTCTCTGACACACAGAGATCAATATGGGCTGATCGTTACTGACATGCGCTCGACATCTTTTCTATTTAGTGGGAACAGATATGGGAGCTTTTGAACAAGGGGTCAAAAATCCAAGCAGACTGATAAAAACACATGTTAGCACAGTGGAAATGCCTGCCCTTAGCCCTCACATTTCCCTGGGGGATCACTAACTGATCCCCACTGAACCAGCTTTCCAAGGGGATATGAGGACAGAGGCACAGGAATTTGTGGAGTTTTGCTGGTCAAAGACACATTCTCATCAGCCCACCATGATGACCTTGTGTCCTTGTGAGCCCTGCCCACACCACCAGTACTGATTTCTTCAGGGCTAGAAACCCGAGGCAGGAACCACACCTCCAAATGAGAAAATGACTTCAAAAGAGAAAGTTGTTGCTGTTTTTTAAAAAAAATAGACATTTCTTGCTGCTTGCTAACTGTCTTCTAACAGAATTAATTCCCAAAGTTCATTCCTCTGATGTTTAAGAACATTCTCTGAATTTCCAGCTTATCTTTATCCATGCACAGCTCACCCCTATTCACTCATGTTCCAAAAATGAGCTTTAACGTCAGCATTTATCCAGCCTGTGTTTAAAGTTATATCATCTGAGTTCTCTAATCACTTCACATTAGGTAAGCTTTCCATTTCTTTGATCATACTCATATTCCTTCTCTGGACCCGACCCAGTTTGCACACAGCCTTCAGTGACTGACTGAAATTGTACACAGTCTTCCAAGAAAGGTCTCCCATGCTTTTATAAGCTAAAATTTCCCCATCTCTGCTAGACATGCTTTGTCCAGTGTGTCACATTGGATGACATTTATCTTTGTCATGGCTACATCATGTTAGATGCTCACAGTTATCTTGCACACCCATTTGAGACCCTGAGTTTTCTCCCCATCACTCTCACATTCCCCCAGTGAGCTCCCAAATGGATTTGAACATTTTGCTCATTTTTCATGCACACAGCCATGCAATTTTGAACTATCCAGTTCCCATTTGTATTGCCCCTTAAGGAATAATCCCAGCTCTGCCTGCTGAATAACACGAAACAGCTTCTGATGATGCTTCCTTAGATTTGTGTCTTTAGGAAGTATCAGACTAGTGAAGTCTTACTTTTTGGTGCACAGAGCATTATTTCATGTATTGAACAGCTTCCATTTTGAGGCTGATCTCCACTAACAACTTCCCTTCAGAGCACTAGTTCCTCTTTCAACATTCCTGTTATCTTCCTCTAGTCTGCTTACTGCCTCTTAGTTATCAAAAGGTACTATAGATGGAAGATATATACATGGATTCAAGGGGAGGCACTTGAGAGATTAATTTCAGGTTACTAAACAAATAAAATAATAGCAAATCTCCTGAAAAAAAGAAAATAGGAAAATAGGATAGGATACTTCTGTGTCCTGCTTCCCCTCTTTGCTGACCACCTGCAATGGCTGCCAGAAAAATCATACTGGACAAGGCGGTTCCTCCATCCCAATCACCATCTGAATTCCCAACTTCCAGTGCTGAGGTCAAATCCCTCCTTAGTGCTGGCAGTTGATGCTTCACTGCCCAGGAACAGAGGCCCTCACAAGCTCCATAAAAAGTCACAACTACCAGTTAGGGCTAGTGCTGGCACAGTTCCCCACAGGGCTGGGCTCAGTTCCACATAACTCGCCACTACTGAGGCATCTATGGGAAAACCAAACCCTGCCTACAACCAGCTGTCTGTCTCCAGTCCCTTCCAGCCCAGAATTCCAGTATGTTTGTACCCCAAAGGAGACTGGGATAACAGGGAGATGGGAATCACTCAGAATTCTGTGGGAAAGGGAGAAACAACCCTGAAACCCAACTCTTAGCTCCCATCTTCTACTCCTAATACTTAGTGCTGCCCAAGCAAGAGCACAAAGAAATAGCTGAATGTTTCTAGACAGAAGGAAATCAGAACATAAACAGCAGCACAGATCCTGAATCATGTCTGAAGGCTCAGCTTCAATCTGACAAGCCAGACTCATAAAGCTGCACAGAAAATCTTGACTTAAAGCAAAGCCTGGACATAATTGATCCAGCCTGAGGTTTCAGGGTGTTTTAAGTAGCAGCTCAGCTCTAAGAGCAAAGCTATTTCTTCAAGCACTCACTCAGATATTGATGCTACACTGATTGGGAATATAAACTCTCACCAGTCAGAGCCTTGACAAAAGAAGCAGAAAAGGTGATTATTAAAAAAAAAAAAAACCAAAAAAACCCCCCCAAAAAACCCCAAAACAAACAAACAAAAAAAGAAACAAACCAAACAAACACAATAAAAACCCCAACTAGCAACAACAACAAAACCCCAAACCTTTAAATCTGGCAAACAATCACTCTGAGCAGCCATGGTAACAATGGATATTAAGGTGTTACTGGTTTCACTCCTATTAAAATTACTTTTCAAAACAGGATCAGTGCTGCCCCTAAAGCACCATTTACCTAAATGACCAGCTTCACAATAACTTAATAGTTGCCCACTGCCATAAGAAAAGCCTTAAGTTGCCACATAACATAATACACTGGAGCTGGTGAACTTCACAGTCACAGCACTGCTGCATTCTGACCTCAAATAAAAATTATGTACTTCCAACTAAGCAGCTGAAAAGCTGCAGGGCTGAGCTGAATCTGCAGCCCTGAAATGGTTCTCTGTGCACACAGCGCACACTGCTTGAGGATGGTGACTGCCTGTGGTTCCCATGATGTGCACCGAAGTGACATTCCCTTCCCACTCCAGGGGCATAGCCGGGCTGACTCAAAGTGAGGGTGACTGCACCACACATGAGGCTCAGCTCACAGGGACTGCAATGGAAGGGATGAAGCAGGGAAAGGGCAAGCAGAGAAGAAAAACATCACTGTTGGATACACAAGAGGCCACATCCAAGAATGGAAAAAAACCTCCCGCCCTCTTGCTCAAAGACTGAGTCATAAACATTTCAGTTTTCCAAGGCAACAGTAAGTATGAAAACTGGTCTGGATTTCCCTGCCTAGGGCAGGGAGGTTGGAACTAGATGATCTTTATAAGGTCCCTTCCAACCCAAACCATTCTATGATCCTATGATTCACACAGAAAACCCGCATTAACATCACTCTGCACATGCCAAAATCCTTCCCTGCCATCCCTGTTCCGAGCAACAGCAAAAGTCAGAGAGATCTGTGAACTGACCACAAAGAACAGCAAGTTCCCAGCAGACCTCCCTGCTCTCAAACATTCCCATTCCACTTTGCAACGAAGCCCAGGGAGTACATAACCACCATCTGATTTATTAGAAACACATGAGATCAGTTATGGTTGTTTATACCGATTTCCCATCTAAGTTTGTCCACTTACCTCCCAAACTGGACATGCAGCACTGCTCCTGCAGTGTTACCTGCCCCAGCTGCCTATGTCTTAATGGCAAACAGAGCAATGTCTTGGCAGCTGCAAAGCACTCTGTGATTAAAAGAGACTTGAAGATTCACTCAATCCCCACCTACCAGCGGCAATGCAACAGCACAGTATCAGCAGGTACAGGACTCCAGTGCTACACAAGAGACTGCCTGGACTCCTGAGCATCCACATCCCAGCAGGCACCTAGAAAAACTGCAGAGGGGAGTGGGAACAGGACCACTGAAAATTTCTCGAGACCCTATCCACGACTTGTACATTAACCTGCTGGCTCTCAGATGGAGCAGTTGTCTTTCACCCTTCACCTGTGTTGTCTACAGTACTGTTAGCTGAAGGGGTGAAGTCTATACACAAACAGCAAATTGACATAAATTATAGCCATTACCATAACACCTCACACAGCACGGACTGCACATCCCCACCCTTAATCACCGTGCATGACCTGCTCATTCAGAAGGGATCTGTGGTTACTGCAGATCACAGGCTGAGCTTGAGTAATAGTGGCATTTTGCTTTGAAGCAGGCAAACGATAGGTAGGGCTGTATGAATAGGCATGTCATATGCAAGACTTGGAGTCATCCTTCCCCTCTGCCCACACTGGCACACGGCTCATGGACATCTACTAAGTGGACAAACTGGTGAGAGCTCAAAGACAACACGGAAAAAAGGAGAGAAAGGAGTAAACTGCAAAGTAAGTGGGTTAGCTCTCTGGGGGAAACCACGGGGTACATTAAAGCAATTCCAAAATGTACAAAAGGCTGCTGCCAAGAGCTAGCAGACAAGCTGTTCTTCACATCCTCAACAAGAAGAGGATCCCTGAGGAGCAGACAGGGAAGCTGAGGTTAGACATCAGGTATAACAGATAAACTAGCCATTCACAATTACCAAAAATAGCGCAACAGTCAGAAGGTAAGACTGGCCCAAGTGAGTCTTGTATATCTCACAAACTCTGTGCTGTACTTATTTACAGGCATGCACTCCTGTTAATCTTCACAGGCCCTTACTGTTAAAAACTGGAAAGAATGTATTTTTTCCAGCTTTGCTGCCAAACAAATACCCATCTTAGAGTCTTGGTCAACCCATGACATCAGGAGATATGCAGAGAAGGAAGGGACTGGATCGCTAAAATTAAGGATGCAGCAGGTAATGTCCCTAACAGTGGCAGCTTCCAGAGATTAAATGAGGAAACCCAAGGAATGGCATAGCCCAACTGCACTGTGCCTGGTCAGGGTGACGTGACTATTACATGGCTTTTGGAGGTCTTATAGTCTTGTGACTTCTGTTTGACTCAGAGAAGCAGGAAGCCTTTAATGCGGGATTAAAAGCTGAGAGCAATTTATTCTGTGAGGCTGAATACCTGGAGAAACACAAACGTGCTCCTGGAAAGACACAGCAAATGTACAGGTGCAGCTGAGAGTGGAAAAGCATACTGTGCCAGCTGATCTGGCTGCTAATCCACCTGGCTGTTAAAAACATACTCCAGATGCATTTTCTCTCTAAGCAGAATATGCATAGTGTGAGCTTTCAGACAGTGGATTCATCCTCCTTTCATCCACCACAGTGAAGAGACCTTTTCCTCAAGAATTTGGTCTTGTTGGAGACGATCCACAGCTGAGAACCTTTTTGAATTTCTCTCTGGTTATTATCAATGTCTTCCCATCTAACAGAGCAAGCTGTCATGGATCATCAGTCAGCTGTATTTAAGGTCTCCATGTCAGGTCAGCCCATGATTAAGCAACCTTGTGGCTGTATGTGCTTATCGGTGTACACTTAATTAACACAAAGAGTCTTAACTCGCAGCTCCCAGCTGCTGTGCAAGTTGTGCAAGGTCTACCTCCTCCAAAAGTCACGTTCAACCACCAGGCAGCTGTCCCATACACAGACAGGCACACAGAGCCAGACATAGGAAACTTGTTGGATGCCAGCAACGATTTTGCCCAGGTTGGAGACAGACCCCCTGTGAAGAAACACTATAGGGATAAAGGGGATCTGTGTGTGGGAGGAAATCCTGTCCTGTTCTTTAAAATAGAAAATAAAAGCTGGCAGAGGCAAAGCCCAGGCAGCAGTGGTGAGGGAGGCCACGAAGGCAAAGCAGGTCACAGGAGATGGCTGACAAACGTGCCAAGCTTGGATTGTGTCAGGCAGACTGAAATAGGGCTCAGCCTCCTGTAGGCAGATGAAAGAGCTGGGGCAGACGGCTCTACAAGTTCCCCATGGAGACATCGTGGCACTTCAGGAACTCCTGGAATCCCTGGTGTGCAGCTCTGGCACCGCACAGACTATCAGGGAATAGTCTAGAAGGCTGTTCTACACAGAAGAACTACTAGAAAGCCATTGAGGAAAGTCCAGCAAAGAGGTGCCTGAGGACAGCAAACAAGACGTGTCCCACACACTCCAGACACATTCCAGTTGGAAGAACAAGAGCATGCTACGGTGCAAAGAGCCCTGAAAGAGCCCTCAGGAGCTCTGTTATATATGATGATACACAGAGCCTTGGCTGAGGCCTTATAATAAGCAGCCACAATGGTGACTCAGAGAACTCTTTGTTGGCTGGACATCGGAGAGAAGCAGGAAGGAACACAATAACTGAGGAGCAGGAAGCCCCTGAAGAAGGACTGTTTGCCTAGAGCATGATCATGGAGAAACAGACACATGCATTTCATCTCCATGACGTAGTTACACCTCCGGACAATTTTGAAGTCTGTGCTCTCAATATACACTTCAGAAAGCACTCCATCCTGTGCACACACCCAGCCTGTGCCTCTTGACACACAGCAAGGAAAACAGAAGACCAGCCAAAAGCTGAGAGGGGAAGAAGAATGGAGCACTGGACATACAACAGTCCAAGCCAGAAGCCAAGCATCTTCTCTGCTCTCACTCATTCTCAGTGTCACAGCCAGAGAAAATGCTTGGTCATGATGTTCTAACAGGACCTACACTCCATCCCTGGGAGCATCTGCCAGAATTAGTAATCCTGTATCAGAGGAGGTGAAGCACTGAGTGTCCAACAGCACTTGTGACCTTTTTAGCAATTTTCGCACGCCTGGTGCTTTCACAGCAACCTTCTCTTTCAGCTTAAAATAAACGCAGCCCTTCTGAAAGTGCTCAAAGACTACAGAATCACAGAATCATTTAGATTGGAAAAGACCTCTAAGAGCATCAGGTCCAGCCATAAGCATCCACCCCTTCCTCTACAAAGCCAGAAACTGGAACTGATGTATCTCAGGATGCAAACATGGGGGCCACAGAGCTGCAAAGGGGGATTAATGCTGACATCCTGAATTCCAGCATCTGAAAGAGATGTGTCTGTGTCCATGATACTGCTGCTTTCAGCTCAGAGCAGAGAGGTGAGCCCCAGCTTTGCCTCTGTGTTTGCACCCAGAGGATATCTCATCTCTTTCCCTTCTCCTGTGTATGAGTCTTTGTGTATTAAGCTGTGTAATTAAGGAGTGGGTGCTCTACTCCCACAGAGGCTTCTACATCCCATATGAGACCAGGTCAGGGTGGAGCCACATCCTCACTCTGCAGGAGGGATTAGCTCTTCAGACAGGGTTTCTTTGAGCATGAGCCCCTCAAGAAGCATTTCTGTGAGCTCTGGGCTTCACACACTGAGCACAAGGACTCAGTGAGGTCTGCTGCCTTCCAGTGAGGTCTCCTGCTTTCCAGCACACAGCATGATGCTGCTGCAGTATGAGAGTAGCTGAATTGCATAACCAGCATAGAACCTGACCAACAACAAGTAAAACCCAGCCTGAGGGAAACAAACCAAGCACCAGCTTCACAGTGGGATGGTGCATCCTGTGCTGGCTACACAGCTCAAGGAGCATGGCTCCCCAGAGATCTCTGCTGTGTGGTCCAGCCCTCAGTTACAAGCACCAACTACACCATAGAAAGAGCAGAATTTGGGGATAATGTTCATGTTCATATGGATAGCAAGAAGGTCCAGAGCTGTAGCCATAATGCAACACACAGATTTAATGTCCTTTCCACAGTTAAACTAATCTCCAGCTACCAGTCCTCAGGATAAACCTAACCCAGAACAAGAATGTCTCCATATGACATTTTACAGCCCAAGACTTTCTAATGAGGCAGTGAGCTCTGGCTACCAGCAGGGACCTGGAAGCAGGCTAGATTAAAGCTAGATTAAATTTCCTGTACCTCTCATTAGACCCAGCAATAATACTCAGAACACACAGGGAAAGCCCAGTGGCAACTAACCTAATTAGAAGTGAAAGTCTCACACCTCCTTGGTGACCAGCATATCTGCTGAAGCTGAGGGTCACAGTCCTCTGTGGTCAGCAGGACATCAAGAGGAGGAAAATAGGGGAAGCTGGGCCCCCTCCTGCTGCCCCCCAGCAAGGGTCCAAGGCTGCTCTCTATGGAAGATTCCCAACACTTTGGCTGAAATGACGCCAGCACTTGGGCAGGGCTTGGTGTTATTTTTAACACTTGCTCACATAACTCTTTGGATGAATCCTGGGAAGAGCTTGTCACCAAAATAGTACACTGTGGGCACTATTTATACACCCACTGGCAGCACCGCAGGATATGCTGGGGAAAGCTAGAGCACCCCTTTATCCTCCTCACAGGGATATAGCAGGGCCCTAAAACGTGGTTTGCTGTTTGGGCTGCTCCTCAGAAGTGAGCCATCACCTGCAGGAGGCCTGGTATCCCTGTCTGCCCTGCTGAGGAGACAGACTCTCATCCATATGGGAGGGAAGCCCAGGTACATTAGGCTTGGGGAAGATGGATGGCTGAGCACACATCCCAGCTGCTGTGGACTAAAAAGGGAACAGTTGTGGCTAAACACAGAAAATGCTGATGCCTTCCTATTTTATCTCTCCTTGGCTGCTGCAGGGAAATCCAGCAGGAGTTGGGTTTGCTGGTCATCACCTTTTTTCCCAATGAGGCAGCAGCAAAGGTGCCCAGTGGTGGGGGCAGGTGAAGCACTAAATGTCAGAAAGGTCCACTGGAAAGGAGGCATCAGACTAACAAGAGTGACTGTCCTTCATCCCTAGGGACAATAGCAGCCTCGGGCCTTTCCATATCAAAACAGCATGCCCTAAAGGACTAAAGGGGAAAAAAATCAAAACCAAGCCACCCTTTTGAGACTATCCAGGGAAAGGAGACTCTTCCTCTGTTTGGTTTTCTGGGTTAAAAATAACTTCTCCAAAGCCATTTCCAAGCCTATTCAACTTCCTTGATTTTTGTCTTCAGTGAGTTTCTCCTCCCTCACCCTTCCTCCCAAGACACATCAGATTGCTCTCTACTCTCACATCTCCTGAAGAAGCAGGTGACATGACCTGGAGAGAATGCACAGGATGCTGCATGAGAACAGACAAGACAGAAAAGAGAAGACTCCATCTTGAAGCAGAAAAAGACTCCAAGTTTGGTTTTTGCTGTGCGCAGGTAAAAATAAAGTGTATACATACATTTTCTTTCCCCACATGAGGCTACAGGCTGAGCAGCATACTGACTGTTAATCAGAGCAACAGAACAATGCAAAATAAACCCACTAATTGACACATGCCGTAAAGGCACAGGCAGGACTGGTCTCATTACTTTTAGCAGAACAAACGGAAGGGATCAGCTCCTACCTTGCCAGATACAATCTCCCCAGGACGTGGGCTCAGCTCACCGCAGCTGGAAGCCGAGCGCAGCAGCAATGGCATGAGAGCCGCAGGAGGAGCACAGCATGCAGAGCCAGCGATAATCCAAAGCAAAACCAGCTTGTCCCCGTGCCGGCTCAGGGATCAGCGAGCCGTGCTGCGGGGCGTCTCCGCCGGCTGCTCCCCTGTTGATGCAGGATGGCGGGCAACAGGCAAGATGACAAGGCACTTCTTCCAGACAGGAGCTGGCTGAGGAATTCCTCCTGCTGCCAGCCACCTGCCCCCCGTCAGGCACAGCGGTGCCAGGGTCTCACTCAGGGAGCATGTGGGCAGCAGAGAGGAGTGAGGGCCAGAGTGCTAATGAAAGCCCCAGTGTAAATACAGATGCGCGCAGGAGAGGGCTATGGCAGAAATGCAGCTCGTGTTACAGAGAGCCATTTACAGCAGGCACAGAAAGCGGGGAGAGCGTGGCAGGGCTGTGCGGGATGGGTGCACTGCCTGCCTGCTCGGACAGTGGGCTGGGAGTGCAGCTGCCTGCCAGGGAAGCCAAGGGGTGAAGTGACCACTAGCGAGGGGAGACCTCCCCAGTTCCACATCCTCCATCAACTCCTAAGCTCCATATGTAGTACCTGCTAGCAGTAATGCAAACCCATCCAACTTCCTGTGCTGCGCCCCACTTGGGACAGCCCCAGCCCCACAGCTTCTCTGGTGCAGAGTGCCACAGCAGCCCACCATGCCAGGGAGAAAGGCTGGTTGGAGCATTGCTCCATTCACCTGCGAGACCAGATCACAGTGCAGGAGCCCATTCCTGCTGTCCAGGCCTTCTCCCCAGGGGCTCCAGGGGTCCACATTTTTGAGACTTACCCTGTCTCCCCATTTCAACTTCTTTGGTACCTCCTGCCAGGATTCTTCCTTCCCTGCCATCTCAGGGTAATTCACAAGCTGTGCTGCAGCTGGATTTACACCAAATATGGAACAAGGGGGATAGGGACTAGGTTGGCACAGAATCACAGAATATTCTGAGTTGGAAGGGACCCACAAGGATCATCAAGTCCAGCCCTTAAGTGGATGGCCCATACAGGGATCAAACCCACAACCTTGGCATTAGCAGCACCACACACGAACCAACTGAGCTCATCTCAGGGTTAATAAGCAAGATCTCAAAGGGCTCAGGGGCTTTGCCTCCACTGTGCCTTCAACTAGAACCAGTAGCAGAGGAGAGTCTTGCAGGTTTCAACCACTGCCCATTAAACAAGCCTTGGAAGGCCTTAGGGAGAGGCTGGGAAGGAGCTGTTCCAGCACAGCAGGCACTGCCTATAAGCCCTGTGCCAGGCAGGCATGTAGCTCACATCAGTGACCTCTGCGAGAAACCAGCAAAAAGGAACAGGGAGTTCATGTAGCTCTCAAGCAACTGTGGTCCATAAGGACATGGGGGACCTCCAGCTCAGCTGTGTGAAACCTCAGAAAGACCATTTCCCCGCCTGGTGCCTCAGTTTCCCTCCCAAAAAACAAGGACTGTAACACTTACCACGCTGCAGTGGGTATTGCAAAGTTAACTTCGTCATGGGATGCTGGCAGCCTGTAAACAGGAATGAGCATTCTCTGGGACTCTCTTCCCACCCATAAAGCAGAGATTCCTCGTGGCTTCCCTTGACATACACTGCGGCTCGCAGCTTTCTTCACCCTCACCACAGCAGGTACCCTGCAAAGACAGGGATCCCCATTACCCCCAAAAGCAGGAGCATCAATCCTTCTACCAGCTGCGCCCAGGCCATCTGCCAGGCAGGAATGCTGTGCACCAGCCCAGCCTCAGCCGAGCTGTCAAAGCAGCGGAAGGGCTGAGGCTGCACTGCTCTGGAATTCCAGAAACGCACAAACACCCTGTCAGCCTGCACCAGGAATGACTCCTCCCTGCCCCGGACCAGGCTGAATCACTGGAAATACCAAAACAACGATGAGGTCACGTTCCCAGAGCAAGGAACTGGAGCCAGATATAGCTGCATGGAGAAGTGTGCTAAAAAGGGACTCGGTGTTGGGGCTGGGGGCTCTGGCAGACCGGCACCATGGGCATTTGTCTCGTTTAAAAACAGCTTGAGGCTGCCAGGAGACTTTTTTTCTTCTCGGTAGAGAGCAGGGAACTGGGTTTTAAAACTCCTTAACTGTCCCACTGAAAGAGGCACAAACATTCTAATGTTCATGAGTTCAAGGAACGAGGCAGAAGTAAAATGATTACTGGATTCTGAGTCCAGTGCTCCCAAAATCGCACTGTGATGAGATGCTCAGGTTTAATCAGTGAAGAATGCCCTCACAGCAAGCTGAATGGCACACAAAAATAATATTTCCATTATTGCTTTTTGATTTTGTTACAGCCTCGGCCAGCTTCCACAAAAAAAACCCAAACCAAAACCCCAGAAATATTGATGTGTTAAGATTTAAACAACATTAGCAGCAAATCACAGTGGCTTCTGATAATGGTCCTAAAATGCATATTTCATTATTGGCAAATAGATATTTCAAGGCTTTGCAGCTCCAAACTTTCACAGTTCTCTGTGGAGAGAGACTGGAGACATTTTGCTATTTAGACTGTGAAGGAAATTGCAACACAGGACTTGGAAAGGATAAAGGAATTCACAATAGAACTCAAATAGCCTGTTCTTTCCCTTTTCCGTAGGACATGACATTTGGGTGAATAACAGCACCGCCCATAGTTATGTAAAAAAGAGGCTCTAAGAATCCAGACTTTGTCCAGCAAGACATAAACCACATCCTAATCATAAGCCAAGAGGGAACAAAGATAGGACTGGACAGCTTATGCCAGGCATGTCACCTGCCTGGTGGGGCAGTGGTCACTGGGGTGCACACCCTGCAACAACCACAGCGGTGCCTGGCGCCCAGAGCCAGCTGATGGGCTATGCCTGCACCAGTCCCCTCCTCCTGAAAGTCCCTCCAGACTTGCCAATAGAAGTGGTAAGAAAATCCATGGTGACTTGGGCATGACTCCCGCAGCAGAGTCATGAGAGCAGAAGTGCTCAAAACCAAATCAGTTCATTTTCACCCCATTGTTCTAGCACATTCTGGTAACTAGAACCACCTCAGTGGGTTACACCAAGAATTCTTCTGGTCTAGTGCCCTATCTCTGACAATGTGCCACTGGCCATAGAAATCACAGAGTGATTTCACTGAGTGCAATCACGAGTGATCTCCCCTAAGGACACATTTTTCCAGCCTACAACAATCAGGAACTCCTAGAGCTGGAGGTCACAGACTGACCATCACGTTTCACAGACACTGAAACACATCTCTGCCATTGAGGTGTCTGGTTCCTTTTGGAATCTGTGTATATTTTCAGTCTTCATGCCATCTCGTAGCAACATGTTCTACAAATCAACCGTGTTGAAAAAGGACTTCCTTAACCTCATGTCTAATAAATTATTTTGCTGGATGCGCTTCCCCTGCACTGTGAGAAACAGTAAAGTTTATTAAGGTCATTCTGAATTCAACTTCTCCCTGCTGAACACTATATTACAGACCTTTGCTCTTTCCCACTATCATCTACTTCGTTTGATCTCTCTTCCTACAGAACCTATCCCATATTAATCATCCTCATTCCACTTTTCTCTATCATTTCCAGGTCTATGTAAGTCTTTTTGAAAGAGGGTGACTAGCTGATATGTGGTACTCAAGATGCAGGAACAACATGTATATTTAGTATGCAAGAACATATACCTTTATTTTTTGTTTCTAGTGTGAGTTCTGCCTTTTTTGGCTACAGCTGAACATTTAACTGATGTGCTCAGATAACAATCCACAGTGACTTGCTGTGGGCAGTGAGAAACTGTTTACAAATCACCATTACATGTGGCATTTATCAGCACGATCTCCCATTTGCTGTTTTATTATGCTAATAGCTCTGCAAGATGCTCCTGTAATTCTTCACAAAGTTTTCAAATCACCCTGACTAACTTAGGATTATTGGAAAACTACAGTCTTCACGATGTCTTCCAAATCATAGCTAGATGTGAGCACAGGGATCCCTGTGGGACTAGGCACTGCAGGTACCAGAGCTGTGATGACCTGCAAAGCCTTGACAAGGAGTGCTCCAAGCACAGTGACCAGAAATGCTATGTAATCTTTTATGTCCCTTCCAACCCAAACCATTCTATGTTTCCTGGTCACTGGGAAGCTGCTATGCAAATGAAGCTTTAATTGAAAATACAATTCAGCACCATCGTCATTCTGCCAAGGATTCCTGAAAAAGCCTGTGGTATTGTGTGTCTGAGATACACTCCCATCCATGGCTCCAGTGAGGACTCAGATGGAAGTACAGAGTCCATGTCAATGCGTAAGGACTACAAATATGCTCACCAAACACTCACCCCAGGCACAAGAGATGTGAATTGTGGAAACCGTAATTTCCAGTCCAGCCAAACACACACAGGAAGGAGAAGAGGAGGAGAAACTGTGGGCTTTGTTTGAGCAGCAGGTATCAGTAGGAAAAACTAAACCAGGCTTCATGTTCCAGAATCAGAGGAACAGAAAACTAGAGCTGGCAAACCTCAGAAAACACTCTGCTGTGAGTCAAGAGCTTTGGTGAAGAACTGGGAATTAAGTTCAGTGGGAGGCAGATTACATAAGGCCAGAAAGAACTGGGAGTAGCCAAACTCCCTGAACATCTGGGAGGGACACTACAAGCAAAACTCTTCACAGCCAAGTTTCCCCTGACACCACACAACCAAGTTTAACCCGAGGCACTCCAAGTTGACCTGGCAAACCAGCAGCATCTGATGGCCCAGCTGCAGCAGAGGTTACCCCAGGAAAGGGCATCAGGCAGCTACAACTACACACAGTATCTGCATTTCATATATTCCCAAAGCTCAAAGCCCAGGGATGGAGTGGAAAAGGGTGAAGGAGCATTACATCTATGCTTCACCTTTTTAGCACAACATGCTGCTCACAGTCCCAGAAGGGAGACAGAAACCCCAATGTAATATCATGGTCTGGGATATTACATTCTCCAGCTCACATAAAAAAAGGAACAGATTATTCCTGCACATTGTCCATCGAACACTGCCCTGTAAACAGATGCACTGATCCATCCAAAAGGCAGCACAACCAAACGACTGAGTAGGGAAAATACAGGATACAAGGCATTCTGTGCAGGAAAACGTGTCAGACAGCATCTGCTGCCACAGCAAAAACTGAACCAGAAGCAGAACTGCAGACAGAATACTGCACAGCCATAAACCAGGCTTGCACCTTCTGAATATTCTATGATCCCTTATCCACAGCCTGAAGGTTTCTGAGGGATGACTGCCAGGAGGTAAGGAAGCCTCTGAAGCAGCTGCTCTAGGTGTTGCTGTCTAAGTCAAAAGAATGCAAACCCAATGCTGCCAGCAAAAGGTCACCAGACTGGAACCTTGCCCAGCAGCTTCTATGAAGAACACTAACTAGGAGACTTTCAGACTGCAATTTCTCAATATGAGAGTACTAACTAGTTTTCTAAATACAGACCTGTACTCTATATGGAATGAATGGCCTGGATGCCCGCAGGGCTGATGGAGGGTAGCACTTGATGACACAAAAGACTTCAATTTAAAATCCAGGGCAGCTACTGACTCCCTGAGTCACCTTGGTGTGCATACTTCAGGCCCCAGCTCCCTGGTGAACGAGGAGATACTCATGTTCCCTGCCTCTCAGAGGAGCTGGAATGCAATAAAGCGTAAAAGATCTCAGGATCTCTGTGATAAATCCCAAAGTTAAGGGAGGCAAAGCATATTGCTTATTATGTACAAAAGCCAGGCTTCTTTAATTAAGTGCCTGATTAGGATGTGGAGGCAGGATGCAGCCAGTTACAAAAACATTGGTGTTCCCTAGAGACACAGTGCTTGGATTAGATGGTGCTGCATTTGTGGGGTGATGTGTGGGGTTGGGGATGGCACCTGCAGGGCTGATCCAGCCTGGCACTCAGGTCTGGGAACAGCTGCTCTCGCAGGGCACACAAGGAATTCAGCAGCACAGCCCTCACCAGGGCACACACAGCTCCCCCAAAGCCAGGCACAGTGCTTACAGAGAACCCACAAAAAGCGAGCACTTGGGTCATATGTTTTCCTAATTCAGAGGAAGCCTGGCCCAGCTCCGATATCCCGCAACATCTCTTGGTGTTGAGAGTGGAGGCTGGAAAAGTCGAGATCCATTTATAGCTGAAAAGTCTGGCAGAGTGCTCAGTGTTGTGTGGAAAAGCAGGAGCTGACAGCTCAGTACAGTCAGCTCCACCCAGCTGGAGAGGAGAGGCAGGCTGGAGAGAGAGACAGGGGTATGGAAACCACTTCCCTTCAAGCTGGGAGTGATGGCAGAGAGGTGGCTTCTCGACAGTGCCAGGAAGAGAAAAAATACTCTCTACTCCTAAATGAATTATAAGAAGTAGGGCAGCAGAAGACTAGGTTTGGAAAAACTGAAGAGTAGCTGTGCTGCAGATATGGCCAAAAGCACTCAGAGGTCAAGCCCAGGCTGCAGGACTCTGTGTCCTTCTTCTGAGCCCTTCATCACATCCAGCCCTGCAGCAACACAGACTTTTATCACTGGGACAGGGACAGAGCCGTTTGGGAGCTGTGGCTGGGAACTCAGCCCCATGATTATTGCTGGGAGAAATGGCAGCTCCTTCACTCCAGCATATTTACATCAGCCAACACATCAGCAGATGTGGCAAAATGTCCTTGCCAGCCCTCATGGAAAAAGCTTGCCCCTGAGGACAAGGCACCAGTTTAAAGCATCAGCATGGGCAGACTTATGCTGTGATGACTTCAGCTCCTCCCCATGTTGTCAGGCATGAGAGGAGAGGTATTTATGTAGCTAACCCAATTTAGCTAACAATTGTGCATATTCATAATAAAATTAGGGAAAATAACCACTAAAGCTCAGAGATTATGAGGCCTTAAGAAAAGCAAACACAGTCTAGGTGAGGCAGTGGAATACCAGAGCTATTGTATAGGCACTGATAAAAGAAGCATCATGCAAAAAAAATTCTGGTCACCCACATTTAAAAATGATAAACTCAAATGAACAGGTGCAGAAAGGGCCTGAGGGAAACAGAAAACCTATCAAACAAGAAGAAACTTAAGAGCCTGGCTTGTTTAGCCTAGCCAAATGTAGGCAGAGAGCGGATAGGATTGCTGTCTAAATATATCACAGGAGACAAACAAAACTACTGAAGCAAAAGTATAATGCTGGCACGACAACAAGAGAATAAATGCAGTGAACACATTTAGGTTGAAAATTAGAGAGAAAAATCACCCTTAGAACAGGAAGCTTTCCAACTAGAATGCTAGATTTAGGATGAATTTTATCAGTGGTCTGATGGGGTTAGAGGATACAGTGCTCGTGCCCACAGATATCCAAGAGCTCCCTTATGCTCCTGTTTTTGTTCCAGCTGGTAATTAGCATGGGTCACTACTGAGATGTCTCCATTCATACAACAGACTTTGCTAAGGATCATTCCAGCTGGAGAGCCCAGGGCAAGCATGCAGTGCTCCTCTGCCCTCCCATTTCCTAAGAGCTGCTCACAAGCAAGGACTTCCAGGCTACAGGTCAGTGGGAGAGAGTTGTGTGGATGCACACAGATAAAGTGAGACCTACCAGGCAGCCTAGAAGGAATGCAGGTGTTGCAGCTGGGAATGGAAAACACCCTTGAGGTGCCTCTGCCCAAGTGCACCTGCTGCCCCTTGGTATTAGGGACAGAGAGTGCTCAGTGTCACCCTGTGGATTCAGGGGAGAGAGAAGACATTCTAAGCTCTCCTCTGCTGCAGTGTAAGTTATCAAGGAATCAGAGAATGGTTTGGGTTGGAAGGCATCTTAAAGATCATCTCGTTCCACTCCCCCTGCCCTGGGCAGGGACACCTTCCACTAGACCAGGTTGCTCAGAGTTCCATCCAGCCTGGCCTTGAGCACTGCCAGGGATGGAGCATCCACAACTTCTCTGACCCCCAAACTGCAGCCCAGCAGGGTGACAAGTATAGGCACAACAGCAAAACAATGTTCAAACTGAATATTTCTACTGTGGAATAATGAGGAGGGGAAAAAAGGGAGGGGGGTGAAAACAAAATCCAAGATCTATTTCAGGGATTAAGTTTTGACACATCTGTGAAATATGAGAGCCTCATAAAAGACTAAATTACAATTTTTAGACGCGGCACAGACGATGACACACGGTTCGACCTCCCCCGGGAGACCAAGCAGAGCACCGCGCACACGAGAAGCAGCGACCCCGCTCCTCCCCGCACCATTCCCGCACAATTCCCGCACCATTCCCGCACCATCCCCGCACCGTCCCGCCGCCCCTTACCGCTCGCCCGCATCGCTCCGCTGTTTACAGCCGCTCCAGGGGCGGGCTCTCCACGCTGCCCGCCCCCACTGGGTCCTCCGCCTAAGGATGTCTGACGTTTCCTCTAAGTTTCCTCTTAAAACATCCCAGCCAGGATGGAAAATTTTGGGAATTTGTGTGCTTCCCGCATCAGGATACCGGATGAGGAGGGTTGCCGTCTCAGACCCGTTGTCCCACAGACCATCCCCCCCCCGTGCACTTCTGCTTATAAACTCCTCACATCAATAACAGAGAGCTGAGGAATCTATCATCCTAATAGTCTCTTTTTATTTTAAAAAAAATTATTTTACAAAATCAGGAGTGATGCAGGACAGACATCACTGCCAGCTGATGTGTTTCAAATGCTGATTGTGTCAAAACCACTGAAAGAATTGTGTCTGGTGCAAGATCACCAACAGCTTTATTATCCCCTACATGTTGTATCCAACATTTTCGAATCCCCTTTTAGCCAGAAGGTGAGTACTTTGCACGTAAACCGTACGAGAAGAGAGGCACAGTGTCAGAGTTTCCTCGCTCTGTCAGCACAAGATCTGCCTCTGCTGCTCTGCAACATATTTTGCTGCATCAGATGCCAGGAACAGCTTTTGATAGGACTTGCAATCCACAGATCAGTCTGGGTATCATGGGGATGTCTGCTTATCTGCACAAATTCTCCTTTTTCCTCCAACCCCAGGAAGGCTGTCTGTGAAAGACATAATCCTCATCAGAAAGCTATGATTGTCCCTGCAAAGTGAATGGTAAATCAGGGGGAGGTGACAAGCACTATCACAGTGGTTTCCTCAGCCAGAATGCAGGCTCTCACTTTACTCAGGTGTCTCCTTGCAGGGGAGATCACCCGATAATTTGCTCCTTCCCTAGCATGCAGCTCCTGGACACTGAAGTCTGGATCCAGTCCCAGCTCCAGTTTTGCACTGGCCATGCTGAAATTTAATACCACAGTTTGCAACAAGCCTCCCCAAGCAGCAGGTGCAATAGACTGCTTTGGTTTTGTTTTTTGGTTGGTTTTTTTTTTTTCCTGTGCCGAGTTAAACACAGGGAGATGAAACCTTCTATTAGAGCTTAAACAATCGCACAGAGTAACTGCTGAAACTGGGACTACAGGCAGCAGGGTGTTCCATGAAATGGGGACATGGCTGGCCTGTTGCCATCACACGCTGCCTCCACTGACAGCTCAGAGACTCACAGCACAGTCTCATAAATATCAGGTGGTTACTGCACAAAAAAAATACATTTCAAAAGAAGGAAGGAGTCTAAATTGGTACAAAGCAGCCAAAACAAAACCCCAAACTCAACCAAAAAAATCCCAAACAACCATCCAACAGCCAGGGCTTAGTCCTCTGCACAAAAAAAAAAAAAAAAAAAAAAAAAAAAAAAAAAAAAAAAAAAAAGAAGAAGAAGAAGAAAAAAAAGCTGCCATTTAGACAGCTCAGCAATGCTGGCCCGACAGACTCTTATGCTGCCACGCTGGCCTTCCACCCAGTAACCCTGCTGATTAAGGAGTTGGTGTAACAAAACAGCGAGCAAATCCCAGTCCCTCAAGATCAGCATGTCTTTGGCTACGTCTGTGCATTTTAGGTCCCTCTGCTGGCAGTCAGACTGGTAGGATTTTCAGCTCTCTACCACCCGTGTCTGACAGATAACCTGTTCCCAAGTAAAATTTGAGCCAGCACAGAGAAACACTGCGGCTCTGAAACACTGCAGAGACTCCTGAGTCACTAAGTTCTGGATTGTGACCACTCCGCTCATGGGGAAGGGTGAAGGAGCCACCATGTCATGCTTTGTCCCTTGCACTGAGCCACAGCACCAATGGAGTAAAGGCTGTTTCAGCTGCTGGCCATGAAATAGCACCTCTGGCTTCAATACTTCTGGTGGGATCACCGTCAAGCCAGATATGCAAGCACCTCAGTCTGTTAAGTGGGGGCAGATGCCTGGTCCTGGCAGCTCAGTGAGCCCTAACCATGGCACAGGCTTCTCAGATTTCATAGTTTCATCCATAAGGGAGCCTGAGCGTCTTCTGCTCTTTTATTTTAAGTCTAAATGAAATGGCTGGTGCCCAGTTACAAAAGTTAAGAGGGTTCTAAGGACAATGATCCCTTACAAGAGCAGATTTGCAATGCAGATATAACAGGGCAGGCTGATGAGTGTCAGCTCCTGATCCCTTGACCAACTAAGGGTTTCTCTGAGCTTGCAGCACTTCCTGATGGCAGATGTGGGAAGAGGGTGGTGTTTGGGTACTGGCCATCTCTTTAGAAAGTGGATTACAGTCAAAAGGCTACAAAATCACACATGTTACAAAGGTTGTGGATTTGTGGGTTGCGTGGCTGGACCTAAGGCACACCTGGGGTCAATACCCCAGTAATATGGCCCAGTGTAGATTTATGAAGAAAAATAAAGGCACATGAAAGACATTGCCAATTCAGCCTTTTCCTCAGACTGGAATTCTCTTTGCTCTGAGGTATGTAGTTAAGGGAGAGAAAAAAATAGCGTTATGAACAATCTCAGGGAGCAGAGATGCCTCCCATAGCACATTCTGTCTTGTCCCAGGGAGGCCCTCTGGGATATTCTATAACTCTAGCTCACCCTGCCCACCTTCTTCAGCAGCAGCACATATCTTTGGAAAATAACCTGGAATCAGAGGGTGCATGTGGGTGAAAGGAAAGGCCCAAGTCCTTGCTTTGGCAGCCTGGATGGCAGAGCTCTGGGCAGCCACTGCTCGGTGCCTTGAGGACCACAGCCTCCTCTCCTGACAGCCCTTTACTTTGGTTTGGTTTGCTTTGCTAATTTTAAGAGGGATAAGGGGATATCTTTTGGTTTTCTCTCTCTCTCTTTTTTTTTTGTTACAATCCTTTGTGTTTATATTTTTCACTATTGGGTGAAAATGTTCCTGTTGTGGCAAAAGGTGATTTTGGCCGCATGTTTCTCCCAGACATGATGAGTGCTCCGAAGCCATGCTGATGGGAGAAGGCGTAGCCAGAACGGCGGGTGCTGGTCCGGCGCAGGCGGCGCTTGGGTGAGGGTGGAGGCGGACGCTTTTTGGCTTCCTTGATCTTCATCAGGACCTGAAAGCAGAAAATAAGGCATAAAAAGTGGAAAGTGCACCATTATTCACAAGCACAGTGGAAGAGGAGCAGAGGAAGAGAAACAAAAGCAGGGATACAAAGACAAAAGTGAGGAAAGGGCAATTTCTATTCTATTCTAAAAGGTGTTAATGGGAGCATTGACTGTTTTCATGGGAGGGGATGATTTCCGTGTATTCCCCACACTCTGCAATGCCATGGTTGGTGTATTACTTCAGGATTTTCAGTCACATCACCCAAAATGTGAAAGCCATCTCAACGATAGCCAAAATTCCAGAAAACAAATAAAGAAACAGGTAAGAATTGGCATATTTAACATAGAAAACAGACTACTAAATGGAATTTCTGATTAGTAAAAACTTTTTATGATGATAATGATGATCATCATAGAATCACAGAATCATAGAATCATATAATGGGTTGGATTGGAAGGGACCTTGATGATCATCCCATTCCAGCCCTACTGCCACTATATCAGCTTGATCAATACCCCACACAACCTGTCCTTGAACACTTACAGCGATCAAGACATTAGTGTATTCCTTGGCAGATGGGAAATAAATATTGCACTTTATTTGCAGGTAATGTGCTTTCTGCTCCCATGTGGACACCGAGTTAATCTGCTATCAAGCTTCTTTTCAGAATGGGGCTGTCCAGTGCAGGAGGCTGGTACTGAGAGCCTGTGGATCAACAGAACCCCCAGCTGCCAGACTCCTGTGCTTCTTGCTTGGCTCAATGGCAGTGGCAAGGTCCTTGGCCTCTCTAAACATCAGGCCTGTTTACTGCCAGCTGAGGAATTCCATGGAGCCGGAAACCCACTCCTCTCCTCTGACCATTCACTTCCAGGAGGAGGCAGAAAAGTAATTTTTTGCTAGAGAGTGAGAGACGCTCAACCTCAGCAGTGAGGCTGGGGTTCTGGGTGGCAGCTGTGTTTGACTTGTACTCAGCTGAGGGGTAAACTCAGCCCATTTTTACACCCCTGGACTGCTTTGAACTGTGTCCCAAGGATCTCCCTACTCAGCAGTCTTCTCTAGCACCCACCTACCATCTCTGCAAGGGCTGAGAATTCCCCTAACACGTTCTCCTACAGTCCTGGAGAACCTGTGGAGCGCCACAGACATCCCGAGGATAACATGGGAGTGCGGTGCATTCCCTTGGGGCTGTGCTCTGACACAGATTCCCGGCAGCTCGGCGCAGGGAGAGGAAGGAAGCACGAGGTGGCAGTAGCATTCAGCAAATGCTCCTGTTTGCAAGCGAGCCCGGGGAGCTCAGTGTGCACTGATGTTCTTGAGGGGTGCCTTGGCTGCAGTGAGCTCTATGCTCCCTGCCCACTCCATCACTCCCTGCCTCTCCTTGCCCTAGTGCCCTCATCTTCATATTCCCAGGGATGGCAGGGAGGCTGGTTCTAGAGGGAGCATATAACCATTGGCTACAAAAAGCAGCAAATCCTGAAATAAAGAAAAAAATCTCCAGCAAGCACATATTCCTGGGTGGAGGGTAAGGCTTGCGGTCTGCCAGGCTAAAAACTGCGCAGCATCAGGGCAGGAGGAACATGCCACTCCTTTGCCACTCAGCCACAGCGCTTAAACCCTGCACCTAAAAATAGTGCAGCTTTCCTGCCTCAGAGCAGTCTAATCCACATCTAAATAATCTCAGCCTTGGGCCCAGCTGCAGATGGTCTGAAATGTGCCAAACCCCAAATTCAATCCTCCTTCTCTGGGGAGTAGGGGACAGACGGATGGCAGCACTTGCACCGACAAGGACACTCACTCCAAGCAATTCCAAGCCCTTGCAATGTGGCTCCACAGTGAGGCTGGGCCATGGTAAGCAGGATTTCTGGTTTAATGAGGTTATCTCCTTACCTTGTCACTGGGAGTTGGCTTTAACTGAGTCTTCAGGAATCGATAGCCAACCACAGGCAGCACGCAGAGGGTGATGCTGAGGAAGATGGCCAGCCACACGTTTGGTTGGCTGAGAGTGTTTCGAGCCGTACCTGGAAAACAAAAGTGTGATTAAAACAGTAAAACAGCACCTCCCACTGTTACTCCCTTTTGCTCTCTGTGAGTTCAGAGCACCTGGCAAACAGACCAAAATATAAGGCCGACATCATCTCCAACAGTGAAATCAACAGGCTGTAGAGAGGACAGCAAAACTAGTGTCAGTGTCTGAGATGAGCAAACAAAAATGCAATGTCCAGACATGACTGAAGCAACAACCCAGGCAGACAAGGGAGTCAGAGTGAACCTCTTCTCTCTGAGAAGAGTCAAATCACTGCAAAGGATTGATATAAACATTCAGGAGACCTTCACCAGCAGCCCAGACTCCCAGCTTTTGCCAGGACTCTAGTGGAGAGGGAGGAATACTCCCTTCTTGCTTTCTAGCACCATTTCCTGAAGGGGGAATTTCTGGGGATCTGCACAGACAGCATAGCCTAATGGGGCTATTGGCAGAACTACTGCCATGTGCTGGCATGTCACTGACACTTTCTTTGAAACCAAAGTCCTCACTTCTGGCTTTTCCAAAACTGAGGGAATGAAAGATAGAACAAACAGTCTACAAAACACTCATTACAGGGCTTAATGATGCTGTTGTTGGCAGTATATTTGCTGAATGTTTTCCTTCCAGTTGGCCAAATTCTGCTGCAATACAACTCCACTGAAATTTAAGTAAACAAGTTGTCTCAGTCCAGACTAGAAACACTTTCATTAAAAATGGTTTCAGACTGAGACCTTATTAAGTAGCCCTCAGCATTATGGCTACTTTGACCAATGTAGTAGTAACAGGGCAGCAGATGAGATCCCCCTGGCAAGTGAGTTAGAATCATCACAGAATCATCATGGCTGGAAGAGACCTTCAAGATCATCCAGTTTAGCTGTCCACCTGCTTTTGGAAACTGAACAGACATCCTGTCTTCTCTCACTCAGCATTTTTGATTCTAAAAGCTGTTCTGAAGTGGATGTGATCATCTGCTTGAAAAATATGTTGCACCAGCTGACCTGCATCTCAGATATTTCTAAGTTGGCTAAGCACCTTGCTATTGCAGCGAAGATAGTCAAAACAACTTTTTACCGAAAAAGCCAGTCAAAAATTAAGGCATTGATTAATAAAAATATCTGAGACTTGAAATAAAAAATGTTGGGATTTCATAAGTAGAGACCCATAACAATTTTGTATCTGTATTGGCTATGGATGCTCAGAGCTATTAAAAACATCTGAATTACTCTGCTAAACTTATATGTTCCTCCTGGTCAAAGTCTCGGGAGATGGACTCATTTTTATGTTAGCTTTCATTTTTTGCATGTGTTCAGAAAGGTGTTATGTAAAATAACTACAAAGAGCTGGTCATCACTGGTATGTTTTGTTGTGGGGAATTTGCCATTTAACTTGGCAGAAGGCTCACCACAATCACATGGTATTTTTCTTATGTCTCACTGGATGTTGTACTTCTATGCCAAAATGTTAACTTATTTACAAAGATCACACATCTTTCTGCAAGTCAGATTCTAGAGTTCTGTAAAAATTGGACATCTGGACCCCAAATATAGAAGAGCAGCTGAAAGCATTCCATCCACCTTAGTAGGTTTATTTCATCATTCCTGTGACTGCATGGGAATGTCCACTCTTATACAAGGAAGGGAACATGGCACACATCAACCTGAATGGATGGGACACAAAATAAGTACTCCCAGCAACCCTCAGAAATATCCTGGCATTTCTCGTAGAAAAGGCAACCAATATATTCTGAAATATACTTAGAAGCACTGGGAAACTTTAAGCCCTGCAGTATGTCCATTCTGAGTACAATCCAGATTTGTCCAAAGGCTTACCAATGAAGGGAAAGGAGGCTGTGAAGATCAGGTACATGCCATCACTGTACATGGTGAAGGTGATGGCAAAATAAACAGACAGGCTGCCCCAGATGAAGAACTGGTTGACAACTGTCCAGTAAGAGGTGTCCAAGCCAATCTGAAAGAACAGAGCAATACAGCCATTGTCAGTGCCTTCATTATTTAGCAGATTTGTACTGAACACAGCTTGTCTGCTTTGTACATCTCCCTCTGAGAATGCTACTCACTCAAGTCTCAAGAAATAACAAGTCGAAAATCACAAGATTCTTGGAAACCATTCAAGGCAGGATTACTACATTTATCCTATTGTTGCCCTCTTCTCAAAACAATCACTAGTGGCCAGTCCTGGACACAGGATATTAAGGGACTTTGAAGATTGTCCTGTTCCAACCCCACTGCCATAGGCAGGGACACTTTCCACCAGACCAGGTTGCTCCATCCAGCCCAACCTTGAACTCTTCCAGGAATGGACCATCCACAACTTCTCTGGACAACCTCTGCTGGTGCCTCAACACCCTCTCAGTGAAGATTTTTTCTAATATCTAATCTAAACCCACTCTCTTTCATTTCAAAGCCAGTAACTCTTGTTCTATCACTACATGCCCTGGTCAGAAGTCCCTCCTCAGCTTTCTTGTGGCCCCTGTTTTAAGTACTGGAAGGTTGCAGTGAGGTCTCCTTGGAGCCTCCTCCAGGCTGAGGAGCTCCTACACTCTCAACCTCCTTAGCAGAGGTGCTCCAGCCCTCTGCTCACATTCATGGCCCTTCTCTGGACTTGCTCCAAACAGGTCCTCATCCTTTTTATCCCAGAGCTTAACACAGTAAGTTCAAATGAGCCATGTTTTTTCCCCACCTCTAAGCTGTGATGTAGCATTGAAAGTTAGGAGGACAACGCTACAAGTCTTCAGACAGCTGAAACTATTATCCAGGGAGGTGTGATTGATAGGTTTTCTTTTAAGAAATCTCTCTCATCCTGATAGTACCAATCTGAATTTTCTACCACCCAAGTCTTAGCTATTTCTTCCAGGAAGTTCAGGCTGCACCATGCATACATCATGCACCAGGCCAGGCTGCAGAGACATCTCCATAATGGAGAACCTATAAATAACTGCCTGATGGCAGACAGACAGTCCTGTGCTTCAAATCCTTCCCATAAAACTAGAACAAGTTATATTCTCTGCCTTAACTGATTTGTCTGTTATGACTGCAAACTTCCCAAGGCAAAGACTCTTCTTTCCTGTCACTCTGATCTTTCATAACAAACCTCCTGTTCTGTGGAACTGAGGAGACTAATATGGAATCAAGAGACTTTTCTTCTTCAAGAGTGCATGATGCAGTAGCAAATACAATGCTGTCAGCACCCTAACTGGCCCTCCAGATGCTGCCATCATGAAACAACAACTAATTCCTAAAAATGTTAGGTGGGATGCCTTACCTGTACAGACACCACGATCAGTAAGCAGGTCTGGGCCATCAGAGCAAAGGACTGGTAGTCAGCAATGGCCTTCCCATCACTCCTCATTGTATTGTACATGGCCCCATAGGGGATGAAGAACAGGATGAGGGAACTGTAGATCCCTTGCAACATGCACTTGACAAATACCACCTTGTTAAAATAGAGGTTTTGCTGGCCAGGCACATACAGCTGAGGGAACAGCATGCTCCAGCGATCATCCACATCCTGAAGGCAGAGAGGAGATGGTCTGATTTGCTGGCAGCCCCCCAACCAAGCACACAGACCCACTTAGGGCTGCCAAGTCCCATGCATTTCCATGGGAAAAAGCTCAGCATGCAATTCAGTCAGTTGTGCTTCCTGGCATGGCACATCCCAAGGTCACCTGGGCATACTTTCCATATTGTATTTTACCTTTCTTGTGCTAAAAAAATTAACAGCTGATAAAAAAAAAAAAAATATATATATATATACATTTCTTCTCCAGAGACTTGACAGGAAGCTATGGGTTAGAAAATACCTCCCCACACAGGCAAGGTTGTCTGACTTAGATCCCTTAAGTGTCCAGAGCAGAGCACTGAACCACTGCAAAGTTGCCAGTTCCTATTTATTTAACTTGCAAAATGCATATACAAACGGCTTTATTGCTCCTTTGTCTTGTCAAACAGTAAAAATGAGGTTGAAATTTGTGTGTGAAATTACTGCAGAAAGAACTCACTAGAAAGGCTGAACTAGCAAAATCAGGTTTCAAAGATCCAGTTAATTAATTGTTTTGTCTGGTCATTAGAAAGTCACTTGCCAGACTTTAGGAGCACAGGTAGTAGGGTATGACTGCTCCAGGGGAGTGTTGCAATGGCAGCCAGTGCTGTAGGCAGCAGCCTAACCTAAAAGTCTCACCACACACTGGAACCTACAGGCCAAATCAGGGTAATCATATGTATCTCAACTCCCTGCTCCTCACAGGCCCACCTAAACCTAAATCATATGACTAGGAAGGAATACCCCATCTCTCTGGTACATCCTTTTTTTGTGGTCTAAGTTCTCCCTGTTAGGATATTATTTCAGGGGTTACCACAGTATGTAGCCAAAAGGTCAGCTGCTTTTGCTTCATGGAACCAGCTCAAAGCACCTGGAGACAAAACCCCCATGAAAAACATCCCCAAAGTGGTGACAGAAACAGTACCTGATCAAAGAGACTCATTCCAAGCACTGGGAGGGAGGTATATACCAAATTGTAAAGTGTAATGAACCATTCATCATAGACAGTCTGGAAAAAAAACAAAAACAAAACATGAAGTTAGCAAAAGGTTGTCTTTTCCATTCCTTTGAAAGCAATTAATGGCTGCAACACCTTGGTTTGAGATGTTACTGAGACAAAAGAGATAAGATGACTCAAGCTCAGTGTCCCTGAACAGGGGAGGGATCACATCATGCCAGCACAGTTTGCTCACCACCCATTGCTAGCTGCGGCCACAGAAGGATCCCTCTGCACCACCCTGCACCCCCAGCCCCTGTATCTGCACTGCTCACAGCTGGCTTTAGTTGGAGGCTGGTTTGCCTTGAATTAACACCAGTTTTTTCACTCAAGAGGTAGTCCTCTTGCAAGCTCCTAATGCCCACAGGCATCTCAGAGTTAAACTGCTTGCTCCAAATATGTTAACAACACAAGCACAGATCTTACAAGATCTGCACCAAACTCTAATCTGTGTCATCAGCTGATGGCAGTAATCATTTGGAATACTTTTGAAAATCCTGCAAGTGACGGATGTGCTTCATAATGCACCTAAATGCCAGAGGTGGTTTAGATTGGATATTAGTAAAAAAATTGTTCACGAAAAGGGTGGTCAGTGTTTAAAACACATGTGGATGTGGCACCTGGACACATGGTTTAGTGGTGAACATGGCAGTGTTGGCTTAATGGCTGGACTTGATGATCTTAGAGGTCTTTTCCAACCTTAACAATTGTATGATTCTATAATATATATATTCTGTCTCCAGGCATCCCCCCCATCAGCACAATGAAGGCAGCAATATCTGCTTTATACCCATGTAGCTGAACAAGTCAGACCTGGATCTGTTCAGTGAGGTGGGAGGAATGACTTAGTTTATTTCTTTATGAAATGTTTCCAGGTACTTTTCTTGAAAACACTAGATAAAGACTCATAGAATGGTGTTGGTCAGAAGGTACTGTAAAAGTCATGTATTCCAACCTCCCTGCAATCAGCAAGGACGCCTTCAACTAGGTCAGGTTACTCAGAGCCCTGTCCAACCTGATCTGGAATGTACTGAGAAACAAGTCATCCAGCACCTCTCTGGGCAACCTGTGTCAGTGTTCTACCAACTTCATTGTAAAGAACTTCTTCTTTCTATCAGTCTAAGCTTCGTTTAAAACCATTACCCTTTGTCCAATTACAATAGGCCCAGCTAAACTGTTCCTCTACAGATCTCTTGTTGCACATTTAGGTACAGAAAGATGCTCTAAGGTCTCCCTAAAGCTTTCTCCTCTCCCAGCTGAACCACCCCACCTCCCCCAGCCTCTTCACAGGAGAGGAGACCCTCTGACCATCTCCACGGCCCTGAGAAAACCAAAGCTGGACCTACCTGTGCTGAGAAGCCAGAGAAGAAGCCATACCAGAAGTGCACCAAGGTGAAGGCAAAATTCTTGTAGAAGAAGTACTTGAGGAACTTGCACATGCGGATGTAGGACCAGCGGCCGTGCACCAAGAGCAGGCGCTGCAGGTAGCGGAACTGTGCGAAGGAGAAGTCACTGGACAAGACTGCCTGCATCCCCTCCTGGCCACTGATGCCAACCCCAATGTGGGCAGCTGCAATGAGAAGGTCATTGGTCACGTCGTTACACTGAGAGTTCTCATTACTCTGTTTTCAAAATTAGTTACCCTGCACTGAACACTGTGTTAATTCCCTCACAGCCTTCATAAAGTCATAATGAAAAGTTATTAAAAAAAAGAAAAAAAATTGGTGCACTAATTCTTTCAGCAGCACTATGGTTTTGGTTCTGCGATGCATTTCCCATAACTGGTCTTGTATTATTTGAATGAAATTATAGGATCAGTGACAGTTTATGTTTTCTTTCCGAACAATTTACAGCAGCACAAAAATTGTTGTTCAAAATGGCTGCTGTTATGAAAAAATAACTTGAATTTATATTGGCATGTGACTTTTATTTACATGCATGAATGTCCTTCCAGCAGCTTAAAACGTCATCCCGGACAGGCAAAATCTTCAAACCATTTTAAGTTTCTCAGACACTATGCTAAAAGGCAGACTGTAGCCTTTTTTACATTTTCAGGGCTTTATTAGTTCAATCAAATAATTAGATAGAAGAGTTACTATTTTTTTAATAGTAACTTGCATTTATTAGTCATGGACATAAGTTTAATGTGACAGCTAATTATACAGCTTTAACTAATGAACACAGTCTTGATGGCTGAAGGTTGGCTGGATTCAGAGCTTTCCACTGAACTGAACTGATAAAATCCCAAAGTCCCAATCCTCTTGTGGGGTGAGTGGGTTAGTTTCTAATTATTATGTACACTTTAACTTTTCTTCTCCTTTCTTTGCTGACTGCCTGACTTATCTCCCTTGAAGCTCTCTACTTAGTGTCTTCTTTCTTAATTAAAAGGCTCCAGTTAATCAATTCTTGCAAATTAACACAAGGAAGATTAGCAATAGGTAGTTCTGAATAATCTTAATTTAATTATACCTAGTTAGGATTTTTTTTTCATAAATTCACTGAGGTAATGCAGCATCAAATGATGCTCAAGGGTGGAGGGGCCTGGAAGCCTATCAACTGTAACTCAAGGGAGATAATTAACAAACAGCCCTAACACAAAGAAATGGTAAAAAAACCCACCCCACATAATATTATATGGAATACACAAAGATTTTACTTCTGCTTTGAGTCAGGCCCTCTATGATATAAATTCTTTTGTTAGATACATTGGCCTTTTGATGTTGGCCATGCAGACACACAGATGGACACATCACAACCCATGTGGGCTTTTCACAGAATAATAGAATCATTTAGGCTGGAAGAGGCCTATAAGATCATTGAGTCCAACCACTGTGTGTGTTCTAAGGTAGAAATAGAAAAATAGGCACTTAGTCCAACCTTTGCTCCCAAAGGAGCCCAGTGTTCTGTCACTGGCAGACAGAAAGAAGGCAGGAGACACAACTGACCTGTAGTGAGAGTGCTCAGCAGAGACCTGCCAAAATTTAGGACACAAACACTTGTTCCCACAAAGAGGGTGGTACAGGAGGCTCTCAGATATGTGTTCCTGCTGCTAGCCCACCTCAGAGAGCAAATACATCTTTGAGTCAGTCTGCTACAGCATGCTGGCTCTTGGTCATCACTCACTTTTGATCATGCTGACATCGTTGGCTCCATCTCCAATCGCCAGGGTCACAGCCTTCTTGTACTTCTTCACCAGCTCCACCACCTGGGCCTTCTGCAGGGGAGTCACCCGGCAGCAGATCACCACTTTGCACATGCAGGCAGTTCTCACCAGCTCCAGCTCCAGGTTCCCTTCCAGCGCATAAGCCTGGAAAGGAGGACAGGGAGTGTTCAGGGCAGGCTCACAGCAACTCCTGGCCTGACAAAGAGGGTGCAGCGAGGTGGCAATGACAGCTGAGCCAGGCTCTTCCATTCATGTGGGTGAATCCATCCACCCAGACACAGGGAGATCCACACTGCACATCAGGCTGTGCACCCTACACCTACAAGATTGCACTTTGGGTGCACCACAGCTGGATATGCACCACATCTGGATATGCACCACAGCTGGGTGTGCTCAACAGCTGGGTATGCTGCTCTGGCTGATGTAACTTGACAGAGGGCAGAGGTGTCAAACACCAAGAGCAGGAAGTTGCTGTAGGGCCTGAGACAGCCTTGTGTATCTCCATGTGAGACAGTCTCTGCTCATCCCTCTTAGATTACTTTAGGCTCTGGGAGATATATAGGAAAGATTTCAATTTATTAAGTGCTTAATTAAAAAAAAAACATGCAAAGAGTTAAGCTCAGGTGGGCATGACAAAGCAAAACACAAAACTAGGGAGAAAGCTGCTTTGCTCTCAGTGCTGACCTTTTAAATCAGTCAGCTGTGCTATTTCTGTTCAGGAAGCACTGAGATAATTGGATGTCTAGTCACCCCTCCAGCTCTGCATGAGGAGGAGTGAGCAGTGTTAGCTTTTCATATTTCTCTCAGAACATGCTTTTTGGCCGTGTTCTTTGTTGTCTCTTTTTAGCAGACGTGTACGTAAGGAACCTAGAGGGCTCACTTCTGCTCAGAGCCATTACAGCAAGCCCCCTGCCCTTTCTGCATAAGGCAGACAGTCCTTAGGCCACATATTCATCCTTTTTGAAACAGAGCTGTGAGTCACCAGTGTCCCCACTTTCCTCTGTCAGTGGCAGCAGAGTTGCTCCACAAGAGACCTTTCCATGGTTTAGCTTGAGTACTGCTGGTCAGTGCAGTCAGAGATGGCTTTTGCCTCAATCTCACTGCCCAGCACCAGCAAAATGTTACCATTTTTTATATTAATGGTGCATATAAATTAACTGGCATCATGATGCCATTACAGATGTTGACAAATTTATGTTCACTGCTTTGTTCAGGCAACACCAGATATGAGCATACCCCAGCACTGCCCTCCCACCCCTCTGCAGGCAGGGATGTAGCCCTGAGCAGATGCTGTGTGTGGGACAGTATCAGCACTGCTACCATTGTTCAAGCTCATAGAAATAAATAAATGACATCTAGGTTTGTCTACACTGTCCTTGTGGTCCCCACCGAGCAGAAAGTCATCATCTTGGTGAGACTTGTGTCCACTCTGTGTGGACTGGCTGCTCCCACACACACCAGATTTGAGTTTCTTAGTGTGGGACATTTCCCTTTGCCAGGGTGTGGGTCAGTATGTGTTTCTCCAGGAAAGTAAGGAAAGCTTTGCCATGGCTGCCAGTGGTGTTTTGGTAGCACAGCACTCAGGGTCTGAACGGTATGAAGGGTAGCACTGCAGGCTGAAGGGATGGAGTAGGAACAGGCAAGAGGCCTGATGTCCATGCAATGCACATGGACCAAACCTGACAGACCTCATGTCTGCTTTGTAGTGGGAATATAAAGGGTTTTATGGCCCTGCACTTCAAGAGGAAGTGACTGTAAAAGAGGGAGAAAGGGTACTTAACCTACACACTGTCTGAAAGTGTTTGGGGTCCATATACATGGCACATGAGCCAAAAGAAGAGCAAGATGATATTTTCTCAATAGTAATTTGCTTGCCTGGTATAGAACTGGGAGTGAAAATTTCTAGACTGCCATCAAGAGAAGCAGCAACCACAGGGAACAGAAGCACCTTGTTTCTGAGAGGCAGCACCTCCCAGAACTAAATATGTCTATTTACTTTCACTGAGATCTGGGAAAGTAAAATACAACAGGTAAATAAAACTGACATAAATTAAGTTTTACTTGCAGACAGGTTTAAATTGATCAAAATTGTTTTTTCTTTCCTCTAACTGGCTCTAAAAAATTTCCAAGCATGGAAAATTTATAGCAGAGCTTCACTATTCTCATGAGGAAGACATTTCATCCAAAAGTCTCTTATCTCAGCTTAATTCCATTACTTCGTTTACCTGCTATAATTTGAAGAGTATTACCGAGACTGATCAGTATTCTCTAGGCTCAGAAATCCCAACTGACTCAGTTTCCCCCTATGCTTTCCAGATCATGCCTGGCTCCTCTCAATTTTCTCTGTACTCTCTCCAAGCCTGGTGTTACCTGCTCTTTTTCTAGGCAGTTAATGCAAACACTGAGCATAAACAGATGTGGGATAACCTTCTGCAGATGACAGCTATTTCAATTTACATCGACAGTGAGCCCTTCAGAGCCACACTTCTCAAGCAGTCTTTCATCTGTCACTTAGCAATTTCATCTAGAGTGCATTACTTCAGTTTTCTTGGAAGAACATAACGGGAGAGAATAACAATATATTAGTTAAGTCATAGCTTCTATAGCCTATCAATTAAGCGTATCTGTTTTCAGCTGTATTTAGTAGAACATGTCCTTGGCACTGTAACCCTTGTCTGATGTTATCTTCTTGCTGCAAACACAAACCTGGTTGTTTTTTTAGTATCTTTCCAGAAATTAAAAATGACCCAGTTCTCTACTGCTCTTGTTCACCAAAGATAAGGGCCAACTCTTCTCTGTTCCCATCTTCTGAACTTTGATGTCTCAGGTAACCACTGAACCTCATTCTCAATTAGGGGGGAAAAAAAAAATCTTGTCCTCTGGAGTTGAGTTTTTAAAGCATTTTTCAGACTTCCAGTATGTCTTCCAGTAAGCTCTTCAGGGAACTCATCCCTAACCTAACAAGGTTTTGAACCTTCCTTACCAGGCTGTGGCCAGTGATAACCAGACCATACACTCCATTTGCTTGCTCATCAGGTATAATCATTTGTTTTTTTGAAGATTTTTCAAACTGAATGTTGATTTCATCACTGTCCAGAAAGGAGTCTGGCTTCATCTTTTTCCTTGCATTCCTAAAAGAAAAAAGAAAGAAAGAAATTCAGGATAATAATGAAAATCTTGCAAAGATTTATATGTTTTGTTAAAGCAACTTTATGAAAACAAAAAACTGATGATTCCCTTCAACAGTTCAGTCCAATTTTCACTGTACCCCTACAGCAACATGCACTCTAAACAGTGTTGCTAAACTTCTGATTTAAAGTCAAACAAACCATCGGAGTGTCATGAAGAATGGTATCCCAAAGAGCATCCAATTTTCTGTGCACGTTGTCTGGCAACCATCTACTCCAACAGCAAAGGCCTGCAAACCATTCCCATTTTCCACCTTTACCTAAGAACCTCTGTCTACAGAGGAGGTGAGGAAGGAAGTAGCAATGTGAATAAATGGCAACAACAGTAGAGCAACAGCACAGCTCAAGTCTGGGGCCAAAGCCTTTGTGGCTCGGGATCACTTGTTGGTGAATGCCAGCTGATACTCCCTGTCTGGCTCTGCTTTCTTGTATCTTTATTTCATTTGAGCTCTTGGACCAAGAAGCTTCAGCATTTACTCTCAGAGATTTCTACTTTGTGTTTAGCTTCTGCATTTACTCTCAGAGATTTCTACTTTGTGTTTAGCTTCTGCATCTTCCAGGGAGACAGCTCTCCCTTATCTAAGGTCCCTCAATGAACTGCAACAAGGAAAGCTGACAGGAAAACAAAGGTGGAACGATACAAAACACAAACAGTGCTAGTGCACAGCAGTGAAACTGTTCCAGCCATTTACCTCAGCTCATTCAGTACATCATCAGATGTGCTGCCATCAATAATGAAAACATCTTCCATGTCATCATTCAGCAAGTTGCAGGAGTAACCAATATTCATTGCTGTCTCTGGAAAAGATAAACCAGGAAGATAATCCATCTTAGCAGCCCCAAATTCACCCACTTATGTTGTCTTTTTGTACACATGACAGAAACTCTCTTTCTGACTCAAAAGAACTTGGAGCCTTTCAGAGTCAACAGTAAGACAGCCAGGAGGGTCACTTTGATGGAGGTAGCAGCAAATTTGTCTTCACAAGACCACAGGAAAAAAATAACTCTACCAACATGAAAAAGCTTTAGCCACCCTTTGACCAACATACTTGGAGCAACAAAAAACATTTCATGTTGATTCAAAATTCTTTTTTCAGGATTTTTAACTTGCCCTCTCCCTAGTTCCAGAAAATCCCCAAACCACAGCTCTGAAAGAGAATATGACGTTTGGTCCATAAAATTCCAGAAAACATATTTTGGTATTTTATAGCAAAATTACTGCATTTGGAACATGACGAAATGAAACAGTCCATTTTTCTCAAATATTCTCTGCTCATGTCTTGCATGAAATTATTTGCAAACACTTTTTACCTCCCTGAAATACCATTGTTTCAGTGAAGACATTATGTCTCCAAAAGAATTCACTGGAGTCTACTTGCTGTTCTTTCCATCTCCAAAAGCCTATGTTTCCTCCATTTCTGTTCTGGATTATGAGAGCCAGAAACAAACTGGAACTCACCCAACACCCATTTTAACACTGAAGTTACTGGAAAGCAGGACAAGATTTTTTTCACCTTCATCTGAACGATCAACTGGATGAAAGTGGCAGTTTTCCACAGTTTATGTCAGGGACTGTGGAATGATGACAGGGATTATGACAGGAATTATGACAGGGATGATTACTGTCACTTCTCCAAAGGCAAAGAATGCCCTGCTTCCATCCACAGGACAGAAATTAAGGGTAGGCATGAGCTACAATCATCTGTTCTAATTCCAGATAACTAAAATTTTGCATAGCTGGCAATGAAGCAAAGCCCTGTAAATTTGTCTTCTGTGCGGTTTTCAAGGAATGAAAATCCAGATCTTAGCAGAACCACCCCACCTGCAGGAGAGAAGAGAAGCCTCCAAAGCTGTAATGCCTTTACCTTGCTTATCTCCAGTGAGAACCCATATCTTGATGTTGGCTTTGGCAAGAGTCTCAATTGTCTGTGGGACCCCATCCTGCAGCTTGTCCTCGATGGCTGTGGCACCTAGCAGCTTAACAGAAATGGCAGGGAGCTGGTTAAGTCCTCCCATTGCTACCAAAGGAGAAAGAGTTAAACCTAGAGGTGATTACTCAAGCAAACACAAATGAAATCCCGAGGAATAAGGTTGCACTGATTGCCATTCCTCCTCAGCAAATTTACTGTACAGAGTGCAGCCCTGATCCTGCAGATGTTCTTGTCTCTAATCCCCCCAGGCTGTGATGGATTATGAATATGCATGAAATTATTTGCAAGAATGTTTGCAGAGCTACAGGTCTGTGTTGTTCCATGTGTTTTCTTCACAGCAGAAAGACCTTTAACAGAGGGACAAAGACACTGGATCCATGTCCCCAGACCTCCTCTCGTGTGGAGGTCAATCCCAGCTGTGCTGTACTGCAGCTCTCACATGGCTGCTAAACATCTTCTCCAGCCCTTGACAGACCTGTCCCCACCTCTGCTCCACACTGTCACGCAGCTAAACCATGGACTGCTTAGGACATAAACCTTAATTTTTTCAAAGTTACCGCTTTTTCTGATATTTGGAGATAGTTGGTGGCTTTAACCTGTCATCAAAGGGACATGGATGTTTCACTGCTACCTCAGGTTTCACTGCTACCACCTACCTCCTGCTGCTGGGAGACTAAATTCAGGGGCTGGCTTTAAGCCCAGGATCCCTTCTGGCATCCTGGGTTGTCCATCATACATCAGCTATTATCAGTGTAGGTAACAGCTCTGATGGAACTTCTCTACACGGTCCTCAAAATTGTACAATCCCTGTTTTACACTAGTCCCTGATCCAGCCAGAGAGACTCTACAACTTCCAAAGGCCAACATCTCCCCAGCTCACACTTGCTTCTTCCCTGGACCCTGTAGGCATCCTGAGCACACAGCAAATGTTAGGAGCAAAGGTATTTCCCAGGATTTCCGGGATTTCAGGAAAGCACTGCCACGAGTGCAAAAGCTGGATTGCTTCTCCTCAGATCCCATACATCATTTTCAGTCATTACTCATGGCTCTAAACACAGGCAGAGCCTCCAGGGCATTTAAAAACTGTAACAAGACTGAGGGAGAGAAGAATGACTTGAAGATCAGAGTTTAGCTCCATTTCAAATTGACACAAACATGTTCATGGATGTCATCTACCCACCCTGCCCAGGGGTGGAAGAACAAAGGAGACACTCTCAGGGGCACTGGGAATTATTCACTGCCTGCTGTTTCAAAGGCTGGAAAATGAATAGATCAGCCATTTGCACATACAAAGGATAGCTATGAAATATTTGTGTCCACATCATCTCCCGCAGGCTCTGATATGTCACTTCATCACGAGAAAGCTACTCTGACACCCACGTGAGTTAAAATAAAACCATTCCCCTGCACTGGTGGCTGACACCCCAGTTCTGGGCTCCTGTCAGAGGTGCCAGTGAACACCCAGGACTGCCATGCTCTGAACTGCTCCTGTCACACAGCCCACTGAGCTGTTTGCAGAGCAGTGTTTACCAAAGTCATGCTGAGCTGTTTATTGACAAACCACCACCCTCGCTGCCTCCCCCAGAGCTTGGCCCAGATTCCCTGAATTACCAACCATTAGGTCTTTTTCAATCTCTTCATATAACTCCGACAGTTTGTCTTCCCGTCCTTCCAAGGCAGTGCTTGCTTCATGGTGACGCCTGATCCAATCCTGGAAGTAATCTTCCTCCAAGCTTTTATAGGCCACCACAAGTGTCCTCAGACCTTCTCCAGCAAACTCCTGCAAGACAGTGGTGAGGCAGAAAGGTCCAAGAAGAACAGTCTGGTCGCCTGGGCTTACAAAGGACCCTCAGAAAGCAGACCTGTAAAAGTGTCCTGGTAAAGTTTGTGGAGGAAAGGTGAAAAAATGACACCTTTAGGCCACAAATATTGGGGTATTTTTAAATAGTAATTCCAGACCACTTTATCATTGACTCCCATGGTCCTTATGAAAAAAAACTTCAAAAGGGCTTTTCTGCTTTCTGGCTCTAAAGCTTTACAGTGACCAGGCATTTGTTTGTCAGGTTCGTTTTTCTAAAAAAAAGGTCCAAAATAGTGAGACCTAAATAAACACTGAACACAGCCTTGAATCTGGGGCATGGGTTCAACATTTTTAAGGGATGAATTCTGGCTGAAATGCACAGCATGAGCACAGCCAGTCATTGCATCTCAGCAAGTCCTTGTAACTGTGCTTTCTGATGGACAAAATGGATCTCAGTGTTTGGTGGAACAGCAGAGGTGAAAATGGAGGTTTTTCCCCAGGCCTGAAGTAAAAGTGCATCAGGAACAGGTCATGGGTCTTCTGAATGTCCTGCATCGTATTTTCCATCTCTGTCCGTATTATGGAATCATAGAATGATAGAATGTCTTGGGTTGGCAGGGACCTTGTAGATAATTTCATTCCAAACCCCTGCCCTGGGCAGGGACACCTTCCACCAGACCAGGTTGCTCAGAGTCCCGTCCAACCTGGCCTCGGACATGTTCAGGGATGGAACATCCACAGTTTCTCTGGGCAACCTGTTCCAGTGTCTCATTGCCCTCACAGTAAAGAATTTCTTCCTAATACCTAATCTAAATCTGCTCTCTTTCAGTTTAAAACCATTAACCCTTGCTTTATCACTACCTGCCCTTGTAAAAAGTCTCTCTCCAGCACTCTTATAGCCCAGTGAGGTACTGGAAGGTGTTATAAGGTCTCCCTAAAACCTTCTCTTCTCCATGCTGAACAAACCCAGATCTCTCAGCTACAGGAGAAGTTCACCAGCCCTCCAATCATCTTCATAGCCTGCTCTAGACTCACTCCAACAGCTCTATGTCCTTCTTACTTTGAGGATCCCAGAGCTGGACAGTGCTCCTGCTGAGGTCTTATAAAGGCAGAGTAGAAGGATAAAATCACCTCCCTCAATCTGCTGACTGTCCTGGACCAGTTCAAATGGCACCTGGTGCTCATACTTAGGCAACTAATCCGAGGCCTAAGGCCACAGAAATTAATTTCTTTCTCTATTCCATTACTAAAAATTGGTGCTTAGGTGCTCTTTCTAAAATCTGTCGGTTTTTGTCTCAAGACAAAGTATACTTCCTTACCTGGAAAAAAAGGAAAACATCAAATACAGAGAGAGATGTTACTGGAAAGGAAACACTTACATTCAGGTGTTCTGTGGTCTCCTCTTTGAGAGAGTTGCAGGAAGGGTGAAGCAGTTCATAAAGAATGGTGTCAGCCCCCTTGCAGTACAAAGTCAAGTCACCTTCTGGACTCTGCACTATGAGAAAGAGGAAAACAAATTCTACAAATCTGAGACTGAGGCTTTTGGGGTACACAGCCTTTCCATCAAAACCAAAAAAAGCTTCTACTAGTGTCTGAATTTCCACAAGTTTTGGCAAGCTTGCAGGAATCAAGACAAGCTCTGCTAAGAAAAGAAGAGAGTCATTGTTCTGAGCAGACACTACCTTGTCCCTGCAGACATAACTTCATTCAAAAGTTAGGAACAACTTCTTTTTTGGGAATTGGTCCTACTTCTCCTATTTCTCCTATCAGTGAACTGTAACTACAGTTATAATATTCCTGAAATATTTGAGTATGTTGGACGGTTAATAAAGGCTACATAAAGTTTCTTGAATAATTTCTCCATTTTCTCTTTGGGAAAATGGGTTTCTCAGTTCGTTCTTGCTTTCTCCTTTCCTAGTTCCTCAAATTTCACTGACAATTCAAAAGCTGATTAGAAGAAAGGCCTTTCCTGCATTGTAATGGGGGCAGCAAGATATATGAAAAGCTTAGTGTCTTCAGGAGGCTGTCTTGCATCACTGTGGTCTAGATGTTGAGATTTCTCCCACCTGCCTCCTTTTAAGTATTTTTCTGGCACTGTTAAATGTGTAATTAAAAAGTCAAGGCAGCCCATCTCAAGCCCTCAGAAATAAATGTTATTCAGAGCATGTTGCAAAGGAGCTCTCCAAGAAAAATGCATCACAGCAGAATGAGGGACAGATCCAGAACCTAGAAGGTCAGGAAGGAAAGAAAGCAGCAAAGGGAACATACCAATCACAGACATTCGCTTGCGAACATTGTTGAAATCAAGAATAGCCAGGAGTTTGTAGATTTTTGTTTCTCCCATTTCCACGACAGTGATGGTCTCAGGTGTGCGAGCCCGGAACACAAATCCAAAGTTTCTGGCAGCAGTGACTAGGGCCCCCTCATCAGGAGATTGTGCTTGATACACCAAGTTACCTGGCATACAAGAAAAAAAAGTGATTTGGCTTCTGACTTATTTCTGAGGTAGAAAACTACAAAATCAAAGACATTATATAGCAGTTATCCCTTTGCTTTTCTGTCTATCCACAGAAGTGCAGCACTAAAGCACCTTATACCCATGCATCTTCATCAGGTCCCAGCAACCCATCCTCCAGGACAGTGTAAGATTCCTGCAGCTGGATTCTTTTGGGTACTTTAATCACACTCTTTGGAGTCTCACATCCCACTGAGAGGACAAGTTCCTTGGGTTTAGCCGCTTTTTGTTAGATCTGCATGTATTTTTCTGATCAGTATTTTCACCTGATACCTGTCAATTAATTCTAGCCTTTAAAGCATGGTTTTCATCCTGTCTGGGATTTGAGGAGGCTAACCTAGTAGCTGTGGGAACACTGGGTGAGAGGAGCTAATGAGTCTCCAGTGGATAGGTGCTCTATATTCTTTGCTTTTTGGGACTAGAAGCAGAGTAGAGAAAGAGTGGGGCAAGCCTCTGCCACCTTAGGGAAGCTGTGGCACCTGCAATTTCCGCACTCCAGAGATGTGGTGTTTGCAGTAGTGTCGGCTCCACCACAGGAACACACAGGGAGTGGAGACCCTGGTCCTTTCTCTTCCCCTGTGGAATCTCCAAAGACACTGATTTATGTGTAGCCATACACTACAAAAAGTCACCAGGGAGCCAAAAGGACCAATAACAGCTTCTGTGGAGAGAAGACATGCTGTGGTGCAAGTGAACGTAACTGCTCATTCTGGTGCTTTCAACAGTCCTCACCTTCCTTCTTCTCTTCTGGCATCACTGTGTGGCAGAGTGAGAGCAGACGGAAGAATCTGTGTGTTGGGACATCATTCAGCTTCACTGCTTCAACCAGGCTGTGGTCATAGAAGGCAAACTTTGGGTCGGCTAATGGGTTGTATGAGAAATCAACCTTCTCTGTATTCTGAAAGAACATGGCTTGGTGTTATTTGTTGGGTTCTCACATGGCTGTACACCAATGCCTACCCAACACAGCCCCTCTCTCCTCCCCACATTTACAAAGGATCCCATCCTGCAGGGCTGCTCACTGCAGAGATTGGTGGATTTAAGGAAGTGGGAGGTCATGAGAGGTATTTAATCATAGGACAGGATGGGCACTAGATGTGTGAGCAGCACTCAGGGTAAGAACCAATTAGCTAAACTGCCTCTCTGAACGGCAGCTAATGCTCCAACAGAATCCCTGCCAATGGATTACTGCAGCAAAGAAGTGCCTGCCTTCAACACATGCCTGCTTGGAGGCATTGTGCTCGTGATGTCAAAGGCTGCCTGTGATAGTGGAATGCAGGAGCCCAGTTTAAAACAGTTCAAAAGGCTGTATTATCCACCACATTCTCCCCAACGCAGAAAAAACCCTAATATGGAAAAAATAAGGACAGACAGGTGACGTAAAGGTTACACTCCACAGGCACTGCCCATTTTGTCAAAAAACAAGGAGCCCCAGGCAGAGTGGAACATGCTGGAGAAATGTCCAGAAGCTCACAGCATGATGTGTCGCGGAGTAATGCACTGCCAAGCCTGCCTCGGACAATTCTGCCTCCCACCCCATCCCTGATGAGCTCAGAGTTTCCAGGATGGGAATCATCCTTTTGACCTCTGCATGCTGACATTTAGCACTTAGCCCAAGAGCACAGACCGACCCCTCCCACACTCGTCTGTGCAGTGAGGTCCAGGCACAGCAACATCATGGATGTGTGGGCAGCAGGACTCTGCTCCAGAGAGCGTCACGAGCAGCAGGGTGGGGTGGACAGTTGGCAGGACTCCAGTGTGTGTGTCACCAAGCAAGGCTGACAGAGAGAGGGCAGGCTGGAGGCACAGTATTGAGCACAAACAGCCTGTTTCAGTGGGCAATTTAAGTTCTAAATGGCCTGGAAATGAATCATTGGAATGAGGAGTGGGATTTTCATCATTGTCTTGCTGTTTGTTATTTGGATTGCTGCATGCAGCTGTCAGACATTTTAGAAATGAAGACAAGTGCGTTTGTGCCAGCAAGCAGAGGCTAAGGAGAAATGTAGAAATTACACATTTTCACAGTTTCTGAAGTCCAGACATTAGTGGAAGTTGACAGTGACCTTGCTTTGCTATGAACTGCACACACTATTTCATTGCTAAAGATTTAGTTAACTGCCAAGGTTAATAAAATTCACCAATGTCCAAGCCTTCAACAGAAACCAATGGTCAAGTATTCAAGAGAAGCTGTGCATGCACCAGAATGTCAGGTGAAGAAGAGGGGACAGTGGGCTGTTCCCAACCTGCAGGTTTAAGCCAGACTTACTGGAAAGGAACTTAACTCTGAGAATTCTCTGACATCCAGAGGAATACACATCACTGCTATGAGCATCAGGACCATCAGCTCTTGCAGGGTCAAAAGCATCAGCTATGCCTCTGTGGGTTGTGTCCACTGGTACATTATCCAAGTCCACTGAAAGCACACATCCTGACAGCACTTGAGCACTTACCTCATTTATTTCTATCCTTTGCCCAGACATATCATACACATCACCTGCAAGCAAGAAAGATTAAATTATAGCCATGAACCATGGGTAAGTGCAGACTCTGAGCCACAAAATTGGTTGAAGTGTTTCTACGATAGAATCTATTTTAAAAGTTTCTGTAAATTGACATGGGCTCTGAAGACTGATGATACATAACAATCAGTTTCTATGTTGGTCCATGACAAAATCCAGAGACTGATAGGTGCTTGAAATACAATGCAGTTACCATAAAAATGACTGACTTTGGGGTAAAGAAGACTTGTCTTGAGCTGAACCCAGAGAGGATCTAGTGCTAGGTAGGAAATTAAAGTCCTTCCAGGGTATGACTTCTCTTGTACCTTGCTCTTTCAAAACCCAGCTCCTGGATTCTACTACATTTGCAGCTGTCCTTGGACACCCACAGAAAAGGAGTTTTCAAAGTCCATTCTTCTCACATCTAGGTAGCAAGGCTGCTTTATTAATTTTCCCTGAACAGATGATCTGATCATAGGAATTGAAGACATCTCATCTCCAGGAAACATAATTAGAAGTTCTGCCTGGAGAAAAGTTTCACTTGGAAGGTCTGGACTGCACCAAGGCCAGCCAGTCGCAACACTTCATTGAAATAAAACTGAAATGCAATGAGTTACAGGAATGATTGACTCATATTTGCATCAGCAACCTCAACTGAGACCAAAGTCAATTGTAGTGCTGGTGTGCCTTCACAAAGGCCCCAAGAGTGTAAAAGACACACAGTCAACCTCTCTCCTGAGAACCTAAACATCAGCTGATTCCCTGGGAACCATAGCCAAGAGGCTTTTGTACATCTCCTCCTCCAGAGGAGAGCAGAACTAAATCAACCTTTCTGGCATGGCTTTCCTGAAGGCCCCTCAGCAGCAAATCCAGAGAAGTACTGTGCTAGGAAGAAGTGAAACATTTAGAAAACTACAGGCAATAGATTGTTTGCCTTCATGTATTTCCCATTCATTTCTTGAAGCCTTACCCTATATCTATGTTAGTGACTTCTGCTTCAGAAAAGTCCATTAAGGATACATGATGAGAGAAATCTCAAACTGTTTAGCAGTACTAATGTTAGATATCACAGTAGCACTATTTGAGATATGGTGGTCTCCAAACGTGCACAGATTCATAGGAAGAAATATCTTCTTTTATTAGGTCAGCTGATAGCACTGAGAAAAGATGCAAGCTTTCTGGCACATGAGTGCATCAACAGATCTGACACAGACAAAGCATGCATCCATATACAAACAAGCGGTGACTAATTTCTCTGGGGCATCTAATGATGTTAATCAATTAGGCAGCTTGCAAAAGTGTTAACACCTCTTGAAGAAAACTGCCTGGGGCCACAGCATGAACAAGCCTTCTAAATCAATGACTTCTAGGATCCAACAGAACTAATGATGTTTGTTTCCCATTTTTTTTCTACTCCCTATAAACTTTTCTCTCTTCTGGCAGGTGAAAAATGTCAGGCCTAAAAACATAGACCAGGCCATTGACTAGTCCAGCTACCTGAAAAAGATGTGGAAAATCACTGCTCATGACATGAGAAATTGCTGAATGTGAGACACAAAGTGTGAGAAGCTGACAAAATTTGCAGAGAGCCCCATGATGGATGGCTGATTTCGTAAGTGATTAGGAGAGAGTTAGTCATGAGAGTTACATGTTATGTTTTGCAAGATTAGCAATGCCTGGGTGACCATGTCAAAATTACCATAAAAAGCTGAGATTACCTAACTAGTGATATCAGGAAAAAAAAAAAAAAAAAAAAAAACAACCAAATTTGAGTACAGATGCTGTAAATCTGGGACAAATGAGGAGAAATTAATAGTGTTGGTTCTTTAGCTGGAATGATAGTGTGGCAGAAAAAAGGAGATAAAAGAGTGAGAAAAAAGGGAAAACTATTAATTTATGCAAATGATGCAATCAGGCTGTCCAGACATCCCTGATGGGCAGCCTTGCACTTGATCACTTACATGGCATGCTGTTCTGGATATCAGACTTAGTCTCTGAAGATGAAGAGGCACACAATGAAACAAAACCCAGAGAATAAGACAAACAGATAACATACCATAGGATTTGCCGTTGATGGAGCACTTGTTGAAACACATGATGTTCTGGGTCAGAGTTCCTGTCTTGTCTGAGAAGATGTACTTGATCTGCCCCAGCTCTTCATTGAGTGTAGTGGTTCTGGCCTGAGCTGGCGTGTCATTCAGTGGGTAATACATTTTACGGTCCCAGTCGATGTAGAAACTGTTACCCAAGCGTATAATCTCCACACTGATGAAACAGAAAGAGAAGATGATGGAATGTTAATATTCATTAGCTTAAGGAACAAGCTCTTTATCTTCAGCACCACCATTAACAATTAGAAGACAGCTTGAAAGGCAATGACAGGTTGAATTCATCTGCCCATAGGTGGCCTGTGGTAAAGGATGTTTAACAAGTCCCACTGCTAAGTTTTCAGCAAACTCACTTCCTTTGTTTATAAAACAGTACTTTATAAAAGTACTTGGAATGTTTCAGAAGTTTTCGGACTGAGAAGTGAGGCAGGAGCAGTGGGTTTCACTGGGTGCTGTTTCAGGAGATGGTTTCCAGCAGAGCTGTGGGCTGGGCTGAGCCCAGTGCCAGGGGATGAGCACAACCATGTCTCAAACAACACAGACTCCTCCAGCAACAGAGCTATTGTGTCACTCAGTACAACCACGGAGTGGCATCAGCTCACAGATGACATGAATTTTCACTTTGCAGTGTGACATACTGGACAGGAATGGAATTCATTCCTGATGTTTACCAACACGAGAGTCTCAGTAGCAAGGCTGACTGAAGGTAGGTACAATGATAAACTAAACAGGGCTATGCAGTCTCTACCCCTGCCCCAAGTTTTGAGAGCATCACAGACACATTGGCTACCTGTCACCCCTGCTTGGCTATCACTAATAACCAACACAGCTCTGCATTGTCTGGGAAGAGGCAACACTCACACTGCCCATACAGAACCAAGAGCTTCAACCTGATTACACCTACTTGCCTGGCAATCCTCACATGAGTCCTAAAGCCTCCTCAAAGCATAGCCCATTCATTCAGTGTTAGCAAGATACTTTCAGACTTGCTCCTATAGTGTCCTACACACCTACACCTCCCCTTTCACTGCAAAATCATCCTCTCCTCTTCCAGAGCTCACTGCTGTCCCCATCAAACCCTGATAAAGCCTTATGAAGGCAGCAGAAATAAGAAAAGCATTGACCTGATGTGTAGGATCATCTCTAATGGGGCTGTGCTAAGTTTTAAGGAAAATGCTGCTCACAGTTAAGGCAAAAGCTAAACCTCTCCAAAGATGAAAAGTGAAAGGAGCTTCTGGCACGTACCTGACGTAGAGTGAAATTGGTACCACTGTGTTTAAGATGATCACATATGACCAGAACATCAGGAAGCCGGAGTAGGAGGCAGAATTGACACCCTCTGCCCAGGGCAGATACACCTGGAAGTAGTAGCCCTTATCATGCTCCCAGATACCATTGCCAATGGCTAGGATGAGACACATCAGTGCTAAAAACGCAAAGATCTGAAAAAAGAAAATTAAAAAAAACCCAAACAAATCAAAACCAACCAAAATGTATTGCATTTTAGAAACAAGGAATTTTTTATGTATTGGTTAATCAGAGATGAGATAGGGCTGGATAGCCTGAATCACAGGAAATTGTTCCTAGGGATGAAGAGGAAAAGAGAGCAAAATTATGATACTTTTACCTCAAGAACAAAACTACACAGTGCAGAGTCTGGCAACTTGGAATTAAAAGTCCTCAAACAGCTGGGGATTTAAATCCCAAGCAGACATCTCAACTAGGGGGATCAGCTGCAGAACACCACATCCCATTAGAGAAGAATTGAGCTAAGGGTACTCAAACATCTGGCTGCACACTTGGGAATACAAACTGCCTGGAGGACTCTACCTGGCTATTTGCCAGATGTATCACAGTCTTCCTCACAGTTTCTGAAAAACTAATAAGGACAATCCAGCACTGTACCATTTGGAATTCAGCACTGGGTATTATTCAGATGGTTAGAGGAGAGTTAATTGCTTTCTCAAAGCTAATGGTTGCCTTGGTATCTGCCCTCACAATTTGATTACATTTCCTTTGAGCAAACAAAAAGCAACACCAACCAGTGATGTGTATCCTTGGGCTTTAGAGAAGCCTGTTTCCTGAAGCCTAAAGCAACCAGGGCAACAGCAACTGGGAAGTGAATTTCCAAGTGGGAAACCTTAGTGAAAACTGGGGCTTGCACTGGAACACCATTTAACACACACAAGACCATTACATAGGTCATAAAGCAGTTTTTTTATTTAAAGAAGACAAGACTGTAGCAGTACAAGCATATGGAAAAGAATACAAAAAGAACAGAAGAAGCAAATTTAAAAGCAATTTATACAAACTGCAAGGCATTCTAGAACTGTGAATATCTAACAGTCAGAAAATATCAAGAGAAGAAAAAAATAAAGCATAAACAAGTGTGTGAAAAGCAATCGTATTAAGAGACAGTCCTACAGGAGGAAGGAGGAAGGAGGAAGGAGGAAGGAGGAAGGAGGAAGGAAGAAGGAAGAAGAAGGAATTATCTCCCCTACAGTAGATGAAAAAGGCAGATTATGTTCAGACACAGAGCACTATGTGGCTCTATCTGCTAATAAGCATTTTCAATGTGGCAGGTCCATCTAATTCAAAGACAGAAACTTAGAGGTTAGTTTTTAACCTTTGATAAGGTTAGTTTTTAACAATGCTTTAAAAACTGGGAAGCCCCACCATCTTGGAATGCTGCTGATGTAATTACAACATTTATAAGGTAGAAATGGTGATGCTGGGGGAGACAAACTGCACTTAACTTGACATCCTTCCTGGACAAATGACAATAAAATAATTCTTTTGGCATAGGCTTTTCCAAACATTTGACATAAAACAACCAATATAATAATAAAAAAGTGAAGATATGGAGTCAACAGGCTGCACAAAAGAGCAATTAAAAATCATCTTTTGCAAATATAATCATTAGGGAGGACATATCAGTAAGTTGGACTATTTTGTAAAGGCCATACAGCAACAATCACATTAAAACAGTAATCAACCTTTTTAAAAAACAGTAATTGAGGTACAAGTATAGAAAGGTTGATGGTAAAACTAATATTTGTACTGCTGAGGTAATCTATGGGAGGAAGAAAGATAATTCTATGGAGTAATATGAATCACTTTGGTGAAAAGTTCATGCCTGATCAACTCAAGTTTTAATATCAAAAAGCCACAAAAGGGAACTGCAGTAAGAAAAGGTAGCAGGCTGAGTTTCAGGGGACACATTTATTTCACACATGAGTAGTAGCTTTTCTATTTAATTGTGCAAAGCCAAATAAATTACTCAACTTGTGAAACAGAGACAATATTGCTTGCTGGTAAGGAATGTGGTGCAGTGTTTTTAAACCTCTGTGAACCAGAAATTAAAACATACTTCAATCTGCACTATTGTAATTATAAGGGATTAATGATATTATGAGAGGCATGACCCACCTCGCTGCCCCACAGGTTAAAAATTATCCATTTACAGAATATCACAATCCCTGTAGGAATTTCAATGTGTGATTCAGCAATAGAAATACACATGGGGCAAGACAAGAGCTGAAGTTTCCAAGGTATCCCTGCCCGTGGCTGGGGTGTTGGAACAAGATGATCTTTAAGGTCTCTTCCAACTCAAACCACTCAGTGATTCCATACGACAGCAGCTCTTGCCTGCAATGGCACTTGATTTATGTACATTTTGTTTTCTGTGCATTGGGCATGTCAACGCTCTCACAACCCCACTCATGTGCAACACTCATGCTTGCACAAAGCTCACTAACATGCTGATTGCTCTGAGACAAATGCAAAAGACCAAGCCATTAACAGCAACCCTGGAGATTAATTTCTGCGCACAGAAACAACTGTGTGCAGGGTGTTGCCACTGTAACCACAGCCCTGATGAGAAGGACATGAAAAATCATAGACTTGTGCATGCTTATAGGCTTTCTTGAACATCCTCCCTCCCTGGGTCCTGCCCATGCACTGCCTGCTAAAGATCCTCCTGGCAAGAATTTTGTAAAGAGGAGGTGAATTTTGACTTCAAGATAAACATTGACTGATGGACTGTGAATTGTAACAAGTCTCAGTTTCTTGGTTGGTACTTTGAGTTCTGCTCCGGGATTTGAAGCAGTTAAGTTGTTTAAGAGATGAACGTGAGAGCTCTTTCTCTGAAGATTTGCTCTCCCAAGAGTGCTAAGAAGCAGCTTTTGGACAAAAAAGCATTTCTGGAGCTGGCAAGTGCATCCCCAGTGGAGGAGCATTAACTTCTCTCTCAGATCGATGAGAAACACCCCCAAATGTGAAAAAACAGCTATGATTGCCATCTGGAAAGGTTCAGTCCTGATTAACCCTTGTTGGGACAGACCATGGCAATATTTAACAGGCACTCCCTTGGTGAATTTGCTTAAACACTGCTTTGTGCCTGGAAGCTTCATGGCAAATAAACACAAAATAACTTTGCCAGTGTTACTGTGGAATAAGTTTCACTACATTTAAATGACTTATTTATAGTAAGTCATGGCTGCTTTGTATTATCAAACTCAAGAGCACAATATATTGCCTATTTTTATGACCACACTCTGTAACCTTCGACCACCCAGTGAACTGGAAAAACCACATCCCCTTAGGTGTGCAAAGAGTCTGGTGTTCAAGCTATGATAGAGCTTTACTTAGACATCAAAATTTTAGGTTCCTTAAAAATGTGTAAAGGAGACAAACACACCCTTGGCTCCTCCAGCGCCCAAGAACCCAGGCACAGGCTGATGCAATCGGCTGCAACTTGCTCAATTTTTTTTAAAACAGAGCCAGGAGGTAAATTCATCTCATTTGTGTTTATAAAGAGAGGCCAAACTGAAAGTTCTGGGTGGGTGGAACCTTTGGCTTGTGAAAGGAGATTTAGCAAATCTTAATTGAAAGTTAAATTCCAAGTTCCCTATTCAGTTTTTCTTTGCTCTGTTTCTGTGCCTTGTGGATTCCCCACAGCCCTTTCTCCTCTCCAGTAAGAGCACAGCAGAACACCTATAAAAATGTGAAGTTTTTCAAATGCTTGCAAAATTTTGAATGTAAGAGGCCCAAACCTTATTTGTTTTTGCTGTCCCCTTAAGAGGAGGAAGGGAAAACACTGAGGGAACCAAGCTGGTGATGATAACAAAGATCTTCCCTTGGCAGAGATTGGTGCAAGTTTACTAAAATTAGGGGCATGTCCTTACTGTACACAGAGCAAGGCCTCAAATGGGATTGAAGACAACCCTGGAGTGGCTGTCTGTGCTGTGGCACTGCTGGACATCCCTGAGCCCACTTAAAGGACTTTTGGGACCTCTAGAAAAAAAGGAGGAGTAGAGGGGCTGAGAAGCAGTATGGAGGTCAGAGGGTGGTGCCACCCTGGAGATGTCTGTGCTCTCAGTGCTGAGGAGACATGAGGTCAGAGAGGGCAGGGAGAGGTCAGGACAGCCTTGCTGTGATCCACAGACTGCTGCTGGATGCCTCCTCCAGGGCTTGTTCCAGTACCTAGGGATGGATCTTGTTCCCAGCTGCCTGCTAGGGTGATCTGGAGAGCAAGAGCAGAAGGGAACAAGCAGGAACAGTGACCACTGACCACCAGACCTTCCCAGTGCTGTAAATGGAAGGTAGTGCAGCATGCATGGAAAAGCATGACAAATTTGCACTCAAAGGAAAATAAAGTCTGAAACTAAAGACATTTTCTTCAAGCAACATTGATTAAAGTAGTGTCAGAGTGTGTGTCTTCCTCCCCTGAGTGGCTTTGAACTCAAGCAGTAAAATCTTGAGAGAGGCTGTAAAAGAATCACTATTTCTGCCTAGAAGTATCTGCCATTTGTTAAAACCACTTGGAGCTTTATCCTCAAATTAGATCTGTTTTTCAACCTGAGAAGAGTGCCTGCTATGTAGGATTAGTGTTCTCAGATCTCCCAGCTGCTAAAAACACCACTTTCTCAGCATTAATGAGACCATGTCTAATAATTTATCCTAATGTGTTAAGTCAGAAGCTGGCCTCATGTAAATTAACAAACTCAATTACCAAGTCCTATGCAGATATCACCAGAGATGCCAAGAAATCAGGAGGAAGAGAGAGAACTGCTAATGTTTATTTAAATAGAAAATGACAAAATTACTAGAAGAAAAAAGGGCTTTGCAGGCTTAAAAATATTTCTCACACAAACACGCAGAGCAAGGGAGAGCAGAGAAAATTACAAGCTCAGAAGAAAAGTCCTGAATTCTGTCAATGCCTTGCTTTGCAAGATGGGCTGGCAGAGGTGCTGCAGAACTCAGGCTGCTGATAAACTATGATGTACTTTTTCTTTATCATTAGTCACTTCTGATATTCCCTCATTTGTGCAGACAAAGAGGTGGAGCATCTGGAAATGATGAACACATCTGAAGAAAGGAAGACACATTAAATCAGACTTACCACCAACACAAGGACGTTCATGAGCCGATCAATGCTTGTTCTCTTGAAAGTTGTTTTTCCGCTGTTCTGCATGAGTTTCGTGTCTGGCCCTGGAGATGAAGCACACTTGGTAATTTTAGTAATAAAGCTTAGCTGTTCTAAAGCTAATTCCCTCTGATGCCCCACTGTGCTCTTCAGCATAAATAACCACGACAGCTCTCCTGAACTCAGGTACGTACAGTCCAGAGTGCTGGTGGGAAACTTGGGCAGAAACAGGCTAAGGCATTTGTCTGAGATTATATGGAGAGAATCACATAAAACCATTAAATCTGGACTTTGACTCTGCTCTCTTCTTTCAACATTGAACCCTCCCTCTCAGGTTTAATTACTTTTCACAGAATACCTGATATTGCTATGTTATTGGTGACATATTATGCATTATCTCACATGTCTAGAGGAGTATAGAAACAATAGGATTATGCTCGTGAAAAGCATAGAGCTAATCAATAATATTATTGATGACCCTGATATTCCAATATGGATTAAAATCACATAGAAATGATACGTAGTGCTTAATTCAATACACTTCAGAGAATTCTTAACCAAATTTAATTGCTACATTCTCTCTTACTCATCAATCAAAACTTCCCTCCTGTACTTTGCTACATGCATTTCTGAAATAAGAAACTTTTTTCTTCTCATACCTGGTGGAAACATACTTTCCAAAGGAAAAAATACTTGATGCCTTTGTGCATGCTGGGTGTGATGTACTTCCATGCTAGTGCTGCTGTGCTTTGCAATTCACATTTTTACCAGTCAGTCCTTTTACCTACCAGCATAAATAACAAGTCCAAAGCACCAGTCTGTGTTCCTAATAGTACAGCCCCTCAGCAACATCTTCTCATTGTCCAGGGCATACTTCTCTCCTCGAAGAGTAAGAGTTCCTGTGAATTTATCCAGTTTGTTATTTGGTGCCTCACATCTGACTTCTCCTGTAAAAAGAAGGTAAAAGCAAAAATAGAAATCTTGGTCCAGAAAGGTGTCATCAATATTGCATTCCCAGCTGTTCCTCAGAGAGACAGTATTTCACACAGTAGTTGCAGTCGACTCCTACCCTTGTCATTCCCATTCTATATCTTATATTTACTGATGTTCTGGGATGTTGCTCCTTCCCCATATTCATCTCGTAATTCAAGGGACCACAATGAACTTGGATATATCCAGTTCTTTGAACGTGGCAGTTTTTTATTGGTAGAGTACAAAACAAAGTTTCCACAACTTTTATGTGGGTGAGAAGAAATGTTGAACCAGCAACATACTTTTAATCCATTCCCAGCAAGTTCATAGCAGTACGATGTCACTGGATAACTTTAGCTAAAAGTGCTGACATCACCTTTTTTCCTATTTCATTTTCCCTTCAACTGCAAGAGCCCAAGTGAATAAAATCATAGCCTAAAGGCTGCAGAAGAGTAATTAACTGAGGTGTCTTTGTTCGCTGGTTTTTAATTTCATCTCTTTTATAACTCAAGTCCCAGGAGCACATAAAAAAGATACCACTACCTTCTTTTGCCACAAAGCTGACACTGTAAGTGATTGGAGTGTCTATTTCCATGCTTTATATTTATTTCTTGTAATAAAATGTGTTCAGATACCTCAGTATAAAAATGACTATTTAAATCAACAGCTGCACCTGACATTTAAAGATTCAAAGCAGAGCCCTGTGGATGTATTGAAAGGAACTGGAAAATACAAATATGCCTTATTGAAAGGCAGTTTAAGAGTTCAGTCTGTTCACTTAATCAGCAGGAACATTAAAGTTATTTTGACCACAGGCTGTAAATACCTACAAAAAAGACTAGCATTTGCAAAGAGTACAGTTTTTCTAGCTGTCCTCAGATTAATACACCAGGCTCAAGAGACTGGAAACAAAATCCAGAGAATTCCAGAAGAAAAGTACATCTCTAAGTGTCATAGCAGTCTTCACCACTATGCATTTTAAAATAAAAAATAATTAAAATTATCAAAAAAGTAGCTCTACTCTAGGGCATAAAAATTATCAGACTTGAAAGATCAAACAATTAGGAAATTCAGTGACACATGTGACATCAGAACTCATCGTAACAACTGTGTTGATCTTCTATTTCACCATCTGGTTACTCCAGCAACAACCAGACCTATGCCCCATCATTTCTGAAAGTCTGCAGTAACCAGGACCACCTCACTGCCACCCCTGCAACACCTCAAAAAGCACAAAGGAAACAGAGGCTTTGCTCTGTGACCTCAAACAGCAAAATGCTTGGCAAAGCAAACCCAGGGCATGGTCTCCCACCAGGAACACTGTGCCTGCCGTGGGCTCCTCAGAGCACCTTGTGTGTCCACGTTTGCTTTTCCCTAAATGGGCAGGTCTGGGTTACTGATGTGCTGATTTTGAGATCAGAAGGGATTCATCCACATGAGACTGACCACAAAAGAGTGAGAAGCTCTAAAGATGCCCCCAGGACAGCTGCACTGAGCCCAGTAACTCTGCAGCTCAAGGCACCACAGCCTGGCACCATTCCCCCTGTCCCCCTCTCCCACTGACAGCAATAGGATATCGGGAATACATTTCAGCTGAAAGAGTTAAATAGTGTCAAGCTGACAAGCAGTTTGTAACTGAAAAGTATTGTTGTCTTTCTGGTCTCCCAGTTCCCCAAATCAAAGAAGTTCAGGGTTTTGCAAGCATCTTCCTTATCTGAACCATCAAACAAACATCATAACTCACATAAAGCATTCCACTGAGTGCCTGTATTAGCTGAGCAACCCTGTTCTCTCTTCCTGTCTTAAAAAGTAATTAGATAAAGAGTTACATAAATATTTAAGTATTTCTGTGGAGGTTTGCTAAGGGAAATGCAAGGCTGGGTCTGATTCCAGGCACTCTTCCCAGTACACTGTCAAATATAAATCATCCTGGGAAACATTTTATTCATTTTAAGTACTGTGAACAGGGCACTTTTATTTACAACATAAGTAAAATAGAGAGCTGCAGAATAAATAAATAAATATCCGATAAGAAAATTCTCAATTTTCCAGAATATTTTTAAACATTTTTTTAATTAAGCACTTCCAAGAACACAGTGCCCTTAGATAAGCATCACACTGAACATGCTTGAAAAATTATCCAAGATTAAGATTTTGCTTACAAATTGATAGACACTTCAGCCTGCACAGGAAAATAACTAAGGCATGCCACTCCAATTACTAACATAAAGCATATAACTGCACCTGTAAAAACATATTTCTCAAGACCTAAAACACTCAGAACCTCAGCCATCACTTCAAAAAAATCCTGATGTACTGAGCTGACACTTGGCAAAAACCACACACATTATTGCATAAAACCTCAACAAAGAAGGCAAAAGAAAATCTACCAGACAGTCTCAGCTATGCTCTTTGCCACATCCCCACCACTTGTCCTGGAATCATCTACTTGTTTCAAAAACTCTTTTTTCTGGAATTATATTCCCTCCTTATCTAAAAATATTTCCTGAGAGTCTGCAATCCTTGAGGCTTTCCAAGGACAGCAGCACTCATTCCACCCCTTTCCACACTGACTCCTCCTGTAATCCTGACCTCATATCTAAGCCAGTGGGTCACTGCAGAACGTGACTAACACCTCCTGGGCTGTTCCCTCATGTTCTCTCCAAAGACAGATGATGTGTGAGCATGGAGTACTCTGGTTTTGACAGGCCTGACTCCTTTCTGTGTGTGTGCTGCTATGTATTCCCTGGTATCCACCAACAGGACACATGGGAATGGTTAAAGTTGCACAAGGAGAGGTTCAGACTGGATGTCTTAGGAAACATTTCTTTACTAAGAGGGTTACAACTCACTGGAGCAGGCTTCCTAGAGAGGTGATTGATGCACCCAGCCTTTCAGGTTTAAGAGGCATTTGGACAGTGTTCTTAAAAACATATTTTAATTTTTGGTCAGCCCTGAAATGGTAAGGCAGTTGGACATGATGATCATTGTAGGTCCATTCCAACTGAAACATTCTATTCTATTCTATTCTATTCTATTTGTCCTAGGTTGCAATATTGATGTAGTTAAGTATTCTATTACCACCAGCTGTGGGCCATTAGCTGCTATCACCCACTCCGGATGACAGGCAATGGGCCATCCGTTAGCTATTATCACTTGCTAACGACCCACCCCGCATGACAGGCAATGAGCCATCAGGGACCCACCGTGTGACTCATGGACTTATCTCATCCCATTGTGAGATGCTCTGCCGAGGAGAGAGGAGCCAGGTGTTCCCACCTGGATATAACCTGGCCTTGGAACTGCCTGAGCTAGCCCTGTCTACTGGGTTCCCGGAGGACAAGAGCTACCACTGAATCTTCAGCTGGAGACTAGACCTTCACAGGATCACTGCTTCAACTGGACTACTTCAGTTGGACTGCTACTACCACCCTAACAGGGTGTTAGGTTGTATCTGACTTTGTCAGTGCTTTTCCTTGTATTATTTCATTTATTTTTAATTTCAATCTTGACTTGTGATCTCCCACTGGTTTGTTTTCAAACCAAGACATATTTTGGCGCCCAACGTGGGGCTCGACCTGGGGAAACTCAGAAAATCATATCACCATGATGATCAGCCTGTCTATGTGGGTAATGTATCTTACCCTTTATATTTTCCCTCAAATGGGAAACTATCTACCCGTTGCATTGCTCCTGTTGCGACCAGGGAAAGGCATGAGAATTGCTGTATTGGTTTATTATGCCTATTGCATGGTAACGTGTGAGGCGATGAATACCATTCGGAATATATACTCGACTTTGTCTGCCTGGCCTAACCTGAGCTGCTTCGTCTGGGACCTCCTCAGCAATCGCACCCACCCTCTGGGGCTAGGAGGAGAGAGTGGTTTCTTCCAGCATTTCAGGCCAGGCACAGCCATCTTTGACAACATTGAATTCTCTCTGGATGCTAAGGATGGCATAATCTTCCTGTTAGTTCTGTTTTCTTTCTTCTCTGCGACCAGCACAGTGTACCTCATGCTGAGAAACAGAACAATACCTGGTGTTGTACAGCGTCTTCTCAAAGAGGAGGAGAAAAGAAACAAGTCAGCAGGCAAGAGGAAAAGAACCAAAGGAGCAGTCAATGTCTCAACACAGACCATTGCCGAATCAAAACAGCCAAAGCCAGTAGCGGTTGCCCCCGTCCAGAAAAAGAAATCCAAGAGCAAATCAGTCCGCACAGCGACTGATGAGGATGCGGCAGGACCATCTCACCCAGCAGAAGAGACAGAGCCGGAGATCATCACTCGCTCTCTATCCCTGGGGGAGCTGCGGGACCTACGGAGGGAATTCACCCGGCAGGCGAATGAGTCCATCTTGACCTGGCTGCTCCGTATCTGGGACGCCGCAGCTAATGACACTATTCTGGATGGAAGTGAGGCCAGACAAATGGGATCCCTGTCTCAGGATGTGGTCATTGACCAGGGGATTGGGAAAACCCAGGAAACTCTCAGCCTCTGGCGGCGATTGCTGCTGAGTGTACGGGACAGATACCTGTGCAAAGAAGACCTCCAGATGCACCAAAGGAAATGGAACACAATAGAACAAGGTATCCGATGCCTGAGGGAATTGGCCGTGCTAGAGATCATTTTCTCAGACAACGAGAGATTCCCCAAGAGCCCAGATAATGTCCGGTGCACTTCACAAATGTGGCTAAGATTCGCACGGCTCGGACCAGAGATATACTCTCGTTACCTGGCAACACTGCAGTGGAGGGAAGGCGAAGACCAGGTGGGCGTGTTAACAAACAAACTGAGAATTTATGAGGACACTGTCACCGCTCCACTACGCACCCAGGTCTCATCGGTAGAAACAAACCTGGCCGAGCAAGTCCGGAGTTTGATTGAAGAGAGCCTCCAGAAACTAAGGAAAGAGTTCAAAGAAGGATTTTTCCATGTCACACCGAAACCAACCCGAGTCTCTGCCATCAGGAGCAGACGTACTCCAGTCAGGGAAAGAAAACAAACTCCACGACGTGACCTCTGGTTTTTCCTTCAAGAGCACGGGGAAGACATGAGGAAGTGGGATAGGAAACCCACCTCCACCTTAGCAGCCCGGGTACGTGAATTGAAAACAGAAACATCCACCTCAAGAAGCTCATCTAGGTACAACACTGCCCCAGTCTCTTGTGGACAGAACCCCCGACAGAATGGAAGTGATAATATGACTGATCCTCTTGAAGGGACCTCAGGAACACATTTACAGGAGAAGAACATCGTCCACCAAAAACAGGATTAGAGGAGCCCTGCCTCTAGCCAGGTAGAGGAAAGGGATAATCGGATCTATTGGACTGTGTGGATCCGATGGCCTGGCACATCTGACCCACAAAGATACACGGCTTTGGTTGATACCGGCGCTCAGTGCACCCTGATGCCATCCAGGTATGTGGGGACTGAATCCATTTCTATTTCTGGGGTGACAGGAGGATCCCAGCAGCTGACTGTACTGGAAGCTGAAGTGAGTTTAACTGGGAATGAGTGGCAGAAACACCCCATTGTGACTGGTCCAGACGCCCCATGCATCCTCGGCATAGATTATCTCAGGAGTGGATATTTCAAAGACCCGAAGGGACATCGCTGGGCTTTTGGGATAGCAGCCGTAGAGACGGAAGACATAAGACAACTGAATAGCCTGCCTGGTCTCTCAGATAACCCGTCTGCTGTAGGACTACTGAGAATTGAAGAACAGCAGGTACCAATTGCTACAGCAACAGTGCACCGTCGGCAATACCGCACTGACAGAGACTCTGTGGCCCCCATCCATAAAATGATTCGGGATCTGGAGAGCCAAGGGGTGGTCAGCAAGGCTCACTCACCCTTTAACAGCCCTATATGGCCGGTGCGTAAGTCCAGTGAAGAATGGAGACTGACGGTGGATTACCGTGGCCTGAATGAAGTCACACCACCACTGAGTGCTGCTGTACCGGACATGTTGGAACTTCAGTATGAGCTGGAATCCAAAGCAGCAAAGTGGTATGCGACCATTGATATTGCCAATGCCTTTTTCTCCATTCCTCTGGCAGCAGAGTGCAGGCCCCAGTTTGCTTTCACCTGGAGAGGTGTGCAGTACACGTGGAACCGACTGCCCCAGGGGTGGAAGCACAGTCCCACCATCTGCCATGGACTGATCCAGGCTGCACTGGAAAAGGGTGAGGCTCCAGAACATCTGCAGTATATTGATGACATCATTGTGTGGGGGGACACAGCAACGGAAGTATTTGGGAAAGGAGAGAAAATCATCAGAATTCTCCTGGAAGCCGGTTTTGCCATCAAGAAGAGTAAAGTCAAGGGACCTGCCCGAGAGATCCAGTTCCTGGGAGTAAAGTGGCAAGATGGACGGCGTCAGATTCCTTCTGAGGTCATCAATAAGATCATCGCGATGTCTCCACCAACCAACAAGAAGGAGACGCAAGCCTTCCTAGGCGCCATAGGCTTTTGGAGAATGCACATCCCTGAGTATAGCCAGATCGTGAGTCCTCTCTACCTCATAACCCGCAAGAAGAACGATTTCCACTGAGGCCCTGAACAGCAGCAAGCCTTCACCCAGATCAAACAGGAGATCGCTCATGCGGTAGCCCTTGGCCCAGTCAGGACAGGACCAGAGGTAAAGAATGTGCTTTACTCTGCAGCCGGGAGCCATGGTCTGTCCTGGAGCCTTTGGCAGAAGGTGCTTGGTGAGACCCGAGGCCGACCACTGGGATTCTGGAGTCGAAGTTACAGAGGGTCTGAAGTCAACTACACTCCCACCGAGAAAGAAATCTTGGCAGCTTACGAAGGAGTCCAAGCCGCCTCAGAGGTGATTGGCACAGAAACACAACTTCTCCTTGCACCCCGACTGCCAGTACTGGGGTGGATGTTCAAGGCAAGGGTTCCCTCTACCCACCATGCCACTGATGCTACGTGGAGCAAATGGATTGCCCTCATCACACAGCGCGCCCGTATTGGAAACCCGAATCGCCCTGGGATTCTGGAAATCATAACAAACTGGCCTGAAGGTGAGACTTTTAAATTATCTTCAGAAGAAGAAGAGGAGAAAGTAGCACGTGCCGAGGAAGCACCCCCGTATAACGAGCTGCCGGAGAGTGAAAGACGCTATGCCCTCTTCACCGATGGGTCCTGCCGAATTGTAGGCGCAGATCGGAAATGGAAAGCTGCAGTATGGAGCCCCACACGACAAGCTGTACAGGCTACCAAGGGACAAGGTGGATCGAGTCAGGTTGCAGAGCTTAAAGCCATCCAGCTGGCTTTGGATATTGCTGAACGAGAGAAATGGCCAAGGCTCTATCTCTACACCGACTCCTGGATGGTAGCCAATGCACTGTGGGGATGGTTAGATCGCTGGAGAAAGGCTAACTGGCAGCGCAGAGGAAAACCCATCTGGGCCGCTGAGATTTGGCAGGACATCGCCGCCCGGGCAGAAAAGCTGACCGTGAAAGTTCGACACGTGGATGCACATGTACCTAAGAGTCAGGCTAATGAAGAGCATCGTAACAACGAGCAGGTGGACCGAGCTGCCAAGGTGGAAGTGTCACAGGTGGATCTGGACTGGCAGCACAAAGGAGAATTATTTCTAGCTCGTTGGGCCCATGATGCCTCTGGTCATCAAGGGAGAGATGCGACATACAGGTGGGCTCGTGACCGAGGGGTGGACTTGACCATGGACAACATCACACAGGTCATCCACAGCTGTGAGACTTGCGCTGCAATCAAACAGGCCAAGCGGGTGAAGCCTCTGTGGTATGGTGGACGATGGTCAAAGTACAGGTATGGGGAAGTATGTCAAGTTGACTACATCACACTTCCCCAAACCCGCCAAGGAAAGCGCTACGTGTTGACCATGGTGGAAGCAACCACGGGATGGTTAGAGACCTACCCTGTGCCTCATGCTACTGCCCGGAACACCATCTTGGGTCTGGAAAAGCAAGTCCTGTGGAGACATGGTACCCCTGAGAGAATCGAGTCTGACAATGGAACCCATTTCAAGAATGGCCTCATAAGCACCTGGGCTAGAGAACACGGAATTGAATGGATATACCACATCCCCTATCATGCACCAGCTGCCGGGAAAGTTGAACGGTGCAACGGACTACTGAAGACAACTTTGAAGGCACTTGGCGGGGGAACCTTCAAAAATTGGGAACTGAACTTAGCAAAGGCCACCTGGATGGTTAACACAAGGGGTTCTATCAATCGAGCCGGTCCTGCTGAGTCCGAACCTTTGCACACAGTGGATGGAGATAAAGTCCCTGTGATACACGTAAGAGGTTTCTTAGGAAAGACTGTTTGGATTAGTCCCACCTCAGGGAAAGGCAAACCCATCCGTGGAGTGGTTTTTGCCCAAGGACCTGGTTATACTTGGTGGGTGATGAAGGCAGATGGGGAAACCTGTTGTGTACCACAAGGAGACCTTATCTTAAGTGAGAACTGTGTAGATGGTAATAGAATAAGGGGTGGATAATGTCCTAGGTTGCAATATTGATGTAGTTAAGTATTCTATTACCACCAGCTGTGGGCCATTAGCTGCTATCACCCACTCCGGATGACGGGCAATGGGCCATCCGTTAGCTATTATCACTTGCTAACGACCCACCCCGCATGACAGGCAATGGGCCATCAGGAACCCACCGTGTGACTCATGGACTTATCTCATCCCATTGTGAGATGCTCTGCCCAGGAGGGAGGAGCCAGGTGTTCCCACGTGGATATAACCTGGCCTTGGAACTGCCTGAGCTAGCCCTGTCTACTGGGTTCCCGGAGGACCAGAGCTACTACTGGATCTTCAGCTGAAGACTAGACCTTCAGAGGATCACCGCTTCAACTGGACTACTTCAGTTGGACTGCTACTACCACCCTAACAGGGTGTTAGGTTGTATCTGACTTTGTCAGTGCTTTTCCTTGTATTATTTCACTTATTTTTAATTTCAATCTTGACTTGTGATCTCCCACTGGTTTGTTTTCAAACCAAGACACTATTCTATTCTATTCTATTCTATTCTATTCCTATGTCCATTCCATTCCATTCCATTCTTAGTCCATCCTATCCTATCCTATCCTATCCTATCCTATCCTATCCTATCCTATCCTATCCTATCCTATCCTATCCTATCCTATCCTATCCTATCCATCTTGTATTTGATTTAGCAAACAGTGCTGAGAAAGGACACATTTCCTGTTAAGCACATCTATGCTGCTTGCCTCTAGATATTTTAAAATTCAGTCTTTGTTGTGGCACTGAGAGAGGAAAGGAATGGTTTCAGGGTGAGGCTTCAGGCTGGAAAGCAGTCACCTGTCCTGTGTGCACAGTTAGTCTTCAGGTCTGTGTGGTGTCTGGGAAGTGCCACTGATCAGAAGATAAATGTAATCAGTGCATCAGCATTCCTACATCAGTGTGAAAGTGCAGTGTGAAAATGTTTTGAGGTCAGAACTAAGCATAAGGTTTTGGGAAAACAGTTTTCATTGTGCAGCTACATGAATTCTTGTGCTGGGGTTCAAGGTGGGTAATCCTGACATGTACAGAGAGAAAAGTGTCCATCCAGAATTGCCACCAGTGCACTGTCAGGTTACAGCCATGCATGGCACCAAGACCTGCAAGCATAGAGAGACCTTTTCCTTTACACATGGTGTTGATACCTACTGTACAGACTGCAGTGTGCCTGTTCAGTTTTGCTGGCACCATTTCCAGAGAAGTCCTAGCAGGGGACAGCTTGGAATGAAGAGTCCCAACCTCTCTGTAATTTGGGCAAATCCTTGGAAATTGAATTTTCCATTTATACTCACCATTGAACTCTGTCAGCTTCTGAAGATCTTCTCCAAGCTCTGCAGTGACTGTCAGTGCCTGCTTCACCTTCAGGTTTGTTTCACTGTGACAAACAACATGAGACAAAAACATGAACTGAAAGTCATATGTGAACTGAAAGCTCTCCCTGAAAGTCACTTCTGCTCTTGAGGACAGTCTTCTTCCTAGACAACAGAAGGACTGTGATACCATATACCTGTTTCGCCTGGCCAAAGCGTGCAGATTGTCTCTTTCAGTCACAATGACAGGCAGTTCAGAGGACTTCTGGGCATGGTACCAAAGGTACCAAGTCTCTGCCTTCCTAATTTCACCACAGAGCACCCCACTGCCTAACCTGTCACTCATGACACATTTAACCCCAAGGTATCTAGCATATAGGAGAGCTCTTAATATTTTCATCAGAATGGTATTTCAAACTGGGGAGTTTGAAGTGCAATGTCAAAAGAATACTGCATTTGTTCAGGGCCTCTTAGAAGTGGCACTTGTGTGTACAAGCACAAGCTCATTTTCAGTGGAAATCAGATGGGGAAAGTCCAGAGGGCTGTCTGCAGGGTCTTGGGAGAGACACAATTTCTTGAACTCTCTGGTCTTGCTGAGACCCTCAGACTGTTGCTAGCTCCAAGCAATGCAAAAAAGGTAATGCAAACTGGGTCATAAAGATGAGGTCACCTCTGGTTTATTCCAATTAATACAAGTTGCAGCCCTCTGATTTGTGGCCAGCTGTGTCCTGGAGTGGGCAACATTTGGAAGCCTTTGCTGTGTGCCTGCATTGATATTATTCTAAACAGTTGAAAGGAGATTACTGGAGTTATTCATTATGATTATCTCACCCAGACAATCTGTCTCAAAGAAAATACTAAAGGAGATAGATAAAAGTAACAGCTTCTGGTGGGGACCTGTGATATTGCAGGAACTTGTCTCTAACTAACTTTCAGTGTTAGAAGAACTGTCACTGGAAAGTAAAGTCCTCTCCTCACATGACATCTGCACTCAAGAGGAAAAAGCATCCACCAGAAGATGTTATTTTCAGGATACCTACCCAAAGTTTATTCTGCTTTTTATAAAACTCTTGCTACCAGAGCTATTGCAGATATGCCTGTGGCACCCAGGGTCACCAGGCATGTGGCTTTGCAGTGATGGCAGCAATTGCTTGCCAGGGCTCACTTACCCATCCAGCTCAGCCGTCTCGATGTACGTCAGGCTGTGTGGCTCACTGCTTGACAGCAACAGGAGATCAGCCTGAGCACAGACAGACAGACAGAGAGACTTGGCATGAGTTCACACAGTCAGGGACACTGCACCGCAGTGCTGCTTGTGGTTACTGCCACATCATCACCATGACTGACTTTCTTGTAAGTGATAAGAGTGGCAGAGATTAACTGTGATCAGGATAGAGAGAAACAGTACTCACTGTCACAAAGTTGTTGTTTTCGAGTTTTATTATATCCCCCACTTGGACATTCATCCATTTTTGCTCCTTTAACCTGCAAGAAAACCTCTAGTAAGTAAGCACACACAGCAAACGCCACTTGGGAAGGTGGAAAACTTGGCTCAGACTGTAGGTGCCATCAGGGCTTGGGAGCAGGGCCTGCCACGATGGGTCCTCATTCAGGCTAAGCTGGGGGACCAACACAGCACAAAAAAACCACAATAAAAATCAGTAAAAGCACCGGTTGGCCTGACCATGCTGCTTTGAGACCAAGCCCCACAACAGCAGCACAGTCCCTGTGCACTGTCCTTGCCCTTGTCTCTGGACTGACGACTCCCTTCCTTCCTTCTCTTGAAGGGCCACATTGTCTCAAGAAAACCTCTCCGCTTTGTGTCAGAGACTTCACCTGGGAAAGCCGCAGGTTTTGTTAGGTTTTCTAAGTGGTATTAAGGGCCAGGGCAGCCAGCTGCCTGAAGATCAGTGCAAGTGCTTTGGCTGTGCACTTGCCTGTCTGAGCCATGTCTGCAGTGGTCTCCACAGCATTCAGCCAGATGTGCACGCCAGCAGACAGCTAAACTGCAAGCACAAACACAGCCAAGTCATGATAGCTGTATATGCAAATTCTAGGGGTGAGAAATATCAGTCTCTGTCTCAAAACAGAGGACTGGGGGCTCAAGCTTGAACTCAGTTCAATCTTGCTTATTCAGAGCTGGGCAGGGCCTGTGGTTTACAGCTTTTGAAAAAGGCAAAATATTATATAATTTCTGTGTCAAAATGTGTTTCCTAGACACAGTAACTAATACACAGTAAACTAAGAAACTGGTTTACTTAGCAGAGAGCACAAAAAAGCATGTTCCTATTCTTCAGTTTCCACTTGTATTTTTAACTGTTTGATCATCCCTTGGAGTTTACACAACATACTGCTATCTATAGTATGGAAAAAAGTCACAAAAGATTTCACAGCTGCCTACAGCTGTGTTGTACACATAGCTGGACTCCATGGAGCTGCAAGTAAACAGCACATCTGCCTGCCATGACAGCCAAAGCCTCTGCTATTTTTTTCTGCAGGAAAGAACAGTGCTAGCAGTACAATGTCCAAAGCACGCAGCTGGAATATTTTGGGTACATCTAAGCCAGAAGTGCTACACACGCTCAAAGTACAATGAAGTGTATGAGGCAGATATTCCAGCTTCTTAATTTGAAATAATTTGTTGATAATGCCCACTTTTGCTTTAAGCATGAGCATAAATGGACACAAAAGATAACCTTGCTTGTTATTTCTAGATTAAAGAGTAAAATAATATAAGACTTTGAAATTCTTAAAATATTAATACCCAGGAACAGAGAAAGAGTTTAGTTTTTGTCAGCACAAGGTCACAGCCATAATGTCTGCACAGATTGTGGTATTGTGTCTAGGGATCATTAATCAGACACATAGTCCAAAACTGCATAATGAACTAGTGGTATGAAACACAATTCAATTTTAAATTGTTTAGTGATCCTTGAGAATCACACATACACATGCACACACACACAAACACATAAAATCAAAAATATTACTAATAAATTGCTTTTCCCTGTCAAAATTACAGAGAAAAGGACTTACATGCCATTGATCAGGACCTGGACTGGGCGGTTGTTGACATGTTTGTCACTTTTGTGTCGATTCTGAAAATTGGATCAGAACATTGAAAGGCATTTTGAGAAAACCAAACACACAGAAGATGTGGGCAGTTCATTAATATTTTAGGTTTCCACCCAGCTGGCTGAATGGTCAGGCAGATTAGGGTCACAACTGAGTCAGTGTCCAGCACATGTTTACAGCAGTAACACAGGGCATAACCAGACTGCAAAGGACAACAGGCAACACTGGACTTGCTCTTGAAGAAGGAGAGTAGAGCCTTACATGTCACTTTAGCACTGCCCTGACTCAGCTGGCATTGCTCCTACCCACCTCAGTTTGTAAACACCAGAGAAATTAATTCCTCTGCTCTCAAATGGAAGGTGGCCCTTGATGTTCTGGCATTGATCCACTGCACAACAAAATAATTTTAATAATGAGAGAAAATCAGATGTTAAACTCAGCTCTAATATCACTCTGTGAAGTCAGCTGGGCTTTTGACCATTAGCTCTGATGGCAGCAGACTTTGGTCAAAGCTGGGCATGTTTGAAAAATCACAGGTGGGTTGAGCACTTGCTTCCTACCACGTTTTTTTTTTCCACCTACATTGTGCTAGATGACAGAGGATGAGTTCTCCAGAGTGGAAGCCTAAGGAAAGATTTCTGTGCCTGTGTCCAGATGTATCTATCAGCGACCATATTTTCAGACATGCTGAGCAGTTTCAGAGAAAATCAATTGAGCTGTTTGGCTGCTCAGCAATTTGGAAATCCTAGCTCCTTTTTAAGTAACAAATTACTGATTTTGGGGACTTAATCTCAGACCCCATCTTGGCCATACACCAGTTCTCCAAGTGCCTGCCACTTAGCTGTGTTTCAGTGGTTTATTTCAGTTACTGTGCTGAAGAATCACAGGCAAACTCCAAAGTAAAGGTTAGAAACACAGGTCTTACAAAATCATCAATGGCATCCTTGACTCCTGACACAGCCAGCACCAGCACCAGGGGCACCACTGTTGTAAACCAGGCCAGTGAGGAAATCTGAGGAATCAACTGTGGGAAGAAAAGATCTGAGTTAAGACATTTCCTACCAGTTCACAAAACCACTGCTTCCTAATCAAGCTTCAGACAGCACTTTTCTATGATGCCTGAATATAGAATAAAGACAGAAATGCAGCTTTATCCATGATATGTGACCCCCCCAAAGGTGGGAGAGCCAGGGAACCCATGCTTTCCTTACAAAACAAGCTATAATTTCAGTTATAAATATGGCACTGTCAGAAAGTGTAGTGGGTTGCTCTTTCTTGTTGTTTGCAGAATTAGGATTGCAAAGTCCCCAGTGGATTTCTTTGGAAGTACTGACATGGGCAAGCCTGCTGTGAGGGACTCAGAGCTATCTGAGCAAAACCAGCTGTGAAGAGCTGTCAAAAGCTTCTGTTCTTTGTTTCAGTAACTTTTCTCATTTTGCTGAAGAAAATTTCACATCTCTGAACAATGCACAGCTGTTGCCAGGGCTGACCTTGCTCTCCCCCAAGAGCAACACAGACATTTCTGTTTCCTACATCTTTAACAGTGAGAGGACCAAAGAGTTAAAGGTTATTCTGTCATGCCTTAAATGATGCAGAGGGGAAGTCTTACCCACACAGAGTCCTCCCCTTCCTCTAGAAGCACAGCACTAGGAATGGAAGCAATCCCTAATGGTGAAACCAGCACTAGCATGCCCATCAGTTTGGATTTGGGAAGTGTCAACTCCATGTGCATTGTGAAGTTGATATTTATGCACTGTCACTGCCTGGATTCTACAGGCACCACAGCCCTGCTCAGCTGTAGAGGCTGCAACTGCTGCCTTCTCATCTAACTGGGAACTTGCATTTCCCACTGGTCTGTCACAAAGGAGTGGGAGACAGAGTCCCTGCAGCCTGCCCATCACATCCAGTCCTAATGCAGGAATTGTCCCACAGGGATGGAGTGAGGAAAAAAATTAAATGGAACAATATGTAGGTATAACAGGCTAATGCCTGCCCTCTTTAGACTACCTTGATGTAAAGAAAAAGTTGTGTGCTTTTATACATTGTCAACCCTAGATGGCCCAGCAAAACACAGAGTGGAATAATTTAAGGCAAATAGTTTGAAATACTGTGAATTTGACAGACAAACAGCTAGAGTGCAGTACAACAACGCAGGAACTGTGCTCTCAGCTGAGCTGAAAAGCCACCTTCACTGGCTTATTGAAAAACATACAGGCAATGAAATTTCAAAAATTCATTCCCTGTAAATAAGCAAAAAAGGAATGTGGCTTGCTTCAGGCTTAGCCACATTTCACTTATGCTTTTTTGAGCTAAAGTGGTTAAAAAAACACATTTGACATGGGTTATTTTGCAAACCTGTGTGCAGTGAAATGGTCAACTTTAAAATATCACGCTTGAAACATAATCAAAATTATACCCTTTTTCTGATAACGTCTATTCCGATATGACTCAACAATGGCAGAGTACATGGCAAAGGGGCAGAAATCCTGATATCAATTTATCCAGTGCGTTCAGCTTTCAGGGTATCATTACCAACAGTGATGAGCAAAGTGCAACTCAATGCCTCACAACCCACAGGGTTCAATAGTGCTGCCAGTGTCTGACACACTCCATACTGGACACTTTCCTCACCCTGGGGAAGGGAGCAGCAACGTGCAGCTTTATGCAAACTAGCCACAACCTTGAGCTTTCCTGATGTTAACTCCTTCCTTCCCAGGGAAGCACCACAGGTTACCAATTTGTCCTTCCTGCTGTTTCTTTTGCGACTGCCTGTGGAATTTGCCTTAAAATCCATGGGTAAGAGACAACTTGTCTTTATACTACAGGATGAGTAAGTAATGCAAACCTGAGGACAGCCAGGAGCTGATGTAGACACAAAGAGATAGTAGGGCAGGGCGTGAAAAAGTTGCACAATTTGTTGAAAACTCTAATTACATTTTTTTTCTTCATTTAGTTCAAACCCTCTTATCCAAAGGTAAGAGAGAAAATTGCTTTTTTCTGCCCTACTTTCTAGGTACTGTAAGGTTTTACTGGGATGCTAATTCATGCTTGCACTTCATTACACCTATCAAACATAGACTGGCTTTGAAAACAGAAAACACAATCTGCTGGAAAACAGCAGAGTGATTTCATACCTGCAAAATCAGCAAGAAAAGAAAGTAAGCATTGGCTATTCGCTGAAACTGTTCAAACAGGTTGAGAGGCAGGAAAGTGAAGAAGTTGTATTTTGATGTTTTAATTGAATTGTTCTGTAGGAAAAAAAAAAGAAAATAAGTGGGATTGGTAAAACAGGAAACAAAATTACAGCACAACACATTTCAACTGTGTCTTACTTGCTTATATTTAGCAATAGCATTGTTTCCAACAGCAGCTCAAAAACCATTTCCTTTTCCCCCACACAATCATGCCAAGCCTGGATAAACAGAAAATTCCTCTTGGAATGGGTGAAAACATGATGCTCAGCTTATGCCAGTGCTGCTGCAGGTAGATAAACTTGCATATAGTTGCTCACAAAGAGACTCATCTTCCCTTTATTAACAGTCTTCTTACATACACAGTGCTCAAAAAAAATTGAGAACTGTAACCAGAAGACAGCAATTTTGCTGTTAGCATCTACAAAGCAAGGTTAGCAAACACATGCCAGGTCAACCATCTGTAGCTTGTCTGAGGCTCTGAAGTACCCATTGGCTGGAGAACCCTAGAGGAGTTCTCCCAGTATATCCATATATCTCTCAGTATACATCCTCCCAGAAGCAGAATATGACATTATTATTACCATTTTCAGCTGATTCAGCAACCTTTCACTTAGCAGCTTCAAGGGGTGGCTTGTTTCTCTTCCACAAAAATCACTTGGATGCAGTGTTGTGCAAACACTTCAGTAAGCGAACTGCAGCTCTGTTCCCTATTTCCAGTTTCCTTTTCTAATTGTGGACAGCCCTTCCAGCCACAAGAAGTGGCTGCTCCCTGGTCTGTCTTTTGCAAACCACAGAAGGACCTCAGCTTCATATTGCAGAACTGGGTGTTTTCTTCCCCAAAGATCAGAGCAGTCTGGTCCAGTACTTGCCAGCAGCCAGGCAGACTCAATCTGGGGCTGTCCCTTCAGTTTTTGGGTGTGCTAGAACCTTCTTTTCATATGAAGTTTAACAGGCCCCGGTCCTGGTTTAGTTCTGAAAGGATGAATGTCACCTGTTGTGAGAGCATCTTAAATTTTTTCCCTCTAGAAGATCTCCAGACAATGCCCATTAACCCTCTCCCAAAGTACCTAAGGTGTGACAGCACCAGGTGAAGCACACCTGAATTCCACAATAAATATGCTGGTTCATCAACAGAGAAAATGGTGATTGCAGTATTTGTACTAGCCTTTAGATATTGCTAAGTTGGTGGGAGGACAGGAGCTACTAAGTATGAATCACAGCCCCCTTCTAATCCATGCATTAATCCCGGATCTCGACATCTACACTGACATGCATCAGCATGTTTCCAGCACTAAACCAATTATTTCAGGTTACCTTTGAAAGGTATGTGTGGGGGAAGCTATTCCATTTTAGGCAGTTACTGGATTTCTCTATGTTCCGACACACAGTACAGCATATGTTCTTCAGCATTAAATTCATATTTTATACCTTGGACAAGCCAAATGAGTAAATCTCTGAAAGGGCAGAAATGAAAACAGCCTTCATAGAAGCGCTAGCAAAATCCTCCTGTTGGTTGCACTCCAGCAAGAAAATATATTTATCAGTGATCATCATACAAACAACATCACCTCTCTCCTGGTACCATGCAGCCACCTACAAGTATGGTTAACTCTGTCTGTGCCATGACACATAGTTAAATTTGGTTTATTTCAAAATCCTTAACCATGGCATATGTGTTGCAGACAGGCTCCATGGACACTCCTGAAACAGAAGCAATGGAATAGAAGTACCCTCTGCAAACGCAGGGTACTGAGAACTAAATTGCTTGACAAGACTGTGCCCACCAGGCACAGAGTCTAGCAGATTATTTAATAAAACTGATCTAAATATGCTCCTTGCCCACTATTCTGAGGAAAAGTTACCATGGTCACTTACAGAAAAAAAGAGACAACAGTAGCTGCAGGAAAAAGTAAATGCAGGGGACTTGACCTTTGTGTGTCAACAGATTTCAGAGGGTCACATATACCATGGGAAAAAATGCTCAGTAAACACTCAGACAAAGTTTATAGATCTTTGCCTGCAAAAATCTCAGAGGGGAATAAGAAAAGAATGGGAGTGGTTTATTTCAATTCCTGCCTTCTATTTCTGTCCATTAATTACGTCAGGAAAATCACTGAATGAACCACAGCCATTCATTTTATTTCCTATTGCCATTAGGCATGGTAAAAACCCCAGACATAACAGCTTCCAAATGCTTAACTGCAGGAATCAGGACATTCAATGTTTTCTCCTAGTGCTCAGGATCATGATACTGTTGGGCACACACTGTGTTTTGGGACACCAAGGCACTTTAGAGTTAGGATAAGGACAGGGAAAATTATCATGGATCTTCTCTTTACTCTAGAATCTATAATTAAAATGAATTACCAGAAAAAAAGAACTTGTAATTACCATAAAGATTTCTAATTCAACACATAACTTGTTCATGGACCTCAGGGGCTAAATGAATATCAATAGCAAATTATAATGACAAACTAAGGAAAACTTCACCCTTTCCAAATCAAAGCTCTGCATTCCCACATCACAGGTACAGCTGAAGCACTATGCAAAATATATAATCACAGAAACATAGAATGGTTTGGGTTGGAAGGGACCTTAAAGATCATCTTGTTCCAACCCCACTGCCATGGGTGGGGACACCTTCCACTAGACTAGGTTGCTCAGAGACCTGTTCACCCTGACCTTGAGCACTTCCAGAGATGGAGCATCCACAGTTTCTCTGGGCAACCTATTCTAGTGCCTCACCACCCTCTCAGTAAAGAGTTTCTTCCCAATACCTAATCTAAACCCACTCTCTCTCAGTTTGAAGCCATTCCCTTGTTCTGCCACTACATGCCCTTGTAAAAAGTGCCTCTCCATCATTCTCACTCCCTTCATGCACTGGAAGGCCACAGTTAGGTCACCCTCAAGCATTCTCTTCTCCAGACTGAAAAAACCCAGTTCTCTCAGGTATCACTTATGTTTTCAGGCAATACTACAGTCTGTGTGCTTTGACAGCTCAGGCTCTTGGCCAACTACAGGAAAATCTCAGCTGGCCTCTGCTCTTGATCTTATCCTATTCTGTGATGCTTAACATCATCAAACCCTGTCATTCTTTAGAGCTGTACCAGAACCTCACTCTGGAGTGGGAGGGGTGTTACGGGAGCCTGCAGCACCCCAGAGTGTTAAACAGTCCACATGAAGCCATCATTTTACAAGCAATGCCTCTAACACATCATCTGCCTCACCTTCCCCATGCTTTGCCTTCAGTGAGGGAGACTCCCACAGAGAAGAAATCATGGAGGGGAATAATCTTTATAATAGCATTTAGGTATTGAGTAGCCTTACTGAAACTTCTAGTTTCCCTATAGATTCATAAAAACCCACAGCTAGGAAGAGCAGCTCTGTAGGCTAAGCACAAAGATGGGGATGGGGAGCTTTACATTAACTCCCAGATCTGCCCTAGACTTCTGGTTGTCCAAGGGCAGTCCCTACATGCACCTGTGTCCCAAATGAGCAGGTCTGAGCGTGGTTAACCACAGGCAGCCTGAAGCTCCCCAGATGCGAAGCTTGACACCAGAGCACTGTTGTCTGTGGGTGAGGGATTATTCTCATCTGCTCTTTTCAGGGGCTAGATTCACACCTCCTGGAGGTGTGACTCCACCAAAATGCTGTCCCTAAGAATAGTGCTCATCTCACCACAGTTACACAAGTCCAGATCTGGCAGATGAGCTGTTACTTTGGGGGTGTTTTCAGAAGCCCGCCTGTGACGTCCGACAGCAGGCAAAACTCAGCAGATGGCTCCTACCTTAGTTCGCTGAGCAAACAAATCATCTCCTTGCCATAAAAGTCACTGGAAGTTAAGAGACACTGCTGCTTTTGTGGCTAGATTACAGGGGCTAAAGGCTATGGCAAGGTAGTGACCCTCTGAATTTATACCCCTGGCTCACTGACATAGAAGTTTCCAGCAGCTGGACAACCCAGCCAAAAGCAAATTTTAGCTTTGGTGAACCCACAGGGTGTTGTTAGGCCACAACACCTGGCAATTTCCCCAGTACCTGTGTAGTACAAAGTAAAGAGCAATGGAAAGCTGAGAAGCAGAAAGGTCCTTCCCAGCAGTTTTGATAAAGCCTCACCAAGGAGGTGGCAGGAGTACAATTCCATGGCACCCTGTTTAACTGCAGCAGCGCCACTGGAAAGCACATAGAAGCCACAAGCAGAGATGTGACCACAGGGCTCATGAAGATATTTCATAAACTCATGTATCAGTGCATATGGTGCCACTGCGGCTTTGTTTTAGTAGGGAGTATGAAACAGTCAGACCGGATCAGTTTTAATCCTCCCAAGTTCATTGACTTATTCGTGAGGGTGGACAGCAGACCCAACTCAACAGAAGATTTATAAAGGCTAAAAGGATGCAGTGGTGTTAATCTGGTCCCTGTAAAACAGCAAATTCCCAGGAGTACAAGACTGACCAAACACCAGAAATAAAAATGCCAATTTCCAATTCTCTTTTCTTCCCTTTTTTCCCCCCAATTTTTTTTTCCTTTTAACAGAAAAAGGATGGGAATGCCTTACATACGTAACCCCTCAACTCTCTCTTGACAGCACCAATGAAGTGAGTTACAGGATCTCATCACACATTGGGTATTCCAGGAAAATCTGTAGGGAAGTGTGGTCACTGGCTGTGTTTTCCTGTGTTCCTTCTGCCTGGTGTCATCCATTAGTGAGCAGGTAATCATCACTGTGGTGAGTGTCCTCATCACGGTGGTGCAAAGGGGTGGCATGGCTTGACAGCCTCATGTCATTGCTCACAGACAGGCCAAGCACAGCACCTAAAGGTCTTGTCTCTTAGTCATCCCCTTTGACAACAGTGTGCTCTCCTCTGGCTTTTGGCTCAGTACCTGACCTGTTGCCTGGCAGGAAGGAGAAAAGAAGGGGAGGGCAGAACATTGCTGAGTGGTGCAAAGGAGGCAAACCCCAAACCACTGTGTTCATTAAGGTCTCACACGACAAGACTCCCAACCAGTGCAGTAGGAGTTTCCTCTCCATGAGATTTAATCTGATGAAGAGTGGAGGACTTGATCCAAAAGGGTATATGGACTTCACTCACATCTGGCACAGCTCTGTCTTTCTGTGCTTCTCAAGGCCCTAATATGCCTTGAGGGCCTTGACCTCACCTGGTGTCACAATCCACAACCCCTGTCCAGAGCTCAGAGCTCAGTTAAACTCAGCCATGAACCTTCTATCCTCACTTGAGCTACTTTGTCGGAGTCCCCAACTCCAGACTGTCACCTCTCCTAGTTTTCCAGATTCATCTGTCCAGCTCTACTTCCCTGATGGACCTTGGACCTCTGGTGTAACTTGTCTCCAGTGCTGTCTCTTGCTGCTCCTGCCTTGGCTCCCTAATAGGGCCCTGGACCTGGTTCATCACCCCACCTTGTCTAGAATGGTCAGGATGGACCCTGTGACCCTGCCCTGTCCCTGCCAGCCAGATGCTGCAGGACTGCACCCTGGTCAGGGAGAGCTCTGCCTGAGCTGGGTCACCTCCACTCCCAGCTTGCCCCTTCTCATAGTACAGCCCTGCTCTGGCTGCTCCTGACAGTGCCTCAACTGCTCTTTGGATTAATTCAGTTTACACCTTTGGAAATAAAGGAGCAATGCAGGTTGCTGCTGCAGATGTTCCTTCAGGGACAAACTCAGACCACATTTCACTTGATCAGACCACACTCCCTTCAGCCTTGAGCGTGAGGGACACTGGGAAACATTCACAGGTCGGGACAGGAAGAGGGGGCAGCTGGTGCCAGGACTCTGACCACACTGATAAGGTCCTTGAGGATCACCCACCAGGCGTCCTTGTGAGATCAAAGTGTGCAAGCAGATGAGATAGAGCAGACCCTGAGCCCACTAACAGAGCTCCCTGCTCTCCGATTAAATTTCAAACAGATAAGAGCCCAGCTGCTGATCCAGCCCAGGGCAATGTGTATTGGCTATAGGAAGTTATATACATCCCTCTGATTTCACTAAAGACTTCAGCAGGTGACCTGAGTCCAAGCGGCTCCCTTGCTGCTGGTCCTGATGAAAGAATGCTGGTTTGACCCTGGGTCCTGATCCAAGATGAAATTTGTCATTGACTCATAGGCCTTGCATTTCCTCTCCTATTGTCTGAAAGCCAATTTCAAAGTTGTTTTCGCAGCCCTTCATGACGTCCCAGTGCAGCTGTGCTAAATTCCAATGTGAAAGCAAAGAAATAAAAAGGAGCTAGGATCACAGCAAACATTAAAAGCCTTCAGAAGAGATTTTCTTCTCCAGAGTGTGATGGAGAGCCCATCGTGGTGGACTCACAGAGGCAGTCCCCTCTGTAGCTGTGCTGTGGACAGTGCGGACAGATTAAATTTATTAAAGTCCTTAAATCTTGCTGTTCCACATCTGCCACCCTGCTTTTCACTTTATTTCAGTCTTTACACAGACAAACCTTTTTCTGAATTCAGGAAGGATCTTTCTGTCTGCAGTGTGAATAAACACAGGATTAGGACTTGACTTTTCATTTTTACTGACCTATATTAAGTACTTTTATGTGCTGCTCTAAGTGCCTTTTCATGCCACTCATTCACACTCGGTTTCTGAGTCATTTCTAACTAATTTTGTGAGCTGGTGGGTAGTGTACATACCTTCACACTCAGCCCTTCCAGCTAACTGCACAGCACTTTGTTTTAAAGTTTGTTCAATTTTTTTAACCCTCCTGCTCAGCTAAAGAGGCCCCATAGCTGGAGGAGCACAGCAGACAGGGACACATTGCAGTTTAGCATCTCATGTAATATCTGACGAGCTCTGGGAGGGAATTTGCCCTCTGAAGTCTCCTGCAAGTTCTAGTGTGATGGATATGGACATGCCCTTGCACGCACTGGCAGACACAGCGCAGCACCAGGTTCCTGCAGAGCTGGTTTTGAGCATTATTCGGGACTCTTGCTTCACACCAGGAGGGCCACCTTTCAGCAGCTGCCAGAGCTGATGTCAGACTCCACACACGATATAGTTTTCAAGTCCTTATCAGCTCGTCTCTTCTCCCTTCATAGATACCCTGCAGACTTTGCACCGGGAAGGGACAAAGTCCCACCAGGAACAGGGATATTCCAGGACAGCACACCCACCTCTGCTTGTACTTTCCCACTTCTCTGTTCTCACTGTGATAAGGGAGGACAAAGCTTCTTTGTACCCTTGATCTATGCCTACATAATAGAAACTCTCCTTTTAGTGAAAGGCTCAAACCTTCACACCAGCTGGGACATTAAGCCTGGCCACAGCAGTAAGCCAATACACAACACCTCAGTTTGCATTTCCCTTTCTTTTTCCTTACTGGCCTTTCTCAGCAACTGCCTCACCCTAAAGAAACATTTACCGCCTCACCTAGCTTTGTTACAAGAACCTGTTCTATAGGTTTTATGGCTAATGTGGCCTTGAGTTACCACTTAAGGAACCTCACTCCTGCGGCTTTCACTGTCTGAGATTGCTTTTAGGCTTTGTTATGTTGGTGGGCTTCCTTTGGATCTTGGTGATCTTTCACCCTGAACCACATCCTAGCGCTCAGCAGTGCAAACCCATCAGACAAATCTGAATGTGAGGAAGGTGCCCGAATTTAACCCTTGCCTGGAAGAGCTAACTTTCAGGAGCATCATGGGTATGTTATGGGAGAATGCCAGGAGACTACCTCCCTTTTTTGTCATTTCCACATTCATCAGCAATCTACAGCATGGCATCTGAAGTGATGAGCAAAGTTTGTTCTTTTCATACACCATAGTAATGTCGGGTTAATAAATTGAACTTTTGTGAGGACTTACTGGAAATAAGCAGCCCAGGACATGATGTGCAGCCCTGTATGGTTAGGGCAGTGCTTGCATCACCACCTAAAGTCTTTTAGTACATCACCATCCACTCACCACTTCAAGGCTTGTCTCTTTTTGGGCAGTCTTCTGGATTTCCTAAGCCTTGGTCTATACTGCAATCAAGAAATGACAAGCCATAGCTGACTAAAATAAGGGGCATGATTCCTGAAACTCACTGCCAAGTTTAACACATTATACTGAGCTGGCTTTTTGGCTGCCTTCACTTTATCACCTCATCACAGACTTATGGAAACTCTGAAGTGTTCTCAAAGTCATCTACCTAATTGTGGCTATTTGCAAATCCTTGGGCACAATCAAGCAATCAGCTGGGAAACAGTGTCATGCAAAGTCACTTTTCTGAATGGCTTTTCACAGAAGAAGGCGAAGGACCAGCAGAGTTGCTTGTTCTCTCTACCCTGACATGATTGCCCATCTCCCTCCTATTTTCCTGTCCCACTGCTGCACATTGCAATCATTCAGTGGAAGATGACAAAACCACATGTAGTGGCAATACCCACCCCAGCATACTACTGACAGGTTGTGTGCAAATCAAGTGTACTTCTCCAGTCTCAGATCACCAGTCTTGATAAGACATTCATGCTGCATAGTACATCACATAAATATTAACTTCCATGCATTTCATATTCAGGTCATATGCAGCAGCTCTGGACCATGGTACTCTCTAACCTATGTGATGTATTTCGTGGATGAAAAGTGACCACTAAAAACCACCATACTGATATTAGTCAAACCTGTTGGCAAGTCAGACTCTTCCTGTTAACGAGAAATTAGATTGTTCTAAAATGCTGAGGTTTTCAGTTCTTGCCAAGAAAACACTTTTGTGATGTTCCTAAACCAAAACATGATTCAAAGGAGCTCCCGAGGCACTGAATGATTAATTTTGCTGCTGGAATTCAGATATTCAGAAGACAAAAATTCACAAAATTTACTTGAGTATTAATTGGCAGCTGCAAACACTTTGAAAGAATGCAGTTTCAGGATAGCCTCACAGGGAGGATGACCCTGCAAGCAGGCAGGACACATCTACAGACTGAGCTAGCCTTCCTCTGCATACAGCATCAACAAATGGTCCACAAGGTTCAGAAATCAAGCTGCTTTTGGGACTCCCTGGCAAATTATCCTGGCAGACCTGGGACACAGCCAGCCCGTGTCAAGGCTCTCTTTGGAATCACAGATTTCATGGCACAATGTGAACCTAAGTAGGCTGTTAAGAATATGGCAGAAAAGCTGGCAGAAAGCCACAAGGGTCAGATTCACAACCTTCCTGACTGAGATGATTTCACTGCAAAAGCTGAGGAACTGACACATTTCCTTTCATGTTTTACTTTAAATGGAGACAAATTTCCACAGAAAACCCCTCCCTGGTTCTGTAATTGAAAGGCTTTGGAGCCTGATCCTGCAAACCCTTTGACTCAGAAATAATTTTCTGGAAGTGTGCAAAGTCACTGTGTCATGCTTTTCCAGAATCGGATCTCCTTCAACTGCCCATTTTTCAGGCTGACTCAGCAGCAATCCACCTCTGATGGTTCATCTGGCATGTGTTTGCCTGGTTTGCAGAGACATAGCTGGCATGCAGTTCTGTTCACCCCTTTAAAGCAACACTTGAGACATGAAGCAGATGCAGCTACATCTGTGACTACATCTGCATGAAACAACATACGCTGGTTACTTACAGCATATTCAAACTGTAGATTGAAATCCCGGTTGTTTGCTTGAAGTTGTCTCTCTTCCTCTGCAAAGGAGAGGAAACACATCAGTCATGCCTGAGGGCAAGCAGAGTCAATACAGATAGGAATGAAGCATCAGAAAGTGCGAGGAGAGCTGCTAAAAGGGAGTGAATTGGAGCCCTGTGCCAGTTGTGCCATGTCAGGGACCTGAGGTGGCTGGTGGCACTGATGGAGCAGCACTGTGGACTGGTACCATGGCACTCTGACTCCATTCTCCTCTACCCACAACTCACTGCAATGCCAGTGCTGGGGCTACAGGTTGTTCAGCTTCTGGGTGGAATTCTCACTTAACTAGTGGTGCTTTCTGTTTCTGCCCTGCTACATCTCTTCCCCCTAAAGTCTCTGGAGCTCATCAGCCCACTGTTGGTGCCCTTCTTCCAATACAGGTGCATTTCTGAGCATCATCCCACTGGTGGGGTTGTCACCACCACAGCTATCATGAAATCTAAAATTACTGGAAGGATATCAAAATGTCATTAAATCTGATCTTTACACCAAGGCAAGGTCTTGCCTGTCTCTCCCCAAAAATGTCATAGAAAGCTCCAGTGATGCCTGTTCTTCAATTGCCTATTCCAGGACTGAAGCTTCCTCCCCTTATGGCAGGTTTTCCGTGCATTATCTAACATAAAACTCATTACTTCAATTGAAAGAAATTTTATCTTCTCGTGGAAGGGTCAAAGCTGCTCTTCTGCTTCCCCTCAGTTCCTTGTGCTACTTGTCAAGGATGCAGAGTACAGACAGTTGAGGGAGGGGATTGTTCCTCTCTGCTCTACACTGGTGCAGCCTCATCTTGGGTCCTGTGTGCAGTTTTGGGCACCACAATATAGAGAAGCCATAAAAGCTATCAGAAAGAGAGCAAAGAAGGGTGATATGGATGGTGAAGGGACTGGAGGGGAAGCTGTGTGAGGAGTGGCTGAGGTCACTTGGTCTGTTCAGCCTGAGGAGACTGAGGGGAGACCTCACTGCAGTTACAACTTCCTCAGGAGGGTAAGCAGAGGGGCAGGGACTGATCTCTGCTCTGTAGTGACAGTGACAGGACCAGAGGGAATGGCCTGGAGTTGTGTCAGGGGACGTTTAGGTTGGATATCAGGTAAAGGGTTTCCACCAGGTTGTTGGGCACTGCAACAGCTCCCGGGGGAAGTGGCCACAGCACCAAACCTGGCAGAGCTCAAGGAGTGTTTGGACAATGTTCTCAGGCATGTGGTGCAGTTCTTGGGGCTGTGCAGTTCTGTGCAGAGATTCCATGATTCTGTGATTTCAAGTTCACTGTGTATTGAAGGCTGTTATGCCTTACACTAGGCTCCCCAAGGGTAAGCAGCTCTGGTTTCTTCAGTCACTGCTTGTGCATTACTCCACCAGTAGGAGCATCACTCTTGCTGCTCTCCAGCAGGCTTCCCAGCTTGTTCACCCCATCCTGGATGAATGCCCAAAATGGGCCATGTTTTGCAAGTGAGGCCTTAACAAAGCTGACCAGAGCACAAGGGGCATGCAACTTTCCAGGCAGACAATGCATATCATGCATAAGAACTCACCCAGAAGTAATTTAAAGTTATATCCTTACGCACCACCAGCACACAGAGGATGGCTTCCCAGAATATGATCCATTTTGGCAGATCCTTTCTGGCAGAGCCAGATGTCTCATCAGGCAATGCAAATCTTTCATTTGTCCTTGCTGAACTGCATCCAAATTCTTTCAGACTATTTCTCCAACTAGTCAATTCTAATCCTATATTTGAGTGTGCTTGTAGCTCCTGCCAGTGTGGTGCCATTCACAGATGTACTAAGTGTGTTCTTTATTCTGTCAGCCAAGATGTAGAAGTAAATATTGAATACCAGACTCAGGATGGGATATATCCCTGATGGACTTTTTAAGTTTCTTAATCAGTCATCAATATCTATTGTTAATGTCTTTTTTTTTTTTTCTGAAAAATCTGGCAGTCACTGCATTATGATTTTATCTCAAGCATGTATCTCCAGTTTACTTGTAAAAATGCCACAAGTGACAGTCAAGATACATGGCAGTGATCTGAGGCTTTTTCAGTAGCCCTCCAGCTACCACTAAAACAGAATTAATTTTGGTTTGATGCAGTTTTTCAGGACTGCTGACTGTTAATCATCTCTTCCCCACACACACACTCCTAGTTACTTTGAAGTGGTTTGCTGTATTGTTTTAACCTTTACTCTGGTGAAGCCAATACATCTATAATTGCTCAGCTTTTCTTCTTCACCTGTTTCAAGATAGATGCTGTGCTTGCTCTCTTCCCAGTCTTCTGAACTTTGCCTGCCTGTGAGCCAGACTCTCAAAGGCAGCACTGCTCCAGGGCATGCTTTACCTTACCCACTCAACCCATTCTCTCTCTACTCCAGCCCAAAACCTACCCCTTTCGCCTCTGCTCCTGGCAAGGATTATGTTAGATGTCTAGAGGAAAAAAAAAAACCAAAAAACATCACAACAAACCCCCTCTGATTTCTTAGCTTTATTTGCCAGGCTTTTTCCACTGAGCCTCCCCAGAGACCCCAACTCTTATAGAACAACTTTTATTGCCCTTTATGTCCTTGATAGCCTTTTCTCACTTTGAGCCTCTGCCACACTGCGCTGGATAAAACAAACTGTTTTGCACCTTCTACAGGCATCCTGCCTTTGTCTGAAGCAAATGGGGAGCTTCTGATTTCACCGTTTCACTCATCCTTCTGAGCCTTTCTCTGAAAGGTGATAACTTGTACATGTGCCCTTAGTATCAATTAATAATATATGTGCCCTTAATATAAATTAATAATATATGTGCCTTTAATATCAATAATTTAAGGAAATGACAGCTCTGTCTAATTCTCCCTCCACCCAAGGATTCCTTCCCATGAGATCTCAGTTATTAGTTCTTCATATTTACTGAAGGTTTCCTTCTTGAAGTCAATGTTAAACAATTTGATATTGTCACTTTTTCCTAAGTATCATCCCATCATTTCATAATTATTCCTGTTTACATCCTTCCAGCTTTCAGAGGACCAGCCAGCTCCTCCCATTCCCTCCCTTTTGGAGGGAATCACTTCTAAAACAACCTCCTGTCATCTCCAAAAGATCACCCACCTCTGCACCAATACTCTGTGCCAGCTGAGTAAGTCGGGCTCCTCTACAATTCTCTCCAACTCTGCCTCTGCATTTCTTAATTTACCACCATGTCCTGCCTCTCATAAAACTACACTTTCTTGGGGGTTTTTTCCCACAAAACACTGCCCTTCTTGGTTTGCTATGCCTGTGTTCTTTACCTCGTAGCATTAGTCAGAGATCTGCAATTTGTTCATCTCTTTCTTCAAGCTGCATCTCAGACCACACAGTCACACAAGGAAAGCCTCTGTTAACCTTACAGAATCAGTTTTATTCTTTTCTATTAATATTCCAGCCTCGTGAGTTATCACAGCACGTGTCTGTTACACCTATTAAATGATGTGTTAAGACATCAAGTTTTTCCTGTTTGTTCACTCTTGCATTAGCAAGCATCTAAGCTGTTCAGTGCTTTGAACTGCTATCCTTCCTCCTTTTCCTCCAATGATCCTGTAAATATACAGCATCCCTAATTTTTAAGCCCTTTTACAGATCACCATTTTTTGGTCTCTGTCTGTAGGCTGTTTTCATCAAGCTCTCTAATCACTACTGTAAAGCTATGTTAGCAGGCAAATGTGCTTTTCTCCTTCTTCAGGCACATCTAACAGTATCAGTCGTTTTGAAATCAGCTGCCATCTGCCCCAAATGGATGATTCAGATCAACCACAGCGGCTTCATTCAATACCCTCAAAGTGCTTAATCCTTCACTGCTTTCCTCAGACAAATTTTTCTTATCTTCACAATGGGGAGAACAATGTACTGAGAGATCAGAGTCACTTATCTGGTGTCCCAGAGGAAAACAGAAGCAGAGCTCAAGAGGTTCAGACTTGCTGGGCTTCAGCTATTGTGTTGTGTGCTCCTTCAGGAATTTTCCTGAGAGCAACCGGTATTCTCAAAGCCGATGAAAGATAAAGCTATTTGTTAAAAACAGAACTTCCCAACACTTGCCTGTTTCCTGCCATACAGTAAGTGCCACCCTTATCCCCTCCTCAGGGGTTCCAAGTCTAGTGCTGGAAGAAATGTCACAGAAAAGATAAATGGTGTTAATGTAAATAGGAATAGATGACAAAGCTTGAAAGCCTCTTGGGCTACACGGCAGAGCCTCGGTGTCACACGGCAGCTTCTGAAGTCCTCAGTAGCTTTCTGTTTTGTATGCAGAAACGGAAATCCAAGTGCTGCAGGCAGCAGCTGAACATGCTCTGAGCTCCTTTGCTCTTCCCAGGACACACAGTGGGAGCAAGAAGCCATCCCCTTTCTCAGGTTGCCCCCAGGGTCTTTGCAGCCAGGGAGGAGGCACTTGACACATGGATTTGAACTCAAGCATCTCAAATGCTCTTAGAAGAAGCTGACACATGTATGTGCCCCAGTGAGGAAAGGAGCCTCTCAGAACAGTGAGAGATGCACTCTCCAAATGGCTTTTATTTGAGAAACATTAATGGCAGAAAACGGCTCTGGGATGGCACAGAAACATGAGGCAGTGGGATATGAAACAGAACAGAAATGAAAATCAAGGCACCGCACTCCCATATGGCACCTAAGGGCAGGTTTGCTGTGATAGCCCTTTTCTGAAGGCCCCAGGTAACTGTGAACTTGGTTCCAAACTGAATGGAGTCTCTGCCTACTGTAGCCATCCATCCCTCTGAGAGGCAGCATCCCTGAAGGCCAAAATATGAGGCTAATTTCTAGTGGTGAGAATTTAATCTTTCCTGCTGGGTAACAGCCAATACCTTTGGCTAAAATCAAGAAAAACCACAATAAATTTCACAGGGAGCCTCATCCAACATCATCACCAAGGAGAACTTCCTGTCCTCTGGCTACACCAAAGGAGAACCACTCTGACCACATGCACAGGACAACATCACTGCCTCAGTGGTTTTCACCAGCTGAGGACTGTGAGGTTCTACTGCTGTGCCTCCTAGTCCAGCAGTTCTCAACCATCATAGACCATGCAACTAATTTGTTTCTGGAACAGTCTGGACAGAAATGAAGATTCTTGGATGATCACAATAAACAAAAATTTAAGAAAAGTCAAGTATTACACCAGCTTTGCCTGGGAACCATAACTCACGGTTTTTTGGCTGTAGATCCAAGCATGCATGTCTTATCATGCCCTGTTGATTCTGAAAGCAATGAGGAAAAAGGGAGGGGAAAGCTGTACGGATATCAGATGAGAAGTTTTTCATTTCTTGAAACTTTTTAATATATCTCTGAGCAAGTCAAAGGTTCTGCTTCTGCAAATTGCATTCACTGGAAAGAAGGAATGGTATTTGTGCTCCAAGTTATCATTTCACTGCCACTGAAAACTATTTTAAATTATTCATCAGTGGAAACTCGGCGTACATAAATATGGCTTAGTGCCCAGTTCTTGGTCTAACCACTGAGACCAAGTCACTGGGAAAGTGCCTGTTTTCTCAAGCAGACAGTTTTAGAAGCTAAACCTCAGAATAACATCTGTATTTAATAAAATTAAACCTGTGCCAAAAAATCAGCTATAAATGTAACTGGCCAGCCCACCAGCCTTCTTACTTTAGGACCGTTGCATGGAAAAGTTCTGCAAAAGGTTAGACTCAAGATCTGGTCAGACACCCTGGAAATTTGTTTCTGGTTTATGCTAAGGAGCATGTGCCAAGAGCAGTACTTTCAACGGGGTATTGGAAAAGTTCTGTAGATATTGGGTCTTGTGGCTCCAAGAAATGGGAGGTTAAGATCTGCCTGGTTTTGCCAAGTCCTATACAAACTAGGCACTGATACCTCATGCACGAAATGAACACAGCCCAATTAGGGCAGTGCCTGCGTAACTAACCCTGACAACAGAACACAGACAGCATAAACTCTGTAAAAATAATAATCTCTCCTCCACCCTTTAAACAAGTGACCTCAAGAGCAAAAACTCTGCCCTAGATCAGCTACAAAGAGTGGCATTCAGGAGCTGGACTCATCTTGCTAGCTCTCCTTATAGAGTGGTTCTTAGCAAAGCTGTTATCCTTACCAAGTTGTAAAAGCTGTAACAGAGTTGTTCTGGTTCCAAGGGCACAGAACTGACCCTACTGAGACTGTAATTCAGGCTGCAACAGGCTATCAACAGTCCCAGAAGACCCCTCCAGTCATACACTTCATGATGTGTCTCCTGCTACCTCCTCCTTGTCCCATATCCCTCCTACTTTTGGGCACCTCTTCATCACTGTGTGGCCCAGCTTTTGGTGCTACCTCTCAATTGTGGCACAAACACCACCTCACACCCAGCATCCAGACCACCCATCTCTTAACAGGCAAAGAAATCCTAGCCCTGTTTTCTGGTCTTTGCTGGGCTGTTCCTCCATGTGCACAAGACTGAAAACTGCCGTGGTGAGTCAGTACCTCTATCCTCCCCTCAAAAAAACTGGGAATTACAGTCTCCATTGAAAGGCAATTCCACAGGAGAGGGCAAGTCATCACATACTGTGTTAGGCAACCAAAATCTTTTTCTCCTAGGAGGTTATTATACAAGCTAATAGCTAAAATCTCCTTGTACCTTAAAGCAATGACTGCTCCTTTTTGCAATGATTAGGGGTGAAAGAACCATGCAACAAGTGTCTTGATTAGCAGGTGCTGTATCTGGGTAGAGTCTGTGTCGTTGGGGTAAAGACAATGGATTATTTCTTACAGCACTGATACCACAGGATTTCACATTCATAACACAGCAGTGCCCTGATGGGATCAGAGCTGCAACGAGTGAACTCCATCCAAAACCAAAGCCAAGGATCTTTACACAAAAATTCATCATCTAATATGGATCAGAGGATGAACGCATGAAGCAAAGAGCCATATGACAGGTCTGAGGGTCATGCTGGTTAAATATCTGTATTTCACAGCCACTCTGGGGCACAGACATTTGTTGGACCCTCATTACTTGAGTGTCACGCTGTAACCTGACCTGTGTCACACACCTGCTGCTCTGCAGCACGAAACCAAAGCCCATCCCTGCCCTGAACTGCAGCCAGAGCCTGGCAGGGTTCAGTGAGCATGGCTGGGGCAGGAGGAGCAGTGAGAAACCAGTGGGATGGAAATGGGAGAGGGAGGTCAGAGCCAAACCCAGCTCAGAGCAGGAACATGTCCAGCTGCCTGGCAAACAAACATGTGGGTTTTTGTTGACTCAAACGAGGGGCTCTCCAGGACTCCATGCCACAAACCCACACATTTGTAACGTGTAGATGCCCCCTCTTCTGTGGAGACTCTCTGGCTGCTCTGGCTGGAGAACATTTATGCTGGCAATCACATACATTTTCATCTCTGAAATGGAGTAGATTGCGCTGAGTGTGAGGCATTTAATTTAAAAAAAGCATGCATCATGACCTTACAGGGACACCACCATCAATGGGTTTAGCCCTATTTCCTCCTTCCTGTCCCTCCATTATTAAATAAATATATTTATTATGTCTTTTTGCCTCAATTAAAAAAAACCCAAAAACCAAAAAAACCACTCAAAAAAACCAACCAAAAACCAGGAATCCTCCTTCCTCCTGAAGAAATAAAACGCAAGAAATACACTTTTGTGGTCACAGACTGCATCTTTGTGCTTGGTACCGAGCACAGCCTCCTGCTCAGCATCAAACAAACGCCACACATAATGGAATTTCTCACACAGATAGAAAATTTCATATGTTCCTGGTATACAAAGCAACATTACTTTGCTACTGGAATCACTAACAGAGGGCTTACTTAGGTGATACACTGACCTCCTGCATTTTCATACTGCAGAATAAAGGCCTGAAATATAAAACCCTGAGGGTGAACTGGAAGTATTTCCACCTCAGGTCTAGTAAATTTTTAATATGAACATGAAGTTCAGTGGTAGATCCTGCCCTTTTCCAAAATCAGCATTTTATATCACCACCATAAGAAGAGAGAAAAGAAGGAAAGAGAGCTCCAAAAGGATGCCTCAGATTTGCCCACAACACTTGTGGCCAAAACAGCACTCTTGGGGCACAGGTAGAAGTGTCAGATAACCTTAAACCTGAAAACATTCCCAGTTAGGTTTTTCTAGGAAGGGACAGAAACTGACTCATCTTTCCCTTTCCCCATCTCCTGCAGTAACACCAGTTCTGGTTTTCCTTCCTTTCCTAACCCTGGCAATGTCTCACCCACCAGCCCTGGGCAGAGGTGGGGACTCACCATGTCTCAAAAATGCCTGGCAACAAATTAATTCTTAAGAAGAATCTACATATTTGCATATTTGTTTCAGTCCACTTCAGAATGAAAGCATACAATTTTCAATTATATAGCAGTAGAAATTCTCTCTTCTTCATTTTGAAAAACCTTATTTTTCCCCCCCACACAATTGGCTTAGAATTTTATATCACTCTGTGTCCTGGTTTTATTTGTAATAGTAGTTCACAATATTTTGACTAATATTAGCATGCCAAAAAAAGCAGCTGAAATAGTCTTTTGTTTTTATTTTCAAAACTAGTCTGACAGTGGCTGGCTGGCACATATGATTTCCTTTACTAGAAAACAGTATCTCCTAGACATGCTGGTAAATGCCACAGCTTGACACAATTGCACATGTTGTTAATAACAGCAGTGAACAGTGATAGGAAGTGATGCAAAAAATCATAAAAATAAATACAGCTCCGAAACGAACTTTGAGAAGTTTTTCAATTCAGTTATTTCCCTCATGGGAAATTATGTAAAAATAAATACATTTTTCATACTCAATGTCTGTTGTGGTGAGACATTTCCTATCAGATCAGAATGGGGATCCCAGGAGGCAGCTGAGCTCGATGTCCCATAGTGCCACTCATGGTTTGCCTCCTCCATGAGCTGCCAAGATCTGCCCAGAGCCTGACTGCTCCAAGCCTTGGTGAGCAGCAAGAAGGAAAACCCACCGTGGAGCTTTCCAAATGCCCTAGCTCAATTTATAACCTTCCTCTTCCTCTCACAGTGCCCTGAAGCTAGGCTTGTGGAGATGAAACTGCAGCCATGACTGCTCTTCCACCTGCGTAGATGAATTCTCCCTGCACCCTATTCCCATTTTTTTCATGGACAGTACCTCCAATGCTGAGCTAGACTGCCATGGGATGAAGCCAGTGAGGAGAGATATTCCATGTTTATCAGCCATCTCCAACCCTATACACACCCAGTGCTCTATAAGTGCTCCCCTTCCTCTCTGTCTCACCCACGTTCACTGTAGGTCAAACCTCAGAGTAAAAGATGTCAGGCACCTTTTCCACAGAAACACTGCTGCTGCTCATCTAAGAGTTTTACTTCCCTGCTTCAGCTGGAAGAGCTTCACCAATATTATCCAGTAACTGGTTTTCTCCAGGCATCTTTGTGTGTCTGACATGAACTCCAGCTTAGTTCCTGATTACTTCCATAAATTACTTGAAATTATAAAAAGCTGACTCTTATCTCCAAGAAACTTGGACCATGTAACCTGTCCTCTTAAACTACACCTATCCAATTTCATCTGCACCTCAATTTCATCTGCACCTCAGCTCATGTGGAAACCATGTCCTGCTGGGGAGAAATGCTGAATCTCATGGGAGCAATCCTGATGCCTGAGGTAATCCATTCCCTCCCATGAAAGTCATACCATGAGCATGGCTCTTGAACAAGGTTAAACATCATCTAGCTTTGGTTTTGGAACAGAAATTTGGTGTTTCCATAAGCGGTACTGCCCCTCCAAGATGAGCACATGGGATGTTTCCTGTGGGATGGCCTTGCCTGCTCTCAAGCAGCACAGTCCTTCAGACTTCTGCAAACACAAAGCCTTTTAGACTCTGGGATTAAAATAGCACTTCAACACTGGCATTTACGCCTAGTGAAATGTTTGCAAGGAGCCATCATAGCTTTAGGGCTGCAAGGCAAAATAATTAAAAACAAAGGGGGAGGAGAAAACACTCTTTTAGCTTCCTGTTATGGAAGCTCCTCATTCCCTGATCACCCCAGCTTCCTTTATCCTCCCAGTTTCTCCCAGTTTGCCTTCACTGGTTTTGAACTGATGATCAGATGTGAACAAAAATTATTTTTTCTCAACAAAATACATGGTTTATATCTACGAAGATCTGACTTTCTCAAATACATACTTGAAGGGGGGGTGCTGAACTCTTCTCTGCTAAAACCCAGGCACAGGCCCAGACAAAACACAAAACTTTCCTAATATAGCAACAGAATCTTTTTGATAATCAAACAGCTACTGCTTTACCAGTGGGGATGCCCTGAGTGGACAGTGGCTCCCAGACAAACCTGTACTCCCTCATCTGCAAAGCCAAGATGGGAAAAAAAAGTCTGAGGCTGGCAGAGATCCTTCCCTGGGAGCAATCACAACCTCCTCTCCTGAGACTGTCAGAGAAGAAAACGGATGCCCCTGTCTTAACACCAGGGCTCACAGTCTGCCCTGGTCCAGGAAGGGGAAATAGCAGCACAATTGCAAAAATAAACCCCTGGGAAAAAGCTGTTCAGTCCTCTGAGCTCAGAGAGGTTGGAAAATAATTTCATGTCAAAACACAAGTAGGGCAATAATTCCACATTCATCAAATACAGGGAGGAACACCCTGAAAGGAAAGGCTAGAGACTTTCCCTCTTCACCATGTCTATAGATGTGGATTCCTGACCAGAGACTGCACACTGGGTCTCTCAGGGTGCACAGACTGTGCTCTCAGAGTGCATTTCTCTTATTTACTCTTCTTCCTCTTTCTGATTGAAGGGAATATCTGGGCCATTGACATCATAAAATAGAATCATACAATTGTTTCAGTTGGAAAAGACCTCCAAGATCAGCAAATCCAACAGTTTATCCAGCACAGCCAACACCACTAAACCACGTCCCTAAATGCCACATCTACACATCTATTAGACACTTCCAGAGATGGTGACTCCATCACTGCCATAGAGAGCCTGTTCCAGTGCTTGACAACCCTTTCTGCAAAGAAATTTTTCCTAAAATCCAATCTAAACTTCCCCTGGTGTACCCTGAGGCCATTTCTTCTTGTCCTGTTGCTTCTTACCTGGGAGAAGAGACTGACCCCCACCTAACCACAGCTTCCTTTCAGGTAGTTTTAGAGAGCAATAACACCTCCCCTGAGATGCCTCTTCTCCAGGATAAACATTCTCAGCTCCCTCAGCTGCTCTTTATAAGACTTGTGCTCCAGACCCTTCACCAGCTTCTTCTGCCTTCCCTGGGCATGCTCCTCAAAGTCTTTCTTGTGAGTGGCTTGAAACTGAACACAGAATTTGAGAAGCACCAGTACATTTCATCATCCAGAGACTGCACTGGCACTCTGCACTGTGCATTGCTCATCCACCCACTCCTGCAAAAGATTCTTGAATTAAAAAAACACCAAAACTCAACTTCCCCAAGGCAGTCATGTGTCCCAGCAGTGCACAAACTCTCTAGCTGGCTCTGTTGCAGATGTGCCCTCGTTCACTGGCACCCAGTCCACCCCACTGCTCCAAGGTAGTAGGAAATGCAGGAAAAGGAAAGAAAGTGTGTCTTCCCCTCCCTTGCTCTGCAAGGGCAGGACATGATCCCAACCATGAGCTCAAGGACTGCACGTGTGCTGTATTCACATTCCTTTGCTCCTGTGACAATGGCATGGCCACACTCACCTTTCAATTTCTTCTTTCCAAATTTTAATCCAAATAGAGACATCCCAAAACTTTATTTTAGTCCAACTCCATGGAACTTCTGCAAGAAAAAAGAGAAGGCAATTCACAACACATACAGCAGCACATACATGTAATTCTATGCCCAAAAAAATGGGGGAAACAAACTCCTAACCACTGTGGCCAACAGCTACAGTTTATAATCTGGAATGCTTTAAAATGCAAAACAATCTTAGGTTTTCAGGTTGCACTGCATCAGTGGGCTACCTTACCTTGGGCATGCTGTTCAGTTCATCTCCTGACATTGCACAAAGAAGGGGCCAGTGGAGGAGAGACTCAAAGGGACATTCCCACTACATTGGTGCTGCGTGAAAATGTGAAATACACACGCAGGGCTGCACTTAAGGTACAGAGGAACTGCGTGTCTACCCAGAGCATGACCAGCCTCCTTGAAGAGGAGGAAGCAGCGGGAAGCACTGGTTTCCTGTAAATCCGCCTCTGCTCAACACGTGCTGGCTCACACTGCTGTCCATTGCTGGTCATCCTTGCATGTTTGGGGCAGACTGGAATAAAATATCTCCCCTGCTGGCTGCAAACTACCTGGCCCAGAAGCCTAAAGCCAGGTACCAGAAATGCATTTGAAACCCTGAATATATCCTGATAGGCAGAGAGGGATTGAGCATTAAAAATAATAGATCACATCAAAACCGGCTGGTAGTGAAACTTTCAGTGTCCCAAACATCAGATAAGTTTATTTAAAGGATTTGAAGGTGATGTTGGTGCTGACAACCTAGAGGATCTGTGGACATGAGAAAAGCTGGCACTGCTCTGTGACCAAGAGCCTAAATCAACAGTTGCTTAAACGGTCAGTGAGCCAAGCTGAGACACCTGAGGGAGTCATAATCTATCCAGAATAATTTCGAGGCGGCAGAATGTAGTTTTTGCACTTTATCCTATGTTATCTGTTCAGAGCAAGGGTGCCTAAGGAGACAGGTATAGCAAATATATAATACTTTGGAAACACACACATGCAAACACAGTCTGTGCTACTGCCCAAGGTCAAGCCTGATACAACATCACCAGTGCTAGCCGGGGCTTCATGTCTTTTCAGAAAATAAGGGTAAACTCAAAGGAAAACTCTACAGTCCTTGCATAGGATTGTATCTATCCTAATTTCTGCACAGATCTCTACTCCAGATGCTGTATTTAGCAGCTGCAGTTCAGTGAGTCTGAATTCAGTGAGGGCTTTGGAAGCTTCTCTGTGCCCATTCTACTTGGAAGAGGTCCTTTTTCTATTCACTCAATCCAATTGCTGCTGCTCATCGTGACAAATGCTTCGGCAACACCTCTCCCAAAAATTTCTCTGCCCATGAAGCCAAACCACTTTAAGTTAAAATATGCAATGTCACAACCTAAAGCTTTCTCGACCCTACTGACCAAAATTACTTTCACTCTCTGACCTCAGTCTATCACTTTCAACATATTTCTTCCATGATTTAGAATTACTATTGTGTCGTACAAAACCCTACTAACCAGGATAAAGGGCTCCCCATAAGATGTTGGGAAGAGTGAGACACACTACCCACACACACAGAGGTAATGACCTCAGATTTCCTAAAGCACCAGGAGCCACAGAACTGATAATCACTAATCTGGTAATCCTGGCAGCACAAGGATGCAAAAGGTTGACTGGTTGTCATCAGCATATTGATGATTACATGATCCATATGAACTCTGGATGTTGCTGTATTTGCGAAACATTTTAGAAAAACAACAGTCACTGCTCACCATCAGCACAAAGATGTAAAAGGCTGACTGGTTGTAATCATCATATTGATGATTACATGATCCATATGAACCCTGGATCTTCTTGTATTTTCCAAACATTTTAGAAAAACAACCTCCAGTTACCAAACCTCTCCCAGCTGTGTACCCAACTGACATGGCATATAATTTCAGCAGAGGGTGAAAAAAGGATGTTTATATTTTTAAGGGAGAGCAGAGAAGAGAAGGTGGTTATAAGCCGTCTTTCAGCAGTAATAACATGAACAAACAATAGACTTTCACATCTTCCAAACAAAAACCTGAAACTTCCTTAAGCTCTGACACATGGCTTTTGTTAATTACTGTGATTCTTTGAACCCTGGTTTCTGGTGGGGCTGCAGCGTGACAAGAAGACTGAAACAATACACTGTTTTGATATGGAAGGCATGTAGTTCCCACAGCTTCTCAGTGCATTAAAATAGGACTGCACTCATTGAATATCTTCACTCAGCAGTAAATTTAATTTACCATCATGGCCAGCACAAATACCCTTATAGGCTTTCCATTCCCCCAAAACCTTGCCTTTTAGGGCAGACATGGGAGATAACTTTGCCACATCCATTTGTACCAATTACATCCCCAGTACGTCATTTCCACCACACAGACTTGGCATACCTGCTCACTTAGTTAAATCCCAGGAGTTATGAATCCTTCCCAAGCTGACCTGATCCTTTAGGCAAAACTCAGTTCCTGGCTTGCCCAAACCACAACCTAATTTGAGAATGTGTCAGTACTCAGTGGGCACACAGACGATGGCATTAAGGGCTGGACACACCCCTATTGCATTGAGGTGTTCCCTTTATTTTCATAATATTGCAAATATCTTCCTTTGCTGCTTTGTTATTGACTCACACATCTAATCCCCATGCTTCTTTACTGAGGAAAGCCACTCTCACGCTGGCTGTAGCTTGTGTGTGAGGCTGCCTGCTCACACCCCCTCCGTGACAGCACACCATCACACTTCCAGCTGTCTGCTTTCAGTCTGAGGCTTCATTGACCACCGGCTGCCAGTGTGAAAACAAACACAAGCAAGTAATGGTGAATTTGTCCCCTTTGGTGGAGTGACAGGTACTGCTCCCGTTTGTCTCACTCACCACAGCTTGTGCAGACAGATGTGCTCTCTTGGCTGACCTTGGCTCTTCCTGCCTTTCAGTCCCAGGTCTTTTTTCTTGGGTTATTTTAGACTCTCAATTTTACCTGAAGGGTCCAACACCTCACACCTGTATTTATCAACAGTCTCCCTCAGGAGATTTTTTTCCTCCCCCATTATTTTTTTTTCCTACAGATTTCAACTGTAATCAAAATCCACGCCCCTGTTCAGTTTTTTTTTTATTTTCTGGTCTTTAAATCTGACATTCAGTTTCCGTTCCAAAATTTCAATGATGGGTTATCAGCCTCCTATCACTGACATCCATTTTTCATTACAGTTTCAATTTCTCTTTGTGCTTTCTGGGAAAAAGAATGATCTAGGAAAAAACAAATCTCCTATTTAATTTGTGGTGTGGTATTAAGTACCGCTCAAATATTGGTAGGACAATTTCATAGCCTCCTTTTCCTGAATTAATTAAAAACTCATAAACACACAAAAAACATTCTGTAGTCAGAAAACAGGCAATTTCCTATTTGTCTTAATTTTCCCAGGCACCAGCTATGGTCAGGCAAAGTGAAGAGCTGCTTCTGTCTCCTCTACTTGCTTTCCACAGTCTGTGTCAACCCTTCTGGACTCTTTGTTGTTGTTGTTCCATTTTCCACTTGATTTTTTCAATTATTTTCTTGATTTCTTTTTACCCCAGGTAATCTGCACTGTTCAGTAATCAACTGGGGCTCAGAGTATGTGAGCACTCATGCAGGTCCAACCCCTCAGATTAACAGGACACGTGTTGCTTCCCCATGTTTTCAGGGCCTATAGCAGAAATCATTTAAGGCTCAAATTCCCAGCTCCTCATTTCTGGGGAACTGGGGGTACAAGCTACAAATAAATTATCCCCTCTCACCATAGAACTCCTTTGTACCCACAGGGCTCTGTGAATTGTCTCTCCATTGCTTGCACGTCTGCAAAGACAATCCACCTTGTGGTTTGATCACAGGCACTGAGTATTTTAAATACCCACAATGAGAAGCTGCTTTCACAAGTCTTGAGTAGGGAAGGGCTGTTTTCTCACAAATCAGATTCAGCCTCATTTAAGAGAGATAGAAGGGATCAAGGCAATCCCAAGCAGAGGCTGGGGAGAGAATGGATTGAGAGCAGACCCGAGGAGAGGGGCTCGAGGGAGCTGGTGGGTGACAAACTCAACATGAGCTGACCATGTTCACTCACTGCCCATAGAGCCAAACGTGCCCTGGGCTGCATCCAGAGCCCTGTGGGCATGAGGGGAAGGAGGGGATTCTGCCCATCTGCTCTGCTCTGGTGAGACCCACCTGGAGCACTGCATCAGCTCTGGGGTCCGTGCACAGGAGGGATATGGACCTGCTGGAGTGAGTCCAGAGGAGGCCACTGAGATAATCAGAGGGATGAAGTATCTCTGCTGTGGAGAAAGGCTGAGAGAGTGGACGCTGTTCAGCCTGGAGAAGGGAAGCCTTTCTGGAGATTTTAGAGCAAATTTCAGTACTTAAAGAGGCTACAAAAGAGCTTAAGAGGTACTTTTGGCTAGGCATGTAGTGACAAGACAAGGGGGAATGGCTTCAAGCTGAAAGAGAATAAGCTGAGATTAGATATCAGGAAGAAATTCTTTACTGTGAAGGTGGTGAGGCACTGGCACAGGTTTCCAAGAGAAGCTGTGGGTCCCACAACCCTAGAAGTGTCCAAGGCCAGCTTGGATGGGAGTCTGAGCAGTCTGGTCTAGTGGAAGGTATCCCTGCCCATGGCAGGGGTTTGGAATGAGATGACCTTTAAGGTCCTTTCCAACCCAAACCATTCTACAATTCAATGATTCGGGTTGAAAACAGAACTGCAAAACTCCTCCTGTGTGAGGAGCTCCAACATGTGGAATTTATAGAGGTTCACTGAGCGCTGTACTGCAAACTGGAGGTGGAGGGAGGCATTTCCCACCACCACAGTCTTGAGCAGCAGAATGAGAAAAGACATGGCACAACCTGGATGAACGCAGAGCAGATGGATGGAAAATACGTCTCATTTCTCGGCCCCATTTCTCTAGACAAAGCTATATAATACATCAGATTCAATGATAAATATGAATTAGAATATACTTGGTGCCTCTGCTCCTATCATTTCATTCCCAGAGTCTGTGAAATGACCCATGTTAAATACAATCATTTTTGGAAGGGTTATTTTAATCCAGATCATGGGGTGTAGTTCAGTACAGACTGAAATTCCTGCCCAGGCAGTGGTCATATCAGATCTGAGGGCGCAGCAAATTGTGCCTTAGTATGAGAAGCAAGCACCCAGAAATGAGGGGAATTGGTCAGAAGAACAAGATTTCTCCAATCACTTTTTCCACCAAATATCCTGTGGTATGTATACACACACAAAAAGTTTAAACAACCCAGTGCAGGTACAAATTCAGAAAGCCTATTTTGCCTCCACTCACCTTTTCATATCAGGTCAGTTTTTGCACATAAGTTTGGGTTTTTTTACATTTGTGTTCAGCTGATGTAATGATCACAAACACCCACAGGTCTTAGAATTCTCTTATTTTTCAGGCTAAAGTACTAACCATCCAACCAATAACTCAACGTATGAGGAAGCAGATCCCAAGCACTGAGCATCATGACAGAAAATCTTGAAACCTTCTTGTGTTGCCCATTGCTCTTCGTGAAGTAATGATGTTAAACACCAGACATAGGTCCCTAAATTTTGAACATGTATCACTTTACACTGCATTTGGAGGCACAACTGAGAAAATATTAAGGGCTTAATGTAGATTAGGTCCTCAACCTCCCTGTTTTCTCCATGCCTCTGCTGCCATGGGCTAGAGCTGGACAGTCACATTCACTCCCAGGAATTGCTAAGGACATCATAGTGCAGTGTTTGCCAGGTAAGTGTTTGCTCTGGTAAGAGCAGTGTAAAGGCCTGGCACACTTGGCACAAACTGACCTTGCCATGTGCCACACAAAGGCATGTTTGCAAAGGCGCCTCTTTGAACTACAGCTGTGCCAGCTGTTTCTGTCAAATTTGTCAAAATTTGGTTCCAAAGAGAACAATGCCTTTGCTTTTCCCTATGAAAAGCAGAAGCAAAAATTCCAGCCGTTAGAAGTAATTAGTACTAATCATCTTTTAGCACTGAAATACATTACTATTTGCATTTCTCCACCCCTCCTTACAACCTCTTGTGTTTGAATACCTCCAGAGCAAAACAGGGAATAGCATGTGTTGTACCACTCCCCGCTTTGCAAACACAGAAAGCGAGCTGCAGGGTGGACAACCAGAACGTGTGTTTTGAATCCCAAAACTAATCTTTTTCAGGACTAATATCAGATTTGGCAGAACTAAACCCAGAAGAAGTTTAAGGCATTGTAAATGGTCACTCTTGGCATCAGTTTACAAAAGGAGCGTAGACTCCGGTTGAAATCTACTGACTCAGGACAAAGTGCTTGAAAGTATCCCTGAAACCTCCCCGCTTTTTCCATACCTGAAGAGGTATCCTGGATGAGGTGAGCCAGCCCTACAGCTATTTTCTGGTGCTATTCCAAGCTATATATACAGAAACCCATGAAACTCTGCATTCCCACCCCTACACTCAAATGTGCCAATGCAATTAGCTGTAATTGCTGGGAAACAGGCTCAGTCTGTTATCTGCCACGTCTTAAAGTAATGATCCAACATCCTCCATCTGTCTTCATTAAAACACTCTTTAAACTGACACCGGGATGGCAGTCAAAAAACTGCATTCAGCTCCTTTGGGTGAGTTAGTTGCAAGGACGCTCAGGTTACGGATCAACAGCTGTGGCCGAGCGGGTTCCCAAAGAGAAACGCAGTCTGATCCCTCTGAAACAAACAATAGCAGCTTCCCCGGGCGGCTGCTGCTCCTGCTGCTGCTTGGAATCATGCACAGCTCAGCTCACTCCACCCAGACGTCTCTCAGCTCGCCCGTAGGAAAAGCTCAACCCCGAGCGCTTTGATTAAGCTTCGCAAAACTCTTGGGTCTGAAAAAAAAAACCCCGCAAGTTTTCTGCGCCCCCCAAAACTGGCAAGGAGAACAAGCGAGAGGAAGGGAAGCGTTAAATCTTACCCTTGAAGGCTTGTAAAAGTCACAACAACAAACTTGCTGCCCTCCATAGCACTCCGGTACACTCCTCTCTTCTCATTTACACGCAGCTTTATCCCCTCCCAGGACCGACGGCTTCGCTCGCAGTCGCAGCGCCAGGACATTCACCTTATCTGCGCTGTGCGATGGGCATCGCGGGTCCTCTCCGACACCCTTAAAACCCGCCGCTGACTCTCTCTGACATACAAAGTCCCGGCAACTACACTTACTCCAAGTTCCCTACTTCTTACTTCAGTGACTGGTTTGGCTCCTTGCCAAATTTTTTTTTTTTCTTTCCCCTTTTTTTATATTCTGTTTCCTGTAGATAGAGAGAGTGTAGTAGCTCCCTTAAAAATAAAATGTTTCAGTGCTACAAACCGTGGAAGAGTAAAGCAGAAAAGCAGAGCACCTAGGCTTGGGGAACCCCAATTAACTCCAGAGGCAACAGCTGCTCGCTTTACCTACCTCTTGACGACGAGGAAGCTTTCAAAAAGAAAGCAAGCAAGTCAAAGAGTCCAACATATCAAATTCGTTTCAAAAAGGATGAACTTGAGAATGGATCCATTTCTTAGCAGCAGCCCTTCTCTCTGTGTCTGTAATGCTGGAGTTGGTCAGGACTCCTTAAACCCAGAGACACAGTCCTACAAGCTCATCCCAAGGCTCCACCTCACCCACTTTCCAAAGTTGTGTGTAGCAAAAACTCTGCAGAGAAAAGCCTCATAGAGCACACTTGCATAACCCAACCACAGAGCTTCCTCCAGCCAGCCAGAGGATTGCTTCGGCACCGAATTGCTTGCTCATCCCGAGAGCATGACCTTCCCTTGCCCTCTGGGACACCTGCCTGGCCTCACTGCTCACAGGGACCATCCTCACCAGAACCCTCCACCACTCTTGAGAGCCTTCCAAGCTTCCCACCTCTTCCCACCTCTTCAAGGAACAAAAGATTTGCATTTTTTCCCAAGTTGTGGGACCCTTCACAATACAGTGCCCTCCTATATGCCAGTCCCCTGGCATTTTACCTACCAGGTGCTCTAATCTCCAGATCAAAACTGGGGCAACTACAACTTTAATCCATGCGTAGCTTCCCTGTACCTATGAATTGCAATTATTTTTAAAGCACCATATTATTTACACAGTCATGTTCACACTGTGCCAGGAACATGCCATTTATTGTGACAACAAAAGAAACTTTAACATTTCCATGTGTATTTGTGTCTGTTTTTTGCCTTCAGTTTCTGAGTTTTCCTACTGGGAAGATCATGAACACTGTTAAAATTAATTTCAAACCTACCCACTTGAATGCATTAATCAGCTGATTAATTATAGTAACACGAGAGTCAAAGCTTTGCCAAAGAGTATTTTCTAGAAAGTGAAATCTTCAGTAGTCCTGTCAAGAGGAAAGGTGTGGAGGACTCTGGAAGCTGCAGTGGCAGTAGTCCAGTGGTCATGAAGGTTGAGATTGAGTGACAATGAAGAGGACACTCCAGCACCATAAGCAATTTCTGAAAGAAGAGCAAGAGTCTTTCCTTTGCCACGACTCCAGGGATATTCCAGGCCACACCAATATGAGACAATGTTCACTGAATTGGCTTCCTAATTTGAACACACAGTATCCACACACACACAGCCATCATGGGACATGGCATAGGACTGATCTCCTCAAAACCCAGGTCATTTTCAGATGATTATGACCTTGAAAGCATCCAACTGGAGAAGAAACTCCCCCTGCACTAGCCATTTCTTATATTCTCACCACCCACACCTCATTTCAACAGCAACAGCCCTAGTATCACATTTTTTCCTGCAAGCAAAAGTGCAAGGATCTGGATTAATTTCAGTCCTTCTACATATTTGGAGAGCCCCTTGGTTTTGCCTCATTCTGGAGGTTTCCTCCTTCTTATAACTTTCATCTGCTTTTCTTCATGACATTTTAATATGTTGGTTGATGACGAGTCATTCTACACTACTCCTACTTTCTTTGCTGCTTGTCTTTATATTTGCTTCATACTATTTTGACCTCGGCCACAGTCATATTTTCTTTCCTAGAGTTAGGTTTGTCTCCTTCTTCTGACATACAAGTGGCACCAACCATAAAGTCACCCAGCCTTGGGGCTTGTTTAGACTTCAAAATAGCTAAAAGTTTAGTAGGCTGTTTTGTTAATGATTTTTCTTGGCTCTGAAATCCATCTCACATACATTGGCCATGACTTTTTCCTTCTGCTATGCTTTCCTTGTGGACTCCAGTGAACCTGCTCACATAGGAAGCTCAACATACATGGAAGCACCCAGAAGAGCAGGAGTGACTCAGGGTTATGAACCCAGCTCTGGGTTCTCTTGTCCTTGCCTTACACTTTGTTTCCTGGATAGCATCTTCCCAATTGCCACAGGATTTGCATCCTCCTTTGCAGATTTCCAAACACTCCAGGGAGCACTGCTGCCTGCAGTGTCACCTGTCACAATTTCAGTTCCTGTATAAAGGGTGTACACAGTGTCTGAGTGTCCCCTGCAGCCAGCATGGTTTGGGCAGAGATTCAGCTGCAGCAAGGCAGCAGTGACTTGCTGAAATCCATAGTGGTGGGAAGAAGTTAAATCTGTAGCTTTTCCAGTAAATGAGCTATTTTCTTGGTCAGGCAGCCTCCTCCATACTGTGCTCCCTCACCTTTGAATCCTCCACTTTTCCAACTGCCCACCAGTCACAGAGGGCTAGCTAGAGTGGGATGGATTTAAATTCATGCCATTAAGAGCTTATCCTAGGACTGTATCTGGGAAAATGACTTCCAGTCACTCAGCTTCTGCAGCATTTCAGCTGTGATCAAGACACAAACCTGAAGCCTCACTGACAGTGTTTTAAGGGGTGCCCTCAGCCCACCCTCCAGATCAGATTCTCTCTCCCTCCAAACAGCAAAGCTGACAGAGCAGAGGATCCTCTCTGGAGGACCCAGAACCCAAACATGTCTGATCACCTAGTTAGGCTTTGAAAGTCTTACTATGCCTTTGAATAACTGGGGAGAACTAGAGGATAGGAGAGAAACAGGAGAGAAGCACATGCTGGAGCATCCCACAATGTAGGCTTAAACCCAATGTCAGTCCTTGCGAGAATCCTTCCTTATGATAATGCCATTTTTAAAATTGCTGTTATCTTGATGCTTTCCCAACAATCCAAGATCCAATGTAGTTCACAAGGAGCACTGGTGGTCTTTGCTTTCCCTTACAGTCTTATAACTGCAGTCTGCCACTCCTGACCTGCAAGGTTTGGAGATTGACCTGCTCTACCACAGCTGCTGCCACTCTCTCTAGAGAAGCAGCTGTGGCTAGTGAGCCAGGCTGGGCTCCTCACATGCCCAGAGCAGGTGCAATCTCCATTTCCACCCACCCAACCTCATCTCCATCTCCCAGAACAGCACAAGTTCATTGCTCATCCTAACCATGCTAGTCACTCTTCCAGAAAAGCCTCTCTACATGACACTGGAGGGTCTCCTCACACACCCCCAAGGGCCTATCTTAGATGACTGAATCTCTTCCCACAGCCTATGCTTTCCTTGTCCCACCTTTCCCCACCAGTCCTGACCAGTGAGGAGGTCCTTGCACAGGGGAGGGATGAGTAGCCTATTTCACTGTGGGGATCCCTGGAACATCTGCTGTTTCGAGCAGATGGGTGCAAGGGGTCAGATGGCCACCTTGTCCCAACTGGCTTTCCTATGAGAGACTTTATGTATCCTCTTGCTGTCAAAAGTCAGTGTAGGATGCATGAGAGATACAGGACTGAAAGGAACAAATCGGGACATTATTGTCCATCCCTTGGATGTGAGAGAACTGTTTAAAAAATAGAGTGTAAGGAGAACATCCAAGTAGCAAATTGCTGTAGTCCAGGGAACACCAGCACAGTCATAAAGGGAATAACGAAAGACCAGGGGTCCCAGAATACACTGTTACCACATGTGAAGTGCACTGGCACTGTCCTTGATCCCTGTGGAGGATGTGGCAGATGGAACTGTCCTACTGGGAGCAGAAAGCACACCACAACTCTGCAGAGGAAGGGAAAATGAAATCCTACATGTTCCTGTTACCACGACCTTGCTGTGGGTGGAAAATGAAATGGGCAGAGGAAGGAATGTCATGAAGTGACCAGTTGCTCCAGGGCTGTCCTTGCCTTTTGGGAGCTACTCTGCCCAACTCATTTGACTGCTCCTCCAAAGAATTCCAAAGTAACTTAATTTGAAGGGATGCTCTGGATTCCTACCTGTATGCATCCATCTCTCTGGGTATAATCTGAATTGTGCAGCTCTAGCACTGCAGGTTCATACAGAAGTATTCCCACACTTCACCCGCTGCTCCAGAAGCTGTGAGATGTCCCTGTACACACCACATGGAAATGGTCAGAAAATAGCTTCTGTGAGTGTGTGTGGAATAACATGACTCATACTGATCAGGATATGGTGGAGTGCCACTTACCTGCAGCAGGGAAGGAAGGGTGTGTGGCTAGAGATGCCTTTTCTCCACCAACGCCCCTTGCCCAGTATTCCAAGCCCTTAACAACGGCCAGCTAAGGAAATCATGAGGTATCAACAACGCCCTAGACTCAGGTCTTTAAAAGGAAAGCAACAACTTGCTCGGGCAACTATTGACCTCATCTTCCTGGCACCAAAACCTGCAAATGTGATACCATCTGATGCTTTAAAACAGAAATTGAAATAGTGTCTCTCTCAGTTGTTGCCTTTGCAGCCCAAAGGAAATGCAGCAGAACTGAAAACATTTTGGCCAAAAAGCTTTCATCCAGGTACACAGATTGCTGTGAACTAATTATTCTGCCCTCAGTTTGCACTAAAGGGCAGATAGAACTGCAGAAAAAATCAATTCTGTAGGGAGCAAGGCCCAAGGCTAATTCATTTCTGAGTCCAGTTCCCACCAGATTCGGGATCTTGTGTTTACAAACACCCTTCAGCCAAAAATTTCACTGCTCTGGTAGGGAAAAGCCTGTTGCAAGGGGAGAAGTCTCCTGGGTACCTGAAATATTTGCTCTGATCCCATGAGAAACAGCGATTTGATGGACACAGATATTGGTGGAAACTGATGGACATCCACCTGTCTCAGTGTTATGTTCCTGGAATAAAACTCTGTGTCTCTTCCTTAGCCCATGGCACTGCACATGCCCAACTGCACCAGCAAAGGACAGGGATTAATCAGCTCCTGCAGCAAACCCCAGAGGTGTCCACACTGCGTTTAACACATATTTCCTAATCACTGCCAGTGAAAAAGAGGAGAATCCAAGGGGGATACTTGGGAGGGCTTGTAAAAAGCTAATCATGCCAATGTAAATAGAAAAAAAAAATCAATAGCTGAGGGCAAAGCAGCAGCCCAGCTCGTTAGAGTATCTGAGGAGAGTGCCCTTTGTAACAGGGATGTTGCACAAGGCAGTGGCTGCCAAAAACACATATGCCGAGCCTGGTGACACTTCAGACACTATCACATGGCTACTCCTCAGATATACATCAAAAAGCCCAGCTCAAACCACTGAGGAATTAGGATACCCCTCAGTTGGACCCCATGGTTGAACACAGAGGAAATCCAACCCATGCCAAACCTCCACATTTTACAGTCTTCCCAGACTCTTCCACACTTTTCTGCACTAGGTATGTGTGGAAAGGATGGGAAATCCCTGGATATGTATGGGGTAGATCACTTCTGCATTCCCTTAGCCATCAGCCAAGAGATCTGAAATTAAGTCCTTCATGGTTTTCATTACATGTTGCTCTGACAGTCAGTTATCCATCCCATGAAAGGCTTAGCGGTGTTCCAAGAGAATTCCTGTAAATATCATGTCACATCCATTATGCTCATAAGCATTTTAACCATAATTCCAAATTAAACATACTGCATGCACATATATAAGTACTGTCTGTTTTCCAAGTTAAAATCATATCTATCTTGCCAGGAAAAATATAGAGACAACTTGCTGCCTTCCATAAAATTATCCCTAGTATCAATGACCTTTTGCATCTTTTTTAGTAATATTTACTGAATTAGGTGTTCAAGGCCTGGCTAGATTAGTCTGGTGTAGTGGAAGCTGTTCTGTCCATGGCAGAGGGTTGGGGCTAAGATGACCTTTAAGGTTTCTTCAATCCAAATCATTCTACGATTTTATAGTTAGGTCCTTATAATATTATGATAGCATTTGATGGCTAGATGGTGATAATCTGAAAGAATTACCATCTCCCACTTTAGAGAGGTCAGAGGGCTTTGGGAGTCACTGGCTGATGTTCACTTCAGGGATGTGTGGCAGGACCAGCATTCCATGAATCCATGATCCCAAAAGGGGATGTGAGCACACAGGAGTACAATACTGTAATATAATCTGTAGTGCTGATGTCTGGGACTGAGTGACTTCTTGACCTGTCAGAACTCAGGTTCTGTGAACTCTGAGAAGAACAAGGAAGCTCCAGCCTGGTGGCAAAGGAGCATGGTCAGGAAAAAAAAATAGCCATCATATAAAGCAAGGCCCAGGGAGGCTAATGTATTGACAAGAGAGAACTCGGCTTCCCTCTGGAACATCAAACTTTGGATAATTTACCAATGATCTCTAAAATATCTGTGCTAATGCCATATTACATAAATAGACACAAACCAATTTATTTCCCTGGATATTTCCCCAACAAAACTGCATGACATTTTAATCAACAGTTTGCACTTCAATTGCAGCACCACCTTGGCAGTAAATAAGCCATATATATCCACAGCTCTGCCAGCATGGCCACAGCACATCTCAGGTCCCAGCACTGCCAGCCTTTCCTTTTATTCAGTGCAGGTTTGATTTATGTTACATTGTTCCTGCATCTGTTCTCCAGGTATTTAACAGAAGTGCATGTTCCTTTGCACTTGCATAGGTGAGAGCAAAGACCTGCATTATTCCCATCTCCATGCACATGGACAGTCATCTTTTAGGCAGTGAATTCCTGTTAACTGGGATAGAAGTTGTGGATGTGAATCCCTCTGCAGCCATATGAAGGAGAGGAACAACCTGGGGCCTTCAGGATGTGATGTTAGAGTTAAGGGGTGCATGCTTTTCTCCCAGCAATTCAGGGGAACCTGAAATGCAGCAGCAGCAAAGTCAGTGAGAAATGTGCAGTGCACACAGCCACCAGGATGCTGGGGGTGCAGCTCATTTGAGGTTAATCATTGCCATTTCTGCTGTTGGGGTATGATGCAGTATCACAGAAGATCCCTTTAAAATCAAGGAGATGTATGAAAAGGGGGGCAGGTATTTAAATTAAGCACCCTATTCCCAATGTTAAAATTTCTCTTACCACTTCTGGTTTTCATGTGCTGCTAAAGGGTTAAATAAGTTGTGGGCCACAAAAGAAGACACAGCATTTGCTGTTTCTGATAGAGTGATCAAGGTTTTGTTGGTGTATCTCCAGAAGGCAGTGACACACAGCCTCAAGCTGGTAATGTGCTAATGAAGATACAAAAAAAAAAAAAAAAAAACCTCCCAAAAAAACCATAATCAAAGACTCTGGGACTAAAGGGAATGAAGTAAGCTTTCAGCAGTACTGTGCAGCACCAAATGCCTAGTCAGGAGAAATAAAGAAAGTAGTTTTCTTAAAAAGGAAGTTAAAAAAGCCCCACAAAACCCATGGCCCTTTATCTTGGTGTGGCACCGAAGCATAAAAACTGAACAATTTTTGATGCCTCCTCCCCACAACGAGATAGATAATCTTTAGATAATCACAGGATATCCCAGCTTAAAATAATAGAAAGAGAGGTGGAAACTGCCTGAGGATTAGTGCAGACAATGAGAAACTGCTCTTAAGCAAAATCATCAGGGTGTGTTTTGTTATTTTAGGTTATTTTTGTGCTGTGTTCCATCATTTCCAAACCTGCGTTTTTAACTTTCTTAGCAGCTTTTTAACATGCAAAGGGAACATACAAGAAGACTGGAGAGGGATTTTTGACAAAGTCATGCAGTGATAGGACAAGTGGGAATGGCTTTAAGTTGAAAGAGAGTAGGTTTAGATTAGATATTAGGAAGAATTATTACTGAGAGGGTGGTAAGACACCAGAACAGGTTGCCCAGAGAAGCTGTGGATGCTCCCATCCCTGCAAGTGTTCAAAGCCAGGCTGGATGGGGCTTTGAACAACCTGGTCTGGTGGAAGGTGTCCCTGCCTATGGCAGGGGGCCTGGAAAAAAATGATTTTAGAGTCCCTTCCAACCTAAACCATTCTGTGATTCTATGCTTATAACCTTGAATCTTGGCAAAGACAACACATTCCTCATTCCAGATGTGTCACAATTCGAAAGCACTGCTCTGCACTGCTCTGCACTGCTCTGCCTGTGGCACAGCTCCACACTGGGCTGCTGGTACCCCCCGTGCCCAGCTGCCCATATAACTGCTTAGGCTGGTTTGACAGCAAATATTCACCGGGCTTGAGTTAAGCAGAAATGTCTTCTAAGGACTGTTAGTATCTGGCCAAGTTCCCTGGGTGAAGCCAAGTACTAGAAAACACATGTAATCCCTAAAGACTTTGTAAAGATGGTGTAATCAGAACAGAATAAATGCTTTGTGTCAGTAAATGAAAGCCATAATTTCTCTTAGGAAAGCAAGATTGGATTAGCTCTGGGGATGAGTGTGGTACAGAGATGTAAACAGGTCAGACAGAGGTCTGAGTGTTTCTCTGGATGCCATCTGCTTAACAGGTGGTGTCTGCTCAACCAAGGACTTGAATTTTTTCCTACCATCAGATTGCTGTTTTGGCCATGGGAGAAAAAAACAGCATTAAACACAGAGGGGGTAGTCAAAGGCAGTGTCCCAAGTGAGTTTGCAGAGCATATTTGGGAAGAGCATATTTACACTAGTCCAGAAAAAAAATGCTGAGAAAAAAATGCTGTTTGTAAACCAAATAAAGAAAAGCACATTTGCCTGGCCAGATGACCTGCAGCACAACTTTGCAGCCAGGGCTGATCAGAAATGAAACTCATGACAATCCAGAGAATGACAATCTCTGGCAAGATCACAAAGTCAAAAGTAGTATCTGGTGTCCAGCTGGAGCTGAGAAACCTCTCTGGCACGTGGTGAAGTTGTGCTTCACACAGCTATACCTTGAGACTCCCAAAAATGCCTGGGACATGAGACAACCATGCCAGTGAGGCATGAAATTTAAATAGACCAAAGTGTATATTGCTTCATTAATCAATATGTGATGTAGTGGAAAGATTTTGGATGGATGGTTTCTTGGAAATTTGTTTCAGTCTGCAGCTGATCTTGCAAGCAATCTACAATTTGGTTCAGGTTTTTGGTTTGTTTTTCAACTCTTTTGTTAGTTAATGAAACAACAAGAGGCCTCCGTGGAGGCTCTGACATCACTTGAAGGGGAAGAGTCAAAGAAAGAAGGAATGCACTTGTGGAGCTGTGAAGGCTAGGCAGCAGACACAAAAGGATTGACTTTAGGAGCATACCAGGATGAAGGGAAACAGCCCTAGAATCAGACATAAATTGAAACACAAACCCATTGCTTGATGGATATAGTAGAAAGGAAAAGCATTGGGAACCAATAGATTTAATGTGGGATGCCTGTGTTTGCAGGCAGGAGAACCTGGAGGTTCCTGAAATGTATCTGGGAGGTCTGACACAGGCAGTGAGGCATCAATTGATCTTGCATCAGATAGAGCTGGAGAGGATGTTAATTGGAATAGTCATGGTTTGCAGTCCCACAAATAAACATAAATCAGCATCAGTTTCAGTTTACTCTCACATGACAGTTCCTACAAACTACAGCAGATCAGGAAGAGATACACATCAGTTTGGATGGCTTTGCTGGGGGGGAGACTCATCCCAGCCAGTACAGATATACAGAGCCTTTGGGAAAAAAAACACTCAGAGGACCTGGCTCCTAGGGCAGAGGGGTCTAGAAGACAAGGGAGAGCAATCCTAATGGGAATGCAAGACATCACTCCCTTGCAAACATGCATAAATTAAGCAAACCCATTGTTCTGACTCTCCTCACACCTGTACCTGTATCTTTTGTAGTCTTGTAAAGGCAAATCTGTACATTTAAGATGGAAAAGTAAACTAAGCCCTGTTTGTCCAAGAAGTGAAATGGCAGGTGGGGAGTGCATTGGCAACATTTTCCAACGACAACAAGACTATAAATTGCACACAGCAGCTCTTACAGAAGGGCAGGGGAAAGCAAGTGGAGGTCTTAAACTAGTGAGTAATCCAGATTCCCACTGAAATTGCAACCAGCAGCAGCTGCACATCCCAGTCAATTCAGACTCACGAGAACAACGGATCAGGAAGGAAGTAATGGATGAAAGAGTAATTGAATCACCTGTGGAGGCAAGCAGGGAGCTGCACACACCCCTGGAGTGAGTCAGGGGAAGGCAAAAGGAGTATTGTTTATCTATGGATCACATCTCTTTCTACAGACCTTTCACTGCTCCTGATTGGAGTATGGCATGGGAAGCGCTGGCAAAATCAAAACATTCCACCTTTAAATTGTGAAAATCAGCTTTAAATATTTAAATACAGATGTAGATTAGATACAGAGCTGTAGACAGTAGAGCAGAACTCACCTCCTTGACCTTTCCTGTTGCGTGAATCTCGGGTACTCAGGTGGGTTTTCCTCCTTGCTTCTACACCGCTTGTGCAAGAACCCCCAGGGCTGAGCACAGGCGAACATTTATGAGTCCCAGACTGGACCCATGGGTGTGAGGGACTGGACAGCTACCCAGACTAAACACTGCCAATCTAACTGTGTGGAAGGTGAGTCTCCAAAGAGCACAGTGTCCCTCTGACACAGACAACCGACTGCCTGGTCATAACCCAGGGATCTGTCTCCTCTGATAAACTATTCCCAGTGAAACTGGGAGTGTGTTTCCTGGCTGATTTGAAAGGAGCTATACTGTCACCAAACAGCATGATTTACTGTGATACCAGCAAATTAGCCTACATCTTTGTTTCCTTCCTTACAGTGATTTTTTGTTTTGCTTAAGCCTGGAATAGTGACTTTCAGTAATGCAAAACGGTGTGTAGGTCATGAATAAGCTAACACGTAGAACCAAAGCTGAAGTGCAGTAAGTCACACATTTGACTAAATAGAGATCCACAGGGAGCTTTTATCACTAAGAAAAATAAGCCATCCACTAGAAAGGAAGTAAACAGTTACTTCAGTACTGTGAATTGCAGTGTTACCTTCCTCTGATGCCTTGCAACCGAGTTAATGCTGAGGAATTGAGTGCTTTGTATCACCAATGGTAGGGCCTTAGCCTTTGCTTTCAATTCTCTTTTTGAAGTAATTTAACATTTGCAAAGTTAGGTAGCACTGCAAGTTCACTTCATCTAAAACAAAAAGGCTCTTTACCCCATGGTTTCATTTAGCAAAATATCCTAATGGCTTTCATGGGACATCTTTTTCCTGTGTCAGGATACCTGAGTAGTCACAGGCAGAGAGAGAAAAGCAATGCTTTGTGGAGAAAATCCTCCTTCAATACCTGCTGAAGTGTCTTACTCCTGTGATGAGAGTCAAAATAGTGCCAGATGTGAGGAAACATCAGAGGACTTTATATCTGATGAGCGAGGATTTGAGGGGGGGGGCGAAGGGGTGATTTTTCTCAGTAGTACAGAAGATACTTTGGATGTGTTTCCTCTAGGAAACACTTTGCAAAGTCTTCGGGCATCCACGAATCGCCCTTTTGCACTGTGTCACATAGTGCCTTAATGAAGCAAAAATAACTACGCCAAGAAAAGACTGTCCAGGAGAATCCTAACGCTGTGATTTCTATATAAGGGTCTTAAACAAGTAGTGCAAATGCTTTTTCCCAGTCTCATACCCTCCAGTTTTAAAGGCAGTGAGACCATTTGTCACTTAGCACACTACAGGCCAGAAAACAACTTTCTAATTGGCCCATCTACCAGTTTAAGAGAGGGCACATCTCCTCCAAAGATACTATGTCAGTTACTGTGCAAACCCCTTCATGATGGAGGTTTGCATTACATCATGTCTTTATTGTTAAATTAAAATGCAATTGCCCATAATGATGATAGGGAGAACTCAGACCACCTTCCACAGAGGAGGAGAAGCCCAGCTCTCCCTTCAGAAATTAATACAAGGAGAGAAAGGGGGCCTGGATCCAAAGCTAGTAAAATGAACTTGTACTTTCACACTGACTTTGGAGAGCTTTGCCAAAGCCACGCTGCTTTGGCCCCAGCTTGCTGACACAGTGAGGCTGGCACTACAAACAGAAAACTCTGACACCAGGCTCATTACTGAGAAACAACATTTAGAGATGCAGGAATATTCCAGTATGAGGGGAAAAAAAAGGGGGAAAAAGTTGCATAGGAAAAGCTAGCTGAAATCTGGGCTTCTATGCAAGTTTTTACACTTTTGTCTTAGAAGAAGAAAAAAAATAAATCGCCCCACCTGGGTGTTCTGTGTCGTCTCTTCAGCCTGGAGCTGTTTGTCAGGACGAGCAGAAGGGATTGTTTTCAGCACCATGCGAAGAGCCGCAGCCTCCTGCGAGCTGCCCGGCCGGGGGGAGAACCGGCGAGGGAACACCACGCTTTCCAGGATCCAAACCCGAGCAGGGGCAGGCTGATCGCGACCCAGGAGTTACAGGATGTCTCGGTGTGCTCCGTGTCCTCGATAAGGGCTGCAGAGAGGGGAAAGGCAAAGTTCCCGGGGCTGTGGGTGGAACACAGTGGCACCGCGCAGCGCTGAGTAAATAAAAACCAAAGTGATCCTTGGACTCGGGTGTGACACCAGGTATTGCAAAGGTTTGTACACCATCGGCAGGACTCTGTTTCATCTCCGAGAAGTGCAGCCCAAAAACCCGGCTAAAGCAACAGCGAGACCCTGAGCTCAACTTTTGGCAGTCAGATTTGCCTTCTTGGACAGCACTCAGATGGAGAATCTGAATGGTAAAATATATTCTCTCTTACAGATCTGACATTTCGCTGCCTCCCATAAGGACGGATAAAATGCATAAAACTACACTACTTCCGTGGGGTAGTTGGTTGTCTGGGGAGTTTTATGGGGAAAATACAACAGGATCCTGATTCACATTTCTGAATTCCATGGTTAAGAGGGAAAATAGTGTAGGTCCAACTTTTGACACAGTTTTTGTTTCAATGTCCTCTTCAGACTAAATAAAAGGTTTACAAAGATAAGTCTAAGATAGAGAAGAGACAGAACTAATCTAAAAAAGCCACCTAAGCACAGCGGTGATAGGGTGCAGTGTGAAAACTTGCGATAAAATTAAATTGTCTAAGTAATGACATTTATCTGCAACACCAGTGTTGCATACTTTCCTACAGTTTGATAATGCAGAGTTCCAGTGCTAATTCACAAGTTTTGATTTGCTTCTTTAAGGTCTTTTTACAGCCTACTTTTAGGTTTAATGACACCTTCTGCCTGAAAAAATTCCAAATTAGTGTCAGGTTTAAAAAGATAAAGATTTTTTTTCAAAGAAACATTTTTTTTAACATTCCTTGCAATATGCTAAATTATTGAAGCAGAAGCCCTTCTAAAAGGTAATTCACACCTCCTTAACCACCTTATCACTTTGGGGTTTTTTTGTTCTGTCTGTTCTTGGTTAATGAAAAGAGATTCATCAGTACCACTGTTCCCTGCAGCCTTTTTCAAACGAGATCTATTCTTTGGCTTTCCGTGCAGCAGATGGGATTGCAAACATAGCAGTGAAAGCTTACCATTTTATATAAAGATCTCGCAGTAGATAATAGGCCATGGTTATGACTAATAGGGTCATGTGGACATGACCTAAAGAAGGAAGGAGAACAGCCTGAGCAACACTGAAATGAGACTCAAACCCCCTCTCACATCTGTGATAGATCCTGGGCAAGTCAATAAATGCTGCTGTGCTTCTATTTCCTTATTCATAAAAGGAATAATAATGCCTCACTTCATCAAGAGACCAAGTAGGAGGCATTGGCAACTACAAGGTGTTCAGAGACACACCACTGACACCTCAGAACGTGAGAATTTCTCAGTCTCTTTCGTGTAACAAAGGCAGAGGAGTCCCAAAGTCCTGTTAAACACCCCCCAGCCCCCAATTGGGAATAAGAACATTTGTGGGGATCACAAATGAAAAAGCTCTTTTTCTGTTTACTTTCCAGTTCTTTTATTGGTTCATGATACTATTATTGAATCAGAAAGCCTTCTTGAGGAAAAAAAGGGGCCACAGAGTGCAACAGAAATATTACAGCCTCTCCTGTTAGCATTTTGCCTCCAAGCACTACAGCTATGAGTCAGAGAGCTGATAGGAAGACTTTTTACATAGCATTCAGAATTAGTCTTGGAGGATGCATGAAATTACAATTCTTTCCTGTCCTTGCTGTGTTGGTCACTAATGTAAAAATAACTTCAAATTAACAATGGTTAACAATTTGGAGTACAGTTTTAGATTAAAGTTTTTGTAGCATGACAACTCCCTTTGGAGTTTAAAAGCTACTGTGTAAGAATGATGCAATTTTTAAGGGAAAAAAGAAAGACATGCTGCTGCCTGATAGAAAGTGTTGCAAGAACTGCTTAAATGATCTGCTGTTCCCTTAATGACCCTCAACACTTTTCCAGAAGATGACTTCCAGGGGAGCCTTTTCAAAAGCTGTTGTCCCCTTTGCAAAACACAACTTTTTGGGGAGCATTTCCCCTTTCTCCCATCTTGTGGACTGTGGGTCACACCATAAACTCTTTCTTTCTCGTGCTCTGTGAATTCAGTGTCTGTTCAGAGCTACTGAGGGAGTTTCTTCACCCTCAGTTTCTGCTTTAGAAATATCCTGCTGTGCTGTAGCTTCCTCCTGTAGCTGTCATGTGCTGGGAAAGGCATGGCAATGGACAGACTTCTCGTGATTTCTGATGGACTCTCATGCTGCCAGTAACAAACACACCAGAAATCCTGGAATTAAAAAATTTAGAATGATACTGCAACAGTGAGTTATATCTTAGTTAGCCAGGAGTTTTTGAATCTTCAAAATTTTTGTAGTGAACTGTGTTTGATTAGTTGAGGAATGTTTGACTGTGATTTTAGCTGGTTTTGATTTAAATCTGTGTTGGTCGAGTGTCAGGAGAAAACTCTGAAAAATTGTCTCAATGCACCTGCAGAAAGTAATTCCATGGATTTATACCCCCTAGAGAACTTAATCAATAGCTGAAGAACAAAATTCAATAGAGAATTGTTTAATAGTTATCATATAACTAGAGATTAATTAGAAGTCATAGAACAAGAAAGGTATCTTGAGAAAGTTAAGGAGTCAAAGGCCTGTACACCCCAGAAAACTTGATTAATATATTGCAGGTGCAGTAAGAGAGCAACTTTTCAGGTCTGTGCAGCCCAGAAAACTTAATCAATAGTAATGGTCTAACAAGGACAGCAAATTTAATAAAGCACTGTTTAGCTGGATAAAACTTGGGTTATCCATTAAACAAAGGTAGGTGAGATATTCTGGTAGTAACTAAAAGAAACAAAACACCTATAGCATGACACAATAAATTGAGCAGGCTTTTGGGAGTGTCTGTAAACAAATCTCAGATATTTTGGTATATATAAATACCTGAAAATTGTTGTTTCTTTGAACGTGTCTATGGTGAATAAATTCCCGATATGTTCTCAATTTTGACTCAAAATTGTTTTTAGGAACGTTTGTCTAACAGTTTTTTGCTGTTAGATTTAAAACTTACTGTTTCAACTGATAGGTGAAGCAGCAGGTATTTGGGTTTGCCCTTCTGTATCTGCAAAAAGGATAAAATCTAATGGAGGAGCAGGTCCTGAAACACAGGTGCATTCATTAGCCACACAATTTCATTTTGGACAAGGACTATCCCTACTTGCTTCTCTAGGTCTTGCCATGCAGGCCACAAAGACCACCCAGGTCCTCAGATATACATAACTGAGTATCTAAGAGCATGTATTGGTTGGGTGTGAAGAGAAATGGACACTTTGTTTTACGGACACCAAACCTCAGACTGGTTTGGCACAGAACTTCCTGCAGAGATTCCTACAACCATCAGGGCAGTTTCATGGGACATCCATTTCAACACAAAACCCACCCCCAGAAGGTTCTGTTTGCTCCCATCATCAGACTGGAAGCCAATTTGGGGTGGGGGGAAGTGCATTTTTATTGAATAGTTTCCCTTATGGTACTCCCCTTAAACCCCAGAAAATTTTCTCACAGGGATTAAGGGGTGTTGCCTGAGGAAGGTGACACAGCTGACAGCCTCCTGAGGTGCCTTTACACCAATGCACATGCCATAGGCAAGGAGGAGGTGCTGGAAAGCTACGACCTTGTTGCCGTTCTTGAAACCTGGTGGGACAAATCCCATGACTGGAGTGCAGCTATGGGTGGCTACAGGCTGTTCAGAAAGGACAGGAGAGGAGAGAGAGGCAGGGGGGTTGCCCTCTACATCAAGAGGTGGATTGAGAAGAGTTGTCTTTGAAGAACAGTCATGAGCAAGTTGAATGCCTGTGGGTAAGAATCAAAGAGCAAGGAAACAAAGGGAACCCTTTGACTGGTGTTTACTACAGTCTCCTGACCGAGGGGAGCCTCTTGACAAAACCTTCTTGCTCCAGCTGCAGGAGGCTCTTGTCCTGCTGGGAGACTTCAGCCTCCCCAGCATCTGCTGGAAAAGTAGCACAGGGGGCTGTAGGCAATCCAGGAGACTCCTGGAATGGAGGATAACTCCTTGAGCCAGGTAATAGGCAGCCCTACTAGAGGGGATGTGATATTGGATCTGATGGTCACTGATGCAAACAAGACAATTTGGGACATCAAAACTAGAGGTAGCCTGGGCTGCAGTGGCTGTGTGTTGATGGAGTTTTAGTCCTGAGGGATATGGGTCAGGTAAGGACCCTGGATTTTAGGAGTGCAGAGTTCCAGCTCTTCAGGAAGATCCCCTGGGAGAATGCCCAGAGGAACAAGGGATTGGAACAGAGCTGTCAGATCTTTAAGGACATCTCTGTTAGAGCACAAGGGCTAGCAATCCCCAGGAGCACAAAGTCAGGCGAGGAAGGCAAGAGACTGGCATGGCTGAGTAGGGAACCACAAATGCACAGCCAGCTGAAGGGCAGGTGAGCTGGGGGGAGTATGGAGACAAAGGATGGTTTTGCAGGGATGTGGTAAATTAGGCCAAGGCAAAGCTGGAACGGAACATGGCAAAGCACTCAAAGAAGAGCAGGAAGGGTTTCTACAGCTGTGTTAACCAGAAGAGGAAGGTCAAAGAAGGTGCAACCACCCTGATGTGCCATGTGCCCCCCTGAGCTGGCCAAGCTTGAAGATTGGGTCCATTGGAATGTCATTAGGTTTAATAAAACCAAGTGCTGGTGCTGCACCTGGGTCAGAGCAACCCCTGGTATCAGCACAGGCTGGGCATGAGCAGATCAGAGCAGCTCTGCCCAGAAGGACTTGGGGTGCTGTGGGTGAGAGGCTGGACATGCCCTGGCCATGGCACTCACAGCCCAGAGAGCCAAACGTGTCCTGGGCTGCATCCAGAGCCCTGTGGGCAGCAGGGGAGGGAGGGAATTCTGCCCCTCTGCTCTGCTCTGGTGAGACCCACCTGGAGCACTGCATCAGCTCTGGGGTCCCTGCACAGGGGGACATGGACCTGCTGGAGTGAGTCCAGAGGAGAGACACAAAGATGGGGGGGATGGAGCATGGCTGAGAGAGTGGGGATTGTTCAGCTTTGGGAAGAGAAAGTTCCAGGGTGACCTAATTGTGGCCTTCCAGTATGTGAAGGGAGCCAACAAGGAAGATGGAGAGAGACTATTTGCAAGGGCATGTAGTAACAAGAGGAAAAAGGGGGAATGGCTTCAAATGGAAAGAGAATAAGCTGAGATTAGATATCAGGAAGAAATTCTTTACTGTGAGGGTGGTGAGGCACTGGCACAGGCTGCCCAGAGAAGGTGGTTTTGCCTCATCCTTGGAAGTGCTCAAGGACAGGCTGGATGAGACTCTGAGCAGCCTGGTCTAGTGAAAGGTGTTCCTGCCCATGGCAGGGGGGTTGGAATGGGATGATCTTTAAGATTCCTTCCAAACCAAACCATTCTATGAGTCTGTGATCTGACTGACTGGCATTAAGGCAGTGACAACTGGTGAGGTCTGCTTGTGTCTGCTTGAAGTTATTGCCAGACAAATCAGACAAAAAGGCTTTACATTTTTTTTCTTTGTTGAAAAAAATACGTATTTTCAGCCACTGAGTTCAAAACAGGGTCTCACAAAGGCTTGCACTGTCACAATCCATGTCAAATAAACTGTGGTGCCAGGGTTAGGCAGAGGTTAACTCTGTAACTGAGCATTATGACTGAAAACAGTGTCTCACAGGAGCGTGCAGAAACACATGGCAGAAACAACAGCAGAAGTCTCCCAGTGGTGCCTACAACGTGGGTCAGAGTGGATGTTACTGAAATGAGGGAAGAGCAAAATATCTGCTGTTGAATATTCAGCCTGACCATTTACTGAGAACACTGTTTTATGAAGAGTATTTGCAATGAGGCAGCATTAATTTGCCTTCAAAGACATGACTTAAATCTCTGCAGGGAACTCCTATGTATATTCAGGACAGCTACCCAAACTCACATGCAGAATTTAGAAGTCTCCTACTGAGAAATATGCCAGCAGATGCTTCCTGACATTTAATGCTAAACATGCTATAATGGGGCTATAAACAGCCTTTCACTCTGAAACATATGAAGGAATAGCATAAGACCCCAGGGAAGGACAGCTCTGTAGAAATGGGGTTGTTGTTCCTGATTAGGATTCAGACAGCCCTCCCTGGTGCTTTTAGTACTGGTTTGATTTGTTCTAAGGCATGTCAAATGTTTGTTGCACAAACAGACTCCCTGATGCTTTCATCATGATGAAAAATTAAAAATAAGAGGTGTTAAGTAAAGAACGGGTGCCACAATCTGAGTCTAAAAGCAGCACATGGTCATGTAGTCACTACAACCCACTGCTGTCATGAGAACTCCTGACCAAGGTTTCCATTTCAACTTTTGCAATAGTGTGGTTTTCACCTTCCAGTGAATTTCACAAATATTCATGTTCTACTTCCCTTTGGCTGCTGTGAAAATCTCAGTTTCCCAGCAGTTTGTGAGAATACCAGTGACATAACCTTCAAAGCAACAATTTCTGAGGCTTCCAGAAAAACTGAGATTTTTCCATCATGGCTGAATACCTGAAGAGAAACCTTTCGGCTCTCTGACCAGCAGTTCAATGGAGAGAACATTGCAAGAAAAGAACATTAAAAGTCATGAGAGGCATCTGTATGAAATAGCAGCTAGAGAACAGTAACAGAATAAAATCTGCCCCCAATTAAGGTAAAATGGAACCTTGGATAGGGGTCAACAGTGCGTTCAGAGCTCATTTTGTTAGAGGTAGGTCAAGTCTTGTGCAAGGCTTCTGCTCAGGTTCATCTCACGTTTTCTGTGATTGAAATTAACACCATTAATATGATCCACAGTTAACATCATAGATGTGGTTCATAGGTAATATCATTAATGTGACAGGACTTTGAATTTACAACGGCATCATAAATTAGAATGTGACCCTGTGCACTTAATTGTGCAAACAAGCAAAAGATCACATGTGTTGAATTTGAAATTGTTAAACACCCATTAACTTCTACCAAAAAAAAAAAAAAAAAATTGCAAGTAATTGCTGACATGTGTCTGTCTGGCATCGTCCACCCTGAATTGGTCAGGGAACTCTAAAACAGCAGAAAATACTTTTATTGAACATACCACAAGTGCAATCACAACAGTGTAAAAAGAACAACATAATGTATACAGTTTTAATCCCCCACAAAAGCAGACTCAAACACACCAATACTCATTCTGGCAGAGGAGAAGTTTTGGTGAAGGACTTGCAGATGCATGTCTAGTTCTGTTTTTAAGAAAACATTAAAGTTAAAACACTCCCTCAGCATGACAGGCAAGGCAGAGTATATGAGACTCAGTTTCCCCTGTGGAATGAGTAACTGAGGGCCATTTTATGTCCCTGCTTAAGTCAGAATTGAAGCCAACAAACTGTGTGCTAACCAAGGATTGGCCCAAGTTTTTGGATTTTCCAGGCCAGGTGGCTGTTTCCAACCTGCAGTATTAGGCAGTTGGTGCCAAGGGCCCTCAGTGAAACTGACCTGCAGCGTCCAGCAGATGAGAATTCATCCCACTGCTCAATTTCCCATGATTTGCTGTACTGAAGACCTTACACAGGTTTTTGGCTCTTCATTATTCGATGTGTCCCAAGAGGTGCTTGAAGTTGCCAAGACTCTGGAATAGGTTTGGGGAGGAAAAACTAGCCAGGAATTGTATTTCTCCAAGACTTGTCTCATATTCCCATGTTCTGAGCATGTGAAGAACTTTCCATCTCCTCCCAGGACAATTTGAGTTAAGGCAATATCACAGACATACCTGAAAGCTTCTGTTTAACCCAGCACTATTATTTAGGGTTTTGAAAAGTGTCATCTGACAAATAAGAACAAGAAAAACAATTTCAAAAGTGATAACCCTAAATAGAGTTTAAACTGTCAGGGGAGTAAGTTAAACAATTATGTTACCTTGTTAGCATCATTTCCCCTTTTCCCTACATGTTTTTGGAGTGCCCAAGTATGTTCTTTGCATGCTGGTGACATCAAATGTTGAGAGATGCAAATTCAAAACCACGGTGAAGACGTCTCTGATATCCCCCAGCTACAGAAATAAACTTTTGGTTTAGCTTTGCAAAATCATCAAACTTCCTGCTCTCTCCCATCTCCTCTCAAGAAAAGATAAATGCTCTCTATAATAGGTGCCCTACTTACCTAAGGCTTTGATCTCTCTCAACTCTCTGCTCGCAGATTTCTGGAGGAGCCCCAGCGTACGCGAATTTACAACGCAGCGAGCTGCTGTGCTTTCCAAGAGGGCTGGTTTCAGCACTACGTCTGCAAGACTTCAAAGGAGAGGGGAAAGTTATTTTTCTACTTATCGCTCCAATTTCCCTCTCCACTGCCTCTGGACACTGTCAGTCCTAGGAGATCATAGAGTGGCTTGGGTTGGATGTGATGTTTTTCAGGACAGGCTCTACGCTGAACTTCAATGAACCTTATCCAAGGAGAAATACACTCGTGAGGTGCTTTGGGGTATTTTTTTATTTCCTTGCAGGAGTCAGAGTGTGAAATACTACCACTAGATAGACTGCCCTTTGCTTCAGAGACACAAACACATATTTATGTGTTATCTTTCACTTCAAAACAGCTACCTGAACCAGTAGGCAAGGCCTTGACTAAGTCAGCACTCTCCTGCAATCTTATGGGAAAGTGCTTAGACCTTGGCAAAGTATGGACAATATTTTGAGGGTTTGGATTCCTGTCCCCTCTTTTAACTGCAGTGACCAGTTCACAAAGATTATGCCAATTGGTCACCTGGGAGCTTTTTCAGGTCTCCAGGCATAAATCATAGCTGCATACGAGTTCCTGCACTGCTGGGCATTCCCTTACCTGTAATCTCTCACCACCCTGAGAAACCATGGGTGGTTCATGCCAGGAATTGTTCAAGGCCAGGCTGGATGGGGCTCTGTGCAACCTGGTCTAGTGGAAGGTGTCCCTGCCTATGGCAGGGGTTGGGGACAAGATTGTCTTTAAGGTCCTGTGATTACCTGTGAAACCATCCTGCAATTCTTTGATGACAGAGCTGCCCTTCCAGCTGTGCCTTCAGTTCTGGTGGTTGATTTAATGCCAAGCATTCAACACGTGGATGCACACTGTGATTGCACAGCCTTTGGCACCACTGAAGGCTGTCATGAAGTGCCAGAGAAGTCAGCTTGCCCGACGGCATGAAAACTAACCAAAGTCTGAGTTCTGTTAGAATAGCACTTAATGCTGCTTTAACAGTGATTACATATATGCAGCAACACTACACCATTTTATTTAAAATACTTTTTTCCCAGACAATTGTGATTTCTCATAATTTTCATCATGTCTCATGAGTCTTTGTTCCAAGTTCCTTATTAATGAACTCATTGTGCTATACTGGAGCAACATCCCTGCCAGACCTAGGTCCAAAGAAAAGCAATACAATTAACCTGGCAGGGAGAAGCCTGTGGCTGGCTGGAGTGGCAGTGAGCCAGCAAAAGCACAGCACTTGCAGGATCTCATCCCTGGATGTCTGCACAGCCCTGGATTGTGCAGTATCAGCCTCTCCAAGGTGGCATCCTAAGGGAGGCAGGACCTTCAGCAGTGGTGAAGGATGTGTTAGTCCTGGCTGAAGGCCCACAAGCAGACCAGGACTCAGGCATGCTGGACTAGCAGGTATGTGGGAATTCTGCTTATGCTGCCATGCTTTAGAGGAAATGAGGTTTGCTTTCCTGACATTGGACAAGAACATCCTATCATCACCAAATTCCCAGTGTCAGTGTTCCTAGTTCTGCAGAGCAGTCCATTACATAATTACAAAACACCTGCTCCATGCAAATGACACACCTGGGGGGGCTGTGGGGCCCAAAAGGCTCCCAGAGACCTGTGTAATCTGGCTAAGAAATCCACCCAAAATCAGATCCATTCTCCAAAAGGGACAAGTTATGAAAGAAATGAAAGCAAAATCTCTGCTGGAGGAAGTTTTACTTGCCATATTTGTACACCAGTGACACTTCTTTTTTGTTTGGGAACACTTGAAAAGAAAGGGGAATTGAAAGAATTTCTGCCTAGGTTTCCTATCCTGCAGAACTCTCTAGTCAGTTCAGATGGTCTGAGGAACAGGCTGGGTGTAGATGAGGAGGTGGGAAGAAGCCACTAATTGACAAAAATATCTCAGTCCTGAGAGAGCTGACCTGCTCATTACAGGCAGTGGGATTAACTGAGAGGCCTCCCATGGGCAAGGTTTTTTCTTGGAGAAAGCTTTACTTGGGACAGAGATGACAAAGAAGCTTGGAAAGTTGTGAAGAAGAGGTGGGTGGAAACCCCCTGCATGTCCAGTTAACACAACCTGAGAGAATACTTATGCTTGATCCCAAATCAATTAACCAGTACAACACTGGGAGTCTGAGTGAGATGCCCAGTCCTGGTTCCAGCCAGGATCAGTGGGAGGGATTGTGGCCAAGGCATCACAAAATTCGGTATCTCCTCACGTTATTGCCAGGGGTGGGGAAAAGGGACAGTCACTTCCAGGAAGAAGGATTTTCCTTTGCAGTCAAAAGGAAGCATGGGGTGGTGGGGAAGAGCTGGTCGGTATTTTGGTGTGAGCTTTCTGTGTAAATCATGTCTTTGTGCCATACCTTTTGTTGTTACTGTCACTGTTACTGTTAATTTTCTTATCTCATTGCTGTTTGCAGTAAATTGTTATTACCACTTTGCATTTTGTGTTTTCAGCTTGAGGGGAAGTCAGTGGCAGCATGTTTACTGTTGGTGGTTTTTTTTAGCAGGACTACTAAATTGTGGAATACCATTCCTAAACCATGACATGCAGCAACCAAATGTTGGAAGAAAATGGAATCTTTGAGCTGCCCATAAACCATAGAGGAGTGTGTAAGATTAATCTCTAGTGCTTCTCAGGAAAGGTGGGAGAAGGGAGCTTGTATTTAGTTAGCTTATTTCTGACCAACTGTTCAGTGAGATGGAGAGGGGTGGGATGCAGCCTGATCCTTCCAGGAGGTTTCTGAAATACCAAAATACCTGGAAATGCCTGACAATGGTGTGTTATCTCATGGCATTTCTTGTTCATTCTGGACTGATTGGGTCCATGTGGGTTCATTTCAGCAGCTAATGCTGCTCTGGTAAACCTGCAGATAGACAGCACCAGTTAAACTCGCCCACTTTTTTGCTCTGAACACTTGACCTTCTGTCACAAATGTATATTAAAGAAAGAACCAGTGTCTTCAAGTCTCAAACCAAATAAATGAGTGTTAGAAAGCTAAAAACTCGCAAAGCAGTTACCAACAGGGCAAAACACCTACATCCGATCTCCATTTGTTAGTGTTTCAGCAGCAAGATAAATAATGTTTTTTCTGGTAGAGTTGACAAATGCCTCCAAACCACTGAGCTCTATACAGGGGTCACTGGTTGTGCACTATGGCCTGGGCAGTGCCATATGAGGTGAAATTATCTGCTGGTCCTTCCCTGGCTCTAATTTTATGGATGTTACACAGGGAATCATAGAATCACAGAATGGTTTGGGTTGGAAGGGACCTTAAAGATCATCTCATTCCAACTCCCCTGCTGTAGGCAGGCATGCCCCACACTAGGCCAGACCTCAAACACCTCCAGGGATGGGACATCCTGCAGTCATCATTGCTGTGGTGAATATAAGAAAAGTCTGCAGTGAGCTGGGCAGATGGTGTGGTGGTAAAACAATGAGAGAAGTGGTGGACTCTTCTCTCACAGAAGTTGATGGCCTTTATTAAAACTCACAATGCTGCTAGAAAACTAGCAATGTTTTCTGACAAATCAAGCTTTTCTGTCAGTGCTCTCAAACCACATTACATGGCTCAGATGAAACCCACAGAATGGACAAAAGTGGCTGCAGCATCATTAGCTCTTGGTTCACTGGTGCTCATGAAGGTGATGCTCTGCAGAACAGGCAAGAGCTCTTACCAAAGGTGAGCTGTTACTGCTTTGGCACCAGGATAGCACCAGACAGACACTGGAGACTGAGATGTATCAATGTCAAGAAGCAAAACACATTTCTTTATTTCCCATTTCATCATTCCTCACCATGCAGGGAAAACTAGTGGTGGATATCCTCAAGCCATGTTACCTTTTTGTCCCTGTTTCCCCTTGCACCTTATGCACATTAGGTAAAATTTTTGAAATCTCAGCAAAGTGACTGAATGCTACAGTTGGTCCAGATGGCACATAAGAATCCTTTTTGAAGACTTTTTGATGTCAAAATCGAAATATTGAACACAGGTACAACTCACCTTGGCTATCTGGAGAAAAAAAAATGTTGTGACATAAAAGATAAAGCCACTAAATGACTTGTCAAGGGCAGAGAGGAAAAAGACTTCCCAGGCAAAATGTATCAGTCTCCATATTGTTTATTGCTAATTTTAGTGGAAAAGCATTCGCTGATGTCACAACAACTATGAAATTTAAGGGTTGTGTATTCCTTCAAGAAGCACCTTTTACTGTGAAAGGGACCAAATCAGGCTGAGGAAAGGTGGTCACCAAGTGCCATTGTTCCACTTATGAGATGGCTGCTGGGAAGTGTGGTTTGTATGCACTGGCTTATGGGAATCCTTGTTTCTGCTTGCACAGAAACGTAGAGACCATTTGAACACATGAGAGTGTGAGTTGACCCAGTGGGACTGGTTTGGTTTGTCATCCTGGGGTTCACACACTCATGTTTTCACTTTTCCAAGACTGCTCCCCCCCGAAAAAAGTCACTGGGGCTACAAATCTGTGAAGCAAAACTTCCTCTAACAGAGATTTTGCTTTCATTTCTTTAATAACTCATCACTTTCTGATCTGATCATGTCTGGCACTCACCAGGTGACTGAAGCCTTCACAACCTCCTTCATTTGGGGAATAATAGCAGGAGTTTAGTTAAGTTGGGCTCCAGTTGAAAGAACAAGATACTGTTTTTCTTGTTTCCAGTGTCTAGGCTGGATTACAGGCTTCCCTCTGCATAAAAATGTGCAAGGGTTGCTCTGCAGTGCAATCAGGTGTTGTCAGGAAAGGGTGGCTTGCAGGAATCAGCCGTAATTCAGTAGTTTCATATCCAGCACTGGCCATGACTTCCCACTTCTGCTTCTGTTTTGCTACTTCCAGTGTGGAGAAGAAAGGCAAGGAGGAAAATGCCCCAAAAACTTCACACCTGTAGCATGTGGGGATTGAGGGTATTTGTAACAGGCTGTGTGAGTTTTTTTGAAAATGTTTGAAAACTGAGCAAGAAACTTTCCTGAAACACAGAGGGTATTTATGTCTCCAAACCACACACACAAATACACACAGGGGAATAAGGTATTGCTGCTGCCAAGCTTTGAGAGAAAACCTTGGTTTCTATTGTGTTTTTATTGCATCTGTGATGGTCATCCTCAGAAACTTCCTCCTTTGATGAAACTGATGACCTAAGCTTGACTCCAGGCACATGAAAATAATTCCAAATAAGGACCTGCAGCCTGACAAGCTGCTGTGCTCCAGAGAAGGATAAACTGACCATGTTTATCAGCAACTTAAATTAAAGGAGGCTTTTTGATTTCATCACCTCTTCCAGCTGCCAAAGACACACACCTCTCTGCACCTCTAACTGTGATTAGGAAGGAGGCAAATCACTGTAAATTGTATTTTCTGCTTCTGGAGATGCTGACAGACAAGGCTTATGTTCCTTAGTGTGCCAAACACCAGTGGGTAATGAGGGAGTCTTGAGAAAGAGCATCTCAAGGGCAGAGGGCAGGGGAGGGAAGAGAAGATTCCCAGCAGGCAGTGGGAGCACTTCTTTCTTTGCAGAATTCAGTTAATTCAGATGCACCTCCCCAGAAGTTCATTCACAGGGTTGGTGTTCTCACATTATCTGAATTATGGAAAATAGATGAAAATCCTTTTGGCTGACAGTTGTCATTACAGGAAAACAGCATCTCAGCAATTGGTGAATAGCTTCTATTAATCATGGCACTACCAGATGTGACAGCTGACAAGTTTTGTCACTACACAGTCACAGTGATGATAAAAGGAGGTGTTATTTTGGGTCTAGTTCCAATAAGAAGCAAAAATACTAGAAAGAGTAACTTACAAAACACTACTGTCCAGTGAACAGTTACCTGTAGTTTATACATAAGGATAAGTGAAGGGTTTTTGATTTCTGAAACAACAAAGGACTTCACAAAACAAAATCAAGTAAAGATAAATGAGAACAGGTTAAAGTTCATCTGAGTTAATCTAGCCAAGGAAGCAGGGGAAAAGATAAAGGTTCTTTGAGGCACATAAATTGAGAGTACTGAGCCCTATGTACTTTGTCATGGCAGAACTTGAAGCTAATGCCTTTTTCTCAGAGTGAAATAGGTACTGTTCTGGAAGAAGTCTTTGACTCAGTTTGTGATGAGGGTTTGTTTGATGCTGCAGGTCTGTGGACATCCTGAGTGCTTGGAGGTCCAAATTTTATGTGATATTCATTGAACTTTCAATATGCTTACATTATTTGTCACACAGTGTTTTATATTGTACTGAAATAACTAATGCTAGACTTCCAGGCTTCTCCTTGTCACCTGTTGGCTGCCAGAAACCATTGCTCTTCTTTCCCAGTGCACAACAGCTCTGATTCTCAGTGTTCTTTGCAAAGCACAAAATGTGCAAGGGGATCAGCTCAACCATCTCACAAACTTGCTGTTGCTCAGTGTTAAGCAGGATTATGGTTATAGAGATCCCCAGGTGAGCCTGACAGATGTCACCAGGGTCTGAATTAGAGAGGCACAGTTCACCTGCCTGCTCTTGTGCCCCTCCTTGATTTGGACACATTTAGGAGTGAGGAATTTGGAAAGTTGGTTGCAATGCTGCAGTTCTGGTTTGCTCTCTCCTTATAAGTAATTGTGGTTTCTTGCAATTCTGAGCTTGCTGATGTGTTACTGGAGGGTTTCCTTGGTGTTCTGGGGTGAGGTGGGGCAGAGCTGATGTTCTGGGGACTCTTGTGAGTCTAAAGCCTGTTCTGTGGTCACAGAGACTGAGGGACAGGCAGCCTGGTGTCCTTTCTGTCATGTGCTCTTCATCAGGAAGAAGGTGGGCAAGGACAGGCGGATGAAAAAAATCCCACAAAAGGATTTGGCCTCAGACATCACCCATGGAGAAAGAAACTGCCTGAAACAGAAAACAAGGAAATAGAATATACTGTGCTATGGTCACTAGAAGTTCAGAGGGCTCAAATTCCCCTGATCCCCAGGAAAGGATCACTTCCATGCTACACTTCTGGTAACACTGGCACATGGAACTGAGGGCAGAGAGGGTTTATTCATCTGTGAAGGTGGAGCTTTTGTCCAAAATATGTCATATCCAAGTGACTTCTGAATTTCGCAGCTGACCTGAGCACCATTCAAGGCTTTAGAAGTCTTAAAGAACAGTAAAGGGAAGGATAGAAAGAGAAATGAGTTGCAACATGTATTTGGCAGAGCTAGAATGTGCAGAACCAACTTAACCCTGGCTCTGATCAGTGATTTCCCAACTCTAACCTGTTCAAGGTGTACATTTCTGTAAATTGGCTCCATGGCTTCTGAGATGATGTGGGCACAGTGGCTGCTTGAAGAAATAAATACATGATAGTAAGAGGCATTCAGTGTCATTTGTGAACCAGCTGCATCTTCCCTCTGGAAGATTGTGGGTGGGCAAACTTAATTTCTGGGTACAAATCTGACAGCTCAAATCTAGGTGGACTCAAACCCCCCCCAAAAAAAACAACCCATTGAATACAATGTCAGATGGGAATTTGTGGTGAAACAGGAGGAGACTGGAGCTGGTGAAAGGATTGTGAGGTGACATAATAGAAATGGGTAGAGAAACATGAGAAGTCCACAAAGGCAGGGATTGATAACGAGAAGTATTTCTTGAAGCTAGGGGAAAGGGATTCTAGAGAGGCTGTATGTACATTAGGGAAACAAAAAGAAGTTATGCACATGGGACTGGAAATGGAGAGCACTGCTTATGAGCAAAAACCCATCTCTTGTCTGGTGTAGCAGAACAAAGTTTAGTGAAGTTGACAATGTTATCCAAGCACTGGAAGACTTTACTGTGATAAAAACCACTGGTGTAAGAACAAATATTTCTACATTGGACATAAATCTCAGGCAGCAGCTGAGAAGATAAAACACCAGAGAAATGATATACTGAAAAAAATCCTCCAGCATCCAAACTCCTAGTTTAAAAGAGAAGTCTGAGGGATTATCTACCACAATCGCCAGGGAGGGCTCAGACTCACAGTGAATGTTCCACCAAGCTCTAGGGAATACTGCCAGCCTTGTTAGGCTATTGCAGATGTTCACAGAGCCACGTCCAGAGATTTCTCTGGAAGGGAGGAAATGAGAGCATAAGGGCAGAAAAGGAGGAAGATGACAAGTCTGGAGGAAATTCCACGGACAGCCTGACCTAGTCCACTGCCACTACACTGCCTACTCCCTCCCTGATGCTGTCCAGAAACTGAATCCCACATTTCAAGTGCCATCTGCCTGCTCAGTATCTATGCTAGTCACTCCCAGTCTTCTCATCTCCATCCATCAACTTGCTAATCTCTTCCAGGAAGGCTGATAAATCACCCTTCCCACTCCTGCCTGTGGGTCTCTGCTCTCATCCATCACACACCCAGAAACACAACATCCTTTCCCATATGGACCTTTTATCCCCAGCATGTGCACACAAACACACATCATCTCTCTCAGTCCAGCTATCTCACTCCTCCAGCAAAGTTTTCTGATGATGTCAATGACCCAAGCTGGCCACAGCTTTGAAGGTGCTTTCCCAAAGATCAAAAAGTCTCTGAAGTCCAAAACCCAGGCTTGTTTTCTCTCTATTCTTACAGAACTACCTAATATTTTAAGGTATTAGAAGTCTAGAAATAGAAGGATTATCAAAAGGTGTCAAAAAACTATCCACCAGTTCTCATCAGGGTTACTTCTTTCTTTCTCAGGCTGGAATCCCAAGGTGCAGCAACCTCTTGAACTTCCCCTTTTGGGGTCCTACAAAAGGTCTCCATGTCACTGGGAAGGTCTGACAGCATGTCTGCTCCTTCCAGCATCCTGCCAGCATCCTCTGATCAAAAATGAAAGTGTTTTTTGAGCTAGTGACTATTGCTCTTCAGATTAGGAGCAAAGTTATCCTTATTCTTATCTCTTATCCTCAAAAGGCTTCCTCCTGGAAGCTGGTCCACATTTTGAATGCTGTTTTTTCTGGTCCTTGTATTCCTGGTCCTCACAGCTCAGAAATCATCCACTTAAATGGGAAAGGTTCAAAGAACAAAGGTTATCAAAGGTTCGGGGAAAAAGAAACCACGATTCTGCTACCCCAAAGAGCAATGACAAGGGTGGGATAAGATAGAGGTCTACAATATCTTCATTGCCCAGAGGTGGGTGGATAGGACCAGCACTTCAGCATCTCTGTGAAAATATAATGGAGGGTTCCAAATTAATTAGCTGGAATAATGTTCAAAATAAAAGAAGATAGGTCATATTCTAGAAGAACTTGTAAATTCATGGAATTGCTTTTCATGGGCACAGAGGGGTAAGAGAAGGATAGTTTGGAATTTATTGGAGAGAAATCATAGAGTCAGGAACAGCCCTCAAGTTAAAAATCACCAGCACCACAAAGAGCATGAGAAGGAAGCATCATTAAATTTACGATGTTCTTACTCTTCTCTGGACAGCTGCTTGTAACCACTCTTGGAGGCAAGATCTGTGGTCTGAAACCAGTCTGCTGTTCCCACAGACCTCACAGAAAGCTCCTGGGCAAGAACTGTGAGAACCTTGGCAGAATTCACCCACCTGCTTCCAGCATGCAGCTCTCACCTCCCTCCTGTCCTGCTGCAAGTTGGTGTCACTGCATTCTGCAGGTGATTCCTGGATGGACAGCAGGTCACTTAGCACTCCCTGCTGCTTGTCATCTTTGCCACAATGTTCTTGGAACTGTCTTTTCCAAGCCAAGGCACCCCAGGCACACAAGCATGTAGATATTTGTAAAATAAGCATGATATTTATAAATTATTATATATATATGATACTTAGAGTGTATATCCTATATCCAGCTGTTATTCTGAGGAATGTTGAGAGCAAAGACACTAATGTGCACAACACAGTATTGTTGCCATAGGTACAAGCAGAAGCCAGAGTGTTCATAGCTCAGATCTGCAAGGTTTTTCAGTCAGAAAGGAAAATTTCAAAGCATCACCATTACTGTAAACCCAAGAAATGAAGCAATATGGGCAAACAGTTTTAGGCAAATATGTTACAAAGCAGTGCTTGTGGAAACTGATGCTACGATTAAAAAACTCAAAAGCTTAGATGGCAAGAGAAGTGCTAGACTGGTGGATAAGCAATCCCTTCAGCAGAGTTGGGTTCCTGGCTCTGTTGTAAAAGCCAGACCTCTTGCCCTGCCCAGGCCTCTTCCCCAAGGATGCAGACAGCACTTTTTTTCCTCAGAATTGCTCTGTGTTGGTTTCTCTCCTCTGTGCAGCACTTGCTGAACTGATGACAAGCAGGAATTCTGGTGAGTGAGAAACCTGTGAACCACCTGACCAGGTACTGAATTGGGGTTTAAAGTTTTGCTTTGAACTACACACCATGCAGGATATGCCACTGACTTCAGCAACTTCCCCAAGACAAGGCACGGACTTGGAGTTGTACTTGAGTTAGGTGAGTTACTCAAGAATTGCAGAACCATAGAATCATTTAAGTTGGAAAAGACCTTTAATATCATCAAGTCCAACCATTAACACAGCATTGCCAACTCCACCATTAAACCATGTCCCCAAGGGCTAAATCTACACATCTCTTAAATACCTGGAGGGATGTTTGCTCAACCACTTCCCTGGACAGCCTGTTCCAGTGCTTGACAACCCTTTAGGTGATGAAATTTTTTCTTAGTATCCAACCTAAACCTTCCCCGGGGCAACTTGAGGCCATTCTTTTTTATCTTGTTGCTTGTTACCTGCTTGACCTGCAGCTGGCTACACCCTCCTTTCAGGTCACTGTAGAGAGTGATAAGGTCCTCCTTGAGCCTCATCTTCTCCAGAATAAACACCCCCAGCTCCCTCAGCTGCTCCTCACAGAATTTGAGCTCCAGACCCTTCCCAGCTTCACTGCCCTTCTCTGGACTCACTCCTTCACCTCAGTGTCTTTCTCACTGTGAGAGGCTCAAAACTGAACCCAGGGTTTGGGATGTGACCTCACCAGTGCCCAGCACAGGGGGATGGTCACTGCTCTGGTCCTGCTGACCACTCTTGCTGACACATTCTGGATGTCCTTGGCCTTCTTGCCCTCCTGGGCACACTCCAGCTCATGCTCAGCACTGCTGATCAGCACTCCCAGGTCCTTTCCCCCTGGGCAGCTGTCCTGCCTCTCTGCCCCAGCCTGGAGCTGCCTGGAGTTGCTGTGACCCCAGGGCAGGACCAGCACTTGGCCTGGTTGAACCTCACACAGTTGGCCTTGGCCCATGGATACAGCCTGTGCAGATCCCTCTGCAGAGCCTTCCTGCCCTCCAGCAGATCAACACTCCCACCCAGCCTGGGGTTATCTGCAAACTGGCTGAGAGTGCACTTGATCCCCTCATCCAGACCATCCATACAGATATCACACAGGACTGACCCAAACACTGGGCCCTGGGGGACACCATTAGTGACTGGCTGCCAACTGGATGCAGCACCATTCACCACCATTCCCTGGGCTTGGCCATGCAGCCAGTTTTTGCCCAGGAACAGTGCACCCATCCAAGCCATGAGCAGTCACTTTCTCCAGGAGATGCTGTGGGAAACAATGTCAAAGGCTTTGCTGAAATCCAGGCAGACATTCCCAGCCTTTCCCTCATCCACTGCATGGGTCACCTTGTCACAGAAGGAGATCAAGTGGGCCAAGCAGGACCTGCCTTTCATAAAGCCACTCTGCCTGGGCCTGATCCCCTGGTTATCCTGTATGAGTCCATGATGGCACTCAGGATGATCTGCTCCATGACCTTCCATGGCACTGAGGTCAGGCTCCCAGGCCTGTAGTTCCCTGGATCTTTCTTCTGACCCTACTTATAGATGGGCATCATTTTTGCCAACCTGCAGTCAGCTGGAACCTCCCTGGTGAGCCAGGGCTGCTGGTAAATGATAGAAAGTGGTCTGGTGAGCACTTCCACCAGCTGCCCCAGTCCCTTGGGTGGATCCCAGCTGGCACACAGACCTGTGTGCATCCAAGAGGTGCAGCAGGTCACTGACCATTTCCCCTTGGGCCATGGGGGCTTCATTCTGCTCCCCATCCCTGTTTTCCAGATCAGGGAGCTCTGTTCCCCAACAACTGCTCTTACTGTTATAGACTGAGGCAAAGCAGGCATTAAGTACCTCAGGCTTTTCCTCATCCTTTGTCACTATGTTTCCCACCACACCCAATAAAGGACAGAGATTGTCCTTAGTCCTTCTTTTGTCGCTGATGTATTTATAGAAACTGTTTTTTATGGCAGGAGCCAGAGTAAGTTCCAGCTGGGCTTTGGCCCTTTCAGTGTTCTCCCTGCATAATCCCGCAACATCCTTGTAGTCCTCCCAACTTGCCCCTTCTTCCAGAGGTCAGAAAGTTCACTTTCTTCCCCAAGTTCCAGCAAAAGCTCTCTGTTCAGCCAGGCTGGTCTTCTTCCCTGCTGGCTCATCTTTTGGCACATGGAGATGCCCTACTCCCTGTGCCTTGTACCTTTAAGATTTACTTCTTGAAAAAGACCCAACCTTCCCTGATTCCTTTGCCCTTCAGGACTGCCTCTCAAGGGACTCTGTTGCTAGGCATATGTTAACCAAGGAAAAAATGGCATCTCTGATCACAGAAATTCAGAGACCCATGTTATCATGAAATATGAGTCTCTGAGTTATCTGACCTTGTCTGCTGAAAATTGGCAGAATCCCCAAAAAATGAGGAGGGGGAGAAGTTTACTTGACATCAAGAAGGCTTATTCTTTCATCCCTTGTGCATACCATCTAGAGAGTATTAATGTTCATAAGAGGCTCAAAGTTATGAATCAAGTTCAGTATATAATTATTTTTCTTCATCTGATTTCTGCAAAGTACCCAACTGTCCTGTCTGAGTCTTTCCATTCAGCACCTCCAGGAGACTCCCTGAGTGCAAAGGAAATGTGACTCAAAGGCCAGACAGGAGAAAAAAAGTAAGTAAGCAATTCTTTATGCTTTTCCATGATGTCTCAGAGTGTTATCAGAAGCCAAGGACTTCAGGGAAAGATGTCGCAGACGGAGGCACCATGGAGGAGGGGGGAACTGTCTGACTCTCACTCCTTGCTGGGCATCTAAAGCACTAAAGAAATCTACCTATTATACCAGAATAATTTCCAAAGATGCAGCAGTGATTCTGCCCTCCGTGGTTAAGGAAACCCAGTCACAGTTACACTCCAGCAGACAACCCCAAATGCTGCTAAAAGAGTTTATTAAAGACCATACTAACAGTTCTCATAACAATGGCACGTACAATGATTCAAAATCATGACAAATAGCGTGGAGTTTTGAAGAGCATTATTATAACACACCATGGACAAGAAAAAAGCAGATGTGCTGTCTCAGAACTCTACAAGCAGGCCCATGAAATACAGGAGTCACATCATACAGCTATACAAGTGTCAAAGAAAATAGAAAGGAAAAAAAAAAGTCATTCAATATGCAGTCCTTGAATTTATTGACAGTATTACAGTACTTTATGGGCAAGGACTGGCTTGTTCCAGCTGCACTTTCCAGAGCACAAGGGCAGCTGGAAAAGCAAAAATATCCCCAATAAAAACCCTCCAACAAACATGCCTCAGGTGCAATCACCACTCCAGACCACCTTCCTGCTTACAAATTTTCAGTCAGAAATTCTGACCTCCCTGCAATTACTTTGCTCAGGACAGTGTTTTGTTTTTTAAGAAAACAAAAGCAGGATGCTTCTTTAAGACAGTGCAAAAATATTTCAATGGTATTGTCAATGGTGTAATAAGATTAATGACAATCAGCATGGATCAACCACAGCACGGCCAACAGCATCTCCAAGATCAGAAGCAAATGCACGTGCTGCCCCTTGACCAGCACTCCAGAGAGAGGGCTTACAGAGGGGAGGTGTGTTCCTCTCTCCCAGGCAAGCCATTATTTCTGGGTTCATAGTGAGGAATGGTCTTAGCTACTCCAGGGTAATAAAATGCTACAGAAAGCCTGCGATATTAAATTATCCAATCCTCTGTCAAACACTAACAAAAGAATATTGAAGTGGAAAAAGCACACAGCAGCCACATATTCGTCATGGCTCTAACTCTACGATTCTAATGCTGATCCCTTCCCGACCGTGTCGGTCACGGCAGCCCGAGCATGCCTGATGGAGCTGAGCAGCTTACAGCACCCCCACGGCCATCAGGGACTCCCAGCAGCACGTGGGGATTTGTATTCTCCAAGACACACCAGCTAATTACAGCGGCAGGGCAGCTGCAGCCTGCTCCTGGAGCGCTGCCTTTGCAGCGTTTGGCTATGAGATCTCAGCCTGGGCTCGTGCCCCTGGTCTCGCCCGTGCCCACAGCAGCACATCCGTGGACATACATTCATTCGGTGTGCATCTTCAGAGCCATCTGCAACCTCTTTTCTAAGCAGATGTTGAGGTGTCTGTATATCACGTTGGCATAATCTGTGTCAGAAGATCCCCAGGCATCACGTAGATCCAAATCTACGTGAATTCAATGAGACATAACTGTGCTTTGTCAACCCCCCCTAAATCATCTCCTCCCATTTTCCACACAGTTGTGTGTTTGCATCGTGGTGTGATTACGCAGAACCTTTTTAATGCCTGCCAAATTCAGAGGATAAAATCACAGTGCTGCATATCAACAAAACCCAGCAACTCCAGCCTCCAATATAAAATAATTTATATACATAAAGCAGAATTTACATGTTAAATAAGAAGAGATTGTCTCACTCTCTATGGTGTCTTACCCAGCTACTAAAAAATAAATAATTCACATCAGATTGATGGATTTGTTTCCTATACAGCACACGTGCGCTATCGGAGCTGACAAAGACAACATGAAAAAAAACCTTTTGCAATTAATAAAAGAGAATTGTTGAACACTTGCACATATTGGCACAAGGCAGAAGAGAAAAGGGAACATTACACAGCTCAGCTCAGGTGCCTTCCTCTGTGGAGCGGGACTCAGATTTCAGCTTCACAAATTCCTTGGCAACTTCATCATTGGTTCTCTGAGAGAGAATCCTCAGGATTGTGAGTCCAGTCTCATCCATGTGAATCCTGCGCCCGAGGGGGCACCAGCAAGCACAGCTTCCTTTGTCTGCTATGTCTCTGAGCTGCATCACTGCTATCCCCAGTACCCGGTCCTCCCGGGCAAAGCAGTAATCCTTCACACAGACTTGGAGCTCGTAGGCATCAGGGCCATCTTCATTTCCCAGGATGCTGGAAAACACACACAAGTTCGCTTAGAATGTCTGGAGCACAAAGTAACAGTGCCAGCAGCAGACTGGAGGGCTCCTATAAGCCACAGAGAACTCATTTCTGCAGAAAACCCTGGTCAGAAAGAGAGAACTAAAACCTATAGCATGTGGGCATTTTTTCTGATTTACAGCAGATAAAGAAAACCTGGTTACTCAAGAAGAAAAAACAACCCCTTTCAAGTTGCCTTTGCAACTTGTGTGTGTTTGCATGTGTGTTAAACTGTGAAATGAGAGGAGTGGGAAACATTAAAGCCATGCTAATAGATTTTCAACTCAGATGACTTTAAACGTTTCTGCTTCTGCTAAGGGTTGCTTCATTTCAGAATTACTATTTTAATTAGATGAAGTCTTTGTTAAAGATTCAGGACCTTCCATTAATGCAAAAGCTAATGCAAATAAATCCCCAACCCTTCTGATGTTTCTAACATTAAAAGAATAAAAGGAACGAAATCTCTTCACTTAGAGGAAGCCTGCCTTTCCTCACAGAACAAAAAAATTATATGAACAATCTCTCTCCCCCAGATGTTTACAGCCTTTTGCTGGTCAGTTCTGCTCATCCCATTTTTATATGTACAGCTGAGAGAGCACAAGCCGGCAACTCCCTTTGTTAATCCTTCCAAGTAGGAATATGTCCTTGTAATAATGAAAGAAAATGAAATAAGAAGAGATCAATACTTGATGCTGAGAAACACTGCAATTTTAGCAGTGCAACTTACTACCAATTCCAAGGGCTGTATCCTTGGAAACGAGTTCCAAAAGCATGTCCCACAGGTCAAGTTGGGATAAAAATGCACATTAAGATTAAGAAATAAATAAAAACGAACTTTTAGCCTCAACTCTACCAATAAAAAATACAAAGTTCATTAAAATGACAGAGCAGAGTAAAATATGTTCATAGGACCGAGCATTTCAAAAGGTTGCCAAAGGACTTGGCTGGTATAGAACAGACCTAAGCATCCCACCCCCAGCAAAAACTTCCACAATCCAGCTTTTCTGCCAAGACACCAAAGACAGGACCAAGCTACTAGTTCATGTACTCATCTGGACCTAAGCAGGCTGTCTGGGGACACTGGAAAACCCTGTCTGTCCTCTGCATCTGCACTTGCCACACCAGATCCCCAGGATATTTTTCACACTTACAAATGAAAGGTTTCATTGTATTTTGGAGCCCAGTTGTTGCTCTTCGACTTGGTTGTGAACTTCCTCTTCTTGTCACTCTGGTGGGGCCCAATCATGGTGATTTCAACAAATGGACGGAACATGCCAGATGTCTGCCACTTCAGGTCGTTGGCTGCCACAACTGGAAAAGAGAGTCACAACCCAGTTTACAGTAAATACTCATTTGTACTCATTGCTCTGGGCATCTTTCCGCTCTGCCCTCCTTTCAATTTCTTGTTTCTAACTCAAAATGTGACCGTGTCACAACACACATGGACAGGACTTTTTTGTAATGGAAGGATATGTGCTTTTTCGACCCAGTTTAAGTTCTAATGTTTGGGACAGCATGTAACTTCTGCCAGATGGATTGTCAAGAAATAAGCCCAAGAAAACAGGCATTCCTGCAGCTCCAGGCAGGCTGTCCTGACAATTCTGTGCCTACATCACCATTATGTGTGGGGTAAGAAAAAAAAAGGGGCATTTTGGAGGCCAATATTAAGGTCTCTGTTGAAAAGGAGAATGGGATTGCAGGTAAGACAAACAAAGCCCATGAGCTGTGGGTGGTTCCAGGATCCAGTATTATTAGCTTTTAATTCTCATTCTATCTCAGGTCACTGCAGGGAACAGACTGAAGCAGAGGAAATAGCTCTGAAAATCAGCTTTTGCACTTCAGTGTAGATTTAACCAGAAGAAAGGCCTGAAGAACTGTCTCGATAAATCTTTATAGGAAATGAAAAGTAGTTAAGTGTGCTGTGTTCAAGTGAAGAAGATGAAGGAGGAAAAGGAACCCTGGGATGAATCACTGCTTTGGTTATTTTCAGAGTGGCTGTTCAGTGGCCTTCAGGATGGGGGAGAGGAGCCTCTGAACTCTCCCTGGCTCTGTGATCCCCGGGTATAGACTGAGCAGTTTCACAAGATCAGCCTGCCCTGTTCTCTGCAGCACAGACTAAACTGTGGCGCCTGGCGAGAGCCATCATCTGATTTTTGTTTACTTGCATAGATCGCTGCCAATAAACAACCGGGCTGTACACTGCCATGTCACTGGCTGGACAAGCTCATTTGCTGCTCCTCTACGTGTCCCTGATGTGAAACAGAGAAAAACAATTCTGGCCTGAGATTTTATGAGCGAACACAGAAATATCCTGACTGCCAGCTGGAGCTTTGCCCCAGTGAGCCTGAGCAGCAGCATGTGCTTTGCCTTACCTTTCACCGTGACCTTGTGCTCCCCAGTTCCTGGGTGGGTGTACAGGTCGATCTGGATGGACACTTCTCCCACAGGATCATCCACACCAGAGCCTGTTGGAAGAAAATCGACACCCCCCCACCATGCACACATGGATTACTGGTTATTGGCACAAGTATTTATGGCCTCAGGAAGATAATGTGGTGTTTTCACAGCACACCTCCCAGAGCCAGCTTTTCAGTAAGTCACAGTAGTGCAAGATAACATCAGGCTCACATGCCCAACACACATTAACACCAACATTTCCTCCACTCCACCAAAGACTGCATCATATTGAGAGCACCAGTGAGGATTTTAAAAGAATTTAAAAGACCTAATGCTCGGCAGTGGACCTTCACAGGGAGTAAGGACTTTTCAGAGGTTCCTGCCAAGCTACTGTGTGTACATGCAGGCATTCCAGTGGTGGGCATTGGCATTCCTGTCTGCTCAGGGAAGAAGGGAGGACAAAAAACTCAGCAACAACAGAAAGTGGAGGAGAGGACATCACACAACAGAGGAAATTCAGAGGGGAAAAAAAAAAAGGAAGATACAAGTGTTATGGGTTTGCACAGAGCCATAGTGCAGTCTCACTCTCGAAGAACCTTTCTGCATGTTGTACAGCACTTAAAAGTTGTCATCCTGACTGTCTATCTGCTTCCCTTGGGAGGATGATGGGAACTCCTTCTCTATGGTGCATCAAAAATGATGAGAGCAAAGCACTCACAATTTGCATACTTATTTCCCTTAATCAATTAGCCAGGGAGAAAACAAGATGTAGCTTTAGAAGGAAAAGATAACATGTTTTAACAGAGGGAGATCTCATGAACCTTACACATAATATATTATGATTTTTTTTCAAGTTTTTAACTTTTAATCATCATTATCATAATGTAATATGTGGAAATGACATTTTTCTGGGTAATAAGATGTCATGTAAATGACAGAAAATGACTGCTTTGCAAAATGAAAATCAAGTTTTTGATAAGATAGTGAGATTGATTAGACTTTCTCTTTGATAACCTGACCTCAGGTTGACAATTTGCAATTGAGATACCTAGAGGGCAATTGAGTACCTATGAACAGCAGTTATTTTGTCAAATTTGAGGGTAAGACACATTACTAAGTGAAAAAACTGTTTGGAATTCTAGATAAGGAGCTTGAAGAATGCCATTAAACAAACATTTTGATTAGACTAATCCAACAAGTCAACTTTCACAAGAATGGTCTTGCAGGCAGCAAAACCACTATTTTAAAAACCAAGAGGTTGAGAGCTAACCTGCACAATTCTCTGAGGAAAATTACATGCCACATAATTATGGGCAGTCAAAGTCACATTAATATACAAGTAAAAGTATCTGAGCAACCAAAACAGAACCTCAAATTATTACTTCAGGGTAGGTTCTCATTCTTGACCTTAGTACATTAAACAATCTTTAGGCTGTAACAAATATGATCTTGAGTGTACTGTTTCCTCCCCTCTTAGAAGGGCAGTCCTGTTTTTTTCTGAAAAAACAGAAAAAAACAGAGCTTTTTCAGAGCTTTAAAATTGGTAGGCTTAATTATTGACCTGACCCATCTGATGGTGTGTGTGTCTGTCACTTACAGTGTTGGCATTTTCCACAGGAACAGACAGAATTACCAACAGTATGTAATGGCCACATCCACAGAAATATCAGTCACCAAACACTGAGGTCCTCACTTTATTGATCTTTAGTGTAATTAATAGGTTATAAAGGAGATGCTGATGTCTCAGAAGAATGACAGCAGAATCATCCCAGTGCCTTTGAGGAAGACAAAATTTACATTACAGTTTTTTCCTACCTTCATTCTTGTCTTCTCATACAAAAATCCTGTTCTACGAACTGAAATTTTCACAGACAAAAAACCACTTTGAAGATGGTTTATAAACCATATAAAAATATTCTCAGCATGTACAACTGTGCGCATACACATACTTGTACATCTAGTGACAAGCAGATTCAATTCTTGACATGAAAGCCTCACTGGTATTGCAATACTGAAAGGTGAAACTGCAGAACTGAGCTTGTGCAATGGGTTATAGATGTGTTTCACCTGAGATAATAAAAGTACTTTGGACAGCAAAAAATAAATTAAGAGATGAAACACTGCGAGATTTAAAATTTAGGGGTTTCCTGAGCATCCAGACCTTTAGCTAACCCCCTTCCAAGCCAGAGGGTTCAAGCTTGGGTGTAACCTTGAGTGCATATCAGACATTCCCATGTATTACAGTAGCCCTTCTCAGCAGACCACATGCATGCAAATCCAGGACTTGAAACACACATCCCATGGTAGAGGGTAGGGGAACAAGTCTGCAGCATCTCCCAAAACCAGTCCATTTTCAAGGCAACTTTCACATCCCATGAATAAATCTCAAGCTTGGGAACAGGCTCTCAGGCAAGGTACAGACTTGTAAACCACACAACCTTGTGGCTCAGTCTGTGGGATGCAAGCATTCGGTGGAAGTTCACTTCTACGAAGGAACTACAGGGAATAGGACTCTGGAAAAGGTTTCTGAGCATGGGCAAGATGATTTCAAAAGCAAGGCAGTTGGGTAATGTTGTTATGGTAACAACATTAATCTTGAACATACCCTTATCAGGAAGAACGTCCTCATTAGCGGTAAACCTTATACCTTTCCCATCATGCACTGAGACATGAATTGAAAAGGCAAGAAAGCAAGCAGGATAAAGAGAGAAGAGTATGAATTACAACACAATTAGCAATGTCACTTAAACACAAGGTAAATATTCTAGCTCTCAACAGACAAAATATCCTCCTAGATCTTCTGCACCAGGCTTTGGAGAGCAAGGCTGTCTGCAAGTTAAGGCATGGTCTGGGTTAAAACAGAACACAATTTGTGCTGGCATAACTAAACTGCAGCCCTGATCCAAATCTACAGAGCAAACATTTAGCAG